>NC_092875.1:191992371-194392371 GCF_028372415.1 Notamacropus eugenii | reverse complement strand
AATTTATTTTGCTTGATCATACTATTTTTGTTACAAAGGAGCACTTCCATGTGGGACATGTAGGGTGGGAAGAATTGTATGGGAGGACAGATAGTGATAGTAATGCAAAAAGAGAAGGAAGGAAGGAAGGAAGGGAAGGAGAAAGGAATCAGGAAAGAAAGAAAAAGACAGAAATGAATAAGTGAAACAATTGAAAAATATACAAAAGAGAGCAGAAAGAAGTTCAGAATAAGACACAGACAAATGGGACAAATAAATTTAACATATACTTTTTAAAAAGCTGTATCATGTCTATAACAAATGTTATGGTTTCATATACAATCTTCTTTTTATTTTCTTCTTTGTATAGGGAAATGTTCGTTTTTTGATGTTTTTTAAACTAATAATAAGCTAAGGACATTTTTTAAAAGTCCAGTTGAAGTGGTTGTCAAAGTTCTTTCATTTACCAGCTTGTTACATAGTTAACTCCATAATAGTTGATATTTGCATAACACTTTACAGTTACAAAGCACTTTACATACGGCGCCTCATTCAATCCTCACAAATTCCACAAAGTAGAATGCTCAAGTATTATTATTTCCTTTTTAGAGATGTGGAAACTGAGGCAAAATGACTTAGGAAATCAAAGATCTTGAGCTAAAGGGACATCAGGAAACTGAGGCCCAGGGAGGTCAAATGACTCGCTTGAGGTCATACAGCTATTACATTTCAGAGAGAATTTCAGTCCAAGTCCTCTGTCTCCAAATTCAGTGTTCTTTTTTCAGGTTTTGACTTTTGTTTTCACACATTTCATACCTTAGAAGGAAACAGAGATAGAGGATAAGTTGCTCCCAAATCTTCTCCTTTCTTTCTCCCTGCATATTTGTAGCAGGTAGTGTAGTACTGAAAAGGAGTGCATATAGTTGGTTAACCATAGAATCAAAGAGCAAGAAATGTCAGGGTCCCAATGTACACGGCAAAGTAGTCTTTTGTGGTAATAGACCAGATAGGTGTATCTGGAGGCCCAAAGTTCATTTGCATAAGACTGTCTTCTCTGGTGGAATTTGATTGTTCAATGGGTCTGCCATGAGGAGTAGGGGAGCTGGTGAAAGCTCAAGAGAAGAGAAATCATGGTTTGTGCTCTAAGGGGCAAGACATATGGTTCCAGATTCTCTTCAGGGAGAGGACGCAGAAGAGAGATAAAACCTCTGGGAAGAAACTTGGACATGAAAAGGAGCCAGCACTTCAGGCATGTCCATATCTATAGCTCACCACACTAGAGACTTTGGGGAATTCTCCCTTGGATGAAATTTGAGATTCTCTTTATTTGCTGAGACGAGATAGCTCATTCCCTGTGGGGGAGCTCCTTCTCTCTGTGTATTATCTGTACTTCTGCTTACTATCAGCCTGGATAAAATGGTTTACTACCTCTTCTCTATGTGTGGTCCTGGTACAGCTGGCATTTGGTGGGGAGTCAAGTCTTGGATGGATAACTTGGGGCACTCCTTCCTTGTAAAGAAATAGCAATCAAGAGCTTAACTTGAACCTAAAATTAGGTTCGTTTCTTAGTTATTTCTCATTTCTAGGTCATTTCTCCTAGACTAACACTATGTAGAGGGTGGAGAGGTATAAATTCTAGCCTGCTCCCCCTTTTCTAAGGAGAGCAGAGTGGCTAGCCTTGGCACCCCAATCTTCTGCCCCCCACCTGGCAGCAATCAATGTCTCACTTGGAGAAGGGTGTCCAGAGACACAGATTCTAGAGATAGATGCTCATGCATCCCTTTGAGGCACACTTAGACAGACTCATGTGAATACATATAATCTCCATGGTCAACATATGCACACACATACCCTTCCATCACTGTTTATTTGGATAGTTCAGAAAGATTGCTTACACACTTTCTTTAGCCCTATCATTATTTTCTCCTCCAAATCTGGTAAAGAATATCTGCTCAAAAATGACACAAACCACAACTCTAGAATTACAAAAATATCCATGGACAGCCCTAGGTCCACTCCAATAAAACCTCAGACCCCAAACATTTCAGATATCGTGGCTGTGTACCCCTCTGCCCCACTTCCATGTTCTGCTCACCCTCATGTACAAGCTGAGCAGATCCATTGTGCTCCAGCTCCCTTTTCACTATCTGGCTTCCCCCAAATACCTTAGCAGAAGTACTTGGTACAACCATCTTTCATTTCATTCAACTCTTGCTTTCAACCTTAGGGCATTGGAAATATCCCAAAAAAATCATCTAAATGTTCAAGGTGCTATATAGGCCTTTCACCACCTATAGACCATCTCCTACCTTTCCTACCTCTCCTATCCTTACTACTACTATCTTCATTTTCTCTATTAATCACATTGTAATGTTCTCTATCTGCAGATAGAAACTCCAGTATGCCAGCTGATATAAATACAAGTTTTACAGATTTTAGTTGACTGACAAAAATGGGGCAATGGGAAAGCAGATACCTTGAATTCAGAATGGAAATGGATTTCAGGAGAAGAGGTGACTATTAGAAAAAGAAAGAAAATGCAAAATTGATTTGGAATGGATAAAACTAACAGAAAGAGTTATAATGAATAGCCCAGAGTATGGCAGATAGTAAGACCCAAGAAAGGTTGATTGTCAAGGACAGAGATGGAAGAGTAATTCTTTAGCAACCTGACCCAGGCTAGTAGGGGACAAGTGGAAGTGCAGGGGTGAAAAGAACTTAGAAGTTAATGGTCATGGAATTCAGAGAAACAAGAAACTTGTTTACAGTTGGGTAGCTGCAAAATGTTCCACTTCGATCTATAACTGTGGACATTCTTGGAAGAGCTTAGAACCTTTAAGGACTAACATATAGCCCTATGACTCAAACCAATAGAAACGGGAAAAGTTAGGTTTTGATATCAAGGTGTAACAAGCCAAGAATAGTGTGGCACGGTAGAATATTCACTGGTCTTATTTTCAGAAGACAGGAAAAAACCAGTAATAAGCTATTAGTACACAGGCCAAAAGCATCAAGGAATCCAATGAACCTGTCATTATTGAGTTTTAGGTGGCAGTCATACGTGCCAGATTAGAACCTAATAGCTAGGTTAGGCCAGTTGGGCATGGTAGATAGTACAGGCATACCTTGGATATATTGCAGGCTTGGTTCCAGACCACCACAATAAAGTGAATAATGCAATAAAGTGAGTCATACAATTCTCTTGGGTTTCCTAGTGCATATAAAAGTTATACGTGCATACCTACCTACATATATATGTACTATACTGTAATCTATTAAGTGTGTAATAGTATTATTTCTTTTTTTAAGAAAAAAAAAGCAAAGTATGTACCTTAATTTAAAAAATACTTCATTGCTAAATAAAAAATCATCTGAGATTTCAGTGAATCATAATCTTTTTGGTGGTGGAGGGTCTTACCTCAGTGTTGATGACTGCCAGCTGATCAGGGTAGTGGCTGCTGAAGGTTGGGGTGGTTGTGACAGTTTCTTAAAATAAGAGGACACTGAAGTTTGCAGCATGGATTGACTCTTCTTTTCTTTTGAACACTTAGGGGCCATTTTAGGATTATTAATTGGACTAATTTCAATATTGTTAAGTCTCAGGGAGTAAGGAGGCCTGAGGAGAGGGAGAGATATGGGATTTGCTGATCAGTAGAGCAGTCAAAAAAATAACTTTTATCAGTTAAGTTTGCTAACTTAAAAGGGTATGGTTTGTGGCACCCCAAAACAACTATAATAGTGACATCAAAGATCTCTGATTCCAGATCACTATAATACATAAAACAATAATGGAAAGGTCTGAAATATTATAAACATTATCAAAATGTGACACAGAGATATGATGTGAGCACATGCTGTTAGAAAAATGGCGTTGATAGACTTACTCGACCCTTCAATTTGTCAAAAATGCAACATCTGTGAAGTGTAGTAAAGCAAAGTGCAATAAAATATGTCTCTATAGCAAGCAGGGAAGAAGCCACAAGGAGTAGGGAGCGAGATGTGAGTTGCTAAAAAAGAGGAGACTTGTATGAACTATGCATAAATCCAGAGGGAAGAATCCAAGTAATAAGGCTAAGCATTAGGGAATAGGCAAGGTGCAGGGATTAAGTAGGTGACAGGAATGGAAATTCTCTCATTTTAAATTTGACTCTGTGTCCCCAGTATCTAGCACAGTACTTTGCATACAGAGGCATTTAATAAGTGTTTGTTGGATTAGATTGGATGGGACAATTATGTCAACGTCCAGAGATCCAAACAGGGTGAAAAGGCACAGATAGTTTTTGTATTTTAAGTATGCTGGCAGAGTTCAGGATCTGGAGACCAGGGCTTAGCCAGAGGGCATGAGAAGAAGCAAAATCCAAATATGCAGGCAGTAAGGATTTCATAGGATCACTGAATCCTGGGATATAGAGTTGGAAGGGACCTTCTAGTCCAGCTCCCTCATTTTACAGCTGCAGGAACTGAGGCCCACAGTGGTGAAATCACTGGCCCAAGGTCAAATAGTGAGTGAAGACCAGATTCCGGATTCAATCTCAGGTCCTCCAATTTAAACAAAGAATGAGGGAATAGTCAGAAAACAAGCGGAATGGAGACTGAGAATAGCATCTGAGTCAGGTAGCTGGGGCCACGTAATTTTAAATGTTGTGACCGCTTAATTTCATAATACCATGATTTCAGAAAAGTAAGGCATTGTAGGTACCCCAGAGAAAGGAAAGACAATTTGCAAGTGCATACAGGCTTTAGCCTATTGCCAACAATATGTGTAGAAAGTCCTCCTCCTTCTCCTTATCTCCCATGACCTTCACTATCCCTGGGCAGCACATAAGATGTCCCCATCACTCATGCTCAAGAACTTGGAAATTCCTTTTTCCAATCATAATGTCCTGCCCTTCCTGAGCCCCACTCCTTCTTAACCTGTTCTTTATTGCCACCATGACCCCTAGTCACTCACCACTAGGCTCTTCTAAACCATTACCCTAGTTCTGCTCCAACTGTCTACCTCCCAGTCCTCTCCCACATTTTACTAGCTGTATGACTATAAGCAAGTGACATAATCTCCATGAGGCTGTTTCCTTCTACATAAAATGAGGATGATAATCTCTCAAAAATGTTGTTGGGAGGCTCAGACAAGATAATATATAAATATGAGTTGTTATTATTATTATATCTTACATTTTTACTAAAGAGTATGAGAGTGCCAAGATAGATAGAGTAACTAGTACTTCCTTTAGCATGATGTTACTTCTACACCTGAAGTAGATCCTCCTTGTTCTCCCACTGAAATTTGGATTCCATCCCCAAGATGCTGGGATCTGATAAGTGGTCTTTCACACTCCCTCCCTTTCCAACTGTGTCTCCCCTTTAGGTTATATTTGTCTATTAGAATGTAAGCTATTTTACATATACTATCAATCTCTGTCAAATGGTGGCTTTCTCTAGTGTGGCGGGAAGGGAGGAAGACAATTCAGAACTTAAAATGTAACGAAAAAATATATAGACATGTGTGTGTGTGTGTGTGTGTGTGTGTGTGTGTGTGTGTGTGTGTGTATACACGGTTATCCCTTCCACATTGCAGGGTTTAGGCTGTGATCTGGAAAATCCAGGTACAAGTTTTTGGCCTGCCCTTTGTGCCACAGAAGTCTGAATTTTTATCTCGTTGTAAAATTTGGGTTAAATATTCGGTCATAGGCTACATATGTAGGTCAGTATTAAGTAAAAATGCTTTTTCTGTGTTGTCTACTGGCCTTCCCATTTAATTTCTTATGCTGACTTGCAATACATTGAAACTGCGATGGGAAAAGTCTCCATGTGGAAAAGATGTCTGTCAATCTAATTTAATTTTTAAAAAAAGAATGAGGCATTTTATTTGTATAAACAGCCCTTGCTACAGTTTCTAGTGCTGAGTAAAAGCTTAATACATTTTTTTTAATACTCATTCATGCATGTGCAATATTCTAGGCTGTTAAGAATATCCCAACATGCTTGGCCTGGTATTGAAAAAAATATTTCAAAGAAATATTGTTGCATATGAGTGATTTTTATTGGGATGAGGTCTGATCCATGGGCTTAGCAGGGCATAATTTCCAATAGGCGACTGATAGTTCCTCATATGACAAAATCCTAGCTGTGCTCCCAGGAAACTCAGAGACTCCTGAGGATGTGCCATCCACTGACAAGGGGACCCTGGGCTGACAGAAGCACCCTGGTGATTATTCTAGCCTGGGGAGAAAAAAACACAATTTAATTCAAAAATGGCTTGTTCTTGTCACGGTAAATCCTTAATGCTTTTAATGAAAATTCCTCTCGTCCATGAAGTATTTTTGACTTTAAAAGAGGACAGCAAATTAACACAGCATTTCAAATATTCTTAAAGTCAGGTTTAATTGGGGCAATTCCCTCCAGTGAATCGATAGATGACATCCGTCTTCATTGCCTGGGTGGAATGTTAAACTGGAAAGCAGGGCTGAAATGTCAAGGTAAAATAATGCTAATAATTATCTGCTGTTACATTCTCCTTGACCTTGGAATTTAAAGGGCCGAGACGAAGGCTTTTTGTCAAAAGTCAAGAAGTCATCTGGAGACACTGCTGACATTTATGATTAATGTAATCCGGCAATATTGGGGGAGAAATACCGAATATGATTAGCTTCCACTGTTGAGGTGATTCATTTTTCTATCGTTATAGAAACCCTATAGAGCACTGATATAAAAAAAAAAAGAAAAAAGAAATGATATGCTATGTGTAATCCTAATTTCTGATATTTTAAAGAGAAGGCTCTAAAACTGAGCAAGACTTCTTAATTAAAGTAGCAGTGACCAAATAATTAAATTTAGAGCTTTGTCATAAAAGAGGAAAGAAAGTGTCCCTAGTCTTAGGAAAAATGTGATTTCTTGTGCATAACACCCACATGCACACAAAAGAAATCAAGCATTTACCATGCTCACTCCTGTCACTTTAGAGTATTTTCTGGTTCATTTACACTGACAAGAGAGAGTGGAAGCATTATATGGGGAAGGTTCTCAGGCACCATGGCCCGCACTTTCAAGTCACATAGCTTCTGAAAAAACAGGCTCCTGGTGAGAGCAAATCCAGGCTCTAATTGGTAATCTGGCTCCATATAACCCTTTGGAAGAAGCCTAGTTTATTTTTGAAATATTCGTTCTGGCCTGAGGGTCCTACAAAAATTGGGGGTGGGGTGGGAATAGCGTAGTGCCTCAGGAGGGAGTCACAAGGATGTTCTCTCTCTTAGCCCCCATTTCTCCACAGTCTTTTCTCACCCTCACCCTTCGAGTCCCCTCACAAAATGCATTTTTAAAATTTTATTCCTCTAATCAACCCCTTTATGCATCATCTCAGTATCCAACCCCACTCAAGTGAAGAAGGCTTTGTTATTGATTTTTAACCTAGTAATAATAAAGTAACCTAGTTAAAGGCTAGGCACAATTTTCAAACAACTTCTTTGGGGCGGAGAGAGAGAAATATAAAACAGCTTGTCTACTTTTATCATAAAAAAGAAGATAAAACTATTTAATAAATATAATAAATTATAAGGTATATAACACATGTATATATTGTGTATATACATATGTACTGTCTTTTCATGAAGAGCAAGGGAAAGGGAGAGGGGGAGGGAGGGAGAGGGAAGAGAGAGAAGAAAGGAGAGAGAGAGAAAGAGAGAGAGAGAGAAGGAGAAGAAAAGGAGGAGAAGGAAAGGAAGAAAGGAAAAATAGTAAAAGGAAAGGGGGAGAGAGAGAAAGAAAAGGAAGAAGACCTAGGCAGAGAAAGAGAGGGAGAGAGAGAGGCTTAGTTGGTTCAGAGGTAAATATGTAATAACAGGTGCTCTTCATATTGAGTTCAACCCTTCATATTGAGTATGACAATAATTTAGGGAGCATACATCCTGTTTTATTATTGTTGTGAACTTTGCAAATATTAACAACTATGATCATTTCTATATGCAATTAAGATGAGCAAAAGAGAATTGATAATGAAACCATGAACCTCTGCTACATGCAACTTGTCTTAAAATATATAATAAATTTAACTGTAGTTACAAAGTAGTCCTGCATATCTGTCTCTTCCTCCTAACTTCTGTGCATTTTAAAAATTCACCTTGATGCCTTTCTTTATCTTTTCTTTTTTTTAGGGGCATAGCTATTATTAATCCCCCTTTCTCACTCCAAACTCCCCCCTCCCACACACACATAAAAGCAAATCCACACCATGACTGGGTCTGGATATACATGCTTTCTTCAGCACCTCTAGTGCCTCACTTCTCTGTCACAAGGTGGGAATGATGATTCATCATCCATCTTCTTTCCAGGGTGGCCATTGCATTGATCAGTGTTACTAAGTCTTTCGTAGATTTCCTTCCTGATGCTGTAATCATTGTCCAAATTGTCCCCTGATTCTGTTTATTTCACTCTGAATCAGTTGGTTCAAGTTTTCTCAGACTTCTTTGAATTGAATCCTTCATTTTTTACCATGTAATGACATTCCATTATTCTCTTTACAAAACATTATCAGATCATTCGTTTATTTTCCAGTTGATGGGCACCTACTTGTCGTTGATTCTTTGCTCTAATGAAAGATGCTGCTATAAATCTTTTATACATCTGGGTCCTTTTCCTCTTTCTTTGATTTCCTGGGGATATGTGCCTTGTAGTGGTGTCTTTTACCTGAAAGTCTTTCCCTCTTCCAGATTTGCCTATTACTTTCAAAGACACCACCAATCTCTTATTTATCCATATTCACAACCTACATGTCCTCTTTGACTCTTCATTCTATCTCCCCATATCCAAGTCCTATCAATTTTGCATTCACAGTTGGTCAACAAGCATTTATTAACTGCTTACTATGTGCCAGGCACTCTGCTAAGTATTGGTAATACAAATATAAACAAAAAGAAAAATAGTGCCTGGTCTCAAGAAGCTTATATTCTCATGGAGGAAGATAACATAAAAAAGGAAATGGAAGGGGGAGGGAGAAACTTGGTGTAGGGGCATGATGAAAGAGCCTCATTTGCAACCTGGTGAGAAATGAAGGGATGACTGGCCTGGGCACTCTCCCTAACTAGAAGTATTGGGAGAAGCCATTTAATCAGACAGAGTGACCACAAGGCTAAAGGTCCTTCCAACGTGTCAATTTCAGGACTGAAGTAATCTTCCATGATGAAGAGTTTTGAGACACATTAAAGGAGTTTAGATTGCAGTCTCTCCTCTGACACTGCCACCACCCTGGTCCATGCCCTCATCTATTCATACTTGAACAGTATACTGCAGTCCTTGATCTCCCTATCATAAGTCTCTTCTCAATCCAGTCCACTTAGATATCAGAGTGATCTCCCTAAACTTTGGTCTGACCATGTCATTTACTTTGATCCAGTAAACTCCCAGTTACCTCCAAGATCAAATACAAAATCCTTTTTTGGCATTTAAAACCCTTCATAACCTAGTCCCTTCCTATTATTCCAGTCTTCTCACACTTTGACACCCTCCATGTATTCCACATTTCAGTGACTCCAGTCTTCTTACTATTCCTTTAACAAGAAGCTCCATCTTCAGGTTGTACATTTTTGCTAGAGGTCTTCCATACTTGGACTGTTCTTCCCTCTTCAACTCTTGTCTCCTGATTTCCCTGAAACCCTAAGAAACTCATCTAAAATTCCAACTTCTGCAAGAGACTTTTCCTGGTCTGTCTTAATGCTACTGACCTCTATGAAATTGTTCACCTTACATATGTATGTGTATGCACACACACATACCATTCACACACATATAAATACATATATGTATGTGTGTATATAATAGAATTAATATAATAGGATAGGGTAGGACATAACATAATATATAGCATAGCATAGAATAGCATAACATAACATAACATAATGTAATGTAATAATATATATTGCAATGCTGGTACATAGTAAGCACTTACTAAATGCTTGTTAACTGACTGATTCTGGGTTGAGAGAATATTTGGGTAGAATTTCAAATTGCTTTCCAGATGGGTTTTGACCAATTCACATCTCCAACAATAGTGCATTAGTGTGTCTGGCTTCTCTCACAGTCTCTCCAACCATTGTCATTTTCTTTCCTCCTTGTCTTTGGCAATTTGATGGGTGTGAGGTAGTACCTCAGAATTGTTTCAGTTTACCTTTCTCCTATTATTAAGTGACTTGTAAAATATTTTTCATTGTTGATGGCTTGCATTTCTTCCATTGAAAACTGCTTTGTCGTATCCTTTGATTATTAATCTATTTGAGAATATTTCTTGTTCTTCTACATTTGCATCAATTCCCATTATATCTTGGATAGGGTTATGGACTGAACCAGAGGTGTCAAACCCTCAGCAGGCAGACTAAAAAATTAATTCTAGAATGGAGCTGAATCAGATTAAAATGTAATTGGGAAGTGTTTAGCAAAATAAACAAAAAGCCATAATAGAAGATAGATAATGTTAATTTGTGGTTATCTTAAGTCAATAAGACTTACCTATAGGGATCAGTTTCTATTGGTCTACCAGACACCACTGAACTGGTCCTGTGATTTCATTGGTATGAGAAACTCTCAGGTGAAGATGCCCTATCAATGTAGGTCATCACCTTTGATAACATTCAGAGTCTTAGTTGCTTAGAGATTGAGTGACTTGCTCACACAGCTAGTATGTGCAAGAGGTGCGGCTAGAACAGAGGTTTTCCTGGCTTTGAGGACAGTTAGCCATCCATTTCTCAACTACTACGCCTCCACATCAGTGATGACAAACTCAAAGAGAAATCAGGGTCATTAAACCATACATAGGAATCTCTGCTTACTGCATATTGACTTAGAAAATCATATATCTACGTTGTCTATGTTCTATTGTATTTTCAATTTGTCAAATATTTTCCAATTAAGTTTTCATGTGGTTCTGGCCCATCTGGGGAGTGTGGTGGGCTGCATAAGGGGTGGGAGGGAGTGCGTGTGACAACTTCTCATACTATAGATAATATCTATCACTGCTGCAGCAAGAAGTAGCCTCTTGCTTCCTCTCATATGCAGAAGGAAATAGGTGGCATGATGGATAGAACACTGCACCTGGAGTCAGGAACACTCAAAGTCCAGCCACAGACACTTAGCTGCTATGACCCTGGGTTAAACCTTGATTTGCTTCAGTTTCCTCAGCTGTAAAATGGAGATAATACTAGACTCTACTTCACAAGATTGTTGTGAGGATAAAATGGTAGAATATTTGTAGTGTTTTTGTAAACCCTAAAGTGTTTTAGGAATACTATTTTATATATATACACACAGGTATATATATATATATATATCAATGCTTGTTCCTTTCCCCTCATATATTGGATATCAGAACTTGATCTGAGAAGTTTGTTGCAAACACTTTCCTCCAAGTTAAATAGATTTTGAACTTTTGAACTTCTGTTTAATATCACACTTGTCCATTTTGTTTTCAGCTAATTTCAGTGGATAGAGTGCTGGACCTAGAGTCGGGAAGACCTGAGTTTAAATATGACCTCAGACACTTACTAGCTTCGTGACCGTGGGCAAGTCACTTAACCTCTGTTTGACTTAATCCACTGGAGAAGGAAACAGCAAAACATTCTAGTGCCTTTGCCAAGAAAGCCCCATGGATAGTATGGTTCACAGGGTCACAAAGAGTTGGACACAATTGAACATCTGAACCACAATAGTCATTTCTCTCTCCTCTGTTCAAGAGGACTCTTTCCCCATTCACAATTGTGAAAAGTATCTTTCTCTACTTTACTTAATTGTTTGTGATGCAATCTTTTTATATCTAGGTCACCTATGCATTTGAAGCTTATTGTGATAAATATTATGACATGTTGATCTCATCCTAATTTCTGATTTCCCCTTTTCCTGGAATTTTTTGTTTTATTTTTCTCTCCCCAGTAGTTGGAGTCTTATGTTTTGTTGAACACTGTGCTACCATATTTGTTTGCTTCTGGCTCTTATATACCTAATCTGTTCAACTTTTTTTTTCAACAGGTATCCAAGAAATTCAAATATTGTTTTGTAGTTTAGTTTGAGATCTGGTCCTGCCAATCCCATTCCTTCCTACTAAGTTTTAAATTATTTCCCTTGAGAGATTTTTTACCTCATCTTGATTTTGACCTCATCAAGAAAAATTTTATGCTTTCTTCTAGTTATATAAAATACACCTTTGGCAGTTTAGTTAGTATAGCACTGAATAAGTAAATTAAGCGATATGTTCATTTTTACTGTATTGGCACAATCCAATCATAAGCAATTAATATATTTCCAACTATTTAAGATTGTCTTTTTTTTCTGTAAATAATATCCTACAGTTTTATTCATGTAATTCATGTGTGGGTAGGTGGGCTCTCAAATACATTCTATAGTTATTTTGAATGGAAATGCCATGGGTTTAGGTATCCTCTATTTGCAAATGAGCAATAGATTAGATCTATATGGTTAGTTTTATCTCTTCAAACTGGGATTTGTTGATAATATAATCATAATCATAATATTCTAGCATTTATATAGATTTATATACATATTATCTCATTTGATTCTTACAACAATGCTGTAAGGTAGGTGCTATTATAAATTCCATTTTATAGATAATGAAACTGAGCATGAAAAAGGTTAAATGACTTCTCTAGGGTTGCGCTACTAGGAAGTATCTGGGGTAGTACTTAAACTCAAGTTTTCTAATGCTAAGTACCTGTCAAATATGTAGAAGTGATGATTTAAATGGCTTTATTTTACCTCCTATTTCTGTACATGAAGTTATTAATTATTTCAATTAGTTTATTAGTTAACTCTGTGGTTCTCTAAGAAGACTATCATAGCATTATTTGCTTCTTTTTTGTCTATGCTTAACCCGTCAATATATTTTTCTTGTCTTATTGATACAGGAATTTTTCTAGAACCATATCAAATAATTGTGGTGATGGACAGAATACAATCAATGGTTTCCATGAGTTTTACACACACACACACACACACACACACACACACACACACACACACACAAGTATATATGCATGTGTGTATATATACACACACACGTATTTATGTAGTGCTGAGCAAATTTCACATGATGTGACACTACAGTTAGCATAATGGTAATTATGATAGTTAAAGATCTTCCCCACATATTAATGGGCCTGCCCATTAAGGGAAGTTTGATTAGGGGAGATTTGTTTTGTAGGAAGGTCCATAATTTTTGTTAATTTTCAATGAGGCACTGGTTCTCAAGGTTTGTGATGCCCTCTGTCTCTGAAAAGTGTATAAATACTCTGAGGTGAGGTTTTACTTTCAGGCTTAGTTTTTGGAAGAAGGTTTGTGTACCAGATGAGACTCTGGGCATCTGCTAAGGAGCCCCCTGACTTTGAAAAACCAGATGTTGCTGCCTCTCTCTCTAGTAACTATGTATGTATGTTGTATACAGACCTCTGTTCTGCTCGTGGAATTTCTCCTGGAGTTGCCAGGCAGTAAACACCATATTGACTGTTCCTCAGCCCTTTCTGAAGCCATACTGGTTCTCAGGTATATGACCATCTTCCAGGTGAAGAATCAGCCTATTAAGGAGGACTCTAACAAGAATTTTGCCAGCAACGATGAAGAGAGAGAACTCCTCTTGTAATTGTTGCAGGACAATCTATTCCCTTTACCTTTATAGAGATGGACAATAGAGGTATCCTTCACCATCCATACATGAAACCATTGATTACAACAAATGGAGAAGTTCTGAATGCTGTGGATAAGTTCACTTACCTTGGCAGTGTACTTTCCAGGGGTGTACACATTGACAATGAAGTTGATGCACGCATTGTCATAGCTAGTTCAGTGTTTGGGGAGGCTCCGAAGAAAAGTTTGGGAGAGAAGAGGTATTAGACTGACTACCAAACTGAAGGTCTACAGAGCCATTGTGCTGACCTCATTGCTATATGCCTGTGAAGCATGGACAGTCTACCACTGCCATGCCAAGAAACTGAATCGTTTCCATTTGAAACGTTTCAAACTGAAACTGAAATCGTTTCCATTTGTCTAGGAAGATTCTGAGGATCACCTGGCAGGATAAGGTACCAGACACTGAAGTCCTTGCTTGAGCTGAACTGGCAAATATTCAAACTATGCTTCAGAGAGCACAACTCTGATGGGCTAGCCATGTTGTTTGAAGGCAAAATGTATGCTTGCCAAAAAGACTATTTTATGGAGAACTCACATGGGTCAGGTGATTGATCACATGGTGCTCAGAAGAAATGATACAAGGACACTCTCAAGGTCTCTATCGAGAACTTTGCATTTGATTGTGGGACATAGGAGACACTGGCACAGGACTGCTCAGCATGGCCTGCCCACATCAGAAAGGGTGCTGTGCTCTACAAACAAAGCAGAATTGAAACAGCACAAATTTGGAGTATCCATCCCAAATGCTCACAGACTATCTGTGCCCAACCTGTGGTAGAGCATTCTGAGCTCATATTGGTCTGATTAGCCACAGCTGGACATACTGAAATTCACTTTATCTAGTGATGCCATTTTGGCCTTCTTCAAAGATGAAGGACAGCAACAACAATGTATATAACGGTCAGAACTTGGATCTGTCTGTTGATCTATGATGTATGTATTGCTTATGGTCAGACAGTTGGAAGCCCTGTCATTTTTACTTGTCTGTATTTTTCCTGAAGTTCAGAGTGCTGACTTTTTTAACTAAGTGAATGATGTATGTGCTTGATTAAAGCACATTGTTGACGCCTCAAAAGTTGCTTTCCTTTTAGAAATGCAGATCTAAGAACGTGTAGAGCAGGCCCTCCTGTGCATGTTGGGGTCCCTGCTCTTACAGTTAACTGTGCCCTTTCTTGAACGATGGACTCACTATTCACTATGGAGTCTCTACATGAGATGAAGTATCAGAGGATTTCAGTCAAGATATCACTGGCAAAATGAGAGGGTTGGATTAGATGCCCTTTGAGGTACCTCTCAAGTCTGGATCTATGATCCTCATCTAAATCCTTATTCTCACCTCCAGCTCACATGGGCATAAAAACTCAGATGTTCCTGGAATAACTTTCAGTTGACCTCTTCCCTAATGGTCTGATATTCTACCATATGTTGCTTCTATAATCCTGGGTCAGTACTATAGATTTCATAGAAAACATCCTCTCTGCTTTCTATGTTAACCTTTATCTTTTGGTCAACATTGGAATCATAAAATGTCAAAGCAGAAGAGATGTTAACAATCATTTAATCTGATCATTATTTTTTTTACAGTAAGGAAACCCAGACTCAGAAAGGTCAAGATATTTCTGTCAATAACCTAGCTACATTAATGACAAACCAGATCAGCACTATGGCACGGGGCAGGGTTGAACCATTCACGGATGAACTACCTTAAATTGCTCTGATCAAGGCATGTATGCAGCATGTAGGAAGGGATTTAACACTAGAAGGGCCAGGCACATCAGCTGATGCAAAATTTTGCTTGGTCCTTCAATGTATTCTTAAATTCCTGTTTTTTTTCTTAAGGAAGAAACTTCCTGTTGATAATAATAAACTGACCACTACTATTGTGAAGCCTTGTACAATGTCATAATATATGTGGTTTGAGTTTAAAGCAATCAAATGTTCCTGGAATATCATAATGCTGGAGGATATAGTCAGTGATGATAAATGCAAAAACATTCATTTCCCCAGAGTTTAGTATTTTTGATTTGGTTGCACTTTTATAAAATGCAGAAGAAATTATCTCCTTGGCTTAGTTTGTATCCTTGCATTACTTGAAAGTGATGTCAACTTGAACTTGATCATGTGCTTTCATGTTTATGTACTTCTGGTTATGCAGTCTTAGAAGAAGACCAATTATATTTGCTCCTTACAACATACTTTTTCTAGCCAAACCAAGAATGGTTTTTAAAGTATCACTGAATGACTAGATTAAAGTCGCTATCCACATAGCAATTCTTTATCTCCGAGGTGCTTTGAATCCAAGTGAACCAAGAATGAGTCACCAGACAGAGTTTCCTCTGGTACTAAAAATATCCTGACTTCACTAAAATCTATTTGCAAAACACAGAATGGTCAAAGTATCCCAGTGTAGTATTAAGAATGCTGGGGATGTGTTCCAAGTAATCTCTGCAGAAGACAGATATTGGAATTCTATTTGTTCCATGATCATCAATTTCTTAAAAAATTAAGTGTTCTTAGTCAACTATGCCACTTTCTACAAATCATGAGTTAACTCTACAGTAAATGTTAGTCCTATGCAACAATTTTTAGGAGACACTAAAAGAAAGGAAACTGGGCACAGAAAGGCTAATTTATAAATGTTTCTATCATGATCCTTCCCACACATCCTCTTCACTCTTTTCTTCCATCATTCCTTCCATTTGCCTCTCCTCCATGCCTTTGTCTGCCAAATGGCCTGGAACCAGTGGAATATTCTGACCCTGGTGGACTCAGACATATGATATAAACATTAACAAGGACGATCTTTGACATTATTTTCTCAGGCTAGCTCCTAGAATATATCTTTTTGGTTGTAGGACTTTCTACATATAAAGATAGGATGCTAAAACCTTTTTTAGTAATACTTTTTCCTACTTTTAGTAATACCATAGAATCATAGAGTTGGACAGTACCTGGGAAGTTTTTTAATCCAACCTAAGCAAGATTCCTTTCTATATCATCCCTGGCAAGTTATCCTCCACCCACTACTTACAGACTCAGTGATGGGAAACTCGGCACCAACCCAAACAGACACTTCTACTTTTGGATAGCTCTAACTATTAAGATTTTTCCTTCATATAAGCTGAAATTTGTCTCTCTGCAGCTTCCACCCACTGCTTCTCACCATCCTGACTGCCCTCTACTAGATGTTCTCAGGCTTTTCAAACTTTTTTTCAAAATAAGTCACTTATACTCCAGATATGACCTAACCAGTGCCGACAGATGGTAACCTTCTACCCCAGAACTGTACAAAAAAGTCAACCAGAAACCTACTGGCAAGGGGAAAGGGGGCAACCAGCAAAGCCAGCACCAGAAAAAGCAAATAAGCCAACCAGCCTGACCAGTAATGGGTCAGAGACATAGATAGCTTGTAAGGCTCTGTGTCCAGAAGTAACAAGAGTGAAGAGCAACCTGAGAAAGCCCCAGGGAGGTCAGATATCAGAAAAATGGGACAACAGAATTCCTGGAGAGTAATGGCCCAGAGGATCCCCAGCACCACATTCTGAAATGCCATAGAGGAGGGCCCTGAAGATCCATTGCTCTGAGCTTTAAAGATACAAAGCTGCTTGTCCTTTGTTCTCAAAGAGGACCATGTCATCAGGGAGGTGATGTAATGACATGCAAGTGAATTAAGTAAGAATGGATTCTGTAAAGTCACCAACCTCACTTTCTCCTCTGGAGCCATCTAAGTCCAGGGGTCAGATATGGATCAGGATGACTGGAAATAACCCAGGATGCCGTGGGGGACCTTGGCCTTTTCAAGCTAAGGTCTTTAACAGGTCTCAGTTTGACTGAGGTAGTTCCCATTCAGTGATTAAGGCTTAATTAAAAATGAGGCAAAGAATGACCTTGCAAAAAGAAAAATGGATCTTAAAGGGAAGACTCTCTAGGTTTCTGGCCAAAACAGAAACGATTGTTATTTACATTCATTCTGAACCAATCAGGGACCAAATGGTGACCAAGTAGGGCTTGGTCTAGCTCCTGAGTGATTTGGGGCTAAGAATGATCTTTAAGAGATAAAAACAAAACAAAATTCAGAGATTAAAATTTGCATTCCCTTTGGGCAGAGAAGGACAGGTAAGGGTGTGATACCCTATGTGGAGAGAGAAGGAAGGAAGGAAGGAAGGAAGGAAGGAAGGAAGGAAGGAAGGAAGGAAGGAAGGAAGCAAGAGAGAAAGAAAGAAAGAAAGAAAGAAAGAAAGAAAGAAAGAAAGAAAGAAAGAAAGAAAGAAAGAAAGAAAGAAAGAAAGAAAGAAAGAAAGAAAGAAGGAAAGAAAACCCACCTAACTGATGTCATAGTCTTCTTCAAGAATGAAGGACAAATAGCAACCTCTGTGGGTAGAGAAGGAGCTGCCCACTAGGGACCCAACTTCCAGTTGGGCAACATGGCTTCCTTCCTTCCTTCCTTCCTTCCTTCCTTCCTTCCTTCCTTCCTTCCTTCCTTCCTTCTTTCCTTCCTTCCTTCCTTCCTTCCTTCCTTCCTTCCTTCCTTCCTTTCTCTTCCTCTTCCAGATTTATCTTTTTTTTAAAGAGGCCATTCTTTGCCTCACTTTTTTCTATTAAGACTCAGTCACTGAATAGCACTGCCTCAGTCAAACTGAGACCTGTTTAATGACCTTAACTTAAAAACACCAAGGTCCCCCATTGTATCCTGAGTCATCCCCAGTCATCCTGATCCATATATGGCCACTGAACCCCGACGGCTCAGAGGAGAAAATGAGGCTGTTGATTTTGTTTAGCCCTCCCTCACTTAAACCCAATTCACTTACATGTCATGGCAAAACCTCACTGGTGTCATGGTCCTCTTCGAGAATGAAGGACAAATAGTAACCTCTGTAAGTAGAGAAGGAACTGCCCATTAAGGATCAAACTTCCAGTTAGGCAAAATGGCTTCCTTCCTTCCCTCTTTCTTTCTTTCCCTCCATCTTTCTCTTTCAAAGATACAAAGCACCTAATTCTAGAAGACTGAAGTCAGTGAAGGTCCTACAGTGAGACCAAGCAGGGCCAATCACCCCATCAAAAGTACAGTTGAGGACAGAGCTAGGCCTTGCACAAAGCCCCAGTTCATAAATTAAGCTAGAGAGTAAATCAAAGAAAACATCAACCAATCTTTTTAATTTTATTTTAGATCTCCAAAAAAGGAGTAAGGAACTCCATAGTGACTGCAAGGAATAACTCAAAAGAGAAAATGGATTTTCCACAAATATGGCATTAATACCTAGAACACACTAAGCAAAAGATAAAAATTAAGTAAGTACTCTAGAAGAAAGAATTATAAGGAAAATAAATTATAAAAAGAAAATACTAGACTATACATTGTCCAAGCAACAAACTCCTTGAAAACTAGGCCAAAAAAGTCAATAATTCCATGAGACAGCAAGAAATATTAGAACAAAATAAAAATATTGGAAAAAGCAAAAGAATATGTAAGATATCTAATATAAAAACTGAACCTGGAACCTTGAACACGTCAAGCAGAAATACTTTAAAAATCACTGGATTCCCTGGAAACCCAACCCTAAGACATGGGAGTAACCAGGACAATGACAGAATTCCTGCAGAACCTCATGACAGAAGCAGCATGTACTTGCTTACTCTGCCCAAGAGAGGAGTTCAAAGATGATATTCTTGAACCCCAAAGTCCTGTATTTAGAAAAGGAAATTTTTATTTTTTAGGCAGTATGATCCTGGAATGTAATCTAGATTGAGAAAGGGAATTGCTTAGACAGTGGCAGCATTAGGAGTTTCCTTAAGAGCAACTCCATGTTCTGCAGTCCTAGGATTTCCTTCTGACAGGGAATAGGAATCTCTTAGACCTACAATGGAGAAGAGAAGAAGACAGAGAAAGAAGACTGTTTGGGGGGTTCCCTGAAGAATAACCCCCAGTTTAAGATTTTAGAAACCTGGCCTAGAAATGATGGGAATGCTTGGGTAATACACCTTTTATAGAAAGGCCAAATGAAAAGTAGGGTAGATTTAGAGTTAGAAGACCTGATTTTAAATTCCTGTGACATTGGGTGTTTTCTGGACCTCAGTTTCCTTTTCTGTAAAATGAAGGGTGTTAGATTCAATAGCCTACAAGGTCCCTTCCTGCTCTAAATCTGTAGTACTCTGATTTAAAAAAGGATTATCTATGTGACCCCTGTAATCTTGACTGAGAATGACAGAATCTTTGAGTTAGAAGGAATTTCATCAAGCCCAAATTATCCTTGGACAGAGTGACCTGAACAACAACCCATACTAAAGCTCTTGTGGCCTCACATATATTGAACACATTGAGCAGCTGACTATCACTTCCAGCTGTAGCTTCCAGCCAATTTCCAAGCTGACATTTCCTCGCCAGTACCTGAAAGATTGATGTATATTTAGCATATTCAAAGCAGATGTTGTCTTCGATATAGGCTGTTCAATTGTACAATCAAATTAGTATCAGAAGCCCCAATCTTGACCAGCTGGACTTACTTGACAACTAGGCCAGAGGCAGCAGCCTTCCTGCAACTACTGGAAAGGGACCAGAAGAAAGAGTTAATCTGGTCTTCCATGTCTCCAGAGAGAGCCCTGGAGCATTGGTTAAAAAGGAAAGTGGGTAAAAATGTTCATTAAATGATGTGACCCAAATATGAAAGGATCATAAGGGCATAGAGACCATTAATAGGCACATACTCCAAGAAGGTCAAAGTCAGAAAGAAGGGTACTAGGAACATCAAAATATTCATAAGAATAACTTTTTTGAGGTAGCTCTTCTATGCAAAAGAAAAAAAAAGTGCCTATCCATTTGGCTGGACAAATTGAGGCCTTGGAATGTAATGGAATATTTTCACACTGAAAGAAATTTTGGGTGTGAATAATTCAGAGAAATATGAGAAGATAAGAACTGATGCAGAGAAAAGTAAGAACTATTCATAAAGACTATAATTATGCAAATGAAAACATTAAAAGGCAGTTAAACTCAGATTAACGGGGTAATGACTAGCATGGGTCCCGAAGAACAGACAGTGAATGAGATGCCCATCTTCTCAGTTTTGAAATGGGAGAATACTTGTACAGAATGTTGCATGTGTTGTTGAATGGAGTTGCTTCATCATTCAGTTTTGCTGAATTGTTTTTATGTGTTACAAGGGAGGGTTTAATATGAGGAATACACAAGTAAATGACAGTGTTGTTCCCCTAAAAAGTATCAATACAACTCTTTTTTAAAAATGTGGAATTGTAGCTAGCACAACTGTAAGACCCTGAATGCCATCATCACTTGGTAATCCTCTCTTGAAAACCCTGTTATATGGCAGGCAGGGTGATAGTCATCAAATTGGACTTCCTGGGAGCATATGATCTGATCTAGATATGAAAATGTGATAAAGAAGGAAGAAGTTCAAATCTAGTATGTCCTAGGGGAATATTGCTCTATAAATACGTTTGCATGTTTCCACGGTGCTCATGAACCTTATGTCTTGAGTACTGTTTGAGAAGGGTGTTGGTTGAGAAGGTCAATAGATAATGAAATAGACAGGTGGCACAGTGAATACAGTATCTGACTTGGAGTCACCAAGACTTGAATTTAAATCCTGCCTTAAGCACTTAATAAGTATATGTCCGTGGGCAAGTCATTCTGAAATGCTCAGTTTTCTCCCCTACAAAATAGAGAGAGCAAGAGCATCTACCTCACAGGGACATAGGGTTATTATGAAGATCAAATGGGATTATAGATAGATGACAGATAGATGATAGATAGATAGATAGATAGATAGATAGATAGATAGATAGATAGATAGATAGACAGATGATAGATAGATAGACAGACAGATAGATGATAGCTAGATGACTTTCCAAGTCTTTAAAGCACTGTGTAAATGCCAAATGTTATTATTATAGATTAAATCATAGATTATTGACTTGTCATCTGAACCTTACCCCTCTCTCCCTTCTACATCATGGAACAAAAGATATGCTAATCAAACTTGAGGAGGAAGAAAGACTGTTAGTTCCTTTATAATGCTGTGTTCAATCTAGTAGAAAGGGGGATCTTGGAAGCCTACAGGAGGTGGAGAAAAAAAGGGAGATTCAGGGGTGAATCCATGGGTTTTGTAATTTAGCCACCACGTCATTTTAATGAATTAAATAGAATTGTAATAGATCTTAAATTTAGATTTGGAACAAACTCACTTCACAAATGAATGAAGTGAGGTCCAGGGAAACTTCAAGGTCACAGAGATAGTCAGGGACAGGGTTAGGATTAAGACTCAGGTTTAAAAAAAAAAAAAGGTCTTTCTTTTCCAGACATACAAATAGGCTATTGGAAGGAAAACTGCATCTTCACAGAAGTTTAATGGTTCCTGTAAAAATAACTAACATCCCAAACCCTGTAATCTTTTGGTATTGGCAAAGAGAAAGCAATAGTTCAGAATTTATCAAGCTTATCAGTTCCACCTAATTAAGGAGGGAGCCAAAGGGCACAGTAAGCAAAACAGTCATAACTCACTTTTGAGAGGCCGATCCCAGTGAGATCTAATATCTTCCCTGAAATGGACTTGGTGGTCACAGCGCATCTTGACCTTTATCAGGTAGGCGACCACATAGAAGCACTATGCTCTGTGGAAGCTCTGGGTAGAATTATTAAGAGATTAAATTCTTGTCTACTCTCTGTGAAAGACTGATATCTCTAGTACACTGCTAGAGGACATAGGAAATTCATATGAGCTATACCTTAAAAAACAGGGGCTATGGGACCTGGGGTAGGATAGCTTAGGAATTAGACTCTCAGATATAGCCTGTGTCTCACCCTGTATTAAAAAGTGGTAAGTCTGATTTCCCCAGAAACCCTCTTTAGGGAAGTGAGCTTCAGTTTTCCTATCTGTAAAATGGGGGTGATATATTATCTTCCTCAAAGGCTTTCTTTGAGGGGAATCATTTTAAATGTTAAAGCTTTGTATTGAACTTGAAAAGAAATTTTCCTGTAAGTGAAACTGGTCTTGGAGGATAATAATACCAATAGTCAGCAGTAACAACTGCATATACTGCCATTTGCATAGTATTTTAGGTTTTACAAAATGTTTTGCAGCATTATTTTATTTGATGGGGAAGAGGATCAAAAGGGTGAATTCCGAAAGAGTGAAACACACATAATCCCAATGTCACCATGTGCTTTTTTATTATCCAAAATTTGTCTTCTTTCAACAGATCTTCAGAGATAAAAGATACTGCTCCAAAAGATTGATCCAAATGATCAGTTCCTGGCACATAATGCTTAAAAAATGCTTTTGTATCCATTGATTCATTCTTCTAAAGCAGGGCTGTGACCTAAGGATGGAGGCAGTCACAGGGCAAGGCCAGCATTGGGAGTCAAGTGAAGTTTTGAGGGAGTGGGAAAAGTGTTGGCAAATATTACAGGTTAAGAAAGCTAGTTGTTGATTTCTAGGAAGATTATATAATACTACAAAGAACAAGAAATCACTATAATTAATACATGTGCATAATTATACATATGTACACACATATGTACATATATGTATGTATATAATGTCATATTTCAGAGGAATAAATTAGGACAGAAAAAAAGGGATTCAGAGTACAGCTATCTCTTCCACATCAAAACTTTCTCCACTTAGGTTTCATTATATTATGGGTCAGCATAAGAAATTAAATGGTAATTTTTTGGGAGTTCTGTGGAAGTCACAGACAACATGTGAAGGCCAGCAGACAATGCAGAAAAAAAGTATTTTTACTTAACATTGACCTACATATGTAGCTTATGACCAAATACTTAAACCAAATTTTACAATAAGGTATTGTAAACACCCCATAAAAGAAAAAGAAAAAATTCAGACTTCTCTGGTACAAAGGGAGGGCCAAAATATTTTATGGGGATTTTCCAGATTGCACCACATCCCTAACCCCCATGATGTCAAAGGGATAACTGGACAAGATAGGGTCACTAGCAAAGGAGAAACATCTAAAAAAAAGTCCCGTTGGGGTGAACAACTATGTGCTAAATAGGGTCAGGAAGAGGTAAAGTATGACAATAAGTGATGGTGATGGTGTTTCTGGGATACTCTCAGCCCAGGAAAAATTGCTAAAGTCAGTCTCATTTGCCATTTCTCCTTTCTGAATTCCTTTCTTCCATTTTCTTTATCACTTTCTCTTTTCTCACATTTAGTCCTCACTATCCCCCAAATGTACCAGTAGCCCTAACATGCAACATGCTCTAAAAATCCTGATTCTTCCTCTATAAAATGAAGGAGTTTGACTCCATGACCTTTAAAGTCCCTTCTAGCTCTGAATCTATGTGTGGTCCTATGACTTTCTTGCCTTCGCAATCAAAATTCATATGTTCTGTGTCTTTTCTTTCCTCGACATGTACAGAAGTAACTAACTCATTTGATAAACTAATTCTTAATAAGCCAATCCACATAGTGATAATGTGAGACTCCCTCCTATTGGCCTTTAAAAAGAAAACACCCCTGAACAAATTGTGGTATATGAATGTGACGGAATACTATTGTGCTATAAGAAATGATGAGCAGGGGGATTTCAGAAAACCTGGAAAGATTTATCTGAACTGATGTTGAATGAATTGAGCAGAACCAGGAGAACATTGTACACAGTAACAGCAGCATTGTGTGATGTTTAACTATACTAGACTTAGCTCTTCTCAGCAATACAATGATTCAAGACAATTTCTAGCGACATCCAAGAAAGAACTAAGGAGTCTGAATGCAGATTGTAGCATACCATTTTCACTTCTTTGTTTTTTGCTTTTTCTTTCTTGTGGTTTTCCCCCTTTGCTCTGATTCTCCTTCCATAACATTACTAATATGGAAATATGTCTGATATGATTGTACACATATGGCCTATATCAGATTGTTTGCTATCTTGGGGAGGGGGAAAGGGAGGAAGAAAAATTTGGAACTCAAAATTTTATCAAAATGAAGGCTGAAACTATCTTTACATGTAATTGGGGGAAAATACTATCAAATTAAAAAATAAATAGAAGACTCCATTAGAAATCATTTCATTGAGTAAAGGCACAACATAGAGAACGAATTCTTTAACTCGAAGAATTTAATCTGTAATGGTGAACATTTCAGGCAACACACAGGAGAGTGAGTATAGAGGAAAGGACTACTAGACTAAGAAGCTGGAGATCTGATTTCTACACCTAGTTTGCTAGGACTAGCCTAACTAGTCTACCTAACAATGTTGCCTTGGATAAGTGGCTCAAGCTTTTCTGGCCTCAGTTTCCTCATCTGTAAGATGGAGGGGGGTTCACATCCAGCTCTATAATTCTACATTTCTGGTTTTAGTCTACCACTGAGGCCATTTTAACTTGTCCTACCAAAATCTATTTCGCCTGTAGGTAAAGTCAAACCTGAGCCCAGTAGTAGTAATCAACCCATCACCAAGCATTTATTGTACCTAATATGTATAACACAAAAAGGCACAAAATAATGGTTCCTGCCCTTGGGAAGCTTATAATTTACTTGAGGAGACAAGATATGGTATAACAAAAAAATCCTCTGGTTTTGAGGGGCCTTCTCTTTATGACCAGTATGCAAAAGGCTTCTGTTCTAGACATGTCATTTCTTACTGCTTGATACTGTATTTCACCACATAATTGTCACCACTGCATAATCATTGCACCTTGTTTTCAGTACAAAAATTGGTTTATAGACTTTCATCCCATAATCGTTGTGTGGCATAATTCTGTTCCTCACACTGCTTAAAAGGTAAACACAGCAGCATTTTATTCACCAGTGACATATGCATATGCATTTATTCCTCCCACATTGTGAGCCTTGAGCCTAGAATTCTCAGTGCACATGCATCATAAGTATTCCATTTTAATGTATATTCATGAGTATTCTGCTCTTGCACCGAAGACAGTTTAGTAGTAAATGATTTTTAAGTAACACCAGCAAATTTTTTATTTAAAAAGCTTCACATAATGGTCGCACTTCACATTTTTGCAAAATTATTTGGCATAAAATCTGTGATGATTATGCTGTGAAATATGGTACATCCTACCCCCCACTCCTTGTAAAATTCTCAACAGCTGGTACCTTGCAGGATGGAAACCTCCATGTCCCATAACTGATAATAGGGCCCTCCCCTGGTTACTTCCCAGAATTTCTCTTCTTGTGAAATCAGGTGTGGGGCAAAAAAAAAAAATCCTATACACACTATGCTCCTTTCTCTGAAACCATTGCTTGTAGTCAGGAAGCAGCCCAAAGTGTGAAAAACAGAAACCAGGCATCCTTACATCATGTAAAATGTTGGAGGCTATCAATATCAAGTCTAGAGGGCAGCTGCTAAAAGGATTATTTGCCTACTTCTACCCCATGCTCTAGCCCAAAGATGAGTGCCCCTGATGCCCAGTAATTATAACCCCTTCCTTCCCCACCCCACCCTACCCCCTTTCCAATGACTGAAACCTGTTTATAGCCTTGTCTTGTCTCTCTGGTGACTAAGACCTGGACATATTTTTGGCCCTGAACCAATACTTTAGCATGTTCCTGCTCCCTCATCCTAGGATGTCTTGAGTTATGTTCTCTGTGATCTCCCTTGAGTGTGTTAAAATGTACCCACAATGAAAGTCTATTGCTTTTAGCATCACAGGCCTTTTGACCTCTTTTATGAAAGCCTTTAAATTCCAAAGAAATCTCAACAAACTGGGATGTAGGACATGCAAATTAAGAGATTACACAAAATATTTCTCCCCTTCCCACCCACCTATTTTCCATGGATTCAGGAACAGAATCTTGGATTAATCTAAATATTTTATTGTGTCCACATAGCCTTGGCTATTACTTATAGGGAGCACTCTTACTGACACTACTGGATGAATTCCAACTTTCCAGATCTCTTGGTAATCCTGGCATCCTTTGTTTACCTTCTATAATGCTTAATACAAATGACAAATTTTAAGGGACAGATTCTCCCACTCCACCAAGCCTTTTTCTGGTGATGGAAGATTTCAAGAGGTCTCTTAATTTGGAAAGGGAAAATAGTCACATCTTCATTTTTACTAATCTGTACCTAAGTTTAGCATTTACTTTATGAATTTTTTTAAAACCACATTATTCTGAAAAAGGGTACATAGGCTCCACCAGACTGGAATGGGTTCCATGATACAACAAAAGTTAAGAATCCCAGTGAAAGTAGAAAATCCACTACATTTCAAAAGAGACCTGGGTGCACTAGCTCTGCCACTTCTTAGCTGTGTGGCTTTGTGTAGACCCCTCTGTGCTTCATTTTCCTCAATTATTAAATGGTGATCATCATGCCTGAACTGTCTACCTCAAAAACCTTATTATGAGGACAGAAGCTGTGTCTTATCTAAACTTCATTTTCCCCCAGGTCCATTACAGGTATTACAAATGTTCATAAATATTTGTTGAATTGAATTAAATAATGCATGTAAATGTATGTATTGGGAACAGTTAGCAGACCATTTAATTAGAATGGAGAGATGTGTGAAAGGGTGTAACTAACTGAAAATGTATATAATAGGCAGACTATGGAGTTTTCAGTGAATCTCTAGAATTAAATACAAATATTCAAGTAGAAGATGGGATAAAAGAGTTGTATACAACAGCAGCTACTATTATTTTTATTTAAAATCTCTGACATATTTCACTTTTTTGTGTCAGATTTTTGATTGTCTTGAATGGGGGTGTGCCCTCCTTTCTTCTTTCTTTGGGGGCAGAGAGTGTTTTATGGTTTTGTCTTGGCACACTCAGCACTTTCTAGGTAGATGAACATGGCATTAAGCTCAGCTACCACACTGATGGTAAATTCTTCAACTTCAAAAGACTAAAAGTCAAGACCAAAGTGGAAGGAGTACTGGGGCATAATTTTTTGTTTGCAGACGATTTTGCACTTTGTGTAACCTCTGCAGCGAAGATACAAGAAAGTATGGATGGACTCTCTGCTGCTTGTGCTAATTTTGACCTAACAATTAACACTAAGAAAACACAGGTTCTCCAACAAGCAGTACCACACCATCCGTATGTAGAACCATCAGTTACAGCAAATGGAGAAGTTTTGGATGCTAATAAGTTCACTTATCTTGTCAATATACTTTCCAGGGATGTGTACATTGATAATGAGGTTGTCACATGTATTGCCAGAGCTAGCTCAGTGTTTGAGAGGCTCCAAAGGAAAGTGTGGGAGAGAAGAGATATTAGACAGACTACCAAACTGCAGGTTTTTGGAGACTTTGGGCTGACTTTGTTGTATGCCTTTGAAATGTGGACAGTATACTTGTGCCATTCTGGGAAATCGAACTGCCTCCATTTTGAATTGCCTTAAGAAGATTCTGAGGATCACCTGGCAGGATAAGATAACAGACACTGAGATTCTTTCTTGAACTAAACCACTAAGCATTCAAACTATTGCAGAGAATGCAACTCCAATGGGCTGGTCACATTGTTCGAATGCCAAACATACATTGCCAAAAAGACTATTTAATGCAGAACTCACCCAGAACAAGTGCTCACATGATGGCCAGAAAAAACAAAACAAGGAAACTCTCAAGGTCTCTCTTAAGAACTTTGGAATTGATTGTGTGACATGGAAGACATTGGCACAGGATCACCCAGCATGGCAGGCCCTTATTAGACAAGGTGTGCTTTATGAGCAAAGCGGAATTGAAGTAGCTCAAAAGAAAGTCAAGATGTGCAAATTTAGAGAATCCACACCAAATGTTCACGTCGACTATTTGTGTCCACCCTGTGGTAGAGAGCATTTCGAGAGTGTATTGGTCTGATCAGTCACAGTCAGACACACTGTAACTTGTCTCTAATGTAGTGAGGTTATTTTGGTCCTCTTCAAGAACAAAGGGCAACAGTCAATACATGCATATTGAATTGACCTGAACTTTTACCATATAACCTTGCTGGCTCACAACACTGAAACTCTGGTGTGGTTTTCACCATAATTATCATCAAGATACAACTACTTCATCTTTGACTCCATAGTATCAATGAGTACTCTTCGCACCATGTTTGCAAAGTAGTGAGAGTGTACTGAATTAATAGATGTTGTCTAGTGGTTTTGATGGACTTAAAAAACAATTCTCTTTGCCACAAGGGAAAGCCAAGTGGGTAGCAGTGGGGGGGGGGGGGGGGGGGGGAGGGAATATATCCAGAAATGAATAAGACATAAGAGTAAAAACAAAAAAAGCTTCAATAAAAGTGAGGAGAGATAGAGAGAGAGAGAGAGAGCGACAAAGAAGAGAGGGGATGAGGAGAGAAAGAAAAATAAAGGGACAGAGACAGAGAGACAGACAGAAATAAAGAGGCAGAGACAGGCAAGGACAGAGAAGAAGAGAGAACTGGTGCTATGTTATAATCACCAAAGTAGCTCCATGAACCTGTAGTCTAAGATAGATAATATTTCACCACTCCCATTCCAACATGTACTTACTTTTAATCATTATAATTTCCCTTTATATGAGGTTACAAAGAAAATAGTCTCCACAAAGGATATTGTGCCATTTTTAAAAATGCAGATTCAACCTAGTTCACCATTAAGATCTAGGATCATTTTACAATATGGCTCTCATAAAGCAACTTGAGGACCTGTAGCCACAGGGTCCTATTTCATAAAAGTCAGGGCTTGTTTTAAATAAATGCCTTCCACGCTATTTAGAGAACTCTTCTCTTAATGCAAGCCATACTACATGGCTCAGTAAATAGGAAACATAAAAAATAACTAATCCTTTCTTAATATTATTTCTTCCTTGAATTTGAGAGCAGAAACCAGGAGGCACTCTGCCCAATCCTGGAGGATCCAAAAGCCATAACAGAAAACTTTCTCTCTAGTCACTGGGGAAACCAACCTCTACCCTGATGGCCTTTTAAAAAGTGGCAGAATTCTACCATCCCTAATTTCAATCTGACATGGCTATTTCTATTCTGCTTAGATTCTTGGAAAGAAATCCTAGCTGGTGTGTTTATTTATTTAAAAAAAAAAACAACCTAAGCTTACAAACATCTAGCATGACAGTTAAGGAGTTTCCAAACTCCAGATCACATTATACAGCTTTCTGTGACAGTCTAATATACTCACCAAGCCATGATGTTACTAGAAACTTTAATTCTGATTCAGCAGTTACTAGCTGACAACAACCTCAGGACTTTGTCAGAAGGGTGATGCCCTCATTCAGATCAGTTATGTTCTACTTTGTAGTCATTCTTCTCGATGTACGTTTTTAAAGCATTCTCTTTGGAACTGAAGTTTTTTTTCATATTTGTTCTACAACTGTTGATTAGCTGTGTAACCTGGGGCAAGTCATTCTATGAACTTCCAATCAATAATAACCACCCTGTTACCCAACAGGATTGTTTTGAGGATCAAATGAGATTATATCTTTACTTTGAAAAGTATAAGGTGCTATACAGATAAAGGATTCTTATAAGAATTCAAATTTCAACAAACTTCAATAAATGTTTTGAATGCCTAGTATTTGCCAAGCAGTATGCCAAACACTGGTGATGCTCAATTCATGGAGAAATTGCTTACCAACTTGAGATGTCTAAAAGTTAGATGGGTTGCCTTACAAGACGCTGGGTTTCCTCTCACTTTGAAGCTGGGTAACCACTTATTAATATCGTCAACAGTGGGTGCTGCCAAGCTGCTTGGTCCTTTTAATTAGAAAACTTAGGGCAGCTAGCTGTCATTCACTCATGGACTCCTCCCCCTTGTTAGGTTGTGGGGGGTGGGGAGAGACTCTAATGGTAGTCAAGAGGAGGAGTTCTAAACCTTCTTTGCGTTATTGACCCTTTTGATAGTCTAGTGATACTTATGCTTCAGAATAATGTTCTTGAAAGCATAAAATAAAATGCATAAAATAAACAAAGGAAATCAATTATATTGAAAGAAAAATGAAATTTTCCCCAAATTCACGGACCTCCTGGAATCTATCCATGAACCTTAGTTTAAGAACCTCAGGTTTATATGGGGTATATGTGTATCCACCAATAAACATCTTTAACATTCTTGTTTCAATGAGAAATTTTAAGTAGAAATTTTTCAGTGGTCATAATGCTTAAGAATACTCCCAACACAGTTTATGTAGTACAATATGCCATATTTCTCTCTCTGGAAGTATGGTAACTTTGCTTTTTCTATTTCTTAACTATGATGATGTATACATTTTAAAATGTACATTATACATTTCATTTAGGATGAATACACATTTTAAAACTTAATGTTGCAGTTACATATCACACACTCCCTACTCCAGACATAGAAATATCATGTACATTGAGACAATGGATTTTACATAAGTATTTTTAAATAGATTTTATATAAATATTTTTAAACAAAATTATTTGAAAAGCCAAACATCATAAATTAGTAAACAGGGAGTTGAATGCATTGTGTGCCTATATGCTAGTATTCAAGATACATAGTTTATCATTTCTTCCCACTACCCTTAAATGGAATGCCATTGAGCTGTTTGACCTTGAGACAAACAAAATCCAATAAACAGTAAAAAATTGTCCTGAGACTTTGCATCCTCTGCTATATAATCACTTTTCAAAGGGAGTGAACCAATCATCCTTCCCGCTTCCTAGCTGGGTATGAATTAATTAAAAGTGTGGCAAATTCCTCTGGGAAAACCTCTACTTTATTCTAATAATACTCAGAATTTGTACAATATTTATTCTTTCACAGGATGTAGCATTAAGCTGAGCTGGTAGAGGATGAAAGGAAAAAGGTTGGAAAGAAGGTGAAAGGAGAAAGAAGAAGGGAAAGCCCATTAGCAGAACTAACCTGGAGGAAAGGGGAATTTGTCCCATGGTATCAACATCCATAATTTCCTCCTTACAGAGATCCCTGTCCTCCTACGTCACTTTCAAGTGGTCTGGTGGTGTATTCTACCACATGGCACAATAGCCCCCCACTCCCAGGGTCTTATTGCTGTGTCATCCCTTTGCCTTCCTACCTAAAGTTCACGAGTAAGAACCAGGTTGCCCTTTGTTCTTACTCACACGGTCAGACTGCTAACACTGTTCTTTTACTATCTCATCTTTTTTTTATTTCTTCAAAGTGAAAAAATGTCCAGTTACAGCTCCAGGAAGGACACTTTGCCAAACTTCCTCTCCTACTTTTTTACCTACACCAATAAACCTGCTTAGTAGCAATAATCAGCAGCTAATTTTTTATAGCAGCAGACAAGCCAAGCCTAAGCGTAAAGCCAGAATTCTAAGAACAGATCACTCTTAAAAGAAGCAGATTGCCCAGAAGTTTGGCTAACCTTAGAACTACAGTAATAACTTTAAAAATTTAAAGAAAAATCCACTCTTCTGAGACTTAGCTGGAGTCATGTCAACAGTAACAGTCTTGACCCTTTAATTCAGAAAAATAAAGTGCCAATCACCACCCACCCTAGTTAAGAAAGAAGACAAACAAATAGTAATTGGTCGGGTTGGGTTCAGCCTGATGAAATATTTCTGACTTTGCAAACAGGAAGGGCCATGTTAAGGGAAGACTTGGGAGGTTATGTCCCAGGGCCTTTAGGTAAAACTGTAAAGTTTGAGAAGTGATCATTCAATGTGCCCTGCCCCAGTCTCCAGGCACCATCTGAGGCCAGTCTCCCCTCCCTTTGCTATAAATGCACTGTACTGTCTCTGGAGTACTCCATCTGGGCCTGTCCCTGGAGAGTCTTGGGGGGAGAAGCAGGTGTCCTTGTAATCAAGCCCCATAGACCAGAGAAGAGGATGATCTGGCTGTGACATCTGTCACCCCATTGATCAGAAGGGTTAATTTATCTGAAATGGCTCAGTAGTTATCTCCCTCACCCTTGCACATGTGCCTCTCCCAGAGTTTCATGGGAAAACACCAGAGTTATACCTTAATAGTATCTACGAGCAGCTGCGTTCTCCTGCCAGGACTTCCAAATAAATGCTGCCCTTACCATGTGTGTAGACTCAGGCTCTGTGCCAAGGCTAAAGTCGAAACTTTCATTCTAACCATGATTCTTCACTTCTCTTAGGATAAATCATATATATTCCAATGATTTGCCACTGCAATGACCAATCTGCTTCTGGATTTTGGAAGAAAAAGGTGAACTTTGGATTCAGAACTAAATGGTGTTCCTCTACTGAGAGGCGGCGTGAAAGGGGGCTAACCATGGAGTCAGCAGAGGCTTGGGTTTGAATTCTGCCTCTAACACTTAGTACAACTATGGGTTGTCATTTCACTCCCTTCTGAGTCTCAGTTTATTCATTTGTAAAATGAGGATAATCAGAATTGCAGTTTCTATCGCAGGAATGGTTATATAAGGTTTAAGCTTAATACAAAATATCCCTTGCAATGGACTAGTCTAATACAGTAAAAGAGTTTCCCAAGGACAAGAGAAGTGCCTGTTGGTACTTCCCCCAGTTGTGATAAAGTGAAAAAATTATTTTATTAGACCAATAGAATTTGTCACAAATATATCTATACAAAAAGCAACTCTGCCAGACCCTTCTCCTGGTTAGCTGCTATACAGCGTCTCTCCTTCCTGAGATGGCCCTACTGAGCTTTCCAAAGAGCTGTGCTTGAAATAACTTTGTCACCTTTTTGGTCACTCCAGCTCACTAACAAGCCTGAATACTAAGAAAAACAAACCTCAAATGATACAATTATATGTATATGTGTGTATATGTATGTATATATATATGTATAGTGTGTGCATATGTCTATACATGTATATGTGTGTGTGTATATATATATAATATATATATGTATACATACACACACTCAGTTTAATGAGAATTTGTACACTAAAATATCCAGAGCCTATCAGGCTTATTGGCATTTTTAAAAAGAATTCATCAAATTTAATTTGGAAGAAATATATTATCCCTTCCTTACTTTGGTTAACAGCCTCAGGCTTTGTTATGGTACACAGGGAACCTTGAGAAGATTTGCTGAATTCAATCTGATTTTATAAGAAGCTTGGAAGTAGAGAGGTATGACAGAATACATTTGCTCAGAGATAAGGCCTGGGATGAGAGACAGTGCGGCCAAACCAGAGTTCAATAAAATCTCTACTAGAGGGCTGAGACCTCATGTCACATTTTTAGGATGGCCTCAGACTTCCCAAATTCATGTGGGTAAGTTGTTCCTTAGATGCAATAAATAAGGGGTCATGAGTTTATGAGTAAGGGAGTAATGTGGATAGATTTGAGCTCAAGGAAAATTTTTTGGCAGCTGTACAAAGGATATATTAGAGTGGGTGGAAAGACTTAATACCCAGAGATCAATTAGGAATGCATTAGAATAGTCCAGGTGAGTGATGATAAAAGCAAGCCTGAACTAGAATGATGGCAAAATATAGGAAAGAGGACAGGTGGGAGACATTATAGAAATAAAATAAATAAGATTTAGCAACTGATTGGATATATGACAGAAAAAAGAGCCAGAAGTTGAGATTGATACCTGAGACACTAGAATGATTGGGATTGTGGTACCCTTAACAGAAACAGAAAAACTTGAAGAGAGGTGGGTTTGAAGGGGAAAATTGAGTTCTGTTTTGGAGATATTAAGATTAAGCTAACTAAAGAGTATCCAGTTGGAAATGTCCAGTGAGTAGTTGGTGATAGGACGCTGACTGGAACTTGAGAGAAAAGGAATCTATGAGTCAGCAACATAGAGATGAGAAGTAACCCCATGTGAGCTGATGAGGTCACCAAGACAGAAAGGGCAGAGGGATAAGAGAAGAGGATTTAGGACTGCCTCTTAGAGCACACTTGCTGTTTGGAGTTCTAGATGATGATCTAGCAAGGTACTGCAGAGGAGGTACAATAAAAGAGATGGGAATCTATATATACTTTTCATTAGTAACTCAAATAAATACATTGATGGATCCATAATCTCATCGTCATGGAGGACACCGTAAGCCACATGTGCCTTCTTGTCCTGTGTAATTCTTGTTCATGACCTTTGATAAGGCTTCCATAGAAGTTCTACTTAACACATAAATAATTTTTGTTTTGTTTTGTTTTGTTCTTATATATTCTGACCACATCATTTCAGGTGCTATCCATTATCCCTCACGTGAAGCTGCATGACCAAACCATCTCTTTTCATGATCATCTAGAGCTTTGATAATGTGTTTCATGCCACTTCTTTTGTGTGGGTCATCTTTAGTAATGCATTGCAGTCTCCTTACACCATTCCCCTCCCCTCCAAATACCTCTCCGTTGCCCTCTGGGTCCCTCCACAGTTTTTTTTTCCTTTTCTTTTTAAAAATTTGTTTATTTTTGCAATATTTCTTTTTGCTCCTCATTGAACATTAAAAAAAACTTACAAAAAACACATATAATCCAACCAAACAATCCCCACGTAGTCAAAAGTGCATAATTCTTTCTGGGTTCAAGTCAATCATCTCTTTGGCGGGAAGGTGGCATGATTCCTCTTCAATCCTCTGGACTTGTTAACCCCATACTTTTAAGAGATCATAACATTCTGTGATTCACAGAGTCACAAGAAGAATGTTGGTATTGAAGGATGACTATTTGTGTAAGCGAATATCTAGAAGTCTTTTTAAACACTATTCAGTTTCCCAAATGTAATCCTGCCCAAACAAGTATGTATGAAAAATAAATACAGGGTTAGCAGTGTGTCTTTTATGAGCCTATTTTCTGTGATTTATAGGTTACCAATAGGTAATAAACAATAAATCACTTTTATAATTTTAGAGAACTTCAGTGAAGAGGCAGAAAAACATAGGAGAAGGAATTAAACCAATGTCATCTCTTTGAAGAGTAAAAATGGCAAACGCTTGGAACACACAAATAATTTTGTAACAAGATTAACTATTCCTCCTTCCAGATCCAGATCAAATGTCATCTTCTTCATGAAGTCTCCCCTGATTCCTCAGCTGCAAATGATGTTTCTAGGTATAAGATATCATAATTTTTGTATGCATTTATCACAATCTATTCTGTCTTCTATGTTGTATATGTAAGAGTCATACTACTCCCCACACTCCCCCCCCCAACCCGTACATACACATCTCTTATTTGCCTCTACTAGATTATAAGTTACTTGAGGACAGGTATCAAGTCTTATTTATCTGCTGCCTCCCCCACACATACACTAAGGTTTGAAATAGTATAGAAGAGGTCATCTAGCCTTTGCTCCATTCAGGTAGATATGTTGCCTTTCCAGGCAGCCCATTCTAATTTTAAATAGCTCTATTAGGAAGTTTTTCCATTACCTATGCATAAATTTGCCTCCTTAAAATTTGCATCCATTTGGCAGAATATTTCTATTCCCTATTCCACATGATAGCCCTCTAAACACTTGAAAGTAGCTATCACATTCATCCAAGTCTTTACTTCTGTAAGCTAAATAATGGCCCCCATATGGCATGGACTCAAGGCCCTCCACCATCCCGATTGCCCTATACTAGATGCTCCTTTGCTTACCACAGCCTTGCTAAAATGCTGTAGCCAGAAGTGAACCTAATATTCCGGATGCGGTCTAACGGGGGCAAAGTATAATGGTTCTATTACTTCCCTAATAGTGGATGTCTCTCAGTGAAGCCTAAGATTACATCAAATTTCTAGGTTCCCATATTATACTTTTGATTCATCTTGAGCTTTCAGTCCACTGAAACCCTTGGGGTCTTTTATAGATGAACTGCTGTCTAGTTCACCTGAAAAAGCTATGGGGATTTTAGTGTATTATAAACACAGTGGAGTAGTTGGAAATCAATAAAAGCAGAATATTGAAGACACACTTCCATCATCATTTGGGGTTTATTGTATTCTATATAAAATAAACCTTAAAATAATAAATGCATTTTGTGATCGAAAATTGTTTTGCTTGTTCAGTCATTGCAGTTGCATCTGACTCTTCATCTTCATCACAGATCTGGACAATAACAACGGTCACAACTGAAATAAAATTTGACAAAGTAACCAATTTGTCCACAAGCACCTGATCTTAAATTAGAGTTGCCTTATATTTGGACAGAGTACTTCCAGCTGGTCAAAAATATAGACTCCACATGGCACCTATCATCTTAAATGTCCACATTTGGAGTCAATCCTTAGAAACCTTCTGGAGACTTTTAATACATTTAATTGGGTTAAATTAGTCCTTTACTTCTAAGGTTTAACATATTAGCTAATGTTGATTAGGTTTTCAGATCAGTCACTTGGCACCAACTGATATCTAGCAAAGAATACGGTCCCTGAGGATATAAAACACAGGGACTTTTGATTTTTGGAATAAAAGAGCAGCTGAGAGAAGAAAGACCTGTGCCCCTGTTCCCGTTGGAGTGCTGCATTTAGGGTTCCAGAACATGCAGGGTATGGTGTGAAGATATTGGACACTTTGGGGATGGGCTTGGAATTACAGTTATCCCTTTCACATCATGACTTTTCCCATCACAATTTGGATATATCTAGGGTTGGCATAAGAAATTCAGTAGGAATTTGGGGAGAGTTTTGTGGAAGTCACAAATAACACCTGAAGCCCAGCAGATGACACTAAAAAGGTTAGAAACTCAGGAATGTACAAAACATATGTATAGTACTGTATAATATCAACAAATTTTATCTTTTAAAACCATAGTCATTCAGATTTTCTCTCTGGTACAAAGGAAGGGCCAAAAAATGTTATGTTGCTTTTCCAGATCATGGGGATCTCTGAGCCTCTACCCCTCTCAATGTGGAAGGGATGCCTGTAGTCTTCTCTCAATGCAAGGAAAATAATAAACTGTTTCAGAGTTCTTTTATAGGTAAATATAATATAAAAGTAGGTAAGCGAATAATAACAGTAATGATATTACAGCATAGTTGCCCCCAAATCAGGAAGAGCTAGGTTACAATTTTGCCTTTGTCATATGTTGGCTATCTGTACCTACATAATCCCTTAACATCTTAGTGCCCCTAGGCTACTCTCTAAGACTATAATTTTGAAGAATTATTACAGATTGCATTGCTAGAAGTTTCTTCCCTGAGGGTTCCCCCCCACCAGTGAAATCACAGGTCTGGACAACAACAACGGTCATAACTGAAATAAAATTTGACAAAGTAACCAATTTGTCCACAGGCACCTGCTTTGTGCCAGGCATGGTGCCAAGTGCTTTGGGCATATAAACAAAAGTGTATGTGCTACATATACATCAAATAAGTTTGCAATCTAGCAGGAGGAGACCATGCATAATGGATGCAAAATAGATTTAAGATAAATAAGGGGAAAAGGCACTAGCTAGCTACTGAGAGGATCTGGAAGAGCTGTGTGTAGGAGATGACCCTTAAGAGGAACCTTGAAGAAAGCTAAGGATTTGAAAAAGTCAAGGTGAGGAGGAAGTATATCCTGGGCATGGGACCTGCCTGTGTAAAGGCAAGGAGAAAGTAAAAAGAAATGTAACGTGTGAGTAACACTAAAAGTAAACAAGTGCTCCCAATAAAACAGCAGCCAAAAAACAAAAAAAAACCCTCTGGACAGATAATTGACTTGAAAATAATGAAGATTTGACTATATATAGTTTTCTCTATGTATAAGTATGGTTAAACTGAGGCTGATAGGTACCACCAACTTTTTGGTTCTTTCTTTCTACATTATAATTCTTATTGAAGGTGAAGATGCCTTTGACATATTTGCGGTTGTAGCTTGTCATGCATGGCACCTAGAACATTTTTAAAATTCTGGAGATCATACTTTAAGAAAGACATTGACAAAATGAATGATGAGTAAGATGGTAAAGAAGTCAAGGGTCTAGATAGAAACTAAACCATGTGATATGAATTGTTGAGGAATTATGTTTACCTAGGAAAGAGATGGCTTTTGAGGGATGCGATAGCTGTCTTCAAAGATGTGAAAGATTCTTACTTAGAAGAGGGAGTAGATTTACTCTTTGTAACTCCAAAGAGTAGAATTAGGAGCCGTGGATGGAAATTACAAAGATAGATTTCAGCTCCATATAAGGAATTACTTTTCTATAGTTAGAAAAGTGAAAAAATGGAATGGGCCATCTCAAGAAGTAGTGAGCTTCCTGTAACTGAAAACAGAAGTTAGATGACCACCTGTCAGGGATACGAGAAGGAATTACTGGCTGAATAGGAAGTTGTACTGACTACCCTCAGAGTAATAGTAAGCTTTGGAGTGGGGAGGGGGTGGTAATACAGGGTCATGAGAGCAGTCTCCAAGTGGTACGAGTGGCATCGTTGCACTAAAATAGTTCTGCATGACCTCTTAAAGGGAAAAACTGGTAACAATAGGTGGGAGTTGCTAGGGAGATAATTTAGGAAAATTTTTATTAACAGCTATCCAAAACTGGAACCACCTCCCAACTCTATGATTCTAGACTTTATGGTGGCATATGCTCTAGTTCCCCAAAATTTTAGGAGTATAAAATTAGGGTAGTTTTTGCTGGCTTATTTATTTGCAATTTATAATCTTTAGTAATCCCTCCTCATTTCACTTTCTGAGATCAATGCCAGCAGGACCAAGCCGGAGCAGCCGCTGGAAGAGAGAAGCAGTAGGAGAAAAGTGCCATATATTATAGAGGCAAGCCTGGATTTTGTCCTTTGCTAATACCAGATCCAAACATGAACCATATTCTTGTGTTCTCTCAGAAAATCCTGTTTGGGGACACAAGGCAAATAGAGGGATTTGTGGGACATAAATTAAAGTCATGTAAAAGGAGAGCTGGGGGTCTGGACCACAAGTTAGAAGGATTATTATAACAGTCCATTTTAATATGACTTTATACTTTCCAAAGTATGTTCACATACACTATGTGAATAATCCCCTAGCTATTACGGCTCACATCATCTTGTATTCACTCATCTGCTTACTTGTAGTAACCCTCAGCAAAATATAAGTTCCTTAGAGGTGGGCAAGGAATTTTTTCTTTCTTTTTTTATTCTCTGCACCTGCACAGTACCTAGTACATAGTAAGCAATTAATAAAAATTTATGAAACTGAATTGGAAGATTTTCCAGTATTAATTACTCCCTTAGTACAAGAACCTGGTCAATTGCCTTCAGGTGCGACACCCGACGTTTTCGGAACAAATGAGATAGCATGTAAAATACTTCCCAAACATTACAGCACTATATTAATATTAGCTAACCTCTGGGCGACATTAGGCTTTTTTTATGACATCCCAAAGGCTAGAGATGCTACCCCTAAGACTACGTGCTGGCTTATCCTTAGAGCCAGGATTGAGATAAGTTTTTAATACTTGATTCCCAGGAACTGAATTTTTCCTCAGCTTTAATGCGGTTAATCCCCCAGCTGCAGGAAGCCTGGTTATTTATAGGTGCTGGTATTCTCCTCCTCATTATCAATGCTCTTCCCCTCTTTGGAAATGGCATTTTATTGAGCGTTCTGCTTTTAACTCCAGACTCCTGGGCTGAAGGGTCCCTGTCTCTCCCTCAGTGTCAGGGCTAAGACAGGCTTCTTTTCTTCCCCCTGCACCCCCATCCTTATTACCAAGGTGCAAAGTAGAAATCCGCAGATGCCCATTTCCCTTCCCTGCTGCTAATGGCCTGTTCAATAATTTAGTTATCTTTCCCTCAAGGAAATTTGGTTGCTGTCGGATGCCACTTAAGACTGCTCCGAGAAGAGGGCTGAGGGTATGCAGGATCCAGCCCCCGCCCTTCCTCCCATCCCTCGCTTTCTCGCTCCCTTGACGTCCCCTCCTTCCCCCTCTCTTTTCCCTCGCCCCTTTGCTCTGCCTTTTCTCTCTCCCCCTCCCTCTTGTTCCCCTCCCCCGCTCGTGCCCCTCTCCCTGGCTCCCTGTTGAGCTCCACCTGCTGGGCTGCCCTGCCCCGGCTCCGCTGCCCAGCCTCCGTCTGCCCCGCCTGGCACTGGCGGATCCCGGGGGCGCTGGTGCTCTGGGAGGAGATGCTCGGGCTGGTCGCGGCGGAAGCGGGGTGGAACTGGCAGCACGGATCTATCTCTGTGCCCCACACCTGTGCCCGAGGGACACCCACGCAGACTACCCGGTGACTTGCCCTGGTTTCCAGTAAGCGCAGAGGACAGGGTCCAGGGAAGCATCCCTAGGGGCAAAGAGCCGTCAGCTCCGTGTCACAGACTCAGCAAAAGCTGGGGACCCTGACAGCTTTCCCTTTTTTGAACAAAGGAGTGCAAAGCAAAGTTCTTAATTTTAGCGTTTAAAGGAACGTGCTATTTTAAACGGTTCAATAGGGCATTAAGGGTGAGTGGGTGCCACTGGAGGCAAAGAAAACTTCTTTCTAAAAAAATAAATAAATAAACATACGCGACAAAAACAAAAACAAACCAGAAAATCTAGTTCACTTGATGGGTTGGAGGATGGTGGAGTTCCAAGGAGGGGCAGGAGGAGGGAGGGACTGTCAGATAAAGAAAGGGAGAGAGCAGAATGAAGTGAGAAAGAAAAAATGAGGGAATTACTAGAAAGGAGAAAAGATTTGATGTCAATTAAACACTTATTAAACACCTACTATTTACAAGATAGAGAGACAACCTTGATATAATGTGGGGCTGATGGCTGCTGCTCATCGCCCTAAGAAACTCTCAAAGAAGAATTTTTAATTGAATAGCAGGTGCAAATCTTCATTGGTGGAGGGATTTTCCTCACCAAGAGAGGGTAAAGAAGAAAAATAAGTATTTATTAAATGCCGACTAAATGGGCACTGTCCTAAGTACCTGACAAATGTTATTTAACTTAATCCTTACAATAACCCTGGCAGGTAGGTGCTATTATTATCCCCATTTTTTCAGATGAGAAAACTGAGGCAGACATATTAAATGACTTGCCCAGGGTCACACTGCTAGTAAGTATCTATGGTCAGATTTTAGCTCCAGTATTCTGGATTCCAGCCTCTATACTCAGCCACCTCTCTGAGAAGTTCTATACCTATTAAATCCAATCCAAAAAAGAAATTTTTTTAGAAGTGTGCAAGGCAAAAGAGCACAATACCAAAAGTGTACAAAGGGCCTGCTTGGGGTCAGGATGACCACTACATGACCAAAGACAAACCATTTAACCTTTCACTGCTCCTCAGGTAACACTGAGACTGCAAATTACCAAGGAGTTGCCTGTCCCAGTGGGTCAAGGGAGTTTACACACCAAGAATTTCCTACATTGATGAAATCTTAGATTTGGACCAAAATAATGGTCCTCATCTGCCAAATCAGGATAATATCTGTAGTGCCTGTCTGAATTGTAGGGATCCAATGTTATTATGTATGTAAAGAGCTCGGCAAACCTTAATGCACTATATACATCTTAGCTATTGTTGCAAACTCTGCAATGTCCCACTCCCATGCCTCATTTTTGTATGAAGGTAAGCCTGTATTCTCAAAGAATTAAAGGCAGCTCCATGGTCCAGTGGCTAGGGTACTAATAAATGCTGAGTGAATTGAATTGAATTGAACGGTAATCCATGAAACAAAGAAAATGTTAAATGTCCCTTAGCTATGTGTATCCAGATTTTTATTTTTGCAGTTAATATGGTGGAGTAGTAGAAACTAGGGCAGAGGATTCTAGGAATCATTGTCTTCAGTTTATCTTTACATATTAACCTAACTATGGGTATTCTAAAAGTGAACTTATTGCCCAGTGACTAACAAATCAATATCTTATAAGGAAAACGGAAATACATCAATACTAAAAGCTAAACAAAATTGTAACTCATTGCAAGAATGACTGGTAGGCTCTCCTCACAGAGGCAAAGAAGATGATTGAATTCTGGCCAAAAGTAGCAAGACACATAACTACTGGAAATAAAAATTCTTATGTTGAAAATTAAGGGGGGAAAAACCGCACCATGATAGCTGAAGTTTATGCACCAAATCTATTGTAAGCAGGGAGAGGAAGAGAAATTTTTTGAACTTAACATGATCCTCCAAACAATTCAATACATACTTGGATATTCAGTGACTTCTGGGAGAGGGTGGGCACAGGAGAAGATGCTGAAGATATGTTAACCAACAAGACTGAGAAACAAAGGTCAAAGACTTGCAGACAAATCAGATGTCTATATGCTGTGAATATTTTCTTCCAGAAGATACTCAGAAAGTGCTAGACATGGTGAACACTACACAGTATCACATACAAAATAATTGAAATTAACTATACCTTAACAGCTGGGAAAAGTTTGGTTATAGGTAAGAGAATCATGAGGGGAAGAAAAGGGGTCAGAGCCTCCCTATTACCTCTAGGTTAAAATAAAAATTCCCCTGTTTGTCATTTAAAGCTTTTCACAAGCTAGCCCCACACCATCTTTCCAAACGTATTTCACCATATTCTCTCTTATATACTCTATTATCCAGCCAAACTGTCTTGCTTACAGTTTCTGATAAACAACATTCTGTCTTCCTCCTCTGTTCTTTTACACAGACTGCTCCCCCTTCCTGGAATGTTCTCCCTCCTTATTTTCACCTCCTGAAATCCTTAGCTCCATTAAAGGTTTAGTTTAAGTCCCACCTTCCCAGAAGCCTTTGCAGCCCTCCCCAGTTGTTCACACTTACCAGTACCTCTTGAATGACTTTGTATATGTTTTGTAATTATTTAGTGCACATGCATTAGCGCATAAGCTCTTAAGTGGTAGGGACTGTTTTCATTTTTGTCTTCACATTGTCAGTACCTAGAACAGCGTCTGGTGCCTAATAGGTACTTAATAAATCCTTGTTGAATGGAATTGAATATCATAGTCAGTCACATGCAACAAGACCATCAATTGATTAGAGAAAAGATCAGAATCAACATTAAATTAGAAGAAATACTATGAGAAGTTACTGTAAATAATTGTCACAATTTCAACTTGACTTAATCAAGCTGTCAGTGCCAGAAAATGGGAAATAGAAAAAGGCAAAGACCTTGATTATCACCCTTTCCTACTGTAAAGAAATGTCTGAGGAAACTTTTCTGATAAATACAAGTTGACATAACAAGGAGCCAAAAATCTGAGGAACTACATTGGCCAGCAGACACCTGATCTCCTTGCCAAGGAAGGGACATAGTAACCAAGGGCAAAATTGTTTGAAAATACAAACTCCTTTGTAAAAAACCTATATAGAAAATGGTAGAAAACAGTCACATTAACCTCCATAAAGCAGCCCAACCCAAAACTGTGGAATAAAAAACCACCCAATTCTAGAGAAAGCTTAGCATGACTGAACCACATCATCCCAAGAGAATTTGTAGATGAAATTGGCAGGAGACTTACAGATGCTTGAAAAATTGAACAGATTTGTCAATGTTTCTATAATAATCTGCTTTCCTCATTGATGACAAAGGAACCAGCACAGTAGGTTTCGAACACTGAATTCACCCCCTTGGTCACTACAAGGAGTTGAAATGGTAGTGAAGGAAAAGAAGTTAGGAAAAGCATATGGACCAGAATACATAAATACCAAGGAATAAATCCTGGAGATGATGGAGTCTCTAAAGCATTGAAGGATCCTTTTATAAGCTATATCAAGGAGGAGGAGATATGTATCAACACACATATGCCTATTTTCTCATCTTTACAGGATCATCGAAGAGACAACCTAGTTCAACTCTCTTGTTTTACACTTGAGGAAATTGAGGCCCAAAGAGGTTAAGTAACTTGCTCAAAGTTACTTAAATAGTAAGGACCTTCCAGATGCTGCTTTTCAACAGGACTAGTCAGAGCAACAGGTGGAGAGCGGAATGGGAAGGACTCACGTGGTGGTAAAATTAGAGTATATTCCCCTCAATTTGGTATGACAGATTTTAACCTTAGTATGTCAGTCTTCATGGCTCACTCCTGGATTGTAGTTTCTTTCTTTCTTTTCTTCCTTCTTTCTTTCTTTCCATTTTTATTCATTTATCTATCTTCATTCATTCATTTATCTATATCCAGTCAGTCAGTTACTTAGTCCAGTGTCCCATATGCTTCTGGCCTCTTCCTGGTGAGGTCTTCAAGGAGAAGCAGAAGCCTTCTGACCTATAATTTTGCTGCCTCCTCAGGGAAGCAGGAATGAAGGTCCAGTCTGAGATTTTTCAGGCAGCCTGGATACAAGAGTAAAAAGCCCAGACTTGGGACCTTGCCCAAGAAAAATCTGTCCCTCGAATTCAATGCCATATAAACACAAAAAATCAGTATTAGTTTCTTATTAAACTATACCTCAATGAATCCCTAATTGAGTATGAATGAATTAATGATTTAGCAAGCACTTACTATGGGCTGGAAACTGTGGTATGCATTGGGGATACAAATACAGTATGTGAGTTTCTACTGTGATTTCTCTTGGGATGATGCAGTTCAGTTTGAAGTCATGCTAAGCTTTCTCTAGAATTGTTTTTTGATTCCATATTTTGGGGTTATTTTATGGAGGGTAATGTGACTGTCTTTTACTATCCTTCTATATAGATTTTTACAAAGGAGCTTGTATTTTCAATCAGTTTTGTGCTTGGTTGCTATGTCTCTTCCCTGGGCAAGGAGATCAGGTGTCTGCTGTCCAATGTGGTACCTCAGATTTTTGGCTTCTTGTTATGTCAACTGCTTTTTATCAAATAAGCTTAATCAAAAATCTCTTATGGCATGCCTACCCTCAAGAAAAGGAAGGGAGAGGGACAGAGAGACACATACACACAAAGATGGAAATAGAGAGAGACAGAAAGAAACAGACAAAGAAAGAGAGACAGAGGCACAGAGAAAAGCAGAGATTAATTGTTTATTAAACACTATGTTCTAAGCATTGTTTGAGGCACTGGAGATACAAATGCAACAGTCCTGACCTTAATAAACTGAGATTCTAATGAGGAAAGACAGTATATGGTAAGGACAGGGCTACACACAGAATAGCCCAACGTGGAGATGACTCGAGAGTGCTATGGTAGCCTGGATCCAGGCAACGTAAGGCCAAAACGGGCCTATCAAAACCCAGGATGACTCTTGGGGAAGAGTTTAATTTTCCAGGGGGGAGAGAACTGAGATGATGATCCTGGTGGAAACTAGTGGAGATCCCAGTCAAATAGCTTATATACTATCAAGGAAAGTCAGCACATTTGGAGGACCTAGAATTGGATAAGCAAATTAACTATCACCTTCCCCCACCCTTTCAGACTTTACCAGCACTAACAAATTTAGGTACAAGATTAGTGAATGCCCAAGGTTAAGGTGGAAAGGTAAACAGCAATAGACCTTGACTCCCAGAACCTAACTGCTCCCTCCTAGGATTAAAATGCCCCAAAAATTTCATTAAGGGGGAACATGCCTGTTCAGTGGACACCCTATGAGGTCATGCCCTCTAAGTCTGTACCCTATGAGATCCATTAATATGGACGGCCTGGCCCTGAAATGCTCACTTTAGGGGTGGCCCTTTGGACAGTGAATCAAGACTGCAGCTTTGTCAAGAGTGCACCTCTGCTGGGATCACCTGAGCACGGACATGGCCTGAGCTACTCTGAAGGAATGCAACATCATAGCCTACTTTGTAGTAGTCTTGTTAAGGTGTCTGAAAGCCACAGATAGAGGACAGAAGACTGGACTGCACAGAGCTGACTGTTAAGGACAAGGTACTTCCTTTCCATCATCTTTTCCTCCAATAGTAAGTAAAGTCTTCTCCTGGCAGCTACTTTACCCTGAAGCATGGGACAGAGAAACAAGTGTTGGACTAGGTGTCAGGAGATATGATTTTTAGCTGTGGTTGTCACTTTAATTAGCTCTGTGACCTTAATTTCTCTTGAGTCTCAGTTTTCTCATCTGTAAAATGGAGATAATAGTCATACAACTTACTATGTGGTGTTATTATGAGGAAAGATTTTGTAAATAAAGTTCTATGTAAATGTCAGCTGTGATTAGTAATTATAGAAAGATTACACAATTTTTGTGCTGTTTGAATCCAAAGTTATTTGCTTATTTTTTCCCCCTCTCGTACCATTTCTGTGAGTTAGAGAGGACAATAACCATTCTGTTCAACGAACCTGTGAAAATAAACACAGGTAAGGAATAAAAAGGAGAGATGGCTTGCCAAAGGTCTTTGCTGATGATTGAAGAATTCCAAAATAGAATCTGAATCAAAAAGTAATGTTCGGTAAATAGTAAGCTCCTTGAGATACATCTGTTTGTGGATTACATTGTGTGAATTGGATCAGCCCATTTCAGAGCTTTCTGGAAGAACTCTGCACTCATTCAAGAGAGTTTGATCTGTCCATCTACACAGGAAAGACCAAGTGGATGAAGAATGTCTATTAACCAGATTTTAGCATACATGTGGATGGACTCCCTGTAGAGTTTGTGTAATATGCATATCTAGTATAGATGGTTAAAGTGGATGATAAGTTTGGCCCAGAATTGAACAGGAAGAGGAGAGCAGGTTGGACTGCTTTCAGGAAATTACAAAACTCTTTTACTCTCCCCCAAATTCACCTGAAAATAGAAGTCCATATTTTTAAGGTTACATGACAACAAGATATGCCACACCAATTCCTCTGAAGAACTAAAAATGAGTATCACACAGAATGCAATGGAGAGGCACATTTTGGTTAGAACAGGCTACAAAATCTAACCAGTAAACAGCTCCAAAGGACAGAAGTAAAAGATGTCTATAGAAATGACATGACATGTCAAGTTGTGTAAGTTCAAGTCAAGTCAAGCCAAGTCAATAAGCATTCGCTAAGTTCTTACTATGTCCTGGGCACTGTGCTATGCACTGAGAATACAAAAATAAGCAAACAGAAAGTCAGCTCCTGCCCTCAAAGACTTACATTCTAATAGGAGAAGACAACACATAAAAAGAATAAAAGTAAAGGAAAGAAATCTAGAGAGTTTGGTGGGGAACCCAGGGAGGAATGTAGGAATCATCAAGGCTGATCTGGCTACTTTCCTTAAGATGGACGGTCTGGGAAAAGATCTTCCAGGGTGACAAGACTCCTGGGTTATGATGGAGAAAGAAGTCCAGAGAGTTTGGATTAGAACTCAGAGTGACCTCCAAGGATCACTGTGGGCATTTCCCCCACTGAGGCAGATTCTGAGCCCTCCTTAATTCAGGGGATGGTCTTTCTGAGTGGCTTCTAACCTTTCCACTTCCAAACACTCCCTCCGGTTCTGAGATACTCAATTCAAAATATCCAATTAGTTAGCTAATGATGACACAGTGGACAGAATTCTGGGCCTGAAATTGGGAAAATCTGAGTTCAAATCTTGGCACTTATTGTGTGACCTTGAGCAAGTCACTTAACTTCCATTTGCTTCAATTTCCTCATCTGTAAAATGAGCTCTAGAAGGAAATGAGAAACCATGCTAGTGTCTTTGCTTGAGGTCTCAAAGTCAGACATGACTGAAAACAACTAAACAATAACAATTCAACATGCAGTTGGTTATTCAAGTTCCTTTTGTAACTCTAGTCCCAAAGCCCATGGGTATGGAACCCTTCACATTGGTGGAGATCCATGCCCTGGTGTGTGCTTGCGTACTTGCGTGCATACGTGCGTGTGTGTACGTATGTGTGTCTTTGGGGTGGGAGAGTGGCCACCATTGGTGATAGTGGAAGGTGGAAGAGGGAGAAGCTCTTCAGTTTTTCTCTGAACTATCCTCAAGCTCAGGAGGTCTCTTTAAGCTTCAAATACCTTTAAGTTTTTTCAGTCTCTTTGGACTGTCTAGTCACTTCAGGCGCTTCTTGCTTCCAGCTTCAAGAGAAAAGACGAACAAGGCCAACCTACTTCAGACTGCTGAAGGAAAAGAGTTTAAAAAGATATAAGAGCTAGCAGTCTCCGTTACATCCTTGTTCCCAGCTTGTTACACTAGAAACTTTGAGGAGCTTCCTCTTGGAGGAAGATCTTGGGTGAGATCTAAGACTCTCTCTCCCCCGTTTGCCCTTCTCTCTGTCTCTGTCTCTGTCTCTCTCTGTCTCTCTTCCTGTCTCCCAATGAGACAGCTCTTTCACACTGAATTGTCTGGTATATATTCGCAGGCATTAATTTCTTTGATTTCTGTTTTGATATTGATTTGGGTAAATGGGTTTTCCTGCTGATTGCTATGTGTGTTCAATGAGGAACTGATATTCAATGTGAAAGGAGTCAAGTCTTGGAGTTCTCCTTTTACCTAATAATGAAATAGCAATCAGAAGTTAGCTTGAACCTGAAAATCCTTTTATTAAGGGAACTTGTGTGAAGTTTGTATTCAGTCAAAGGGCCTCACTTGAGGATCTAGAGGGCCACATGTGGCCTCTAGGCTGCAGGTTCCCCACCCCTGTTCAAGACCAAGGAAACTTAAGAGAACAGATTGATATAATTCTAGCCTGAGGCCCCCTCTCTGGGGAAAAGCCTCTGACCCCTCCACCTCCTGCTTCTACTCTTGGCAAGAATTAAAGGCTCTCTTGGAGAAGTGAGGGGAAGAAGAGGTTAGAGATATATATTATGCCTCCATCTGAGCCATACAACAACATCTCCCATGCTACAGCCAGGGGATAGCCCCTTAAAATACATGGAGCCTAACAACAGTCCCTAGAGTAACATCCTATTTGTCAGACAAACTTTGACAACATAAATTTTCCATATAACTAATAGAAAAAGAAGGGCAAGTGGATAGCCAGAGAGCTCCAATGCTATCCTTGTGATGGCAGGAGAAAGTAAGAAAGGTCTTCAGCTTACTGGGTGGCTCAGTGGATAGAATGTTGTGCTTGGAGTCAGGAAGACCTGAGCTTCAAATACAGTCTCAGATACTCAGATAGCTGTATGGGTAAATCTTTTAAGCTTTGTCTGCCTCAGTTTCCTCAACTATAAAATGGGGATAATAACAGCGTCTGCCTCCCAGGTTTGTTGTGAGAATCAAATGAGATGATATTTGGAAAGCACACAGTGCTTAACACAGTGTCAGACACACAGAAGACTCTGTATCAACAATGCTTGCTATTATTATTAATAATCATTATGTGGAACCCTTAATATTGAACTTTTGGGAGAATGTGGATATAGCTCACATAGAATACACAGGTATGACTGGTTTAGATAGACATCACTGGAGGGAACGTTCAAATCAATGAGATTGTAGACCTATTTGATTTTATGTTTGAGGAAGGAGAATGATATCGTTATTCCTTTATTTTTTTTTCTTTTATTAGATTTATACTTTCACTGGTATAGAGAACTCCCGAAGAGAAAACTCACTCTACTAAAGCAGATACTAAAGCAAAATCTTAGAGAGAATTTCTTGGGGCATTGAGAAATCAACTGGCTTATGCCAGTAAGTAAGATAACTCATCAGATAAAACAGTCCCACTATGTGTCAGAGGCAAACTTTGAACCCAGGCATTCCCCAAACCCAAGGCTGTATCTACATCACTATGTCTCTCATATTCCATTTAAGAAATGAGAAAAATGGGCTTAGTTCATTGATGTGACTCGTGGGGTAATACTGGGGTTAATCAGAGAAGAGGAGAGTCTAAGCCTCTGATATCATATATAATAATATAACAACCTAATAGCTTCCATGTCTATGATGCTTTATGATTACAAATCAGTTTCACAGGCATTAATCTCATTCACTCTTCACAATGCAGTTGAATGAGTAGTCATCTAAGTTGGTCAATCAGTACAAATCTCTTGGACAGACACTGTAAGTGGACAAGGTTGGGGGGGGTGGGTCAGAAGTGGATAAGAGGAGAGCAGGCTTGATTGAGTTTGGGAAATTATATAGCACTTTCAGTGATTCCAAGCTGTTGAAAAAGCCTGTCTTTCTCCTGATGATCCTGCAAGTCTGTGAATCATAGAATGCCACTGCCTTAGCAGAATCAAGATTGTGAGACACCTAAGGGTTATAATAACAATAATTGTGGGTGAGAAATGGTGTGCAAGACATCACTAAAGATATATAGTGTCCTAAAAATCTTAGTGAACTTCTAATTCTTACTAGCTTACAAGATGACCAAAAGTCTTGGGGCAGTTTTAAGCATTATTAGCTTTTAGGACATGCTATATCAATGAAAAAAGAGGTGTTCTAGCTATGTAGCTACAGCCACAGGTAACAGACCTAAGTGTTCTGCTGGTGTCAATACAATAGAAAAATCTCCAAAGTATGGAGCAGATCCTCTGTGGAAGATTTATAAAAGGGAATAGACAAGAATCATTTAGGACCAGAAGGTTTAGAAGGATTTGTGGTCAGCACCAAGGGAGGGGTTACCTATGCCAAGGAGATCATGGATTTGTTGGAAGTGTCTGATAACAATTCTTAGAACAGCTTTCTTCTCAGGTCAATGAAAGTATTTTAATGCCCATTTTACAGGAGAGATCACTAATACTCACTCACCAAGATTAAGTGGCTTTCCCAAGAACTAGCTAAATGGTAGACTTGGGATATGAACCAAGGTCTTCATTCATATCACCTCCCTGTGATATTGGCCAAAATATTGTTTTCAGGTAATCTGTGACATGCAAGTTTTCCCTTGGAAGTGAAGTTCATTACTGAAGATGACATTATTTCTGTAAGCCCCTCTCAGGCTCCAGTGCTTCAGCTATTGAGAGAGTATATCAACTGAAAAGACTGATAAAATGGATTACAGAAAGGAGAGTCTCCCCTAAACTGGTCAACAATTGATGTCAGTGCAAAGCAATCTTAATTCTATGGGCATACCTGGAGCAGACTGAGGGAAAAGTGAGAATCCCAATTACTTTTCTTCTATTTTGTCACATCTTGTTCTTTTTTTGAGGCAGCTAGGTGATACAGTAGAAGGAATACTGGACCTGGAGTCAAGGAGACCTGAGTTCAAATGTGGTCTAATATACTTGCTAGCTATGTGACCCTGGGTAAGTCACTTAACTACTGTCTACCTCAGTTTCCTCATTTGTAAAATGAGGATCACAATGGCAAACAGGATTGTCATGATCAAATGAAATAATATTTGTAAAGCACTTGGTACCTAGAATGTAGTAGGCACTCAATAAATGCCAAATAATGTTGTCATCATTGTTCAGTCCTGTCCAGCTCTTTGTGACTCTGTAGATTATACCACACCAATACTATCCATGGGCTTTTCCTAGAAAGACACTAGAGAGATTTGCCATTTCCTTCTCCAGTGGATTAAGGCAAAGGTCATACAGCTAGTAAATATCTGAGGCCAGATTTGAACTCAAGTCTTACCGGACTCTACTCTCAGTGCTCTATCCACTGTGCCATCCAACTACCTCCATTTTGGTCACCTTAAATTCCTCAAAGGCTAAATGGCTTCTCTTTAACTGCATTGCTAAAGGCAGTATAGCCTCCTACCCAAAGAAATTCTTAGTAAGGAAGAAATACACTACAATGGGGAGACTAGTCCTTGGCTATCAGGGATGTCTTATCTCTCTCTTTAAAGGCCATAGCCTCAGAGGATATATTTGCTTACTAGCTTGAAAAGTAAGCTGAAAAAAGGTCTTCTTTTATTCCTAGGGGAGAATAATGTAGCTGTTATAAGCTGCTGTGTTGCATCAATTTAAAGGTAATTTTTCCAAATTAAGAGAAAATTGAGTGGGAAACCGCTTCCTTTTGGAAATTTAATTCCCAGCTGGGTGTTTATGTGCTGATACTCTCCTAAAGAATACAAGAAATGAACTGCTCTCATACCAAACAAAATCAACGTGAGGGAGAAAGAAGGTACCATCTTAAGAAGTCATTTTCTCCCTCTTTGCCTCATTCTTCCCCTTCTGCTCCAAAAGTGGTCTTGTGCTTCCTTCTTTAACAACGGAGTGATAGGATAATCAAGTTCCAAACTGAATATCAACAACAATCCACCAACATGAATGGGAATGGAGGAGTGAACATTTCATTTCACATTTAAAATGTTAAATTAGATGCTTATAATTTCCCTGATTTAGCTTTTTTTAATTAAAAAATTCAAACTTTATCCAACATTTGCATATTCATGCTGCTGTAATATGCACTGATTGCATTATAGAAAAAGCATGTAAGTACAGCATAAATATAGCTACTCATCACGTATACCATCTATATATGCATAGATAAATATTTCCAAACAAATTAACATACGGCCTAGCACAGGTGCTCCTCTCTGGCATCTCTGGCTACCAACCCTTGTCTCATCCCATCCATGGAGCTCCAAGTCAGCTCAGAAATGTTACATTTCTTAGATTCGAAGCCTTCATCATTTTGTGGTGGAGAATGTACATACTTGGGCTCAAGAGAGCTGAGTTCAAGGTCCCAGTACAGTGGCTTATAATAGCTGCATAGCCTGAGACATGTCTGCTGATCTCTCTGGTCCTGGATTTCCTTATCTATGAAAAGAGCCAAACAATCATAGCTATCATTTATGGTTCACTCCAATGTTTACAGAGTGCTTTATATATGTTAATTCAGTGGATCCTTACAAACTCAGGGAGTAGGTGCTGTTGTACCTTTACAGATGAAGAAACTGATAACTGAAAATTTAAGTGACTTGCCCCAATTCAGGTAGCTAAGAAGTACCTGAAGTAAAATTTGAACTTAGTTCTTCCTGACTTTAGTCCTGCACTCTATCCACTGTTCCACTTAGGTATCCAGCTTAGCTTGTCCAACTAATCTGATCATGTTATAATATGTGGCTTATAGAATATTGCCAGAATATTTCGTAGATTCAGGGGCATGAATGATGTCAGGGATAAATAGAGGTCAGAGGAGGTTGGGAATGAAGTAAAGAAAATTATGTCTATTTTCACATTAAAAATTGTTGCATTATTTTATGTATTTTTTTCATAGTTTCATAGTTTTTTCATAGTTTTTTTCATAATTTTATAGTTCATGATTCCATAATAGTTCTCTATGAGCAACAGTGCATACCTTAAGGCTTATGAAGCACTTTCCATACTAGAGGAATGTTATCACTCATATAAAAAATTTCGCATAGAAGTCCTATCTATTTTGCATCAAACACTATGGTTTGGAAAGTGCTGAGGGATACAATCACAGATAAGATCCTGTTCATTTCTCACATTCTGTAAGAGTCATTTGTGATCCCCTTGTCAGAGTTACCAACAACCTCTTTTATCAGAGAGATGTGAATCCTCCTCACCAATGATAGTCAAATATTTTCATTCAAGTAGATTTTCCCCTTGAATCAGAAGGTGGAGCTTTAGTTCCAGTGACACAAGTATCATTAGGAAGGTGTTTTTTTGCTGGAAAATGGGAAATGTGTCATTCCTTTAACTGATCCTTAGGAAATGGACCACAGAGGTCAGAAGTGACCCTATGTCTACAATGATGAAACTCATCAAGATGGTGTAGTTTCTGAGGACTTAGACCTTCATGGCCCTCTGCCCTCTCCAATACCTGAAACTCTACTACTGTCATTTTGATCTCTTACATGCACAAATACTTCTGGAATAGAGAACATCTTAAAGAGAAGGAAATACGCATTTATATAGCACCTACTATATACCAGACTACGTGCTTTACAATTATTTACAATTATTATCTCATTTGATCCTCTCAACAATCTTAAGGGATAAGTGCTGTTATGATCATCATTTTACAGATGAGGCAAAGAGAGGTGAAGTGACTTGACCAGGTTCACACAGTTAGTGTCTAAGGCTAGATAAGAACTGACTTCAGACCCAGTGCTCCATCTGATACACCACCAGCTGCTTCAAGGGGCAATCAGACATTAGTAACTCTGTGTTACCAATGGATCCAGAGTGAGTTTTGATCAAAGGGTAATGGGGAAAACAGGAAAAGAGGGGAGAAAAGGAAGCTTATCTTCAGGCTTGGGAAAGGAAAGACTGGGGCGTCGGTGACAAACTTCTCCTGCTCCTCAAGATCACATAAAGAAAGCAGCATTATTTGACCAACTGCCCCTTAACTAATGTGGTTTCTCTACAATACTGCAGAAAATATTGTTTTTGTGAAAGTTGTGAAATATATGCTTTCACTTTTGAGCAGAACCTCTTGTTAGAGAATGATCTCAGAAAGGTGAAAGCTGCTCAGAACACTGTTCTTTATTGGGTTCTATCTTCTTCATTAGTCCTTTACAATGACACCATTCCTAGCTACAAAAGGCTGTATTGCATTGTATAGCATTGCTTGGGTCATCAGATCACAGAATCTGGAGTAGAAAGGGACACTGATGCATAATCACACTCTATAATATCCTTAGAAGTGACCCTTTAGATTTTGTCTTAAAATCTCCAAAATGGGGAACTCATTGTCTCCTGAAGCAAGTTTGTCAGGAACTTCTTTATAATGAGCCCCAAATCTGCTTTCTCATGACTTCTACCCAATGATTCTAGTTCTTTCTTCTGTAATGGATGTGGTACCTTTTCCACATTAAAGAACTTAATGACTCCTCCCTCCCTAAGTCTTGTCAACTTTGGGGATTAAGTAGGGACTTGTTTTCAGTTTTGGAAGACCTTGCCCAGAGTTCTTCTGGGCATTCCATTTAGTCTAGGGTCAAGTTTGGTACCAATGGGGAACTCAAGATTTCCTGAATATTTAGAGTCAGGTCAAGACTAGGCTGAATTTTCCATGGAAATCCATAGATTGGACACACCCTTACTTCTCTCTAGTGCTTTTCCTGTAAACCCATTGTTACTTGGGTGTTTACTAGTAACAAAGGCTCCGTTAGTTCTTAAGGGTCTATGATATAATCTGCTTCTCCTCTAAGAATGTTTAATTTTAATGAAATCATCAAAGCCCTTAAGACGCAAATGAAGGAAGCTATAATTTGCAAAATGACACATCATTGAGTCGTGGAAGGAAGGGAGTACTGGGAGATTTTGCCTATTATTCTCCTAATGTCATTTCTAGTCTTCCAATAAAACTCCTCCCCATCTTATTACCTATTCAGTCTGATGGCTATGGAAGAAATATTAAGTTTCTTATTTGAGATAAAATGGAGATCTGCCAGGTTCCTGGTGTTTTAGTATAATTAGAAAACTGAACTGGGAGACAGAAGATAGAGGTCCTTGATTTGACTTGACCAAGTACTAATTGTAGTACTTTTGAACAAGTCATTTTGACACACTGGATCTCATTTTCTCATCTGTAAAATTGGACAGAATGATTTCTACCTTGGACCCTCTTAACTATGAAAAGTTTTTAGCACTCTCCTCCTCCTCTCTCTTTCTAAACTTCCTATTGCTGTCCATCACCAATACCCTACACTTGCATTTCAGTGTTAGGGTTAAAAGTACTTTCCCAAGCATTATCTTGTTTGATCCTAACCACAATTCAGTGAGGTAGGTAGTGCAAATATTATTTCCATTTTAGAGATAAGGAGACTGATGTTGGTCATTTAACCAAGGTGACACTCTTTCGTAGTTGACTGAGCAGTGACTTTACCTGAAATCTCAATTCTTGGCAAAGCATCACTCCTGCCACTGAAGCTGCTGCCTGCTCACAATCTTCCCTTCCTGGGCTTGCCCTTCTATAATTTTTCCTTGGATTCTGAAATGGCTGGTGCCTGGTCTCATTCTTTCTCCTTGATCCTTGTTTGGACTTTGGCTTTCAGCCCAGCCCATATATTTATTGTTAGGCTGATTTGGCACATTTTTTATCTGGGCTTTGAACACGCACATTTTCACCTCTGAGTGTTTTCAATCTATCAGCAATTTTAAAGGTTTTTCTTATGCCTCAGGTTGGACATAGTAAATTTTGAACTAAATTTCCCCCTCCCCAAAAAAAGTAATAATGGGAGTCCACTAAAATGTAAGTAACTGAGAAAGGGGCCATTCACCAAAGAAACCTGGGAGGTAGGATGAGTGCAATGCATAGGTCTTAGAGTCTGAGTTTGAATTTTGTCTCATGCACTTACTAGCTGAGTAACCTCAGTTTCCTGAGTAATTTTCTGTTTTCTCATCTGCAAAACTGAGAGGTTGGACTAAACTGTTAAAGCCCCCTCTAGCTCAAAAGTTATGATTCCCAATGGCTTGGTATGTCTATGACCCTTCTCTCATGCATAAATCCCAGTCCGCCTTCATTTATATCACCTGTCTCCTCCTCTTCCCTCCATTAAGAGTCCCAGAAATTGTTCTCCCTGGTAGTACCTTTAACCCTGATTTAAGAAGCTGACTGATCTTATTAGTGAGTTTATACCCCATAACAGGGAAAACAACAAAAAACAAAAACAAAAAAACCCCAAAATCTTCACCAAATCTTTCATGGGTGGTTGTCCTAATTGCAGGTGACCAGAAAATATCTGAATTGCCTTCTCTGTGCTATAGGATATATCTGACTACTAAAGGATGATTGACTTGGATCTGAATGGAAACCAAATGGATGAGTTGCACTCGTCCCATTTTGATTTCCTCACTAGATTTCTATGTTGTGTTTATTGAAAGATCAGAAATTCAATTTTGTATGACTAAGGAAGGAATTACTACCAACTAACTTGCTTTTCCCTTCTCAGAGTCTTCCAACGGCCTGACTTTCAATACTTTACCAGTTATATAATAAGAACTCTGCTATTCATTTCCACCCTGTAATAATCTAGAGGAAACAGGGCAGAGCCAAGATGGCAGAGTAGAAGGACCTGTCCAAAAAATACCTGTAAAAAAATGACTCTAAACAAATTCTAGAACAGCAGAAGCCACAAAATGACAGAGTGAAAGAGATTTTCAGCCCAAGACAGCCTGGAAGGCTGACAGGAAATGTTCATCGCACCAGGCACAAAGCAGAGCACAGCCCAGCCTTGGCTGCATGGCACAGATGGGACTAGAGCAAGCTTCATGGCATGGAATCCTGGATAGCAACTGCGATTCACAGATCTCTCACTCCACAAATGCCAAAGACAGCTTCAAAGGTCAGTGAAAAAGCTCTTTCACTTGGATGAGAAAGGAGCAGGGTCTTGCCCTAGCCTCAGGTGGCCCCAGGTGGTGGCAATGTCCATTTTTGGAGCACTCTATCTAAAGACCCTGGGGAAATTGAGCTGCTGAACTGGATCTCAGCCCTAAGTGGCAGCCCTGGGGTGAGGAGGAGCACTGGCCTGGTGAAGGTGCTGGAGAGGGAATGAGGGAATTCTACTCACAGATCCTGGGCAGAAAAGCTTGTAGTTGCTCCCAGACCAGAGTGCAGGCGAGGAGAGGAGTAAACTCCTCTCCCTTGATTGTGTCACCTCGGAAGAACTGAGAACTTTCAGGTCCCTGGAGTATACCCTCCTCTTCATGAAGGACTCAAAAGTCAAGTAACTGACTGGGAAAATGCCCAATAAAGGGGAAAAATAAGACTATAAAAGGTTACTTTCTTGGTGAACCAGCATTTTCTTCCATCTTTTCAGATGAGGAAAGACAATACATACCATCAGAGGAAGACATAAAAGTCAAGGTTTCTGCATCCAAAACCTCCAAAATAAATATGGAAAGGTCTCAGGCCATGGAAGAACTCAAAAAGGATTGTGAAAATCAAGTAAGAGAGGTGGATGAAAAATTAGGAAGAGAAATGAGAGGAATACAAGAAAACCATGAAAAGAGAGTCAACAGCTTGTTAAAGGAGACCTTAAAAAAATGCTGAAGAAAATAACACCTTTAAAATTAGGCTAGCTCAATTGGAAAAAGAGGTTCAAAAAGCCAATGAGGAGAAGAATGCTTTAAAAAGCAGAATTAGCCAAATAGAAAAGGAGGTTCAAAAGCTCACTGAAGAAAATAGTTCTTTAAAAATTATAATGGAACAGATGGAAGCTAATGACTTTATGAGAAACCAAAAAGTTACAAAACAAAACCAAAAGAATGAAAAAAATGGAAAATAATGTGAAATATCTTATTGGAAAAACAGCTGACCTGGAAAATAGATTCAGAAGAGACAATTTAAAAAATATGGGACTACCTGAAAGCCATGATCAAAAAAGAGCCTAGACATCATCTTTCATGAAATTATCAAGGAAAACTGATCACCTTCTGAAAGAGATAAAAAAAAAAAAGACTGCTAGGAATATTGTAGCCAAATTCCAGAGTTTCCAGGTCAAGGAGAAAATATTGCAAGCAGCTAGAAAGAAACAATTCGAGTATTGTGGAAATACAATCAGGATAACACAAGATCTACCATCTTCTACATTAAGGGATCAAAGGGCTTGGAACAGGATATTCCAGAAGTCAAAGGAACTAGTATTAAAACCAAGAATCACCTACGCAGCAAAACTGAGTACAATAATTCAGGGTAAAAATGGTCATTCAATGAAATGGAGGACTTCAAAGCATTCTTAATGAAAAGACCAGAGCTGAAAAGAAAATTTGACTTTCAAACACAAGAATCAAGAGGAGCATGAAAAGGTAAACAGGAAAGAGAAATCACATGGGACTTACTAAAATTAAACTGTTTATATTCCTACATGGAAAGATAATATTTGTAACTCTTGAAATTTTTCTTGATATCTGGATAGTTGGAGGGATTACACACACACACACACACACACACACACACACACAGAAGGAGAGCACAGGGTGAGTTGAATAGGAAAGGATCATATCAAAAAAAATAAAATTAAGGGGTGAGAGAGGAATATATTGGGAGGCAAAAGGGAGAAATGAATTGGGGCAAATTATCTGTCATAGAAGAAGCAAGAAAAAGCTGTTCCAGTGGAGGGGAAAAGGGGGAAGGTGAGAGGGAAAAAGTGAAACTTACTCTCATCACATTTGGCTCAAGGAAGGAATAATATGCACACTCAATTTGGTATGAAAATCTATCTTACACTAGAGGAAAGTAGGGGAGAAGGGGATAAGCAGGGTAGGGGGTTGATAGAAGAGAGGGAAAATGGGAGAAGGGAGCAATTAGAAGTAAACACTCTTGGGGAGGGACAAGGTCAAAAGAGAAAATAGAAGAAATGGGGGCCAGGATAGGATGGAGAAAATTATAGTTAGTCTTACACAACATGACTATTATGGCAGTCATTTGCAAAACTACACAGATATAGCCTATGCTTGCCTTCTCAGTGGGGATGGGTGAGGAGAGAGGAAGGAAGAGAACTTGGAACCCAAAGTTTTAGGATAAATGTTGAGAATTGTTTTTACATACATCTGGTACATAAGAAATACAGGTAATGGGGTATAGAAATCTATCTTACCCTATAAGAAAAGATAAAAGATGGGGATAAGGGAAGGGAGGGATGTGACAGAAGGGAGGGTAGATTGGGGGAAAGGGTAATCAGAGTGCATGGTATTTTGGGGTGGGAGGAGGAGAGAGATGGAGAGAAAATTTGGAACTCAAAATCTCATGGAAATGAATGTTGAAAACTAAAAATAAATAAATTAAGTCAAGTGAAAAAATAATCTTGAAGAAGAATTAAAAAGAAAAGTGAAAGGTTCGAAAATAGGGGTATCCCAACATCTTTTTCTCATTCATGGGATAGAATTTTTTCAAAAAGAAACTCAGGTTCTAGGGTCAGACTTTCTGGCTGATCCAATGCATTAAAACTTTCAGGTCTAATCTAACACCAGAAGCAAACTTTGGTTTATAGCAGCTCTTTTTGTAGTGATAAAGAATCAGAAATTAAAGGAACGCTCATCAATTGGGGAATGACTCAATAAGTTGTAGCATATGATTGTGATGCAGTACTGTTGTGCTGTGGGAAATTATGGGGTGGGGGAAGTTTCAGAAAAAAATGTGCTAAGATCTATATGAACTGATGCAAAGTGAAGTGAGAGGAATTGGGACATCACATTGTGCACAGTAACAAGGCTGCAATGACAACAATTGTGAAAGATTTGGCTCGTCTGATCAACACAATTCTAAAGGACTCATGATGAAAAAAGTGCTATTCACCTCCAGAGAGAGAACTTATGAACTCTGAGTACAAATCGAAGTATAATTTTCTTGCTTTATTTATTTGTTTTTTTGCTTTTTTGTGATATGGCTAATATGCAAATATGTGATTCTGGGATTCCCTTTGGAAGTTATAGAAACCTAATTTCTTAAGAGGCAGCTAGATAGTAAAGTGGATAGAGAAGTTAGACACAGAGTCAGGAACATGTGAGTTTAAATCCAGCCTCAGAGATTTACAGTTGTGTGACCCTGGGCAAGTCATTTAACCTCTTTGTGCCTCAGTTTCCTCATCTGTAAAATGGGAATAATAACAGTATCTACCTCCTAGAGTTGTAAGGATTAAATGAGAGAATGTTTGTGAGGTACTTCAAAACCTGAAAGCACCATATGAATGTTAGCTATTATTATTATTCTCATCATATGCTGCTATTTTTTGAGAATTGCCTAGGAAGACTGAATTAAGATGGATGCCAAAAGCCTGTAGGAGAATCCAAGGGCAGAATCTTCCTTTCAAATAAGTTACTAAGGAGCTATGTCAACAAGCATGGGGATGCTAGGCCAGGACTGAAAGAAATCAAACTGTGAGTAAAGAAGAATTAAAATAAAAATTGACAGCATGGTCCACAGAACTGGCATTGGTCCCTAGCTCCCTGACATTCTCTGTCACCATGAAAAATTGTCTAGATAGTTGTTGGCCAAAGAGGTGTGAGAACCTTATTTTTGTCTGTTCTTTATTAGGTCAGTGCTAGTGTTAAATATGAGAGGTTGAAGAGAATGTTGGTAGATTGACACATTACTCAAAAAATTCAGAGGGCTTAGAGTTTTTTATTGTAAAGTTCTTGTCAAATCTTAAGCCTTGATAATTATTTAGAATGTTTTATGATCGTAGAAAGATTATTTGAAAATATGCATTTCATATGAAGCACTAAGAGAAACTGGTGAAAGCATTTGTGAACTGATGAAGAGAGAAGCAAGCAGAACCAGGCAAGCAAAATATACAGGGTTTCCATAATGCAAAAACAAAAAGAAAAAACTACATTAAAAGATAGCTGAATTTTAATTAAATGCAATGGCCAGTATTGATTTGAGAGAACAGATGATGGACATTCTTCTCTCAGGAGATATGTGGGGAACTACAGGAGCAAAATGTCTCATATGGTGCCAGACCAGGCTATTTTGTAAATTTGGAAAGTGGGTATTTATTACAAAATGATTTGTGATGTGAAAAAACAAAATCCACCAACAAAACTTTAAAATTTTATTAAAAATTAAGAAAGTGATTTTGAAAAGAAAAAAGAAAAGACAACATTGATATTGAGGAATGAACATTGGACTTGAAATCCTAAGGTGTAGGTTCAAAACTTACACCTGCTATTTACTATGTATGTGGGTTTGGGTACTTGGAGAAGCCTCTCTGTTCCTCATTTTCCTCATCTCTATTAGAGTTCTAAAGGCTCTCTTAGCTCTAAATCTTGAGGCACCCCTTCCCAGGGAGACACCTGACTCTCAATCCCTTCTCTGCTTGTCCTGGCTCATTTTCCCCACCTCTGCAGCCCTCCCTTCAGGATCTAGACTGTGGCTTCTGTTCAGGACATTATCTGTGCCTCTGACCATCCCCACCCTACCTTGACATCCCTTCAGATTTGTTCTTAACCTTGTTTTTTCTGTGGGTCACTGCCCCAGCCAGCACCAAGAGGAATGAGGAAAATATCACTGGTGGTCAAACATGCATTCCCCACCCCCAGTCCTGGTAGTCTCCACCGTTCATTTCTCAAAGTTTCCACTGTGGGGGTATCCTGCTGTCTGATCAGTGAGTCCTCACAGAAGCTCACTGGAACCTCAACTGATCTCAAGAAAACACAATCTCCAGCTCCTGGAGCCCTTGCAAAAACTGGTCAGGGTGGAGAACCAGGTACTGAACCCCAAATATAACTTCAGAATAGCAACCACAACCTTATGCTACTCTTTCTGAAGAAGGCAATAAATCTGACCCCCAAGTTCCCCCATCTGGCTGGCCAAAAGATGGTGCCAATCCTGAATCAATTTGCTGAGTGTCTGGCAGGGGGACCATTTCCAGTCCTTTTGTCAAATATCCCAGCATCCTCCAGTGCATGAACATCAGTATCTCATCTGAGGAAGAATGCAAAAGTGCATATGAAAGAGCCAGAACTCCAGGCATGATCTGTGCTAGAGATGGGAAAGGTGGGAAGGATTCTTGGCAGGATAACTCCAGAGGCCCCTTGGCATTCATTGAAGCCCTGAAAGGCCTTGTGTCTTGGGCCATGGAAGACTGCACCCTGGCCAGGTTTCCTCCCATTTATACCAACATGCCCCATTACCAGACCTGGATCCTAAACGAAATGCAGAAGAAGCATTGACAAGCTCCTCCCATATCCCCAGGAATATTGCCCACTCCAACCTGTCCCCAGTCCTGCCTTCAGGGACAAGTGTCCTAAAACTACAGCCCCATGCCCTAGGTCCATGATCCTTCTGATCAACCCAGCTGACTTCCCCCTCCCCTAAGGACTGATTCAGGCATCCTGACTTCCCCCATCCATTGACCTCAGGAGGAACCAGATTTCCTAGAAGAGAACCAAAATGACATCACCATGATAAAGTGATAGGTGATATCATTTGATCTAGTCTGGATTTGGATGCACGGAAAGGGAATCAAAAGGATTTAGAGATAGAAAAAACTTTAGACCCTGAAAAAGCAGGTCTGGAAAGGCTCTTTTAGAAAGATCATATATTCTAATTTTTTCAAATTGGGAAACTGAGGGCTAAAGTGATCTCCTAATATCACATAGCTAGGATGGAACAGAGACAATTCAAGACTAGTGTTCTCTCTGTGATCTGGAATATGAAGGCATAGATCTATCCCCAACCTCCTTAGCTCCTTTCATAAGCCCACTGCCTTGCTCAGGAATCCAGAGTAATAATAGATAACCCTCCCCCAATCGTCTTAGATTAATAAAACCTAAGGGACTTCCAAAAAAAGGGAAAAAAATCTTTTTTCCTTTCTTTCTTTTTTCCTTCTTTCCTTCCATCTTTCCTTTCTTTCTTAAAAGAAATATCTGTGTAACGAAGTACATATTGGGATTATAATCAGAGATTCCATCCCAACATTTTTATACTGGTGAAGTCACTTTAAGAAAATGTCAATGACTAATTTTCATCCCAGAGCAAAACTGATGCGCCACATTCACCTTCTCTCAGTGGAGAGGCAGAAGAATGGGAGCAACATTGTATATGGGGGAACATTGTACGTAAGGTTATGCCAGTCATTTCATGGGTTGGTCTTGCTTAACTGTATCACTATGTTACAAGGAGGGCTGTCCAGAAGCAGCTGGAGCCAGCTGGAATGAACTCTAAAGCTGATTGTTAAATTCCCAGTGTAAACATTTACACCTCAGAAATCTTCAAGAGCTACAAATCAGGGTTTGATTTATTATTTTGTTAATTGCTTAGACTTAAGAAAATCATGGAGAAAATGTTAAAAATACAGAGGAATAGTGGCAAAGCTGGGGTTTTAATTAGGGTCCAAATACAATATTGCTGGCAAATGCACATAATAAAAAACAGGAATGTTTAACTTAGCTTTTGTTCTTGGTCAGCTTAACGTATATGCCAGTTGGGGAGTATCTTGGGATTGAGATAAATTTTGTAAGCAGAGCCACCCCACAGCTACGGTAGAGTTATTTTGGGAATGCCTCCAAAATGAGTTTTGAGATTCCCATCTAGGGTTACAAGTAATTTTCCAAACCAAATTTAAATCTGGAGTCATAGATTTCAAATCAACATCAGTCATAGGCAGAAAAAAAAAACCAAAAAGCCCTGACAGTTTTAGCTTGGGGTAATCCAGTTGGTCATTTTTGGGTTTCCTTAGCTAGTTGCAGTGGCTCATAGCTTTTGTTAGGGAGAGGCTTGCTAATCATTGCGCATTAACAATGAAAACTGGGAGCCCAATAAAAGGTACTGAATAGTTGGAACCTTAAAAATGAGGGGAAAGAAAAGCTTGATGATTGTTAGCCCAATAGAGATTATATGATGCCCATCAGAGGTGAAGGGTCCAATAGACAGAAGAGATTTAGCATATTGCAGTTATCCCAGATGCCTTTACCCTAAATCTCTTTCCAGCTTACTTTTGTCTATTTGTAGTAATAGAGAGCAATAGGCAGGAGAAGGGCAAGGAGTGGAAGGCGTCTGGATGGCATCTGAATGGCAAGGGACAGCTCTGCCTGGAACTCAGCTCAGCATAGGAGAAGTTCAAAGGAGTGGGATCTGAGTCAAGAATGGGCTAAGCTAGGAGATGGCCAAGATAGCATAACAGACGAGGACATAACAGACTCTCAGGGCTTTTATTTCACTTCCACAATCTCAGTTTACACATTACAGTTTTATTTAATGGAACCACCTGGTGGATCATTAAACAGAACTTGTTTTTTCCCCCTTGGGATCTTAGATTAAGTATATATATATATATATATATATATATATATATATATATATATATATATATATATATATATATATATATATATATATATATATATATATATATGTATACATATTAGAGCTGAAAAGGACCTTGGAAATGACCTGCTCCAAACTCCTCATTTTACATATGAGCAAACTGTGGTCTAGAGAGAAAAAGAGATTTTTACCAAGATCATATGCTAATATAACTTTGTCCTGTAATGAATATTTCAGTTTTACATGTGTATACTCTGAAAAATAAATTTTATCAAGTTTCAAAGAAAAAGTATAAATGCAATGTACCAATGTACATTTGGTGTCTTCTCTTCAACTTATAGTCCTTCTTCCCCCATGTAACAGTATTTTATTTTTTCCAATTACATGTAAAGATAATTCTCAGCATTTACTTTTATAAGATTTTGAGTTCCATTTTTTTTCTCTCTCTCCCTCCCTCCTTCCCCAAGACAACAAGTAATCTGATATAGGCTATACATGTACAATCACAATGAGCATATTCCCACATTAGTCATGTTGTAAAGGATCTTCAACTTGTAGTCTTAACAGAATGGTCTTCCCCTGGGGTCCATGGATTTGTTTTTTAAATAAAATATTTTGATAACTATTTTAAAAGAAAAATAAGGTTGTGTAGCTAGCTGATGATGATCAAGAATAAATTCTGGGTCTCCTGAAGTCCAGCCAAATAAATGCTCTTTCACATTAAAACCAATTTATCCATCAAATTGCAAAAAAAAGACTCTTCTTCCCATCTGCCTCAAATGTCATTTTATTTCCAGATCTCTGAGAATGTCAGGGCTAAGTCAAGCTGGTCACTGGTGGCTCTGGCAAGTTTTTCACAAAAAACCTCATTTGAAGGGAGAAGCTATCCAGGAGATCAGGGCCAATAAGGCATTCTTGGCATTTCCATCCATTTTGGCTTTTTAGTTTCAAGGTGCTTGAATAAGTTTATACTCTCTTCAGTCTTTTTGTATTTTGTTAACAAGAAAATTTATCAAGATGCTATGTTGTCCTGGCATAAGGATAGTATCCTTTACCTTCCACCAGCAGGTATGAGCTGTTTTCCAGAGACAGTACTGTATTTCAGCTGCTTCAGTCCTGCTCTGCTATCTAGTTCTCCCTTAGGATCAAAGTCAGGAATATATGCAAAATGGAAAAATGTAAGCTCCTTTAAAAACAGAGATCTAGGAGATACAGCACACAGTGCACAGGCTGTACGAGAGTGGTCCCCATCACAGCAGGGCCAAGCAGGAAGCCTGGGGCAAGCTGAAGCTGCAGACCTGCTGCAAATTCTCAAACATGTCAGTTCAGGATGGGAGTCCAGTGGAACTGAAAAAGAACCCCAGCTAATTGCAGCAGCCTCTCCTGAGACTATCAGCCTGCAGATTAAATGTCTGTAAGTCACCTACTTGAACTTCTGGGAGCCAAGATGGCAGAGTGATCAGTAAATTCTCTACCCCTTCCCTTGTTGACCTTGAAAGACCCATAAAATATTTCGCCAGGAAAAATCCTAGAACAATGGGTTCAGCCCAAGAGGCAAACAGTCTCTTAGCTCATGAGGCTTGGAAAATCACTAAGGAGCATCCCTCTTGCTGTGGTTGAATAGGACCAGTGCAGGACCAGAACTGCACCAGAAAGTCCCACCTTAGCAAACCGGGAGGAGATCCTGAGCCCCAGAAGGGTGAAGCCTACAACTGCCAACACCAGGACCCCAGGTGTGCCTCAACACCCCACGGGAATCAGGAAGACACTAGCGCAGATGGGTTCACCAACCACTGAGCTTGTTTATGCTCTCACTCAGCAGGGGAGACCTCCTGTGGCCAGATCACCCCTCCCGCACACTTAACACAGCTAGCTCCAGGATAACTCTGGGGAAACACAGAAAGACTTGACCTGGCCTCTGCTTTTGAACTCCAACTACCTCAGCACCAAGTAAGCTGCAGCATTTTAGTGTCCCACTGAAAGAACCAGAGACCACAAAAAGCCTCAAGTCCAAGGCACAAGAACTGTAGGACAGAGTCCCCTGTGCCCCAGAAGCAGAGATCTACTTTAAAAGTCAGGAAAAGGGTGATCATGAGCAGGAAGCAAGCCAGAAAAGAAAAGACCATAGAATCTTTTTATGGAGATAAGGACCAAAACATGAATACCAAAGAGGTCAGCACTGAGACTGTACTCCCATCTGAAACTTCAGAAGGGAATATGAACTGGTCTCAAGCCCAAAGAGCATTCTTAGAAGAGGTCAAAAAGGATTTTAAAAGCCACATTAGAGAAATAGAAGAAAAACTGGCCAATGATTTTTAAAATATGAAAAAAGAATTCATTGAAGAGAGTAGCTTCTTAAAAAGGAAAATTGGACCAAAGGAAAAGGAAATACAAAAACTAACTGGAGAAAATAACCCCTTTAAAGGAACAATTGGACAGATGGTGCAAAAGTTAACTGAAGAAAACAATTTGATAAAAATGAGAATTGGGCAAGTAAAAGCTAATGACTCTATGAGACATCAAGAATTAGTCAAACAGAATCTAAAGAATTAAAAGATAGAAGAAAATGTAAACTATCTAATAGGGAAAACAACTGACCTGGAAAATAGATCCAGGAGATAAAGTCTAAGAATTATTGGTCTAGCAGAAAGCCATGATGAAAAAAAGAGCCTGGACAATATCTTCCAAGAAATCATCAAAGAAAACTGCCCAGAAGTCCTAGATCCAGGGGGCAAAATAGTCATTGAAAGAATCCACTGTTCATCTCCTGAAAGAGATCCCAAACTAAAAACACCAAGGAATATCATTGCCAAATTCCAGAACTATCAAGTGAAGGAGAAAATACTGCAAGCAACCAGAAAGAAACCATTCAAATACTGAGGAGCTACAGTCAGGATCACACAGGACCTGACAGCTTCTATATTAAAAGATCGAATGGATTGGAATACGATATTCCATAAGGCAAAGGAACCGGGACTACAACCAAAGATCAATTACCCAGCAAAGTTGAGCATAATATTTTAGGCAAGGAATTGGACATTCAATGAAATAAGGGATTTCCAGATCTTCCTGATGAAAAGGCCAGAGCTCAACAGAAAATTCAGTCTTCAAACACAGGTCTCAAGAGAGGCATAAAAAGGTAAACAGGGGGAAAAAAACCTTGTTATTCAATATGGGAAAACTGTTTACACCCCTATAAGAGAAGATGATACTTGTTAATCTTGAGAATTGTATATTTTTATGGTATATAAAAAGAATATATACATAGATAGAGTGAGCAGGTATAAGGCAAATGATGTGATGATAAAAATGTGATTTAATGGTGCAAAGAGATTGCAATGGAAGATGTGAAAAGGAGGAGGCAGAAAAAAGGTAAATTATATCACATGAAGAGGCACAAAAATATATTGCAGTAGAGGGAAAGAGGGGAGGGAGATGAGCATTGTTTGAGATTTACTCTCATCTGATTTGGTTCAAGGATGGAACAACAAACTCACTTAAGTATAGATATATAACTAGCTCTATAGACAGTAGGAGGGGAAGGGGAAAAGAAAAGGGAGGGGAGGCTAAAAGGAAGGGAAGAAGTAGTAAGGGAAAAGGGGAGTAAAAGGCAGGGGGGCTGAAAGAAAGGAGGGAAGAATGAGGAAGGTAGCAGTCAAAAATTAAAACTCTATTGTGGAGGGGAAGGGAGAACTCAAAGCATAAATGGGGGGAAAGGGGATGGAGGGAAAGACACAGATAGTTATCACAACTGTGGATGTGAATGCGATGAACTCTCCCATAAAACAGAGATGGATAACAGAATGAATTAAAAACCATAATCCAACAACATGTTGTTTACAAGAAATACATCTGAAACAGGAGCATACTCACAGGGTAAAGTTAAAAAGTTGGAGCAGAATATATTGTGTTTCAGCTGATGTAAAAAAAACAGGGGTAGCAATCCTAATCTCAGACAAAACAAAAGCAGAAATGGATCTAATCAAAAGAGATGAGGAAGGAAACTATATCCCACTAAAAGGCACCATAGATAATGAAGCAATTTCATTACTAAACATATATGCTCCAAGTAGTATAGTATCCATATTCTTAGAGGAGATGCTGAGGGAATTACAGGAAGAAATAGACAGCAAAACTATACTAGTGGGGGACCTCAACCTCCCCTTCTCTGAACTTGATAAATCTAACCTCAAAATAAACAAGAAAGAAGTTAAGGAGGTGAATAAAATTCTGGATGAGGTAGATATGGTAGATCTCTGGAGAATACTGAATGGAGATAGAAAGGAATAAACATTTTTCTCCTCGGTACATGGCACATATACAAAAATTGACAATGTACTGGGGCACAAGAACTTCACAATCCAGTGCAGAAAGGCAGACATAGTCAATGCATCCTTCTCGGATCAAAATGCAAAAAAATTATATATAATCAAAGGCCAAGGATAGATAAACCAAAAATTAATTGGAAACTAAATAATCTAATCCTTAAGAATAGGTGGATTAAGCAACAAATAATAGAAACAATCAACAAGTTCATTCAAGAGAATGACAATAATGAGACAACATACTAAATCCTACGGGATACTGCATAAGCAGTTGTTAGGGGAAGTTTTATATCTTTGAATGCCTACATAAATAAAATAGAGAAAGAGGAGATAAATAAATTGGGCATACAGCTGAAAAAGCTAGAAAAAGAACAAATTGAAAATCCCCAAGTAAATACCAAATTAGAAATACTGAAAACCAAAGGAGAGATGAATAAAATTGAAATTAAGAAAACCATTGAAATAATAATTAAAACTAAGAGTTGGTTTTATGAAAAAAACTAATAAAATTGATAAACCTTTGATCAATTTGATAAAAAAAAAAAGAAAGAAGAAAACCAAATTACCAATATCAAAAATTAAAAGGGCAAACTAACCTCCAATGAGGAAGAAATTAAAACAATAATTAGAAATTACTTTGCCCAACTGTACACCCATAAATTTGACTATCTAAATGAGAGGGATGATTATTTTAAAATATATAAATTTCCCAGATCAACAGAAGAGGAAGATGAATGCTTAAATAACCCTATCTCAGGAAAAGAAATTTACAAGCCATCAATGAACTCCTTAGGAAAAAATCTCCAGGGCCAGATGGATTTACAAGTGAACTCCATCGAACATTTAAAGAACAATTAATTCCAAAACTACATAGATTATTTGGGAAAATTGAGGAAGGAGTCCTACCAAATTCTTTTTATGATACAAATGTGGTTCTGATACCTAAACCAGGAAGAGCCAAAACAGAGAAAGAAAATTATAGACCAATTTCTCTAATGAATATAGAGGCAAAAATTTTAAATAAGATATTAGCACAAAGAATACAGTAACTTATCACTACAATCATGATTAGGTAGGATTTATACCAGGAATACAGGACTGGTTCAATATTAGGAAAACTATTAGCATTATTGATCATATCAGCAGCAAAGCTAACAGAAACCACATGGTTATCTCAATAGATGCAGAAAAAGCTTTTGACAAAACATAACACCCATTCCTACTGAAAATACTGGAGAACATAGGAATAAATATAACTTTCCATAAAATAATAAGCCGTATCTACCTAAGACTATCAGCCAGCATTATATGCAAAAGGGATAAGCTAGATGCATTTTCAATAAAATCAGAGGTGAAACAAGGATGTCCATTACCACCATTGTTATTCAATATGGTACTAGAAATGTTAGCTGTAGCAATAAGAGAAGAAAAAGAAACTGAAGGAATTAGAATAGGCAAAGAAGAAACTAAGTTTTCACTCTTTGTAGATGATAGGATGATATACTTAGAGTATCCCAGAGAATCAAGTGAAAAATCCTTGAAATAATACACAGCTTTGGCAAAGTTGCAGGTTACAAAATAAACCCAGTAAATCATCTGCAATTCTGTATATTACTAACAAAACCCAATAGCAAAAGATAGAAAGAGAAATCCCATTTAAAGCTATGGTAGATACTGTAAAGTGTCTGGGAGTCTACCTGCCAAAACAAACCCAGGGACTATATGAATACAATTACAAAACACTTTTCACACAGATAAAGTCAGATCTAATTAAGTGGAAAGACATCAGTTGTTGGTGGATAGGCCAAGCCAATATAATAAAAATGACAACTCTGCCTAAATTACTTTACTTATTCAGTGCCATACCAATCAAACTAACAGAAAACTATTTTCTAGTGCTAGAAAAAATAATATCAAAATTCATCTGAAAGAACAAAAGGTCCAGAATACCAAGGGGACTAATGAAAAGAAATTTTAGGGAAGGTGACCTAGCCCTACCAGATCTCAGATTGTATTATAAAGCAGCAATCATCAAAACTACTTGGTACTGGCTAAGAAACAGAAGGGTAGACCAGTGGAATAGGTTAGGTACTCAAGACCCAGTAGTCAATGAATATAGCAATCTACCATTTGATAAACCCAAGGACCCCAGGTTCTGGGATAAGAACTCACTGTTTGACAAAAATTGCTGGGAAAACTGGATAACAGTGTGGCAGAAAGTGGGCATAGACCAATGCCTGACATGGTACACAAGAATAAAGTCCAAATGGATATATGATCTGGGTATAAAGATTGATACTATAAACAAATTAGGGGATCAAGGAATAGTGTATTTGTCAGATTTATGGAGAATGGTGAAATTTATGACTCAACAAGAGGTAGAGAACATTATGAAGTGCAAAATGGACAGTTTTGATTACATTAAATTGAAAAGTTTTTGCACAAGCAATGCAGCCAAGATTAGGAGGGAAGCAAAAAACTGGGAAAGAATTTTTGCACCTAATGTCTGTGATAAAGGACTCATTTCATTTTTTTAAGTTTTATTTATTTATTTTTAGATTTCGACATTCATTTCCACAAAATTTTGAGTTCCAATTTTTCTCCCCATCTCTCTCCTCCCCCCCCCACTCCACAACACCTTGCATTCTGATTATCTCTTCCCTCAATGTGCCCTCCCTTCTGTCACACCCCATCCTTCCCTTATCCCCATCTTCTCTCTTTTCTTGCAGGGCAAGATAAATTTTGATACCCCATTACCTGTATTTCTTATTTCCCAGTTATATGCAATAACAACACTCAACATTCGTTTCTAATACTTTGAATTCCATCTTCTCTCCCTCCTTCTCTCCCTCCCCACCCATCCCCACTGAGAAGGTAAGCAATTCAATACAGGCTATATATGTGTCGTTTTACAAAAGATTTCCCTAATAGTCATGTTTTGTAAGACTAACTATATTAACCTCCATCCAATCCTGTCCCCCCTATTTTTTCTATTCTCTCATTTGACCTTGTCTTCTCAAAAGTGTTTACTTTTAGTTACTCCTATCTCTCATTTTCCCTCCCTTTTATCATACCCCTCAACCCACTTGTCCCCTTCTCCCCTACTTTCCTGTAGTGTAAGATACATTTTTGTATCAAATTTAGTGAGCATGTTATTCTCTCCTTAAGCCATATGTGAAGAGATTAAGCTTCACTTTTCCCCTCTCATCTCCTCGCTTTTCTCCTCCATTGAAAAAAATTTTTCTTATCTCTCTTATGAGTTATAGTCTGCCCCATTCCATTTCTCCCTTTCTCCTCCCAATATTTTCCTCTCTCACCCCTTAATTTTATTTTATTTTTTTATGGATATCATCTCTTCTGATTCAACTCAACCTGTACTTTCTGTGTGTGTGTGTGTGTGTGTGTGTGTGTGTGTGTGTGTGTGTGTGTGTGTGTAAGATCCCTCCACCTACTCAAATACTGAGAAAAGTCTCAAGAGTTACAAATATTATCTTTCCATGTAGGAATGTAAACAGTTCAGCTTTAGAAAGTCCTTCATGATTTTTCTTTCCTGTTTACCTTTTCATGCTTCTCTTGATTCTTGTGTTTGAAAGTCAAATTTTCTCTTCAGTTCTGGTTTTTCATCAAGAATGCTTGAAAGTCCTCTAAATCATTGAATGACAATTTATTCCCTTGAAGTATTATACTCAGTTTTGCTGAGCAGGTGATTCTTGGTTTTAATCCCAGTTCCTTTGACTTCTGGACTACCCTGTTCCAAATCCTTCAATCCCTTAAAGCAGAAGCTGCCAGATTCTGTGTTATCTTGATTGTATTTCCACAGTATTTGAATTATTTCTTTCCAATTGCTTGCAATATTTTCTTCTTGATCTGGGAACTCTGAAATTTGATCACAATATTCCTAGGAGTTTCTCTTTTTGGATCTCTTTCAGGTGGTGATCTGTGGATTCCTTGAATACTTATTTTGCCCTCTGGTTCTAGAATATCAGGGCAGTTTTCCTTGATAATTTCGTGAAAGATAATGTCTAGGCTCTTTTTTTGATCATGGCTTTCAGGCAGTGCCATAATTTTTAAATTGTCACTCCTGGATCTATTTTTCAGGTCAGTTGTTTTTCCAGTGAGATGTTTCACATTATCTTCTATTTTTTTCAGTGTTTTGATTTTGTTTTTTAACTTCTTGGTTTATTGTGTAGTCATTAGCTTCCCTGAACTCTACTCTCTTTTTTAAAGGACTATTTTGTTCAGTGAGTTTTTGAACCTCCTTTTCCATTTGGCTAATTCTGCTTTTTAATGCCTCCTTCTCCTCATTGGCTTTTTAGACCTCTTTTTCCAATTGAGTTAGCCTACTTTTAAAGGTATTATTTTCCTCAGCATTGTTTTGGTTCTCCTTTAGCAAGTTACTGACTCATTTTTCAAGCTTTTCTATGGCCTGAGTGCATTTCATATTCATTTTGGAGATACTGGAGGCAGAAGCTTTGACTTCCTCTGACAGTTTGCATGGTTCTTCCTCATCCTGAAAGGATAGAAGGAGATCCCTGTTCACCAAGAAAGTAACCTTTTATGGTCTTACTTTTTCCCCCTTTTGGGGAATTTTCCCAGCCAGTTACTTGACTTCTGAATTCTTTGTCAAAAGGAGGGACCTAGTGCTCCTCCTCCCCTAGGATCATGCTCAGGGCTGAGATTTAGATCAGCTGCTCAATTCCCCCAGGGGCTTTAAGCTGAGCCTATCAGACAATGGATTCAGGCTGCTTTCACGGCCACCGTAGCCACCCACCACCTGATGCTGCTGCCACTTCTGCCACCACCTGGGGCCAGTGCTGGGGGGATCCCTCTCCCCTCTTGCCCAGCTGGAAAGCCCTCCCACACTGACCTTTGAAGCTTTCTTTGGCACTTGTGGGTTGAGGAATCTGGGACCCTCCCTGCTGGAGATTCTTCCCTGGCAACCTTTTCTGGTCCTATTCCTCCCCATGCCACACGGCCAGGGCTGAGCACCACTCCACTCAGCGTCCCTTTCCTGTTGGCCTTCCAGGTTACCTTTGACTGTAAATCTCTTTCACCTTGTCATTCTGTGACTTCTGCTGCTCTAGAATTTGTTGAGAGTCACTTTTTACAGTTATTTTGTGGGCTGTGGGGGAAGCACTAGAGTAAATGTGTCTTTCTACTCCATCATCTTGGCTCCTCCCCCCCATTTCTAAAATATATAGAGAACTGAGACAAATGTACAAGAATACAAGTAATTCCTCATTGATAAATGGTCAAAGGATATGAACAGGCAGTTCTCAGAAGAAGAAATTAAAGCTATCTATAGTCATATGAAAAAATGCTCTAAATCACTATTGATTAAAGAGATGAAAATCAAAACAACTCTGAGGTACCACATCACACCTATCAGATTGGCTAACATGACAAAACAGGAAGATGATAAATGCTGGAGAAGATGTGGGAGAGTTGGAACACTAATTCATTGTTAGTGGAGCTGTGAGCCAAAGGGCTGCAAAAATGTGCATACCCTTTGACCCAACAATATTGCTTCTGGGACTGTATCCCAAAAGATCATAGAAATGGGAAAGGGTCCCACATGTACAAAAATATTTATAGCAGCTCTCTTTTTGGTGGTCAAAAACTGGAAATCAAAGGGATGCCCATCAATTGAGGAATGACTGAACAAATTGTGGTATAAGAATGTAATGGAATACTATTGTGCTATAAGAAATGATGAACAGAAAGACTTCAGAGAGGCCTAGAAAGACTTATATGAAGTGATGCTGAATGAACACAGCAACAACCACAGTGTATGAGGAATTTTTCTGGTAGACTTAGTACTTCGTTGCAATGCGAGGACTTAAAAAATTGCCAATGGACTCTTAAGGCAAAATGCCTTCCACAACCAGAGAAAAAACTATGAATTGGATCGCAGAATGAAACAGACTATTTTCTTTTGTATTAATTTTTTGTTTTGTTTTGTTTTATGGTTTCTCTCATTCATTTTAATTCTTCTATGCAACATCACCAAGGTGAAAATGTATTTAATAAGAATATATGTGAAGAACCTATATAAGTTTGTTCACTGTCTCAGGGAGGGAGTGGGGAGGAATGGGGAAAGGAGGGGAAAAAAATGTAAGATATATGAAAGTGATTGTAGAAAACTGAAAACAAATAAAATAATTTAATAATAGTAACAATAAGATAAAATAAACAAAAAAAAACCAACCAGATCTAAGTATAGCACTGGACTTCAAGTCAAAAAGACCTGGTTCAAAACCTGCTTCAGAAGCTCATTATCTGAGCAACCCGGGGCAAATCTCTTAATTGATTTGTTTCCTTATTTGTAAAATAGGGATAATAAGAGCACTCACTTCTCAGGATTGTTGTGAAGACAAAATGAGAGCATATTTGTAAAGCTCTTTTCAGATCCTGAAACACTATATAAATTCTAGCAATTGTTATTGTCTTTGCATATCTAGTACCTAAATGATGACTGGTACATAATAGATACTTAATAAATGCTCATTGATTTGATTTGAATTGAATTGACAGAATTTTGGTAATAGGGGAAGCTATCTCTTACCTAGTGGATAGAAGGACACTAAATGACCAATGAAGTGAGTGAATCCTGGAGTTTGTGTTATGTCTGATACCACCAAAGTAACACTATTCAAGGATATATCATCAGTTCACAAAAGAACCTTTCACTAAAAGATACTTCGTGGAAATCACTGTCTCTGAAGACCAACCACAGTAAAAATAAAGGGACATGTTCTTCAGGCAGATAGAGCAATCACAGGAAAGCTGTAGGTTTTCTACTGGAGGTGGACAGTAAAGGTTCCACCAATCACTGGCATAAGAAAAACAGAATACTTAAGCTACCTCTGCCCTACCTTTGGTTCCAGCGTACCATTGTCTTCCCAATCCAATACTTTTAAGGTTCACAGTGCAGTTTGTACAAAGAAATCAAGGAAATAAACATGCAGGTAAAGGTCCAGAAGTCTGTGTAATGCCTTAGCTGTGGGTGGTCTGGGTTTTCCTTTCCACCTTCTTTGGAAGGGTTAGGTATAGACCTGGCTGGTATAGCAACACAGATGGAAATCAGGAATACAAATGTGCTGTCTGTGTGTGTGTGTGTGTGTGTGTGTGTGTGTGTGTGTGTGCTTTCCCTGGTTTGTTATGGGATATGTTGCTCCAGAATTGGGATAGACAAAGGGCTATCATTTCTGAAGTTGTCTTACAAGGACAACTGCCTGACCCCTTTATTTTTGCTGCTCTATATTCATTTCATGGCAATTTTTTGTCTGTTTGTGAAAGAAATCTGGAGAGCCTAGAAATTTTTGGCCTACTCCACCATCTTCCCAGGTACAGGGGAACCTTGAGAACTGCTCACCTTACGCTCCAAGACTGAAGTTCAATTCCTCTGGTGTTGGAAAGCTTGCTCATTGGTGGCCATCTTCATGACAAAAGCTTTGTGGTAGGGAAGACCAGTTCTAGAAAAATGACTATTAAATGAGTAAAAAGTTTCCTAAACTATAACTATTTTAATGAAGGGAGAGGGGCTGTGGAAATTATTTAAGAACTTGGTTTTTTTTGTTTCATTTTTGCATTTTCGTAGAAGCAACTTGATTCTATAAGAGCTATGAAATGATTTTGTTTTAAATTGCACAATTGGCTCACTTGTGATGAGCTATTTAATTTATTTCCTCACTGGTGACTCTGAAGGCTTCTCTTTACCTACATCAATATATCTTTTTTAAACACAACAAAACTTGGAGAATCACAGAATTTTTAAAGCTGGAAAAGAACCTTAGAGTTCTGCTCATCTCATCCAACCCCTCCATTTGATAAAAAATAAAATTGAAGCCCAGAGAAGTAAAGAAATTTGCTAAGTGCTCCCACTGCTGCTTTGGCATTGACAGGATTCGATCTCAGATCCCTTGACTCAAAATACAGTGTTCTTTCCCCTTCCCTCATCTTTGTGTCTTATAATCAGATCCTTTAAACACCATGCCTCTCTCTGATCTTAATACTTGCATGGGGATAGGAGTTTCTCTTTTCCACCAGGCTTTACATGGACATAGTTTCCAGGCCAGGAATAATTATGACACATAAAAATATAGAGAGACAGCTCTTTTTTTTTTTATTTTATTTAACTTTTAACATTTATTTTCACAAAGTTTTGGGTTACAAATTTTCTCCCCTTTTATCCCCTCCCCCCCCCAAACCCAAGCATTCTAATTGCCCCTGTGACCAATCTGCTCTCTCTTCTTATCCTCCCTCTCTGCCCTTGTCTCCGTCTTCTCTTTTGTCCTGTAGGGCCAGATAGCTTTCTTTACCCCTTAACCTGTATTTCTTATTTCCTAGTGGTAAGAACATTACAGTTGATCCTAACACTTTGAGTTCCAACTTCTTTAGCTCCCTCCCTCTCCACCCCTTCCCTTTGGAGGACAAGCAATTCAATATAGGCCAAATCTGTGTAGTTTTGCAAATGATTTCCATACTAGTTGTGTTGTATAGGACTAACTATATTTCCCTCCATCCTATCCTGTCCCCCATTGCTTCTATTCTCTTATGATCCTTTCCTCCCCATGAGTGTCGACCTCAGATTGCATTCTCCTCCCCGTGCCCTCCCTTCTATCCTCCCCCCCACCCTGCTTGTGCCCTTGTCCCCCACTCTCCTGTATTGTGAGATAGGTTTTCCTATCAAAATGAGTGTGCATTTTGTTCTTTCCTTTAGTGGAATGTGATGAGGGTAGACCTCATGATTTTCTCTTGCCTCCCCTCTTTATCCCTCCACTAATAAGTCTTTTGCTTGCCTCTTTTATGAGAGATAATTTGCCCCATTCAATTTCTCCCTTTCTCCTCCCAATATTTCTCTCTCACTGCTTGATTTCATTTTTTTTTTAAGATATGATCCCATCCTCTTCAATTCACTCTGTGCACTCTGTCTCTATGTATGTGTGCATGTGTGCATGTGTGTGTGTGTACTCCCACCCAGTACCCAGATACTGAAATGTTTCAAGAGTTACAAATATTGTCTTTCCATGTAGGAATGTAAACAGTTCAACTTGAGTAAGTCCCTTATGACTTCTCTTTGCTGTTCACCTTTTCATGGTTCTCTTCATTCTTGTGTTTGAAAGTCAAATTTTCTTTTCAGCTCTGGTCTTTTCATCAAGAAAACCTGAAAATCCTCCATTTCATTGAAAGACCATTTTTTCTCCTGAAGTATTATACTCAGTTTTGCTGGGTAGGTGATTCTTGGTTTTAGTCCTAGTTCCTTTGACTTCTGGAATATCCTATTCCATTCCCTTCGATCCCTTAATGTAGAGGGTGCTAGATCTTGTGCTATCCTGACTGTATTTCCACAATACTTGAATTGTTTCTTTCTAGCTGCTTGCAATATTTTCTCTTTCACCTGGGAATTCTGAAATTTGGCCACAATGTTCCTAGGAGTTTCTCTTTTTGGATCTCTTTCAGGCGGTGTTCTGTGGATTCCTTGAATATTTATTTTGCCCTCTGGTTCTAGAATCTCAGGGCAGTTTTCCTTGATAATTTCATGGAAGATGATGTCTAGGCTCTTCTTTTGATCATGGTTTTCAGGTAGTCCCAGAATTTTTACATTGTCTCTCCTGAATCTATTTTCCAGGTCAGTTGTTTTTCCAATAAGATATTTCACATTATCTTCCATTTTTCCAATTTTCTTGTTATGTTCTGTGATATCTGTCTTTCTCATAAAGTCCTTAGTGTCCATCTGTGCCATTCTAGTTTTGAAAGAACTATTTTCTTCAGTGAGCTTTTGAATCTCCTTTTCCATTTGGCTAATTCTGCTTTTGAAAGCATTCTTCTCCTCATTGGCTTTTTGAACCTCTTTTGCCAATTGAGTTAGGCTAGTTTTCAAGGTGTTAATTTCTTCAACATTTTTTTGGTTCTCCTTTAGCAGGGAGCTGATCTGCTTTTCATGCTTCTCTTTCATCCCTCTCATTTCTCTTCCCAGTTTTTCCTCCACCTCTCTAACTTGATTTTCAAAATTCTTTTTGAGCTCTTCCATGGCCTGAGCCCATTGGGTGGGCTGGGACACAGAATCCTTGATTTCTGTGTCTTTGTCTGATGGTAAGCATTGTTCTTCCTCATCAGAAATGAAGGGAGGAAATGTCTGTTCTCCAAGAAAGTAGCCATCAATAGTTTTATTTCTTTTCCCTTTTCTGGGCATTCTCCCCAGCCAGTGACTTGACCTCTGAATATTCTCCTCACACCCACCTCGCCTCCTGGTCCTCCCAGTCAGCGTTTGGGGACTGAGATTCAAATGCTGCTTCCAGCCTTAGGGCTTTTGGTGGGGGCAGGGCTGCTATTCAGTGTGAGAATTAAGTTCAGATGGTCAGGTCGGGGCAGGGCCGCCTCTCAGGCTCAGTTCCCTCAGGGGGTTTATGTACAGACCTTCCACAATGGATCCAGGCTCCCGCCCACTTGGGGAGCCCCTGTCTGCAACCGCCTCTCAGCTTCTATCTCCCGGGGGGACCCGAGCCATGGGGGCACCCCACTCCCCCCTCCCCCCGCCAAAGAGACTCTCTCACTGACCCCCGTCACCTGTGGGTGGAGGGGCTTGTGCTGCCGCTGGAGATCCCGGCCCTGAAGTCTGCTCGGATCTGTACCTCTCGGAGCCTCGGCCACCGAAGATCTGGGCTGGGCTCCGCGTCTGCAGCGCGACGGACCTTTTGCGAGAGGTTTGCAGGTCCCTCTGTGGGTGGAGGGACCCGCGTGGCCCCTGGAGATCCTGTCCCCGTAGCCCGCTCGGATCTTTTCCTCACGGTGTCGCGGCCGCTGCAGGGCTACACTCAGCTCCCAGTCCCAGCGCCCAGTCCGCAGCGCAAAGGACCCCCCGCGAGAGGTTTGCAGGTCTCTCCGGAACAGAAATCTCCCTCGCTCCAATGTTCTGTGGCCTCTGGGTGCAGAATTCACCATGAGTTGATTCCCTCTAGCCGTTCTGTGGGTTGTGGGTTCAGAGCTATGTGTATGTGCGTCTTTCTACTCCGCCATCTTGGCTCCGCCCCCCAATTCTAGAGATTCTTCTGATCATGAAGCATGGTACCCATCTTCTGACAGAGGTGGTAGACTTGAGATGTTGAATGAGACGTGCATTGTTGGATGTGGCCCAGATGGTAATTTGTTTTGCTTGACTATGTATATTTGTCCCAAATCTATAGTTTTTCTTTTCTTTTCAGTGGGGAGGAGGGGTGATAAATGGGTTTTTAAAAAGTCAAGGAACAAACAGTACAACCAGAAGGAATTACAGACAAGCAGGACAGTTTTGAAAGTGACATGTTGAATTTATTATATAGTTTAAAAAGAAAATCAAACTCTATATGATAGAGTTTTACAGTTTCATGTACCTTCCTCTCCTTTTGTTCTTTAACATTCTTAGAAATGTTAATTTTGGTTGGTGTTTGCTAAATTCAGAATAAAAATAATAATAAAAGAAAAATAAAAGAAAATAGTTCATTGAACAATACATGAAAAAAAGAATGTAAATTTTTTCAGGACAGGAACTATCTTGATTGTGTATATTTGTGTCTGAAGTCCTTAGCACATTGCTTGATATATAGCAAGCCCTTAATAAATGCTTTGTCATTCTTTATTAGCATTAGTATTATCATTATTATTATATTGGGTGATATTCCCACTTTCTCTTCCCACTGATGGTATTAGCTGGCTAAGCATCGTATAGAGTATAGAGTATAATCGCCAATTTGTTTGGCTGGCAGGAATGATACTGATTAACAGCTCATTCAGTTAATACCATTTATGAAAAGAGAAAATGAGAGTCTTTCCATGCCCTATATTTTTGTGTTAGCAGCTAGGGGGTACAGTGGATAGAGCCAGGCCTGGAATCAGGAAGACTCATTTTCCTCTTCAAAAGTGGCCTCCTACACTTGCTAGCTGTGTGACCCTGGGCAAGTCACTTAACTCTGTTTGCTTCAGTTTCCTCCTTTGTAAAATAAGCTGGAGAAGGAAATGACAAACTGCTCCAGTATCTTTGCCAAGAGAATCCCAAATGGAGTCACAAAGAGTCAGACAACGACTCAACTACAACAAGTGTTTGTATACCTCAATTATTACCAGGACCTCATTAATGCAAAATCCCTGCCTATGATTCTAATTCCCACTGCAATTATCTACCCTGTCGAGACTGGGGAGGGTAGATAAGCAAAGGAGTCCCATCATGTGACCACATAAACAAGCTACCAATTATTGCAATTGACAGGGGGGCTCTATAATCACTTAACAGTTATATCCTACAAGGTTTGATTCAATGGGAGACAGTCAAGAAGCTAGAAACAGGTTCTACCTTTAAAAGAACGGAAAAAAAAATAAATGTCATCAGTGTTGAAATGAGGGTTGGCTCATGGTCAGCATGAATGTTGGACGGTATGACGCTGACAGAGTTTGGCAGGAGGGGAAATTCAATTCCATTCACCTAAATGAGAATTTCTTAAGCCCCTGCTGTACATCACATGCTCTGCCAGTAAACCCTTCCTTCCCTCAAAGAGCTTGGGTGAGTAAGGGGAAAAACAAGGAAACAACCTGCTCATAGAAAACAAAATACAAAACACATACAAATAATTTCTGAGAGGAAGAAACATGTACTACTTCATGGAATGCTAACTAGAATAGTACTATTTTAGCCTGGATCTTAGACTTCATGTATGTTGGGGACAAACTTGGCATGCCTTAGAATTGGTATTTTTTGTAATGGCATTTCATTCTCATTAAAATCTAGCCAATCACCTATGGTTCCCATTAGTGGGACTCTTCATGGGTTTAGAAGTTTCATTTGTTTTACTGTACAGAGAGTCTCTCTCTTTTTTCTTTTGGTTGTTGCCCTTTGTTCTGAAAGAGGACCAATCACTGGGCTAGAGTCAAGTTTTGATGTATCCAACTATGACTGACCAGACCAATACAAGCTTGCAATGCTCTACACAGAGGATGCATATTATGGGAGGATTTGCCCTATACCTTGTGAAGGCAGGAAGAGACTAAGGAAGCAGTGACATTTCTCAGCCAAAGCAGGATCCTTTGTGGCCCTTGGGGCATTACTCGGACAAGGTACCATTTCTATCAGAAATAAGTTGTGCACCAGGTAATGGAGGGCTGCTCTTCTATGAGTTTTTGTGTGCCTGTCTCCAGGGCCCAGACATTTATTCATTCAGTCTGTCTATCTTCGTCTGTGTCTGTGTCTGCCTCTTTCCTTCCATTTCTTTTTGCCAACCTCTCTGGATGATTCTCCACATGCACCCTGGTCTGGGCCTTTAGAGTTAATGAAAGCCGAGATGTTGACTTTTATGCTTCATAAAGCTGCCAGCAGATATCCAATTTACTACAATCTACTTCCATTACTGGTAAGACTTAACTCTACCTCTACACCACTATTATCTGAAATGCTCAGCATCCAGTGCTGAGAAGAAAGGGACAATAACCATAAGAATCGCTCCTGTAAATCAAAGATTTTTTTCTTCCAGACAGAGCTGATGCCTTTTGAAAATGGGCTAGAGAGTCTCCCCTGGGTCATGTCAGATGCACAATAATGTGTTTGATTTCATGAGACACCCATATTAGCCCAGCTGGGTGACCTCAGGCAAGTTACTTTAACCTTCCTGGACCTCAGTTTCCCCATCTGGAAAAAGAGAAGATGGGATTACAGGAGCAGCTAAGTTGCACATTATCTAGAGTACTGAAGTCAGGAAGACCTAAGTTCAAACCTGACCTCAGATACTATCTGTGTGATCCTGGGCACGTCACCTAACCTCTGCCTCATTTTCCCCATCTACAAAATAGGGATAATACTTTCAGGGTTTCTTCAGGGGGAAGATGAAATAATATTAGTAAAAACTTCTACAAACCTTGAAGCACTATATAAATGCTGACTATTAAAATAGCTATTATTATGATTATTAATGACCTTTCCTGAGCTTAGATTTGGCAGTTATACTTCAATTTGATTTTCCAGCAAAAGGTTACTTGTGGTTCTAAAGTTCATCCCTGGGTCATTTTCTCCTTGAGAAAAGATAATAGACAAATCAACCATCATTCATTAAGCACTTGCTGTATACCAGATGCTGGGCTAAGTGCTGAGGATGCAAATGTAACACGGTGGACTCTAGCTGCACTTTCTCAAGACCAGGCCCTTGGCCATCCCCTTCCCCCACTATGGGTTTTCAGATGCCCAGAGCGGGCTGAAGTTCCTCAAAAGTCACCTTAAACCTTCACCCACTGCAGTAGGCACATCAAGTCCATTCAACCACCTGACTTTGGGTAGCTTTTACAAAGGAATATCTATTTTCAATATATTACAAGAACAAAACACAAACATTTCTCTTATAATCTGACTAATATGGAAATGTTTTACATGATTCTATATATGTAATCTGTATCTGATTGCTTACTGTCTCAGGGAGGAGAGGGAAAAAGGAGGGATAGAATTAGGAACTCAAAACTTAAAAAAATGTTTAAAAGTTGCTTTAACATGCTATTGGGAAAAAAATTAAATACATTAAATTTTAAAAATAATCCTGGGGCGTAATAACACCATGCCACGTCAGTGGGAGAGTGAGGATGGGAATGGAGACTAGGTACACAATTTAGCTAAGTTTCTACAGACTTGGTCCCCCCAAGTCCACATCAAAGCTAGCCTTGCTTCTGTCTTCCTCTGGGCCAGTGTTCAGAAGTCTGGTTTCTTATCTGTAGAATTAAGATAATTAAATTATTAATTATTATTAAATTATTAAGATAAACCTGTAGTGGCTACCTTATACAGTTGGTGTGAGGCTTAGGTGAGCTATACATAAAGTGCTTGCAACCCTTAAAGTGTTGTCAATTAACAAGCATTTACTATGTGCCAGGAAATATGCTGGGATCTTAGGATGCAAAGACAAAAATGAAACCCTTCCTATCCTCAAAAAGATTAAAGTTCATCAAGTAAAACCATATGTGTGTATGTATATATATATATATATATATATATATATATATATATATATATATGCATACATATGCATATATATGTATACATGTAATGAGGTTCTGATATAGAACAGGCCTGTCCCTGAGACAGTAGGACCATAGTCAACCATGATACAAATGAGTCTGAGCTAAGATAAAATTTCCATTTGCGGGGACCTCTGAAGATATTCCCTACCCAGGACCTTAATTTTGGACACTTTGGTTTGCTGGATCTTAGAGAAATTGGTCAAAAAAAATGTTCATACTGTAATTGTACAGTCATTTTTTTCCTCGGGTGTATTCCTTCATGAGTCAGTTGATTTGAAGCAATTTTGTAAATGTCAAATTTGTTGATTCCTCGAGTGTTTAGATACTGACACTTGCTGTGTTCCTTGAATACTGTAAGAGTATTTATAATGACTCTAATATGAGACATATGGAGTTTGCATCACTAGAATGCTGATTCCTGGCTGAGAAATGTTCATATTCTTTTCTTTTTTGTTTCGTTTAAACAGCCCTAGACTTATTGCTTTATCATGAGATCAATAATGCCTTGCAACTGCCTAGGTTAAAGTTTGCCTATATGACTAGAAATATTAAGAATTTAATTTGGGGGGCTATTTTTCTGATGAGTCTACATGTCTTCTTGGGTGGGTTTGTGATTCCATTTGGACTGACCTTTCAGGGAAAAGTTGAGAAAATTTTGGCAGCCTTTGAAATAAGAACTGAGAGGAAATTTGTCTACACCTTTAAGGAAATCACTTATGGTATAGGGACCATTAGAAAAAACAAAGTGTGCCCTGCACAAAAAGGACACATAGAAAATTGTATCTAGATACCAGGTGAATGAACTTCTTTCACTAATGGAATCATAGAAAGGTTTCACCCAGGTTAGGTGCTTTCTTGTCCAAGTGTGAAGGAGTGATACCTAGCTGACCCCAAATCCTAAATCCCCATATGATCTGGAAAGCTCTGTATGCATTGGGTTATCTTCTGAGATAGGAAAACGATTTCTTTTGCTTTTGCCTTTTCTTTTTGTTTTTCACTTGTGGGTTCAGGAAGGTCACTCAGTCACCAAGTTAAGCATCTGTTGATTATCAAGTCAGCTACAATCTTTGCTGAATTTTGTGGAATGTTCCTTGTTTATTGAATCTGCAAAACTTTGGGTTTGGCCATGACTGTGATTTTCACGTGTACATGTGGGACAGTATAAGATCATGTTCCGTTGACTGTTCTGAGCCCTTTGTCAGTGAAGAAAGTGAAAGGACAATGCTAAGACCTCCTCAGAGACCCTAGATGAGCTCTAGACTGGGACATGGACAGTGTGTTCACGATACACTTTATGACACCATTTCAGCAGAAGCCAGAAACAATGCCAATCTTGAAAGTGAGCTTGGTGGGATGAATTGGAGGGGGAGAAAGAAACTTAAGACAGGGAAACCAGTTAGTTGGCAATTGCAAGAGTCCACATGAGGAGTGATGGGAGTCAGACCTAAGGTAGTTGCTGTGTGAGTGGAGAGATAAGTGAACTAGAAATGGCAAAACTTGGCAAGATTGCCTTTGTTGGTTGGAGAGTGAGAAGTCAAGGATAAGGCCAACAATGAGAACCAGGGGTAGTAAAAAGGATAGTACTGCCATTGGAAGAAATGAATTTGGAAGAAGTATGGTTTTGAGGCTGGTGGGGATTAGGGAGATATGCTAAGTTGAAGATAACTATGGTACATCTGCATTTAAAATGTCCAAAAGCGATGGTGATATGGAATTGGAGGTCAGGAGAGAGACAAAAACTGATTATATAGCAATTTATATATGATTATTAAATCCACAGGAGATAATAAGGTAGCCAAGAAAGAACATATAGAGGAAAAAGAGAAAAAAGTCTAGAAGAGATAAGAATCCAGCAAAGAGACTAAGAAAGAGTGGTTGAATGGGTAGGAAGACCAGGAGAGAGTGGTGCCACAAAGTGTCAGAGAATTCAGTAGCCAGTCATAAAACTAACTTTATACCAACAACAAGACTATTTAAATAAGAAATATAAAATATGAGTCTATTGATAAAATTGTATCTAAACATTTTTTTAAATTTCTAAGGATTTGGTACAAATTTAGCTTTTTTCAAGATATATTCATAAGTTGGTTTCATATTCTAAGCACATTTGGAACCCATGATAATGCAGTTGTGAGGTTTACATCTTGAAATTCCTTTGTAGGCAAAGCTGCCTCACAACAGGTTCCTTGATACATTAGTAATTAAAACCTCTGGATGGAAGCCAAAAGGAATCTGACTCATATTAATCTCCTTCATTAGTCCTAGAATGACATTCAAGAGTATTCATTAGAAACTCCCCACTTGTCATACATTGAAATGGCTTGCTTCTGGAACCTTACTTCTAGTAACTAGATCTATGTCCCTTAATGTTATTTTAAAACTTTCATCCAGTAAAATTTATCAGTGACTCACTGTTCTATATTCTACCACAGCCAGGTTGAAAAGATTATGTTCATAATCACAATGTCACCTTACCTGTGCCCTCTGGTCATCAGACAGACCTTTGCCTTTGTGACAGGACACTGAAAACTTTCTTAGAGCATATTTTTTTTTAAGAAACAGCAACATAATATGAGATTTCTCTGAAAAAATGCACTAATCTATGTAACAGAGGTTATACAGTTCTGAATTAACTGAAGTGATCATAAAAATGCTACTTATAATTATCATTAGCCGTTAGATAAATTACTTTCACTCTTGTCCTGACCTCTCTTCAGATGACAAGCAGACGGGTTGTAGCCACAGCACACGCTCTGCTGGAGCTGAGTTTCGATAATATCGTCTACTAACAGGGAGAGTCAATGAGAAACAAGGAGATCGGTGGATGGAGGGAGAGACCATGGAGCAATCAGAAACAGATGCCTTCCTCATCTGTCTTGTTTGTTTTTCAAGGGGAGATGTAAAAGGTGAATAGCTAATCTAGATGAATGGAAAGAGAATAAGCATTTATGTGTAGACCTACTATGTGCCAAGTGCTTTTTTCTCCCATACCAAATAATATCTCACCTGATTGTCTCAACACTGCTACAAGGTACGTGCTGTTATTATCTCCAGTTTACAGTTGAGGAAGCTGAGGATAAGTGACTTGCCCAGGGTCACACAGATAGTACGTGTATGAGGTGGTATTTGAATTCAGGTTTTCCTGACTCCAGGCCCAGGACTCTATTGTGTCACCAGTTACCTCTGGAGCTATGCTGTTTCTTTCTGGTTTTGAAGAACCCTGATAAGGACAGGAGAAAACTGGGAAAGGGAATTTATTCATTCAACAAACATATACTGAGCACCCATGTGATGAAGACACCTATTACATGTTAAGGAAAAGCTGAGTCCCTGCCCTCACCTAGCTTACAATCTACTAGAATAATTGTGCAAGCAACCCCAATACAAAAATAGTTTTTTTGAGAGGGGAGTCCGAAGCAGTTGGGGTGAAGTGACTTGCTCAAGATCACACAGCTAGTAAGTGTCAAGTGTCTGAGGCCAGATTTGAACTCAGGTCTTCCTGAGTTCAGGGCTGCACCACCTAGTTGCCCCTAATATAAAAATGTAAGATTGACAAGCACATAAGAAGGGGACAAATAAAATGCTATAGAGTTTAGAGGAGAGAGAAGTTACTTCTGACTAGATTGGAATAGTTTAAAACAAAAAATATGTTTCTTACATTATAAAGCTCTGCAAAGCTAGTTATGCTAATTAATAAGGAGGTAGAGGTTCCTCCTTTCTTGTTAATCTGTTCTCTGAATGGTTTCCTTTTCCCCTCTGTGGTCCTCCTACAGATTCCTTATTACATCATCTCTGTACTCTTAACCACTGGTGATAAAGCAAGGCAGGAACTTTAGAATGGAACCCAGTGGTTCTCATTGTCTTCCACCATCAGCAGTTCCCTTTGTTTCATGGGTTGTTATAACTATAGAATTCCGTACTTAATGTTCAACACCCCCATTCTACATGTTTTGGATTGGAACTGACTGATACCAGTCAGCTGATAGTTCATGTTCAATATTGGAACAAAATGAGAAACTTATAGTTTTTTCAGCAGCTCACAAGAGGAGATTCACTTAGCCATAGCAAGAGGATTTTCAGCAAGGAAAAACATTGAGGACACCTCAAGTTGATTCCAATTGAACTTATTAATGAGCTTGAGTTACTCATTAGGGCCTGTCAGCTAAGCAAGGTTCAAAGCCCTCCAGGGGCACAAGTGATCAGAAAATGATGTCACCACCCTATTCCTGTAAGCCCGTGAGCCAATCAAATCTCAAGGATGATTTCAATGTCTTTTAATGAAAAATTAGCCTAATTTTCATGGGAGAAGGATGAGGATATTGCTCCACCCATGCTTGGCTAAGCTGATCCTTGGATAACAAACTCAGTCTATCCAAAAGACTATTCTCAAAGATTTTCCAATATGGGAGAGCCTGTTATAGCTTTGTGGGCTCAGTTTTAGAGAACCCAGGGTAATTTCTATAGCAGAATGGTAAGGCATTAGAAGAGAACCATGTTGGGGCATGTCCTAATTACTGCTAATCAGTATCTCCTCTCTTTTTGGTTGAAGAGAGGGGAAAATAAAAAGCTGTAATTAGGGCCTTGGCCTGGATGTCTGGGGTATAGGAGTGATAGAGAGGTAGCTGGAGTGGGAGACAGAACAGGATGGGGACCTATGAAGGACGAGGAATGCTATTCAAAGGGAAAGAAGGGGTACTTACGCACTGAGGGGCCTGAGGAGAGAATTTCAAGCTAATAGGCCACGTTAGGAAGGTTTAAAATAAGTATAACAGCAGAGAGCTGAAAGGAAAATGAAGGATAAGATAGCAAAAAGACATTACACAGAAAGGGCAGAGAAAAAGACAAACCACTGTAGATGGGTGGACATAGTAGCTCTGTGTAGTTAGGGTTATTATTAGCCCCATTTTACAGATGAGGAAATTGAGGTTGAACATGGCGCAGTGACTTTCTCAGGGTCACATTGTATGTGCAGTAAATGAACTCAGGCCTTGCTAGTTCTAAATCAATCACTCCATCTACTTCCTCATTTTCTCGATGATAATAATGTTGTCAAGCTAAGCAAACAGGCTGCTAGCAGGTTTTAAGAACAACCCTCTAGAACAACCACTATTATCTGTTTGGTCTTGTGCTTTTGTTACCTTTGGGTCACTAGCTGATTCTCTTTTTTGAAGGTGTTTTGAGCTGGGATCTTGTTCAAAGTTCATGACTCTGGCAAGCAGTCTACAAAAGATAACAGTGTTGACCATTCATGCAAGAAAGGTGAAGAACAGTTGATTGTGAAACGGAGACACATAAAATGTTGGACAAATGCAGAGAAACAAACAAGAAATGAGAGGGACTCCAAAATTACTTGCAGAGGAGAAATTTACTATTTTCTAGGATACAAAATAGTCCACAACGCATCTGTTTTCACTGAGAGAGTAATGCAGACAATCTCCAGATTAGAAGTAGCTTAGGTTCCAGAAGTTACAAGTCAGTTGGTTGAAACTGAGAATTTATTTTCCCACAGAAACAATTTTTTTAATGTTGGGTAGGTTCTCAGACAGGTCCATAAAAGCCTGTTTATCTCACAATGGAGCTGAAATGCTGGTTCTTTGCAATGAAAAATTGTATTAAAAGCACAGGCAGACCTAGGCTTACAAAATGGACCGCGTTCCAAAAACTCTCTTGTAAGTCAGGTGTTTGGACCCCAGAATGAATTTTCCTACTGAACACGGTCCACATGCTGAGTGGGCTGTCAGGTTAACCCCTAAAGAACTATTTAATCCATAATGTAGATAGACTTGAGTACTACTCATATCAAAGAAAGAATCTATCTTTTTTTTTTATTTTTTTATTTTTATTTTTTTAATGTTTAACAATCACTGCCATACAATTGTGATTTTATCCCCCCCACCTACCCCCCACTCCCCCCTTCCCTCCCCACTGCTGCATACAATTCTGTATAGATTCTACATATACTTTCCTATTGAGCATATTTTCACTATAGTCATGCTATGTAGTCAGACTAAGATAAATGAAAGAAATCGTATAACAAATCAGAACATGATACACAAACACATACACATACACAAACATGATCTGTTACATTATGTGAGTGACTTCCATATTTCTCTCTCTGAGTGTGGAAGGCATTTTGCCTTGAGAACCACCATTGGGATTTTTTTTTTTTTTCAGAAGTTCTTGTGTTATTACAAAAATCTAAGTCTACCAGAAAAAACTCTCACACACTGTGGTCGTTGCTGTGCATAAAGTTCTCCTGGTTCTTCTCCTTTCACTCAGCATCAGGTCATATAAGTCCTTCCAGGCCTCTCTGAAGTCTTCTTGTTCATCATTTCTTATGGCACAATAGTACTCCATTACATTCATATACCATAATTTATTCAGCCATTCCCCAATTGATGGACATCCCCTTGACTTCCAGTTTTTGGCAACTACATAGAGTGCTGCTATAAATATTTTTGTACATGTGGGACCCTTTCCCATTTTTATGATCTCTTGGGGATATAGTCCTAGTAGCGATATTGCTGGGTCAAAGGGTATGCACATTTTTGTAGCCCTTTGGGCATAGTTCCAAATTGCTCTCCAGAATGGTTGGATGCGCTCGCAGCTCCACCAACAATGAAATAGTGTTCCAACTCTCCCACATCCTCTCCAGCATTTATCATTTTCTTGTTCTGTCATGTTTGCCAATCTTATAGGTGTGATGTGGTACCTCAGAGTTGTTTTGATTCGCATCTCTCTAACCAATAGTGATTTAGAGCATTTTTTCATATGATTATAGATAGCTTTAATTTCAAGAATCTATCTTTTAAAAAAAAAAAGGTTATATGAGAAAAATGCATTGAGAATTCCAGTCTGATATGGAAGAAAGCCCGCCTCACTCTGCTTTGAAGGCCAAAGCATGAGTAGGACCCTAGCCCTGTCATCCTACCCCTTACCAGAGAGGAAGAAGCAAAGATGCTATTCAGTTCTACTCAATAAACAGTAAATTCTCACAACGAGCCAGGCACTATGCTAGATGCTAGGACCACAATGACAAAAATAAAGCCTCCCAAGTCCTCAGGAAGCTGACATTCTATAACGTAGAACTCCAAGAGGTTCTAAGGAAGATCAAAATGGGAAATGGAGGATGAAGACTGATGAAGAGGATAAGGAATCTCCACATAAGACTCTGGAAGAAGGAAGCATGGAGATAAAGTTTTTGGAGGGTTTGGTGGCACCAAGGACGGGAGGTGAGCTATAGGGATGGAGCTGAGGGAAATGCTGAGGAGCAAAGGAAGAAAAGGGAGCAGGTTCTTTCCTTTCCTCTTCTCTCATTCTTCTTGTCGTAAGATTCTGCCACCAAAATGAAGCGGGGACAGAAGCTTTAATTGGGATATTGAAGACAGTGTTGTGCAGTCATGGTGGGACAAGGCTTTTCTTCCCCTGGACCCTAGCACCAAGCAACCCTGCAGCCAAGTGAGGAGACAATGGCTGGAGGGAGGGGTGTTTCAGACAGGGATGGCGATGATGTCTTCTGAAGCAAAAGGAAACGGAAAAGACAAAAAGGCCAGTCTCAGTGGGGAGGGAAGGGTGTCACTACTACCTCAACCTGATATTTAAGGGGTTATTTGGGGACTTAGGAACATCCATATAAGAAACAGAAGGATGATGAATGACATTTGGTTTTATATGTGCATATGTATTCTGAGTTGCCAGATCTTGAGAAAGAAGAGGTTTAAACAGAAGAGAATAAGGGAAAATGGAGAGGATGCTGTTTGGTAAAGATGCGATAATGATAATAGATCAAAGAAAACTATTTTTGTTGAGTTATTTCAGTCATGTCTGACTCTTTGTGATCCCATTAGGGGTTTTCTTGGCAAAGATCCTGGAGTGGTTTGCCATTTTCCTTCTCCAGTTCATTTTACAGATGAGGAAACTGAGGCAAACAGAGTTAAATGGCTTGTCCAGGGTTGCACAGCTAGTGTCTGAAGCTGCATTTGAACTCAGGTTCTCTGGTCTCCAGAGCCAGTGCTCTAACCACTGGGTCACAAAGAAAATTACTCAACTCTTATTTTGCTTTGGTGTTCTCTGCCAATGAGAGGGATATGTGGATTTGGAAGAATACAATAATGGTTAGCATGGAGTTCAAGGCCAAAGTAGGCATGAAATGGCAAGAGACCTACTATCTGTTCCTTGGAGAATTCAAGCCACTCGGCCCAGATATAGCATAGGTAAATTTAGGAACTGATGGAAAATGGATGATGATGATGATGATGATGATGATGATGATGATGATGATGATAGCATTTACATAGTGTTTTAAGATTTGTAAAGCACTTAACAAATATTGCATTTTATTTTCACAACCACCATGGGAGGTAGATCCTAATATTTTCTCTATTTACAAGATGTGGAAACTGAGGCAGACAATGAAGTGATTTGCCCAGGATCACACATCTAGTAAGGGTATGAGGGGTCTTCCTGACTTTAGGTCCAGTGCTGTGTGCACTATGGCACCACCTAGATGAACTAGATGTCATTACTGGGCCACTGTTGATGATCAAAAAGATCATGGAGGACAAGATGGGTGACAAAGGACTATAGAATGGGACATGTTATTCTAAAGTTTAAAAAAAGAAGAGGGTATATGCCAGGTTGGTCAGAAGCTATTACACTCTATGAGAAATAAACAGGTATTATCTTAGTACATTTTGGACTCCATAGGACTCCAATGGATCCATTGGACCCAAAGGTAAACCAGGTTCCTCCTTGCTCTGGAATTTTGTACTCTGTAAAGAATAACCAAAAAAACCCTCTTCAGCTTGAAAATAAAGCAACACATCCATGCTTATGTGCTCCATTGGCTACTTTTAAGTAAAGATGCCACCACCTCCAATTTATGTTTTTCTGTTTCTTTCTTTTTCTCCCTAGAGGTCAAATCTTACAGGCCTGTGTAGTTCCCCATGCAGACAGAAAGTACGTCTGTATGTGAAGAAAAGTGCACATGAGGACCCAGTCTTTAGATATATAGTTCCTTAATCGTCTCCTTTTCTATCGTGTTAAGGTATATACTTCCAGCTATGGTTGTTCAGTCTTTTCGATAGTGTCTGACTCTCTCTGATGCCATTTGGGGTTTTCTTAACAAAGATACTGGAGTGGTTTACCGTTTCCTTCTCCAGATCATTTTACAGATGAGGAACTGAGACAAACAGGGTTAAGTGACTTGCCCAGGGTCACACAGCTTGTAAGTGTTTGAGGTCAGATCTGAACTCAGGAAGATGAATCTTCCTGACTCTAGGCATTCCATCCACTGCATCTGCATTGCCTAGCCACCCCATGTATTTCCAGAGGTATTGTTTTTCCATTGAGGAATGTTTTAGTTGCATTCCAAAAATCTAATAGATTGTCTTATCATTATCCTTTTTCTTTTACAGAATCAAAGATTTAGAACAGACCTTAAGGGGTCTCTTATGGTACCCTTTTATTTAACAGAGGAGGAAACCGAGGCCCAGACAAATGAAGCAACTTCACCAAGGCCACATAGCAAAGAATCTGAAGCCAGGTTTTCTGACTCCAAATCCAGTACTCTTTCCACTCCCTCCCATTCTCTTTCATGCAATTGCTATTTCTATCATTTGTCCTTTGACCCACTTATTGTTCAGACTATCATTATTAAGTCTCCATTTGGGTCTGTATCTTTTATTTGTGTTCATAGAGGTACTTTCTGTGGTGGCAAAGAATTGGATGCAAAGCAGATGCCCTTCAATTGGAGGAATGGTTAAACAAGTTGAGTTACACAGATATAATGGTGTATTACTCCCCAAAAATAATATGGGGAATACAAGGAAGCACGGGAAAAGATGAAATGCAGCTAGAGTGAAGTAAACAGAACCAGGAAAACTACATACTTAATGATTATACAAAATAAATGAAAAGAGTGAAAACCAAAACTAAATACTCTGTAATTTTAATGAACAGCTATGCCCCCTCTCCCTGAGCACGGGTGGGGAAATGTGCCTTTTTTCTCTTTGCAGAGATGGAAGAGACTATGGGTATGGAATGTTGAGGATAATGTTGGACTCAAATGAGGTATTGGTTAGTGTTGTTGATTTATTTTCCCCCACTCTTTTTAAATCCTTGTTGCAAATGATGATTTACTAGGAAGGTGGAGAGATATATTCAGAAATGAAAGTGATATAAAAACCAAAATATCAATAAAAATGTAAAATAAAAACTAAAATAAATCAGATATGTGAAAAAAGAAAAAACATATCCAAAACTTGAAAATGCTATCTACCACTGAAGACCATTAAAAACACACAAAGTATCAAATATTTCTGATAAGAGTATGGTGTCTAAATTAGGGAGACAACTAATAGAAATATATGACCAAAAGGCATTTTCCAATAGATAAATCACCAAGGATATGAAAAAAAAGTTAAAAGATTTGAAAAATATTAACAACTATGAGAAAGAATTCTCCAAATCTCTAATAATGAGAAAAATATAAATGCAATCAAACCAGTTCTGAGGTTTTACCACACATCCAACAAAGTGGTAAACACAACAAAAGATGTAACTAATCAATGTTGGAGGAATTGGGAAAAGATGGGTACATTAATAATATACTCTTGGTGGAACTATGAATTTTCCAACCATTGTGGAAAGCAATTTGTAAATATGCAAAATAATTGACTAAAATGACCATAGTCTTTGACCCAAGATTTCACTTCCAAGAAGATACTACAAGAAGGCCAACGGCCAAAAGAAAGAGATACATCAAAATGTTTATAGCAGCACTTATAGAAACTATATAAGATCAAAAGATAGAGTTAATGCCTATGTTGTGGCAAATTAATCTAATGAGATAATTGTTATTTTGTAAGAAACAATGAGTATGAAATGCAAATATGCATAGGCAATTTGTATGAAGTCATATAAAACAGAATCAAGTAAGCAATATTTATGACTATATCAATATAATGGGAAAGAACAAAAACTACAAAACCATTGAAACTGAATACTGGGAAATATAATAACAAAGCTTAGCCACAAAGAGGAGATATGATTAGGTATTTCCTGTCACTTTTTTGCAGGGCTGGGGGACTTTGAGTATGGAATGTTAAATATAATCATAGATTTTCATTTTATTTGATGGTTAGTTTTGATGAGCTGGTTTTGTTCTCTTTTATTTTTTATTTTTCATCTTAAGGGATAGTTCTCTGAGCGGGGGAGAGGAAGTTCACTGAGAAATGAAGACAATAAAAAATGAAAGATGTTCAGAAAATGTATTTTTTTTAAAAGTGAAAACAAGGAGAAACCTTAAAAGCTTTCCCAGGGGAAGAGGGATAAAACAAGGATGTTCCCTTTCCCCGCTATTATTTGACACAGATCTAGAAATGCTAGCAACAGCAATAAAACAAGAGGGAGAAATTAAATATATAAGCCTCAGTGAAGAGGAACCAAAATTATCTGTATTTGCAGATGACATGATGGTTTCTTTAGAAAACCCCAGAGAATCAGTGAAGAAACTAATCAAGATGATTAATAGCTTTAGTAAAATAGCAGGATACAAAATAAACCCACAAAATCATTAGCATTTCTATGCAGTGCTAAAAAAAAAAGGAGAAAATAAGAGTAAGAGAAATTGTATTGAAAATCATTACAAAATGCATAAAATATCTGAGAGTTAACCTTCCAAGAACTCTCAGGATTGACATAAATATTACTATGAAATACTTTTTACAGAAATGAAGGAAGATGTAAATAATTGTAACAATCTTCCTCAGAGGGTAACCAGTCCAAGCTCTGTTCCAGGACTCACAACATTTGATAGAATACCCCTGGGCTATATCAGTCAAAGGATATGGCAATATGTCATAGAATTAGACAAAATAACAAAAAAAAATAATCTGGGAGGAAAAAAGCTCAAAAGTCTCAAGAAAAATAACGAAAAAAGTAGAAATAAAGGAGGCATAATGTTATCAGCTCTTCTAATTATATCATGAAGCAAAATGTTACCCATAATAATAGATTTTCTTTTTATTTGAGTTTTATTTATTTATTTTAGTTTTGATGAGCTGATTTTGTTCTCTTTTATTTTTTATATTAAGGGATAGCTCTCTAAGAGGTGGAGAGGAAGTTCACTGGGAAATGGCACAGTTTAAAAAAGTAAAAGGTAAAACAATGGAACACAGATTATCTAAGGGAAACCCAGAAGGAATTGATCACAGTCAGTAAACTAACATTAGTTAAATATCCATTATGTTCCAGAAACTGTGCTGAATATTAGAGGTATAAAGAAAGGCAAAAATAAATACATCAGTACACAAATTAAATAAATGAATGGAGAGACAGAGAGAGAGACAGAGAGACAGAGAGAGACAGCGAGAGAGAGAAAGGAAGAAAGGAAGAAAGAAAATCCCTAATCTTAAGGAGTTCATTGTCTGATGGGAGAGACAACGTGCAATTAACATGCAAACAAAATGCCTCAAATTTTCTTCTTCCTTATCTCTACCTCCTAGCTTTCCTGCTTTTGCTCCGTATGATATTATTTCATATAAATATACATATATATGTGTTAACATATTTACATAAAATGTTTATTATGTTTCGACCACATGTTTACACCTATGCCACCATGAGCTCCAAATGGATACATGGCTTAAATATAAAAAGTCATATAATTAAAACCAAAAGAGAGGAGAACTGGTGATAATTTTCACAACTATGAGTAGGGGGAAATTCTTAATCAAACAAGGGATGTAGAATTCCAAAACATACACAAAATTTAAAAGTCTTGCATAAATAAAATAGGTGCAGCTTGAATAAGGAAAAACTACTGAATTTAAAAAAATCTTTGTATATAAACTCTCTGGTAATAAAAAACAGATAAAAAGTAAAAGTATTTGAACAATTTTAAAAGAATTGCAAACTTCCAACAACATGAAAGCTTACAGCAAATCACAAATAATAAAAAATTAAAATTAAAACAACTCCAGGGTTTCATGTCACACTTATCAAAAAGGCAAAGGCAACCAAAGATGGAAATAGGAAATACTCTGGAGGTGCTCTAGAGAGATAGGCACTCAAGTATACTGCTGGTAAAGCTATGAATTGGATCATTCATTCTGAAAAACAATTCAAAATTATGTGAGAAAAATCACTGAACTATTCATTCACTATGATCCATAAATCTCCCTACTAGACATGTTCCTCAAGGATGTCAAAACCAGCATGGAAGGTCCCACTTATACCAAAATATTCATACCATCATTTTTGAGATAGCAAAAAAGCTAGAAACAAAGTAGATGTCCATTGATTGAAAAATGGATGAAAAAAATGTTATATGAATATATTTAAAATGGAAATATAAATTTCAAGTGGAATATTATTGTTATTAGAAATGACAAATAATGAAAAATTCAGAGAAACATAGAAGACCTCTGTGAACCAGTACAGAGTGTAGTAAGTCAAACCAAGAAAACAATAAATACAATGATTACAAGAACGCAAATGAAAAGAACATTAAAATTAACCTGAATGCTTGGGAATTACAATGACTTATGCCCAGAGAAAAGATGAGGAAAGAATGATTATGTATATATACTATTGGCTTGGTCACTGAGTTTATTTTGATTTGTTGCAAACTTCTTTATTATTGTAAAGGGTACAACCATCTTTCCCTGCCACTTAGGCTTGAAAGTTAGGCATCACTGGATATTCTCTCTCACATGACATACCCAATCAGTTGGCAAGGCTTGCCAATTCTATATTTGCAGCATCCCTCCTATATATCCCCCTTCTTTCCTCCTACATTGCCACCTCTCTGGTGCTAGCCTTTCTCACCTCATGTCTGGACTATTGCAATGGTTCACAGGTTGGCCTCATGTCTTTCCCCTCTCCAGTCTATTCTCCATCAGCTGTCAAATGGAACTTCCTAAAGTATAAGTCTGATGATATCACTTCCTACTTTCATTCAATAAACTCCAGTGGACACTTTTTATCTCTAAGATAAAATATAAAATTCTCTGTTTGACTTTTAAAGTTTTAAAGTTTGGGCTTTTTGAGAGAATTTGGGGAAAGTGGCAGAGTAGGTTGGAAAATTCCAAGCTCTCAAGATTTTCCCTCACAAAGTGGTTAAAATAGCACCTTAGGGCAAATGAAGTGCAGGTAAAAATAAATAACAATGGGGCCCAACCTAGGTCTTCCTGGGACAATTCTAGAAGATTTGAAGAAAAATCCCAGAATTAGCCTTGGTCCCAGTGAAGAGAAACACCTCCAGGCTAAGTTCCCAACTGGGGTTAGTTGGTTTGAGAGGCTGCCTCTGCCCTAGTCACAGGAACTTTCACCCCTGGATAGTGAGAGGAGTTGGGTGTTTGAGCCAGGGAAGATTGAGGGAACCTCTGCTGATAAGGAAAGGCCAGATCCAGCTGTGCCATGAAGAGCAGCAGGGTGAGAAAGATACAGCACATGCCCAGTGGGTAGAGAAGCAGTGGGGTTTAAGTCCCTTGGCTGTGGGCACTTGAAGGCTTTGACTCCAGGCAGGAGGGAGGAACTGAAGATCTGGGGTAAGAGGCACCATTTTTCATACCCCAGGACTAGAGGAGATTACAAAAGTTAAGCTACCACCACAAAAAATGCACAGGCAGAGGAGAAAGAATCCAACCATAGAAAGCTATTGTGGGAATAGAGATGACCAGGGTTCATCTTCAGCAGAGGATATTGAAGGAAAGAAACCCTCAAAGAGTAATGTCAAAAGGTCACTTGCCCAAAAAAGAATCCCTAGAGGATCTCAAAAAGGACTTTAAAAATCAAACGACAGAGATGGGGGAAATACGAAAAAATAAAATAAAATAAGAATAATCCAAGAAAAACAAGAAGGTTATGAAGGAAAGCCAACCAACTAGAAAAGGAAATCTAGGCTCTTTTTTTTAAAAATTATTTCTGTGGCCTACTTATTTTTTATTGTTATTTATTTATTTTTAGTTTTCAACATTCATTTCCACAAAAATTTTGAGTTCCAAATTTTCTCACCATCTCTCTCCCCCCCCACCCCATAACGCCTTGCATTCTGATTACCTCTTCCCTCAATATGCCCTCCCTTCTATCTCACCTCCTCCTTCCTTTATCCCCATCTTCTCTCTTTTCTTGTAGGACAAGATAGATTTCTATACCCCATTACCTGTATTTCTTATTTCCCAGTTCTATGTAAAAACCATTCTCAACATTCATTCCTAATACTTTGAATTCCTACTTCTCTCCCTTTCTCCTTCCCCACCCATCCCCAGTGAGAAAGCAAGCAATTCAATATAGGCTGTACATGTGTAGTATTGCAAAAGACTTCCATAATAGTCATGTTGTGTAAGACTAGCCATATTTCCTCCATCCTATCCTGCCCCTCATTTATTCTATTCTCTCTTTTGACCCTGTCCCTCCCAAAAGTGTTTAATTCTGATTACTCCCTTCTCCCATTTGCCCTCTCTTCTATTATTCCCCTCACCCTACTTGTCCCCTTTTCCCCTACCCTTCTGTAGTGCAAGATATACTTTTATACCAAACTGAGTAAGCATGTCATTCCCTCAAGCCAAATGTGAAGAGAGTAAGCTTCCCTTTTTCCCTCTCACATCCTCCCTTTTCTTCTCCACTGAAAAAGCTTTTTCTTGCCTCCTTTATGAGTGATAGTTTGTACCATTCCATTTCTTCCTTTTTCCTCCCAATATATTCCTCTCTCATCCCTCAATTTTATTTATTTACTTTTTTTGGTATCATCCCTTCTTATTCAACTCACCCTGTGCTCTCTGCCTATATATCTATATCTATCTATATAGATAGATAGATAGAAAGATAGATAGACAGATAAATAGATAGATAGATAGATGTGTGTGTATGTGTGCGTGTGTATAGTCCCTCCAACTACCTAAATACTGAGAAAAGTCAAGAGTTACAAACATTATATTTCCATGTAAGAACAACTTTAGGAAGTCTTTTATGATTTCTCTTTCCTATTTACCTTTTCATACTTTTCTTGATTCTTGTGTTTGAAAGTCAAATTTTCTATTCACTTTTGGTCTTTTCATCAAGAATGCTTGAAAGTCCTCTATTTCATCGAATGAACTCTTTTCCCCATGAAGTATTATACTCAGTTTTGCTGGGTAGGTGATTCTTGGTTTTCATACTAGTTCCTTTGACTTCTGGAATATCATATTCCAAGCCCTTCAGTCCCTTAATGCAGAAGATACTAGATCTTGTGCTATCCTGATTGTATTTCCACAATTGTTTCTTTCTAGCTGCTTACAATATTTTCTTCTTGACCTGGGAACTCTGGAATTTGGCTACAATATTCCTAGGAGTTTCTGTTTTTGGATTTCTTTCAGGAGGTGATCTGTGGATTCTTTCAATATTTATTTTGCCCTCTTGTTCTAGAATATCAGGGCAGTTTTCCTTGATAATTTCATGAAAGATGATGTCTAGGCTCTTTTTCTGATCATGGCTTTCAGGTAGTCCCATAATTTTTAAATTGTCTCTCCTGGATCTATTTTCCAGGTCAGTTGTTTTTCCAGCGAGATATTTCACATTATTTTCTATTTTTTCATTCTTTGGTTTTGTTTTGTAATTTCTTGGTTTCTCATTAGCTTCCATCTGCTCCATTCTAATTTTTAAAGGACTATTTTCTTCAGCGAGCTTTTGAATCTCCTTTTCCATTTGGCTAATTCTGCTTTTAAAAGCATTCTTCTCCTCATTGACTTTTTGGACCTCTTTTGCCAACTGAGTTAGCCTATTTTTAAAGGTGTTATTTTCTTCAGCATTTTTTGGGGTCTCCTTTAGCAAGCTGTTGACTCACTTTTCATGATTTTCTTGCATCGCTCTCATCCCTCTTCCCAATTTTTCCTCCACCTCTCTTACTTGATTTTCAAAATCCTTTTTGAGCTCTTCCATGGACTGAGACCACTGTATATTTGTTTTAGAGGTTTTGCACACAGAAGCCTTGACTTCCTCTGATTTTGTGCTTTGCTCTTCCTCATCTGAAAGGATGGCAGAAAATACCTGTTCACCAAGAAAGTAACCTTCTATAGTCTTATTCTTTCTCCCTTTTGGGGGCATTTCTCCAGCCAGTTACTTGACTTTTGAGTCTTTTGTCAAGTGGAGGGTATACTCTGGGTACCTATAAGTTCTCAGTTCCTCCAAGATGGCACAATCAAGGGAGAGGAGCTTACTCCTCTCTTGGCCTGCACACTGGTCTGGGAGCCACTGAAAACTTATCTGCCCAGAATTTGCCATTGGAATTCCTTCACCGCAACTGCCTCCAGCTCCACTGCCAGTGTTCCTCCTCACCCCTGGGTAGAGTTCAGAGCTGAAAATCAGATCAGTGGCTCAATTCCCCCATGGGCTTTGGGTAGAGGTCTCCCAGGGCTGCCAATCAGGGCTGAGATTCAGATCAGCCATTCAATTTCCCCAGGGGCTCTAGGTAGAGGGCTCCAAAAATGGCAGCTGTCACTGAAGTGCCTGCTGCCAGAGGTCCAGACTATGCTCCCCTCTCCTGAGTGAGGGAGCTTCCACTGACCTTTGAAGCTTTCTGTGGCATTTGTGGGTTGAGCAATGTGGGAACTGCTGCTGGTGGTACCCTGAAGCCTGTTCTGGGTCCTGTCCCTACTGCACCACACTGGTCTATGTGCCTCATGCTGGGCTGGTCTATATGTCACATACCAGAAATTCAGACTCTTAAGGAAGAAAATGATATCTTGAAAATTAGAATTGGGCAAAATGAAGACAGTGAAATTATAAGAGATCAAGAAATAATTAAACAAAATATGAATAATGAAAAAATAGAAGAGAAAGTGAAACATCTTATAAGAAAAATAACAGATTTGGAGACTAGATCAAGAAGAGAAAATATAAAAACAACCAGACTAACTGAAAGTTATGATCAAAAAAAGAATCTTGATACAATAATATAAGCAATAATTAAAGAAAATTGTCCTGAAGCATTAGAACAAGGGAGGGAAGTAGAAACAGAAAAAAATCCATCAATCACCACTTCAAAGAGATCCTATGACAAAAACTCATAGGAATATCATAGTCAAATTCTGAAACCCCCAGATCAAGAATAAAATATTAAAAGCATCAAGATTAAAAGAATTTAAATATGGTGATGCCACAATTAAACTCACACAAACCTAGCAGCAGAGACATTAAAGGACCACAGGTATTGGAACATAATACATAGAAGAGCAAAAGAACTGGGACTCTGGCTGAAAATATCATACACTGGAAGGTTAAGTATTATCCTGAATGAAAAAATGGACATTTGATAAACTCTCAGGCTTCCAAGACTTTGTTAAAAAAAAAAAATCCTGAACTTAGAAGATTTGACATACAAGAACCAAGAGAAATATAAGGTACATATTAAAGACTGATTATAAGGGATTCATAATGACAGACTGTTTACTTTTTATGGTGTGTGTATATATATATATGTATATATATATATATATATATATATACATATATATATATATAGTATGTCTAGGATTCTTATTAATAATTGTGTAGTTCATATAGGGAAAAACCTGAGTAGCATATGAATTTTAAAAAGTGAAAACATTTAGGAACATCTAAAAAGAGCTATTATTTTATGTAAACCAGGTGCAAGAGGAAGAATCGATACAGAGGAACTAGATGGGAGAGGAGGGCTGGTAGTTTTGGTAACCTACTTTCATTGGGAGTGGGTTTAAGAGGAAACAATATATACATACTTAGAAAAGTATAAAGGTCTTCTAAATTCAGAAGAAATAAAACAGTAGGGGCACAGAACAAGGGAGGGATCTTAAGAGGGGAGGAGGAGGAATAGGTAAAAGGGGAATATAAGAAGGGTGTTTAGATTTATGGGATGGGAAGATGGAGGAGGGATCCTTGGAAGGGGGTAGGCAAGTGATAGGAGGGCAAGGTAGTGGGAGAAGTAAAGTAGAGGAGGCAGAAGGGATAGGAAAAAAGAGACATCCACAAACATAAAAAAACAAAGATCAAGAGTAGAATATGTTTGGGAAAGTATATGTCTATATATGTATGTATATATAGCTATAGAGAAACATATCTAAACTTTATTGTAACTTTCTGGGGGTGAGGGAGGGTGAAAAAGAATAAAGTATAAAAGTACACAGAGAAAACAGAAGAACTCACAAGGAAGCAAAGATGGACAATTTTCAACACAACAAATATTTATCATACAGGCTTTCTTGAAACGAAAATTTATTGTTACATAATTTGAATCCTCTCTTATGTTCTGCTTTTCAACTAACATGCTTTTTTTCCATTTTAACTATGTATTCAGGTTCTAATATTTAAGTTTATGATATGTTGGTTCTTTTCTCTATTCTGTATTTGTGTTCTGGCATTTGAGTCTAAAATAAAATTTTAAAAAATTTGATGTTTGGGCTTTTACAGCCATACCTGGCTGTCATTTACCCTTCCTAGTTTTTTCACACCTTATTCTCCTTCATGTACCTTATAATCCCAATAACATTGGCCTCCTTGCTCGTCCTCATTTCTCAAGTCTGTGCATTTTCTTTTTTGTTGTTTTTTCTAATTTAAATTTCTATTAGCAGGCATTTATTTTCTCTCTCCACCCCCCATTTGCATAGTAAAAAAAACCAAACCCCTGTAACAAGTATGCATGGTCAAGCAAAACAAATTCCCACATTGGTCATCTCCAAAATATATGCTTCATCCTGCATCTTGAATACCACCCTTCTCTGTCAGGAGGTGTGTAGTATATTTCATCATCAGTCCTCTGGAATCACAGTTGGTCATTGCATTGATCAAAATTCTTAAATCTTTCAAAGTTGCTTTTCTTTACAGTGTTATATAAATTGTTCCCTCGGTATTATTCTCTTTGTATCTGTTTATACCAGTCTTTCCATTTTTTTCTGAACCTAACCTCTTGGTTAATTACAGCAGTATTCAATTACATTAATATACCATACCATACCATAATGCAATATGCTATTACATTAATGTACAACCTTTCCCCAGTTGATGGGCATCCCCTTATGTTCCAATCCTTTGCCAGTACAAGCCTAACTGTAGTTACAGTTTGTGTAGCACAATAGGGTCATGCCCTAGTGATACTACCCCTAGCACAAGGTACCAGCAAAGCCTTGACCCTATTGCTGACCAGTGGTGAAGCCCCACCCTGAGGCTGGCCAGCAGTGAGACCCTACCCCTAGGAGCAACCAGCAGAGAGCCCTTATTTCCAAAGCAACCCTGCAGCAGGGCCCAACTCCTGGGGCAGACCAGTAGATAAACCCCCACACCCAGGCAAGGCCAACAGTACAAAAGCTCACTGATGAAAATAATTCCTTAAAAATTGGAATTGAACAAGTGGAAACTAATGACTCCATGAGATAGCAAGATATGATAAAACAAAACCAAAAAAGTAAAAAACAAATAGAAGGAAATGTGAAATTTCTCATTGCAAAAACAACTGACCTAGAAAATACATAAGGGAGTAATAATATAAGAATTATTGGACTACCTGAAACCCATGATCCTGGATATCTTTCAAGAAATTATCAAACTTCCCTGATATATTAGAACTGGAGAGCAAAATAGAAATTAAAAGAATCCTCTGATAACCACCTGAAAGAGATCACAAAATGAAAACTTCCAGAAACATTGCAGCCAAATTCCAGAGCTCACAGATCAAGGAAAAAGTACTGCAAGCAGCCAAAAAGAAACAATGCAAACATTGTGGAACCACAGTTAGGATTACATAGGATTTGACAGCTTCCACATTAAAGAACCAGAGAGCTTGGAATATGATCTACTGAAAGGCAGAGGAGTTAGGATTACAACCAAGAATCACATACTTAGAAATATTAAATATAATCTTTCAGGGGAAAATAATGGAAATTAAATGAAATAGAAGACTTTCAAGCATTTCTAATTAAAAGACAAAATTTTAGTAAAACTTTTGATCTCCAAATACAAGACTCAAGGGAAACATAAAGAGATTAAAAAAAAACTAGAAAGAGAAAACAAGAAATTCAGTAAGGTTAAATTTCTATATGGCAACATAATATTTATAACTCTCAACAACTTTATTACTATAAGGACAATTAGGAGTATATGGAGACAGAGGGTGTGGATATAAGGTGACTTTGATGGTATGATACCCCACAAAACAAAATAAAGAAGTAAAAAAGAAAATTGCACTGGAAGAAAGAGGGGTGAGATTGAATGTGGCAAACCATCCCACATAAAAGAGGGATGAAAGAGCTATTATAATGGAAGGGAAAATGGAAGAGGGGCAAAGTTTAAACTTAACTCTCATCAAAATTGGTTCAAAAAGGGCTTACCATACATACTCAGTTTTATAAAAATCTATTTTACCTCTAAGGAAGTAAGAAGGAATAAGAATAATAGAAGGGAGAGGGAGGACTGATGAAAGGGAAGGTATATTGGGGAAGGCAGTGATCAGAAGTAAAAAAAAAATTGTGAGGAGGGAAAGGATGGGGGATAAGAGGGGAGATAAACAAGGGGGAAATATCATGGAGGGAAATATACAGTTAATTACCATAACTATAAATGTGGATGGGATAAACTCACCCATAAAATGGAAGCAGATTGAACAGAATGGATTAAAAAACAGAAACCTACAATATGTTGTTTATAAGAAACACATTTGAAGCAGAGAGATATACTCAGGGTAAAGGTAATGTACTAGAACAAAAGTCTATTATGTTTCAAAGCAAAGAAAGCAGGGGTAGCAATCATGATCTTAGACAAAATGACAGCTATTCTCAGTAATACAATGATTCAAGACAATCCCAAATGACTAATAATGAAGCATACTATCCACCTCCAGAGAAAGAACTGATGGATTAAATAGATTGAAGCATTCTATTTTTCACTATCATTTTTCTTTTATTCAAATCTTCTTGTACAAAATGACTAATATGGAAATGTTTTACATAATTTCACATGTGTAACCGAAAAACAGAAAACACTTGCTATGATTATTTTTTCATATATGGGCCTTTTTCCTTTCTCTTTTACCTCTTTGTGGCATAGGTCTGGTAGAGTTCTTGCTGGAACAAAGAGTAAACACAGTTTAGTGACTTTGCTCCATTTTTTAAAAAATGCTATATTATCTTTTGAGGATATTCTTTACTCACCTTCATTTCTGAATCTATCCCAAGCACTCTTCTGCCCAGGGCATCATCCTGTAGACACAGCACCAACAGGTTCAGTCCATAATGCCTGAAGTCCAACTTCTTCACTCTTATCTCCCCTGAAATACCATTTTTACCCTGTCTCTCCTTATGCATCTTTAGAAAGAAGTCTCTTACTGCACTCCCTCCTGTCACCCGTTGTTGCTGTCCTTGGTATTTATTCAATCCACCTGCATTTCTATTGTTTAGGGGTTTTGAGAAGCAAATAATCTTTTCAGTTCTTGTTTTCTTTCTAAGAATGTTTCAAACACCACTTTATTATTGAACATTCACCTTTTTTCATTTGTGATTAAATTCAGATTTGCAAGGTAGGTCACTCTGGGCTCCATCCTGCACTCCATTGCTCTTTGGAACACATTATTCCATTACCTTCTAGACTTTCTGGTGGATGCAAAATAGTCTTGTGTTATTAGAATTTCCTTTTCTTTGAATTTGAAGGTTTTTATCCTGTTTGCTTGCAGAACTTCTAGTTTCTGAACTGAATTACTAAATTTAGCCAGGTGTCTTGGAGTTTCCAGCTTTGGTTTGTTTTTTTTTCTGGAAGCAACCTATGAATTCTTTCAATTGATATTTCAGTTTCTGTCTTAAGAAGTTCTCAGCAAAATCAAAAGACAACAAAAGAACATGAGAACAAAACACGACTATTGAGAACTCTAACAATTATGAGAATGCTTATATGAACGGATGCAGAATGAAGCAAACACGTTCCAGCAGAACAGCGTACACAATAATTATAATAATTTAAACTAAAATATTAAAAGGAAGTCAAGCTGTAAGCGATTATAATGACCAATCTTGGTCCTGGAAGGAAGACAACAAAATATACTCCTTCCTTTTGATAGAGGGGTGAGAAATTATGGTTGTGAAATGGTATATACATTGTTAGACATGGTCACTGTGTCCATTATTTTGCTTACCTGATTTACTTTGTTACATGGGAGAATTCAGTGTTGGGGGTGAATGGGGTCAGGCTTAGATATAGTTGGAAACAAGAATAGTTAATATTTCTATAGTACTTCAAGGTTTGCAAATCATTTTATATATATAAAATCTCATTTGATCCTCTCAATAACCCTGTGAGATAGACACTATTATTCTTATTTTATAGATAAGGAAACTGAATGAGTAGCATAGGGTTGAATCTCTAAGAAGTGTCTGAAGCAGGGCTTGAACTTAGGTCTTCCTGGTTTCAAGTTTAGCATTCTAGACTCTATTTCATGCTGGAAATAACTATGCTGGATAAACAAAAGGCACTGATAAAACTGATTCTTTTTTTTTAAAGAACACTTAAGACATGCTCAAAGCAATCTTCTTTTGGCGGGGGGAGTTAATTCTGCCATAGAATATTAATTTGAGAGAACTTCTGATAGATGAATGTATAGGTATCAATATGATTTACTTTTCTCTTTTCTTCTGTTCCCTCACTTTTCCATATTTCCCAAAGAAAGATGGCACACAAGATGATGGATGATAGTATTATGGTCAAAGAGTATAGAAAAGAGGAGGCAAGTGACAGCTCAGGGATGACAGCTAGAGTGTGTCATCCTAAATGACTCTTCAGCTCTTCTAAGCTCCCAGCTCCTGATGGGAATGATCAGCTAACTTGGAGTCTTTTCTTAATTAACACTCTGGAACTTATGAAATCGGACATTTGCACTGTAGAGATTTTGACACCCAGTGGGAATGAGCTAATGAGCAGAACTGGTAGATGCAGCTATGGCATGAATGCCATATAGTGGATGTGGCAGGAAATAAACCTCTTCCTGAGCATTCAGTGGCATCCATTCACTCATGTATTCAATGAACATTTATTATCTTATATGTATAAAACTCTGCACTGAGTGCTGTGAGGGATAGAAAAATAAGGCAATAACTGGGTAAATTGGGATAAATCCCTTGACCTTTCTGAGTCTCCGTTTCTTTGTCTGTAAAATGACCTCGTGGAGTCACTGTGAAGATCAGATGAGACAGTGTCTGTAAATAGGATCAGGGACTGGACCCATGATCTCACTGCTGTAGGGCAAGGAGGAAGTCTGTAGGCAGCAAGCTGGCTGCAAAGCTCCTCCTAAATGCTGCTGAATCAGATTAAAATATAATTGAGAAATGTCTAACAAAATAAATTAAAATACAACACAACATAGGTAATGTTCACTTGTAGTTTTCTAAGTCAACCTAGAGCCTGTAGGGGTCCATTTCAATTTGAGTTTTGACATCACTGGTACAGGGAGCTCCTGGGTGAGGGAACTCCCTTTACCAATGCACATCAATATGTATTCCAAGAATTATAGTCTTAGAGGAGGGACTAGAACCTCTAAGAAGTTATGTGTAATGGCCAGGGTCACACAGCCAGTATGTATCAGAGGGCAGACTTCAACTCAAGTCTTCCGGCTCTGTGGCCAGCTCTTTATCTACTACATCATGGCTGCCTTTCAGTGTTTATCATACCCACTTCATTGAGCTCCCAGAATCATCAGCACCATGGAGTGTTCATTTAGAAAATTTCTTTACAAAAATATTCCCATGTACTAATGGCTCTAGGATCTCATTGAGGAGGGTATGCCCTCCAGAGACACAGACTGTACCCCATCCAAGCCTACCTGTAATGCATAACTCTTGCTTAGGCCTATCTACAAATTTGCCATGCATATATATATACATATATATATATTTATATACACACACACATATACATATATGTGTATATATGTATGTGTGTGTATACACACTATATACGCACTATATACACACATACATGTATATGCACGTATGTACATGTATGCAACCCTATGCAAATAGAAGGTTGAATTATTCGATAGTATAAGAAATATGCTTTCATTCATCTCCCTTCACCCACTCCTCAGCTGATAGTTTTAGAAGTTGTTGGGACCAAAAAACCCTCCTACCTGTTAACTGAGTGAGTATGATATGTTCCATCTATGTGACCCAGTGCTTAGCTAGAGATCCTCATATGACCATGTGGCTTGGCTCTAATCCTGTCCTTGAAGTTTTTCCAGGTTGGTAGGAATTACCAGTTTTGGGGCATTACAGGAGTAGTCTGAGAACCCAAGGATTCTGATGGGGCACTGGACCAAGACTTTTGTGAAGGTGTTATTTGTATTTCAAACTCCAAATTTCTAATAATGACAACCTACGTTCCCAGTGGGTGCCAAACTTTGAACACTAAGAAACAAAACTTACTTTCGAAGATTCCGTAAACTTTGAGAATTATTTGTAATAAGATCCCTCTCTAGTAAAATTACTCATGTACTGAAAAGTGAATCTCTACTCATAATCTCATGACTATGTTGTATCACTTGTCATGCAAAGCGATGTGCAGAAGCAGAACATTTTACACAGTAACAAGCGATATTGCCATAATGATCAACTGGGAAAGACTTAGCTACTCTAATCAAGGCAGTGATCCAAGACATTTCCAAAGGACTCATGATGAAAAGCGCCCTACATCTCTAGAGAGAGAACTGATGGACTCTGAATGTGGATTGAAACATGCTTTACACCCCTACACACACACACACACACACACACATACACTTTCTTTGTTTCTTTCTTTTTTATATTTTTTTCAAAGTGGCTAATATTGGAATATGTTTTGCATAACCTCACATGTATAACTAATATCATATTTCTTGTCTTCTCAATTGGTGGAGGAAGGGTGGGAAGAAACGAGAGAATTTAGAACTCAAATTTTTTAAAAATAATGTTCTCCATCTTTTCTAAATCAGTTGTTTCTGATATGAGATACTTTATACTTGATTCTGTTTTTCCAGCCTTTTGACTTTGTTTTCAATATATCTTGTTATTTCAAAAATTCATTCATTTCTATTTGGCCCATTCTAATTTTCAGGGCAAGGTTTTGTACCTCCTATACAGAACTATTAATTCCCTTTTCAATTCTTTCTTCCATCGCTCTCATTTCTTTCCCGTTTTAAATCTAGTATTATCATTTCATTGATTAAAAAATCATTTGTAACTTAAAAATTTTTGTTTCATCTCTTCTAAAAGTTTTACTTCAATTTATCTGTCTTTGAGGCTTTGCTTGTAGATTCCCTGGAGTCATTATCTTCTGTGCTTGTGTTTTGAACACCTCTATAACCATGAGTTGTTTTTTTTTTTTAATAGTGGGAGTCACTTTTTTTGATCGCTCATTCTTTGAGCCTACTTTCTGACTTTAGATTTTTGTATTTTTCGTTTTCGTAACTAGACTCTACACAATTCTGGAAAAAAGGTCTGGATTGGTTGCTGCTTTTTTGCAGTTTTGAGTTATTGGACATTTGTCTTACTCCAGGATCTCAGGGACAACACAGTCTGGGGAACAACGAATTTTCAGGGCTCCAAAAATGGTCTGATCCAGAGCAAGATCTGATCGCTGTCTCTTGGCCTGAATCCTGTTAAATTCCTAATCGAGGTTTAGATGTAAGCAACCTAGACTACTTCTGGTCTCACTCAGCTGCTATCAGTTATCTGGGAAGCTTTGCTGGTTCAGCGTGACAGAACTGCAAACTTCCATTTGGTCTGGGATCCTGCCCTGGTTAACTCTTTGTAGGCTTCAGACTGGGCTAGAAATTCGGACCATGCTCTACCTCTGTAGTCAGGGTCAAAACTCTCTCACTTGCTTCTGGATTTGCTCTTCAGTTTGTACACAGCCCAGGGCCTTAAACCCCTTAATCTAGGCATAGATTTTATCCTCAGGATGCCCTGGATCTGTGACTCGGATCTGAGTGATGGGTGACCAAGATCCAGCTGTTCCTGTGCCCACTGTGGCGCTCCCATGTGAGTCTGAGACTTCCTCTTACAATGGCTCACAGCCTATCTGAAATACTCCACACCATACATTCTGGGCCAGCCCCTGTACCCAGTATCTATGGCCCTCTCTGTTTCTCTCCCTATGCCAGTTCTGGAAAAGGGATTCACTATGACTTTTTCTTGGACTTCTCCAACAGGATTTTGTTTAGGGCTTCTTCTAGATTTGTGTAGAGGAGGACTTTTGGGGGGGGAGAGGAGAGAAGAGTTTGCTATATCTTTCTGCTAATCTACCATCCTGACTCCCCCCACACTTATGTCTTCTTAATATAATAATGCTTCTCGACATGCTCTTCTCTATTCTCATCTTTTTGCATATGCTATCCCCTATCAGAGCTATAGTCTAGTAATGAACTACATCCTCTCTCCTCTCATAAGACTGAATCTTCTTCTTCGTATCAGGATCTCCAACTTATGTTATTAGTATTACTTCATACATTTGTATTAAGACTTCTGAAGTCATGGCCATCATTTTCTTTTCTTTCCTGTGGATTTACTGGTCCGTACTACCGATGTTCTTTATCCTAAGTTACAGTTGCTTTTTCTTGTGGTGTCTAGTCTGGCAGATATACATAGGCAGTTTTCTCTTTCTTTTTTGATTTAGATTTGTAAGATTCGAGATCAAAATAAAAGAATAAATAAAATACCCCTATCCTTTTGAGATGCATTCTGTCCTTGCTAAGAGCCCATCACTCCTTTTTATTAAAATAGTGGTTGATAAATCCAAAGCCTGTTCTCAGACTCCATTTTATTAACCAGCAGTTCACTTCTCAATCAGTGATAATCCTGTACAATATTCTAAATTTAGCCTTCTTATCCTGTTATTCCATCCTAGACCCAGCACATCCCTCTGTAGCACTTGTTCAGAAAAACATCTGGGCTGCCCATCCAGATGCAGAGTCTGGACCATATGTGGGACTCCATATTTCCCCCAGTGCTTGCCAGAACCCTATTACTGATTCCAATATGGAGTCAGAGTGAAAATCAATCTGTCAGATACTTAGTTAGCCTCAACCTCTGGCAAAGTGCCTTTCTAGAAAATAGAGCCTTGGAAAAGGGTTTTAGAACCTAAAGATATTTCCCCTGCCCTCAAGGAGCTTTGCAGGTCATATGGGCAATGAATCTACTAGAATCATATCCCAATTTTTCATAACAACTAGTCTCTTATAGTAACTTCTTTGGGTGATGGAATTTCTACTGTCTTAAAATGCACTTGGCCATAGTTCAGTCACGTTAACAAATGATGTATGTTCTGTTGAAATCTTTTTCCTGTACTCTCTACAGCACCATGGACTCCTTGTTTGGAGATGTAGCTTTTGATGGATGACTTTGTGCTGACTTCCTAGTACTGGGGAGAGCATGGTTTGTTGGCTTTCCTGGTTTCCCTTTTTTTCCATTTCTCACTCCCTCTTCAGACGATGGGATGATTTGTTCTCTAATTACTCCAAGTGTGTCCACTCTTGAGAAAAATCTGTAGCACTGAGGGCTGCCAGACTCTGCAGAGCAGCCCAGTGTTTTCAGATAGCTGTCCTGGTGATCTGTCTGTTGTCATTGTACAAGAGACCCAGAATGGAAACTGCTGTGGAGAGAGGCTAAAGAGGCCCCTGGAGTAATTTAGTGTGTCTGCTGTGATCTGTGGTGTTAGGAATAGTTAGCACTCTTCCTCTCTATGGGCTATTGCCATAACTTTTGCTTTAGGAATAGTTTTTAGGCATTTCTATACTCAATGCATATCAGCATGCAGACCATTGTGAACTGTGACATTTCTTGGTCAATGACAATGAAGGCCTCTGAGTAGCATGTGAGAAAAGAGTATGTCTCCATTTTATAAGAACATATGACAAATTTTTGAACAATTTGAACTGTCAGAAATTGGATTAGGCTTTCTTCTGTCTTGCAAAGTAGTGAGATCTTAATCTCTAAAGTTGTTCAAGTAGATGCTTTAACTCACTACCAAGAAAGGCACAAGGTAATCTATTCCTGCTTGTGTACTGGTGGGTATAGATCAGAGATGTCAAATTCACTGCGGCTGCTCTCAAGACTTCCAAGTGCTCTGGAAACAGATGGAAATGTAATAGGGAAATAATTAGCAAAATAAATAAAAATACAATGCAACACAAATAATGTTCATTTGTGTGCTTTTCTGAGCCTGCAGAGATCTGTTTCTATTTGAGTTTGACACCACTGTTCTAGATGATCTGTGACAGTCTTGCCAACTATAAGATTCTGTGATTTAATAAACTGGTATTCATTTGGTGAATGAGGAAAGGGGCTTGGGCTTGTTTTCCTCATTAAAAAAAAGACACAGACGTGTGACAAAATGAGCATCATGTTTCAAGAAGAAATGTACGTTCACCTATCTGTAGAGAGAAATGATTATTTCTCTCTCATATTAATAGCCAATTATTAAAATTGGGGAGACCCCAGCTTTTTTCTCCTGTCCTGTTTCCTTGTCTAATCTCTCAAGGATAGGATTGATGGAAGATGGGATTAACATTCTCTTCATTCTGGGTATTGCTAGAATCCATCCAACTAGGTGGGGATGTCAGTACTTTATCTAGATTGCCTAAGGCTGGGGGTTATATGAGTACAGGGATAGTCTCTTTGGCCAAGAGTGACATATCACTCTCAGTTCTTCATTGGAGTGAACTCACTTCTGTTTATAAAGTTTACCTCTCATTAATTGCTAACCAATCAAAGTTGATTGCCATCCTCAGGTACACTCCTCTTCCAAAGGGCCATGAGCCTGCTGTCATGATTGTTTTTGGCATTCAAGAGTTTCACTAAACATTTATTAAAAATGCTGGCATCAGGGGCAAAGCCAAGATGGCAGAATAGAAGGATGGACCTACTCTCCCTCTCCCTCTCCTGTAGCCCATACAATACCTGCATAAATGACTCTAAACAAATTCTAGAGCAGCATAAGTCACAAAATGAAGGAGTGAAACATATTTCCAGCCCAAGACAGCCTGGAAGGCCAACAGGAAAGGTGTATCGTACCAGGCTCAGAGGCACAGACAGAGCTGGAGCAGGCTTCAGGGCATGGAATCAGGGGTAGCTGCTGTGGTTGCCAGATTTCTCAACCCAGAAATGCCAAAGACAGCTTCAAAGGTCAGTAAGAAAATTCTTTCACCTGAGTGAGAGAGGAGCTCAGTCTGGCCCCAGCACCAGGACAGTGACAGCCACTGATGCAGCAACATCCACTTTTGGAGCTCTCAGCCTAAAGACCCTGGGGGGATCAACCAACTGATCTGGGTATCAGTCTGGAGTGGTGGTCCTGAGGTTAGGACAGGTGCTGGTGGTGGGGCTGGTGGTGGCAGTGAAGAGGAAATCCTACTCACAGTTCCAAGGCAGAAAAGAGTGCTTGAGTTGCCCACAGACCAGAGTGCAGGACAGGAGAGGAGTAAATTCCTCTCCTTTGACTGTGCCACCTTGGAGGAACTGAGAACTTGCAGGTCCCTAGAGATATTTCAAAGAACAACTTCACAAGAACTCTGAAGCTTAGGGTAGTACACCTTCCACTTTTTGACAAAGGACTCAAAAGTCAAGAAACTGGCAGGGAAAATGCCCCCAAAAGGGGTAAAAAAGACTATAGAATGTTACTTTCTTGATTAAAAGGTATTTTCTTCCATCCTTTTGGATGAGGAAGAGCAAAGCATACAATCAGAGGAAGACATCAAAGTCAAGGCTTCTACATCCAAAACCTCTAAAAAAATATATGCAATGATTTCATGCCATGGAAGACCTCAAAAAGGATTTTGAAAATCAAGTAAGAGAGGTGGAGGAAAACTTGGGAAGAGAAATGAGAGCAATGCAAGAAAATCATGAAAAGCAAGTCAACAGCTTGCTAAAGGAGACCCCAAAAATGCTGAAGAAAACAACACCTTTAAAAATAGACTAACCCAAATGGCAAAAGAGGTACAAAAAGCCAATGAGGAGAAGAATGCTTTAAAAAGCAGAATGGGCCAAATGGAAAAGGAGGTTCAAAAGCTCACTGAAGAAAATAGTTCTTTAAAACATAAAATGAAGCAGATGGAAGTTAATGACTTTATGAGAAACCAAGAAATTATAAAATAAAATCAAAAGAATTAAAAAATAGAAGACAATGTGAAATACCTCATTAGGAAAGCAACTGACCTGGAAAATAGATCCAGGAGGAGTAATTTAAAAATTATTAGTCTACCTGAAAACCATGATCAAAAAAAGAGTGTAGACATCATCTTCTAAGAAATTATAAAAGAAAACTGCCCTGATATTTTAGAACCAGAGGGTAAAATAGAAATGGAAAGAATTCACTGATCACCTCCTGAAAGAGATCCCAAAAGGTAAACTCCTAGAAATATTGTAGCCAAATTTCAGAGTTCCCAGGTCAAGGAGAACATATTACAAGCAGCCAGAAAGAAACAATTCAAGTATTGTGGAAATACAATCAGGATAACACAGGATTTATTGGCTTTCACACTAAGGGATTGAAGAGCTTGGAACATGATATTCCACAGGTCAAAGGAGATAGGACTAAAACCAAGAATCACCTACCCAGAAAAACTGGGTATAATACTTCAGGGGAAAAAATGGAATTTCAATGAAATAGAGGACTTTCCAAGCATTCCTGCTGAAAAGACCAGAGCTGAATGGAAAATTTGACTTTCAAATACAAGAATCAAGAGAAACATGAAAAGGTAAACAGGAAAGAGAAGCCTTAAGGAACTCATGAAAGTTGAAGTGTTTACTTTCCTACATGGAAAGATGTTATTTGTAACTCAATGAGACCTTTATCAGTTTTAGGGTCATTAGAGGGAATACATACATACCTATACACACACACACACACACACATAGGTATATATGGGTACATATGTGTGTGTACATTATTTATGTGTAGGTATGTATATGTACATGGATGTATGTATGTAGGTGTGTGTGTGTGTATATATATATATATATATATATATATATATATATATATATATATATATATATATATATATATATATATACACACACATGCATAGATAGAGGGCATAGGCTGAGCTGAATATGAAGGGAGAACACCTAAAAAAAATAAAATCTACTCTTGAGTGGAATGTACTAGGAGAAAGAGAAAGGGAGAGGTAGCAAATGTGGCAAATCATCTCACACAAAAGAGGGAAGAAAAAGCTTTTACAATGGAGAGGAAAAGGGGGGAGATGAAAGGAAATAAGTGAATCTTACTGTCATGGGATTTGGTTTAAGGAGGGAATAGCACACACTCAATTGAATATGGAAATCTATTTTACCCTGCAGGAAGGCAAGGAGGAAGGGGATAGGAGAGGGAAGATAATAGAAGGCACAGCAAATTGGAGAAAGGGATAATCAGAAGCAAACACTATTGTGGGAGGACAGGTCAAGGAAGAGAATGGAATAAAGGAGGGCAGGATAGGACAGAGGGAAATGTGGTTAGTCTTTTAGAATATAACTATTATAGTAGTGCTTTGCATTGTTACACATGTATGACCTATATTGAATTGCTTGTTTTCTCCATGACAGTGGATGGGGAGGGAGGAAAGGAGAGAATATCGAACTCAAAGCTTTAATAAAGAATGTTAAAAGTTGTTTTAGCAATTATAGCAAATTTTAGCAAAATATATATTTATTATTGCAATTAAAGTTTGCAACTGGAAATTAAGATAAACAGGCAATGGAGTATAGAAATCTATTTTGCCCTACAGGAAAATAGAGGGGAAGGAGAATGGAAGAAAGGTGGGTAATAGAAGGGAGGACAGACTGGAGGAAGGGGTAGATGGGGTACATGCTGTCCTGGGGTGAGGGTGGGGAGAGATGGGGAGAAAATTTTGAATTCAAATTCTTGCGAAAGTAAATGTTGAGACTTAAATAAATTTTATAAAATTTTAAAAATGCTGGCATTATTGATAAAATTACTAATTACCCAGAAATTATGTCTCTCAAATTTGTTAAACATCATGTGTACTTATTGTTTTCCCTCAGTTAGAATGGAAGTTCCTTGAGGGTAGGAACCATCTTTATTCCCTCTGCATCCTGAGCACATGACAAAGTGCCTGGCACATAGTAGGAATTTGATAAATGCTTGTTCAATTAAATTTAATTACATAACTATCATGACACCCAGGACCCAGATACACTTTGGAGAATTTCCTTATTGTCTTTGCTCATACCTCTTACCCAGGAAACCCAGGATAATGGCATCCCCCACTCACTTTTCCCTCCAATCCCCATCCCCTCACATTCATATACTAACTGGTTCTCTACTTACAGACACATAATTCACAGTTTTACAGAAAAAAATATGAAAGTAATCTATCTACAAGTATTTTTTAAACTCTTACTATATGCTAAGTGCTGTGCTAGACATTATAGACACATATACAGATGACAGCCCCTACCCTTGTATTTAAAAATACAATTTTTAAAAATTTGGAGATATGATTTCATTGGTATAGAGAGCTCCCTGGTGAACATACAGATCAGCCCCTTCTCTGCAATTTATAGTCTTAGAATATTGGCTCAATAAACATTGAGAGTTTAAAGGCGTTGCCCATGGTCACATCTCCGAGGATGTGTCATCTTCACTAGTCCATGTTGCCTTTCAAAAGAAAAAAAAGTATACGATGAAACCATAAGGCAGTTCTAGAGCAAGAAGGCTCTAGCAAAGTCCTCCTTCAAGAGCAGGCATTTGAAGGAAGGTTTAAAAGCAGGGGTGGGGAACTTGCAACCTTGGGGCCACATGTGACCTTCTAAGTCTTCAAGTGCGACCCTCTGACAGAAGCAGGTTCCCCACCCCTGGTTTCAAGGAAGCTAAGGATCCTATGAGGCCAAGGTCAGGAGGAAGTATTCCAGGCATGTGATACAGTCTTGGCAAATGCACACAGAAGCCATAGAATGTGATGGTGGAGGAGCAGCCCGTTGGTCCACATGGCTTTACCATGGAGGACATGAAGGGAATTTATGTGACAAATCTGGAGAGGGAAATACCTAAAGAAGAAGTTTATATTTGATCCTAAAAGGAAGGGAGGAAACAAGCACTTGTTAAATGCCTACTATGTGCCCCACACTATGCTGACCTCTTCCTATACAAGCTACTCAAGCCTTAGGCCCTTTCTAGGGTACGCAAATATTGTTTTGCAGCTGCAGGCTTTCTTCTTGACATTTCAGCCTCTTGGCTCCTCCAGATTTGAAGGTTTTGCTGAAATCTCACCAGGGCAAGTCCTTTTACGTTAGTGATCACCATGAGTAGAATTTCTGGCATTGGGGGGAAACATGATGCAAAATGAAATAATTGTCTGAATAGCAATAGGTGGTTTTATTGTGGAAAAGGTGGTTGTTTTTCCTTCATTTTCAAAAAGGACCAATGACATCATAAGGTTGAGGTAAAATACTGGATGATGGGGGATGTCTTGATTTGTGTATGAATCGGATTGAAGCTAGGCAGAGATGCACAGAGTTGTCAACCTCACTCTCTCCTCCAGTCATCCAAGTCCAGTGACAAGACAAAAATTAGGATGATTGGTGATGCCTGGGATACAGTCGATGACCTTGGAGTCTTTAACATCTAACCAAGCTCTACGCACTCTACAACACCTGGTTCAGCTACTTCATGACCATTGGAACAGATTGTTCTCATATGCCCATTCCACTGATAAAAGTCTTCATATACTTGGGGTAGACATCCCTCCAGTTCATCAATGGGTTTGATGCCTGTTGGTTACCCTCTGTCTGGTTTAGTCCATCTGCTGAGATGGTTTTACCAGGGTGTGGCCCCTGCCCACATACAGTTTCTTGGAGCCACAGGTGAGAGTTGAGTGATAGGTGGGTACCAAAGGTGAATGAGCAGCCCTGAAAAGGGCTTGGCAGGCTCTCACATCAGAGTCAGTGCTCCCTGGGCACCCCATACATCCTTGGGGAATAGGAGTACTAAGCAAGAGAGGCAATGCTGCTCATTTGTACAAGGCACTCCCTTCTGCTTGGTCCACTAGAGAGACCAGATTTTAGCTCAGAAGTTGCTTGATCAATTTAGAAATGAAGGCCAAGGGAGTTGAAAGTTCTTAAAGGAAATTTCCGTAGATGAATTGCCCTTCATTTCTGGAACAATTTCTCTACAACTCACATTAGGCATGAGTCAGAAAACCCTCTGACTTATTCAAGGCCAGATACACTGAAATTAATTCTTATTGCTTCACTGACCTTTTTTCAGAGTCCTGGTAGATCTTTACTCTCCTGTTACAACATATAAGCTACTCAAGAATAGCAGTTATTTTGTTTTTCTTTTTTGTATTCTCAGGGTGTAGCAAAGAGTTTGTCATGCAGTCAGTACTTAATAAATGCTTATTGATTGCCATTACCTCATGATAATGAAAAATGGGAGGGGACAAGGAAGGGAATGAAAAGAATAAGCATTTCTTAAGTACCTACTATGCGACAGGTACTATATTGAATCTTTTATAATTATTAATTCATTTGATCCTCACAACAATCCTGGGAGGTACGTTCTATTATTAGCTCCATTTTATAATTGAGAAAACTGAAGCAGACAAAGGTTAAGTGACTTACCCAGGATCACGCATCTAGTAAGTGTCTGAGGCTGTGTTTGAACTCCTGATTCCAGGTCCAACACATTATCCACTGTACCACCTAGATGCCCAATGAATTAGATTATGATTTATCTTATTTTAGGAATAATTGGTAACTCCTTAAGAGAATTTTGTGTGATACTCTGAAAGGTAACATAGCACAGGGGACAGGGCATAGACTGGAAATCAGTAGGCACTGGGTTCAAATCCTACTTCAGACAATATGTAACCCTAGGCTAGTCACTTAAACATCTCAGTGCCTCAGTTTCCTCATTTATAAAATGAGGGGATTAGATTCAATGACATCTATGGTTTCTTCTGTCTCTAAATCTATGACCCAATGATCCTAGTACCTTGATGATTTGAGAGAAGGTCTATGCTCAGAATACCTAAAATTTATATAACTCTTGCAAAGTATTATACAGAATGTTCCAAAACTCTTAGTGAGGTTTTATGGTTTGTTTTTTTGTTTTTAAGAGCTCAAAACTACACAAATACTTTTGGAACACCCTATATCTATCTATCTATCAACTGTCTATCCTATCTATCTATGTAAAATTTCATTATGTTGTATTATAATATTATATGTATGTTCAAAATCTCATTTGATTTGAGTCTCAGAACAACTCTTTGAGGTAGGTATTATTATAATCTATATTTGTCTTTTATTATCTCTATTTTATAGATTAGCAAACTGAGGGTGAAATAAATTAAGTGATTTATCCAGGGTCTCACAGCTTGCAAAAGCATTCAAATCTTTTGATTTGAACTCAGATCCTCCTGACTCTGAGTCATGCACTCTGTCCACCAGGCCTCTACAATGAACCGTTTACAACAAAAGTACTCCATCTACATCTGGCCAATCTCATGTCACTGATGGTGATTCTTATTAGCTTCATTGTAGAGGGTGATTTTTTTTCTAAGTTTGCCTTCAAAATCTGAGGTTATGTGTCCTATAGGCCCCAAGTCCAGATACTTGTGGACATGACCATTTCCAGAGTCGTTCCAACCATGTGATTTCTTACCCATATTCCCCACCATCTCCATGCCATGCCTTCTGCAGCTCCAGCCTCCAGGTCCTCCCAGAACTCGAGTTCCCTCTTCTGTAACCCTGGTTCTGATAAATATACATTCATCTTATTTCTTCCTGGTCTCAGGCTTACTACAGTGCTTCATGGTCATCTCCATGTGATACCACTATGCCTTCTCTTTCCTTTTCTCTCCCCATCACACTCACTCTGGCTCTGAGAAATACAATCCAGTCAATGCTACCATTCTTGAAGAGAATATGCCAATCTCTTGCCCTGTGACTCCATTTCCCTCTGACTTGTGATTCAAAACATCCCTGCCTGAACACCATTTCCCCACATTTGAGAATATAAGGGTATGGACTGCCTTGTTTGTCTGTGTTTGCATTCCCAGAGCTCAGCACTATGACCTGTAAGTAGCAAGCACTTAATTCTTTCAGGTTCATTCATTCATTCATTCACCTGCTTCCCATATAGACGAAGCCATTGCTGCTCCCATAAATGGACACACATACATATCCATATTTCAAGAGCAAGAGATTTCATTAGGGCAGGTAACTCCTAATTCCAGCACTAATCACAACTTCCATCAGTCTTTGTGGCTTCATATGGTCAAAAAAGTTATCATTTGGTTGCCAACCTTCTGGTGATAAGGGGCAGATGCTTACTTATTGACAGATTTTAATACCAATGATCTAGCCTGATTGCTTGAGGAAAGAGGGAGAGTTCTCTGGCATTAGACTAAATGAGCTTGGGTTTGAATGAATGCTAAAGTCCTTACTGGGGAAAAACCAGTGTTGAACTCTGATTGAATGAAAAGAATCAGAGACCTAATTTGCATACCTTATAGGTTATCACTGACAGCCTGTATTGTTTAAATAATTAGATTCTGGGCACACTCTGGAAAAGGGCAGCAATAATTATCTGCACAGATGGCAATGGCATCCATAAAGACAAGTTTTTCTCACAGACCATCATGGAACAGACCTGCTTGTGATGAATTCAACAGAAGTTTGAAGGAAGGATTCTGTTTATACATTCATCAGAGCTGCCTATGATAGAGAGAGGTGTAAAGTGTCTTTCCATATAAATTAAGAAACAAATATGGGCAGCAGGGTGCCTGAGGGGATAGCATGTTGGACCTGAAGTCAGGAAGACTCATCATCTAGAGTTCAAATCTGACCTCAGACACTTGTGTCCTTGGGCAAGTCACTTAAGTCTGTTTGCCTCAGTTTCCTCATCTGTAAAATGAGTTGGAGAAGGAAATGGCAAACCACTCCAGTATCCTTGCAAGAAAACCCCAAATGAGATCATGAAGAGTTAGATACAACTGAAAAAAATGACCAAACGACAACAGAAGAAACCAAAGTTTCCATTTCTTCCATTTCATAGCTTTCCTTGCCATGGTCAAGAAGACTTGAGTTAAATCCTGACTTTAACTCTTTATTAGTTTGTGATCCTGAGCAAATCACTTCTAAGTCTCAGTTTCCTCATCTTAAAAATGAGAGTAGTAATAGCACTTACCTCACAGAGTGCTTGTTAGGACCAAATGAGATAATGTATTAAAGCACTTTACACATTTTGAGGCTCTATGTAAATGTCAGCTGTTCTTACCCCTGCTTCTTATTTTATGCTGTTACTGCACATTAGGATAACGATTTCTTGAAGGACGTCCCTGTCATACTTTCCTTTCCCTCCCTGTCCCCATTCCTGAGTTTGCTTCCCCATCACCGATCCTGACATTCCCTAATACATTTATTTTCCAGTCATGGGCCACAGTTGCTGCCAGTCAGACTAAAAGTGGGTAATGTACACCATGGATACAGAGGACAACATGTCTGTAAAATCCTACTCGGATTTCAATCCTTTTGCTTTCCAAGGAATGATGCCTTTCCCAGAAGCTCAGGAGCAGATGTGCTGTTTGGAAATGCTGAAAAGTGAGATAACTAACTTAGATAGAGGGGGCAGTGATGGGAACTTTGGGATCTCATTATCTAAGCCCTTCTTACCCCAGGTGAACCCTCCAGCTGCTGCCATAAGACTTCATCACCCCTAAACTTGGTTTAGTTTTCAAAAAACCTCTGCCTGTAGGTGTTCTTCCTTCCATCCAATATATATTAAAAAATAACACAAGCTTCCTGTGAACGGCTTCTGGAGCTGTCATTCTGGGGATGGAAATGTACTTAGAGTCATTTTCAGAAACACTAGGAAGTTCTTAAAGAGAAAAAGTGGAATTGTCTACCCAAAGGTATCACAAGCCTGTTTGACATCTGATCTGGAAAGAGTTGGTGTGGGATGGCTGCTGAGGGTTCTGCCAACTCTGAGCAGGCCATACTACTGCTTTCCTCCAATCCTAGTGGGAGGCTTTTTCAACCAAGATTTTTTTTATCATGTTTTGGCTCCTTGAAAATTGGTCAGGGGAAAACAGGATATAGGTCGATGACCAACCCATTCTTGGGTTGTAATTCTTGGGATCCAATATTCTAGGGCACCCAATATAGTGTGAAAAAAACTAGAGTCTTGAGGAAGTAACATGGTCAGATGAAATGAGCTCTGAATCTGAAGCCAGAATCTAAATTTTACTTTTGCTACTTGTTATCAGAGTGACCACTAAATTTTTTTCTATTAGAACATGAGCTCCTTGAGAGCAGAGACTGAGGTTTTTGTTTTTTTCTCCTGTTTGTATCCTTAGTGCTTAGAACAGTGCCTAGGGCAGGGGTGGGGGATCTATGGCCTGAAGGCCACATGTGACCTTCTAAGTCTCTAAGTGTGGTCTTTTGACAGGATCCAAAAGTTCTGTAAAATTTGGATCCAGAGAAAAGGACTTAGGGACTTAGAAGGTCCTTATTATGGACCACCTCTGGCCCATAATAAATGATTGGTAACTTCTAACTCTAGATCCTATAGCAACTCAGTGCTATATCAATTGTTTGAAGAGTACTTTCTTCCAAATAGCACCATGCTCTGGATGGTGGAAATATGATTATCCCTATTTTACAGGAGAAGAAACTGAGGCACGGAGAAGTCAAGGGATTTATCATGTCAAAGAAGCTGTTAGAGTCAAATGTCTTAATTCCAAGGCCAGTGGCTTTTCCACTCTAAATCACTCCCTAAATCTGTACTGAAGGAACATTTTTAAAAATACAGAGTCAAATGGACATTGCCTCCCTGGCATCAGGAAAATAAATTCCTCTGCCTCTGTTTTTCTGATTGCTGAACAACTTGTAAGTTAGCTGAGTGAATAACACTACTTACCATAACAATTGACATTCACATGGAGCTCTTATGCTTTATATATGTTATCTCACTTGCTCTTCATAGTCAAGGTGAGAGGGGTGAGAGAGGGGAAAAAAGGGGTTGGATCAGTGTGGATAAAGGGGATATGAAATTTATCATGTAAATATGCATACATGTATATTATATATTCATATGTAATACATATAAATATAATGAAAATTATCCCTTTTTAATACAGAAGAAAACTCAACCTCAGAAATTGGTCCAAATCACATGGCTAGCAATTAGTGGCACAAGATTTTGAATGCAGGTCCTCTCGACCCCCAAGTCAGTGTTCTTTCTTCAATACAGGAACGGTGTATGAGGACGTGAAGAGTGACTGAACACAGCAGGGAACAGTCATCAAAGGGAGATTTACACAAGTTTTTCCTCTTGTAAAATCAAAACTAGCAGACAAAGTGACAGAGAAACTCCCAGGAGTTGGCTTGTGACGGTGCTTGAAACTTCTTAGTGTTTTCATATGAAAACATTAATGGAAGTTCAGGAAATGAAATGAAAATTTAATGGAAAATAAGAGAAATATAAGAATAGGGGTAATGAGGAAGAGGTCAGGGTGGACTGTCCTTGCACTTTGGGAGGGAAGGGCTTGGCTCCTGACTGGGTAGCTCTAGGCTGTTGCTGCTTCCTCTTACACTGAACAAAGCCTTAAGACCCTCATTTTACTCACTTGAGAATACAAGAAAAAGTATCTGCCTATTTGATGTTTTCTGGAAGGGCAATGTGCCCAGTCTCTTTCCTCTATTTCTCTCTTTCAGAAGTCTCTCAGCCAATCAGGAGTCACTTTCTCATGGGGTTGTCCTTTAGAAGTCTGCCAAGCACATTGTAGAATGGAGCTACATCTATAAATACAGCAATGAAGAGTCCAAGGAATTCCTCTCCTTTGAGTCTTCTATCACATGGCATCTCAAAGAACTGGTCACCATTTCCTTCTCTCCTTTTAGCCCTGTCCCCTAGCACAGACTTTTGCTAATACATCCCTACTTCGTCTACTCCCATAACCTTATTTTCTTTTCACTTTGCTCCTGCCAGAAACTCCAAACATCTTCCACAAATGAGTGATTTAACAAGAATTGTAGTACAAGAGGGAATGCACTCCTAACTCCTCAGACCTCTGTATCCATAAGGAGGAATTCTATTTTCCCTCAGACCACAGTAAGAGATTAGCAGCTGGAAATCACTTTGACAGTGCCCGTTGCTTGGATGCATACCACAGGGAATTTTAATTCCAGTCTGTGAAATTGTAATTGCTTCTCAAGACGAAGAGAGGCATCTTGGGTAATGGCCACAGCCAGGCTCAGTGTCAGAGTTGCCAGTTACTGCCACATCAGATGTTACTTGCTGTTTTTCAAAAATCATTCCAGCTTTCCATATGGGCGACTGAACTGGGGAGTGAAACTAAATTAATAGAAGCTGTCAGCTGTTCAGAACTGTGCAGACAGCAGCTTGCCAGGTGGGTGAACTCTCTCTCTTGCTTCATAAAAGTACCTCTATCTCTTCTTTCTCTCTTTCTTTTTCCTTGCTCTCACTCTCCCCCTTAAAATAAAGAATTTCACAGACATGAGTTGATTTCTTCCACCAGAATGTGTATGACTGAATGTTGTCATCATTAGGCAAGAAATGATCCAGACCGTGGCATGATCAGATTAAACCTGTCAATTTTTTATTTTAAAACTGGCAGTCAAAAAAGAGTAATTAAAGTAATGAAGATACTGAGCCAGCGTGATGCTTGGAATGGATTGAAAATATATATATCAAGGTCATATTGTATCGGAAATTACTTCCCACCCATGTGAGAAATTTTTTTTGGAATGACTATGTCCGATTCGAAGATATTCAGAGATGCTGGATGATTATCTGGTCACAGAAGAGACTCTGATACCCATCTTTCCATAAAAGAAAGGAAAGAGCAGTGCTAAATAAGAAATAAGAAAGTGTTAAATAGCTCTCAGATGTCTATGGTAATGGGTGACATCTTCAATCAAAGCTTTCTTCCTCATTTCATCATTCTTTTTTTAGAGGGGACAGGATGAGTTGCGAAGAACAGGTTCTGTTGTCTTTAATTTGTTTTAGGGGATTGCAAAGAATTCAACATGAAATTACCCTTGCACTGCCTGATGATTTTCAGGGTAGAACTCCCACCTTAGAAACTGACTCTGCCAGTTGTATCACCACAACTGCCCAAAGCAGGGAACTTTCTCTCCTCTTATTCCTTTTTCCACAATGGGGGGTGGGGGAGGGAAGAGGGAGTGCATGATTTGGGAAGGGAGGGAGAGAGGGAGAGGAGATGTTTTTAGAGATTTTATTGCAGTGCCACTCTGTCTCAGGAAAAATAGCAGGCTTTTATCAACACTCTGCTTTTGTTGAATTTTTATCACTTTTATATTTAACCAACTAGACCAAAAGCTTCCGAGTCGGGCTGTATTCAAACATCTTGCTGAACTGGCTGCACTTCTGTGTCCCTGTGGTTTCTCTGGGGAATAATTTGGGATGGGATGTTCTAGTTATAACCTCCTGTTTTCAGAGCTCATAACACTGGAGAAAATGTCCTCTGGGATGAAATTCTGCACACTCCATCTCTTTCCACAGCTACTTTTTTAAAACGAACAAAATCCCTCTACCAATTTTCAAATTAAACAGAAATGAAACACCATTTTTCTTTTCTTTTTAAAAAATTAATCACACAAAGACAATTCTGTAAAAACGAATTAGCTTATGTGTGTCACTTCCACTGTGAGAAGTCTCACTGGCCCACTTTGGAGTAAATGATTCAAATGAGCAGTGGAAGTTTTGAAAAATCACCAAGAGGTTTCACACACTAAGGGAGTTTGGTTAGTTTCTTTACTGTGCAGAACCAAACTGGAGGGGAGTGTGGGTGGCATTAATAATTACTAGATTCTCATGTTGTACCAAATGTTTTTAGAGTTGCTGCGTTTCCCAATAAGGAAAGAACAAATGTGAATGTTTTCCCCCTTCCAAACTGGACCCAGGAAATGAGAGACAAAAGCTCATAGAAATGGAAAATAAAAGTTATAAATGTAGTTCTGTAACATCAAGAAATCCTGCGGCCACAGAGATGGAAAGATCCTCCTAAATTATCTAGTTTCTCAGAAGCAGACAGGTACAGTGGATGGAGAGCTTGTTTTAGAGCCAAGGAGACTTCAGTTTGAGTCTCACCTCTGACCTATATTGGCTGTATGATCTTGAGTAAATTGATTGGGCTCTCTGTGCTCTAAGGGGTGAAGGTTTGTGGAAAGATGCGAATCTTCATTGGTAATGGGACTTTCCTCACCTGGGAGTGCCCTATATCAATGAAATTACACAATCAACCAATGACACACAGCTAGGCTCTGGTTCAGTCAACAATCAGGGCAAATGCTCAGGTTTTAGGGTCTCTGTGTTGGAGGAGTTTCCTGGGCAGGAGTTCAAGAAGGTATTTGGTAGGGAAAAGGATGAACTTGGGAGGCACCAGGAACGTAGTGGTTCTGTTAATGGGTGCCACAAAAGAGCTGAGAGTCTTCCACACGCAGATGAGGTAGACTGGATAAAGTTGGTTGCCTGTCTCTCCTTTTGTACACAACCCCTTTTTTCCCCTTTAAGTATGTCCTAACTAGAGGCAGCTAGGTGACTAGAGCACTGGCCCTGGTGTCAAGAAAACCTGAGTTCTAATCTGACCTCAGACACTTACTAGTTTTGTGACCCTGGACAAGTCACTTAACTCTGATTGCTTTCAACAAACAAACAAAACAGAATGCCCTAACTGCTAATTTTAATGATTGTGCCTGTAAGATGATGGATGCTGAAGACAAGAGGGAAACACACTGCATCCTCAAACATTTGAGGACTGGCCATAGATCATTCTGCCAACTGGTCCTTGAGGGGAGAGAGAAAAATAGTACTTCTCTCTAGAATTAAGTGCAGTTTCCAGTTGCTGGTGGAGGAATCTCAACTTCCTTATCTGTTAGCTCTAAACTGAAGGAGATGGATAGGAGGACCTTTTGATTTCCTTCTAAGATGCTCAGATCCTATTCATTCTTACTGACCTTTCTAGAGGAGAATTTTCTAGATCCAAATTTCTATTTGGCTGTGACTCTGGCTACCACTTACAGGCCTAGTCTGCACTTCTAATTCAGTCTCAGATTTGTGGTAGTATGGGGTAGTTCTGTGATGAGAATCATAACGAAGTTCTGGACTTAGACTCATCATGCCCCTCAAACTTTCTCTCTGGAGGTATGAGGGAGGGACAGATAAATCCTGATACAGGGATCATATTTGTGTAATCTAGGGATTAAATCAGGTATCCCCATTCCTGGTCTGTACTGAATAAGCTATAGGACTGTGGACATATATCAACTTCACTGGGCCTCACTTTCCTTAAATGTCAAAGAAGGGAGTTGAATTAGATCAGATAATTGCAGAATTTCAGATCTGGAATGGATGTCAGAAGCCATCTATTTCTACCATTCCTGGAAAAGAATCCCCATTCAAACATATTTGACAAGTGGTCACCTATGCTTTGTTGCAAGCCTTCCAACAGGCATCAACTCATTACATCTCAAAGTAACTCATTTCATTTTTGGAGAGCTCTCTTTGTAAGCTTTTTCCTGACATCAAGCCCAAATATACTTCTTTGTAACTTCTACCACTAGGTCCTAAATTGCTTCTCTGGGGAAAACATGACAAATCTAATCCTTTTTCTACATGACAGATATTCAAATACTTTAAGAGAGAGACCATCCCCTATGAGACTTCTCTTCTCCATATGAAAAATCCCCTTAACTCTCAGATGACATGAATTTGAGGGCTTTGTCATTCTAGATATTCTACATGTACCAATTCTAGTTTATCAGTGTCTTTACTCATAAAATGTGGTCCCTAGAATTGAACACAATAACCCCAATATGGTCTTCCCAGGGCAAAGTGTGGCAAAACAATACCTCTTTCTTCTGATGGTCATGCCTATATTAATATAACCTAAGATCACAGTCAGTCAGCTAGTATTAAGCTTCTACTATGTTCCAGGCACTGTGATAAAGTTCTGAAAATATAAAGAAAAGCAAAAAATAAATAGTTCCTGCTCTCAAGGGGCTCACAGTCTAATGGGGGGGATAACATGGAAATAAGTATGTATAAAAAGATACATACATACACATACATATACACACATATACGTATATGTGTATATGTTTATATACATGTACATAATTATATATCTATATATATGATAAGTTGAAGGTAGTTTTGGAACAAGGACACTAAGATTAAGGAGGATAGGGAAGGCTTCTTGTAAAAGGTAGTAGTTTATCTGAGACCTGAAGAAATGCAGGGAGGCCAGGAAAAGCAGACAAGAAGAGAGAATTCTAAGCATGGAAGACAGACAGTGAAAATGTATGGAGTCAAGAAATGAGAACTGGGTCTCACTTCAGGCCTAATCAATGATTTATGATAATACATAAAGACAAGAAGTGGAACACTACATTCAAGGAACAGCTAAGGGTCCAATACAGTGTGTGCAGAAAGAAGAGCAGCAAGAAATAAGACTGGGAAGGTACCTTGGGCCCAGATGGTGACAGGGAATAAGTGACAGGGAATGGCATGGTCAGACTATGCCTTAGGGGGATCCTTTTGGCAGCTGTGTGAAGGATGAATTTAAGAGGAGAGACTGGAGGCAGAGAAACCAGTTAGGAGGCTATTACAATAGTTTATGTCAGAACTGATGAAAGTTTAGATCAGGAACTTCATCTGCTGAAATCCCTTCATTCAAGGCCTGGCCTAGATATTCCCTTTTTATGAAGCATCTCGTATCCCCTAGCTAGAAGTCATGTCCATCAGTGAATTGCTCGTGCCTCTCTTGGCTCTCCTCAAAATTTAACTCATTCTGTCATGTATTATGGTTACCTAATCACACATCTGCTAGACCAGCACTTCTTAAACTGTGGGTCTCCATCCCATATGGCAACAGGAAAAAGTTTCTCAATGTGCAAGGACCAAAATTTAATAAAAAATCAAATGTGTAATGAATCTGAGGTGTTTCTGGTAGCACTTGCCCCTGTTGCATCCTTAAACTTCAAGGCAACCTTAGTTCTAAACATGCATGCCTTCAGGCCACGCAGTGCCATCTAACTCTGCCCAAAGGGGAAAAGGGGTTGAGAGGAAAAAGCTTAAGAAGCCCTGTGCTAGACTGTAAACTCCTTGAGGGGAAGGAAATATGTTGTTTTTTTCACCTTTGTTAAACTCTGTGTCCACTATAAGGTAGATGCTTAATAAATGTGGTTTGAATTGATGTTTTCAAGAGAATGGACTATACAAAACAACAGAAATTGGGATAACTGGAAGTCTACTGTCATTATCTCTGTAAGACCACAATCATTACACCACCCCATGAAGACCCAGTCAATGGACAGCCTGTTGGCAACTGACATACAAATTAGCCTCCTATCTCAAAGTGCAAGATGGTAGTGAATGAACTTCAGGGCATGAGCTGGTATCCTATGACCATTTACTCTTTGCTTACTGAATGGTGAAGAAATGCCTTGAAAAAATTGGCTTCTGAGCCAGAAGTGAGTGTGCATATTAAGACACTAGACTGATATTCAGTCTTTCCTTCTTGTTGGCCACAAGGTATAAGGATGACACTCTGGGCTCTGGGGGTGGAGGAGAAAAAAAGGAGGGTGTCTTTCCCTGACCAACATGGGCTGGCTCCATTGTCTTCAATTCAATAAACATTTATTAAGAATCTTTTATGTGCCAGGCTTGACTAAGTAGTAGGGATACAATAAAGAGGCAAAGGACAGCCCCTGTCCTTAAGGAGTTTAGAATCTAATGAAGGAGACAACATGAAAATATTTACAAAGCAAGCCGTATACAAGATAAATAGGAATTAATTAGAAGAGGGAAAGCACTAGAATTAAGAGGGTTGGGGGAGGCTTCCCGCAGAAGGTGAGATTTTAGTTGGCTTAAAGGAAGCCAGGGAGATGAGTGGTCAGAGGGGAGGAGGGAGAGCATTCCAGGCATAGGGGACAGCCAGAGAATGATAAGCACACCTGGGTCTGGAATAGAGCTAGCTCCTGTTTGTTTCTTCTTTCTTTTGGTGTAGGGCTTTGTGAGATCTTGAAAAGGTCAGAAGAGCCAGCAGAGGTCTAGCAACCAGTGCCAGAAAGGGGCCCACTCTGAAGAATGACCTGTTTGACCTAGCCCAGCAGTGAATCTACCCAGCAGCTGAGACACCTTGCCCTGAAAGCAAGAGATCAACTAATTTATCAGTTGTGTTGCACCTGGAAATGAACATTCTGGTGAAAATGTTTGTAGAATTTGGTTTAAATTTAAGTCCTTCTCCCTAGGTACCAAGGTGGTAGAAGGGAAAATGTGCTCTGGTTTTGGGGGATGCTTTTGTATTTTAGTTCTTGCTATATATTTCCAGTAAATATCCCTTTGTAAAAGTTAATTGGTATTGCTTTATGAAATTGGGACAGTAATAACTAGCAACTTATATTGAGGGCAATGTACTGGAGTCTGGCCTTGATCTGGTGACATTAGAAGAAACCCACTCACCCTCAGGGGTACCCCTAGAACTTTGGTAATGGGAGGGGAGATGTAGCCAGCTATGCTCTGAAAATCTCACCAGCTAGTGATAGTGTGGATTTGGAGATTGGGTCCAGAGCCTATATTTGCTACATAAGAATGATTTTAAGCTCCTACAATCCCTCAAATGGCTAGTTTGACATTGCTAACATTAAATTATCTTTCCCCCTCTTTTGATTCACACATTTTAAAGCATTAGATGTTCTCCAACCAGGATTTGTTTTTGTGTGTGTGTGTGTCATTTTTCAATCAATCGGCCAACACACACTTAAAAAATATCTATATGCCAGGTACTCTGCTAGACCTTGGGTTACAAAGAATTAAAAACAATCCCTTCCCTCAAGGAACCTGCATTTTATTGGGGGAGATAATATGTATATGGGAAATGGGGTAGGGATAGAATTGTGATTTCATTGATATACAGAATTCCCAGATGAATCTGGACCTTCTCTGCAATTTATAGTCTCTGTGAGTTTTTTAGACTGTAGCAGAGGTGTTAAATGCAACCCCTTGGTGGCATTGTGCCTGCAACACTCCCAAATGGGATAGAACCAAATGAAAACACAATTGTAAAATATTTAACAAAACAAATAAAAATATAATATTAACATTATCTATGCTCTATGTGGTTTTCTAAGTCAATATGCAGCATTCAGAGACTCTATGCTCACGTTAGTAGCCCCCAGTCCTGAGTTTGATACCACTGGTCTAGTGTCCAGGATTATCCAAATTCAGTATATGTCTGAAGTGAGACTTGAACTCGGGTCTTCCAAGGCTGACTCTCCATCCACTACAAACATGATAAAGGTGAAAAATTCAGAACTATATGAGAAGACTTAGATGAACTGATGTGAGTGAGTTGAGTCAAGAACATATATACAGTAAGTATAAAAATGTAAACAGAATGAACAAAAATACAAAACTGAAATGATGTGTGATTATAACTATGCTTGGCCTTGGAGAGAGTTGAGAAAATACATCCACCTTCCTTCCTTAAAGAGGTAGGAGGCTATGGATAGGGTTATTACGTAACACATCAGAAATGTTGGTTCATGTGGTGGTTATTTTGGCTAAACTGATTTTTTTCTATTCACTTATCTTTGCTATATGAGATAGCTTGCTAGAGAGGAGGTTGGAGGATATATTTGGCAATGAGTAACATGAAAGGAAGATGTGAATGAAAGGTTGAGATTTTTTTTCTTCCAAGTTTGGAATAGCCACTGTGTGAGAATCCACCAGGGATTAAAAAGAAAAAGCTTTTCATGCAAGAGTGAAGGTTCATTTGAGCCTGCAAAACAACATAACACAACATAACATAACATAACATAACACAACACAACACAACATAACATAGCATAAAACAACACAACATAACATAACACAATATAACATAACACAACACAACATAACACAACACAACACAACATAACATAACATAACATAAAACAACATAACATAACACAACATAACATAACACAACACCACATCATATAACGTAACACAACAGCACAGCACATCACATAACACATAACATAACACAACACATCACATCACATAACACAACATAACACCACATCACATCACACAACACAACACCACATCACATCACATAACATAACAACACAACACAACATCACATCACATCACATAACACAACACAATACTACATCACATCACATAACACATAACATAACACAACACCACATCATATCACATAACATCACATAACACATAACACATCACATAACACATAACACATCATATCACATAACACATAACATAAATTTGTATCAGACCGGGTTGGCTCATGAGTAGGAGAAGAGAGATTCCAAGAGGTAGAGAAGTGGGAGGACATTCCAGGCATGGGGAACAACAGGCGAGGAGATGGAAAATGGAGTGTTGTGTGTGAAAGACAAGAGTAAGAAGAATAGTTTGGCTGGACTTTAGGGTTCAAGAATGGGAGTATTATTTAATAGCATTAGAAAAGGAGTTTGGAGGCATGGTGTATACCATGGGCTTTAAATGTCAGAAGACTTTGTATTAATAGGGAGCCACTAAAATTTATTGAGGACAGTGGCCATGGTCAGAACTGTGCTCTATGAATATTACCTTGGTATCTATATAGAAGATCCACTGGAGAAGGGAAGAGGCCTGAGGCAGGGAAGCCAATTAGAAAGCTATTAAGGTATTCCAAGTAAGATAGGGCCTGATGCCTCTTAATGGATGATGAAGATGAGATAGTGTGAAGATCTATAACCAATTTGATATGTTTCATCATTAGAGATGTGTGATGCATCTCTAACGCACAGGAAAGGACACTGAATTTGAAATCAGAGACAATGTTCAAAAACCTGACTGCTACTTGCTACCCCATAAGACATTAGCAAGTTAGGTAACTTCTCTGGGCCTGATCTCATCTGGAAAATGGGGATGGTGTTGGTGGGGTTAGTCTCAATAGCCACTAAGATGCCTTGGAGTTCTAGATCTATGGTCCTATGAGTCTCATAGGGGAAATTCCATGGTCATTGGTGCCACTAGCCCTTAAGATAGATCAATGAAGAGATAGTTCTGGAAAACACTTCCTTGAATTCTAGCACTTGTGTGAACTCTCAGGATATGAACTAGCAAGGTCCATTTCTGGGCTGGCTTGTTAATGAGGCTGACTTGTTGACATGTAATGAGTTCGCTAATTAACACCAGCCACCGGCATAAATGGAAGCACCTTCCCGGGAAGGAGACTGACGTTAGCAACAGTAAGGCTATCGTGATGACTGTTTCAAGGAATAGCTCTTTAATAAGCCAACAGCGATGAATTCTTCTTAGAAAGGATTTCATGAAGCAAAAAATAATCATATGCATGCTCTTTCCTTTAAGTTTAAATTTTTGCTTATTGAATAAAAGATTAGTGTACACCTTCGGAGTTCATTCCTTCGTATTTTTTAACAGAGAAACTCCCTCTCTGATTTCAGTAGCTAGGTGTTCACTGAGACACTACCTTCAGGAAGCTTTTAAGCCTTACGCTGCTTGAGTTGAGGAGAAATGAAAAACCCAAATAGCCTAGCCAATGTCTTGTGTCACTGTCATGTCCCTGAGTAGCTCATCCAGATGGGGGGCCTGTGCTTCATGACCTGGATTGCTTGTCACAAAAACAAAGTAAGAGTAGGGACACTTTGGAGCCCAGGCATGTCTGGGTATTCCTGAGTCTTTGGTAAGATGATTTTATCAGTGCTACCTACTATCCCTGATGAATATAAAACCTATGTAAGATCACCAATCACAAGTCCTGGAAAGGGATAAGCCTGCATGAAGGGATGTCCAGCCTAACTGGACTGCCCTGCTATTCTTCTGCCTTCTGGGGCTGAGCTGAACAAATCCATCGATCCTAGTTATGTTTTTGCCTGAAACATCCCTCAAGAAATTGAAGACAGCTCTCTTGACTCATCCCTTCCCAGTTTTCTCCAATCTAAGATAAACATTCCCAGTTCCTTCAGTGATTCTTAAATAGCATGGTTTCTGTTCTTTCAACACCCTTGCTGCCCTCATCAGAATGCACTCCAATTAGTTTCTTTCCTAGAAAGTACTGGCTTGAGTAGAATACAATGCAGGGGATTCTTGTTACTGGTGTATTTAAGTCCCTGTGGTTGAGAAAGTGTCTTGTTTTGTTTTGAGAGACATCTGATTCCAGGGTTGTAGGGAACTTCCAATGAGGAAACTCCCTTTCTTACATTTTTTTTCCAGTTTTGCCTGTCTAAAGCAATATGGTTTGGTTTGATAAGATCAGAGTTTGAGGTCTCTATTGAGTGAGCCTACAACCTGCCAAAGGTGGGAGAGGGAAATAGGAAATGTGTGTGCATGTGTATGTGTGAAGAAGGGGGATTATGTTTTATTGGAGTCTTAACCTTGTCCTACCCCCATTTTCCCCCTCACTATTCTTTCCCCTTGGTGACTTCTGGGTCTTCCTCTCATTACTCCCTGTTTGTCTTCATTTCTGGCTGTGCAAAATCTCTTGCTGACTCCAAGACTGATTGTCCACATGTAGGTTCCACACCATTTCCTAAGCTGATCTCCGTGAATACAGCTGCTGTCCCTGCTGTTTTCAAGGTTTCATTCTTTGGCTCTATTTTGCTGGGAGTCAGGCTCTAAACCCTTTCCAGCACAAACATTTTTATTCCATATGTATTTGCTTTTGATCTCATGTGCTAACATAAAAGTATCCCAGCTTTGCTATATCCATATAGCTTTCTTTGAGCATTAAATGTTCAAAAGCATCTGGAAGGTAGAAAACAGCAAAGTTAAAGATGTATCCCAGTTAATTAAGTTGTATAACCTCTGTTAACAATTCTGAGATTATAAAACAAAACAAAAAGTTAGGAAGCCTGCTGTAGATTCATCACATATGTACTATTGGTAAGCAAACATTATCATCAGGGAAAATCTTTTGAAAAGTAATTATGATCCCAAATGAAATACAAGTTCATTTATACAGAAGTTCTGTAAATTAGGTTGCACCATGAAGATCCCCTCCACCCCCAGGCAATCCATGAAAGAACTATCCCTTTCATCATGACAAAACCATCCTGAAGCTTCATTTGTAACTAATTCTCTCTCCATGACATAACATGCATCAAGATTTTCAACTCTGAGAGAAATCAATAAATTGGCATATGTTTTGACTGAACTGCATATGGAAAACTGATGTTCAGACATGCTTTCTTAGGAATAAAGCAAGGATGATACCAAAGAATTGTTCTCATAACTTCCTCACACATGACAAAGGATCTTGCGGCCACAAAGCATCTTTATGCCTAAGTCAGAGAAGAGCAAGGCATACAATGCACATTGTGTCTTGAGAACAGAATAGAGTGATGCAGGCTTCTCCATGCCCTTTCTACACACACACAAACACACATGCATCCCTTCTTTTCCAGTTTAGGTGCATTGTCCCACGCATAGGGGAGTGGGCAAGGCAGCAGGGCAGAATACTGTGTCCCTTAGAGAAGAGAGGAGAAAGCAACTACTGGGCCTATCAAGAAAAAGAAAAGTCAGTGTTTACACAACCTCTAAAGTAATCCCAGCCCTCTGAGGGAAATAATTGTTGATAACCAATGATTTGGGGAGATCCAAAGTACTCCCCTTTTTCTAAAGCCCTCATTTCAAAGTTCAGTGTCTTGAAGGACATATTGATAAAGAGATTAACTCTCCTCAATCTTGGTCAATCTGTTCTTTGAATAGATTGCCCAAACTTGGTCGTTGTGTGACTATAGGGATAGTCACTCTCAGCCCCACAATGGAGTGAGCTCACTTCTCTTTGTAAAGTCCATCTCTCGTTAATTGTTAGCAAATTAGAGTTGATTATCTTCCTCAGAAACACCCCTCTTCCAAGGACATATAAGCTGTGAGCCCACTGCAATGATTATCTTTGGCATTCAACAGTGACATTGACTGTTGGGATTGGAAGTTCAAATCTGTGTGGACGGTCTCGGGTGGGTAAAAGTGGGACTTCCAAATCTTAGAGTCTTACGAGGCCCTCCATGAACAGCGGGGATTCGAGAAGGTCAGACTGAGCTAGCTCGGCTAGCTCGGGTATTTCCGCCTCTCCCCGGGAGATACGTGATGGGTGGAGTCTCCCTGCCCTCGAGGTCGTCCCGGATCTGGGCACACTATTGTTATCTAACAGCACGGTATTCAGATGCAAACTGTGTGGCTGAAGGTTAAGTAGGATTGAGGAAGCCTGAAAGCTCTCTTAGCACGTGAGGAACCAAGAGGACAGTAGGCTCCGCTTCTCTTCTTTCCTCTCTCCCCTCCCCCTCTCTCCCTGCTTGTACTTCTACTTCCAATCCCTTAAGATCCTAGCCTCCTTAGGAAATCTCCCCCTCTTCCTCCTAAGGAAGACTCCCCTGCACTTGTAACCGAGACCCTGAAATAAAGCTCAACCCTTGTTTGACTCTGGAACGTCCTTTCTCTCATATGAGCATCCGGTTTTGGCCAACCGAAGACCTCGGAGGTGAGGTAAGAAGACTCGGGTAGCCCACACAGGCCTCTAGGCCTGGCAATTGACCTTTTATTGAAAATGCTAGCATTATTAATAAACTGACTAATTATCCAGAAATTGTGTCCTTGAACTTTTCAATCACCACACCTCTCACCAAATCCTTCTCAGAGGGTCCAGTTCCACCCCCTCTGTTGAAAGAACCTCATGCCTATGTTGCAGCTTCAAGTGATCAGTGACCTTTTTTCTCTTTCTTCTGTGCCAGGGTTTCCCCCTCTACTTTTTGATACCTCTGTTAGGAAGCTTTTGTTTATATCAAGCCTATTGGCAATTTCCATCTACAGTTTTTCCTCCTTCAGACATTTACTAGTTATATGACTCTGCACAAATCAATTAATTTCTCTCATCCTCAGTTTCCTTATCTTCAAATTGCCTTTAGGATCTATTCCAGGTCTAAATCTATGATCCCATGACCCCAAGGTCTTCTATATCAGAGGTATTATATACATAGCCTGCAGGCCTCATGGCCCATAGTACAACCTAGTGCTGCTGGAACCAGATTAAAATACAATCAGGAAATATTTAATAAAATAAAGAAGAATACAATAAAACACAGGATGTTAATACTGAGGTCTCTAAGTCAACATGTAGCCTAGAGGGATCATTGTATGTGGTTTATTGATCCTATATTTCTTTTTGAGTTTGACATGGCTGTTCTGTATTACAGTCCTTCAAAAACTTTTCAGAGATCTATAATCCTTAAGTTCTTTGTATACATCCTGCCTTCAAGATCAATGTTTTGCTTGTATAGAGAACATGTATTTGATGTTACTGCTTTTTGCTTCTCTTCTTTCAGATTGTCCTTCCTATGTATTTGCATTCCCAATCTTGTGTTCCTTTGATGAGTCTTGCCACCGTAAATTCAGATTTTTTTTATTCTGCCAATCATTTCATGAGTGCAGGCTATACATTTTGTTCTCACAATTCTTATTTTTAAGACACTTAGGAGCAGTGTGCTGTGGTTCCATCCTCTCTTTAAAATCCACAGGGTCCTTTGCCTCATTAGGTGTTGAATCATTTTCCTTTATTTTAAAATAATTATTCAAAATTATTTGAACTCTTTTACTAGATTTGGAAGACATATTTCCTTCTCCTGCTAATATCTGTCCTGTTAGTTTATCTACTTGTGCTTAAAGTCTTTGAGTTTTCTTTCTCCTGAGGTCTTTGGTAATATCAGCCTTCTTTCCCTCCCCCTCCCCGCCTTTGCTCCATTGCTCACTTTCTGACTCCCTCCTCTTTCATGGCTGTTTCCTTGGGGGCTGGATCTCAAAATGACTCAGCCTTCTCTTGTGCTGGGTAATTCAAGGTTCCTCAGCCTAGATTTCTTCTCCAAGTAACTTCTGGGATGGGGTGGGGTGCAGTAATGTGTGTGTGTGTGCATGTGCGTGTGCGTGGTAGGATTGGCCACAGCTATATACTAGACTCGTCCCTCAGGCTTAGGGGAATGCCATACCACCCATCACACATACATCCTTCCCCCATTCCCTCCGTTCCTCAGTTTTCTGCCTCACAGAGCACTGCCAAGCTGTTATCAGCTAAGCCTAAGCAAATTTCTGCCGTTTGGAGTTTAGCACTGGAATTGGGAAGGTTGGAGTATAGATACAAGCATGAATCTCTGTCTTGTCCTCATTTCCTTTCTTCCTTTACTCTGAGTTCTGTTGAGACACAGAATCCTACCACACGGCTAACACAGCCTGAGCAAATTTCTGCTGTTTATCTCCAAGACACAGGGAGGAGGGAAGTGGGAGGGAAGGAGGGTGGTGTTTCTGTTGCAAGTGTGTGACTCAACCTGTGTCAGTATAGTACGTGCTTGTTAGATGTTTGGGAATATTGGCCTTCTCTGTTATTAGTTCAAGGTAGTACCTTGTTTGAGTACTTGGTGTTCTAGGTTGTGGAGACAACTGACATTGCTTTATCTCTGGTGGATTCTTCTTTTGGAGAGGTTTGAAAGGTGTGAGAATCAGAGACAATATGTAGTCCATTTTTGCTACATGACCCTGAAGTCATCTTTCAAATACAACGAAGAAATATTTGAAGGCATCTATCATGTCCCCTCTAAATCTTTTTTTCTGTCGACTAAATATTTCCAGTTCTCTCAAATGACCTTCCTTCCCATGGCATGATTTTGAGGCCTTTCACCATCTTGATTGCCTGCTTCTGGACATCAAGCTTATCATTGTTAAAATCACCTTATCACCTTAAAATGTGGTGCCTAGGACTAAACACCTCTCTGAAATACCCTTGTGAATGCTTAGTGATTTAGCCAATGTATTATGTGGGTAGCTCAAGATAGGATTGATTAGGGAAATACAATCTCGCAAGTCAGAGACACTATGCTTTTAATATAGACTAATATTAACTTTTTTGGCTGCCATATCACACTGATGACTCATGTTAAGGTTGTATCACTAAAACTTTTAAAAATTATTTATTCCTTTTCTTGATATCTCATTAATTTCTGAATTGATCCCTTCTCTTCCTCTATTTGGCAAAATTTTATTTATAAGAAATATTTATAAAGTGAAAAAAGTAATTTGGTAAAACCAATCAATACAGTATGTCTGACAGCATATGCAATATTCTGTACCCATATTCCTCCACCTTTCCAATTAAAGGAAGTCCATTCATTCCCTCTTCTCTTTTTCAGACAAGCTATTATTTAGCCTTTTCTGCGTCTTGTAGTTATGAAGTAGATTTTTTGAGTCCAAGTTTAATACTTTATTTATATCTCTATTACATTTCATCTTAATGGATCTTCCCAATTGCATGGATGAAGAAATTTTGTTGCTTTATTTCACTTTTTTGTCCTTACCATCCTCAGAAATACTTAATTACCCTTAAGATTACTTTTTTCCATAGTATTTAATATTTCCCTGGGAAGAAGGAACTATAAAATGAACAAGGTCAAGGAGTAGATTGTTAGTTCTTTGAGGGCAGGGATCTGTTTTCCTTTCTTTTTGTATCCCCAGCATATAGTGAGCCTTTAATAAATGCTTGTTGAGTAAACAAATGAATAAATGAATAGGAGGTTGATTCTCTCAAAGCAGAACAAGCATATGGGAAAAAACATTCCTTTACTGATTGTATTTGGACACTTCACTCAGTTGGCAGTGTGTTGTAGTGAAAAGAGACTTGGGTGTGTACCTTGATTTGAGTCTTGATCTACTACTTATTACCTAAGTGGCCTTAGGTAAACCATTTTAATGTCCTTAGATGTCAATTTCCTCATCTTAAATCAATGGCTGGATTAGGTGATCTCAAAGGCTCCTTTTAGCTTCAAACCTCAGTTGTTGCTTTTGCCTAAGTTGGAAGCAATCATTGACAGATTTCACTTGTCATCAGTGATATGAAGAATAAATGGAGGAATTGGTCATCTATTAATCATGCAAATCACGTTTTATTTTCTAGGATTATAGGACTAGCAACGGTAAGAAATCTTAGGGATCATCTCATTTAAAGCCACGGGAAATGTCAGAGGCAGGCACTGAACCCAGATCCTCGAATTCTGAGTCTGTTTTTTTTTCTCTCCTGTACCATACTGCCTCATGTCCTTGAGATAAGAAGACTTTCCAAAGTAGCTGTTGTAGGCTCAGGGCTATTGAAAGTACAAAAAGAAACGTACTGTACAACTTCTTAAAGGTTTGAAAAAAATTCACACAACGTACACAGCTTCTCCAAATGATAGGGCTTTGCCACAAAGTCAGTGGATTCTGCCTCAGATTTCAGCTCTGCTGCTTACAATAAATATTCCATATTTTGTCTTTCTTTTAAAACCTCTGTTTCCCTCATTTGCCCTCTTCCATCAAGGATCTTCCTAGGCACTCAGCTTTGCAAACGAATTCATCGTGGTGCCATGCAGAGCCTGATATATTTGGAGACAGGGTACCTAGGTCCAAATATTTATTCTGCTTTGTGCTCCTGTGTGACCTTGGGCAAGTCTGTGGATCTTAGTATCTCTCATCTGTAAAATGAGTAAGATGGCTTTAAGATCCCTTGGTTCTCTAAATTAACACATCTATTTCTCGTTGATTTCGGAGTCATCATTGATGCTCATTTCATATACCTGGTCATCTGCCAGATCATGTCATTATTAACTCCACAACAGCCTCTGAATCTTTCCCTTTTTACCCACTCCCACAGATACCACTATAGCTTAGGCCTTTCTCACCTCTTGCCTGAACATCAGTTTTCTAATTGCTCTCCTTCCCTCAGGTCTCTGCCCTTGCCCATTTACTCCATCCACTGATCCCACAGCTGCCAACTGGCATCTCTGAAAAGTAGATCTGACCATCACACTCCCTCTCCCACTTGTGATAAAGCCTTAGCGATTTCTTGAGGATCAAATATGAACTCCACTGCTTACCCCATCTTTTTAGACTGATTTCACATTCTTCTCTACGCATCCAATCTATGTTCTGGACAAATGAGTGCATATGCTTTTCCTATGGGTGACATTTTTTCTCCTTCCCGCATGCCTCACACAGATTCTTCCTCTGTGGTTTAAGGCTCTTTTTTTTTTTTTTACTCCTGCTTCAAAGGAGAATGAGTTCCTTTCATAGAGCCGCAGTGACAGTCCCTCAAACAGAAGGCCTCTCCAGGTGTCTCCAGTTGTTAGTGATCTGTCCTTGAGATTCTTTTTGTATGATTGATCTGCATAAATATCCTCCCCTCCCAGCCAATAGCATGTGAGTTCCTTCAGGGTATGGGAATGTTTCTTTTGTTTTTTTGCGGGGAGGGCTTGGCACATTCCAGGGCCTCTTATGGATAATTTCTTGTTGAATCAAACTGAATTACACAGGTGGTAATTCAGCTCTCTGAGCTTCTGTTTATTCACCAGCAAATGAGGGAATAGTACTAGATGATGTTTAAAGTCCGTCTCTAAACCCATGAACTAGGATCGCCCATATTATCTAATAATAATAATAACACTTACGTAGCACTAAGTGCTTCACATTTATTATCATATTTGATACAACAATCCTGGGAGGTAGATGTTATTATCACGTCTATTTTACAGATGAGGAAACTGAGGCCGAGGGATAAGTGATTTGCCCAAAGTCACACAGATAGTGTCTGAGGCTGGATTTGAACTCAAGTCTTCCTGACTCTAGGTGTGGCACGCTATCTACATCCCCACCTAGCTGCCCCATGTGGAATGGATTATGGATTTTGAGCCAGAAGGAACCTCAAAAGACATCAGTCCAACTCCCTCATTTTTCAGATGAGGAAACTGGACCCCGAGCAGGGAAGTGACTGGATTTAAATTTTTAAGAAAACAATCACTATATCTAAAAAAGAACAAGAGTGAGAAACAAAACAAAAAAGTATATTTGTACGGCAAGAGAGGCAGGATTTGTACTAAACCTGTGTCCTCAGATGAGTGGCCTTGCCACTCCACAGAGCCTCTATAATGGCACAACAAATTCAATTTTAATTTTTTTGGTCAAGAGAATGTTTGCTGTAGTATCAAAAGCAGTTTCTATGCTGACATAATTAAAACATAATATGTTTCATTGAAGGGCACATAATAGACTGAAAGACTGTTAAAAAGGGGAGAGCAGGATGAAAATATAAATATTCTTAAGGAAAAACTAAATATGCCTTTTTGGATTAAATTCACAAGTTTCCTTGTGAATAAAATTAAACAACAGATTCCGTGTTTTGTTTTGTTCTTTAAACAAAACAACTCAACTACTTTTATTTTAGAAAACCAGTAATCATATCTTGTAAAGATCAAAAGTGAGAAGTGAGAATAATAGCATTATATTACGTCTCAAGCACTGAATTTTTATGGTTGAGGCGCTTTCCTCACAACACTCTTGTGTGGGTTTATACTATAAGCACATTATCCCCATTTTACAAATGAGAAAATGAAGAACCAGAATTTGTATCCAGATCTGCTGATTCCTACATCCATTACAGTATCTTGCCTCAAGTCACTTCATAAGTGACCAAAAAGAAAAGGCATAGACATGTACCTACTTTTAAAGCAACATGACATATGAAAATTTATATTTACAAAAGAAGTTTTGGGATGATTCTTCACTTAATAAAATGTTCCTGCTAGGCTCTTAAAATAGCAAATACTCCTAAACCATTTAAAATATGAATGCAATTACAAAATATTTATGTTCAGCATTTAAAGCAATATGCTACTTGGGTAAAATGACATATAGCTGTAGATGCAGATACCTAATCATGACTCTTTGCAGTGTGACCAACACAAAAGGACAAGTAACAAGGTACATTAAAAAAGGTTTAATAAAGCTTCAAAATTTTTCATATTACAAAGAAATGCTTAGAATCACTTGCAGTATACTTAGTCTCAAAATTGAAGACACAGAAGATTTTGAACCGCAGATACTCTGTATGTCTTGCTAAAAATAATATCAAAGGATTTAATTTTAAAAATAAGATATTTATAGACAAAACAGTACTAAGTTCTGGGCCAGATAACCAATGGATTCCACTCAAACTCAAGCAGTGCTGTCCTCATTAAAATTGTGGATGAAGAAAAGGGAGGAGGGTTGAGTTATAAAGCAATGCCTTTTCAGGAGAGATGTGGTCAAGTTTCCAAAGAAGCTTTTAATTAGAAATTTATTACTTTCCACAGATTCTTTATTTGAGTGTTCTACTGATGTGTTTTTATAAAAAAAGCAACCAGAAGAGCTAGCAGAACCAAGCCCACAGATAATGTCTTCAGCCCACCATCTTGCAATGTCCAGAGCATCCGTAAGCCTATCCTGGAACTCCAAGATTCTTGCAGAGTCTCTGCAGATGTGTGTACTTTCGTTCTTGAGCCATTTTCAAGCACATATCTGAACTCCTGTGGAGAGACAAAAGGTGATTTCAAGATGTCTGTAAAGTACAGTCTACAACACAGATCAAATGCTAAATAAATTCTCTATTAGATGGAGAATGGTTCCAATTTCCATACCCACAATGCCACTCTTTTGTTGCCATCTCACATTCCAGTTAATATCTGAATCTAGAATAACATGAGGAATTTTTGTAGTTACTGTATTAAAACTGTCCCTCAAAAGAAATTAATTGCAAAACTGACAAAACTTAATATTAAGTGTACATCTCTCAGCTCCAGTACAGTTCAAATGTTATTATTTCTCATAATCCTCGGTGCCTACACTGATATCCTGCTGACTTCCCTGCCCTTTGATTCCTTAACACAGAGGTACACAGCTGGAGAAAAAAGGCACCCACATACAACAATCTTATCCACAGCAGGACCCCGCCAACGTCAAGAATTTCTTTAGTTGTTCGGTGGCGCTTCAAATCTGCCCATAGGGCCTCCTCCCCGTCTCAAACACTCGCCTTCCTGTGTAGTATATTGCGTCTGAGAGTCACCTGCTGAGGATGCTACTCTCAGCTGATTTAAAAGTGATACCAGTCACAAAGTGGCCATTCTTTTGACAGAATAGTGAAGGTATTCTCTTGCTTTTCAGAATATATCCATGTAGGTCATGCTATTAATAAAAACACTACACAACTGATGCTGGACTAGCTAACAGATTTTGTTTTCTTGATGCAACTTGGTGTCTGATGGAAAAGGACCTCTTGATCTCTATGATGTTAACTAGGATGCAGAGAGGTTTTTAGGTTAGAGTCGGGGCATGTGAATTAAGAGTCTAAAGCCAGCTACTGGCTCCCTGTCCAATCTGCTGCAGGTCACCTAACCTCTCTGGATCTCAGTTTCTTCATCTGTAAACTGGAGAGGTGGACCAGAAGACCAATAAGATCTCTTCCAACTTTAAATCATTTTATCTCACATATAAGTTTGCAAAACTTGTCCTATATATCCTTAAATATAATACTTGTAATTCAACTATCTGCAAGGAGATCGTTTTCCGTAACGGTGGCTAGCTAATTCTAAGAGCATTTAGGATATTCAATTATGTTAATCTTAAAAAAAAATGAAAACACAATTTTTAAAATATAATTAATCTTTTTTAAAGATAGGTCTAAACAAATGATTTACAAATTAGAGTGAAATATAAAGAAATACAAACACCTAGGTAGGACCTTCTCCCCGTAAAATCTAATTATTAAGCAAATGTTATTTGATTAATGTTGTTTTCCCTCCTCATCCTATTTTCTGGTTTGGACCAATGATTCATTGGTGTAGGGAACTCCCACATGGAAACTTTCTTCACTGACATAGAACAGCTACTCCTCTGTTATGTAAAGGTTGCCTGGGGCACTGAGAAATTAGAGTGATCATGGTCACAGAGCTAGAACATATCAGAAAGTGGACTTGAACCCAAGACTTTTAAACTCCAAAGCCAACTCATTATTCATTATACCACATTATATCATCTTTCCCATTTTATTTTGAGAAAAAAGTCTCATTTTTCTCTCACTCATGCTAAAAGTATACAAAAGACTACAGATCTAGGCCTGTTTATGGCCCTCTTGCACCAACTTGTAGTTTTTTTTTCAGGACTTTATAATTAAACTACTGTTTAGGAGACCTTGCTAATTTACAGAAGCTCATAAATACTCTTTCCTAAGCTCATGATTATTCCATTATCCCTCTCACTTTACAAATAGCACAAAAAAGTCATAGAAATAAACTTTCGTGCTAAGATGAAACTTGGAATTCATTTTGTCCAACACTCTCATTTAAAGTTTTTTAAAAAAATATTTGACCTTAAAAAGTATATTTTTTTCAATTACATGTAAAGACAATTTTAAACATTCATTTAAAAAAAAAAGTTGACGTCTAATTTTCTTCCTCCCAACCTCCTTCCCAAGACAGTAAGCAATTTGATATAGATTATATATGTGCAATCTTGTAAAACATATTTCCATATTATTTAGGTTGTAAAAGAAGAAACAGATCAAAAGAAAAAAATGAAAATAAAAGTGAAAATAGTGTGTTTCAATCTGCATTCAGATTCTATCAGCTCTTTCTTTGGAAGTGGATAACACTTTCCATCATAAATCATTTGGAATTGTCTTGGCTCATCGCATTGTTGCGAAGAGCTATAACATTCTCATTTTTGCAGAAAAAATCAACTGAGTATTTGAGAATTTAAGTGACTTATTCAAGGTCCCATAGATAGCAGTAAGATGCCCGGGTTCCTAATTTAGCACTTTCTTCATTTATTTTGTGGCAGTACATGACTTTTCCCTTAGTTTGAGTAAAAATTCATGACAGAGATGAACGGTCAAAGGCTACGAACAAACACTTCTTAAAAGAAGAACTGCAAAGTATTCTGCCTGCATGAAAAAACTGTTCCAAATCAGTAATCATAAGAGAAATGCAAATTAAAACAGACCAAGTTTTACTTTACACCCTGAAAATTGGCAAAAGTAACAAAAAATGACAACAGTCAACACTGGAGGAGTTGTAGGAAAGACAGGTATGCTAGTAAATTGTTGGTGGAGCTGTGAAATGGTACAACCATTCCGGAAAAAAATTCTGAATTATGCAAATAAAGTGACTAAAGGGTCTATGCCCTTTGAACCTTGGGTTTATACCCCCAAGAAAGTCACTGATGAGAAGAAAATCTCCATATATTACAAAATGTTTATGGTGGCACCTTTTGGGATAGCTAAGAATTGGAAATGGCACAGACAGTCATTTTGGGGGCACAGATAAACAAATTATATAGTACACAAATGTAAAGGAATATTCCTATGCTGTAAGAAATTAGATATGTGATGAACACAGAGGAGGATGGAAAGATCTATATGAACTGATGCAAAATGAAATGAAATGAAAGATGAAAATGAAAGACAAGGAAACAATATGCAAGAAACTACAACACATAAATGGAAACTAAAAAACCCCCAAAAGTAAATATAACAAAATTATAAAGATCAAACAGGAATTTAACGAAGAGATATGAGAAGATACTCTCAATCTGCTAGTTCAGGGAGGTGATAGATCTACAGGTGTTACATGTTCCATGTTTCTAGACTTTTTCAGCATATCAATCAGTTGTACTGATTTTTTTCCTCTCTAAAAAAAAAAATACTTGGGATAACTATTGTGGTTTAAGAAATAGAAAATATCAATAAAAACATAAAAAGTTCATGACTGTCTTTTCTAATCAGTAGATGCTTTTCTTGGCAGTCAAGGCACTCATTCCTTCCTCCCATATAAAATGCTTGGCTTTAGTTTAAGAGTTATTTTGCATAAAACACAAAAATAATACAAAGAATACAAATCCAAACCACTTTACAACAAACAAATAGCATTTCCAACCCAGCTTATTGTAAAAACCTTTCTGGAGATTATTAAACCCTTCTTTTCCCCTCTGAACAAGTAAAAACATTTGGAACTAAAGAAAAATTTTAAAAAATAGAATAGTGGATTCATCCCAGTTTCTTACATGTCACAAAACCATATGAGTTCATCTATATTTTATGCGTTGACCAAGAAGTTAAAATCTGAAATGGCTACTAAAAGTAAATTGTCACATCAAGAAAAGATTATATTATAGGGCAGGACCTCTTCTAGGGTTGGCTGAAGCAATATATAGTTTTAATGTTCTCTCCCTTAACCATAGAGGTCTTGATTAAACTCAGTAATGATGATCACCTAAAGCCATTTAATGACCCTGACTTTCAAGTGTACAAATTAATACAACTGTTTCTGACCAAAGAATAAACTACAGCCAGTTAACTGGATATTTCAACTGTTAGCACTGCTGTGATACTAAGGAAAAAAATGGGCTAGAAAGTCTAGTCTGCCAGTCTCAAAGGAGTAAACACGCTGCTATGGCAAAGTGATATTTTTACAGAATTAATAAGCACGTAATGGACAGACAGTTACTTAGAACCTCACTGAAGAAATAATGAGAGCTTAATATTTGCATTGTAAGTGATACAAGGCTAATTGTATGGTCATGTTTAAAAAAAAAGTAGAACTTGGGAAAAGGAATCACTAAATTTCAAAGAAAACTAAGCATGTGCAGCTTTATAAAAGAAGGTAATTAGAAACTATCCCTAAGGCACTTAAATACTAGTAATGCAGTTTCTTTCTAAAAATCAAGACTAATTTGCCTTTTTACCAATTCATAAAGTTTTACTTACTGGGATTTTTATTATTCAGTGAAACCAAAATTTTCAAAAGCCACAACTTGACCTCTGAGATTCATCAGAATTTTAGAGAAATCACATTACTCAGAAATGTCTTTATTGATAACAACTTCTCAGCCTGGTGAAATATAATGTAAAAGATTTATCCAGGGGTTCATTTATCATGCTATAGTAGATCTGTAGCATACTATCACCACCCATATTACCACTAGCAGTTAGTTTTACATTTGCTTATCACATGCTACTTTTTCCTCTAAGAAATGGAATTTCATTGCTGTCTTATTGAATTTTGAAAAAAAAAATTCACTTCCTAATTCCCAAGCTCATTTGTCCTTAAATGGCAGATAAAAGTTAGTAAAAGAGAAATATTGCTTTCCCTCATGTTCGCTGAGATTAGGGGGTCAAATTTCAACTACTTCAGTTTTCATTTTCTTTCATTAAAAAAAATCACTATAATGGAGGGCTGTGGAACACAACATATTGTCAGACTTGTTTTATGTGTTAGTTTTGTTGAACTGCTTCCATTTCTTTCCCACGTCTTTTTTATCTTATTCTTTGTCATAAGGGATGGCTCGATGGGTGGGGGAAGAATATATTTAGAAGTGAAGATAACATTAAAATAGTCAATTAAAATAAAATACATGAATAAATCCAGGAGTATATTGACAACGCAGTCCCTTATTTCTTCCTTCTTTAATTAATATCATTATTCAAGGTAGAGGAAACAGAAATAATACCTAAAACAGAAGCAATTTATAGTCACAAGGCACTAAATGGGACCTGCATTAGACGCATTACCCTACATAATGACACTGATAGAATAAGATCAATTAACCTTGTCATTTTAGCTTCTTTACACTTTTTAAATTGATAGGATGAAAAATATGGTTTTAGATTGTGTTCAGGAAAAGGATTATCTTATCAAATCTATAATACAGAAATAATTGAGTTGATACCAATTATTTTAAGAAAGATAAGTAACTTGGATTTAAATGAGCAAAAACATAATAATTTAAGTTCTAGACCAAGCAAAATTGTCAAATACATATCATCCCCTAGATGAGGAAATTATCCCCTGTACACTGGGCTGGGACACTTTACCACTGGGACACGACTCAGGAGAAACAGGAACGTAACCACTTACAGAGGGGACAATATTTTGGCCTGATCATATACCTTGGAACAATAATGCCAAAGTGGAGAGCTCTCTTCACCTAAAATTAAATAGACCTTTTATTCCTGTTCTGTTCTACATGTATATTACATCTGCTTTGCAGGGAAGGTACTGGCTCAGGGGTCTATGGTGAGTTTATGTCTACTCAGTGGGAAGAGTTCTTAGAATGCTCCCTTTTCTGAGAAAGGGAGACTAGAGTTCAGTAGACAGTCTGAGGTAGAGGTGTCAAACATGTAACCTGTGGCTGCTCCTGATGGGACCCTGAATTTCATTAAAATGTAATCGGAAAATCTTTAACAGTATAAATAAAAATATAGTAAAACAAAGATAATTTTATATTTGAAAACTAAGTCAATATGGCCTGCAGAGATCCTTCTGTATGGCTTGGTATCCTTACGAATTGTTTCTACTTGAGTTTGACACCACTAGCCAAAGGCTTCTCAGGGGGCACTTCACCCCTGAGTGTTCTCAGGGTTTTTGTTAGCATTTATTTTCCTTTGGATTTTTCATGGATCTTCAACTAAAATGGTAGGGAAACATAGGGAAGGAGTGATAGTGTGAGCTTCAACAGATGCTCCAATCCCAATGCATTCACCACATGGGGTCTGAGTTCTATTCCATCCATTCCTGGGGGCCCTTTTCCCACTTCTCTGCCTCCTCCCTGTACTTCCCCCTTCAATACTTCAAAAGCTTCATGTTTTCCTCTGGATGGTTTGAAACCACTGAAACACAGATGGAAACCTGTTGATGGCTTAGTCGATGGATGGTTTGACACTGAGAAGCTTATGGGAGGTGCCAGACCTCCAAGGCCCTCTTCGCTCTACAACTTATTCTCATTGGCTCCAGATGCAGAATTAGGGACAACCAATAGAAGTTGAAGAGAGGAACATGCAGGAAGTTGTGTGCCTTAACAGAGGGAAGCATTTAGCAATCAGAGCTGCCCAAAAGTGAGATGCGCTGCTGCAGCAAGCAGTCCCATGTTTAACAAACATCACTTGTCTGCTCAGAATTTAGTTTAGATCAAAGGATCCCCAAGGTCTCCCTCAGCTTCTGACGCTTTACAGTTAGACAGGTCCATCACTGGTAGATTTCCAGTTGGACATTAAGCCCACAATTACATCTTTTTTCTGCTTGTGAAGTTCACTCTGGCTGGCAGAGCCTTCAAGAGCCCTGGGGGGTGGGGCTGGGGGTGGAGAGCATCTCTGCCTCAACTGCGCATCATCGTAAGGTTTTACTGGAGAATTTTCTTAACCACCACAATAAAACGATTTTATTAAATATAATACATACTTAATGGTGATGAAGCCTGTGTAACTTAATGGTTAAGAAGAAAACAAGAGGCTGTATAACAGTGCCTCATATAAGACTTAGTGCTGGTTCTTATCCTACTCCTATTAGACTGTCAGGATGCATTAAGAATACATTTCTAGTTTACTAGTATTTTTCATTTGAAACATATGAAACAAGAAAAAACATGGCAATGGACAGTAATAATAAAATTGATCATGAAAATTGAGAATTCTGATAAGCAGATTACATTTTGCATTTAACTTACAGGCATCTCCATCCCATGGAACTGGTTTCTTTTTTTCCTTTTTAATGTTACTCATATGCTAAATGGAACATGCAATGCCATTTATTTAATACTGCATCTCACACATAGTAATTTCATATTCCTTTCCTTGAAATCCTTAGCTACATCCAGCTTTGTAAGTAAAACCCGTATAGATGGTACACACATGGAAGTGGTATTTTTTGGAGGAGATGATGGGAAAGAAGTTGGAGAGAATATACTTGATCTTACATTAGGAAATGTTGCAAAATGTGTTTTAATGAGGAACAGTTGGTCTGGTTCTGCTCAAGTAAGAGATGTCCCTGGAAGAGAGTTGCCACCTGTCTTCCCATCTTGCAATGCAGACTCTAAAATGAGCGCTTCTGTCCCTGATACCTGCAGGTGGTTGCCACTGTCTTACAATGACATTCTGTTTGCCAGCCTGAATGAAGTTTGGCTGACTGACAATTATGGTCCCCTTATATTTCATATAACTGTTGGAGACAGTAGGGTAAAGGAAGTATTGGCAAACTATTTGTGCCCCCTCCCTCATTTTTTTAGACAATTAAATGTGACATTTTATCTGATATTATGCAATCAGGAATCCCCAATTACCCCCAATCAAACTTTCTTCATATTTTCTATATGGCTTTTACATGTGCTGTATATAAGTGTCAACACACACACACACACACACACTTATGTTTAAAATCAAATCAGAAATTGTAAAATCAGACTAGATTATGTCTTTTACTACTATTTTAAACATTTCACAACATATATACATATAAGTAATTAATGTTCTACTATATATATACACATATGTACATATTATTGCAATCTGCATGCTTTATTTTAGGGGCAGAAACAATTTAAAATTAAGTATCATCCATAATTTTTTCCTTCCAACAACAAAAAACCCCTATACCTTTAACGCTGACAGTCTTATTAAAATAAGGAAGAAAATTTCTAAGTTCTAATACAGTGAAACAGTCACCATGAACTTGGCATCATGGCCAGCTTTTCATCTTGTTTTGGTGGTAGCAGAGTAAACATAAGGTTTTGCTAATAAGGTATAGTATTAATTATTCAAGTATCTATTGTATGATCAAATGCATTTCAGATTATATTCTGAATAATTCTGCCTTGACAACTGCCAGAGGTATATACCTTATGAGCTCTTGCATCGTTTCACTGATCCCTATCTTTCTGATGCCCTAGTCTTAGACTTTAACTCTGTAGTATAAAAGAAATCACACAGTTACTTCAAAACCCCAGGCCTGGCATCTGCTGATCATAGCAGCGCTTTCCCTAAGACTTTTCTTCATGTTAGTTAACTCTCAACTGAGATTTGAATGGATTCAAAATATTTCTTACATGTAAATTCCTTTCATGGCTCAGAGGTACTGTTAGAGTTTCACATACTAGCTAACCACAGTGAAAAGCTACTTGAGGGTACTTTGACTCTCTGTGTGAAGATGCTGGAGTGGTTGCCCATTTCCTTCTCCAGCTCATTTTACAGATGAGGAAACTGAGACAAACAGAGGGAAGTGCCTTGCTCAGGGTCACACAGTTAGTAAGTGTCTGAGGCCATATTTGAATTCATGAAGATGTCTTCCTGATTCCAAGCCCAGTGCTCTACCTGCTGCACCACCTAGCTGCTTTTTGATAGTACATAACTCAAGATAAATTAGCTTTGGACCTTTTAATTGAAGTATTGAGTACAGTGATTGTATTGTATTACAGAGCCTAAACAGGATAGTTACAACCCAATTTAAATCTAAAGTGCAATGGCAGATATGATGATGCAAATCAGATAATGGAAATAATCAAGATCTGTAATCTCTCTTTGACTTCAGCTACCATGTTTGCCTCTATAAATTTTTGTTAAATAGGATGGAAGCTCACCAAGGGTGTGGGCTGTTTCATTTATCCTTTAATAAGACTATTTGGGCATCTGTAAAGGGGGTGTAGACTGAAAGCAAGAAGATCAATTGGGTAATTTTTCCAATGGTTCAGGCAAGAAGAAACAAGGGATCAAAGTCATTTGAGGTCATGGGTTCCAGTTGTAGCTCTACTCCTTATTGCTGGTTGATTTGGGGGGCCAAGCACGGTGTCTTCATATCTAAAAGAAGGGAGTTAAGCTAGATGGCCTCTCACGTACCTTCCCATAACAAACAATCCCATGTTTATGAAACAGAAGATGAGAGCATTTCTTGTATTAGTTATATTTAAAAGTACTTACTACTCACTTTCTCCCACCCCCTGGTTTTAAAACTCATTCTAGAAGCTACTACAGAATGCTCTAAAACCTGAGAAGCCAGGCATTTCCAGCGAAGTTTTTCTTAGGGATGTGGATAAATACACACAGACACAGACACACAGACACACACAGACACACACACACACACCCTGAGCTGTGATAAGGAGCTCTATAGTCACCCATTTACATATTCTGTGGCCTGTATACTGATAGTGGCAGAAATCTGAACTCAGCTAGCTATTCCTGGATCAAGAGAACCATTAGCACAACATATATTTGTAGCACAGGTGAAGTGAAGAGGAATGAAGAAAGGGTGAATGGGGAAATGATGCTTTGCTGATAATGAAAGCCTTTTGATAATATCAGAAACCACAACTAAAAAGACTGTTCATTCCACTGGCTGAACACAGGAAGTGTTGCTCTTGGATGTTGCCGAACATACAATTGCTAGTATTAAATTTAATCTTTAAGAAATCAATTCAATGCAAACTAATTCCTCCTCAGGGTTTCCTCCAACGAGGTAACCATGGGAGTGAGTTGGCAGACGTTTGGTTTGTATTTAAAATGAAAGAGAAGTCATGTGTGATGTTAGCTGTTATTACAGAAGCTCTCTCATTCTCTTCTAAGCGTGATTTTCAAAGGCACTCACACTATGAGCATAAGTGAAATGAATGTGAGGTAGGGTTTTAGCATCATTCAGCTCCACAGGCTGTACAAAATTAGTAAAGGAGATGACAGGTGCTTGCTACTGTCTCTGTCACATAATTAATTAGTTAAAAGGGAAACCCATTTCCTATAGACCACCATCACTGGTTTCTGGCTTTGAAAATGCAGATAAGCCATTTAAGATAAATTGTATGGCACCATTTACCTGTGATTACACTGAACTTTTTGTTTTTGAATTCAGCCTTCTGTGGTGGACTTACCCACATCCCAGACTGCTTTCACTACAAAGATTTCAACATGGTTATGTTATATTCTTTCAAATATCCATGTTAGGGAACATATGTATGTATGTATGTATGTATGTATGTATATGTGTCTCTCTCTCTATACACACACACACACACATACACACACACACACATATATACACACATACGGGTATATTTATTTATTTTTTGTCAGTTCTTATTCCTTCCATGGAAATAAAAAAGTCAAAATGGCTCTATCAAAGAATATTCCTTAAAAAATGGAACTTACATAGTTTAACTGATTTAATTATTCACATCTGTGTTTAGGATAACTATGAAATAACACATATAAACTGCCACCTTTTAAATTTTGAAAGCAAGAAAAAGTCTAAGATGTTTAAAAACAGTAGATTCCTATTCTATGAATACTCCTTAACACTGAGTTGTGTTTCAAGTCAGTTGTTTCTAACTTAATTTTTTTTTCTACAGAAAATGTTATACATGGGGCCAGATTTTTAGACTAGCTAACAAAAACCTGTTGGGCATCACCACTCCCTTCTTCCTATCTTCCTAGTCTTACTCCCTCCTCTGTGTTTTCTACAATGCAGACACTTGTCTCTTTGATGCACTTGTCTCTTTGATGCTTCCTGCACACGTCAATGTATCTCTGGACTGTCACTTTTTTTTAAGTGCTCCCCCCTGCCACCTATTTTATTTGCCAATTAATCAATATTTCTTTCTCTTCTCACTCCAACCACAAATGAAATGAAAAAACAAAACAAAAAACAAAAACAAACCCATGCCCACAATGCTTTGTCTTCTCATCTTTCCCCTAAGCTTCCTCAGACTCAGCTCAAATGTGACCTTTAGAAATCCTGTCTTTGTCTCCATCCATCCCCACTCCCAGTACTATCCCTCTAAGGCTGTACTACCTTCTACCTCTTTAGTACCTATCTTGTATGCATATACTTGTTTGCAAATAGTCTCTCCCTAGGATATGAGCTCCTTAAAGACAAGGACTATGTTTTCGCCTTTGTTTATACACCCAATATTTAGCCTAGTGTCTTGCACATACTAAGCACTCAATTAATGCTTGTTGACCAACAAGGATTTATCTAACCCGTACTGTAACTTTAGTACTGCGCCACTGCATGTCCAATACTGTTCTGGTGGTAAAACAGAGTTCTACTTTGGGACTCTAGGAACAGACTCTAAGTGGGAACTGAGACTACTAAATTTCTACTTCCTACTAATTGTTGCTGCAAGGACATGGATTTTCTTAGAAGTGTGCAATGATATATCCCTCCCAAATTATGAGGAAAGATAGAAGGCTACTTGAGGAATGTATGTGGTTGTGGCAGGGGAGAAGAAGAGAAACCAGAAAAAAGACAGAAAAATGGAAAGAGCATGTAAGATTGCTTAATATAGGCTTATTTGGAATAGAGACACATCAAATTAAAAGGAGCTGTACTGTACTTTCAAATCATCACTTACTTTAAAAAAGCTGGTTAGTTTGTGTCCTAAAGAATTCTGCTTTTTGATTTCTTACCATCATGTAAAAATGGAGAGCCATGAGCCTAAAAATAGGGAGCTTTTCTTCAGCTCCAAGTATGACTAACCTGTCTCAAGTTGGTTTTAATTTACAGAGCATCCTAGACCCATCTTGCTTAATTAGCCTAAGAAAGTTGAAGGAGTCTCAGCTTAGGGCTGATTTCTGAAGGGTCATCCTGGTAACGGAACATGCCTGAGAATTTTGGCCTACGGTCAAACAGGGAATTGAGCAGCCTGGGATCACTTTGATGTGGCTGAATGGAGACTATAGCCTTCTGAGTTAAAGGATCTTGTTTCTGCTGTTTGCTCACTATATGACCAGCAAGTCTTCACACCCCTCAGGTCTCCATTTAACTCATCTGTTAAAAAAAAAAATTAAAAAAAAGAGCAGATGGACTAGATGACTTCAAAGGTTCCCTTAAATCTGAAATTTCTAATTCTATGAACTATGATTTGCCCAAGATCACATACATTCTAGGTGACCTTGGTTTCCCAAAGGCTCTGGGAGATCATGCCAAGCTAGAAAAGCTTCAAGTATGGGTCCAGTGATAAGCTGGAAGTCTGCTCTCCAAGGACTAGTCCTGCAAAGTTTTGAGAGAGGCTTATCACCATGTTGGCTTCAGACCAATGATTTTTTTTTCTTCCACAAACAATCCCAAACACCATCTACTAAGGCACAGAAAGCTGATCTATGTTGGTAGGGGGAATACTCAAATCACAGATCTTAAAGTGTACTTAGTACAAGGTAAAATGGAGTAATATCTGCATTTTTTACAGGTATAGAAGGCTAAACAAATTGACTAGTATCAGAGGTAGAAAGACATGTAAGGTCTTCTGACTCCCCCTCAATTGCTTTATTTGCTAAAAATGTCTCTCCATTTAAGGAGAACTCAGCTCAGACATCTCATTTCTCCCCTCACTATACTATTCTGGACTTTTTCCACTATGTCCCAAGAAGCTCAGTATTGGAATGATCTCATCATCCTCTAAGATCTCCTCAGCCTTGGTCTTCCACTTCATCACTACTTTCTCCTTCTCTGACTGGAAAGTGGACTCCAAACCTCCATTTAAGGAAGGAGTTTAGCTCAGACGTCTCCTCATTTCTCACTTGGTTGCACTACTTGGAGATATCTCTGACTACTCCACTATGCTCCCATGCCCTTTCCTTCGTCTCCTCTCCCTCTGCTACTTGTGTTCTCCGTTAGTGTCTCTCAGGGGTTCCCAGTAGCCCCTAGGGTGGTTGCAATCAGTAGCTCAGTGACTGCTGCCTTAACCAAGTCACTGAAACTACCTTCAGGAAGAGGAAAATCACCACAGGTAATTGCACAATTAGTGATGCAATTGGAGTGAGTGCTAATTACTCTGCATTATATCACATATGTGTTTACCTTGGTTGGTATTCAAATTGGTACCCTAAAGATGTCATATACATCCCGAATATATTTTGAACTAATGCATTAATGTTGATAAGCACAATAATTAATTCCGCTTTTTCACTGAACCAAGTAAAATACAATTCTTCAGTATGAAATTCAGTCTATAGAACTGTACTAATTCATAGATGAGCTCCATGAATGTTCAATGGGTAATGCAGAGGGTCAGTGAGATGCAGTTTGAAGAAAAGGCATGCCTAAACAATTATGCTCTGAGTTTTATTTCTAGGACACCATTAAAAAATGTGTGTGTGTGTGTGTGTGTGTGTGTGTATCTAGAATGCTTCTATAAAAGCCACCTGGGATTGGAGCCAATATCTTGGGGGGGAGGGTAGAAGGAAAAATAGGAAGGAACACACCCTCATTTGCTTCTAACATGGTTAGTTGATCTGTTTGAAATTAGATCCACTTTCAACTGTTTTAACTTAATTATTAAGCCATTTCTTAACCTCATGAATGCAGTTTTCATTTGCTTTCAAAACTGGCCCTGAACTAATAGACCCTCTCACTTGAGTGATTTGGGAAATGAATGTTAGATAGGGAGAAAATTTTAACAGAGCTTTTCTAAGGGTCAGAGCTTCAAAAAATACAGCACAGAGTGTACATAAAACCCAGGACACCTGCATAGTCTGCTAACCCTTTGTCAGGTAATGAGGAAAACTGGCACTGTTTAAAACTTCTGCTCCCTTTCCAAAACCAATCTGTTCTCCTGGTGCTCCAGCATAAGGATCAAAGTGCTAGGAGATGAGAAATAGGTAGGAGTCATGCACCCTCAGGCTTCCTTCCCTTCACTAGTATAATACAGAAGGCTAAGCGCAAAGCTCCAATTTATAATACTGTACTAAATAATGAGCATGAAGTATTAGAGAAAGTCAGTAAGGGTAGCTAGTGAGTTGATTTCTTTACTACTTACTTTTTTTGTATTTACGAGAGTTATAAAGACAAAATCCATCCTGGTTTCTTCTCATGTTTGTAAGAAACAATGGACTGATCAAAAACAGTAAAGTGAGAAAATTATTGGCTGTTAAATGTTTATCTTTAATGCTAAAGGTTAATTATTGTACATTATGTGCCTTAAATAGGGATTGAATATTAAAAACACTACAAAGATAGAAAACTAAAAATTCATTTTTTTTTCCACTTGGATCATAGATGTTCAACCAAAAGCTGGTATTTTAAATTTTTTAAAAAAGTAATGAAAATATCTGTTGTCTGCTTTGGGTAGCTAGATGGCTCATGGGTGGTACAATGGATAGAGTGTAGGACTCAGAGTTAGGAAGATCTGAGTTGAAATATGGCCTCAGACACTAGCTGTGTGACCTTGGGCAAGTTACTTAATCTCTGTCAGCCTCCCTTTCCTCACCTGTAAAGTGGAGATCTGTTTCCCAAGGTTATTGTGAGGATCAAACGAAATAAGCTTTGTAAAATGTCTAGCACACTGTCTGGTACACAGTAAAGACTACATAAATGTTAGCTACTACTACAACTACTAGACCACAATCAGAACACGTTTGAAGGAAACAGTTTCTATTATAATTAAATGGGGCAGAAAGAGGAATGTTCCTTCTTGTCCTCATCCTCTAGATGTATTTCAGAGTATTTTTGACCTTGATAAGCCTCAAATGTAGCTATGATTAAGATTCCGATAGTAGAGGGGGCTATAAAGGAAAAGCAATGAGACAGGACAGTACTAGAGAACCTAAAACAGAAAGTTAGAAATGTCCTTTTAGCTTTCAAGATAATGAACAAACTACGTTTGTATTCTCCTGCATTCCAAAGTCAGACTTGCAGCTCTATCATTAAATCCAACTGTGCACACAGTAGGCAATTCATAAGTACCTGTGCATGCTTTCAGTGATAATGTATTTATCCAAACTAAGTCCACTATATAGGAGGTCATCAATATCCCTCTGGAATAAAATGCGATGGAATTGTATTTTCTTACTCTCCATCTCTCCTCATCCTCCATCTCCTGATCATTTAGTTGCTAGTATAAGATTAATTCTTAGATTAAAAAAAAATTCTGTCTAATAGACGCCCAATTCAGAACTCTGTGCATTTTGTCAAAAACATAATTGAAAATACAAAAATGCTCTTTGATTCCAAAGTAGCTTTGAGGATTTTCATCTGATATTTTTCATATTAAATGCCTTTGTTCAAGATCAAGATAATTTTATTAAGGTTTGAGAAGGAATGCCAATTTGTCACATTGTGTTATCTATTATGAAATAGTAATATACTATATGTGTGTATGTATAATATAAGAGAGAGAGGCCTATTTAGTTTTACTTCAGTTGGAATAGATAACCAAATGAAGGCAATCTCAGATTAGTAACAGGATGATCAAACAAAAGCAGACTACTATGAGTACTTCAGCTGAATGCAAGCAACGTTTTAAAAGTATCGATACATTTTACATCCTTTAGTACGTATTTTGACTTTAAATGGGCTTTACAATAGGCAGGTGGAGAGGGTCTTCCTTTTTCTAACTTGAAAAGTAAAGAAGCTGGGCTTGATTCCTGAGGTACTTGCAGCTATAAAGTTCAATAATTCTTGGAGTATACTTACTAGACAGGGAAAGTTATGAATCTGGAAGCAATGGAATAATAGAAAGGGACTTTGCAGAAAATGAACTCTCTTGGAAAGGGAGGTATCCTGGAACTTTTAATTTTCTGGGAGATAAAAAAGAACTATGTGTATTGAACTATGTTTATTAATTTATAAAGAACTTAACTGGATACTATAGACTGATGATGGGAGGGCTATGCCTCAGCTTTTGGAGAACATTGTTCTTTAAGTTCTGATAAAATTAAAGATGATATTTAGGTTTCCAATATTTCTAAAAATAATCAGCATGATTTTTGTCATTCTTTCTTGTCCTTCCTTTCCCCTTTCTTTTCCTTTATGGAATGAAAAACGTGTAGAAATAAGAAGATGTTATTGATATATATCTCTACACTTTGGGGGCTAATTTCCTAGAGGGCAGTGAGCATGCACTTATATCTCTGTTACAAAGCCCACTGCCATTTATAGAGTAGTATAAGTTTTACAAATACACAGAATCTTGCACATACTCAGCACTTAACAAAGGTTTTTTGAATTGAATTTGCTTGATATTGACACTCATTAAGTGTTCTCAGTCAACATTTCTAAATTTAGAATCTTAGAATTGGAAGAATCCAAGTTTTTAACTCACAATCTAGTTTTTCTTTCATTATACCATGACACTTGTGTTAATTATTTCATTTGGATTATGAGGTTTCCTGTTTCTATTGAGATTATCACCATATTTCAGATCATTATCCATGTTCCAAAATAGCCGATGAATAAAAAAAGTGAGACTATGTCTCTGAGGCCATTTTGACAAGGACAAAGTCTGGCCAAATAACTACAGAAGACATTCTCATACAATGCAGCTGCCTACACTGATATGAATTTCACTATAAAGAATCCTTTATCACAATAGGAATGAATTTCCTCAGTATGATATTTTTGACTTGAAATATTTGGCAAAAAGAAGCCTACTTACAAAATGGCCTGAAAGAGGACAGCTTTCCAGTAGCTAAGAGATCACCTGAAAATTCAACAATAAGAAAATTCTCTAGGCCAGAAATTCTCATGGGGGTTTGGCTCTACAGGAACGAACATGGATTAGCCAGAGAAGGGACAAATTCTTTAGTAAAACTGATGCCAAGGATATCATAGAAAGGACTACCATTAGGTACATGTTGATAAAACTCTGAGGTCCCTTTTACCTTTGGGATTCTCTTGTTTTTTTCTGGGGTGAAAACTGGAAGCCATTAACTTAAACCCAAAGCAGAAACTATTTTGTGCACTCCTATACTGCACACTAACATGCTATAATGAAAGACAACACAGAGCAGTGGAAAGGACAACAGATTTAAAATCAGGAGACTTCAGACTGAATGCCAACTATATCATTCAATGACTTAAATTGTCTCTGGGCCTCAGTATCCCAGTTATGGAAGGTGGCTTTTCAGACTGACTATCAGACAGGATCCAGGAATGTCTATGGGCCTGATATTCCCTTTTTTTCTGTTTCTCCCTGTGCGTCACCTCTCCTCCATCTATTCTCTTTCACTGATACTCCTAATCGCTCCATCCATCCCTGCTTTCCCAGAGTATTGCTCTTGCTTTAGCTTCGTTATTTTCCTTGACATTAATAGCTCCATTTTACACTGTTCTCTGCTCCAGAGTGTGTCATCCCTTTGTCCTATCACCCATTCCTATTTCTACTGAGGTTATCACCATACTTCACTGTCCATGTTCATATACTGAGTTGTCCTCTACTCCCTCTCTCACCTTTCACATCTAATCAATTGCTAAGTCTTGTTAATTTTATGTCTGTAACATCTCTTGTACAAGTCCCTCTTTTTTTCTACTTACATAGTAACTACTTTAGTTCAGGTCTTAATTATCTTTTGCCTGAACTATTGTAATATCCTCATAATCCAAAGTCAAATCTCTTCTCTTTCCAATCTTTCTTTACACTGTTGCCAAAATAACATTTCCAAATAATCTAGCTATGCTTAGGGTCTTTTAGACTCTAGTCAATTTGCACTTCTGAGTCTTCTCACCAGCAAATTCCAGTAACATACACTATATGTTATGATACTACTGAGTTTCAGTATCAATCAAAGAGATTACTATAAATACCAGATTTACTACATTCAAGTGCTGTCAAAGCATGAGTAATGTCTTTCTTTCCTCCTCAGATTCCAACATACAGAAGGAGTCCCATTAAATCCACCAAGACAGTATTAGGAAATTATAATTCTAATAATAGTACACTGTCATTACCTAATATAAGCTATATTTCCCTCATTTTATGTTAATATACATTTGCAATTTATTTTAAGAGAGAAAAAGACAACACACAGATAGAAACAATTTTGGAATTACATGGCTGGATAAGCCATCAGCTATCTTTCTTCCATATGTTAAACCACAGCTACATACTTTTTTTGGAGTGCTTAACAATTGTGGTAGAGAGACGACCTCAAATGATGCTTAGCAATGTGATACACATTTTCATTTCACACTCCATCAGCTTTTACAACTGAGGCTCAATGAAATGTAAGAGGGAGCTTGGCAAACAGCCATATTTACCAAGGTATAAAATAGGGGTCATGTTACTTTTTTTTTTCATAGAAATAAAAAATGTTTAATTTTCACTCCATATGACTTAGGCAGATACCAGGCAAAGACCCTACTTAAAAGTACTGTAAATACACACACACAGATATGGCTTAGTATCTGTTCAAAGGTATAGCTGTATGCTGCCACAAATAGTTTTGCAAGGGATGAAAAAACATCTGTCCCTCTACCACATCCTTGTCTTTCTCCCCACTCCCAGGATCTACTGACTTAGAAACATATTGGATTAGATATTCTTTGGTGTTAAATCTTTTACCTGCAAATAATGGCTTTTGCCGTCTATGCACAGCCTGGCACCAGAAACAGCTTATTTCCTTTCCAGGCAGAGAAGCAAAGCTAGGGGCATCAGCAGAAGCATCTCTCTAATACAGATTTCAATCTGTCAGAAAGGATTAAAGCCTCATGCATACATAAAAAGGGAACTATAAATGATAACAGAAACATATGAAATCAACGTGCTTAACAGCTACCATTTTTATGTGTCTAGTAAAGGAGAAAAATGCATTTTACTCACCTCTGTTAAACCAGAAACTTCTCCCTTTGCTAATGGTTTACTGATGGATGGGGTGTACACCTTGGCATTGGACACTGGCTGCCCCTTCATAAAGTGTTTCCCTGACTCATAAATGTCCACTTCAACCATTTTCCCCATGAATATGGGGTTCTTGGGCACAAGCACCTGTAAAGAAATTACATCAAAGTGTAACAAAAGTGATACTTGCTTTTTAATTATATGTTGAGATTTACAAAGATAAAATTTCAATACAAAAGGGGTTTTTTAATTGTTTTATGGAAACAAAATATAAAATTCTGTGCATCTGAAACAACTGACATTTCAACTACTTTCCTATGTTACCATCTTCTTGAATGGTTATAGGAGATGTTATGGTACTAAAAGCAGATGAAGGAAAAGATAGGAGTTTTCACTCAGGAGGATAGCCCTATGGTACCTCTATATTACTCAGTGTTGAAAAAAGGTATACGAACTATCTGTCTGTGTTCATTCTTCATTTTCAAAGAAGACCATGACATCAGAGAAATGATGACATGACTTGCCCTTGACTTTGTTTTGAGTGAGGGAGGGCTGTGCAGGGTCACCAACTTCACTTTCTCCTCCTGAGCCACGTGGGTCCAGTGACCAAATATTCATCAATACATCAGGATGATTGATGATGGTCCAGGATGCAATGAGAGACCTTGGCCTTTTTAGGCTGGCCTTTTCAGGTACTCATTTAGAGGACGATAATACCGATATAGGGATATAAATAGTTTGCCCATATTAAGTAACAAGTTTTCTTTTTCTTTTCTCTTTCTGTTTATCTTTTTATGCCTCTCTTGAGTCTTGTATTTGAAAATGAAATTTTCTAACGAGCACTGGCCTTTTCATAAGGAAGGTCTGGAAATCCCTTATTTCATTGAATGTCTATCTTCTTGCCTGAAAGGTTATGCTCAATTTTGCTGGGTAGTTGATTCTTCCTTATTGTCCAACACCCTTCACCTTATACAATATCTTATTTCAATCCCTCTGATCTTTTCATGTAGAATCTGCAAGGTCCTGTGTGATCCTGACTACTGTCCCTTGATATTTAAATAGTTTCTTTCTGGTCAAGGAGAAAACACAAACTATACACAAATTACAAAGCACTTCTGATTCTTCTGATAACAAACAAATATACTCTTGATCACCTTATCATCACCCATAAATGTCCCACTTCCATAAAAGTCCTTTACTTGGTAATCTTTTATCCTTCCAATGTCCCTAGTGTCTCACAAACCCTAACCAAGTTCTTTAACCTTATTATGACTCCCATTCCCTCACCCCTTCAGTTCTTTCCCAGGTCATCACCTCCACATTGGATACACTCTTCTTCCTTCCTCATCTTCACCCCTTTGGTGAACCAAGTCAACTCTCTACTATCTATTATTGTCTGTCTTCACATCCCTTACTCCATTGTTTTATCACAGACCACACTTTCCCAAAACCCAAACCTCGATGACAGCTATCATCTCCATCTTTGTTCCTATTTATATGCAGCTGAACAGAGCTGGAGGAAATCTAGAAACTGCTGGCTGAGGGAACTACAAATTTATGTTATCTGACTTCAACTGGGCCCTCACTGGGAAAAGACAATTATTCTATTCCTCCCAAATCAATTCACTACCCTACACTCCACAGGGGCTATAGTAAGCATTCTCATTTCTTCTCCCATCAAAGCAGCCTTTCACCTAAGGATCTTGCTTCATACTTCAGCAGAAGCATTCAGGCCATTTGCCAAGACTGTCTTCTTCTCCTCACTTTTATCATCTCATATCACACACGTCTTCCTCCTTATTCACTGCCAAGACCAACCCCACTATGTGCACCCTTCATCTCATCACCTCCTATATTCTTCATCATATTGTTTCTACTATCTCCCCTCTCTTCATTTTATCTACTAAATCCTTCTCTACTGCCTACAAACATGCCCATGTCTTCCCGAGCCATTAAAAAAAAACCCAACTCATTAGATCCTACAATCCCTACAAGCTACAATCCTATATCACGAGATATATAAATCCTACAAATGTGAGATGCACTAAATTTAGAGACATCTGCTCTCCAAATGTTCACATGGACTATCTGTGACCAACCTCGGGTAGAGCCTTCTGAGTGTATTGGTCTGATGAGTCACAGTTGGACACACTGCATCATGACCCTGACATAGTGATGTCATTTTGGTCCTCTCTGAGGATGAAGGACAACAACCAATCCCATATCTCTCCTCTTCTTGGTTCAACTCCTTGAAAAAGTAATTTTTCGCTAGACACCTTCTACACAACCTACACTTAGTCTTTCTAAACCTTCTGTGATCTGGCTTCTGACATGATCGAACCGAAACTTCTCTTTCCAAAGTTACCCATGGCCTCTTAATTGGCAAAGGTAATGGCTCTCTTGCCCCTTCTTCTTCTCAATTTTTACCCCTTATGACCTCTCTGCAATACTTCCCTGAATACTCTCTCCACACTTGGTTTTTTATGACATTGCTAATTCTCCTTCTAACTGTCTGACACTCCTTCTCAGTCTCATTTGCTGGATCTCCATCTACGTCATGCCCACCATCTGTAGGTTTCCCACAAAGGCTCTGTCCCTGAGCTCTCTTCTTTTTCCTGTATACTCATTTGGTAATCTCATCTGCTCCAATGAGTTCAGTTATTATCCTTACATAGTATTCTCTATATGATCACAAGACCTAAAATTGAGGTCTACCATCTCTCCTGGTTCCAGTCTTACATCATCAGTGGCCTAACAGATATCTTGACATGGATGTCTCGTAGATGTCTGAAGGCAACAACTCATTAGACTGTAAGCTATTGGATGGCAGGGATTGTCTATTACCTCTTTTTGTATCTCCAGTGCTTAGCACAGTGTCTGGCACATAGTAGGTGTTTAATAAATGCTTATTGAACAGAAAATCAATATAGCTATCACAGAACTCATCTTTCCCTTCCCAACGTTCCCAACTGTTAAACACATTACCATCCTCCCATTTATTCAGGCTTGTAATCTTGGTATTATCCTCAATTCCTCATTCTTGTTCACCCCAGATATTCAATCTTCTTATTACTACCTTTGCAATGCCTCTTGTATACATTACTCTTCTTTCCACTCACACGATTATCAATTTAGGTCCTTGTCTCTTATGTGGACTACTGCTATTACCTTTAAATTAGCCTTCCTGCCTCAAGTCCTCCCTACCCCAATCCATCCTCCATTCAGCTGACAGAGATTTTTCTAAGGTACAGGTCTGCCAATGTCATACTCCCTCACTCTACTTCTTGCTGAATAAATTCCTGTGCATTCTTCTATTTCTATCCCTTCTAGGGTCAAATGTAAAGTCTGCTGACATTTAAAGGTCTTTGTATCCTTGCCCTTTCCTATCTTTCCAGTCTATACTCCTCTTCATATACTCTATGATTCAACTATACAACATACAGCTATTTGCTATTTCTCATATAATACATTCTATCTTCTGTCTCTGAACTTCTGTACTAGGTGTCCCCTACACCTGGAATACTTTCCTTCCTCATCCTTTCCTCTCAATTTCTCCAGCTTCCCTCATGATTCAGTTCAGAAACCCACTTCGGCAGGAGGCCTTTCTTGATCCCTAGCTGCTCGTACTTTCCCCAGTGAGATTCCTTTCCATCTACTCAGTGTATATATATTTATATATCTTGTATGTACCCACTTATTTATGTATGGCCTCCCATAACAGAACATGAGCTCCTTTAGGGTGAGGACTGTTTTTAAATTTCTTTCTTTTCCTAGGACTTAATAGAGTGCCTAGCACATTGTAGTACCTATTATCATTATTAGCATTTATACAAATAAGTGCTTTACAGTATTATCTCATTTTATTCTTTTAACTCCAGGTGCTATTATTAACCCCAATTTTCCTAGTTGAGGAATCTGAGGCAAACAGAGATTACATGACTTGTGAGAGTCACTGGTATTAAGTGCCTGTAGTTGGACTTGAACTCAAATCTTTGTGATTCCAGGTCCACTATCATACTATCCACTGTACCATCTTGCTATCTCCATACAGGAAGGACTTTACAAATACTTGTTTATTGATTGCTGCTTGACAGATACAAAGGATGCTATGTAGAGGGAAAATGATGGATTTGGAGCCAGGAGTGGACTGTATTCAAAGTCTAGTCTTTAAGAGTTGTGTTACTTAATCACAGGCAAGTAACTTAAGTTCTCAATGAAATCAACTGGGGCAACTCTAAGGAAATGTCACTTTTACCTGGTCTCCTATTAGTTGTCAGCATGATAGTTTTAGGTGATGTCTGAAATACAGTATTGCATTTATTAATTTTTTTTCATTTAGATACTGGAGATAAAGACAAAACAGGTAAAAGAAAACTCCAAAATCTCAAAATGGGGCAGATTGCTATCCAGTTCTTTCCTTTTCTCATAAAATCACTTTGATTGTCACTTCTAAAATGATACTTTTAAAAATCAGCTTCTCTGTAATGAAACTTCTTTTGGCTAACTCACAGGAATCTGTCAGAAGGATTCTTTTCACTAGAGTTGGTGATACCTAGTTTACCTCAAACATTCCCTTCTCTGTCTTTGTGGTCTGCCCATTTTATTGTACTGCTTTTTTACAACAGAAGCTATTTGAAAGTTATTTCAAGCAAGCAAGTATATAATATCAATTGAATATACATTAGGTGAGTATGCGGCATAAATCTACTAACTCAGATTCTGTGATACATTGCACTTTAATGACAGATTCACCTTTGTATCTCAGCTTATTTTACAAATAATAATTCTGATGCTATCCTTGATATGCTCAGTGATGGGGAAAAAAGACAGAGAAACTGGATTAATCATATCTCCACTAAATCTCTTTGAGGAGACAGCTAGAATTCAGATTTTCTCAAACATAGCCTTATTCTGAGGAACACTGAGGATAATGACTTAGGGAAAAAAAAACAACTTTTAGCCCTATACTGTCAGGTTATAAAGTTACATCAGAAAAAATAATTAAAATGGTCTTCAATTATCTGTAAATAAAATCTCTGATGCAATGGAAGGAGCTATTTATTAGTCATATTACTCTGGGCAATCACTTAACCTTTCTGGGACTCAGTTTCCTTATATGAAAACTGAGGGAAATAAGAAGGGAAGGTTGAAACAGCTAAATTATTGACTTCTGAAATGGGGTGTAAGGTTTCTTCCTGTTTTGAACCCTTTAGACTTTATATAATTAAAAAAATCTTGATAGCACACTTGAAATTTAATAATCTTCCAGGGTAAAATTTCTGTCACCAAACCCCTGATCTTATGCTTTGAACTGAATGAATACCAAAAAGTTTCCTCCTTCTCCTACTCTTTAATAAATGGAAAAAGCCCTTCCTCTTTAAATGGAAGGAAACAGTTAATGAGGCATGCCATAGCCTTTAAAATGAAAAAAGTTCCCTGCTGAGACAAAAGCCCAAGTGGGAAAGGAGAAGGGGAAGAAGGAAGGAGCAGCAGTAATGCAGTCAGGCAGTCTTTTTCCTGTGGCTGAGTATCATTCCGGCCTATAAAAGAACACCATTCTCTGGGATTCATGGAGAAAATACAAGGATGGGGATGTAGCTTCAAGTTCCAACACGGAATGGTGAGAATCCTTGTTCCATCTGCAAGTTACCTTTTCTTCTAGGTGTGCCACAGCAGGGACTCCTGTGCCTTTACTGGGCAGTGTAAAACAGAGTGTAAAGCACTCAGATTATGCAGAGTTTAGAACAAGAAGTAAACTCCATCTATTCTTTTCATGGTCTCATTTTGTGCTGCCTAGAAGGGGGCACCTAAATGACCACCAGTGCTGACTGGTTGGCAGCTGCCTAGCCTACTGAGCCGACTGCAGAACTTTCAGTGGCTAACACAAAGAAAAACTCATAGAAAAATTTAGGACTTCTTTTCTCCTGAGAAAAGTAGTAGTAGTAGTAATAGTAGCAGTAGTAGTAGTTGTAGTAGTAGTAGTACTGCTAGCAGCAGCAGCAGCAATAGTAAAGGTGGTAGCATTAGTGGTTGGAGCAGCAGTGGTAGTAGAAATAGTAGTATTATTAGTAGAAGTAGTAGTAGCTGTTATTAGCTACTCCTAGGGAGTCAGGACTGGCAGGCAGAAAAGTGGCACAAAAAATTTCATATTTTTATACATATAATATGTATATGTATTCATTTGTGTATTTCATAAAAGGCAATTAGACAAACATCATGTGCATATAATTTTCAATGAAATAAGCCTTTTCTACTTCTGTCAGTACTTTCCCCAATCTCTACATCCATACCTAAACTACATATTGACATTTCTATTAAATTTCTCCATCTCATCATAAAGCTCTTTGTGTCTCAATGTAGCTTATTTTAATATTTCCTAAAACATATAAAAGAATCATTCTCTGACTCCACCATCAGAGTGGACCATTCTCTGTAGCAAGAGCAGAATAGGGGTGTAGATGATAAGGGAATCTATGCTGCCTCCTGCCTCCAACTTATTGCTACTGTTAATGTAAAATCTGGTCTAGTCCTTCTCATCCTGTTCTTTTGAATTGATCTAAGGAGTAGACCTCCTTTTCTTCTCTACTTTTTGCCATCACAGCCAAGGTAGACTCTAAGAAAAGTGAGAAGCAGCATGATGCAATGGAAAAGATGCTGGGCGTGCAGGCTGAGAACCTAGTTTCAGACTTGATCTGTCACTTCTTTACTGTGTAACTTTGGGGGAATCACTTAATCTCTCCGGACCTCAGTTTCCTCATCTTTAAAATGACAGGGTTGGACTCCCTGACCTTTAAGGTCCCTTCCAGCTCTAAATCTATGATCCTATGATAAAACTGGTAGCTAAAAAAGAAATGGTAAGGAATCTCTGTTCATCAGGCTCCCTTTCATCCCTGTGTCTCTCATAAACATGCTCTTTATCTTCAGAATGCCTTTTAATAAGTTTTCTCCAGTAGGTTGTATGAATTCTGACAGTGCCCCCCAGTTCTATTTTCCATTCCACATTTACAAATGAGTAGTCCCAAATCCCCACAGTCAGAGACTGGCCCTGTTACAGGTTAATGGGAATTAAAGTACACTCAACATGAAAACTCTGCTGTAAACATTTGGGGAGAAGAATAAACTCCATAAAGATTCCTATGGCTCAGCCCAGCTGGCTGGCTCCAGTCTGGATGTTACAGGTTCCTTTTTCTTCATTGATTTTATGTGAATGGTTTTACTTTCATTGCTTATTATTCTTGTTAGGAGAAAGCTCAGATTCATAGCAAATTTTACAACAAGGTTTATTACCTGCTCGTAGAACTGATTGTGTGCAACATAAAACTTGGAATCAAAAGATTCTTCAGTTACCAGCACTCGCTGTCGCTCACCAATCTGGGGAGAGAAGAATAAAATGAGAGGAAAGGAAGGGAAGGAAAGAAGCATTGAGTGCTTACTATCTGCCAGGTACTGCACTCAGTGCTTTACAAGGATTGTCTTATTGGATCCTCGCAACAACCCTGAAAGGTAGGTGTTAGTCTTGTCTTCATTTTACAGAGGAGGAAACTGAGGACAACAGAGATGAAGAGATTTGCCCAGAGTCACATAGCTAGTAAGTGTCCGAAGCTGCATTGGAAATTAGGTCTTCCTGACTGCAGGTCCATCTGCTGCACCACATAGCTGCTTTGGGAAAGATGACATTAGCCTTTGCAAAGTACAAACACAAATTATTAATAAAGAGCTTTTGACTAATTCAATTCAATTCCACAAACATTTATCAAGTTTCTACTGGGGGTCTACTAGCACAGTCTCTGCCTGAATTTAAGGCAAGCTGAGATAGCCACTAATTATTTCAACAGCTGAAACAAAGATAGTCATATAATAATTCAAAAGTCCTGTGAGAAGTCTAACATGATAATAAAAAATATAACTGGAAATCTTATCATTTTTGTCACATAACTGATCAGAACATCTGATCTTAGTCCCTTCTTTACCAAAGATAATGAAGGCTTAAGATGAAAAACAACAACAAATCCATCCAAACATCATTTTGTTTCTTATAACCAAGTTGCAAAATCAGCCAGAACAAGCTGCTTTCAATCCAAATTTGTGGAAATATTTTGGCAATAGAAAGGAGTAATAATAAACATTTATTTGAGTGATTAAGAGCTGAGGAAAATGTCTCCCACTAGTAGCAGATTAAGCACTTGCATTTAAACGTTTTATGTATTGTGTATTTTCAAGCTTGTTCACTTATTTCCAAAGTTATTTTCATCTTCCATTGTCTACCTCTGCACCAATCATCTATTTTTTGTCATATATTTTTGTGGCAAGCAAATACTTTCTCAAGTGAATCTAACACTTTAAAAGTTTGAAGATGTCAGAAATACAGCACTAGGATTTCATTGCGGGATCAAAGAAACATTGGAATGAAGTGAGAAAAGGTGCAACTGAAACCTATCTCTTCCATAGCTATACTGAAAATCACTGTCATTTACAAGTTTATCCCATTGTCAAATGTATTCTTTAAAGTATGACTTCTTTTTTATGGTGCTGCCAAAATGTCTAACACAGCAAACCAGCTGTATTATTTCGTTGTAGCATGATTTCCTTTTGGCTTTGCTGCTTGACAAACTCAACCCCCCAAATTACATCAGGTTAGCAGGCTGACTAAAAAAAATTCTCTTCCCATTTAGATACTTATCAACATGTTCTGGCTATAGACATTCAGGAAATTTAAATCCAGCTGTACACAATCCTACAAAACTCAAATTTCCAAACTCATCATAATTTGTTGATTGCAGAGATGGCCTTTAGTCAAAGGCTGTAACATCTCATAGATGATATCCATGAGAGAGACTTACCCATTAAAGATAAGGGTTAAATATTGGTTATTCTAAAATCAAAATGCAAACAATAAAGTTTTTCCAACTTTCTGTTTGTGCTACAATGGCCATATTCATGAAATCCATTGGCCAAGCTTGGATTGTACTGAAGTATATTTCTGTGAGAGAAAACTTAATGTTTGCACACAGTTCACAGTGTGAGCTGCTTATAACTTAGGATAAGTACCTGTCAATGGTTCTTGAAAAAGTCTGTAATTATACTTCTACTAACATTATTAAGTTTTTAGAAAATTAATCTAATATAATAATAGGAAACTGTAGAATTTCGAGAAATTATGTTGCTTTCTTCTCAGCAATAGAATTAATGCCGTTAGGTAGTTATGCATACATACTCACCGTTACATATAATATGTATTGACTATAGTTCTGTGTTTTAATAGTAATGGTGATAGACACCTGCATTTTTATACAATTAGGGAGGGAAACTTCTGTTTCTAAAGAACACTAAGTGAAGCCGAATGGATACCTGCTATTTATGCTAATTCTTATCATGAATAATGGTCTGGTGAAATGTGGAGTGCTACAGATAACACTGTCTCCTTGCAGTTCCATCAAAAGAGAGAAAACTGTAGATAGAGGCAAAGATGCCTCTCTGATTATTAGGAAGGAACTCAGAGATCATTAAGTCTAACCAAATCCTCATTTTCTAGATAGATGAATTCAGACCATGACAGGTCAAAATTGTCAAGGTTGGTCTCCTTCCTATGCCCCTCAAATGCATTGTTGATAACCACTTCCATCTATACTTTCTTCTCACTTGGGATTCCTTTTCCTCTCTGTTCCTCCAATTACACATCCTTTAAGAATAGTTCAAGACCTCCTATCTCTAGGAAGCCTCCGTCCTCCAAGACCTCCATACCTCAATGACTCAGTTTTTTCAACTGTCAAATGATGGGCTAGACTCAAAGCCTTCTGAGGTCTCTTCTACCTCTAGATAGATAATCCTATGACTCTCACTGTCCCTTGCCTCTTACTCTATGTCATGGGATTCTAACTTCCTGAGGCAATCTTTAGGGGAAAAAAATGTTAGGAAGCTGGAACCCAGGGCAAAATACACAGCTAAGACTTTGAGGGTGGTATCAACACTAGAAAGGGCCATCCACCAAGGAAGATAGGGTCCATGGCAGATAGTACTATGTGTTCTGCCAACTTTTCTATCTGGGAGACAACCAATTAAAATGAACATCAAGGGCAATCTGATTGAGAATGATAAGATGAGAGGAGTATTAAAGTCAGTTTAATTCAGTTAAACAAATGCTGCATGGCACCCAAAATCTGGTTTTACTTTTGTTTTTTGAGACCAGGTCTCCCTAGATCACCCTGGCTGGAAGTACAGAGGTCACTCAGAGTCCTGACGCCATTACAGATCATCCTGGTAGCTTTGAGTTGCTCTGCTTCTGACAAGTTGATCTGCCCTTTTTAGGCAGTTCCTGGTACCTTCTCCACTCCCACCTCCATTGGTGATAGATGCAGTGTGGACACTCTATCAGCTCATCAACTGCATCTCCTAACTCTTAAGCTCAAGAAATCCTCCAGGCTTTCCCAGTAACTGGGATTACAAGCACGTATTACCACCCCAGGCTGATACTAGTAAACTTAAAATACACAAAGAAGCTATCAGCAGGTTGGGTGGATTATGCAGGATCTATGAGACAACAGTTAAAAACTGTAATGGATACAAATCATGGATGAGTTGCACCAGAAGAACTACCCACTCAAATCAAGGAAATCACACATTCATTAAAAAAACAAGAATGTTCAAGGTATTTTGGCAGGAGCAAGGTACACAAAGATCAAAAAGACAATCCTGGCCCTAAAAGAACTTAAAAAGCTAATGGGGTGGTGCGATAAAACATATATACAAATGGCTAAGACAAATGCAGGAATGCAGAAAAATTCAATTAATTAAATGTGCAAAGGACTGAAATGAAGGAAGGAGATACAAAAATGACAACATATCTTCTAAGAGCCTGCAATCTACTGCTATAATGCCAGATGCAAACAAATACATATAATAGGAGATAGACAGTGATAAGGGCAAAGAAGATACAGGCAAAGTGTTGTATAAGAAAAATGGAAGAGGGAGATAGCACTTTTTACTAAGGGTGGGAGGAGTAGGGGTGGGCAGTTAAGATCAATGAAGGTTTCAACAGATGAGGAGGGACTGTAGTCAAGGCTTGGGGGAAATCCTGTACAAATGCAAAGGCAGAAGATGGCAGAAATTTGCACAAAAGGGAGTGATCCCCTATCAAAGGAGAGAAAGGTATATTAGAATCAGATTATGGAAGACCTTTTCCACCCTCAATTACATGTAAACAAAAAATTTTAACAATTATTTAAAACAATTTTTAGTTTCAAATTCTTTTTCTCCACTCCTTTCCTCCTTCTTGAGAAGGCAAGCAATTATACATGTGCAATCATACAAAACATTTCCATATTAGCCATGTTGTGAAAGAAAATGCAGACCAAAAACCCCAAGAATAATCAAGTAAGAAAATTGCATTCAAACTCCATCAGTTCTTCATTAGGAAGTGGGTAGTATTTTTTTTTATCATAAGTCCTTTGGAATTAATTATCTTTGATCATTGTATTGCTGAGAATAGGTAAATAATTCACAGTTGATTATCACATAATTTTGCTATTACTATGTACAATGTTCTCCTGGTTCTGCTCACTTCACTTTGCATCAGTTCATGTAACTCTTACAGAAGTACTTAAATGACATGTTAAGGAATTTGAAATTTTTCTGTAGAGTATACTGAAAGATGAATGTACTATTTTACAACACTTTCTATCCCATTTTCTTCAAATTGCTACCCAACGTTTCCAATAGTTTCAGCTGAATAATGAAATCCTTCCCCAGTGTTTTGTAATTGTGGGTTGTCCATTTCTGCTATGAAGGAGGATCTTCATTGTCTCTTTCCATTACTCAAGAGAGTTCACTTTCCTTGTAGTGCTGCTTTAATTTTCAATGGTGTATTCACTATGTATATTGGTATTCTCTGAGTTCAACTTATTTTTGGTTTATTTTTGTCTTCTCACAATTTCTGGAGCGCATCCTATTTATCATTTTTATTGTGCAGTATTACTTGAATTGTGGGAAGATGGTGGAGTGTTGGACCTAGTAGAATCTTGTTTACCCACAAAATCCCAATAAAGCTCTAAAAATATACCAAATAAGAAATAACAATGATAAAAAAATATCAATGAGAATTGGCTATGAAACTCCTCTATCTATTCTAGGACTGTGCAAAAAGGTGTCAAAATTCTGAGGAAGCAAAGAATGGAGACAAGTTAAGGTAGGTGGAAGGCTACCTTCCCTAGCTTGGTATGAAATGGGCTGGTGCCATATCAGGAGGGAGGGCCAGAGCAGCATCTAGCACACATGACCCCTATGCCCCATCCCTGGCAAGAAACAGGGCCAGAGAAGTGCTTAGGCCTTAGAATGAGGCAACCTAGAGCCCCATCTATCGCAAGAGGTGGAACCAGAGAAGCATATAAGTAGCCCTAACATCTGGCAGCCCTAACCCAATATACTACCTAGGTAGCTTGGACCTATACCATGGTAGGAGAAAAGGCTAGAGAATTATACACCCATGCACATGCACACATATACACACACAAATGCCAAACACAATGAAGAAATACCTTAGCCTGAGAGAATTCCAAATGGTGAAAACTTCATAAAAAAATCCAAGTAAAAGCCTCAGAGAAAATGTCTTGACCACAAGGACTACAATGATAACTAGAAGAAATTAAACAAGAGATGCAACATGGAATATCTAGGGAGGACAAAGTAGCAAGGAGAATTAATACCTTATTCAAGAGCTGAACTCCTTGAAGATAAGAACAGACCAAATGGAAAACAATAAATCTATGGTAGAAAAACAAATATCATAATAAAAATCAAAAGTTTGAAAAAACAGAAGAAAAAGTAAGGTATACCTTTACAAAAACAACTAACTTCGACATCAGGTCAAGGAGAAATCATCAAAGAATCATCAGATTACCTAGAAATCATGACACCCTCCCCCCTCTCCCCAAAACTGCTTAGACACATTATTTCAAGAATTCACAAACTACTTAGCTCTCATAAATGAAACTTCCCAGGAACTTCACAGACCAAATCCAGAACTTCCTGGCCAAAAAAAGTGGCATCTGTCACTCTTAGGGAGTGAAGAGTTTGGAACATAATATTCCATAAGGCAAAAAATAAAGACTTACAATCAAGAATAACTTACTGAGCAAAACAGCATAATGTTATTGGGGAAAAGATGGATCTTCAATAAAACAGAGTATTTTTTCAAGTATTTCTGGTACAAAATACGTCAAAACTGAGTAGAAACTTGGAAAGGAAAACATAGGAGACAAAAAAATATAGAAAGGTACACACATTTCATGATTTAGAGGTGACTGTGTAAGGATGAATTATATACATGCTAATATACAAAGAAGAATCAAATGTTCTCTCAGATTCCTAATATTCCTAAAAGTTAGAGAAAAATAAGATAGGCAGATGACTGGGAGTGATTCTGTTCTTGATATTCTTAGGAGAAGGAAATGGAAAGGACTATACTGGGATGGAAAGGAAGAGGAAGGGAACTCACTATCACATAATAGGGGTGCATAAGATGCAAGATATGCAAACACGGAGGGAGGAATATGGGAAAACAGTTATCACTTGCATCTCAGTTGCATCTGAAATGGACAAGGGAAGGCACACACATAGTACAGTGCAGAATAGCTAATAATATAATACCTAACATTTATATAGCACCTTCTATGTACTGGGCATGGTGCTAAGTACTTTACAATTACTGTCTCATTTGGTTCTCACAACAACTCTGGGATGTAGGTATTGTTATTATCCCCATTTCTCAGTTGAGGAAACTTGATCAGACAGAGGTTAGGTGACTTGCCCAATATCACACAGCTAGTAAGTGTATGAGGCTGAATTTGAACCCAAGTCTTTCTGACTCCAGGACTGGTGATGTATCCACTCAACCACCTAGCTACCTCTATAAATACATTAACTCAACAAGGAAACAGGGCATAGGGAGAAGGAGTACATGGTAAGTAAAAGAGCACTCATGAACAAAACCCAATGAGAGGCAGCAACAAGGCAGAAATAGACTGTATCATTAATAGATTACAAGTATTAGGCAAAATTCTTTTTCATCACCTTTTTCTTTGTAAATGAGATATAAGAAAGGAGAAGAAAAAGTACAAAAGGACAGAAGAAATTTAAATATACACTAACAGTCATAACTATGGAGACTTGCGGGTCATGTGAACAACAAGAGGAAAGAGCAGACACTTTCTCTGATCCTCATGTCCCTTCAAATACTCCCAAAATGGAAATTATGCACAAAAGATAAAACAACTTCAGCAATGTCCATGATCTAGGACACTGGGAACCCAAAAGAAGGAAAAAAGCAAACCAAAACCAAAACCAATTAATTGATGCCTACCTTGGCTTCACTACAGAAATCAACCCCAAAGTACCAGTTGAGTGGCACTCTGAAGTGCTGGTACCAGTCCAGAGATCTGAGGAACAGAGGGAGTGGGTCAGAACACTGGAACAAGACACTATATGTATGTGGGGACTGTCTGGCACTCCACTACGCCTCAGGCAAAGAGCCTACCAACCAGCTGGGATCAGTTCTGTCCACCTAAAAGTCACCTGAGGCACAGACCCACACTGGTAAACCACGTATTTCTCAGTATGGAAAAGAGACTGAGAAGCAATAAGATTCAGCACCAGGGAAAGCTCCATCAAAGAGGAGGGAGTCAGAAAATGAGCAAAATGACTGAGACTATCAAAGATCTGAGGAGGAAGAAAATTCAAAGACCTTGAACAAAAGCGGATAATAAAAAGGGAAAACATTAATAGAAGAAGAAATGACTTTCAGATCTATTAAAGGATTTCAAGTATCTATGAATAAATGTTTCAAAACAATGGAAAATAATCCAACATTCGATGAAAAAGAGGTCTTTGTGGAATTGGAGGAGAATATGGAACCAAAACACCTTGTTTTCAAGAGGTTTAGAAGAGAAATGAGAATTATAGCATAATTTATGTCCTCCTTAACAAATAACTGGCAGCACAGAAGAACTGGAATCTGTGATGTTAAGAATCACCAAAGAAACAAAAGAACAATGAACTGAGAATGTAAATTAACAGAAGTAAAGAAAAATTAAGAAGATTAGAAAAAAAAACAATCATAACTGTGATTGGGAAGAACTTACCCACAAACAGAAGACTATAGCAAAATGGATTAGGAATAAAGAATACAAAAATGTGCTATTTACAAAAACTATACTTGTATAAAGATTAACATGGAGTTAAAATGAGGGCCTTGAAGAGAATCTGTTATACTTTAGGTATATTAAAAAAGGCTGGGGTAGTAACAATGATTTCAGATCAGACTACAGTAAAAATTGAAACACCAAAAATAATTGATATAAAAAAAATATCTGTGGTATAAAGGCAATATAGATAACTGAGCAATATCAATACTTTATAAATGTACTGAACAAGCATGGTATTTAAATACAGAAAGGAAAAGTTCATCAAATTGTAGGCAAAAATAGACAATAAAACTATAATAGTGGGGTACCTCAATATACCCCTTTAGGATCTTGACAAATCTAACAACAAAAAGTATAAGACCCACAGAAATAACAGATCTTTGGTGATACATATTTCACAACTATGCATTGCATATTTTAAAAAACTGATTCCCTTACTGGACATATAAAAACTTCAGAAACAAATACAGAAAACCAGCATATAAATACTAAATATTTTCCTGCTATTCATTTACTGCAGTAAAAATTATATTCAAAAAAGGGTCTATGAAGAAAGAATTAAAAATTAGTTGTCAAATAAATAAGTTGGTTCTAAAGAAGTGTTGGGTCAAGTAGAAAAGTGAGAAAGAATTTTTGCAACAAGTGTCTACGAAAAAGGCCTCATTTCTAAAATATATAGAAAACTGAGTCAAATTTACAAAAATAAAAGTCATTCCACAATTGATAAATGGTCAAAGGATATGAATAGGCAGCGTTCAGAGGAAGAAAGTAAAGCTATCTATAATCATATGAAAAAATGCTCTAAATCACTACTGACTGGAGAGATGCAAATCAAAACAACTCTGAGGTGTTACTCCACTTATCAGATTGGCTAACAAGACAAATAGGAAAATGATAAATGTTAGAGAAGATGTGGGAGAGTTGGAACACTAATTCTTTGTTGGTGGAGCTGTGAGCTCATCCGACCATTCTGGAAAGCAATTTGGAACTACACCTAAAGGGCTACAAAAATGTGTATACCCTTTGACCCAAGAATATTGCTTCTAGGACTGTATCCCAAAGTTATCATAAAAATGGGAAAAGGTCCCACACGTACAAAAAACATTTATACCACCTCTCTTTGTGGTGGCCAAGAACTAGAAATTGAGGGGATGCCCATCAACTGGGGAATGGCTGAACAAGTTACAGTATATGAATGGAATGGAATACTACTGTGCTATAAGAAATGATAACAGGAGATCTCCAGAGAGGCCTGGAAGGACTTACATGAATTCATGCTGAGTGAAATGAGCAAAACTGGGAAACCATTGTACACAGTAACAGCCACAGTGTGCGAGGACTGTTTCTGATAGACTTAGAATGTAAGGACCTAAAACATTCCCAAAGGACTCTTGAGGCAAAATGCCATCCACATCCAGAGAAAGAATTATGGAATCAGAACGCAGAATGAAGTAGTCTATTTTCTCTTGTGATATGTTTTGGTTTCTCTCATTCTTTTTAATTCTTCTATGCAATATGACGAATGTGAAAATTTGTTTAATAAGAATGTATGTGTAGAACCCATATAAGATTGCATGCTGTCTTGGGGAGAGAAAATTTTAAGACTTATGAAAGTAATTGTTGAAAACCAAAAACAAATAAATTAATTTATTTAAAAAAACCAATTAGTTTAACAACCATTAAAACAAGCACTTCCATGTGTTACATATGTATATATACATACATGTATATGTAGAACATAGAGGTTTACAAATGAAACTGTGAATCTCTATTCTGTATAGCTTGCTTTTTAAGTGTCTAATAAATTGAACATGTTACTTTCAAAAAATAAAGAATTGTTGGGTCAAAGGACAAATTAAAGAAACAATAGAAGACTTCATCAAAGAACATGATAAGATCAAAGAGCGTACACAAAGGTATAAGATGCAACTAAGGAAGGTTTAAGGGAAAATTTATCTCTAAATTTGAATTAGAAAAATATTGTAGCATTATATTCATATATCATGGGTTTAAAAAAGTATTTCCTAATTAATGGGCACTATAATATTGCTAAGAATACCTTGGTACATATTATATTTTAGTTTCTTTTCTCTCTCTATCTTTAACTTCCTTGGAGTGTATATATGCAAGATTTAATGTGTTTTCTCTATTAATTTTTCCCTAGGTTTTGTCAGTCTTATGTAGAAACCTTTTCAAAAGAGTGCAAAATAACTTCACAGAAGAAAAAAACAAAACCAAGAGGCTAAAAACTGTTACATGCAATTTAGGATTTTAAAATGCAAGTGAAGGGTTGATATACCAGTACATATATCTGAGGAAGATGTGCGTGGACAACGAACAGGGACTAAGATATTAAAAGGAAAAAGCAAAAAGGCTGTATTGCTTTTGTCAGCTAGTCAACAATCCTTTAGTAAGTGACTAATGTTTTCCAGGCACTGTGCTGAGGGCCGGGGCCTTGAAGAATGGCAAAAGACTCTCTGTTCCCCAGGAGCTCATAATCTAAAGAGGCATCTCCTTTATGCCTGCAGAAAACTATGTTCAAATAAAGGTGGGAAGGGAACAAGCATTTGTATATGGCCTATTTTATTCCAGGTAACATGCTAAATGATTTGCAAATATTATCTTATTTGATCCTCGCAACAACCCTGGGAAGTAGATGATGTTAGTGTCCCCTTTCTACAGTTTAGCAGACTTGAGGCAGACAGCATTTATATGACTTGCCTAGACTCTCACAGCTAATAAGTGTCTGAGACCAGATCTGAAAGCACGCCTTCTTCACCCTGGGCCCAGGACTCTATTCACTGTGCCACCTAGCTGCTTCTGTCAAACGAAACATACAAGATAATGATAAACAGAGGAAAGGTGCTAGTGTTAAGGAAAGGCTTCTTGCATAATGTAGGGATTTGAAGGAAGTCAGGAAAAATTTTGTAAAACTATTCTATTAATAATTCCAAACTCTTCCTTGAAACAGAGGTCCATCTTTTTTTTTTTAAACGTTAATGTTTACCCAGTGATGTCACCTTCAGCCTGAACTTCATTAAGTATTATCCAGGAGAATAAGTCCTGTGGAGAAGGGTTCAGCCATCCTTACAAACTGCTAACCAACTGCTACCCACAGAGAAGGTGAGACAACCTACCTGAAGCTGTAAGACCCCCAGAGGGGGAGATAAGAGGACAACATGGGTTAGGCAAATCAAGTCACCACTACCATCTGTATTACAATCTTACCTTAGATGCTAATGAAGATATTCCAGGGATCTGAACTTAAGACCTTTTGGGAAGCAACCCTTGTGGAGGTGGTCCTGCAGATCTTTTAAAGATCTCACAAAGGAAAATTCTTGGCACTCTAGTAGTTGGTGCTATAAAATAGTTCAATTATATCTATTTAAAATAGATATGATTTTATTAGTGGAAATGACATTAAAGAAAAGGCATTAACACCTGTTTTGTTGCTGTAATCACAGGACCTTTCCATCTGGTTTATAGCAAACCTATGTATTGTCTCTCCTTTAGAATGTGGGGTCCTTGAGAGCAGGGACTGTTTTATATTGTTATTTGTACTCCAAGTTGAACACAAAGCTTTGCATGTAGTAATTGTTTTAAAAAAACCTTTTACTCATCTATTCAATGGGCATTACTCAAAGGCCAACGGAGAAGTGTAAGAAAGAGGCAATTAGGCAATAAAGCATTACTTATTTTTTCTATTCACAACTTTTATTTCATTTTTCAAAATTTCATTTATTTTCATCTTTATTTCATTACTTCATTTTTCCAGCTTTTAAAAATATTGAACTTTTAAATATCAACTAAAATAAGTACTTCCACATAAAACAGAAAAGAGATAGGTCTTACACGAAACTCAATCTCTATAATGCACATTTTTTTGTCTTCTTAAGTATGTAACTTAACGTATTAATATCCTTAATTGTCTTGTCTATTATTATTTCTGGCTTTCTTGCTAGTCTTCTCTCCATTTCAAAAACAGGTTTCAGTGACCTTCTTTTCTTTTTCCTCTTTGAGGGAGGGGGACAAAACTCTTCTTTATTCCCTTCTCTTCCACTCAACCCTCCTCAAATTGAGAAAAAAGAAAAATAAAACACTGTATTCATCCTTAGAGGTAGTACTTCCATCAAAAGAGATCACGTGAAGTATGCAGAGCTAATGACGTGCATTTATCTTAATTCCTGCCATTTTGCTGAAGTTCTTCATCCCATTTTTGCTTTCTTGGACTTTTAAGATAAATTATAAACATTACCCACAAATAATAATATTCCAATATCTTCTTTGTCAAAGTTAATAAGAGTTATTAATTTAACTTTATTACTATATGATGTAACTAGTGATACATCAAAAATAATAGCTGCTTTTCTTGCATTTCTTTTTTCTTTTTCTTGCTTTTCTCCTACTGTTAATGTTAAAAGCTCTAACAGTTCTCTAAGGGAGATTATTTTGGCAACTGATATCAGAGATAACTTTGAGGTTTTAAGCCATCTGGGATAATGGTAATGTCAATAGCAGTAATAAGAAAGCTGGTGATTTGGGGAAAAGATGATGAATTTGGCTTTGGACATGATGTCTTTGAAGTTCTGGCAGACCCACCTCCTGATAGGAGTGATGGACTTCAGTGGAGATTGAGATATATAATTTTGGGGCACAGCTAATGTAGGTGTTTAAATCATATATTTTTGTTCAAAGGTGTCTTTCTTTTCTCTTCCAATGGAAGGGGTGAAGTAGATTTCTCTTGGTTAAAACTAAATTTAAAAAATTAAGTTCTGGCAGGATGTCTGGAGAGAGATGTTTAATTAATAGTATGAGAAATTTAAGGATGGAGAAATCACAGATATTTGGGGAAAGTGAAGGGGCAAGGGGGTAGCTGGAGAATAAAGGAAGGTTTCATGGAGTTTCTGAGTATGTCTTGAAGTGAGTCAAAAAGCATTTTTTAAGCATCTACCATGTGCTAGGCACTGGGGGTAAGTGCTAGAAGAAAGTGTTTAAACAGGGAGTGGTGCAGATGAGGTTGGTGGGGAAACCGTTCTAGGCATGGGGAAAAACTATCAGCAAAGAAACAGAAGCAAGAAAAAGATGAGAAAGATAAACAAGCAGTGAGTAGTAAGTAGCCCAGACTTGTTGGAAAGAAGAGCATGTGAAGAGGAAAGATAAGAGAGAGGACCCCAAATCTAAATATAACTAGTTTATACTTTATTCATTAGGCAATGGAAGACTACTACAGGGGTATGATGGAAAAATGACACTGTCAGGGTGGTGCATTAGAAGTAACAATAATACAAATAATATTCCCCATTTACATAATACTTTAGGATTTGCAAAGCTCTTTACATACATTATCTCATTAGAGCCTCATAAGCTGGTGAACCAGGCACTACAGAGCATTACTGCCACTTTATAGTTGAAGAAACTCAAGAACATAAAGGGTAAGCGAAGGGCACTTGACCATTAAGCTAATGTCTGTGGCACCTGGATTTGGGTTCCCTAACTCCAAATTCAGTGTTTTCCCCACTACATCGTACAGAAATAGAGAATTTTGGGGGAACTAGACAGAGCTAAGTGGTCACCAGAGATCAAGGTTCTGGTTTTGGGAAGATGAGTCTTGAATATCCTGAATTTGAGGTTCTGCAGGATTAAGATGGAACTATTTAAAAAGCAATGAAAATTTTGGTACTGAATCCTTGAGAAGTCAAGGATGGGGATAGAGATTTGAGGGTCCTTTTTAGAGAGGTGATAATTAAAGCCTTGGGAGTAGAAATGATTATAAAGGTTATGGGGCAGGAAAATAACAAGGGACCACTGGAAAAAGAGAAGGAATAGTTAGAAAGGTAGGAGAAAATCCATGAAAGTGTAGCCATTGTAAGAGGCAATAAGGAAGACTGATCACATAGCCTAGCTAACAGCAGAAAAATCTATGGGTTGACTTTAAGCATATGTATGTATATAAAGCTTCAAGTCTTTTTTTTTTTTAAAATACTAGCTAAAGAAGTGACAAATCATCATCATCTGGCGATGGTTGTTGCACTAGCCCAAGAGTTTCAATTGTCAAAGAACTGGTAGGTAAATTAGGAAGGATGCCCAAGGCAAAGGCAAAGAAGTACAGACAATTTCCTCTGCTATTTATGATGATGACAATAATGTTAATGATTCATTTGCCCCATAACTCTTCAGCCCACGGATGGATGAAAGCAAAGGGGCTAACAAGGATTAGACTTTAGACTATACACAAATGAATTACTTCCCCATCTTTTGACACACACACACACACACACACACACACACACACAGAGCACCCAGTTATCCATGTCTACAGACATCTTAACATCTGAGAAGCAAGGCCACCTATTTGTCACTTCACTAACTCATTGCAATCAATCAACATCTGGAGCCTTGGATTAGATTTTTACCCTACGCAGTACAGTTCACAAATTTTTGACGCCAAAGTACAAGACCATTTGTCTATTCTTAGAGGGATTACAGAAAATCTTGGCTATTAGGAATTAAAAAAAAAAAACTATAATAAATTTGAAAGGAAGGTATCTTGTATAATTTTATCTCTGCAGTTTTATTTTAGCACAACCAGAAGCCTTATGCAAAAGCATGATTACAATATGAGTGATATAATAGGAACTATTAAAAACCAGGTAAAATTGCAGCTTAAAAGAGTGGTCTAAAAAGGTAGCTTCAGGAAATAGTAGCATATAGAACAAAAGAATTCATTTCAAAATAAAGTATTAAATGATGCTAGAATTATATGTTATTTTATATGACCTGTCATTCTTCTCCCTTTAATGGGTTGGTGGGGAGGAGAGGTGGGATTTAGAAGTTAATTTTTATTAGCAATAAAAAAATTGGACAAAATAGCAGTCACATGAATTGGATAATAATAATGAATTTTGGCATCCTGCTCTTCTATTCAGAAGCATAAAAATTAAATGTGGGAAAATATAAAATATGCAGATAGGATAAACTATTTTTCTCTAATGCATTTTGTACTACTTCTATATATTGTATTTTATTTTAAAATTATGTGATTGGAATTTCAAGTTTAATTGATTAGTGTATATTTTTAGAAAGATTTATCCTATATAGCATATATATATGTGCATATATATATATATAAATTTATAATGGAATGCACATAGTATTTGAGATCACCTTCTAAGAAGTCAGAAAACATCTCCTTGGTCTAGGATTTAATCCTTTATAACAATGTTTCCAGAGGAAATTCAGATGCATTAAAACAATTTCACATTACAGCCTAATTTCCAACAATATGAGTGGTCAAAACTGTGTACTGCCTAAACCTGGATCCTGATTTTTTGAAGCAAGCATTTCCCATTTTCATTTTTGTTCTCTTCATTTAATGTAGGTCTATGTGTGCCTTTGGGAGTATCTGTTGTTGCTGAGACCCAGGGTCACCAATTTTAGCTAGGTATATTTCATAATTAACAAATTGAGTTTTAGTGGATGGGAATAAAGTGTATATATATATATATATGCATATATATATACACACACACACACACACACACACATACGTATATATGTATTGTGTGTATGTGTATATATTTTATATATACACATACACACACATATATATGGAGCAACAGTTAATTAAATTAGTAGCAAAGTGACATTAATAGCAAATGTGCAGGGCAAAAAAAGTATAGAATATTAGTCTATATCATTTAAATTTGATTTCTTAGGGATTTTATGAAACTTAAATTTTCAAACACACCCTTTTAAATAATAGCCCTCATTTTACAGATGAGGGTAATTTCCATAAAGGGAGGTGAAGCAAATTGTTCAAGGATCCCAGGTAATCACAGATGCTTCTTTTTTAGGTCAGTGTCATTAGAAGGAACTGAGAAATATGTCACTTGGCAGAGAAATGGAGAAAGGAGACCAATACCCTCCTCATACTTTTGGAGATACAAATAAGAATAAATCATGTTGACTTGTTTGAGTGACAAAAGAAAGAAGAAAGGATGTATACTAAGTGGTTTCCGACACTTTAATATAAAAACAGAATGAAGGCACTATGAAATAATTTACATGATAGCTGTGCAAATCCCCAAACAGCCTAAAGGACTGAAATTCAGCCACAATCGGACTTAAAAGTAAGGAAACATCTGTGGTTAATATGAACTGATTTCATACATTTAATTTTTGAAAATTTTCACTAGGCTGAATAATCAGTTGTGTTATTTGTGTCACATCCATGCTCAAATTTTCCCAACTACCTGAAGTTGTGAAAAATACCAAATTCTAAACAGATGGCCACTTATACAGAAAACACACAACTGGATAAAGAAGATGAAGTTTCCTGTAGCCCTAAGTGACTGAATGAATGTAAATGCTCATTGAAGGTCCTTCTTCCTCCCTACCTATTCACGAACAGTATTAAATGACCATTGGTAGGGAGAACAAAAACAAAACCCAAATCTCCACCTACCAAGAGATCTGGGGCTAGAAGGCAGTCATTATCCAAATCAAACAAATGGCCAGGCTATTTGGCCCAACACTCCTCAGAGGTTCTTAACCTGGGATCCAAGAACTTGGTTGTTGTTGTTTTTTTTTAATATCTTGTAAAAACTGCTTTTCAATATAATTAGCTTCCTTGGTAATCTTATGTCCTTTATTTTATACATCATAGGCTTTACCAGACACCATCGGGGTCCAGGACTCAAAAAGGCTCTAAATCTTGTTTGTATTATTTAAAGACTACATGAAAGCAAGGTTTTCATTGGTAGGTTGAAAAGTTAATAATAAATTGCACTTTAACTTTGGCATACTCCATAAAGTATGATTTTAAAAAGTTGTTTTTCTTTCTAGTTTGTTCTTCATATTTTTCAACATGGAAAATGTGAGCCCCAATTTTGGAAAATCATTTCCATTTTACTTGAATTTGTGTTTGAGAAATTTCAGCATTTTCATATTGTTGCTAAGGGTATGAATGTGACAATTTTTTAAAAGTGTGTGCATATTTGAGGAACTCTGTAATACAAACATTTATTTCTGATAAGAGTTATACTAAGGTAAAGAAATTAAATTTCTTTCAGTGAAAGCAATTCTAACAATTAATTCTTCTGTCCACACTACTACCAGTTGCCTCAGGGAAAATGTGGAGATTAAAACACATAAGCAATAAAAGCCCTCATAATTATTAACATCATGTTCCAAATAAACTAGAATTTCATCTTTGTTTATCCCGCAAAAAAAAAAAAATACTGACATGATACTTCTGAAGTTAAGCTTTTTTCTTTATTGTAGATAATAAAATGTAATTTTTCTACCTGACTGGTTTCTGAACGAATGAACTCTGGGAAATGTCAAATGTCTTTCTTTAGCTCAGTCAAATTAGTTTTTTTTTTTTTTAAGCTGCCTGGAACATGTTAAACACAAGGCTATGACCTTAAACTCTGAAATAATATTTCTAGTGTCTGTGCAAAAGACTGACCTCACATACACCTTTAGACTAATTACCGCAGTGTAATGTTGCCAGTGAACCACTGTAATTACACTCGGAGAAAAGTATGGTCTTGTTCTTTCCTAGCTAATGAAAATGATAACCTTTCCATTTTGATTCATCATTCACAACAGGCAGAGCATGCGATGCGGGGTCCCCAGGGTATACAGTAATTTTCCTGACTGTTTATGCACACTTCTGTTTTCTGGCCATAGAAAAGAGGGAATTAAAGAAGCAGGCATACTTATGCTAAAGACAGTCAACAGGAATAGTGGCAATAAGATTAAAATTTAATATCACCCTCATTCCATCATGCCATTCCACCATGGAGTAAAGCTGCAAGGACACCTAGAATGTGTCAAAACTGAAAATGACACAAAAACAAACAATAACTTGTAAATTTATCATGTTTAAGACACTAGCCACCAGCTTACGAAATAGTCCCTTTGGATCCCAAAGACAGTTGAAAGAATGGTAGAACATATTTTGTTCACAGTGGGTTAGGCTTAATCACAGACTATGACTTTCCCAGTTTTCTTCTTCAGGATAACATTTCTTCAATGTAAACATACAGATATTCTTTATATCATTTTATTAGTAGCACTAACACTACAATGTAAAAAAAAAATAGCATCTAATACCTTAAGTGTTTCCTTGAAGACTGTTCTTACCCTTGAACATGCTTTAAATATTTAATTTGTGCTGACATACTAACATCTACTCACATACTAATAGCCATGCACACCACTAGAATCCTCACTTTCTTCCAAGTAGCATGTTTCACTTTCTTTAGCTAATTAAAGCATTCAGAGATTGCAAAGAGAAGACAACTTGTGTACCTGAATGTGTTCATTGGTTTCAAAAGCACTACAAATTGCGTATATTTTGGTACGAGGAAAAATAAGACTCGAACCTCACTCAAAGTATCTAACACATAGTGGAGTTCTGTTATATCAAATCGGATTCAAATTTTTCTTTGAGTTATAGCCAACCAACTTCCCTGATGATTTTTCTCTTCTGCAGTTGCCTTTTATTTCCTTCCAGCCCATGTCTCTTCCAGTTTTAGCAGAAAGACAGGTCAGGGCTACCTCTGTTCATTTGGAGGTAAAATTCCATTCTGTTCAACAAAACCATTTCCATATCCTGACAGATTGCCCATAATGGCAGAGCTTCTTTGATTTGGTTGTAGCAATTCTTTAAAACAAACACTTACATATGACAAATGTTATCCTCATCCCTGTTCAGGATAAGAAGAATAATTCTGTGTACTTGATGGAACACTATTTAGACGGAAGGAGGAGAAGAAGAGCTAATTTCTACATTGAGCTCTAGGGTTCTTCGGTAATTAACCTTCGACTCTGCTCACTCCTACTTACCTCAGACACTTCCATCCCCAAACCCCCATGGAAACAACAAAACACACAAAGACAGAAGCATGGAGGAGGAAAGGTGTGTGTAACACCTCTCAACTTCCCCTGATAGGTTTTTACTTAATAATTTATTACAAAGGTTTGGTATTAACTCTATGTTACCTTGCTCCTGCAGACTGAGAGTGTGCTTTCTAACCATGAACAGTACTCATTTTCAACAGGATCTTTCTATAATAAAACAATCATATGTCCCATGGAGTTTATTATAATAGGACTTTATCCTGCCAATCTCTTGGGCAAGCAGTTAATTACACTACCACCTCATTCTTTCTAGGAATTCAACACATATTTCTCTGCCTTTTAATTGAGAAGAAGTATCTCTGGCAATCTATTGTTAATTCTTGTGGTCACTTTTCACATGCTTATTTTTCATAGTTCATGTTCACCTAGTTCAGCTACCAGGATGAAATTATTTAATTCAAACTAAAAGAAATCTTAGGAAACCACTTTTAAAAACAGCATCCAGATATGCAAATTTTGAATTTGTTCAATGTGTCACCATGTCTATTGATTTTCCCCCCTTGTTTCCATTTTCTAGCCTCCCTGACGCTTAGGATTTGATCAACTTACTTATTTCTAATAGGGAAATCCAGGCGATCAAGGAGACCTCTTCCAACTTTCTCAGACAGTCACTTCTCCTTTTGTGTGGTTGTACAAAAACAAACAGCATTCAGAGACAGGAATCGATCCTTCTAGAAGCGGTTTGTTCAAATGAACGTTACAAATAAAGATTGTGTTAAGTAAGATAAATCTTAGCCTACCACAGCACCACTGCCGAGTACAAAATAGATGTGGCAATAAACAACATGTGCTGTATGAACCACCATCTTTCAACCATTTGCCAGCGTGGATGGCGGCTAAGCAAGCAGAAAGGATTAGGTAGAAGTCAAAGACTGCAAGTCTCTAATGGTGTCTAATTAGCATAACAAAAGATATTCCCTCAATCTTTTCACACTGGGCAATACATCTCATTAAAGACAACTGAATAACAATTATTCTCTCCCACAACCCCTACCTCACCCACAATACTTCAGGCCTAGCTGGAACTGGAAGTAGGGGGATTAGGGGTGGGGGTGGGGTGGAGGAGAAACACAGACACATTTGGAGAGAGAGAGTGGGGGGAGAAGGAGAGTGAAAGAGAGAAAAGGAGAGAGAGAGAGAGGAAGGGGGGGGGGGCGGAGAAGAGAGAGAGGGGAAGGGCCACTCAGCTTCAGGGTAAATAGCCACTTCTATTCCTGTGCACCTGCATTTGAATGCTTCATTCTGATTTTGTATCCTGCTGTGAAAATGTAGCTTCTTCAGGCACATACAAGTTCTGCCATGCCGTATCTATGAATATAGTATTCAGAAATGTCAGTTGGTGACCTAAAAACAACAACTATTCCTCGAAGCAGCATGTTATTCTAAAATAAAATCTGTTTATGATTTGTTTCTCTTTCCCTCTCTACTAGGTTTTTTTTACCCTCCTCCTTTTCCTTTCTCCTTAACATGACTTCACTGAGAAAGATCTAACAAAGCCTGGTTGAAATCTTTCTAAATGTTACTGTAGTTACTGATTAGTCACACTGGAAAAGAGCAGAATTCCCATTTCCCCGTCCTCTTACAACTTTTTTAAGTGAAATTTCTAATCTTCAAGGTTAGCTTAATTCAGACTCATTCGTTCCCCCCTATTTTCTATCGATCACAGAAAATTGAGAAAATAGAAATGCAACACTGGGAAATTAAGAATTCAGGCAGTCAGGGGGCTGGTGTTTGTGTAAGCAAAACTGGTGGAGGGGAAAAAAACTTGCAGAGGGGACAATTTGATTCTTCAGGACTGATCTGCTAGGGAGATGAAAGTTTTGAATGAGTCTTTGTAAAATGCTAGTGGTTTTCCATATAAACCCAAGTAGGAGACAAATGAGAGGTAGAAGATTTAACTTTATAAAGCACACAATTTTTGATTCTAAGCTATTATTTTTCAAAAGAAACCTTAACCACTGAAATAGACATGATATATCTATATATTAAATGGCCTTGCCTGACAAAATATTAATGTCCTAAAACTTATATTTAATCACTTATATTTGAGTATTTCTTTAAAAAGGGCTGTTTTTCATAGACATAGGCAGGAACCACTAAGAATGAATATCAAGAACTGCCACTGAGGAGGTCTGAATTTTGCAAAATGCTATAAATGGTGTGACTGTATCACTATTTGATTGTGAGAACCTAAGACCATTCAAATTGTTACAACGGACCTTAAGATCCAACTTGAGATTTCTTTAATTCACGTTTGCCTGAACATGTTAATTGATTTCAAAGGCATTAAAAATTATGTAAATTTTGGAACCAAGAAAAATAAGTGTGTTAAAAACTATTTGTTAATGATATGACATATGTGATAACTTTGGAATTAAGCATGAGATAACTTTAAAAACTGATTCAAATATTTTAAACCGGATGTCCTGGAAAGCACCAGGGTAGCTGTAGAGAATGAAGCCTGTTCACACCGAGCTTGTTCCAGACACAATCATTTTTGTAGGTACAGCTGTCTCAGAATTTTCAGACTTCTTTTTGTATGCCCTAAGCTCCACAGAGTGCCATCCCCTACCCATCCTAGTATTTTCCTGGTGTGTAGTCTCTAGTCATTGATCTAATGAATTCATTCAGACTAACAGCAAGGTGGCACAGGATAGAGCACTAGGCCTGGAGTTAGAATGACCAGAGTACAAATTTAGCCTTAGATACTTACTAGCTGCTTTATTTACCCTGGGCAAGTCACTTAACCCTATTGCTCAGAGTTTCCTCATCTGTATAATGAGCTGGAGAAGGAAATGGCAAAGCACTCCACTATCTCTACCAAGAAAACCCCAGATGGGGTCACAGTGAATCAGATGTGACTAAAACAAGTGAACAACAATTAATACCGATATTAGGCAGTTAGTGTACTGTCTGGCAAGCACACAGTTATTGCTATTCAGTTACTTTTAGGTGAGTCCAATTCTCTGTGACCCCATTTGGGGTTTTCTTGGCAAAGTGGAGTGGTTTGCCACTTGCCTCTCCAGACCAACAAGTGTTAAGTGACTTGCTCAGGGCTGCACAGCTAGTAAGTGTCTGAGTCTGAGGCACACAACAGGCACAATATAAACGCACACTCCCTTCTTAACTTCATGTGCTACTCACTCTAGGGGTACAAGAGGCATCTTGAGGTTAAAAGAGGAATGGAGTAGGAGCCAGAAGACAGGCTCTGGACTGTCCTCTAGTTCCAGTTTCCCCAGTTTAATACTATGTGGCCTCTAGTCATAGTCTCCATGGCCTGCTTTCTCCTCTATAAAATGGGGATTACAGTTACAGTTTAGGAACAAATGAGATACACTGGAAAGGAGGAATGCATGGTGTTAAGAGGCCTGGTTTGGGAGTCAGAGAACCTGGGCCCAAAGCTTAAGCTGTTACTTTCTGTTCAGTTTTCTGGGACACAGTTCCTCATCTATAAAGAAGGGGTTAGATCAAATGTACAAGGTCTCCTTTAGCTCTAGATTCTTCGACTAAATATAAATTCTTCTTGCTATTTTGACAGAGGTTAAGAGAACAATTAGCACAAAATGATGAAGGGAATGAATGGGAGAATTTCAGGCCCCAGAGGAGATACTTAGTCATCTGGGGTGCCTCCACAGGCTAAAAAGGAAAACTTTAGTATCATATCCCTTATTTATTCTTCATTCTCTACCCCATTTACTTGCCTCTTTACTTATATCACCTTACTGTTATTATTTTATTTCCTTCCTGCCCCTTCTTTCTCTGTAGACTCTGTGTGTGTGTGTGTGTGTGTGTGTGTGTGTGTGTGTATCTTTATAACATTTATAGGATGTTGGAGTTAGAGATTGAAAGAACTTCTGAAGTAATGTAATTCAATCTTTTCATTTTGCAAATAAAGCAACTGAGGCCCAGAGAGACTAAGTGGCTTTTCCATGGTCATATGTTTTTTTCAAAAGACATAGAAGAGATTTAAACTCAAAATTTCAGAACCAGGGGTCACATGTTCTTTAAATTATAATAAATAATCAAGAAGTCTTTGTGTGCCTTTGATGTACTGACTATTGTGGGAAACATAAAAGAAAAGACCCTACTTCCCAGGTAGTTATAGTCTACTTAAAAATCAGCATGGATAGTACTTTCTTCACACATGTTATGTTAGACCTCTGATGCAAAACTCATTTTGCCCTATTTACATGCTAGCAATAGTACTAGAGAGTGGAGACAGACAAGGAGAAAGAAAAGTCAAAAGGTGATTCCAAAAGTTTTATGCTGGAAGATTAAAGGATATTGGCACCATGGAGAAATGAAATTGCTGGCAAGTGAAGCTGGTTAAGAGTTGAGTGATGGAAAAGATGAAGCAAATTTTGAGAATGCTGAATTTGGGGTAGTGGCACATCAGTTTATGTGAAACTGTTCTATAAGCAGTTAGAAGCATAAGATGGTTAGGGAACTAGCTCCTGTTAAGACCTCAATTTCTACCTTGAACAAGATCTTCCATGGGTGCGGAAAACTGGATTTTGCTACCTCATCAATGGATTTTAAAATGCAATTTGCTTTTCAGCCACTGAGCACCCCTTTGACCGCTAGGCTAAGAAGCTGGAACTTGACTCAGCCACAGATAAGGAACTACTGACTATTTTTGAGCACAAGCATGACATGACTGGATCTATTCATCAGGAGAATTAAGCTGACAGTAGTTTGAAAGATGGATTGAGGGGAAAGAGAGTGGAAATGGGAAGACTGGTTAGAAGGCAATAGTCCGGGCAATCATGATAGGGCTGTTTTGAAGAGATAACCAGAATCTAATAACTGTAGTCAACCCCCAATGGGAAAAGACTGACTGACTGTGGGGGACTCATTCATTTATTCACTCATAAAACATCTATTAGATATCCACTGTCCAAAACACTGTACTAGGCAACAGGGGAGACACAAGGTTTAGACAAGAAATGGTCACTGGCTTATAGTCTTGGGGGGGGATCGGACACATAGGTTAGTATGATAAATAATGTTACTGTTTAAGTCTACTAGCAACATTTAAGACAAAGTGCTAAATAAAATCTGAGGAGAAAAAGCTCTTTCCAACAGGGGAAAGAAGGCTTCATGAAGAGTCAGCATTTGATTTGTACTTTAACAGATCTGTGCAAATTTAACAGCCAACAATGAGGAAAGAAATTCTAGCCACAAAGAACTGCATGGTGTATAAAGGCATGGAAGTGGGAGAGTCAAAGAACGCATCCAGGAGATAGCATGTAGTCTGCTTTAAATCATGTCTTCCTGACTCCAGGGTCAGTGCTCTATCCCTAGGGAGCCATTGGGAGATTTTTAAATAGAGAAGTGCCATAATTAGGCCATTTTTTTAAACCAATAATCTAGTGGCTAATGCCCACAAGTGACCTTGTAGAAAAACTTGATCATTAAGCTTGAGAAAGCTTGCCTACTTTTGGTAATGTTGGCTCCAGGTAACATTGTCTCCAGAGCTCTTGTCTCCCCATTTCATGTTTCAGTCCTCAGTTTAACTGGAATTGAACTTGTCCTCATCTTCCATTTATTGCTATAGCTAGAAAAGATAAATCAACAGCTAAAACTCATGTATTATAAAACAGGTACTGGGTACACTCACACATCCTGGGAAGATTTTGATTTTAAACAGAAAACTATCTTGGGGATCTTACTACCACTTTCTGCCTCAGTCCAACAATTCATTAAGGAGAAGGCAGAAGTTCCATATGTAGTGGATTTAATCAATAATATACTAACTGAAAATCAGGATATTTCTTATGCAATGATACTTTCTAGAAATACTCAACTGAGAGTGTCACTATTTAAACCACTCGATAATTTGCTGCTTGCAAGTGAGTTTCATTCCCCTGTTGACTGATTAGACAAATAGGCATTTCTAAATATTTAGAACTCAGACATGCTGAACCTGCTCAAAATTTAAAAGTGATTAGAAGAAATAACTATGGAACATCATATGGTAACGAAAGGCTCCCCTCCTCGACATGACAAAATCCTTCTTTTAGAAAAAAAAAAAAAGGATCTTGCTAAAAAAAAATTGAGTCTATTCTTGGACTTTCCTGCCCAAAATACAAGAGAGAAGAGTGAAAAAATTACTGAAGAGGGTGATAGAAACAATTTTAAAACGATAAGTGTGTAATTTACTTCTAGACCTCCTGGTAAAGCAAAAATGCTACCCCCAAATTTATCTGCAGTATAATGCTTTTAAGTCCTCTCATTTCTAAAACATGATTGCATATCATTCTGAAAGAGTTAAAACTATATAAATATTTATCATCCTTTTTTCAAAAGGATAAGTAAAACTCCTTTTGCATACATGAATTTTAGATTGCTAACACAAACATGAGAACATGGTCAGGGGGCCCATCATCTTAATGAGGATATGGTAATGATAATGACTTTTAAGGCAGCTTATATATAATCAAAACCCAGAGACGTCAGTGTTGTTCTAAGACATACTAAGACCTAGGAACAGCTAATGCTTTTAGAAGCATATGGCTGAATGACAGGAATACCATCAAGGGCTCATGGTGGTACCAAAGGGAAAGATTCATTAAAAGTGATAAATGGGATGTGCCTTTCTTAATGTTTTGCAATTGCGTGTTCCATACCCAGGCCAGTGGCTATGCATTTTAACTGCCTTTTTTAAAAAGGAGAGCTGCCAGACCTTAATTATAGATTAAATAGTTATTTGCAAATTAGAACTTCTTCATTAACATACCAGAAAAATAATTATGAACAATTCTCTGGTACTAAACAAAACATACTAATGGAGGACTATAAGAAGTTTGAGAACATTATGAAAGTATGGAATGAAAGCACTGAAAAATCATTTAGGTCACAGTGAACAAGTTAATTGGCTCCTCTTATACATTATAAAGGGAACAAGAGATAATTAGTTCACCATAATGCATATGCACAGTTACACAAATTTCCACCATGTCATGTGTATTGTAGACTGGTGGTTTTTGAAAAACTAAAATATGGCAAATTGGATTTTTCTTAGTATTTAGTATAGCTTCATTTTAATATCCCCACATAAACCAAACTTTCCTATTACAACCTCTTACAAATACTTCATCAATATAAATAGTCAATTATAATAATCTTGCCACTACTTTGCCCTAAAGTTTTCATAGATGTCCATCGGCTGAGTGATTCAGTCATTCAACGATCCACAAACTTCTGCTAAGCACCTACTATCTACCCAGGGTTGTGCTAGGTATTAGGGATACAAAGAGAAAATTGGGGGAAAAAAACCACTCCTTGACACATTATATCCTTATAATTGTGATTGCACAAGGTGTGGAAAGTATTTTAATTAATTTTACAGAAAGGGAAATCGAAGCAAAAGCAAGTCAGGTGACTAATTCATGAAAAAGTCAGAACAAGACCCCACTGCAGGGTCTTCAGCGCCCCAGCCTATTTCTTTATAGAATACTATATGATGCTGTGCCATTGCTATTCCTCAATATTTTCAAGATCATTTCTTGTTCAGTTGTTTCACTTGTGTCCAACTCTTTGTGACCTCATTTGGGGTGTCCTTGGAAAAGATATTGAAATAGCTTGCTATTTCCTTCTCCAGCTCATTTTACAGATAAGGAGACGGAGACAAACAAGGTTAAGTGACTTGTCCAAGGTTACACAGCTGGCAAGTCCAGTCTGAGGCTGGATTTGAACTCACAAAGATAAGTCTTTATGAATTCTGGGCTCTCTATCGACTGCACCACCTTGCCCTAACCAAGATCATAGGAGCATAGATTTAAAGCTGGAAGTGACCTTTGAGGCCACTGAGTTCAACTGCTACATTTTACAGATGATGTTAAGTCCAAGGTTATGGGAGATTGGAAGGATGGTAGTACCTTAGATAGAAATAGGGAAATTTGGAGGAAGGATGTGATGAAGGGAGGTGGAGATGGGAGGGGGTCATGAAGGATACTGAGTTCTGTTTTGTGTATGCTGAACTAGAGAGGCATGCCTGTTGGAAAACCATTTATAAAATGTCCAATAGGTAACTGATGTGGCCTGGAACTCAGTAGACTAAAGAAGAATAAATAGATGATAAAAACACTAAACCTCAGAGAGGATAAATGACTTGCTCAATGTCATATGGTAAATGGAAAAACTGAGACTGTTATTAAGGTTTTCTAACTTCAAATACAGAACCGTTTCCTTAATATTTATTAACATTATATGTACTATGAGTAAAACAGAACAAGAAACACAAAGATGGGAAACAGAAAAAGAATCCTCATAGTAGTTCTATAATCAACTGCTCTCATATCCATTTTGCAAGTAGGTTGGCTATAAATCCTAAATAGTAATCAATAAAAATTAAAGTAATTGAAATAGTTCAAGTATTTTATAATAATACTTCTCTAAAGGATTTTGCTTTTCACTCTTTCAATGCATAATGCAATTCAGTGTTGTTAAAATCACAATTTGGATGAGGAAATGTCAGTTTTTAATATTTCCTTTTTTATAGTTATCCAAAAGTCAACAGGCAGAATTGGAGATTATAACTCTCATTTAATATCAATAAAAAGTAGATATTTAAATACACATTAAATTTATAAAGTGCTTTGGATACATTTTCTCATTTGATCTTCATAACAACCTCTGAGTTAAGTACCCTAGAGACATTTTTATTGTCCCTCTTTTATGAAGAAAATGAAGCTTTGAGAGGAGTGATTTGCCCATGATCACAGAGCCAGCAAGTATCTGAAATAAAAACTAACTAAAGCAGGTCTTCTGGTTCCACATCTAACTCTATTCACTGTACCAAGATGTTTCTCATTTCAACTTCTGCAGAATGAAATATACTTGGGCTTTTCTATTCCAGAAGCAATCACACATAAAGTAGTGATCTACACTACTGGAGACACTCCATTGATCTTATCAGAGGTTTTGTACAATGTATTTAGTACGATGCATTATTTGACAAATCAGCTGATATGCTTCTCTATGATGACGACAATCACAATCCCATAATAAAATGGATTTTTAAAAAAGCATACATGTGTTTTTTCCTTCAAGATAAAAAAGGTAATAATGTAAAGGGTGATTAATATTCCAAGGCCTTTTCTCAGTCCACATCCTCCTGACCTCTCTGTAGGATTTAACACCGTTGACTACCTTTTCCTCCTGGATATTCTCCCCTCTTTGAGTTTTTGTGTTATTGCTTTCTTGGTTGTCTTCCTACCCATCTGACTGCTCGTTGTAAGTCTCCTTTCCTGGATTATCATCCACATTCATCTCCTCAAGGGTTTGTCCTCTTCCATTCTTTCTCTCAGTGAATCTCTTAGTTTTCTTGGGTCCAGTTGGTCAACAAGCATTTGTTAAGTGTACACTGTGGGCCAGACATGGTGCTAAGCACATGGCATATGAAGAAAGGCAAAGACATGGTTTGGGGGTAGAAAAATAATGAGTTGTGATTTGGATATGTTGAGTTTTAGACGTCTACCAGATACTGAGTGGAGATAATTCTTTGCTTTACAGAATATCATATTCCAATCCCTACTTTCTTTTAACGTAGAAACTGCAAGGTCCTGTGTGCTTCTGACTGTAGTTCCTCAATATGTGAATTGTTTCTTTCTGGTTGCTAGCAATATTTTCTCCTTAACTTGATAGTTCTGAAATTTGGCAACAATATTCCTTGGCATTTTCAGTTTGGGGTCTCTTTCAGGAGGTGATGGGTGGATTCTTTCAATGACTATTCTGCCCTCTGGATCTAGGATCTCAGGGCAATTTTCCTTGATGATTTCTTGGAATATTGTGTAGGCTCTTTTTTTCATCGTGGCTTTACAGCAGACCAATAATTCTCAGATTTTCTCTCCTGGAACTATTTTCCAGGTCAGTTGTTTTTCCAATGAGATACTTTACATTTTCTTCTATTTTTTTCATTCTTTAGATTCTGTTTGACTGATTCTTGATGTCTTTTAGTCATTACATTCTACTTACTCAATTCTAATTTTTAATAGAAATTGTTTTCTTCAGTTAACTTTTGTACCTGCCTTTCCCTTTATCCAATTTTCCCAGTTAGATTTTGTGCTTCCTTTTCCATTTGCCCAATTTTCCTTTTAAAGGAGCTGTTCTCTTTAATGAATTCTTTTCTCATATTTTTAAAATCATTGGCCAATTTTTTTTCCTACCTCTCTAATTCAGCTTTTAAAATACTTCTTGAGCTCTTTGGGCTTGACACCAGTTCATATTCCCTTCTGAAGTTTCAGCTGGGAGTACAATCTCAAATGTTGATCTCCTCTGTATTTGTGTTTTGATTTTTGTTCCCGCAGTAAGATTCTATGGTCTTTTTTTTTTTCTGGTTTGCTTCTTGCTTATGATGATTGTCTTTTTCCTGGCTTTTAAAGTGGGTCTAATCATTTTGGGCACAGGGGGCTTTATCCCTCTTTGTTGAGAACTTGAGGTTTTGTGTGTTGTGGCCTCTGGTTCTTTCGCCTACAAGCTGGAATGTTTCAGTTTATGTGGTGCTGAACTGGCTGGTGTGCCAAGACAGAGGTCAGGTGAAATCTGAATTTCCCTGAAGTAACCCTGGAGCTTTCTGTGTGATTTGTGTGGGAGGGGTGGTCTGGCTGCAGCAGGTCTCTACTGAGCTAGAGCACAGGCAGGCTCAGTAGGCGGTGAACCCCCATCTGCGCTAGTGTCTTCCCGATTCCCCCGGCTGTGACAAGGCCAGTCTGGAGTCCTGGTACTGGTGCTTTACGTGCTCCACCCCACTGGGGCTCAGGATCTCCTCCTGGTTTGCTGAGGTGGGGCTATCTGGGACAGCTCTGGTCCTGCACTGGTCCCCTTCAGCCACAGCAAGAGGGTCTCTCCTTAATGATTTTCCTGGCCTCTTGAGCTAAGAGAATATTTATCCCTTCAGTTGATCCCACTATTCCAGGATTTTTCCTGGGAAAGTATTCTCTGGGTTTTTCAAGGTCAACAAGGGGAATGGGAGAGCATTTACAGATCACTCCACCATCTTGGCTCCCATAAGTTCAAGTAGGTGACTTACAGACACTTAATTGGCAGACTGATAGTCTTAGGAGCGTCTGCTGCTATTACCCAGGGTCCTGCACTTCTCTCTTACTCAGTACTGCTGTACTCCTATTCTGGGCTGATACGTTTGAGAATCTGCAGAATCCGCACTGCTGCTTCTGCTTTAGTCCACCCTGGTGAGTCTTGCTTGGCTCCACTATGGTGTGGTCTGTGCTGGTGCAGCCTGTGCACTCTGCGCTCTCTCAGCCCCATGTAACAGAATCTGCCCATTGACCTTCCAGACTGTCCTGGGCTGGAAATCTGCCACACTCTGACTCCTAGTGGTTCCTGCCACTCTAAAATTTGTTCAGATTCTCTTTTTAGATGCATCTGAAGGATTCTGTGCACAAGCAATTCTTGGATCAACATCTAGTCTTAGTCTTTCTCCTAAATTCCACTGCCATAGCTCTAGATACTGGACACTTAACACTGATTATCCCCAAGGTAGATACCTCAAACTCAAAATGTCCAAAACACAATGCATTATCTTTCTACCTCAACTCACTTTGTCTCCTAATTTATTCATTCCTTTTGAATATACCACCATTCTTCTAGTAACACTGATTGATAACTTTGGAATTATTCTGAATTTTTCCCTCTAACCCCACCATAACTACACATCACTGATATTTATCCCATTTCTTAAACTAGCTTGGCCACTATTCCAGTTAGAGCTGCATTACCTCCCTGGATTACCACACATTGTGTCTCAAATCTCTCCTTTTGCTGATCTATCCTTCATATATGCCAACGTGATGTTCCTAAGTCCTAGTGATTCTCTCTAGTCTGTAGGAGAAAATACAACCTCCTCTGTTTGACAGTTAAAACCCTTTATAATCTGGGTAGGGCTGTCTTTCAAGTCTTCTCACACACCCTTCCATCTACCCTGCAGTATAGCCACTATCTATACATGAAACTCATCTGGCACTTGTGCTTTTGCCCAAGGTCTAGGCTAATGCTGGATTGTAGTCCCTTCTTAACTAGGTATCTTAAAATAACGGAGCTTCTCTCAAATCTCAGTTCAAATTCTACCTTGCACATGAGGCCTTTTTGGAACTCCCTAGCTGCTAGTTTCCTGATTTGCAATCCAGAATGTCTTGGCATTTACTTTATATATATACTGCAGTTACCAATGTGCAGGTACTATTTCTCTTCAGTATAATATAAACTCCATGAGGGCAATGCCTGCTTCATTTTTGCTTTGCTTCCCCAGAAACCATTACAGTCTCCTAGCATGTTGTAGGTGCTGGGAGAGAAATACAAATGTGAGAAAGTCCCTTCTTTCAAAGAGCTTACATTGTACTGGACTCAGGTTGCTTTACTGGAGCATAACATATTGAGAGAAAAGTAAATACAGAATTTACAAATATACAAATTAAATACGTAGAGAGCAGCCAAGACAGAGGAGTAGCAGAAGAAGCAGAGCTTAGCTCTCCCTCTACTCCATAAAGATCTAGAAAATGTACCTGACTGAATCTTGATCAGGGAATTCAAGAAAAAAAAAATCAGTGTCATTTTTCAAGATGAGGTCTGCACAGGGAGACAAACAGAAAGGTCTATGGACACTGGATAAAGAGTACAACCCAAAATAGTCATGCAGAACATTCCAGTGAAGGACCTGAAGGAGAGGCCTGTAGACAGCTGTGCACCAGGGCAAAAAAGAGGTCCTTGATCTGGCACAGAAAAGCCTGACTTTGTGTGGGAGCAGGAAGAGGTAGCAACTGGCAGTATTATCTAATTGTGGGTCACAAACCCTGTGCAAAATGAGATTTGTACCTACATGTGGTAGTCCAGGGCAAGGAGGGGTAGCAGGCCCTAGAACCAAAGGTTTCCAAAAAAAAAAAATTACTCAGCACCTCTCCAGGGTTTGGTTAGGTTAACCCTTATTTTTATTCAGTCTGCACCATCCCCCTCAAGTGCATCCAAGGCTTCTACCACTCCTCCCATTATTCCAGTGCCTCCCAGGGGGAGGTATGGCCCAACTGGGGAACTTATGCTTTAGCCCAGAGTAGAGAACCTGCAGGCTTGAGGCCACAGGTGGATCTCTAGGTCTTCAAATGTGGCCCTCTGAAGTTTGGATTCAGTTAAAGGGTTGCACTTGAAGAACTAGAAGGCCACATGTGGCCTCGAGGACACAGGATCCCCATCATTGCCCTAGACTGCCAACTAAGTAAGGAACAAGTATAGTAGTATTTGTGTGCCTCTGACCCTCACCTTTGTCCAAACACCAAGTTCAAAGTCTGGAAATAAGGCTGGAAGAATGACAAACAACAACAAATCTTACCATAAAGAGCTACTGGGGTAATGGACACCCTCCAGACACAAACCCAGATTAAGGTAATGCCTCCAAAACATATATAAGCAAAACTTCATGGAAAAAGATAGGTTGGGCATAAGAAAATTAGAGAAAACAAATGGAAAAGAAGTGAGAGATATTGAAGAAAGTATTGGAAAGATAAGGACGCCTGATATCTTATTCATGCAAGAAACTCTGAAAATCAGAATGGACCAAATAGAAATCAATGATTTCACGAGACACAAAAGAATGAAAAAATAAGATAAAATGTAAAGTATAATATCAAAGACAAATGATCTGCAAAACAGATTAAGGAGACATACATTAAGAATCCCTAAATTACCCAAAAGTCACGGCCGAAAAAGAAAAAAAAATTCTCTAGTAAATATATTATAGCTAGATTATCATGTTTCAAGAAAACATGAAAGTAGAAACATATAATTTAAAATGCACTTATTTAAACAGCACGTCAAAAAATTTATAGGATAATGATAAGAAATACTTTCCAAAGGCATCCTTTCAGTGAATCATTTTCTCAAGCAATATGTCTCAGCAGAAAAATGAAGTGGATTTAGAATCAGGGAAACTGCGGTCAGATTAGCTCTGCTTATATCCTTTCAGACAATGGGCAAATCACTGAACTTCTCTGGGACTCAGTTTTCTCATCTACAAAAAATAGGTTAGGGGTGTTAAACTAGAGTGTCTCCATGGTCCCTTTTGGTTCTAACTCTATGACCTGAAGAATACTGATGAAATATCATGATAAGCTATTAAGCTACCTAACTGGCAGCATTAGAAAATAGATCTCCTAACATCGTTACATTAAATCAGTGGATTTATAGAGTATTATCCTTTTTGTTAAGTAAAGCAATGGAGGAAGACTCTTAATACTACAAAGAAAAACTCATAACAATAAGAGTAGTCACTGATTCAGAACCATCTACTAAAGCTAACAATTTTATACTGTGATGCAGTGTGCGTGTGTGAATTTATGAAATTCTTCCTTTTCACTTTTAAAACTCCATGTCTCTGACAGGGGAGACACTGGCACAAGACCACTCAGAATGGTATGCCCACATCAGAAAAGGTGCTGTGCTCTATGAGCAAAGCAGAATTGAGACAGCCCAAAGTAAATGTAGGATGTGCAAATTCGGAGTAACCATCCCAAATGTTCATACAGACTACCTGTGCCCAATCTGTGGTAGAGCATTCCAAGCTTGTATTCGTATGATTAGCCACAGTCAGACATATTGAAACTTGACTTTATCATGGTGATGTCATTTTGGTCCTCTTTGAGGATGAAGGACAACAACCAACCAACCAAGTCCTGCCTTTGACACATCCTCTGTGACTATGAGCAAATCACTTAACTTCTCAGGTTGCCCCAAGTAAGTCAACAAATCCATAGAAGAGCAGTTGCTGACCTGCATGGGTGGGTGGATGGAACATCTACAATGGGCCTGCCTTACACTAAAAACAATAAAAATATTTACATCAATTCATCTCATAGTTTGCAAATACAACTGCCTTCCATATGAGTTAGTCCTTATTCCTGATAAGTGGTGAGGAAAAGGAAACTGCCACTGCAAGAGTGAAGAAAAAAAGCATTTTTCTCAGGTTGGTTGCTATGCTTGAGTAAAATGGCAATGGCAAGACATGAGTAGAGTCATCTAGTAAATCTCTAAACAATCATATATGGTACAAATTCTATTGCTTCATGAGAAGTTTTAAAACATAGGGCTAGAACAAATTTGCAATCTGCTTGGGGCTTTAGCAAACTACGAAATATTAGAAAACTCAGGTGACAATACTTGTGGATAAATGGTTGTCAGGAAACTTTTTCTATTCCAGTTAATTTCACTGCTCTGACAATGACCTATAAATGATTTCACAATTGTATGATGAATTTTTTTCTTTCAAAAGTATATGGTCGATTAAAGGAAATGTGTATTTAAAAACAAGTAAAAATAACCTGCTTCCACATTTTTAAGTAAATCTTTCTTCCTTGATTTGATCTGGGAGTTAAACAGCACATAAAATATTAGCAATACACTTATAATTTATTTTCTTATCAGTGAAATGAAATCATAACCTATACTGTATTTACCAGGGAACTGTAATGCACTGGTTTTGTGCAAATATCGTACAATCCAATAATAGATTTTAGAATAATTTCAAACCCATCATACAATTTACAACATTGATAAGAAATGTAATTTTACTATTTCTTCCTCCTTCCCTCCCCCATGTCTCACTTTTTAGCATTCATACTACCCTTTTCCTAACATATTGGGTGATTTTCCTTTAAGTCTCATCTCTTTTTGACTATCCATGCAATGCTGATTAGCATTTTCTTTTCAGTCACATTTCTTTGTCCAGTTGCTAGAACAGACAGGGAGAATGGTTCAATGGGCTAAGCAAATGGATTATAAAATAGGATGGGTTCCAGTGAGGCCCCGATTCTTGCTTGGCAAAATTGTTTAATTTATACTTCAAGTTTTGTCACCTGTAAAATGGGGATAACGTGTGTCCTTCTAGTTTTTAATGAAAAGAACTGAAATGTGTATATGCTACCAATAATTACACATTAGAGAATTTATGTTTAATAAAATATTACTGTTCTGATACTGACTTACGCAAAACAGTACACACAGATAACTTACCAAAAATATGCTACTAGATTATGTGTTTAGCTTTCTTAAATCTATGTTTATTTTAATGTCATTTTTAAAAGGCAAATATATTAATAAAAGTTGACTCTTCCATTAAAAGATCTTGTTTACTGATCTAGCTGTTCTAGTAGTTGTTATTTAGACACCGGATGATCAGAATAACACAGATGGGAGGGGAGATCAAATGGATACTTTAATGAATATTTATCACTGTTTACTCCAAATTCAGCTGTGTTGAATGAATTTCACAACACGTTCTTTAAATCAGGAGCTCTGGTTTTGTTCAAAACACCTATTTTTTCATGTATTCATTTATAATAGTTATTAAAAAGAGAGAAAACCTTTAGCTTATGTTTTCAAATAACATCATGTTATATAGATCAATTCCTAATTTTCAGAAAACCAGAACTCTTTCGTTGTGTTCATTAACAAACATTCTTAACAGCAATAAATGGTTTAAAAGGTAACAAAGACTTAAATATATTTATTGGAAATGATAAGATATGGAAAAAAAAATCAGCTTCCCAAATGAATAGTATGATATTACAAAAAACATGAAGTATCATATTAACTGAAATAAAATAATATGTCCAACATAGGCCCTATCAAAATTCTGAAGGGAAAGTTCAGAAATAGCAAATTTAAAAGCAACATTTTCATTCTGTTTTAGTGTCAGTAAACAATTTAAGAATGGATAAAAGACTATAAAACACTATTTAAATAATCTGACATTTAAGGAAAAAGATACTCCATTACATTCACACAACTCTGGTGTATAATATAACTTATCTAATAAAAATTCTACTCTAATAGTCTGGGACTGCATTTCCCAGGACACAGAGGAAGGCTTTAGGAAAGTGCCCTCTCAACCAGTTGTTGCTGAATTAGAGACTGAAGAGTAAAGAGAACAGATCCTGGACATTTCCTAAATTTTCATGTTCAGGTATAGATATAGATATCCATAGTTATCCATACTCAATTTTCTGAGAGAGATCAGAAATAAATATAGTTCACAATCTGTTTAGGAAATCCAGTTGACTTATTTGCACAACTTTTAAAATAACAATCTAGTCATTTACTCATATTTTGCCTTAACTTAGGTCACTGTTAGGCTTTGCAATTATAAAACTAAAATTAACCAGACACCTACTTACCTTTGCAAGAGTCCTCATAAAATCTATCATCTTTAATTAATTTATGCTTAAAAAAAGCTCTTGTATTTTAGGAGTATACTTGCAACAATATAAAAATCAAAATCGTATCTTTAAACCTATATAGTCTTTCCTCTGTCATACATTCCTTAATGGAATATTTTAGTGCCAAGTTTTTGTTTAAGCTGACAATAAAGGAAGTACATAGTAAAAATAATCTTACAAAGTTAAATTCACCTTTTGGGTCCATTACTACTTTGAATGCTAAGTGGAATTAGGTTTGTCCTATTAATGGGAGATATATTTTCAAACTAGTGATAGATATTGATACCTTAAAAAATATTAAACAAAAGAATTCCTTTGAAAATCATGACATGAAGAAACAATGTTGTAAAAATAGCAACTTTCGTAAGTTAGACATATTTCTCTTACTAATCTGTAGCTAATATGAGAAGTATAGCTCAATACATTAGTGATCTTACTGTCCTGGGTATTCCCTCCAACAGCAAATTCATGATTGCAAATAGCAACCCAGCCACACTTTACCTTATGTGACTGTTACTCATGTTTGCTCATAAATTCTATAAAACAGGGTCTATTCAATATGCTGGAGGACTTCATCGAGGTCTTTTAATGTTACCTGGGAAGTAGGATAGCACCTGGCCTATTATTTATCCTGTCCATCTCATTGGTCAGATTGGTAACCTGATGGCAACTGGAAAAAATACATCATTTAAATATTAATAGTTTGGGTTTTTGTTACCATGCTTTATAAAGCCATTTTCTTCAATTTGCCTTTTGGTCTTTCACAGTAATATGACAAAATTTATCTAGTCACACAATGATCAAATCATGACTAAGAAAATCAAGGGCACGATGCATTAAGAATTTTGCCGATGGAAGAATATAGCTAAATAAATCATTGTATTTTTTTTGGATTCTAACGACATTATTCTGACTTTCTACTATTTAGTATTGAAATTCAATTTCAATTCACTTCATCAGAGAAGAGCAATTGGACTGGCATTCATCACCACCAAGTGAACCTAGGAGCATCCTGTGCATAACAATGCCTACAGAAGCAGAATTTAGGCCCCTGGGATTAGCCTTTCTACTTCCAGCATGACAATGGATTTTTAAACTCGACCAATTTTAGAAGCAAAGACCTTAGACAGTGGGAGAGCAGCAGATGCAGAAGAAAATGGACTCTATTGGCTATAAATTTTTAAGGTGCATAAATTGAAAATTTGGCTGGAATAACTAAAACTATCTCATCATAACTGGTAAGGAGTATTTGAAAATGTTTAACTTTCTACTTAAAAATAATTTTTAAAAGCCTTTTCTTTTAAAAAATGTTTTCATGTTACACAATGCTATAAAGAACTAATTAATTAGCTCTAATGAAATTGTGAATTAAATTCACCTTAGTTTATTAAATGAACTAATGATGAACTCATGATGCACCTTTAACGATTAATTAACAAATTTATTCATAATTAATGAATTATGAATTGCTGTCACTAATGAGCTGTTCTCTTTGGACAATGCTTTCAGTCATTTACTGAGTACTTACAGAATGCCAGGATTGTGCTAGGTTCTGTTTATACAAGGATGAAACAAGAGAAAGTCCCTGCCTACAGATAGCTTGCATTCTAGTGAAGAAGGAAAGGAATATATAAACAAGTAACAATCAGGGTTTTGATACTGTGATGGGTTTATGCTTTCATTTATGAAAGCACTCCCTTCAACTATAAAGATCCCATGGACTCCTCCAAACCTTCTCATCTTATATAAATCTTGTTCATTATCATTCTGTAAGTCTTGTTCAGGGGGTTCAATCACCATTCTAGGGGGTGGCCTCCCTCTAGACTTCTTCATGTTATATGGAGTGCGATAGAGCTTAAATGCTCTCAGTTATCCCTCTGTTTTCTGAAATGACCAGCCTAGCTCCTTTTTTGTCATATACTTATCTTTCTGATAACTACCTTCATGCACATTTACCACACAACATTAAAAATATTATTGAAGGATTAAGAAAAATTAAAAAATAGTAATTTCCATGTATATTCTATTCCCCTAAATCCAAAGACTTCACTTAGACAAACCAGGAAAATCAATCATATCTAACAGCGTAAGATACTAGTTGTCACATCTATCAAAAGACTCATAGGAACATATTTGTTAAGCTAGAAAGGGCCCTTGAGGTCACTGAGTCCAATTACTTTATTTTACAGATAAAGAAAGTTAGGTTAAGAGAATTTAAGTAACCTATCCAAGGACACAGAGCTAGTAAGTGTCTGAAGCAGGATTCAAATCCAGGTCTTCCTAACTCGAAGTACAACACTGTCCATCATGTGACTGTTTCATTACTTGCTCTCAGGTAACAAGATTGATCACTGCAATTAATTTGAATTTTGTTTAGAGATGTTTTTGTTTCTTTTATAATTTTTTCCAATTTGATGGGTGTGAGGTGAAATCATAGATGATTTTAATTTCTGTTTCTCCTGTTATTAGTTATTTGGAGAATTCTGCATATTTTTACGATAGTTTGCACTTCTTTTGAAACTTGTTGACATCCTTTAAGCATGATTATCTCTTAAGAAATGTGTGTGTATGTGTGTGTGTGTGTGTGTGTGTGTGTCTGTGTGTGTGTACTGAAGCCTATTCACACCCTCCATGAATCTTTTCTTGGGAAACCCTCTAATTTAGTTCTTTGGAGACTATGATACATTACGATTCCTATATAGTATAACTGGAATAATGCTACTGCTAAACTTTGTTACCAGAAGCACCTTAGGATCATTAAATTATTGAACAATTTTCTTAATGCAATACAAACCTCTCTTTTTTTCCTTTTCAAATCTGGGTCCAGTTCACTGCTATACAGCATTTTATACATATATGTAAGATGGCTGTCCTTTCAACAGTATATTGTGGTGTGGACAATAGGCATTCTTTATTCACTGTATGCGTGCATGTGTGTGTATTACTAGACTGAAGTCTTATGAATGATAAAAGCTCTTGTTTATGAGACTCTTCTCAATATGCCAGGTCTTGATGAAATCCAAACGATGCCATTCAAAACTAGAACAAAACTAGGATATCACCATCTACAGGGTATCCCTCTTCTATTTGGACTGTGAACTGGACATCTTCTATGATACTTGCAAAAACCTTAAGCAAAAATCTATCTTCCTATTTTACAACTTGTTTGATATCAGTAGTCAGAGGGTCACTGAACAAAGTTATCTCTGTTGGTACATCATTTGAGGGATCTTCTATGATTTTTACAAATGAATATTCCACCTTGCTGGAGCAGAACCTTAAAGGCCTACTCTATCAAATCAAAGTTTTGTGGTGTTTTTTTAAAACAGTTAACAAATACTAAGCACAATGGGATCTTGTCTTCATAATTTCAGTCACTTGTATATGTGTGGTAGAATTCTTTCACAGGGTCACAGTCTAGTATTTCCATTAGGAGCTGAAGATAATATGTTAAAGTCCTTACGACTGTGGTCTTCCTCTTGGTTTCTCCACAGCAGATCATTCTTGTAACACCTACTCTAGCAGCAATCATTTCTTAGGGTGAATAACTACTCTTCTCTAGTTGGGGGAGATCTCTGAGAACAGACTATACACAAAGAAGTAACACACAGATACTATTTTCTAGTGCAACTTCTTAGTCCCAGCTTTACTTCAATATTTTATGTATATTGGAATCTTCTCTATGCTCTACTGATTACTGAACAAGCAAGTACATCTACCCTGTATCTATACAGGTTATCTCCTCCCAAAGAATATAAGCTCCCTGGGCCTAGTATCTTCCTGGAGGAAGCTAACGCTATTGGATCACTTGAGTTTAGGCTTCTTCTTCTTCTTTTTTTAGCTCCAGTGAGGGAGAGAAGGGTGTTGGAGACAGATTCAGCAGACTATTAAATCAAGGACCTGACTGTTAAATTTTCAGCATAATAAGCATTTATATCACGGAAATTGGCAAACACTGCAAACCAGGGCTCAATGTATTGTTCTGTTAATTATCTAGACTTATGAAAGGGATGGAGAAAATGTTAATAATGCAGATTAAACTTTAGAGTATGTTGTGGGCACGTTTTTGGGGAGAGCCAGCTGGAAAGTCAATGGGTGTCTACATTAAGATCATCACTTATATGGGATGTCCCTGGGAGCTGAGGACCACCATGCTGCCTAAGATAGGAAAAGTAGCTCATGTCAGAAAAATGAAGTAGGTTTACACTTCTGTGTCAACTGGCAGGGAGTGGCTGCTGCATTTCCATCCCAAGCAAGATAAGAAGATCCCATCTCAAAACAAAACAAAACAAAACAAAAGAATATAAACTTGTTGTGAAGAGGGACTAGTTTTGCTTTTTCTTTGCATGCTTAGCATTGGGCCTGGTTAAATCCTTGTTTGTTGACTCCTTGCACACAACATCATACCTTCTGTCTCCATGCCTTAGCTCTTGTCACCTGCAATTCACTTCCTCTTCATCTCTACCTCTCAGAGTTCCTCTCTTATTTTGAGACTCAGATCACATACCATCTTCTGTATAAGCATCTATTGGTCTCTGACCCAAACTACCTTGGATTTAACTACTTTGTGTTTATTCACTTTATCCTGTGTACATTTATATTTATGTATGTATGTATGTATGTGTGTGTGTGTGTTTGTGTATATTTGCTGTTTCCCTCATTACAATGTAATTTTGGGTAGATTTTAGTTTTTAAAAGGCTGAAACAAAAACACAGATTCTGATTAAACAAAGATAAAAGTAATGAAAGGATCATAGATTTAGAGCTGAAACGGACCTGAGTTAAGAGGTGAGAAACTGGAGGTGAATTGTCTATGCTAAGGTCATATAGGCTGTAAGTGGCACAGCTGAGATTCAAACTCTGGTCCTTTGAATTCAAATACTATGTCCTTTTCAGCATACCAAACTGTTGCAATGTTTTACTATAGTATATGCTCTTAAGTGTAGTTGGATTATTATGTGTATATACTATAAGATTCTGTTAATATCCATAATGGCCAGACTGCCCTTCACAATTCATTAAGAAACTGTACTTGTTTTTGTTATAATGAGACAAACCCAAAGCCTAACTGCTAGGATTTAAAGTTATCTAGTAAATTAGACTAATTTAAAATATGTATTGAGAATATGAAACTACTCCCTTCCAACACCAAATCTCTGTCTCCTGCAATTAACACTATTTCAAAAAAACATCATCATAAATTAATTCATGCATGCAACACTCGTGTGACTTATTAAAAGCCTCATGCTAGGCACAATAGACACTTGCATTCAAGTGCTCAATTAATGAAAATGGCATTTTGTTCTTCCCATTCAAAGACTTCTTTTCTTTGCACTGTAGTTTAGTTTCTCTCTAAATGTGGCTTTTAATGTAAAATGACAATAATTATGAGCCCTCTGAGATTTCAAATCTGAATCTCAAATTATCAAGCCTTAATAAAAGCCTAATAAATTCCTTTATGTGCCATATTATGTCTGCTTAATTACTGGAGACACATAAAGAAAGCAACGTAAGACCACAGCCTTTATATCAGCTTTATACAAAAGTGGTTTTAAAGATTCTTTTCTCCAATTACGTTTTAGGTATACAATATTTAAAATAGATATTCAAAAATTTTCCTTTGTATCTGTAAACTGGATCATTATATAAATACTGTGGGCATGGCAGAGAGCTAGTTTCCAAGTCAGATGGATGTGGGTTCAAGTCTGGCTTCTGACACATGCTGGCTATGACTCCAAGTCACTGACATATTTTGCCTTCCTCAGTTTCTTGAACTGGAAAATGGGAATTATAAGAGCACCTACTTGCAGAGTAGTTATGAGGATCAAATTAGATAGTACCTATAAAGTGCTTAGCACAGTGCCTGGCACCTAATAAATACCATTTATAGAGCTGTTATTCCAATAAAATATTTTGCTTATATCTTTACCTATGCATATTTGATATTATGGGAATTCATGCAAATGTCTAATGTATTTCCATCAGCAGAGATAAGATGTGCTATATACAAGTCTTTGGATTAGCCTGAGATCATAGGCATGTATAACAACCCTAGAACTACATTTCTATTGGCCTTCACCCTCAGAATTTCCCAGACTTTATACACATAAGCCTGAAATCAACATTAACAGTGGATACTAAATCACTGGAAAATTAATAATGATAACCAACATTTACGTAGTGCTTTAAGGTTTGCAAAGTATTATTTGTATTATCATACACTATTTCATTATAACAACAATCCCGTGAGCGGCGTGCTATAATTATCCTCATTTTAGAATGATGAAGTTGAGACAGAGAAAAGCTAAGTGAGCTGTCCACGGTCACACTGCTAGTAGGGGTCTGAAGTAGAATTCTAATTCAAGACTCCCTGGCTCTAAATCCAGCCTTCTAAGCCACCAAGCCAAATACACAGTTCAGGACCTAACTCTACATGTTTCTAGCTTCCCACAAATACATACTCACAAAGGAATTTTATCTTTCTATGGCAGGGATTTTTAACCTAGAGGTCCATGACCTTTTAAAATAAATATCTTTTGATAAATATATTTCAATATAATTAGCTTTCTCTGTGATCCTGTATTAGTCAATAAACATTTGTTAAATATCAGTTATAAGCCAAGGCACTGTTGTTGTTGTTTTGTCCTTAGCTCTCAAAGAAGACTATGACATCAGGAAGGTGATGTAATGACTTGCAAGTGAATTGGGTTTAAGTGAGGCAGAGCTGTGCAAAGTCACCAGTCTCACTCTCTCCTCTGGAGCCATCTGGGTCTAGTGGTGAGATAGAGATAGAGATAAGAACAACTGGAGATGACCCCCACCAGGCACTATACTAAAGCATCATACAAAGAGAGGCAAAAGATAGTCTCTGTCCTCAAGGAGCTTAGGACTTAATGAGAGAGACAACCAAAAAACATATACAAACAATATAGGAAAAATTGCTAATAATGAAAAGAGGAAAGGCATTAGAATTAAGAGGGGCTAAAAAAAGCTGGGATTTTCAAAAAGCTGGGATTTTAACTGGGATTTGAAAGAAGCCAGGGAATCCAGTAGGTGGTGATGAGAAGAGACAGCATGTCTAGCATGGAGGACAAGAAGAAGAAATGCCCAGAGCTGGGAGTTGTGGAGTGTCTTGTTTTTGGAATACCAAGGAGTCCATTGTCACTGGACCAAAGAGGAGTGGCCTGAAGTAAAGTGTAAGAAGACTGGAAAGGGGGAGGTGAAGTATAAGATACAAAGAGCTCTGAATGCCAGAGCATTTTGTATTTGATCCTGGAGGCAATGGGGAGCCACCGAAGTTTACTGAGCAGGGTGCCATGGCAGCATTTACACTTCAGGAAATTCACGTTGGTAGCTGAATGGAGGATGGACTATAGTCAGGAGAGACTTGAGGCAGGCAGACCTACTTGTAGGCTATTCCAGTAGTAATCGGTGTGAGGTGATGAGGGTCTGTGCCAAGGTTGTCTCAGTGTGAGAGGAGAGAAGGAGGCATAACTGAAAGATGTTGGCAAGGTGGAATCAACAGGTGATAGCAACAGACTGGACACAGGATGATGAGACTGAGGAGTTAAGGATGACATGCAGGTTGTGAGCCTGAAGGACTGGGATTCAGCAAAGGAAACGGAGAAGTCAGATAACAAGAAGAGAGTCAGGAGAGAGTGGTGTCTCTAAAACCAAGACAGAAAAGAATTTCAAGAAGGTGAGCAGTAGTGTCAAATGCTGCAGAGAGACCAAGAAGAATGAGGATTGAGAAAAGGCTACTGGATCTGGCAAATTAGGAAATCGCTGGTAATTTTAGACAGAGCAATTCTGGTGAAACGATGAGATCAGAAGATCCCCTTGCAGGGGGTTAAATAAGAGCAAAAGAAGAAAGGAAGTGAAGGCACAAATGGCCTTTTCAAGGACTTAGCTACAAAGATCAGAAGAAATACAGAATAACAGTTGGCAGAGACAGAAGGTTCATATGAGGGTTTTTTAAGGACAGGGAGAAAGAGGTATGTTTATAGGCAGTAGGGAAGGAGAGAGTCAAGATAAATAAGAATAGGGGCAATCTGTTAGAGATGGGAAAGAATGGGATGCTTGTTCAGGTAGAGTAGTTCACCTTGGTAAGGAGTAAGGCCACTTCTTTGTGTGAGACATGGGAAAAGGAGGAAATCATGGCCATTGCCCGAGTGGTATCTGAGTGGTAGGAGATGAAGAAAAGGGAGCTCATTAGCCTCATCAAAAAAAAAAATATGCAGGAAGGTTTTCAGCTGAGAGGGCTGGGGTAGATGGGAATTCTGAGGAGGGAAGAACAGGTTTAGAAGAAGGGTTGTGGAGAGCAGAAGAGTGAGTTGATAAGGGAGGTATCTTAGGATTATCCAATGGCCATGAGGGTCCACTTGAAGTAGTGTAACAAAATTGGCTCTTTTCTCAGCGGCATACTTGGCAATATTGCCAAGTGTTCTGGAGAGCTGGCCAAGTTTCTTTACAACCTGTTCCAAAGGGCATTCTCTTATGTTGGGCTTTAGAACTGTCCCTATGTTGTGGCTTCCAGAGGGTGTGATGATCTTTCTTGCATTCAATCTGCAGGTGTGGGACATAACATTCACCTGGAGCATCAATGGCTATTCTAGACTCCTCAGATCACTTTGGAGCACTGGGTCTCTTCTATGACTGTTCAGAAACTGGCAGCAGATGTAGTAGTACCAATTTATTGTGAAATCTCAATGTACAGATTTGACCCAGATGGAGCTGGATTTTTTTGCCATCTTCTTTCACCCTCAAATACTCTCTACAATTCACTCAGGCTGAGAAGGTCTGAAAAAGCAAAATCTAATCTCTCTCAACCTTCTAGGGATCTGATTCAATGTTTCTAAGGTCCCTTGCAGATTGATCTATGTTTCTGATTCCCTAGGACATGGGACTGAGGTGGTTTAAACACTTGGGCTTCAAAGAGATTTTCTTTGGGTAAAATGAAGAGGATATAGAGATGTCATTACAGTGTTTTAGTTATTATATTCAATACAGAAAAATCAAGAAAACAACAGAGTTGGTGAACTTCAAAACAAGATTTATAGTCAATGTTGATAATCAACCTTTTAATTAATCTAGAGTTCCAAGTATTTTCCAGCAATAATCAGTATGGTTGCAAAAATATATCTTCACATTTTATTCTTAATTTATATATATGAAGGAAGTTATAATTTACCTCCAAATTTAATTGAGTACCATCGTCTCTTTTTTATGACGCCACAGAAACTTCTCCTATGAGAAATTCATTAGAGAATATATGAATTCACATAAATCATTTAAAAGAAATGCTTTAGTACCAATAACTGATAGAGAGTTAATTAATGGTGAAACATCTAAAAATCATAAAACATAATAAAGATAGCAATGGGTATACATTTGGGGGAAGCTACTTTTCTCATAGGATGACAATTTGAAATCCATTAAAGCAAAACACATAAAATGTCAACTTATACATTTTCTCTGATTTAAAAGAAGGTAGGAGACAAATAACTTGAACAAAAAATTGAAATTTGAAACTGGATGTATGAATAATTTTAGGTATGTTTTGGATATGTCTTAGTGGGCAGAAAGTTGATATTTCTGTTCTTTCTCAGTTAAGTCAGTGTTGAAAATACACTTATACACTTGTATTCAATGATGAAATTCACACTCATGTGTCTACTTACATTTCAGTACTTCTAGGAAAACTGTCACATCAACTTTTGCTTAGAGTCATTTTATTTTGAAGGATACAGGTAAGAAGCAGAAGGCAGACCGTCGCAGGCGAAAGCAGGCTTAAGAAATCAAAAGACATCTTGGTAAAGGGTGAGAAATACTCTTTCCAGTGTGAGGCATTTCGAATAGTAGTAAAGTAGAAGTTACCAGTGCCTGCAGTTGTCTGCCTTGTAGCCTTCATCATGAATGTTTGACATTTCTCCCCTGTGCAAAACAGGGGTAGCATATCAGATCCCTGCAGATGCTAAAGCTGAAGGCAACGGAAAGAAAAGCTTTGACATTCTGTCATGGGGATGACAGGACAGAATGGACTGCAATAAACAACAGCCTGAGCAGGATAATTTGATGCATTGGGTCCTTAAGCTTCTCCAGATGCTGAACTCAGCTTGGGATAGCAGATAAGAGAACAGCATTGACTGGGCTGAAGAGTCGACTTGTGTGAAACCAGGAAAAAGAAATGCCTTTATGTAAATAGAAAATAGTCCACCAAAATGCTTTATTTGGTCTGTGGTCCTTAAAGCCAATAATGAAGACTGAAAGGCAATACAAGTGTTAGTAAGATATCCTTAGGATGAAAAAAATAACAACAATCTAACATGATAGCAATATTTCCAGTCAGTTTCAAACCACTTAATACTAGATTGCTCCACAACTATTACACATAAATAAAATGACTTTGAGTAACATTTCTTTTCAAAATAAACAAACACATGCAACTCACAGATTTTGCCTGTGAAGATTTAATTTTCAACAGAAGGATGTTGCTTATGGAGTGAGAAGCGAAATCACAGCCCCTCTGGGAACATCTAGGTGCGCTGCCAGCTTTCTATCAGAACACTGAATGATTTGCTTACATTTCTTGAAATCTGTTTTCTTTCAAAAAGGCCAGTTTAAGGGACTAGAAGATGTCATAATTAAACTGAACTGCTACCCAACCTACTTATTTCGGTAACGCATGAACGACAAAAAACCAAAATCCATTCCCCCTAGTGAGCCATTTAACTATGTTCTCTCCATTACTTAGGCTTTTTAAGTGTTACTAACACAAATAAATTCATTACAAAGAAATGACAAAATGTAATATGCTTATGCAATTGGGAAATATGAAATATAACAGCTTCATAACATCACTGAATTAACAGAGATCAAAATGAGGGAAGGGATAGAGAAAGTAAAGAAATTCATGCATAAATACAAAGAAAACTTAAAGATATTCCTAAACTCTACGATGAAAAAACAGGTCCCGGTTTATAGTGTATATTTTTGGGCAGATTCCCAGAAAAACAGGAGTTAATTCCAGACCTGTTTTTTATCCTTTTGCTTTGGCTAGTTTACTGACCTGGAATGCTGCGTCCCTTCTTTCTACCTCTCCTGATACTTTGGGGCTCAGGTTAGGGTCTCCTGAGAACTTCAGTCAGCATTGCCCACTCCTTGTCCTGTGTGCCTACCTGTGTAGTCCTCCCCATGACCTCTGACTCAGTTACACTGACACTGGCCTGCTTGCTGCTCCTCACAGATCATTACATCTTCTGTTTCCATTATTCTGCACTGGCTGACCCCCAGGCTTGGAATACTTTATCTTTATCTCTTTGTTTTAGGATTTTTTTTTTTTTTTGGCTTTCTTTAAGTCTTAATTCAAGTCTCACCTTCTGCAGGCAGCCTTTCCTGGTTCCCCCAGCTCCTAAGTGCCTGGTATATAGTAAGAGTTTAATAAATGTTTGCTGCCTATCTAACTGACTCTGTTCTCTATCTTCTACATACCTAGATATTTCCATTGTTTCTCCTATTAGAATGTGAACTACTTGAAGCCAAGGCCTATTTTTTTCCCCTTTCATTGGAGCTGAGCACTTAGCCCAATTCCTGGCACAAAGTAAGTGCTTAATAGATGCTTTTTGTTTTGACTTAGCAGATTGCATTTATAAAGAGTTTACTATGTGCTTGGAACTTGGAGGAAGCATTGGGGATACAAAAGTAAGCAACCAAGATAGTCCCTGCCCTCAACCAGCTTATATTCTAACAGGGGAAGACAACATAAAAAGGGGAGCTTGAAGTAGAGGAGAGAGCATGCCCATGGACTCACTGAGTATAGCCAAGAAATACTACAAAATCATGGAATGTTAAGAATTAGAAGGGATCTTGGAGAGTGTCTAGTTCAGGGGTGGGGAACCTCAAGTGTTGCCTTTTGACTGAATTCAGACTTCACAGAACAAATCTCCTTAATAAAAATACTTTTGTGAAATTTGGATTCAGTCAACAGGCCGTACCCAAAGACCTACAAGGTCACATATGGCCTCGAGGCTGCAGGTACCCCACCCCTGGTCTAGTTAATTCCCCTCATAATTAATCACAGACCTATTTGTTCAGCCCTAACTTCTCTAGACCTCCACAGTCTTGTTTCTGCAACTGGATGTCCTGTAAATCTTCCACCCAACATATCTAAACTGAACTCATTTCAAGTTCCCCTCAAACTTCCCATTTCTATTGAGGGCACTACCATTCTCCTTGTCACCACAGCTGGAAACCTAGGGCCACCCTTGAATTCTGACTACTCCCTCCCCAACAAGAGTTCCTCTTATCCAATCAGTTTTTGGATTCTTTCACCTCTGCCTTGGAAACCTTTCTTGTATATTCCCCCTTCTCTCCTCTGACACTGCCACCATCTTGGTACAGACACAACACCTCATGTCTGGACCACTGTATTAGCCTGCTGGTTGCTCTCTTTGCCTTGAGTCTCTCCCAATTTTCATCTCTCTTCCACTCAGCTGTCTAAATTATCTTTGTAGAGTACAGATTTGACAGTATCACCTTTCCTATTCAATAAACTGCAGTGCTCTCAATCACTTCCAGGATCAAATGTAAAATGTGTTTACTTTTAGATGGACTTGGCCCCTTCCTATTTTTCCAGTCTTCTTATAGCTTATTTCCCTTATTTTTTGATTCCAGGGACACTGATGTCCTTGCTGTTTTTGCTACATGACAATTAGCCTCCTGAATCTAAGACTTTCATTGGCTGTCTTTTCTCCTCATCTCCACCTCCTGGCTTCCTTCAAGCTCCACATAAATTCTCATATTCTACAAGAAGCCTTTTCTTGTCCTTCTTAACTTAGGAACCTTTCCTCTGAGACTACCCCTCGTTTATCCTGTATGTATCTTGTTTGTACATACGAATTCCCTGAAATCAGGTGCTATTTTTTGGTTTTCTCTGTATCCCTAGCACTTAACACAGTGCCTGGCACATAGTAGGCCCTTAATAAATGCTTGTTGACTGACTTATTTTACAAAGGACAAATCTGAACCTAAACTCTTTTTATGAGGAGCTATCTTCTTTCTTTCTCTTTTTCTTCCCTTTTTTCCTTCTCTCTTGCTCTTTCTTTTTTTCCTGCTTCTCATCTTTTTCTCTCTTTCTCCTTCTTTCCTCTCTCCCTCACTTCCTTCTTTTTTTCAGTTACTTCAGTACCTGGCACATAGTAAGTACTTAATAAATGGCTGCTGACTGACTGACTGAAGAAGAGAGAGATAAAGTGATTTCACCGAAGTCACACAGCTGGGAAGGACTAGCGTACAAACTAAACTTTTCTGACTTTAAGAGCAGTGCTTTTTTCCATGACACAATTCTTATTTTCTAGACCAAACATTTTGATCCTTATTATATTCACTTAAGCAATTTATGGAGTCTTTTTATTTTTCTGATTACTTAAAAGAGAATAGAAGGTTCTTGAGGACAGGGACTATGTCACACATTTTCTTTTTCTTTATCTACAGCATCTAGTACAACACTTAGGGCATAGCAGGCACTCAATGTTTGTTAAATGTAATTAATCTCAAAACTACCCAGAAATAAATCTTCCCTCACCACTCTTCACAAACCAGGAATGGTTTAACATCCATTAGTGTTAAAGTCTAAGCTTCTAACTAGTGTTCCCTTCATAGATAACACAGACAAATCAAAAGTAACATTCCAGAGCATATCAGGCAACTTTAATGGCCTAGAAGTGAGCTCCTGCCTTCATACACACCTAGCTAGTCATACTTCCTCTAGTGTTCTCAGCTACTTAATGGTTAGCGTTTGTTTCAAATCTGAATGATAGATCTGATCTTGCTACCAATGAGAAGGTATTTATGTAAAAATACTGCAACTTTTAAAAGCACTGTAACTTTTTTAGACAATTTGCATCTATTTCATGAATATTCCATTACCTAAATGTACTGAGAAAAATTATTATCTCTTTAAGTGAGTTGTATATTCTGCTCTGGCTCATGGAATATGGACCAGTATTTGTTAAGGGCCCAGGACTCCTTAGATTAAAGGAGCTATATAAAATTAAAGTGTTATTATTGTTTTCATGCCCTTGGAATAAATAAAAGATGCCTAACCACTAAGTGACCATGGGCTATCAAAGACATGTCTATAAAGCACTTAACAGGTACTTAACAAATGCTCCTTTCCCCGCTTGGGAAAGTCATTGTTTCAGTCTCAGGAAATGATCTGAGACAGCTATTAAAGAGATGGGTTGGATTTGGCTGGTGGAAGGAATCCTACATTGATAAAATTGCTGGTTTTAATTTGAATCTTACACAAATTTATTTGGTTTGAATGGGTTTTATATCACGCAAATTTTGTATAATGATAGATGAATGGCCACATATGAAAACAATTCACATAATCAATCAGTAAATTGATCAAATGAGATAATATCTGTAAAGCACTTAACATGGTGCCTGGCACATGGTAGGTACTACAGAAATACTTATTGTGCTATCATTATCATCATCATTGTTACTGTTATTATTAAGTCCTTACTAAGTGAAAACTATGTGCCAAGCACTGTGTTAGGTGATAGGTACACAAGTACAAAGAATGAAACACTTGCTTTTCACAAGAGGAGACAAAAACAATATATGTAAATACATACAGCGTAAATGTAAAGTGAATAAGTACAAATAAATGGAGTAGTTAAGATAATCTGAGAGTGAGGGTACCAGTAGTTGGGAATGATCAGGAAAGGCTTTATGCAAAAAATGGTGCTGGAGCTGGAAGAAAGGGACTCCTAAGTGAGACAGATAAGTAGGGAATTTTTCAGGCATGACAGACAGTGCAAACACACAGAGATAGGAGATGGAGTGTTGCATACGAAGAACAGAAAGGAGGCCAGTTTGTCTGGATTCCAGAGTGTGGGAGGGAGAAGGCTGGAAAGATAATTTGAGGCCAGATTGCCTACAGGGCTTGAAAAGCTAAACAAAGAAGTTTATATTTTGGCACAGCAAACTGAATGCTGGACCTGAGGTAAGGAAAACTTGAGTCCAAACTTGGCCACAACCACTTACTAGTTGTGTGACCCTGGACAAGTCACTTAACTGTTCTCTACTTCAATTTCCTCATTTGTAACATGGGGATAAAAGCATTCACCTTCTAGGACTGGTGTAAAAGTAAAATAGATAATACTTGTAAAGCTGTTTTCAAACCTTAAAGTACTGTCTAGATGCCAGCTACTGTTATTAATGATTTAATTTATCATTAGAGGAAAAGAGACCTTACACTTTATCCTGAAGGAAGCACTGGAATTTACTGAGTAGGGGGCAGCATGATCAGCAAAGTGGGGAGAGACTTGAGTCACAGAGACCTATTAGAAAGCTACAGAAATGGTCCAGGGGAGAGAGAAACTTGTGTGGTAGCTGTTTGGTGGAGAGAGGCGACATAGATGAGAGATGCTGTAAAGGGAAAAATGAAAAAATTGTCAAATGACTGAATATTCTGACAATGAGTCAGTAAGCAGCTATTAAGTGCCTACTACATTCTAAGCACTGTGTTATATGCTGGACATACAAAAAGAAGCAAAAGGTCCCTAACGGGGGAGACAAGAAATAAATACACATATATAAATACAAATTCACATACACATATAGGTATAAAATAATTAATAAAGGGAAGGTGTCAGAATTAACAGAGTTTGGCAAAAGCTTCCTGTAGAAAGTAAGATTTTAGTTGGGACTCAAAAGAAGCCAGGGGAAGCCAGGAGGTAGAGATAAGGAGGGAGAGCCTTCCAGGCAAGGGGAAAGTTAAAAGAAAATGCCTGGAACTGAGAGATGGAATGTTTTGTTTGTTGAACAGCAAGGAGGCCAATCAAAGAGTATGTGATGAGGAATAAGGTGTAAGAAGATTGGAAAGGTAGAGAGGGTGAAGTTATGAAGAGCTTTGTATACCAAACTAATCTTGGAAGTGACAGCAAGTCACTGGAGTTAAGGAGTGACAAAGTCAGAACAGTGCATTGGGAAAATCCCTCTGGTAGCTGAACAGTAGATGGACTGGAGTAAGGAGACACTTGTGGCAGAAACACCAATCAGTAGACTGGAATAGGCCAGGACTGAGGTGATAGTGGTAGCAGTATCAAAGTAGAGAAAGGAGTGTGTTCAAGCGATGTTATGAAGGTAGAATTGAGAGACTTTGGAAAGAGAGTGGATATGGTTGATTAGAAATAGTGAGGAGTTGCAGATGACATCTAGATTGTAAGCCTAGGACTGGAAGAACGAGGGGTGCCCTTGACAGAAATAGAGAAATTTGGAAGGGAGGGAGGTTTAGGGGGAAGAATGATTAATTCAGTTTTAGATATGTCCAATAAGATGTCTACTGGACATGCAGTTCTAAATATCTGGAAGGCAGTTGGAGATAAAAGACTGGATCAGCAGATAGGTTAAGTGAGGCTAGTTAGATCTGAGAACCACCAGCATAGAGATGATAATTAAATCCATGGGAGTTAATGAGATCACCAAGTGAAGTAGCATAGAGAACAGAAGATGACAAGGGAGAGAGCTCTGTGGGACCTATGGTTAGAGGGCATGACCTGGATGAGGATCCAGGAAAGGAGACTGAGAGGAGTAAAACCAGGAGAGAAGGGTGTCTTAAAAATCTAGAGAGAAGAAAGAGTCAAGGAGAACACTATCAAAGGCTACAGAGCGGTCAAGAAGAATGAGGATTGAGGAAAAGGCCATTACATTTGGCAATTAATCATTGGTAATTCTGGAGAGAACAGTTTTGGTGGAATGATGAGGTCAGTAGCTGGCTTAGAAGTGATTAATAAGAGAGGTAATAGGAAGGTAACCTACTGGAGAAGGAGGGATGGAATGGGATTGCTTGTTCAAATAAAAGGATTTGCCTTGATAAAGAGTAGGGCAATCTCTTCTTGTGAGACAGAAGTAAAAGGAGAGTGGCAGAAGGCATCTGAGTGATATGAGATGAGGAAGATGGGAGAAGAGGGAGCTCAGGGAGATGGCCTCAATTTTTTCTGCAAAAGATGAAGTAAGAATCTTAGATGACAAAGTAAGGGGAGGGGGTATCATCGGAAGTTTGAGGAGTGGTGAACAGGTTTGGAAGAATTGCTATGAAGAGTGGGACAGCAAGTTGATAAAGAGAGGTAGGGAAAGATTGCCTAGTGGCAGTAAGGGTCTTGCAGATATTGTGTAAAATAAATTTGTAGTGGATTCAGTCAGAACAGTCTGTGATTTTCTCTAGTTTGGTTCAGTAGCATGAGAGTAGGAATGAAGGCAGTGGGTGGTAGGAGTGATCCAAGGCTGAGGCTTTGAAGGGTACAATCAGAGATATGTTAAAGACACCAGAGACTCAAGAGTAGAGGAGAATGTAGAGTTGAACTTGGTCACCAAGGGGTCAAGATTGGGAAAAAGGCATAAAATGACTCATATAGGGGTGATGATCTGGGAGAGGACTGAGAGGTCTGAGGAAGTCATGCTGTAGAAGAAGTGTAGAGTTTGGTAAAAGGAGGCAGAGGGAGAGATGAAAAGGCAGTAAATTATGCCAAGATAAGGGGATTATGTAGAATAAATGTGATTGGTCAGTCAAGGATGACAATTAGATTATGAATTTAGGTGACTGACAAGTAATAGTGTCATTGACAATAAAAGAGAAGTTCAGAAGAAAGGAGAGATCACGAGGAGAGATGAGCTTTGCTTTGAGTTAGATGTGCCTGTGGGACACACATTTTGAAATATCCAACAGGCAACTGGTGATGTGGGCCTAGAGCTCAGAAGAAAAACTACGGATCAGCACAGTTGTGGAAATCATCTGGATAGATATAAAAATTGATTGCATGGTGGCTGATATGATCACCAAGTGAGAGAGAATGAAGAGAAAAGAACAGGACCTAGGACAAAGCTTTGGGGGATATTCATGATTAGTAGCCATGACAGTGATAAAGATCCACCAAAAGAGACAGAAAAAAATGGTGAAACAATCAAAAGGGAGTAGTGAATTGAAAACTCAGAGAGAATAAAGTATACAAGAGGAGGTGATAAAAAATGTCAAATTCTACAAAGAGGTCAAGAAGGATAAAGATGAAGACTGAGAAGAACCCATTAGATACTACAATTAGGAAATTGCTGTCAACTTTGGGGAGATCAGTTTCAGTTGAATGGGCAAGGATTTTTTGCTGTTTTTGTTTTAGTATAATGAAGAAGTATAACGCCTCTATCTGAATATGACTGAGGAGGATCTTTCCCATCCATCATCAGGCCTGGGAAGATTTGTAAGGTCTGCACCTTTTTTTAATGAGGCACTGGTTCTCAAGGGATGTGATGTTCTCTGGCTCTAAAAAGTGTATAAAGACTCCGAGGGTGAGGTTTCATTTGGGGGCTTAATTTTTGTAATAAGGTTTGAGTGTCAGACGAGGACTGAAGGAAGCTATTAAGAAAAGCCCTCAGCACCGCCCCCCCCCCCCCCCCCCCCCCCGCCAGCTTTGAGAACCCAGATGTCATGCTTCTCCCTCTGGTAATTATGATCAGGCAGCTGTACCTGTCTGTTGAATTATAGTCCGGCAGAGGAAGCCAGATCTGTTGATTACTTTGGGGCTTACTGACCACAAGTGTTTGTTTCGCCAGATGAGGAATCTGGGAAGCTGCTAAGGAGCCCCCCAGCTTTGAGAATCCAGATATCATGTGCTTCTCTCTCTGGTAACTATGGTCAGGCAGTTGGGGACCAACTGACTGTTGAATTCAGACAGAGGAAGCCATGTCTGTTGATTTTTAATTTCTTTGTATTTTCTTTGAGGTTCAGGGTGTGCACTCCCCTGAACTAGGTAAATGATATATGTGCTTGACTAAAGGATTGATACATGTGCTTGATTAAAGTGATCGTTAACCCCTCAAAAGTTGCCTTTCCTTTTATGAATGCAGATCTAAGAACCTGTGATAGCAGCCCCCCCTGTGTATCTTGGGGTGCTTACTGATACAAATGGTCAGAAGTCACATCAATAAATATTTATTAAGCACTTACTATGTTCTAGTTACTGTTCTGAGTACTGGGGCTACTTAGGAAAAACATGTACACATGCACACATGCACCCCCCCCCACACACACACCTAGCTCACAGTCTAAGAGAATAGACAACATGTAAAGAACCATGTTAAAGTAAGAAAAACATAGGATAAATTGGGGTCATCTCAAAGGGAATGTGTTAACATTAAGGAGGACTGAAAACTACTTCTTGCAGAAAGTGGGATTAGTTGACCCTTGAAAGAAACCATGGAAACCAAAAGATAGAATAAGGAAGGAGAGATGAGAGCCAGTGAAAAAGCTTAGAGTTAGGAAATTCGGTGTTTTGTGGAAGGAACAGCAAAGAATACAGTATCACTGCATTGAAGAGTACATTGAGGTGAAGGGAAGAACAAGGAGACTGGAAGGGTAGTAGGAGGAAAGGCTGTGACCAGCTTTAAAAGCCAAATTACAAGTGGTTTAGAAGGGAGTGAGGGGATGAAGAACTAGAGGTGATGAGTTTTGTCAAGGAGAGATAAGGACAGTACCTAGTAGGGATGGATCAAAAGCTCAGGTGAACTTTTTTGGTGAACGGGAAAGACATGAGACATATTTTGTAGGCAGTAGGGAAGGAAGATAGGGAGACTAACAACTGGAGAGATTTTAATTGGGACAAGCTGCTATGTCATCCTGTTGAAGTTTTTCAGAGAGACTATTAGTTCTTATACCTTATTCCACAAGACATTCCTTATCCTGAATTCCAGCTTTTTCACTTGACTGTCCACCTGGCCTGGAACCTTCTCCCTCCTAATCTTTACTCTTAGCATCCAACAGCTGAAATCCAGCTTTCTGTAAGAAAGCTTTCTTAAGAAACTCCTTAATCTGAGACTTGTCTCTATCTTGTTTTGTACAAAGTTGGCTGTATGTTGCCACCCCCATTACACTGTAAGCTTCCTGAGAGCAGGGAGTGTCTTTTGTCTTCCTTTTGTATCCCCAGCATTTAGCACAGAGTAGGCACTTTATGCATGTCAGTTGACAGATTTGACTATTTAAATCATGCATAACTATCTTGTATTTCTAAAATTGATTTTTTTTGAATTGAAGTACATGATTTTATATTTAAGCAATCAAATTCAATTGTATTATTTCAGCTCAGCAGTCTAGGCTATCGATGTCTTTTTTTGGAACCTGACTTACTCAATGTGTTATTCGTTAACTTTTTCCTCTTGTCTTTGTGTAAATCTGCAAATTTGTTAAAGGATCCTCTCTTTATATAAATTGGTACATTTGCAAAAAGTCCTTTCCATCTCTATGGTCTTTGAAACCATATACCACATTCACTCTGTACCCAGCAATAAAATCCCATCGGGAAGTTGTAAACCAATGGACTTTGTTCTCAAAGGCTCTGCTCTCATTTGGATTCACTGGCAGAAATTCTTAGACTGGGGCGAGGGAAGAGACTTATTTAAAATTCTCTTAAATTCACTTTCTGCCTACTTCCTCTAGAGTTTATGTCAACTAAAAGACCCAAATACTCCCACTAAGACATGCCAACAATCTCAAGCTCCCCACAAAGACAACAAAATTCAACGTCAAAAGGCAGGATTAATGTCAAATAAGTGTTACAGAAAATTAGGCACTAATGCCTATAATTCATTCCTTTATATTTTCAGATAATATTATATTTGCTTTGTTTTATTTATTTTCTTTTACATTTCAGTTTATACATATTCCTTGTGTTAGAACATTTTGTTATTTTTATTAGTAGTTTAATAGTAATGTTACCAACTGTTTCTATTGTCTGTTTATTTGTGAACCAGTCAGATTCACAGCTACAAAATGAGTCTTGAAAGTTTGGTTCAGAGTCATTGTTCTCAGGTAGGTGGGATGGATTTTTGTTTTTGCAGAACCATCTTCAGTTCACATACAGGCATGTTCTCTAGACCTAGAGAGCAGGTAAACGTCATTACTATGGTCCTACCCTCATGCTAGAACAGGGTTGGAGGGAGTTAAATTCAAAATCAAGTTACTCTTCCTTCTCCTTTAGTTCAGTACAGCTTTCCTACAATTCTCTGGAGCTAGGCAGTTGACAGCATGGATTTTTATTGAAGAAATGCTATGACATTTGTTCTAAATGTCACATTTCTTCCCCACTGTCTAAAAATAGCACACCATCATGCCCCTACCCCTAATAAAATTGTTGGCTTGGAAATGATACCGATAAGCAAAATGAAGCATATAACCTTTTCCATCCCTTTCTATAAATGTTTTATTTATCCCTGAGTCACATTTGGTGTCTTTTGCAGATGTAGATCAAAGGGAAAAATCAGTAAATTTTACTACTGAAGCAGTCTTAACGATATGGGATATGTCATTTCTAAAGCATGTTTCAGTCAGGCAAAGTTACCTGTCATTTGATCAGTGATCTGGTGATGGATAGGAAATATGTAGAAATACTGGGAGCCCTCATAGTAATGTGACATTTTATGAGCAGTTTGACTGTTTTCATTACTTTGATTTTGGGCTTGTGAAGAATAAGTGAAAAAACCAGCAATGGAATACAAAAGTAGCCTGACGGGATGAACGTGATAGGACAGCCTTGAAATTGAGCTGTTGTATTTAATAAGACTTTGTGACAATTTCCTGAGAGCATTTTAAATATAAATTCTTTTTGGATGTTCAATTTTATCAATTCCAAGGTCACTGATTTTACTGACAATGGTGTTTGGCTCATTCAAAAAACAAAACAAAGTCTTATATAAACTTCACAAATGTTTTGGTTATACAGTATACTTGCAACTCAATTTTCTTTAATTTTATTTATAAATGTGGGAGGTGTACATGAAAACTTCTATAGTAATCCCTATATCCAAACACTGATACCATACTAGAATTCAGTTGAAGACTGTTCCTGCAATTATACTTCCCCTTTTTATCCCCCAACCTTAAATCTCTATTTATTCTTCCCACATTGCCTACAAATATAACCAGGTATTTCTTGTTCTTAAAAAAATTGTTACTTGATCATGCCATCTGTCTATCTATCAAGTCCTTGACATACAAGTTCCTAAAAAAAAAAAAGCTGTCTACACTGTTTGTCTCCACTTTCTCTCCTTTCATTTCTCAAACTTTTGCAATCTGGATTCCAACCTCATCACTCCACTGAAGTTCTGGAGTTATCAGTGATCTCTTAACTGCCAAATCCAATGATGTTTTTCTCAGTCTTCATGCTTCTTGACCTTTCTGTGACATCTAGTGCTGATATCTGCTCTCCTCTTAGATACTCTCCCACTCTGGGCTTTTGTGACATTGCTTTCTTCTTACTACTCCCCAGTCTCCTTTATTGGATTGACATCCACAAGCTCTTAAAATTGTCTCTTTCACTCCTCCCTCTCCTTTTCCATCTCTCTCGCCTTTTAGTCCTCCATGATGTCTTCAGTTCCCATGTGTTCAATATAATGCCTATGTTTATTCCTCTGTCTTTTTAACACTAGTTTCTCCTAAAATCCAGTCTTGAATCATTAACTAATTATTGGGTTGAATGTCCTGTAAAAATCACCACCTGAATGTCTTGCAAAAGAAACTTCAAACTCAACATATTTAAAATAACTTGTTATCTTTCCCCCCAAAACATGCCCTGCTCTCTAATTTCATGTCTATTGAGGACACCATGGTTTACAACTCTAAAGTTATCCTCAACTCTTTACTCTTTGTCATCACCTATATCCAATCAGTTGTCAAGTTTTAAAGATTTTTACCTCCACAACATCTCAGGAATCCCTCCCTTTCCCTTCACTCCCACAGTCAGATGTTAGTTAAGATCCCCAGCACCTCTAGTCTAGCCTAATGCAAAAATACCATTCTAACTGATCTTCCCTGACTCAAATCTCTCCCCACTTTAATCTTTCCTCCACATCACTGCCAAAATGATTTTCCTAAATCACTGGTCTGACTATAACATTCCCCTGCTCAAAAGGCTCAAGTGGTTCTCTTGTTTCCTGGATAAAATTCAGATATCTTTGTTAATCATTTAAAGCATTTTACTATCTGACTCCAATCTATCTTTCCACACTTATTACATATCACAAATCCCTTCACAAACTCTACATTCCAACCATACAGGTCTATGTGCTATTTCCTATATACGATGTCGCATACTTTTAGTACTCTGATCAACTAAGCTTCTGAGAATTCAAAGCTCAGCTGAGCTACTACCTTTTTTTAAACCTTTAGCTGCTAATACATTCCTCCTCTTCTTTTTAATTCAAAAAAAATGTTTACTTATTGTTTTTGCTATTACAGTACTTTAAAAAAACATTTTCATTTAAAGTTTTGAGTTTTAAATTTGATCTCTCCTCTCCCTTTTCCATCCCTGAGATGGTAAGCAATCAAATATAGGTTATACATGTGCAATCACATAAAATATTTCCATATTGGTCATTTTGCACAAGACTCAAAAAAAATGAAAGTGAAAAATAGCACGTTTCAGTCTATAATCAAACATTATCATTTCTTTCTCTGCAGATGGATAGTATACTTCATCATTAGTCCTTTGGGATTGTTCTGGATTACTATCTTGCTGGGAATTCCTGTCATTCACAATTCTTCATCGAATAATACTGTTGTTACTATGTACCACATTCTCCTGGTTTTGTTCACTTCTGTTCATGCATCAGTTCATGTAAATCTTTCTAGGTTTTTCTGAAATCATCCTGCTTGTCATTTCTTCTTCTTCACTTCCTCCTCCTCCTTTGCTACTTCTTGCCATTTCTTATAGCACAATAATATTCCATTACAATCACATACCACAGCTTGTTTAGCCTTTCTCCAATTGATGGATATGTCTTTGATTTTCAATTCTTAGCCAGGACAAAAAGAGCTGCTACACATATTTTTATACAAATAGGTCCTTTCCCCTTTTTGGGGATGTCTTTGGGAAACAGATCTAGAAGTAGTATTGCTGAAACAAAGGGTATGCACAATTTTATAGCCCTTCAGGCATAGTTTCAAATTGCTCTCCAGAATGATTGGATCAGTTCACAACTCCATTAACGTTCCAGTTTTCCCACATCTCCTCCAACATCCAATATTTTTCTTTTTTTGGGTCATATTAGCCACTCTGATAGGTGTGGAGTGGTACCTCAGAGTTGTTTTAATCTGCATTTCTCTAATCTATAGTGATTTAGAGCATTTTTTCATATGACTATAGATAGCTTTGATTTCTTTGTCTGAAAACTGCCTGTTCATATCCTTTGACTATTTATCAATTGGGGAATAATTTATCAATTATGAAAATTGCATTTTCATAAATTTGACTCAGTTCTTTATATAAGAGCAAGGAGGAAGAGGGGAGAAATCAAAGATGACTCTAAGATTTTGAGCTTAGGTGACAAGGTAAATGATACTGTCATTAATAATAATAGTATTAAAGTCAGAAAGAAAAACTAAATGTAAAGTGATGCAATGATATCCAAATTGGAATTGTTTATCAGGAAGGGACTGAAGTTTTAGAAAGAAGTCAAGGCTGAAGATACAGATTTAGGAGTCATCCATTGAGAGATGGTATTCAAAGTGATTACATGACACACAACTGCTGCACTGTGTGTGAGATAATGCAGTTGATCAAGAAATGTTTTTAAATGTAATTCTTTTTTCAATGCAAACTTATCTATGTGGTGACCAGGAAGAGGACTTAAGTTTGGCAGAAATCCAAGATTGGTGAACACAGGGAACACTTGGAAAAAAGCTGCATCAACTCCACTTATCCCTTATTGTTCAAGATCCTGAAGAAACCATGAAAAAGTGAAGAAGCAATGTAGTATCGATAAAATGACTTCAGCATTCCACCCCTGCTCATCCCAAATATCTGATGATAGAAAATTGAACTACAATCAAAACAAAAAGGCTAGAGGATGCTACTACTTATTCTTTTAAAATACTTGTACTGCAATAAACCAATGTCATCTCAATTCTACCACAGTATAGTCTGAGCTACATTTTCATAGGATTTCACTTTACATTGTTTTTTCTCATTGCATCCTTCACTAAGAAATCTAAAGGTCTGTCCTTGACCTAAGTTTTTTTACTTTTTCCAGGTCTGTCTGTCCATAAATGCTTTTTTTATATGTAATTTTGTTGTATCAATTAAAATGACTTTTAAAAAATTATTACTTATTATCAAATTATATAAGACATCTAAAGTTATTAAATATTACTAGTTTTTGCCTATTCTCATAGTTAACTGACCTTTAATTAGATTTATGGCTCTATTCTGAATTCTCTAATTTCACTGTATGTTTCTTCAACTGCAGAGTACTAACCTGATGTTGAATATTCACGCATATATCTTATTAGTTGAATATTCTGGGATGGCTTGGATAATCATTTGAGTTTTATATTCTCTATCTCTACCACAGAGCTGCCTTGTTTAACACCACTTTGTACTACTGAGTTAAATTAACACGGAAGATTGTCCATAGATGTTTAAGCAGTACCACTACAGAATTTTGAGCTAAATTTTAGTCAAAATGGTATGCTATGGACTACCTATAGAGATTAATTAATTCTTCAACTCTCTACTACCATGCTACCAAGTAGAAGGGGAGTGACTAACAAGTTTAAATGGAAATCATCATCCCTGGAACAAGTCATTCACTCCCTCACTGATTCATTCAACATTTATTGCCAATTGTTGGGCTTAAAAGTAGATACAACATAAATTAAAATAAAATAAAATGAAGCATGGCCTGTGTCCTAAAGAAACTTACAGACTAAGCAAGATTAGATAACTGTACTACATTCTTTAATTTTTCTACCATCATGTATGTAGACAAAGTGTGAGGCTTTTCCAGTCATACTTAAATTGAAGAAGAGATGTGACACAACCAGGCCATCTACAAATATGTTCTCTTGCCCAGTACTATTTCTGATGAGTACTAAGGCATAAGTCACTGGAAAACCTGACACCAGCTTCAAAGGTTAGGGACATTTCAAAGGATGTCCTAATTTTCCTTAGTTATAGATAATTTTGAATTATGTATAGTTTTTTAGCTTATATCATTTCTAAAGAAATGAATTCCTGGCTTCTTTATAATGTGTCCTAAATTTAATTTCTTCCCTCCATTGGTTCTAGTACTCACAACTGCAGTGTAAAGACAGGATATTCATACTGTTGCCCATTTTTTTCCCCATTCTATCTCCTCTTAGAACCTACTTTTCTAGATCAGAATGCTTAATTTAGCCAATGAGTCTAAGATGAAATTTTACAATTGTTTCTCTTTTAAAACTGAAGAGTAGTGCATTTGTTTCTCTAGAATAAGAATTCTTTATTTTTTCAAATGAATATTTTATTTTTTATTCAATTACATGTAAAAAAAAATGTTAACATTAAAAAAAAATTTTGAGTTCCAAGTTCTCTCCCTCCTTTCTTCCTCTCCTCCCATCATGGAATGGCAATTTGGTATCAGGTATACTTGTATAATCATGTAAAACATATTTCCACATTTGTCATGTTGTGAAAGAAACAAAAAAACCCCCCAAAACTCTGAAAAACATGAAGTGAAAAGCAGTATGTTGCAATCTTCATTCAGACTCCATTAAATTCTTTCTCTGGAGGTGGATATTACTTTTCATCATGAGTCCTTTAGAATTGTTTTGGATTGTATTGCTGAAACTAGCCAAGTCATTCACAGTTGAGCATTGTACAATATTTTTGTAAAATATTCTCCTGATTCTGCTCACTCACTTTGTGTCAGTTCATGTAAGTCTTTGCAGATTTTTCTGAAATCATCCTGCTTGACATTTCTCATATCACAATAGTATTCCACTACAATCTTACACAACTTATTCAAACATTCCCCAATTGATGGACATGCTCTCAATTTCTAATCCTTTGCCAACACTAAAAAAGCTGATATAAAAAATATTTTTGTACAAATAGGTCCCTCCTTTTAAAAAATTCTCTTTGAGATCTCTCTTTTTTTTGATTTCTGTGATCTCAGTGGTACTGCTGGAACAAAGGGGGTATACAAAGTTTTAAAGTCCTTTGGGCATAGTAGAATAAGAATTTTTATCCAGCAGTCTGAATGTGTGTGTTTAATATTTTGAACCCTCTATTTCAATATGACTGGTTTCATTTATAATCCTATATATTTCATATATTTAAATATATTATTCTAAGAAGGAATCCAAAGGCCTCATGAAATAGCCAAAGGGACACACTGACACAAAATGGTTAAGAACTCAAGTAATAGAAAGTCATCAATTTAAAAAGGCTCTTTAAATTCTAATCAGATACTAATTAGCATACTTTCTACTAGACAAGAGTAAGTTAGCTGACTCTTCTTATAGGGCCATATCAGGCTTTTATATTTATCCTAATTACTAACCCTTGCAATACTGTACCAGCATGCAAGGGGATATCAGCATTATCCTTTCAGGTGATAATTTTATTTGTAGCTCTGATTATGTGAGAAAATGTAAATAAAGTGTTTTGCAAATTTTTTTTTTTTTTGCCCCTTTGGCTTCAGTTTTCAAGTGTAAAATGAGGATGCTGGAGAAGATTCTTTCTCATTTTAAAAATTACACGATCCTATGACCTAAGAGGATATCAAAGAGACTCCAAATCTCAAGGTGGAAGAGACCTCAGAGATCATATAGTAAAGCCTCTCATTTTATAACTCAGGAAGTCAAGGCCTTGGAAAGTTAAGTAATTTGCCCAAGGTCATGTGGGTCGTAAGCTTATTTTTTTGATTTGTATGATTGTGTGTGTAACAAATAATAACAGAATGGCTATTCAGACATTGTATTAGTACTACAAGTCTAAGAATGTGAACCAATAATACAATCTCATTGAAATTAAGCCCAGACAGAAGATGGATTATTCAATTATGCTACTATTACTTAGTTATGCAAGGAATTACTTAACAAAGCCTGGAGTCTAACCTGAGTAGGTACAAGGCTCTTTTCACAGTGGGCAGGACTGCATGGGATCTGTCAGCACAAAGTACAGGTAAGGGCTATCGGGTTGTTTAGAAGTAGGGGCAGTAAGTCAATCCTTTAAACTATTAAACATCTACTAGAAGGGAAGATTGGGAAGCACAACAAATACTGACGTGACTGAGAAGAGGGCAACAATAAGCGTTCAGAGTTGGTTGCATCCTTAACAAATGGGAAGTCACGCAATATATTTTAAAATGTTGAATAACATGAGACAGAGCACAAAACAATAGATAGAAATAGCATAGAGTAAACTCTGGCAAACACTAGTATCCTTCTGCAAGATCATAAAAGAATACTGAATAATTCCAAATACATAGATAACTTTTCAATAGCCCTTTGATTATTAGAGTCAAGCAAGGTCTAAACAAGGGAGATATATATTTTTGTCAATGTCAAGGACAGCATTTGTCCCAGGGTTCAAATGGAAGAGAGCTTGTTCACAGATGGTAAGGTGCTCTAAAATGTTACTATTTGTGGATGGTATTATGCTTACAGCATCAACTACCACAACATTACAGAGTATCTTCAGTAAGAATCACAATTTTAAAACATGTTTACCTAACAATTCATAAAGAAAAATCAAATGGATAAAAAATATCTATTGGCCAGATTGTGACATATACTTAAGTGACCAGAACACTGAAAGGAAAGTCAAAAAAATAAAAGCCTCTGCATGATAAAATTATTCATGTATTATAGATATCCAAGAAACTGAGAACCTTCAATTAACTCCTTGGGTCAAGTATCTATCTTGACACATTGGGAGTCTAGGGAAATTCCTAAAACCCTAGAGAAAGGTCATGTCTGAGAGGTGATAGCTACACCATACTGAGTAAATCTGGAAATTTAGCTGGCAATGCTATTTCACTGTTGATTTCTTTACAATGTCTATCATTGTCAAGGATAGACGTTGTGGGCCTACTCTGGCCTCTAGTCAACCTGGTATAAAAGGATTACGGTAATTTACATAAATATTTTCTATTGTGCCTTGTCTCAGGCAAACTGGTAGAACTATTCAGGATCATCTCCTTTTTTCTTCCCTAAAACTACACTGGAAGTCATTTAAAAAATAATACAACATCTTTAGATAGGGACAGGATGGCTTTGGATATTAGCAGACAGTTTTTCAGTATCAGTCTTAGAGGCAGCTATGCTCATTCTTAGCAACTGTGTGTAAACAAGTAGTTGTCATTTTTCCTAGAGGGTAGTCCTTTAAAGAGAGAAAATAGCTCAGGACTAGAATAGGATGTCTATTTGATGAGGTGGGAGGATTTAGAAGGTCCACTGAAAAGACACCTCAGGCTATCCAACTAATTCAGCTGTGTTTCATTTCTTTAACTCATTCAGGTACTATCCTATCTCTCCCCCTTCTACTTTCCCATCCTCCTCCAAAACACATTTATTAACTGATGTTTCCAACTGTGACAGAAATTGCAGTCATTTTATGGTACAGATGGTGTAAAAATGTAATCTAAAAACATGATTAGGAAACTCTGGAACTAGGTAACCCAAGTTCACATTGGGTATGGCTACCCAGACATCTATGAAGAACAAAACATATATTTCTTTGGTTAATTAGTTTGTTTTTATCCATCTCTATAATTAGGACATGCTTTCTCTTCATTTAATCTTAAAGCAGTCATTAGATTTAATAAGCCTTCTTAAATGACCACAAATAAGAAAATGAATTACTTAAAAGTATTAAGCTAGCATTAGCATTATGATTTTATTAATATCCTTAAAAGATATGTACTTGTATAATTATTAAGACTTTGGAAATTAAAGCAGTTCTGAGATGTATCACTTTTCATATTATTAGTGAATATATTATTGATTTCCCTTCCAAAGTTAGTTTATAAAATAAAAGCATCAACACTGTCTGAAAATCATAGAAGCATAGATTTAGATATAGAATCTTAATAGCTTGGTTCACTATATAAAAACGGTTCACTGTTACTTTTATCCAATAATCATTCTTTTTATGGGTAGACTGGTATATGATCAGTGTGCAAAAAGTGGCCTTGTTGGATGGAGGAGGAGGAGCTCTCTAGATTGTTTCAAGTCTACAGTTGTTTTTTTTTTTTTTTTCTGTATATTAGCTAGAAGCTGAGGTAGCTATGAAAAAAAGCATCTAAAGCATCAGCTATTTTTTCTACTTCTAGGAATTTATGTACTTTTCTCAGACTATCCTGTGACATCAAGAATGGTCAAAATATGGCCCCTTGGGGTAACCATCTAATGTGGTGAAAGTAAATATATTTTACTAATCTTGCCCTTCATTATATTAAATATCTTACATTTCCCATAGTAACTGTACCAAAGCTTCTATTTTCTTCTCAAACCCCTTACTTCCTCACTCTTAGTGGATGACTTCAACTTCTATTTTACTGAGACCATCTTAAGTGAGGTCCCTCAATAATTCCTTTTCTCTACCACCACAGAACTCTGACTTTACTCATTTTGTCAGAGAATGAGAAAAGTCCTCTTTTTGCCAAACTGAACCCATCTAACAGTTGCTTCTTTGGTCTCCTTCCCCTAAATCCACACCATCTTCTCAGTCACCTTGCTCAATGAACCATTCTACTTCTTTCAAGCATCTTCAGTCTTCTTCAACTGGCTCTTTCCCCCAAATGCAAGAACAACAAAAACCCACCCTTTCTAGATCTGTTATTCCTTCTCAAGTTACTCTCATTCGCTTTCCTTTTCCTGACAAAATTCTAGAAAAAATAGTTTGCTTCCATTCCAACCACTCTAATTTCACTACCTTTCTAAAGTCACAAATCAACTTCTTATCACCAAATCAAGTTGCCTTTAAGTCTTTATCCATTTGACATTGTGACAAATTCCTTCCTTAATATTCTCTCTCCCTGTCACTCCCTTCTTTCTTTTCTTCCTTCCTTCCTCTTTCCATTAAAGTTTCCCCTTCCCCATGAACCCCTCCCTCGTACTGGGCCCCCTCAAAACTCTCGTGGCATTTTTGATGCTCTGAGATTTCTGATGCCACAATTTCCTTTAAATTCTTTTCTAATTCACATTGTAGTTCTATCCATATGAATATTTTCTCTTAGATTTTAAACTCTTTGGTGGAAAAAAAAACTGCATCCAATTTTATTTTTGTATCTCCAACACCTAGCATTGTGCTCAGTACACAATGATTGCTTACCAAATGTCTGAAGTAAAATTAATTTTTTAAAATCTTTTTTTATTCTGAACTTAAAAAATAAAACAAGCATTTCCATAACATAGGAAGCTAAAAAAAGGTGATTGTACATGAAATTGCAAATCTGTTATGTATAATTTGTTATTTCTCTTAAATATATATTAAAGCTATCAGGTAACTTTCCCCCCCACTCCCGTCCTGCTTTTTCCCTTTCTCCTTTTCTACCCTAGAGATGGCTACCTTTAGACACAAATATGTATGTATGCAAGTGTGTATATATGAAGCTTTATATAGAGTTATACACATATGTGTGTGTGGGGTGATGTATAGAATGACTATATATACACATATACAGTCATTCCATACATCTATCAGTTCATTTTCTGGACACATAGCATGTTCCTTCATAGCTGATTTGGATATTTATAAAGTCAAAACAACTTAGTCACTCAAAGGTCTCCTTAAAACAATATTGCTGCTACTGTATACAATGTTCTCTCGGTTGTGCTCATTTCACTCTTCATTATTTTGGGCAATCTACCCATGTTTTTTCTAAGATCAAAGAGCTCATCATTTCCTATTGCATAGTAGTATTCCCTCTTCATGAAATAATTGGTTTTTAACATTCTTTTCTTCTTAAATTTTGATTTCTCATTTTCTCTCTCTCCCTGCTATCCTCCCATTCACTGAGAAGGCAAGCAAAATGATAATTAATTATACCTATGAAATAATGCAAAATATATTTTCCATATTAGTCTTATTAGAAAAAAAAGCTAGAAAATTGTACTTCATTTTGCACTCAGCTTTCATCACTTCTCTTTCTGAAGGGTGATAATCATTTTACCATCATGAGTCATATGGAATTGTCTCATTGTATTGGTAAGAATAGCCAAGCCTTTCACAGTTGATCATCATTACAACATAGCTGCTCCTTTGCACAATGATTTCCCAGCTCTTTTCACTCCACTTTGTGTCAGTTCATATAGTTCTTTTCATGTTTTTTTTTTCTGAAAGCACCCCTCCCTCATAATTTCTTTTCATATAATGGTATTATATCACAATCATATACCACAGCTTGTTTATCTTTGATGGACATTCCCTCAATATCCAATTCTTTGCCACCACAAAAGGAGTTATTACAAATATGTTTGTACATATAGGTCGTTCTCCTTTCTCTTTAATCTCATTGGGGTACAAAACTACTAGTGGTATTGCTGGATCAAAGAGTATGCCCAGTTTTATAGCCCTTTGGGCATAGTTCCAAATTGTTTTCCAGAATGGTTGGATCAGTTCACAACCCTACCTACATCTCATTAGTGTGCCTATTATCATGCGAATGCCAACTGTTCTAGCTCCCATAGCTGTGCTCCCAAGAACATGAGCTGAGAATCATTTAGTTAGTCAGTCTTAAGTGGCTTTGATGCATTAAGAACAGTTGGTCCTAAATATCCTCCCCAAAAGTCTGTCCCACATTCTCCCCTGAAAAATGTACACATGTACATACAATGTCAAGGGAGAAGTTGGTTCAAGTGTAGATAGCACATGGCAATAGGCTAACTCACAGTTCTTGGCTGCTATAAATGCCTTTTCTCCCAGTTGTAGGTGCTTAGGAAATTCCCTTTAGGCATAGTGTACTCTGTTTGGTGGGCTACTTGTCAAGCCACTGTTTCCAGTGATAATAGCCATGGCTGCCAGCTGATATGGGATGCTTTTTTAGGACACAAGGCTGTCTTCTGCTCCAAAGGGGAGGGGGAGGGAAGGAGGTTCTACAAAGATTGAGGTTGAGACCTCTCCTTCATACGCACTTCAGCACTCAGGGGGTTCCTTCTCAGGGATGTACTGGAAAGCCACATGCTTCAATTTCTGGAAGAGCTTCCAATTGTAACTAACTCAATACTTTTTATACAGGATCCAGATGGCAGAACAAAATCCCACAGCCAACTGGAACTGGCCTCTTGTTGGGTGTCAGTTCACTACAACAAATGGCTTTCAGAGACTTTTCACATTTGGTCTAAAAGGTCTTTAGAATGATAGTTTGAAACAAATGTGCTCTCGCCTATTTAAGTTATTAGTGCTAAAATGGGGTGCGTTGTTTTTAACCTCATTCTTATACTTTCTTCCCAGTTTTTAAATTTTCTGCCTTCAGGATATCTACGAGAATGTCTTTGGCAAAGATCAAATCTTAGACAGTGTTTTGGCAACTTGAGAAGATTCTGCATTATCTGTTTCAAATGTCTCTTCCAGTGCCTTGTACTAAAGAGTCTGAGGAAGAGTTTATTATCAGAGGGTTAGAGAAAAATGTTATCTGTGGTTATATGTTTCAAGAAATCTTGAATAATTTTGAAGTCTGAATAGGAGATATCATATTGGAAGAGAGCCTTTAAGGTGATGCTTTGATCTACTGAATCAAATGCTTTCGTAATAAATAAATGATAATTCCACTGGAAGGAATCTTGTATTCTCTATTTCAGTCCACTGCTCAGTAGAAAACATGGGGCTGACTATGTTTCTAAAAGTCTACCCATTTTCAGTTTAGTAACCTAAAGTGATGCTTCTGGTGCATGGGTCGATGCTTCTCCCAAAAACTTGATATAGGTGGAAAAATAATATTAGCTGTTTTCTCAAATGCTTATTGCTGAGCTAATGCCAGTGATATTTTTTCTCCTCTAAATTTATTTATTTGTTTTCCATTTGCAACAATTACTTCCATAAGTTTTAAATTTTCTCCCCCTCCCTCCCCAAGACAGCATGCAATCTTACATGGGTTCTACATATACATTCTTATTATATTTTCACATTAGATATGTTGCATAGAAGAATTAAAATGAATGGGAGAAAGCATGAGTATAACTAAACAAAACCAAACATAACAAAAGAGAAAATAATCTGCTTCATTTTGCGTTCTGACCCTATAATTCTTTCTCTGGATGTGTACTCTACAAGCCTTACACACCTCTCATTCCTGATTACATGTTTTAATATATACACTTCATGCCATGAAGTTTCCTACATTTGCAATGAAGTCACCAAGTAACAAAGTATATACTCATTTAAATTTCATAAGGCATCCATGACTTCTTTTTAGACATTTTCTACAAAAGAATTATTAGTTTATTAGTGAATAAACAAATTATTTTCACGCTGGTATTTTTCCAGGACTTAAAATGACCAAATGATTCATAAAATGATGCTTCTTGTCTTTGGGATCAGGGAAATAATAAAACTAACTTTGCCAATTCCTTATTTGCCTAAGGGGAATCTTTCAAGTATCCTTCCATTTACAATATCCTTCTTTCTTTCCTTTATCCTGGGGAATTTTGTATCAACATATGTATGTTGATGTACCCTCAGATAATCACAATCAGCTCAGCTCCCAGGATCTATTCATCCATCCCAGCTCAGCTACACACTACACCCACAAGCATCACACTTGTGTCTTCAAGAATTCCGGCTTTCTTTTATCTGACTGTAATCTTTTCTCTTTATACCTCTATGTCTTACCATGACCACCAATGTTTTCATCCCTCAGTTTCATTCTCAGCCATCACATCTTGCTCTGGCTAGTCTCTCTCCCCTTCCTAATCCTGACTCCTTAGTGTACCTGTCGAGTCTGCTTACTCTTGAATCCCTTGTTTCTTTGTCCTCTGACTCAGCAAGTTTTGCAAAACCTCTGCTATGAATTGCTCTCATCATTTGCTTCTTTTGCTCCTACTCACATGTTCCTGAACAAAACTGGTGAAAAATCACAAAGTCATGATGAAGGGATCCTTTACACATCTATGCTAGCTAATCTCAATTGAGCCAGCCCTGTTATCACCTCCATTGCTTTTCAACACCCATTCAATAAACTTCAGGGATATCCTATTACTGCCAGGATCAAACATTAAGTTCTTTGTCACTTAAAGACCTTCACAATCTGGCCCTTTCCTAGTTTCCAGGCTTCTTACATTTAACCTGCTGCCTCCCCTTCCCCCCCAGACTCTATGATCTCCTTGTCATTCCACATACATAATCCTCTCTCTCCTGTCTCTGTGTCATTATACTGGCTGTTCCCTTTTTGGACGCCTAGAATGGCCTCCCTTTCAATATGGGATTCTCAGAATCCCTGGTTTCCTTCAGAATTCAGTTTAAGTGCTATCTTCTCCAAGAGGATATTCCTAATACTCCAAACTACTAAGGCCATCACATCTTCCACTACCTTCCAGTTACTATGAATTTGTCTTGTATATTCTTATGCATAGAAGCTGTCTCATAGTAAACCCTTAGTAAGTAACTGTTTATTGATTGATTCTCGTTCTACTTATAGGATATCAAAATTCACACAATTCAGTTCTTCAGCAGTATGTTCACTTGTTGGTCACTGAACAAATAGCATATATTTAGAATATAAATGTATAGTTTAAAATTTATAAATGGTCTAATAACTCTATGATTCTGGGCTCTTTCTACTTCCTTTTCTACTATCATCCTCTATCACTGTAGAAATGGAAGGAGGGAGTTCAGGCCCAATGGCAATTTTGTGTCATTCTTTGTGTCATGAGCTGCAAAGAACAGAGAATTCATTACCAATTGACCATTGTACTGGTGATGTGCTTTTCCATATTTTGCTAGGCTAGTTCTCAGAAAACACACTCAATTTGTTGGTGAGACTTTACTTATCACATAAAACCCAATCTTTATGTTTTCTTGCAACAATATGAGCATCCTTAAAACCCGGCCTTTTGCTTTCAATCTCTCCTTCCTCTCAGTCACAAAAATGAGTCCCATTCTTCACCTTCCCAGGAAAAGTAGCCTTGTTAGTTCTCTCCAAGCTAAGTGAGTTGTACTAAGTGAATGCAATGGGATATCACTATGAGAAAGCATGAATATGAGAAGTTTAAGAAAATATATGAAGGCATGTGAAGTGATATACACAGAAAATGAAATACATAGAATCAGGAGAACAATATACGATGAATACAACAGTGGAAATAAATGAGAGCATTAACACCACTGAAAGTGAATGCTATGGCATTTTTAATGACCAAATCTGGTCCCAAACAAGAGATATGAGAAGGCATCTCTTTCTGCTCTTTTGCAGAGGTAGGGGACTCTGGGTAAGAAAAAGTCTAGATAATGTCATATTTTTTTGATAGACTGGTTAGTTTTGTTGAACTGTTCTATACTTTTTTCTTTGTTATAAGGAATGGCTCTCTCAGAGACGAAGGAGGGAGTCCTTTGAAGCATATACTGTTGGGTTAGGGTGGTTTTGGGAATGAGATTGGTATTAGAAACTATGTTCAGTAGAAAGAAAATACTGCTAACCAATTATAAAATGGCACATCAGAAATTCAGTATTATGTCAGATAATTTGACTGTTCAATATTTTAATTGTCTCCAGACAATTTTAATTCATTGTCTCTAGAATTACACACACATATAACTAAAACATGAGATTATTATTTGGTCAAGTGTCAGTCAGAAATGAACTCATTTCAGTAAAACTGACAAAACTAAAAAATTTCAAAATATTAAATATTTTTATTTTAAAAGCATAATATCTATCTTATAAAAACACTTTTGTGGAGTTATCAACTATTAATCCCTCAAGATGAAGTTTATTTAAATAACACAAAAAATTTTGAGACTGTTCGTAATGAACAAGCAATTTATCAAAATGTTATTATAACTGTATAAAATGGTCATAGCTGTATGGTCCATTTTGTACCAAAGGTGCTTATTTTGATCATAAATTATTTCAGAAAAATATAGGATAGGTTTTATATATTTTAAACAATTTGAAAATATATATTAAAAAATGAAAGCCAACAGAGATGCTAAGAAAATTTGAGAGAAAGCCAATTCCAAGAAATGCAATATTCTTCCCATTTTGGTAACCTTCCTAATACAATGTGCTATGTTGTATTTTTCTCTTTTGGTACAGTTGTGGGTTTAACTTGCAGCAAATGAGATATGACTGAATGAAATATGAACTTGCAGAATTCTATTTAGTTTTTTGAGACTAAGGATTAGGCAGAATCAGCAAATTAATTATGCTTTCCACTTTTTCAGAGTAGTGTAATGAATGTTTTTTGGAAACATGCTGCATAGATCATACATTCTTCTGTGTTACATTGCAAATTGAATATTTATGCCTCTCTCCCAAACAAAGCAGACATAGTGTCTGGCAGGATTTTTATTTTCCACACTGGTTCTCAGCTAAGTAAAGCTTTTGAGTTATATTATGTGGCACTTCCACTTTGTTATCCATAAAGTAGGTTTATGGGGATCATAGAGCTTCTTTTATTTTAACAGTCAATAAATGTATAATCACCATTACCATTCCAACTGCCTACAATGATTTTAGTAAAAAAAAAAAAAACACCTTTTTTTCTCTCTGAATGTAGATGGATTCTATATCTGGATATGTGAAGCATTTTAGTCAGTCAGCAACATTTATTAAGTGCTTACTATGTGCCGGGCACTGTGCTAAGCACTGGGAACACAAACACAAGCATTCCTGTTATTATGTCTTCTTGCCTTTGCAGGTTTTAAGTCCTGGACAATGATGGTAGAGAGATCAAAATCTCAAAAATAACATAAAATAAATAAATGACCAAGTCATACAATGTTTTAAAGTAAAAGCAGCATTGCTAGTATTCATGGTATATCATGAATCAGAGCTGTGTCTTCTGAGAAGAAACTATATCTCAGTGGTCTCTACTATGCATTAGTCAGAGATGAAATTCAAGTACCTAGAAAGTTTTCAAGTAAACTGGTATGTAAATTTCAACTTAACTGAACATTAAATATTTAAATGTGCCATACATAGTGTTAAGTGTTTTGGGGGGATATATATGAAGGTAAAAAGTACAGTCCCTGCCCTAAGGCATTCTACTGGGTGGAAACAGGACAAATCCAGTAGAGAAGTAAACAAGAAAGTAAATGATGAAGTAGAAAATTAGATTGTATTCAATATATTGCTTATGTTTAAATATAGACTGCCCTAAATGCAGGCCACTCCTCAAAAAGACAACCTCTTTGGAGAAAAATAACATAAGCATTGAGTGAAAAATAATATCAATCATAGGTAGGCCCAATGTTTGACGAAAATCATATTGGGGGGAGGATGTATGGCCCAAATTTGGAACAAATGAGTAACATGGACTATTAGATTTCATAACACTTAACCAGATCTTTCTCTCCTGCTTGTCAGCCATTGCAATTGACCAAAATCTCCAACTAGTAATGTGTAAGAGTGAAAAAAGAGATATATAAGATCAGTGGAGAGTTGGAGCCAACAGAAATATGTCAGGTTATAAACGGCTTCAAATCACAGATTAGAGAATTTTTTTAAAAAATCTGTCACAATTTAAAATTACTTACTGACTTAGCTTATACACACAACAATTACCCTCCTAGCTGCAAGAGCTGGACGGGGAGATTCGGTTTGTCTTCCTTACTTGGGATTGTGAGAAAAGTACTATTTAAATATATTCAACAAAAATGGAAAGGTTCTTGTCAACAGTATACTTTGTAACAATTGGTAGTTGTGGAAACAACATGTTCAAGTGTTTTAGCAAAGTCTATCTAGTGTGTTTCAAAAGAATGGAGGAAGGAAATAGTATAGAGAAAATGCCTTATGATAAAAACAATTTTTGCCACAGTAGTGGAGTCTAATTTCACATGACATTTTATTTTACGTTTTTAGTTACAGTTTGCTGTCACTGTCTATATAAATCCCCAAACTGCATAATTGGGATTCATGATTTCACACTCTATGCTTTCATTATTCATATCTCCTGCCTACAGTTCAGGAGTACATATCACATTCTTAAAATGAAATCACTTAGAAATATGGTCTTTCAGGTGAGAGCCATTTTAGTTCAGGAAACAGTCTGATCTAATTTACAAAAAGAAAAAAAATTGATGTTTCTGTCCCTAAAATTATATACATCAATAAATTTTAAAAAATATTAATAAGTATAAGGTTTTTTAAAAATATCATCATAAGAAAAAATATGAACATTTATCAACAAATTGACAAATTAGAATAGGGTTGCCCAAAATATTATTAACTTACTATATATGGTAAACTTGCCACAGATATACAGTAAACTGATTTTTTTCACAAGAGCAAACCAGGAAGTACTGCTTATCTGAATAAGTATTGAAACCACCTCCATCTATATGTAACATCTAAGATTTGACCCAAGATTTTAGGCAAAAATGAGAATCTGACTGCTGAAAAGGATGAACAAGGGACAACCTAATGGAGAAAAATGGCAGATCTTGTGAGACAAGGCAAAAAAAAAAAAATTCAAAGATTTAAAGGACTAAATAAATGTGAGTTGCCATTGTAACAAAAGAACTTCAAAAAAATTTGAATGGAGCCCATCTCAAAACTAGAGTGGAGCCACCCAGTGCTTTGTCCCAAGTAACTGAATTTAGAGCACAACAATCTCCAGGGGCAGTTCTGAATAAAGCCAGGGAAGATTAAGAAAAGAAAACCTCAAATGACAGCTACAACAACAATGAACAACTGTACAGCCCTTTGGAGTTCACAAATGCAACAGTGATGTCATCTTAGTTGGTCCTTACAGCAGTTCTGTGAAGCAGGTATGGTAGCTACTATCCTGCTAGAAAATGGTAGAGATGGGACGAAAATGGACTCCAGACCTTCTGATTTCAGATCTAGTGTTCCTTTCCACTATCTACAGGCAGCCCAAAGTGAGATTATGTCTTAAAACTTGGGACTCAATTCTGAAAAGAGGAAAGCATGATTTCTGAAATCACCAAGTATGATTAGGGAATCCATGGATTTGTTCATCAAGCCCAAGAATATTAAAATGTGAAATGTGAAGGAGGTAGTTTTAGAAAAAGAGATTTCCAATATTTTTTGGTTTCAGTACCCTTTTCCTTTCACTAACACTGCAAGTTCTGGAATATTTCATTCTGATAATACAGTTATTTACTGAACATATTCCTTATTTGATTGACAAGTTTTTTGTACCCTCTGGGGATATGTGTACTCAATGTTGGAAATTCTTGCCTTAGAGCACGTTTTTAAAAATAAAAGTATACCTTTTCAAAACAGGCAATATATTTAGAGATTTCATGACCCTCATGGATAAAAAAGCTGAAAAAATATATAGGTTTAAGGAGGTATCAGATAATTTCATGGATGATGGGGTTAAGAATTTTTTAAAAGAGATTTATGATCTTGGAGGAGATTGGCCTTCTATTATGTCAGTTTCAAAGAAATTAGGAGACCACAGCTTCCCACAAAATGATTCTTGGTACTGCTGTCAGAGAGAGAAAACTGAAGTAGATGGACCACTGATCTGGATCAGTAAGGCATTTTATATTTCCTTATTAGCACTAAAAGTCTATTGGGGTAGAAAGGAGAGTGGAGGAGAAATCTAAAGCCCTCAAATCCACAGAGGGAAATGAAATAATACGCATTACTGTGTAAGATTTTTAAAAGCAACTGAAGTAGAGCTTGGAAGGCAAAAGAAGCACCATGCATGAACAAAGCAACAAAAAGAATAAATACTACAAAGACCACATCTTCAATGGAAAAGGACATCTTTTTTTTTGTGTACTTTTAACTTATAATTTCAAATACCCTATACTCTTTCCTTAAAAGGGGAACAAAGGAAAAATTTATCAAATCTGAAAAAGAATAACAATTTATGTATGGCTGATACATAGAGCATGAAAGATTTATGCATTTTAGATAGGTGGACATGTATATAACTAGAATTGAGATCTTAGATAATTTCATGGATGATGGATTTATAACAGTATGTATAGACACACACATGAAAATGCACATACACAAAAAAAATAGAATCCTTAAAAAAGCAACATAATAACCTGACAGCTATGATTTAACTGGGCTGCCAGTAGCTATTTTATGAAAACAACATGTACAATTTTTATAATTTAGCTTTAGCTGATTAGTTTGTTATTGAATAATTCAGATGAGACAATAAACCACATTTCCTCTATTCAGTGTCAATGTTCTTTCTCCTCCAATATGAATGCATTTATCACAGCTTTGAACCCATCCAGACCTTAGGAGTAAGTAGCTACATAAGTAGTGTGATTTGGGCTTCAAATACTCTGCCCCCCACGGGCTCATTAACTTTCAAAATGAAACAATATAAACTCATTCCTTTAGTTCAAAATGTCTTTCTTCTTTTTAAAATTTAAGCACCCTAGGAGGGTTTATCATATTAAGCCTAATCAATTACTTATCCTTTAGTAGACTATTATAGGAGTTAGAATCTGGAAGACTGGGTTAAGTACTAGGCACAAAACTGCAGAAACAATGTTGAAAAGCTAGACTGTATTTTGAGAGAAGGTTGGCAAGTACAGTAAGAGCCCTCAAAATTGAGATACGCTATGAAAACTGGATGAAGGAACTAGAGATTCCTAACTTGAAGAAGACTCAGGAACATGGAGCACTGTCATGTAGAAGAGATATTAAATTTCTTTTACTGGTCCTAAAGAAAACTAAGAATGGAATTATGGCGCAGTAGACTTTGGTTCTACTCAAGGAATAACTTTCTAACAATTAAGGATGCCCAAAAGTGAAATGGACTGCCTCAGCAGATAGTGAGCTCTTTACTGCTGAAAGGCTCCAAGCAAAGGTTAAAAGAGCACGTATTTGGGATGCTCATGAAGGAATTTAGATGAAAACTGATTAGACAAATAGGAAACTCTGTGATTTTAAGTAAGCAGCTAGGTGGCCCAATGAATAGAGTGCCAGGCCTGGAGTTAGGAAGACTTATCTTCTGAATGTGAATCTGACCTCAGACATTTACTAGCTCTGTGACCCTGGGCAATTCACTTAACCCTACTTGCCTCAATTTCCTCATCTATAAAATAAGTTAGAGAAGGAAATGGCAAACCACTCTAGTATCTTTGCCAAGGAAACCTAAAAACAGGGTCATGAAGAGTTAGACATGACTGAAAACAACTGAACAATAACTAGCACAATGATTCTACATGGAGAAAAATAGGTAAAATACATATTATTATGTACATATAAGCATTGAGGAAACGAAGTCAAAGAAATTATGAGCCTAAGGCTTGCTGAAGACCATACAGATGGAAAGACGCAAATACAGGTCTTTCTGACTCTAAGACCAGTGCTATTTCCATGGCTCTTTGCACTCTCTTATGCCATGTTTGTTATTTCCACTCCAAGGTTTTCATCTCTTTAATTTTCTGGTTCACAATGTCAGACATCAATTGGGCTGGGAAAAAAAAGATATATGTAGAAACATAACATTTGCACCACCACACATGGTCTTCTCTCAAACACTGAATATTTCATGATATTTTCAAGTGTCTGGTATATTATGAATACTAAATATTAATAAAGAGAATGATGACATAAACATCAAAGAACATACAAAGATGTTTTAGGAAGCTTTCACTGTACAAATACAAGGAATAAAGTAATGTTCTGTGATGTCTAGGCTTTCAAAAACTAAAAGAAAAACTCTGGTTGTGTGATGAGGGCAAAGAATGTGCTGAAACAATTAGATAGTGATTAAACACACATTCATTCAATTCAACAAGCCTTGATTAAGCACATACTTACCTACTGTATTGTACTGTTTTCTGAGGAAGCTACAAAGCTTGGAAAAGACACTATTTCAGATCTCATGAATCTTAATGGTTCTGCAACTTAAACCAATAGCCATAAGAAAGAAAATGTACAAATGTTTGAGAGAGGTAAATACAAAGTGTAAACTGAGGCCTGAGAGGAGAAAAGCTATTACTAAATTGTGAAGGGGACAAGGTAGGTCTGAAATGATTTCCTGAGATGACATATGAATTGGACTTTAGGGGATAAAAAGGAACTCAATAGATAGGAATGAGTGGGAAAGGGAAGTCATTCCAGGCATCGGGAATATGATGAATAAAGGCGCAGAGGCAGGGAAACATAAGGTTTGTAAAGCTGGAGGTTATTAGTCCAGTTTGGCTGGATGATATGGTGAGTAGTATGAAACAAGGTTTTAAAGGTGGGGTATCACCAAACACTTGAGAGTCCTGAATGCCAGGCAAGAAGACACCAAAGGATTTTTCAGCAGAGGTGTAACAATCAAATTTATGAAAAAGAAGAGAAGTTTGAAAGGTATGTGGAGGAAATGAAGGGGGAGAGAGAATGGATAAAAAGGAAGACTTAATGGGAGGTTACCGCAATGGTTCAGGCAGATAATAATGAGGGCATATACCAAGGGGAGTAGAAACAGAAATGGATACCAAAGACACTGCAAAAGTAAAATGAAAGAGAAACACTGAGGGAGAGGGAAAAGCCAAATAGAATATTAAGGTTTCAAAAATGAATTGTAGGTGAATTGTAGAATCACAGGAGGGAAAGATACACAAAACAATGGCCAAAATAACTGAAAATAGCACATAAATATATCTACTTTTTCAATAAAAATAAAGGTCAAATCAAAGGCAACAAAAAGCAAAACTTTTTGTAAGGGAATTTAATTCAACTTGTTGACAAAAGGGCAGTCATCTTCTCCACACTTATAGACAACCAGCTCCTCCAGTTTTTGTTCCTTACCTCAGAGGAGGATTAGGTAGACAATGTATGTTTTATGGAGATCCTGAGGCCCATCAGACTGATACTCTCCCCAACCCCACCTGGACTGGTAGGGCTGGAACCTAGTCTATGCTAGCCTTTATGTATGTGGTGAGTGGATGCTACCTAGTAGTCACGCACTAGAGTCCTGCTGTCTGTCAGTTATTAAACATTTATGAAGTCCCTATTCTGTGCCAGGCACACTGTGCTAAGTGTTAGGGATACAAAAAGAGGCAAAAGACAGTGCCTGACTCATGGAGCTCCCAATCTAACGAGGGAGCCAACAAGCAAACAACTCTATACAAACAAGTTTTATACAGGATAAAAAGGAAATAATTCCTAGAAGGAAGGCTCTAGAATTAAAAGGAAAAGGCTTTCTTCAGGAGATGGGATTTTAGTTAGGACTTGAGGGAAGCCAGTAGGTGGAAATGAGAAGAGAGAACATTCCAGGCATGGAAGACAGTCAGAGAAAATGCCTGAAACAGCTCAGAGTCTATTGTCCTAGGATTCTCAGTCCTTCCTGTGCTAATATTTTCCTGTGAAGCTGAGCCTAGGTCCAGCTGGGTAAGGGACTTAATTTAAACACATTATTCTCACTTTAGTCATCCCCCACACTTGGTCCAAAGTACCCAGTATATCTTGACCACGATGTTTAAAGACTGCAATCTATTCACTGCTGTCTTTTACTCCCCAAACCTTTGTAGCATGATACAGTAGAAAGACTACTCAATTTGGAGGCAGAGGATAAGGAAGAGGGACCAAATCCGTGATATCCTTAGTACAGGCAGAGATGAACTGGTAAATGTTTAACAACCAGCTTTCAAAAAAAAAAAAAAAAAGTATGCAGAACATACTTTTAAGTTTATCTGCATTATTAACATTTTCTCTGTTACTTTTTAGAGTCTAGACAATCAAAACAAAAAACTGAGTATTGACTTGTAGATTTCCAAGAAGTAAATGCCCACTGAACAAGAGGCTCTCTGGAGCCAGTTTTGACTGGCTCCTGCAACACTCCTGGGTATAGGGTACGTTCAAAAAAAATTCTTCTTTTTAAAAAATATTATTTACTTATTTTTAACATTTATTTTGAAATATCTTGAATTTCAAATTCTCTCCCTCTCTCTGATCACTCCCTAGACCTTTGAGAAGGTAAGCCATGTGATGTCAATTATATATGTGAAACCATGCAAAAAAAGGCAACACAAATAAAGTGAAAAAAATTATATTTCAACCTGCATCCAGACTTTGTCAATTTTGTCTTTGGAGGTGGATAGCATTTTTATCTTAAGACTCAAGAAAACTTTTTCAAACAATGTGAGTCACTACCTTCTCTGCAACTGACTCTCTTAAAGTGGCCTATGGGAATAGAGCACAAGTGACTCGTTCAAGATTTCACAGAAGAGCTTAGAGGAGCTTAGGTCAAATTCTAGCTAATTCATTTACAATCTGTGCAAATCACTTAACTTTTCTGTTCTTCACTTTACTCAACTATAAAATAAAGTTGAATTAGATCACTAGACTTCTCTTCCTTCTCTTAATCTCTGATTCTATGACAACGAATGCAATACGGTAATTAGTTATTTCTATGTTAACTGTACATTTAAAATGCACTGTGATGTTAATAAATTCTTCATTTTGTTGGAATAAAATATCAGCTAACAAAACTATTTGTATTTATTGTTTTATGAAAAATATGGAAGTCATGATGATTTCTTTCTTTTTTTTTTTTTTTGTGGAGGGAGCTGTAGAGGGCGTATTCTTCCATAAAGTTTGGAAACCGTCTTAAAGAGTAGATCTACATCCGTATGTGCTAAAACAGATAGGAGGAACACAGATGCTGAGCAAGAAGGGATGTCAGAGCTCATAATTTCTTCCAGTGGCTTAGAAAAATATGACAATGACTATCTTCCACAATTATTAGATTCTGATGATTACAACACCGCTATCCAAGTTTTTTTTCCTTCTTTGTAGTATTCTGAAATTTATATTCTTTCTTCTAAAAATGAAAGGTCTAAGTACAGTAGTAAGAAAGGATGAATTTTTACAAAATGAATGGGGGTGGGCTCTTAATGAAGAATTCCAAAGGGATTATTACTTTTCAAAAGAAACCAATTCACATTTTTTTATAAATGTTTTCTTAGAATATTTAAGTTCATAAAAATAATGACTTGTTTAAGACACACACCTCATATGTTTAGTATAAGGTGTATTCTAGTTATCATGCTTCAGGAATTTTTCATGCTTATAACTACCTTTTGAAAACTATTTAGAGAAAAGAAAGACAAAACAAAGAATAGCAGGCCCCTTTCTTGTTAGGTAAGTCTGCCTCAAGCAATGAAGTATTGGCCCAGACTGCTCTCAACAGAAATAACTCATAAGCAGTAAGAGGCTGACCCATCAAATGTTACCAAAGATAAATAGCTTTCCCGGCAAGAACAATATTTTAAAAGCAGATTTGAATAGTGCACTGCTTTAACAATGAAACGAATTCTGAATAGCCAAGAATGAAGTTGTCTGCCTATTCTATACTGGAAGCATCCTAGTTTTATTTCTTTGACTACATGTGTACATTTTACAGCAAATACATTTCTGACATGGATTAAGAGACATATATATATGCTTTTATTTCAATAATAGATTAAGTAGACTTTGAAATATATGGCAATTCTTTATGGCTTGTGTGCATGTTTTTAAAAGCTTGACAAGAATGGAAACTCTAATCAAGATTCAGACATCATTAAGCCTTGTATGCCTGGTATTCTACTTTTCAAAACTTAAGCTATATGTTAAACTTAACCAGAAACTATAACAACTAGGATTGTTGGTACATTCAGGTACTATTATAATGATATCAGTTAAAATGAAGTGGGCTTAAAAACATATAATTCAAAAAATTAAAAGTAATTAACATTTCTCTGTCACTTGTAATGTGCAAATGCATAGGTAAATGATACAGTCCCTATCACCATGAACACTACAATCTGGTAGCTTAATTACAACGAAACACCTTTATGATGAGAATAGAAAGAACACCAGTCTTATGGTAAGAAATATCTACTGCACCTATGCAAATAGCACACATGATTTCACCTAAGATGTAAATTAATGCACATTATAGGAAGCCTTATTCATGTAGAAAAACAAATTGTGTAGCTGTGCTTAATGTGGGCTGACATGTGAATCAAATTTAATCTTAATTGAGAAAACTCAATTATCAAGCACAAAGAAGTAACAGAGTAATGTAGATGAACAAAATGCCAATAATTCCAAAATAATTTTTGGACTGGTATTTGAAATGTTTCTGTGCTTATCTTGACAGACATTTTTCTAGTGTTCCGAGAATTCATAATACTTTGGACCAAATAATGAATTCAAATCAGGGATATATGATTTAGAAGTATCGCGGATGATTCATTTCAACTCAATTCAGGCTAACAGGTTATTAGGCTCCTATTATATGGAAGACATGGCGCTAGGCACTGGAGTAAAGAAGAAAACACCTCAAAGATTCCCAAAGCTCTTGCATTCTACTGCAACATATATGCAGATAAGTAAAGAAGATAATTGGACAAAGAAGAGAACACTTATGATTGGAGAAGTGTGGGTGGTGAGGCAGGAGGTAGCAGTACAGTAGGAGGAGTTCAAAAGTTCCTTAGAATATCTAGAAACCACCTTAGAGATGATTTCTCATAAGGCCAGGGGAGGTAAAGTCTCCTGCTCAAGGACATACAGGTTGGAAGCAGTGATGCAAATATTCTAAGGCAGTGTGGCCAAGTGGAAAGAGCACTATATTTGAAACTAGCAAACCTGGGCTCAAACCCCACCTTGTCACTTACTACAATTACAAGTGACCATGAGAATCACTTCATTTGTCTGGGTCTCAGTTTCCTCATCTTTAAAATGAGAGAATTGGGCTCCATGGGTACTAAGGTACCTTTCCAACTCTGTATCTATGACATTGGGTGATTCTGTGGTTCAAATTCAAACCCAAATCTCTGATTTAAATACAGAGAATGTTCTTCCCACTACACCACACTCACACTGGGATCTCTCTGGACAGGTTGCAAACAGGTAGCAAGGAGTCTCAATTCCTCTAGGCTTAAATAGTTGAATGGTCTGAGCTTACTGGATGATTGCGCAGATTACAAATCATACAATCCTTTTCATCCTGTGTTAGGCATGTTTGTGTCCTTCCATGAATTTTCCATAACAGATGTATCTAATATAACAAAGGTCCCTCTTTAGTTCTTTTAATATTTCATATATACCAGCACAACACTTGGGCTGTTATATTTGCTCTCAGTACATGCGCAGCTTATCCCTTGTGCTCAGTCATATACGTCCTGGATGTTATCTTTAAAGCTACTATTTACATTCAAGTGGTCATTTATAATATGATACAAACCTACCTACTTATAATTCAGCAATTATCTACTTTGGGTCACCTGCAAGTTTGATTCTTTTTTTTCTGGGGGGAAGTGGCAGGGGGAAGGGGGAATGATGGTGTTTCAAGATTCATAGCTATATGGTATTAAAAAGATGGGATAGATAGGAGCTGGGAGTTGATGAAAGTACTATGCAGTTTCCCAAATGTGATACAGCTGAAATCTCCCTTCCTCCTAAACTCAGAACCAAGCAATGTATGTCATTGTGTAGCTAATATGCATTTCTCATCCACTGAGATTTTCCTGTGTGTACTGCTAGCTTAATTTCTTTTAAGTATCTGTCTTTCTTACTGAGGAGGTCCTATAGTTTTCCAGAACTGAATACAATAAGCACAAAGTCACCAAATATGGCCAAATCCATACAACACAAATCTGTGCTGGAAATGACACAATTTTAAGGCCACTTAGGGGAATTGATTTTAAAATATCTCAAATCATGAAAAGTTACTAAGAAAGAGATAAGATCATGGACCCATTTATTATTCTACAAAAAATGATTAAACATAAATTAGCAACAATCAATCCATACACTTACTTTCTCATATGTATAACATTTTTATAAAAATGGCTTATGCACCTATATCAGGAGCAAACCTGATGAAATTGTGAGAAAGAAACAGGTAGGCTTTTGTAGATGTTTTCCTATAGTACACTGTATCTTCACAGAAGCACAATTGTGAATTATGGAGGATACATGATCCTGCTGTGCTTTCCTTTGCTGATTACAAACAAAAAAAACATCTGACCAGCAGAGTATATGTATAAGATCTATGAACCCAGGCAAGCTAGATGTGGTCAAACAGGAGATGGAAAGATTAAACATCAAGATCTTGGGTGGCAGTGAACTTAAATTGATGGGATTGGGTGAATTTAATTCAAGTGATCACTTCATGTGCTACCATGGGCAAGAATCCCTTAGAAGAAAGGAACTAGACCTCATAGTCAATAAAAAGGTGAGAAAAGTAAACTGGAGTATAATCTCAAAAATGACAGCATGATACCTGTTCAAATCCAAGGCAAACCGTTCAACATCACAATAATACAAGTCTGTGTTCCAACTACTAATACCAAAGAGGTCAAAGCTGGTTAGTTCTATGAAGTTACACCATCTAGAAGTAACACTAAAAAAAAGTTGTCACATTCCTCATAGGGGATTGGAGTACCAAAGCAGAAACTCAAAAGATAATTGGAATGACAGGCAAGTTTGGCAGTAGAATACAAAATGAAGGAGTGGAGAGGCTAATAGAGTTTGGTCAAGATAACTTGCTGGTCACAGTAAACACTTTTTTTCAACAACCCAAAAAGCAACTCTATACCCTGGGCATCACCAGATACGTAATCAGATTGATTATATACTTCACAGTCAAAGGTAAAGTTAGTTAAAACAAGACCTGGAAGCCGACTGTGGCTCAGATCATGATCTTCTTATTGAAAAATTCAGACTTCAAGAAAGTAGGCAAAACCATCAGACTGTATAAGTATGACCTAAATAACATCCCTTATGAATATGAAGTAGAAGTAATGTGTAGATTTAAGGAATTAGATCTGTTAGATAGAATAGCTGAAGAACTATGGACAGAGATTAGTAATACCATACAGAAGACAATATTGTAAAGGAGAAAAGGAGATACACAACTGAATGCAAAATTCCAGAGAATAGCAAGGAGAGATAAGAAGGTTTTCTTAAATGAGCAATGCAAAGAAATAGAAGAACAGAAGAGAATACAAAAGACAAGGATCTTGTCAAGAAAATTTGAGATTCAAGGGCATGTTTTATGGGAAAGATGGGCATGATAGACAAAAATGGTACAGACTTAGCAGAAGTAGAAGAAACTAAGAAGAGGTGGTAGAATATGCAAAAGAACTGTACAAGAAAGATTATGGAATCACTGATAACCATGAAGGTGTGCTTTCTGATCCAGAGTCAGATATTCTAGAGAATGAAGTTGGTCTTAGGAAGCATTGCTAGAGGAGGTGACAGAATTCTAGCTGAGCTATTTAAAATCCTAAATGATGACACTGTTAAAGTGCTGTACTCAATATGTCAGCAAATTTGGACTGGACTGAAAAAAATCAGTTTATACCCCAATCTTAAAGTTCATTCCACATGCCAGCAAGGTTATATATACGATTCTACAAACTAGGATTCAACAGTATGTGAACTGAGAATTGCCAGTAGGGCAAATTATTTTGAAAAGGCAGAGGAACTAGAGACTAAATTGCAACATTCATTAGGTTACAGAGAAAGCAAGGGAGATCTAGAAAAACATCTATTTCTACTTCAGTGACTACACTAAAGTCTTTGACTGTGTGGATCACCAAAAACATGGCAAGTTCTCAGAGATGGGAATGTCAGATCATATCCTGATGAACTTGTATGTGGATTAAGAAACAAAAATTAGAATCAAACATGAAACAACCAATCGGTTTAAGCTTGGAAAAGGAGTATGAGAAGGCTGTACATTGCAACCTTAAAATTTAACTTCTATGTAGAGTACATCATGTAAGATGCCAGGCTGGATTAATCAAAAGCTAGAGTTAAGGTTGCCAGGTGAAATATCAAACATCTCAGATATGTAGATGATACCACTCTGATGGCAGAAATTAAAGAAGAATTAAGAAGCCTCTCACGGAGAGTGAAAAAGGAGAGTGTAAAAGCTGGCTTAAAGCTTACCATCAAAAAATCTAATATCATGGCAACTGTTCCCATTACTTCCTGGCAAATAGAGGGAGAAAAAAATGGGAGCAGTGTCAGATTTTATATTCTTGGGCCCAAAAAAATCACCCCACACTGTGATTACATACATGAAATTAAAAGATGCTTGCTCCTTGGAAGGAAAACTATGACAAATTTGGATAGCACACTAAAAAGTAGGGACATCACCTTCTCAACAAAGGTCCATATAGTCAAAACTATGTTTTTTTTCCAGTAGCAATATATGGCTGTGAGAGCTCGACTATGAAGAAAGTTGAGTGGTGCAGAATTGATGCTTTCAAATTTTAATGCTGGACAAAATTTTTTAGAGTCCTTTGGACAGCAAGGAGATAAAATGAATCAATACTTAATGAAATTAATTCAGACTGTTCACTGAAAAAAAAATACTGAAGCTTAAATACTTTGGCCACATAATGAGAAACCAGGACATAATGGAAAAGACCCTGATGTTGGGAAACAAGGAAGACAAAAGGAAAAGAGGACAGCAGAGGATGAGATGGGTAAATAGTGTCATGGAAGCAATGAACATGGGCTTGGACAGAGTTTGAGAGACAGTGGAGGACTGAAGGGTCTGGTATGTTATGGTTCATGGGGTCATGAAGATTTGAACATAATAGAACGACTGAACAACAAGAAGCAGACTAAACTGTTATCCTCCAATAAGGGGTCTCCCTATACATGAGTTAAGCTCATATAAAATTAAAGTACAGATCCTTTAAGTATAATATTAGCTGAGGCATAAAACAAGGAGACAATTCACCAAAAGTATTTCCCAGTGTTAGAGAGGGTGCCCTGGTAAAGTCCAAATGGAAGAGGGAAATCCCTTTTGAACACTGATTCTTAACCTGGAGTCCACAGATATCTCACCCCTCCTTCCACTGCCCTAAATCCGTGGATAGATATGTAGCAGTCTATGAAGTCTTTAAAAAAATTGTTTTAGGTAACTAAATTTCAGTATAATTGGTTTCCACTGTAATAATGTATTTCTTTTATGCATTTACAAATGTTATTTTGAGAAAGGATCCATAGGCTTTACCAGACTGCTTAAAAGCAACAAGAGACAAAATAAGGTTAAGAACCCCTACTATGGATGATGAGGTTCTGCCGATGTTCTTGTTTGTGAACTGGCTAAAACATCACTCCAGATTTTCCTTAATATCGTGTGATGGTCTGGTCTATTGGAAAAGTTTTAGTCAATCTGCTTTGGAACACACTTAACCAACATTTAGAATCAACAAGAAGTCATGATGAAAATTGCTAGGCATACAGGAACTGTATTTTGCATTATTTTTTACTTAAGTGTTTATAAATTGTGTATTCTAAAACTATATAAAGTATTACCTTTAAAGCTGCCACTTTTCTTCCCATTTCTACTTTAAAATGTCAGTGAGGGCAAACTTTCAGATGATGTAATTCATCAATTCCTCATTAAGTCTCATGTGTTATATAAATATTCACCTTAGAATCTATAAAGGCTTTTTTACTTGTTTATACTCTGAATTTCATCCTTTCCTCCATTATATTTATCTTTCTTTGTCCTCTCTCCTCATTTCTCATTTTTCCACTAATACTATTTCTAATTTCTCTCTCATTTTGAAATTAAGCATATTTTAGGTATTTGTTGGATATTATTAGGTTTAAAAGCAGTCTAGTCTAACATGTATATTGCTTTGAGAAAAAAAAGAAAATTAGTTTTTTAATTTAATTTTTTGGGTAGCTTCTATGCAGTTCTTAGGTGTAGATAGATGGCACAAAACCTGAACTAAAATCTGGCCTCAGAAACTTAATAGTTGTGTGATCCTCAGCAAGTCACTTAATCCTATTTGCCTCAGTCTCCTCATCTGTAAAATGACTTGGAGAAGGAAATGGAAAACCACTCTAGTATCTCTGCCATGAAAACACCAATTAGATTCACAAAGAGTTGGAAACAACTGAAATGACTGAACAGTAACAGTTACAACACTACTGGCCTTAACTGTTTTTATTCTGTGGGTAAGAAGCTTCTAATTTTAGGAAAAAGTTCTCTCATTCCTTTGGCAAATATTCCTTTAGCAGGAGCTTGCAAATAGAGTAACAGGCATAAAGTGATCTCCTATTCATGATTTCTCTGACTTGAACAATTTTTACTATTAAGTACACTGGCAACATTTATTACCAAGTATACATCTGGTACAGTAAAGGTAAAGATAACAATATATTTTCTAATTTTATTCAATTAAGTATTAAAAGAGCTCTAATAAGGTCTCCAACAATTTGCATAGTAAGTTAACAGGAGTTAGAAGGTGCTGGATTCTTAGATTTCATTTGTTTAACTTCTTTTTAAAGATGAGATAACACTCTGCAGAAGACTGATGGCCAGGAGTGGACAAGAAATGCACAGGGGAGGAGACAGCGATTGTTAATTTTTATTAGTGAAGAGGGCTCCCACATGATGGAAACCCAAGTATTGAAGTCTTCAGTGAGCCAGGAGGTTGACAAAGACTAGGCTAGGTCCTTGTTGGTGAAATTCCTACTAATGCTAGGCTTGTTCTAAGCACTGAGTTCATTTTACTACTCAAAAGAATTATGTAATAAGGTCTAAATTTAGGTGACAAACATCTGAAAATGGTTTATATGTTATATATAAGAAATTGAGGGGAGAAATATTAATTTTCCTTCTAATGACATATGGCCTTCTTATATTTTAATATGGTTATCTTAATACCCAATAAATGCACTTTTGTTCTCACAGACTTCCGTTTGTGACTACAGAATAAATTCTGTAGAGTTCCTATTGCTCTGGTTCACCCTGATTATATAATTAATTACGACTTCAAACAAAAGCTGTAGTTTGTCTTACAAAAACCTTTAAACATTTGCCTTCTTTTCTATTGTTTCTCAAGCATTATTATATGATTGAACATTCTTAAAATGCACTTTGTATTTTGCATTCTGGATCTTACAACACTGATTTCCACTCGTTTTAAAAAATAATATAAAATTTATTAAAATAACATTTTAATTTAGAGCACGTACTAGAAGATTTAACCATAATGCAATGTAGTTATAGGAATACATAATTAATAAAACATAAAATTTGTTTTATGAAGCTGCAGTTTTAATTTACTAGCTCAAGAAATATGTTCTTGCAATTTTACACCAGGTAACTTCCAAGGAGAATGTTAATTCCCCTTTCCAGCCACCTCTCAGTACTGGATTGATTATGACTAACACATACCAAATGTGTCTCCAGGTTGGAAAGGGTCACAGCAAACTTCTACTATTTACATTAAAGCTACTGTCACGGTTCTTACACCTAAACTGGGAGCAAACTTTGCTTTGGCTTCTCTGTTTGTGTATTGAGAGCTTTCTTTTCTAGGCCTCTCTCTTTTTCTGTTGATTATTAAAAACTACGCATAAGATGGCATATGCTAAAGAGGGCCAGTCAGTGACAGTAAGAAGAAATAGTGTAACATCTACACCTCTGATTGCAATGCAAACTGATGACCTACTTCTGCTTTCAGCAACCATCTAAAAAAAGTTAGCATATTTTGCAGCTATATAGTTGAGAGCTAATTATAGAAATGTCAGACAAATAGGCAAGATAATTATTACATACATCTATCATTGAAAATACATATAGAGAATAAATAAAAGTATATATGTACATACAGATGTGCATATATTCTTCCTCCTCCCAAGTCTTCAGAATTTAGAAATAAAACATACTGGCAAGAGGATAGTTCATGTAAAAACAGCATTAATAGGTTGCATATTAATATTTATGTATTTCTATATAAAGAATATGCATACATTACAACTCTGTTTTGCAAGCTGAATGAATAACTAATGTAACATTATGTATGGATACATATTAAACAGTCAAGCCTACACTTTCTTAGTTCAGGATATGATTAATGCAGCCGATCAGAAGCCAGATGGTGCGGAACCAGAACTATCAATCAAAATGAAAAGACCACGGAGTGCTAGCCACAATGAGGTCCTCACAAATGGAGATTTTCTGTTCATAGACCCTAACCTATAATATGCAGAGAAAGCCATAAAGAGAGCTAGCTGAACCATCCCCAATGAGGCAGAAGCCATGGTTCAGCCTTTGTTAGGTAAAAAATCTTGAGTTGCAACATTCACTGCTGTGGACATCAAGTGGGGAACGCTATGTAAGCCAAACAGCTTGTAATTAAGATAAAAAATTAGTGGTGAACTTTTACATTATTTTAATAATGTTTTCACCGACGACAGTATCTGTCAAATAGGATCCCTTTCCCATTTAATTTTATATAGGACAGTGCCATATATTAACAATACAGCCACCACTGCTGCCTTCCATGGGATTGGCATCCACTGCCAAAGCGTCACACTGTGGTCTTTATTTAGAGCTTCTTGGGAAACGAAGCTTTGCCTCTGCTCCTAGCAATATTAGTGATGGTTTAAGAGTGATGAAATTTCCTATTCCTGTCATAGCTTTATTTCAAAAAAAATTTAGAGATACAACTGCATTCCCTAGATATGGATGTTTCATAAATGTTAAATAGTAACTATTGACAACATAAGCCTGCTGATATATTTTAATAATAGTAACACATGAATGTTATGAACTTATAGAATCTATTTTGTTAGAATTATTAAGATTATATCATCTCAGAATGTGGCAGGGTATTCTTGAGGCATTTGGAAGAGGGGAAGTGTAAGTTTATCTTGTACTATATCTATGAAAAAAGAGAATGCTAAACAAATTAAAGATCTGCATAACCCTTTAAGACTCTGTCCTTAACCCTTTTCTTCCTTTAACTTCTTTAGGAATTTTGTCATTCCTGTGGTTTCATTATGAAGATGATTCTCCATAACTGAACTTTTCTCTCTCTTAAACTCCTGGTGTACAGTTGCAACTGCTTCATCTACCTTGATGTATGCACATACCTACACCTACCTAGCACACACACACACAACACACACACACACACACACACACACACAGAGAAACCAAATTACACTAACAACAAAAACCGCCAACCCTCCATTGCCAAAATCCACAAAAAACCCAAATCAAACCAAAATCCAGTCCCTCTTCTTAAGGAGCTACCCTGTCTAGTGAGGGGGAGACAACTCTGTGTGTGTGTGTGTATGTATGTGTGCAATAAATTGAAAACAATCAACAGAGAAAAGGCATTAGTTTTAAGGAGGATTGTAAAGGAATTGGGAGATGCGACTGTCTTATGGGAAAAACAGCCAGAAGGTCAGTGTCACTGGATTGAGGAGCTCATGTTGGGGAGTAAGGTGTAAGAAGATTGGAAAGGTAGGGGCAGGCCAAGTTATAAAGGGCTTTGAATGCTAAACTGACAGATCCTGGAGGTTGGAGGGAGCCACTGGAATTTATGGTGGTGATGTGGACAGATCTGGGTTTTAGAAAGATCACTATGACAGCTGAGATGACAGACTAGCATCGAAATTTAAGACAGGGAAACCAAATAGTCAGTTGTTGCAATAGTCTAGGCATGAGGAGACAAGGACCTGAAACAGGGTACTGTGAATGTGAGAGGAGAGTAGAAAAGAGTATATGAGAGATGACAGGACTTGGAAACTGATAGGATTTGAATAGCGAGAGACAAAGAGGAATTAAGGATGACAATCTAATTTAAGTCTTAATGACTAGGCGCTGGTAACCCTTATGGTAATAAGAAAATTAGGAAGGGGGGAGGGCTTGGGGTAAAGACAATGATTTCAGTTTTGGATGTGCTGAATTTAAAATGTTTATAGAAGATCCACTTTGAGATGTCCAATAGGCAGTTAGAGATACAAGACTGTAGGTTAGGGAAGAGAAGTAGACCTAGGAATCATCAGCATAGAGATGATAACTGAATCTATGGGAGGTGATGAGTCAAGCAAAAAAGTATGGAGGGAGATTAGTGGGTCCACAACAGAACCTATTAAACTAATGGTTAGTATACAAGACAAAAATCCAGGAAAAGAGACTGGGAAAGAGTGGTCAGATAGGTAAGAGGCAAACCAGGAGAAAGTAATGTCACAAAAACCTGAAAAGAAGAGAATACCAAGGTAAAAAGGGTGACTGACAATTTCAAATGCAGCAGAGGTCAAGAAAGACGAAGCCTGGTCGTTAGAAGCACATTGGTAATTTTGGAGAGAGTAGTTTCAATTGAATGGTGAGATTGGAAGCCAACCTGCAGAGAGTTAAGGAGAGAGAGGAAAGGAAGGGGAGACACTGAAGACATTCTTGATTGTTCTGCCCTGATATTTCTCTCATTCTATCTCCTCTTCACTTACAAGACCATAGATGTAGTTCAGGCTCTTGTCTGCTCTACTCGGGACTACTCCCCTAACCTATCTCCCTGCCCTCCCTCTTTTTTTCAGCTGTTCTCCATACAGATGCCAAAATCATCTCTATGTCTTTCTAAGGCCTAGGGTAGAGTCTAGGTCCTTGGGTACGGCCTTATGACAGAGTCCAAGTTTTATAGAATAAATCATCTAATAAGGGGATTTGTTCTGTGAAGTCTGGATTCAGTCATAAGGATATACTTAATTCTTCTTGTCTTTACTCAGTCTATGATCTCATCCTGCCCTCTCCTGTCATACTGCATTCACAAAGTCTTCATCTTCATCTGTGTCTATTGAAGGCTCTCTTTGCTCAGGTGCTACTCCCTCCATGAAGTCTTTTCTAAAGCTCTTTTCCTTCTCACATTTCTTTTACCAATTCCTCTTTGCTCCTACCACATTTCTATTCTATTCTATTCTATTTCTTTACATATTTTATCCTTAGTCCTACATTAGATTACAAGTGAAGGACAAGGACCAGGATAATTTTATCTTTATGTTTTAGTACCTAGCATGTAATAATTAATTCATGTTTACTGAACTAAATCTAAATCTCAAGTACTTAAGAAGCATCCATTTACATATGCAGAAGTGATCAATTTATATGACTATTCACTATGTCACAATGATTCTATTGAGAGTGATTTGTAGTGACTACCAATATTTGTGTTAGCAATTCCCTGAAGTATGAGTATTGAGCATTCTAAGGTATCCTCTAGCTCTAAAATCTACGATCTTTAATTTATTCAGTAATCATTAAAGAACTCTCAAATGAACTCTACTTAGAAATATTGTTTGGCTGTGGTGACCCAGGAAAGAGATGAAAAATACTGTGGGTACCCAAAATGGACAAAACTATTTTTCCCTAACAATGTTCTGTAATTAAGTCTTTTCATTAGTTCAGATTGATCTTTTCAATAAGTCTTCATTGTTCATAACTACATGCTGTTAACAGATGAGGGAATTGGGTTGAATCTTGATATTTGGTTACTTTTACTATGAAGGTTTTCCAGTACTGAACTGCATATTATCCAATTCCCTAACTCCCACCAAATGCATTTCAGGTGTATTGTTACTACTTGCACATTAAATACCTATAGACACAGTGGCTACTACAGAACAAAGTAACTTCTGACTTGTGTTAAAGGGTGGTTTTCCAAAAATTTATAAATCTGTATCACTAATATAATGAAAAAAATAATAAAAAAATAAAAAAAAATAAGCTGAAACCTCCCAAATGAGTCAACAGCTACATGCAAATCAAAATGGCACAGCAGTTAGGTCAAAGTTTTAGAAAGGTAGAGTAACTCTGAATATCAAACAATGATGAACAGGCTGTGCCTGTATACACTGAACACAGGCAACACAGCTGGGTTAGCTATTCCAACCATATACATGTATAACATCAGGACCAGTACAACCACATATATGAGTGGTTTACTTGATTAGAACAGCAGCTACCAGAGGCAGTAAAAACCTTGGAGTCAGGATAGAGAGGCCTGCCATGGCTATGAGTAACTCCAGATGCACAGCTGGGGAACTGCTCCCATAAAGGAGCACGTGTGGTCCTCTGACTCTTCCTTGAATTCCCTTTGCTGCTGCTATATTAAGAGTCAGTTCCTACAATCTGACTCTACAGTTGTGGCTGGCACAGACTGATATCTGGAGGATCAACCACAGCACTAGACTGGGAATCTGAAGAGCTGAGTTCTAATTCCTTGCTCTACTACTACCAACTAGCTAAAGGTCCTTAAATATTTTCCTTAATTCTTCTGGGCCTCAGTTTTCACTAATATTAATAATTAATTTCACACTAATATAGTGCCTTTGAATCTGTAAAATACTGTAATCACATCAATTATGTGGGATAGGTTATGAAGTATTATTCACATTTTACAGATATTGTGACTGAAGCCCAAAGAAGTTGTCAACTGCTTCAAGTCATAAAAGTATTTAACAGTGCTGGGATTTGAACTCAGGTCTCTAAATACCAAATCCAGCACTGTTTCCACTATCCCATGTTGCCTTCCTACCATCTCTTTTTCCTAGCTCCAAAATTTTATGATCCCAAAAGCCATATGGTACAAACCCAAAACTCTGCCTATGCCACTTATAATCTGGGTGACCATGGGCAAGTCACTCAAATATTTCAGTTTCCACATCTGTAAAATCAGGGGATGGTTGAATTAGATGTACCTTGAGGTCACTTACAGGTCTAAATTTCATGAATTACAGAAGTTCTTAACTACCATGTATCAATGATCTACCATACTCTTTCCAGCTAATCTTATTCTGGGGGCTTTCTAGATTTTAAAAAATACTTCTGGGATTTTTTAGAAGAATTCTTTATTACCTTTTAGGTTTATCAAACTAAAGATCAGACTGTGCTTGTAATATCCACTAAAATAATACTACTTGTACATTTATATAATGTTAATCTGGATAATGTTGAATTCTTCTCTAGCCAAATAATTTTGGAGATCTTTACTGATGACTCCCATTATAGGCAGAAATAGAACACAGAATGGTGCTTTGTGGAGTTGTGAATTATGGGGTCTAACCCGAGCTCACACATGTTAGTTAGCTTTTTGACCTTCACCACCATAGGGGTTTTACTGTGTTGTGATATCTTGCAGAGCTTTGGAGCTGTTCTAAAATGACTTGTTTAAAAAGATAACAAAAATTTTTTAAAATGGGTTCACCAAGAGAACCACAACAATATTTTCATTTTTTCCTTTGCATTATGAACTATAATCATCTAGTTGAAGGAATCTGTTGAGAATTTTTCAATAACCACTCATATTCTTACTTTTATCATAATAAAACAATTTCACTGTTATCGTTACTTAAAAGATATAAGAATACCTCAAATTTAGAAATGGCAAGAAGTAACTATAGCAATAAATGTTTGTTGGTAGAATTACTTTCCAAAAATTTATAACTGATTTTGAAGCATTTCCAAGAGAAATCTGAGTTACACAAATTTATTCCCATGTATTATTAACTTTTATAATACCAATGCCATTTTCTTTGGTCATAATCTCCACTCCCCCAATCTGATGAAGTAATGAAGCAACTGACTCACTAAAAAAAATTTAATGTTTTAAAAACATGACATTTAACATATGTTTATTAAGATAATATGAGATTGGTTCTTCAGCAACACTTCATTTTTAAAAACTTGGATTACAGAGAAACTTTTTTTTTTGAGGTACATTTATTTTCCACAAAAATACTTTACTATGTCAACATATAGAAGATTTCAAGAAAAATGATCAGGGATTTTGGTAAGATATTTACAAATATCAAATAGAATTGATTACTTATACTGTTGTATGACAACACAACTAGCTGGCAATAGCAATATGTTATTTGATATCACTAATTGTGCATTACTTTCTGAAAACATATACTTTTAAAACTGTAGTGTCACATAAGAAATTGAGAAATGGAATTGCAAGTGTTACTACAGCATAGGAAATATTAATGAGGTGCAATGATGTTGGAGACAAGAAATGGAAATACCAATGCACATAAACATTCCAAGGTTACATGGCAACGTTTAAGGGAGAGCTTTTTATTCATCTACTTGGAATTTGGATAGGATGACAAGAAGTACAGAAACATGATATAGGTGTTTATTATTTTAACCTATGCATAGGAGCTGAGAAAAGATGTTGAATGTCTCTTTAAATTACGCAGCATAACAATCTCACAGTTTTTTTTATCATCAATAAATACTAGTTCCCAAATACACTATTCTAGTAATGTTTACTGTAATAGTAATGTATACTATAATAGTTCCTGAATACAGTTAACTTAAATGTTTCTGTATATATGTAACAACTATTATATATGAAATATTGTGACTTTCAGCTTTTGTCTGCTAGGAGCTTTTCAACATAGCTTGATAAAGTTGTGGGGCATGTACAGGTATGTGGGGACCACCACAGTATTCTCAGGAATATCCAGTCATGCACAGTCATGAAAACATGGGGCATATCAATCATGAACAGTGATTCTCCTCTTTTGACCTTTGACTCTTAGGCTCCAAAATTATTCCTTATTTTCAGTTTAACCTACATAAAATTGGAAATAATCCAATTTATCCTAATAAAATTTCCATTGCAAAACACAGAAATAATGTGGAACCTTTGGCTTTCCATCTTTCTTTGCAGGGAAATTTTGAGACATCCCTAAGAATCTTTTGTTGGGTGAAGAATCCCAAGAAGCAAGCAAAGATGACACAGTGGATAGAATGTTTGCCTTGGGAGTCAGGAAGACCAGTTAGAATTCTACTAAGACACTTACAAGTGGTGCGACCTTAGTCAAGTCATTTAATTTCTCTGGGCCACATGTAAAAAACAGGGATAAGAGAACAGAATTAACCACATAGGGCTATAGTGAAGATCAAATGAGATACCTTATGTATAGTGCTTTGTAAACCTAAAAGTGCTACACAAAAAAGGATTTATAATAATAATTATTAATTACTACAAGATACCTATTCAAGTGCATCTGATAATAGCAGGAATAAGAAGCCTAGAAAGATGTCATAGCAGCAATCTATTAATCTTCAACTTTTAATCAAAGTCCTATTGTTGCACAACCATTCTTTGCCGAGTTGACCTTTGTGTAAATATAGTTTGGCACATACTTTAAGAATTCTGCTATCTGACCTAGAACTTAACATTTATTCCATTTTGCTTGTTACACTGTAAATCTAATGCATGAACGTTTTTAAATAAATGTACTTTGTTAAGTGTTTGGCAGACCTTGAGGGAGCTTCTAAATAAATATGCTTATTAAAGTATTCACTTTATAAGTATGAATAATGAATTTTCAATGGAATTTTCTTTGATAAATGAATACAGATTTATTTTTATTTAGATAAAGTTATGTTCATGCTACAAAGTTTAAACTCCAGAAAAATGTTAGATATTTTCAAGAAATAAGTGAAAGGCTTGGCTCATTAATGAGAAAGAGGTACTATACACATATTTGAATGCTAATAATTGTTTCCATTTGATGAGGCTAATTTAGGGATGATGGTCTTACAAATTTCAGTTTTTTCTAGGTCACTTCAAACAGTGACATATTGATTTGACCACAACTATCTTAATTTTTTCAGCAAATAATTCAAGTTTTTTGACCTATACTCTATAAAAAGTCAAAGCAGAAACGATCTACCCTATCTGAAGGAGGTAGGTGTACTAGATAGATATATAGATTCATTCATTCAATGAATACTCATCAAATACCTACCATGTGCAAGGCTTTGTGTAACATGCTAAGTAACATACAAACATGAAAATAAGATACACTTCTTGCCCATATAAGAAGACTACAAAGTAACATAAAAAGTACTGTGTTCATAAGTAACTGATTAAAAGGCAGAATATTGTTAAGGGCTAATTATAAGCATCTAGTCTTAAATGAAATAAGACGGAAAAAAATCTCATAAATGGGGTTCTTACAACCATGGTATAGTAGGAACAATAGAAGTTATGTGAGAAGCCGCATCATTCACTATTATCTAGATGTTTATTTAGGACAATAAAGTTCTTAGTCTTATGACCTGTAATGTGTTATTTCACAAGATAACTGTGGGACTTAATAAATATTTGCTGAATTAAAGGAGATCTGACTAGTACTTAATCTCCAATGTGTTCTTATTGCCTTTCACATCAAATATCAACTTACAAAGCCCTTTACAACTTTGCCCCACACTATCTTCACGGCCTTATTGTATATTTTTCCTTTTCCTGAATCAAACCAAATTGTCATTCTGTTCCTTACTCATGACACCATCTTCTGCCTTTGCATTAGCAGTCCCTTCTGCCTGTAATGTACTCTCTCCTCACCAATGCTTCATAGAATTTTTCTATGCCTTCAAGACAAATCTCAAACACCTCCTTCTACATAAACACTTTCCTGACCTCCTCAATTGCTAGTGGACTCCCTTTCAAACTTCCTTTTGTTTAACTATTTTGCATTTATTTGTATTTATTCTCTTTGTATTTGTTCTGTTTACCCCTACACATATCTTTATCCTCTGTCCTTCCCTGGAAGGAAGGATTGTTTTATTCACTCTATTTGTATCCATCTCTAGCGCCTAGCCCATTACTTGGCACAGAGGTCCTTACTGCATACTTATTAAATGATTGAGAATATGTTGATGCAGTCACTGATATTGAAAGTGAATATGCATTTTCCCACTGGGTTCATAAACCAATACCAATATTTGGGTTATTTTTAAAAAACTGTGATGTAAAAGAACAAGCTAATGTAGCCATCAGCCATTAGAATTCAGACTTTAGTCATTATTTATCAGGAGCTGTTGGGAAAAGTTTTAATGGGTGTATATGGGCCTTTAGGTATCAGTGAAGCCAAATAGGAATGGTCCTAAGGTAATCAGCTAAAAAGGAACAGATTATTTTATCTAGCATGGGGAATAAAAAGCACCTTTGAAAACACTGACACTAATGTAATTTCCTATTGCCTAGGTCTGATTGTGCTTCTCTGCTGCTCAAAACCCAAATTAGCCCAGTACTGAAAAAGCTCTACAACCTGCCTCAGTCACCCTTTCTAGATACATGTCACTCTCTTCTCCTTTGCCTGGAATGGATTTTCTTCCTTCTTGGCTTCTATCTTGTGAAATCCTTTCCTTCTTTGAAGTTCCAGATTTCATACAACATCCTTCATGAAGTCTTCATCAGCTCAAAGTGATCTTCCTTTTCTTGACTTTGTTAAAAAAAAATTAGTGAGAGGATAATAATGACTTTCAGGAAGACAAAAGGAAGCTGGATAGGTAAGAATTCATGTTTTTATCTGTTTGACACTTTATTTTTTCTCTCCTTCTAGGGGACACTAATCCCCTTCATTTCCTGGTCCAACTTTTTTTTGGGGGGTCTCAATCACTTATTGCCCCTAGACTTGATATTTTCTGCCCTTTTCCTATTCTCTCCCTTTGCTAATAATATTAAACCCACTGGCATACATAACTTGATACCAATTTCTTTCAAATGAACATATTCTTAATCTAGTCTAAAGTTTAAACTATACAATGCTTAGAGCAGTTAGGTGGAGCAGTGGATAAAGCACTGGGCCTGGAATCAGGAAGATTTGACTTCAAATGCAACCTCAGAAATTTAGAAGCTGTTTGACTCTGGGCAAATCTCTGTCTGCCTTCGTTTTGACACCTTTAAAATGGGGATCATAATAGCATGTATTTCTCAGGGTTGTGGTGAGTATCAAATAAGATATTATAGAAAGTGCTTAACATTGGGCCTGGTACATAGTAGACACTACATAAATGCTTATTCCCTTCTCTTCCCCTTCTCACTTAGAGACAACATAGAAATTAATTACAGATTTTGATGAAATATAGAAACATCTAGATGCACTTTACTTCTAGTGAAGATTCAATGAGCTACATGTTTGAAAGTCCTTTAAAAACATTTAAGTGATATACAAATGTAAGAAATTCTTGTTATATGGTCGCGAATTATTTTTTGCTAAACATAAGGCTGTAGGATGGACATTCTAAAAGTAAAAAATGGGGAAGTGATATCATAAAACGTTAATTTTATGTGACGCATAGAAGAATGAAGATTTTTGTAAAGTTCCTATCTTTTCAATCTTGAGTAAGTGAAAGTCTCACATGAGCTCACTTTTAAAAAAGCATACTTACATTACTTCAAAGGAAAAAAAAAGTCTCTTTTCTTTCCTCTTCCAATGGTAAAATATATCATATAACACATCAGGACAAAACAAGATCAGATATGAAAATAATACTTTTTAATTCCAAAAATGCAAACTGTAAAATGGAAGATTTGTAAAAGTCTGATCCAGGGCTCTTGCTGGCACTATGTGAAATATGTTTTGACCATTCTTTGGATAATGCCCTATACCAAAAATATACCAAGGAGAATTGTGAGCATGAAGCTTTTGGTTTCATATCTAATGACTTTAAGTATTTAAATAAGTCCTACTAGGTTTAGTCATTTCAAAAACTGTTACATGGTTCTTCTCCACAGAATTGTGATAAGGTACAGGAGTCTGAGCAAACACACGCCAAATTAATAAATAAATAAAAGTTGAACACTCCATTCCTCTAGAAAGATAACTACAATCCTATTACTTGTTTCTACACAAAGTTCTACTGAAGAGAGACAACAACCATTCTTCTATTGTGCTACAAGGAGTGATATTACATGGAAGCAGTTTAAAAAACCAACACCTCTCTCTCAAGCCATTTACACATCTCTATAGATAGATCCAAGTTTATTAAGTGCATTCTGGAAGTTGAGAGGGAAGATCCCACTATTAAATTCACAGGTTACATGTCCTCTTTTATAATTTTATATTGGCACTATACAAACATCAAAGACAGGAAGACGCATATCTGAGATAAAAAGCATGACAGGGCATTAGCAGGGTGTGTAAGCAAAATCTATGTGCAAGAGAATTAAGGGAACATAAGAGAAAAATTAAGAACATTGACTACTGGAACTAGAAAAGAACTTATAGGGAGATCATTTAGTCCAACTCTTGTTTTAAGGAAGACAGCAGCATGCCAAAAATTAATGTCTTTTATCTCTCACTAGCCTCTACAAACTTGCTTCTCTTCCTGAATCCTCTGTTTCTTCAATGTCAGTGTCAATATCTATGTCTCTAAGGTTTGAAGTTTAGCTTCTCCTTCCTAAACCAACATCAGTTACCAAGTACTATGGATATCTTGCACGTCTGTATGTGAGTGTGTGTGTCTTCATATATCTCTATCGATATAAAGATATATCTTTGTATTTGCATGGTCTTGATCCTACTTCAGGCCCTCATTATATCCTGCTTTGCAGTCTCATACACTGCTACTCCATGAAATCTTTGTAAAACAACTTCATGATCATGTCATCATCCCCCTGTTAGTCCAATCGAAAGCTATCAAAAATTTCCTTTTTCCTATCTAAAAATGAACTATTTTAATCTGACATTTGAAGCACTCCATGATTTGATCCCAACATACTTTTCTGACCTTATTTCATCATGCACATCTTCACATGCCCTATAATTGAGAAATACTATTCTTCAAATGTATTCTAGGCTTTCTCACTGCCATGCCTTTCAACAATTGACATTTAAGTGTTTATTATGTACAAAGTATTTATTTACAAAGGTTAGATAAGACTGCCTTCATTAAAAATTATTATTACTACTTCTTCATGGCCTAGAGCACATGTAGATATTTATGAAAATCTCTTTTATTTTCTAGGTCAAATGTGTGATTGTAGTTATCTGTATAATTTCCAAGTGGACTATAAGTATCGTGAAGGAAAGAATATAGGTTATTAATCTCTGTCACCTACAATATTGTGCAGAGGAAGATGCTCAATGAAATGTACTGAATGAAGGGGAGGGAAAGCATTCCAAGAGAACAATATCAGAAAGTAAGGATGCAAAGTAGTAGGAAAATGAAGAAATACACAGGAGATACATAGAGATAAAGTAGAACAAATGAACAGGAAGTATACTGGGAAAAAGGCGGAGCAAAGAGAAAAAAGCAAAACCTAGAATTCAAACAAAAATCTAAAGCAAATAAAATGTATCTTTCTTAGACTAGAAAATTGGAACTTTGAAAGGATGGGCAATACAGCATAACAAATTCTTCATAGGAATAAGAGGTCATATTCATGAAACAAACCGAATTGAGGAAAACAAAGTTATTATCTTATATCAAGATGGCTTTTATGAAATTTAAAGCAAAAAATGGCATCTAATCATTTAACCAAACAGCATGCACTTATTAAATTTCTACTATATACTAATGTCATGTTTAAGTAAATAGGCCAGCTTTGATGGACCATAGAATATATAAGGAAAAGTAATCTGTAATCAGCCTGGAAAAGCAGGTGGGAACTAGGCTGTAAAGGGTTTAAATGCCAAGCAATGGAGTCTATATTTTATCCCAATGCCAATAGGGAGGCAAATGAATCTTTCTGAGCAAAGGAGTAAAATGGGCAGATCTCTATTTTAGGAAACTCAGTTTGGCAAGCTATATGAAGGAGAAATTAGAGATAAAAGATAATGATTACAGTGGGTTACTTAAGGGGCTAATTCTAAAATCTCATTCACAAAGGCCTGAACTAGGGGGTACTAGAGGAATAGTAGAGAAAAATCAATCAATCATCAATAAAAACAATCAACTTATAACCACTGCTCTCAGAAATGTAAACAAAGATATATAAGATAGGAAATAATTAAAAGAGGGCAAACCACTGGAATTAATTAAGAATTAAGAGAAGGGGACAGACAAGGGATGATGTGGACGTAAAATCAGACAGACTTGACAACTAAATGAATTGTGAGGATGAAGAAGAGTTGAGAGTTGAGGATGACTTCTAATTTGCAAACCAGGGTCACCAGAGAGATGGTGTTTCCTTTTAGAAAGTAAAAGATAGAATTAGGAGGGAAGCAGTAGAGAAGCAAAGGGAAAGATGAAATAATAGCAGGTTATGGCCAAAGAGAAGAGATTCAGAGGCTGTGTGGATAGGATTATTGTTCAAAGATGGCCTGAGGAGACAGCCTTCGAGTTTCCTTCCAACTTGTGAAAAACAAAAATCAAGACTATGGGCATTCCTTGGGGCTGGAGTAGAATGACCTGGGTTTTCATGGAACTATAATACACAGAGACTACTGTTATATGGAATAGGGAAATGGAAATTAAATGTGACAGTTCTGCTCAGCTATTTAAATTAACCTACACAAACTAAATCGCAATTTATAAAAAGGCAATTCCAGTGGACTCATGATGAGGAAAAGGTGATTGCAGAATGAGACAGCAATTTTGTACATGGCCGTTGCTGGGCTTTTTGTTTTTGCTTGATATTTGTTCATAAGATTTTTTTTCCTCCCCCAAAAGGAGAGCAGTAAGGTAGGTGGGGAAAGGAAGTGGATTTTTGTTAACTGAAAAAAATAAAATATAGATGTTGCAAGCCTCAAACTTTCCAAATTCAAAAGAGAAATTCTCATATTTAATTTTAGAAATATACCATCAATGGCAAAGCCATGTAAGCCTCACTGATCTTTAGAATGAATCACCCACCTACAGAAGCACTTCATATTCAATATTCCTTAGAAATAGATTGTAGTGATTGTTTTCTATAACTCATACTTAGTAAAGGTGTGTGTGTGTATAAACAGCACAATGAGCCTTCAACCCTTGTCATGATAGACTGCTGAAGATAGATGCCAGGCCTGCAGATTATCTTAAGTCATCAAAAGCAGGGCAGAGCACCATGCCATAAACCACAGCAATTTCAATCTCAGAGCATGAGAAGCTGAGTAGTGGGAATGAAGAAAAAAGAAAGAAAGTGCCTGATAGCCTTTTCACCTCTCTAGTGGAAGTATATAAACACAATTTCTAGTGAAATGCTATGTAACATCATTTTACCATGACTTATTAAAATAATTCTGAGGTATTTCATAATATTACTGTTCTTATTCTTAAAAAAAACCAAACTATCTGGATTTTCCTGTTTCTCTTTTCTCATTTACACTCAAAACCTTCTCCAAATAGGTTTTCCTGGATTAAATCCTTCCAGTGACAAATTAAGACACGAAATCACATAAATAAATTGCTCCAAAGTATTATTTAATTACAATAATTTCAAAAGTTTGAAATATTATTCCAGGCTCAGCTGTTTTTCTTTGAACTAGGAGCCAGAATTGCTATTGACATAACAGCACAATCTGAGTGGAGTTAAGGGTGGAAGATCACAGAATAACAGAATTGGAAAGGACCTGAGAGGGTATCCAGACTAACACATACTTGATGAAGAATTACTTCTGTAATATCCCCAACAAATCTTTCCTTCTCCAGGCAAAATATCCCCAATTATTTTTCATTAATTATTCAAGAAACTTCCAATTTAATTCCCTTTTCACCTTAGACAACAGTTGCCCTAGTCACCTTTTTTTCCCTCCACAGTCTATTGATATAATATCAGACTTTATAATGTCTGAATATGAATGAATGAAAAAGCATGGATTAAGCACTCATTAAGTGTCATGCATAGTATGTGTTAAGCTCTGGGGATACGGGCACATAAAAAAAAAAAAAGCTCTTGTTCTCAAGGACTTTTCATTCTAATAAAGAAAGACTGTAGAGAGAAGAGCAGTGACCAGAGAGGGGTTTTGGTCTGGGAAGTCACAAGGATGGCAAAATGAACCATAGAGCAATCGACTGACATTCACTGAACAAAATGCAATAGACTGCGTAAGCGAGAGTGCAAGGGAGAGCTGGCCAGATCAGAAGATCTAAGTTCAAGCTCTGCTTCTTACACATGCTAGTTTCATGATTCTGGGCAAATCATTTAACTTCTCAGTGTCCCAAGCAATCCCTAACACCTAAGTTGTCTAGCAGGCACTGATCTGCATTGCTAGAGGCTTGTTTCCTTAGTGGGAGCTTTCTATACCAACAAAAAAAAGTCTTGTTAAAAATTTTTTTTTGAAATAGCCTCATTTACAAAGTACCTTGTGCAAGGTATCAGTACTAATATTTCCTTTATTACTGTTCATTTTTCCTCAGACTGATATCAAATTAGCTATTATGTATTTGTCAATTAATTAAAGAAAAAGCTGGACACCAAGACCCAACTTTTAATTAAGGTCAGATAATTGTGTACACATTTGTCCACTCTCTACTACTCTCTTTGGTTTCCCCTTTTATTATGCAGACCATCTTAATTACCTCCATTTCCATATTCCTTCCCTTATCTACTTTTACAATTCTTCCTTTTGCCTTTTTTTTTTAAACCACCCAAACAGCTAAATTAATGGTGGAAAAAAATCATGGTACTTGGGCTTTCTTCAACCTTCTGTATTTGGCTCCTCTGAAATTCACACATGCCTATAACTATAGCAGTAAAGGCAAAACACTTTTAAAAATATTTGCTTTGTAATAATGACATTGCAAAGGAAATATAAGTGGTAGACTGGTAAAACATAATCATTCAATAAGCATAAACTCAAAGGCACTGGGGCCATCCTGAACCCTAGAGGTCCTCAGAACAAACAACACTGATATTGATTACAGAGAAAGCTCATACAGACCTACAGACAAGGCAAAGTCATCTTGCCATTGAATCACAATGCTATGGTGGTATAATGCATGATACACTTGTATTGAATATCTACATGTGTGGTCACACTGTGCAGAAATCTATAGCAAACACTAAAAAGACACATACGAAAGAAGCCTATTACAGCTTTCTTCCCTGAATAGTTAGTTTGGTTGGTTAGAGACTGGAATTAAGGAAGACAAGGTGTTGAGTCTGATCCTTATTTCAAACCAATGAGTCCACTCAAAAAATCAAACCAAATATAAGATGTATGATATTATTTCTTAGTATTTGGTACAAAACTATTATTTCCTCTTTCAGTCTTTTTCCAAAGTAATGCAACTACATAAGTATACAAAAATCTTGAAAAAATCTGCTCAGAAGAGCAGTGTCAAACATGGGGAAAAAACATGACAAAACAATATCTCATTTTATGATCTGAGTATGTCTTGTAAATTTGGATATTCACGGGGGGACTGTGCCATTAAAAACTGAATTTTAAATCTATTTCCAGACAACAGATTACTATTACAAAGACCAAGATGGCCATCAGGCAATAATCCAAATGCACATCTTACTTTTTTGTAAGAACAATTCAAAACCCTCTGTTGCTACATTATGTTACTCAAAACACGGGTGATAATGAAAGCATGCCAATCCTATGGCAGTCTTTTGAATTAACAGTGCTATGGGTGAATAGGACTAGGGGAAAGTTATTTTTGTTGCAACCTGATACAAAGTTGATTTATTTTCTGAGAAATTTAAAGAAATTAATGACATCTGAAATGAAATTGTCTTCTTTCCTTAGGAGGTGATACAAGTATTGGTAGAATACTAATACTCAAATACTACTGATCTATTTGGAGGAAAAATTGATGAGAAACATTATTCTTACCCTAGGACATCTGAAATACCCACCGAAACTCAGGTCTTTCCCCACTCCAAGCATTTTCCATTCAGTCACTAAAGTGATTTTCCTAAAATTCAGATCTGACCATGTACTGCCTCCCATCCCCACCTTCACTCTCATGCCCTCAATCATTTTCTCAGGCTGTCTCCCATTTCTGGAATGATCTCCCTCCTGTGTTCAGACTGCTGACCTCCCTGGTTTACTTTAAGCTCTAACTAAAATCTCATCTTTCTCAGGAAGCCATGCCTTCACTCTCTTAATTCCAGTGCTTCCCTTTTAATTATTTTCTATTTATCCTCTATATACCTTGTTTTGTATCTATTTGTTAACCTGCTTTCTCCCCTATTAGATTATAAGGTCCTTGAGGGCAGGGACTGCCTTTTACCTCTTTTCTGTATCCACAGTGCCTGGCACATAGCAGACATTTAACACATATTTACCAAATTGAATTGAAATGATGAGACAAATACTGTTACTTCCAGTTTTTCATAATACAGTACAGATAATGGCTTACAAGGAAACAATACTAGCTTGATTTGTAATAGTAAACAGTTAACTTCTAGGCATGTCAGCATTAAGAGTAGTACAGAAAACAATAAGAGGGAATCTAAAGACGATATATTTCATGAATTATTGAAACATTACTTGCATTACTTTATTTAAAACAACCAATAAAAATATATTATTAATATAGTGTAACTAAGATTATTTGAAAACTAATTTGAAATTGAGTAGCTAGATGGTACAATGGATAGAACATTGAGTCTGGAGTCAGGAAGACCCAAGTCTGTATCTGACCTCAGATACTTACTAGCTGTGTTACCCTGGGCAGCTCACTTACCCCAGTTTACCTCAGTTTCCTCACCTGTAAAATGAGATGAAGGAAATGGCAAACCACTCTAGTATCTTTGCCAAGAAAACCCCAAATGGAATCATGAAGAGTCATTGACACTTAACATTTTAAGAAAGGCTCCATTTACTCTTGTGCTTTCTAGAATTTTTAATAGGAATGGATGTCATATCTTGGTAAAAAGTGTTTCTGCATCTATTGATATGATATTATTTTTCTTTTTGTTACTGATATAAGTTGATTATGCTGATAGCTTTCCTAATATTGAGTATAATATTTTTCCTAATGTATATAAATCCTGCTTGGTCCTAGTATAGCATCCCTGTGATACATTGCTGTAATCTCTTTGCTAGTATTTTATTTAAAATTTTTACATCAATATACATTAGGGAAACCACCAATCACTTTCAATACATAATTCAACAAGCATTTAAAAGTACTTATTGCCAGGTACTTTTCTAGGTCTTTAGAGTACAAAGAAAAAAATGAAGCATTTCTTGACCTCTAAGGACTTACATTTTAATGCCTAGGAGTACAAAGAACACATGTATATGCACAGGTATGCATATAGGGAGGCACTCAGCAACTGAGATGGGAGTAGGCAGGAAAGATCTCAAGTAGAAGGTGGTGCCAGAACTGAGTCTCAAAAAAAAACAACCAGAGATTCTAAGGGGGCGCCATACAGGAAGTGCCTATTTAAGGCATAGGGGACAGCCTTTGCAAAGGCCAAGAGACAGAGTGTCCTGTTTAAAGATCAGTAAGAAGGCCAGTGTAGCTGGACCATGGGTGCATGAAGGCGGCAATGCTTTATAAATCTGGAAAGGAAGATGGAATCAAGTTACAAAGAGCCACAAATGTCTGATGACCCTCCCAGACTCTCAAAATCTCTCTCTGTGGTCCACTGACAGGGTTCTTCTTTGATTGTGGAGGTAATAAATTGTTACAGGAATGTATTAAGGTGGGGCTAAAGAGTTACACCTAAGCTTTAGGAAAATTACTTTGCAGTAGTTGTGTGAAAGATGGCAGCAAGTGGCATGAGACCAGAGGTAAGAGCTATTAGGAGATACTTGCAATGATCCAGGTAAGGGGTGATGAGACCTTAAACTAGGGTGCTGACTGTGTGAGTAGAGAGAGGGGAATAAATAGGAGAGGAAAAGATAAGACTTAGCCACTGACTGGATTACAGTAAGTAAAACTTAGGGAGTTGATGATAATACTGAAGTTGAGAATTTGGGTGACTAGATATATACTAGTGCTTTCAACAAAACCAGGTAAGCTAGGTAAAGGTAGAGGTTTTGAGGTAAAGATAGGAGTTCTGTATTTGATATTTTGAGCAAATCAATAAACATTTATGAAGTTTATGCTATTTACCAAACACATAGTTCCAAGGCTGGGAACAGAAACACAAGCAAAAAGAGAGCCTGTTGCCTAAGAGAGCTCACATTCTAATGGGAGAAGACAGCAAGAAAGGGTAGGGGTAGGGAGAAGTCCAGAGAATTAGGAGCAGAGCTCAGAGTGGAAAAAAAGAGTGAATATGGCTGACCTGGGGACCTTCCTTAAAAGGGAGTTTCCAGGAGAAACAGACAGATCAGAGAAAGGTATGGCAAGGGGCACAGTGATGATCAAAGGATTATGACTGTGATAAGAATGGAGCCCAGAGGGGAATTAAGGAGTGACCTCAAGGGTCACTGTGGACATTTCCTCCATTGAGGCAAGTTATAACTCCTCCCCAACTTAGGGGATGGTTTTCCTGAGTTTCTTTGGCTTGGGTCTTCAGATGTGCATTGGACTGCCATGTTTGCTCCAACTTTGCTACTTTCAGACCCTCAGAATCTCTTCCTATGATCCTGAGATATTTGGTTCATAATATTTAACTGGCAGTTAGTGATGCAGGTTACTTCATGGACATCCTATTTATCGGACATCCTTGAGTAAAACTGAATTTTCCAGACGACTCAACCTTATCCGCAAATATCAACATGAAAGAAAAAATATTTTTAAACTGGATTATATGCTTCCTTGCATTTCTAAACAGACTGTACTAGAGCTAATTCTATTCTTACAGGGGGAAGGAGAGGTCATGATTGTAATTAAATTCCTACACTATTCTGTAATGCCATAATGCCTGTGGAGGCTGCTGAGGCCGTCTGGTCTAAGTTTTCGAGTTTGCTTTAGATAATTCTCTTGTCTTCTTCACTGTCAGGAAGTCAGTGATCACTTCTTACTGAAGCACAGACTCTGTAATATGGAAGCATTAAAAAAGTAGGAACCATATCTTATTTAACCCTACATCTCTTCTAGCAGCTTGCTAAAGTGCTCTGAATACAGTAGGTGATTAATGATGTTTGTGGAATTGAGAATTCAGGTAGATTTGCTCATTCTAACTCAAAGAATTGTGGGAAATCATGTAATCAACTTTATTAGAACCGTATAAAACAAAAACTAAAAGGCCTTAAAAAGCTTAGGGCAGTCTTTGATTAATAAAATGAATGAACTTTAGCACACAGATTGTGCATCACTTTTGCTTAGAGGCTGCTTAGAGACCTTTTGTTTATTTTTGGTTTGTTGGTTGTGCTCTGGATAGCAGCAGTTGGGGCCTGAGTGACCTCTGCAAAAATAGGATGTTCTATTTTGTGTCATACATCTGTGATTAATCCATTAGGAAAGCTCTTTGATTCCAGAGGCACCAAATCACAATTGGCTCTGTCCTAAAGGAAAACTGCCACGAATATCTGGGTATGCCTCACAATATCTATTCATTCAAAACTCACCAAATTGTATATTTTCTTTTGTTTTTTGATGTGATTTTAAACGTGTTTATAGGAGTGTTTCTGTATATCTGCATATAACTACACATATAGAATGAATCATTAAGAAAACCAAACCTCCTCTCACTTTTCAGATTGGCTAATATGACAGAAAAGGGAAATGATAAATGTTGGAGGGGATGTGAGAAAACTGGAACACTAACACACTGCTGGTAGAGTTGTAACTGATTCAATCATTCTGGAGAGCAATTTGGAACTATGCCCAAAGAGCTATAAAATTGTGCATACCCTTTGACCCAGCAATAGAGATTATAAAAGAAGAAAAAAGAATATGCAAATAATTATAGAAGCTCCTTTTGTGGTGGCAAAGAGGAAATTGAAGGGCTCCCCATCAATTGGAGAATGGCTGAATAAACTGTGCTGTAAGATTATGATAGAATTCCATTGTGCTACAAGAAATTATGCACAGAATGCTCTCAGAAAAACATAGAAAGACTTATATGAACTGATGCAAAATGAAATGAGGAGAACCAGGAGAACACTGTATAGAGTAAAAGCAATATTGTTTGATGATCAACTGAGAATGACTTAGCTCAGTAATATGATGATTCAAGACACTTCTGAAGGAATTATGATGAAAAAATGCTATTCATCTTCAGAGAAAGAACTGATGAAGTCTTAAGGCAAATCAAAACACACTTAAAAAAAACTTTATTTTTTCTGGTTTGTGCTTTCTTTCACAACATGACTAATATAAATATATGTTTTGCATGACTGCACATGTATAACCTATATCAAATTGCTTGCCTTCTTGATGAGGGGTGGAGAAAGAATGGGAATTTGGAACTCAAAATTTTAGAAAAATGAATGATAAAAATTTTTTACATGTAATTGCAAAAGAATTAAATATTTTTTAATAATAAAAATAAAACCATGCCTTCACTAAGCGAAATAGTAAAGCTCTCTTTCCAGTGAAAAAGGTTTTTTTTTTTAATTGCTATAAACTTAAAACATTTTAAATAAATACATATTATTTAGCTACGTAAGCAGCTTTGCAGATAGGTAAAAAGAAATGGAACTATACAATTTTTTATCCTTCTAAAATTTCTCTATTGTCTTGGTGGTATTTTTTAATATGTCTCCATACTCTATATCAGATCATGGGGCAGCTAGGTGCTACAGTGAATAGAGTGCTGGGCCTGGAGTCAGGAAGATTAATTTTCATGAGTTCAAATCTGAGACACTTACTAGCTGTGTGACCCTGGGTAAGTCACTCACCTCATCTGCTTCAGTTTCCTCATCTGTAAAATTATCTGGAGAAGGAAATGGCAAACTACTCTAGTATTTCTGCCAAGAAAACCCCAAATGGGATCATGGAGAGTTGGACAGAACTGAAAAATGATGTAATATCAGAACACAAGACTACTATTCTCCTCAGCTTCCCCTCAACGTTTCAGTTCTTACCAGGATGGATAGTTAACATACCCCCCACATCTCCTACTCTTCCTGAGATAACTAAGATCCCTGATCCAATTTGATCTTTGAGTCAGAAAGGAGTGAGGATTTGGGGGAGAAACTTGGCTAGTCATATCTTTTGAATAAGCAGGTAATCACCAAATATGATATCACTGGTGAGAAGGTAGAAAACTGGACCTTCCCATCAGCTCTGCCATTATTCTCTAAAGTTCACTGGTCTTTTCTATCTGATGCAGCTATGCTCTCCAGATCCCAAGGCAGTACCATCTGAGTAGAATGTTACGCAACGTAAGGCCTCCTGGGTTTTATTAAGTGTTCTGCCATTGCACCTTAAGGACTACTTGGTCTTTTCTTATGTTCCACAGCTAAACTCTTCTTTCCATACATATTATTACCATCCCTTCATTAGAACATTAATTTCTTGAGAACAGGTATTGTATTTCTACTTGCATTCCCAACACTAAGCACACAATGCTTGGTACAGAGTAATCACTTAATAAATGCTTTTCCATTTAATTTTTTCTGCTTTTAGACTACAGACCTAGATTCATTCACTAAAGAAATATGATTTTCTCTGAGAAGTGAGCAATATGGAATAAGCTAGGGAAGTAAATAAATCTATGTTGTTACCATACCACAACGAAGAATTCAAGTACTTATGTAAATATTTAAAACAAAGTACAATATAGTACAAAACATAAACAACTATTTTTTGATTGTGAATGATTGAATATTTATTAAGCACTTAATATGTTCCAAGCTCTGTGCCATTTAATCTACTCTTCTGGGTTATTCACAGCACTCTTCCCTTCCATTTTAACTTGGGCAACTCAAGTATCTATTGCCACTTTGGCTGAAGACAGAAATAAACCCTTTGAGGTCTTTCATAATAATTTCTTCCCTTCCTTCTGAGTGCTATAAAGTCACAAAATCAGAGATGATTCTCAAGCAAAAAGAACATAAAGGAAGAATCATATGACAACATTTACAACAGTAGGAAACAAAAATGCTAATGGCTCTTAAACCTAGTCTGGGAAAGATTGAGGGAAGCCAGGCCTAGCAGTGCTGACCAGAAGTGATCCTGGCTGTGGCTTGGGCAACATTACCCACAACTCGGGATTAAAACCTGATTATAATAATAAGCTGCCAAAAATAAAACAAAACAAAAATAAAAATGAGCAAGCAAAGGTAAAAGAACCCGACCATAGATAGCTACTTTCATGTAAGAGAAGATGTGGGTATCATATTCAAAGGAAGACTGTGAGTAAAAAAACAAAAGCCACTCCTACTCCAAAGAGCAACATCAAATGGTCACAAGCCCAAAAGAGTTCTTGAAACAACTTAAAAAGGAATTCAAAAATCAAATAAGAGAGACTGAGGAAAAATTAGGACAAAAAATAAAAGCAATGCAAGAAAATTATGAAAAGAAAATTAACCAACCAAAAAAAGAGATACAAAATCTTAAGAAAGAAAATAACCCCTTAAAAACTAGAAATCATCAAGAGGAATCAAATGATGTTACAAGACATTCAGAAATTTTAAAAAAACCCACAACCTAGAAAAAAATAGAAAAGATCTGAAACAACTTATTAGAAAAACAACAGATTTGGAGAACAGATTGAGGAGAGACAATATAAGAACTGCTGGACTACCAGAAAGTTATGATCAAAAAAAAGAATTTGGATACAATATTACTAGAAATTATTAAGGAAAACTGCCCTAAAGTTCTAGAACAAAAGGGTAAAGTATAAATAGAAAACAAAAATTACTGTTCAACACTCCAAGGAGATCCCAGGAAGAAAACTTACAGAAATGTCATAGCCAAGTTTTAAAATTCCTAAGTTAAGGAGAAAATATTGCAAGAAACAATGAAAAAACAAACAAACAATTTAAATACTGTGGAAATTTAGTCAGGATTTCACAAGACCTAGCAGCTTCTACTCTAAAAGATCATAGGTCTTGAAACATTATGTTTTGAAGAGCAAAAGAGCTGAGGTTGCATCCAAGAATAACTTACTCAGCAAAGTTGAGTATAATCCAGAAAGAAAAAAAATGGGCATTTGATGAACTGAAAGACTTTCAGGAATTTGTAACAAAGAGAACACAACTCAATGGAAAATTCAATATAAAAGATTCAGAAGAAATATAAGGAAAACATTAAAGATAATTATGAGGTACTCATTAAGATCAAATTGTTTATTTTACACACACACACGTTATCAGTATTCTTTAAACTGTCATCGTTACTCAGGTAGTCTGAGAAAAAGGTTGGAACTGACTTATGTATGATGGGGAGATTCTAAAAAACAAAATAGAGTAGGAAAAGGTAAAAGGGAATAATCATATTATAAAAATGGGGTATGAAAGAAAAAAACTAATACAGAGGAAGCAGGTGGGATTGGAAAGCTTATAACAATGGAACCTTACTTTCATCTGGGTTGAAGAGAAAACAGCATGTACATCTGGAGGGATGCAGAAGTCTTCTAAATATATAGAAAGGTGAGAAAACTGGGGGAAAGAACAGGGGAGGGAGTTTTAGAGAGGTGTGTAGACTGGGATTTGGGAGGGTGGGAGGAGAGGTTGAGGGAGACTCTTGGAGGTATGGGTGGGATGGAGAGGAGGAGGGTGGAGGGAGAAGATAAAGTAACTATGTAAAAAAAAAGAAGCTGAGAAAGAAAATAGTGAGTAAAAATAAGAGGGAGGTAAATTCACACATAGCAATTATAACTTTGAATGTAAATGGGATATTTCTAGCTGTTTTCTTTGTGGTGGCAAAGAACCAGAAATTGCAGGGATCCCCATCAATCAGGGAATAGCTAAAGAAGCTGCAGAGGTATGGTTAAGATGGGTCACTACTTTGCTATAAGAGATGATGAGCTCAATGATCTTAGAAAGGCACGGGAAGACTGGCACGAAGTGGTGAAGAGGGCAGTGAATGGAACCAGGAGAACACTGTATACACTAAAAATAATAATGTTTTAAGAACAACTTTGAGTGACTAAGCCATTTTAAGTATTATAAACATACAAATTAAGAATAAAGGACATATGAAGAAAGAAACTAACAGAATCCCGAGAAAGAACTAACAAATAGAAGGATATATAGAATAATTTCATATATGTATAGGTATTGGTGTGTAATGATAGCCATCTTTAGGGCAGGGCAAGGGGGAAGGAAGAAAAAAAGGAAAAAAAGGAATTTACATGATAACTTTATTAAATATTTAAAAGGAAGAGCAAGTTATACAAAAAAGTTTAAATTAGGTATGTTATGGAAATGCTTGTTTTATTCCATAAATTAAAAATAAAATAAACTTTTTTAAGAAATCAATCTAGATATATTTTGTGTTCTGTTTTCCAAGAGAAAATAATTACATATACAATTTAGCCACTAGGGTTTTAGGAGATTTCTGAAAGAGTGTGTCTTAGGGAAAACAAAAATATCCATCCTTGTCCTAAGTAGTAGAATCAGATGACAGAACTCATCTGGCCTCATTCAATGATAACTATGTCTAATGCTAAGATGTTCCTTTGTCTGGCAGTCATGTATACCTTGAAAGGGCTACAATCCTGGGAAAAAAGAGTGAACTGGACATCCGAGCACAGCCAACCTGTGCTAACTAAATCTTTACAATTATAAATGTTTTAGTAGTCTTTAGCAGCCCAGGCTGCTGTTAAAAGGATAGCCATAAAAGGGGATGAAAACACCATGGAATTGGAATTCATGCTAGCTTCAAGAAGGAAATGCATTTCTGAGTTTGCTTAATAAAATAAAGCAACTTAACTCCCAAGCAGTTTTTTCATTATTATAAACTTATGTTGGAGAGAAGATAATGAAAGGAATGTCCTGGGGGGAAAGAATACCATAAACTTTTTCTATCTATAATCAGTTTGTTTCATTCTTGATATATAGACTCAGTTGTATAATAATAATCAAAATGTTTAAATTCATATCTAAAATTTTTTGTAAAATAGAATTAAACTAAAAATATCTGACATCTAGAAAACTAAATTTGACCTCAACTAATTTATTTGGGCTAACACAAACAAGTGAACCAAAAAGACATGATTATTTGTTTTAGTAATGTAAAAATATTAGGCGAAGACAGCACAGAACTTGAGCACTCTTCTTTGTAGAACTGCAAATAGGAAAACAGACTGTTACAACTTACATGGTTAGACTTGCCTGACTGGAAGTTTTAAGATGTGAGGGGAGACAGCTACAGGGGCAAGGAAACTGCTATGATTACACTTTTCTTTCCTTTCACCACACACATAGAATATATCAAAGAATTCCAAGAGACTAGTACATCTCAGGAGCTTCAAAAATCACTCATCAAGCAATCCAGCTACTTATAATAATTTATTAAAGGTCTTAAAACAAAGATCAAAAAGAAATATATCCAGCATTTATATTCAGTCCCTCAGTGCCTGATGACTAATTTGTAAAGGAGGGCAGAAACCTTCACAAGTGAAGCCAAAATCATTTGAGGACACTTTGATATAACGCCACAAAGGATATGAACAGGAAGGCAGCAGGAGCTGCAAATGGCTAAGTTCCATTAAGTATACTAATAAAATAATAATGGAATTTCCTTTAACTATGAATAAAATTGCTAGGAATGGGAAATATTTAGACAAGTGGCACAAAATATTTCACCTTGTTGCATTTGCTCCTTATATTTTAACTTGATAAAAACTGCATCAATTAAGTGGGTCCATCTGTAAAATGCAGTGCTTTCACCAGAAATTCTGCCAATCTCATTTATTTTTCTTCTTTTCATGCTTGTTAGTCTAGACCCTACTGTTTGCATTGCTAGACACTAGGAATATCTTACCATGGGAAGAGCAGAACACTTTGAAGTGATTGATTGGTTTGAAAATGTAATTTGAAATGATACATTGAAAGATATGAATCCATGTCTCCATAGTTACACACAGTATAAACATTCCCTTGGATAAATGATCAGAACTCAAGTCAACTGGGTAACCATGGAAACACTAAAAGCTATCCAAACATTCATTTTTTATGAACAACTAAAAAATTATTTCCTGAATCAGACAATCGTGTTCTCAACTGAATCCTGAGGGAAGTGCAGAGTCCTTTTGAAAGGCAGAAATTTCCAACACATCCTGCCTCATATAAATCGAGAGAGAGAGTTCATATCCACATTAGTGTATCAAGCATACAACATTTTTGTTTTGCTTCTGAAAATTAAATTAACTGATCCTATGGAACAATATAATCTGTCGTGACAGTTTTTTTTCTTATAACAAAAGATACATAAATCCTTCAAGAGATAGAAGTTCTTAGAGCTAAACAAGGCCACATGCTTCTCCTAGTCCAAACTCTCATTTTACATATGAAGAAATTGTGTAACAGGTGAAATGACTTACCCAAGGTCACACAATTAATTGATGGCAGAGCAGGAATTAGAACTCACATCTCTTGACTTTCAATCTAATGCTTTTCTTTTATAATACTTGTTCAGTGAAGACATGGTACTAAAACAGTCTAAGGCAATTACTACTAATAGTGATAAACAGGTAAAATTATTACCAAAGTACATTTCTTTTAATGTTTTCTGTGTTGTTCCACTAAGGCATTTTTTTTTTTAAGAAATCCAGTTTCTATCTTAAACACCTGAGAACCAGTAAATTATCAGTGATTAGTATTTCATTACAATTCCAGGAAGCCAAGATCACCCATTAGAAGACTTTTGAGATTTCATTAATAACTTGCTTAGACTTCAGGTGAAAGTAACAGATGGAACACAACTGAATTTCAGACGTGGAGATTTGGATTTAGAGACTAATGACTTGAGTCTGAATCCCTGCTGTACTACTCCCCTTACCTGTCAAGTCTTAGGGTCTCAGTTTCCTTATCTGTAAAATGAGGGGATTAGACTAGATGACCTTTAGGGTCACTACCAGTTTTAAATCTTATCCTGTAATTTGTAATCAAACTAGTAAGAGCTTAAGAGCTACTAAATTTTGAACTTGAAAATGATATTTAATAATCATTATATTAGAATAACTTCTATTTCTTCATGAACTTACAAAGTACTTTCACATATATTATTTTCTTGAAACCATCCCATGAGGCAAAGTTATTATCTCCCTTTTACAGATGAGGAAACTGAGTTTCAAAGAAGTTAAAAGACATACCCAGAGTTATCGAGCTAGTAAAGTGGCAGAGGAAGTTCTCAATTCGCCCCAAGGTCTTCTAAGCCCAAGCCTAATGACTTCACTATGACTGGCACATCTTACCCTTTATGTTATCAAACATTATGCCGTAGTAGTTACAGAAAGGTTTACAGTACTGAGAAAAAGCTTTTCTTACCTTATGATCATATGGATTATACGAATGAAACATCTGAGAAAGGTCTTTCGTCCTTTGCTTTTTCTGTAAAATGAAAAAAAAAACGCCATATGTTTTAGTCAGTGGATGGTAAAAATAGTAAAATAGTAACGATTATAAAAATGCATTTCATTTAGATGTTCATGTGACATTTGATTAGAGCTATTATAGAAATCCCAGCACAACATCATCTAGGGGGCTTTAGCCCCAGTCTGGAGAATCACTCAGGGACATTGTGTACAGTCTAAAATAGCCACTGCTAGATGACACTGGTTTGATGCCCAAGGTCAGGTTACCACTTCAAGTTTTGCTATTAGAATGTGGTTAGTATACAATTAAGGTTCTTTGATAATAAATCTCTTTGTTACCAATAATAATATGCTTAGAGAAGAAAACAGAATATAGAAATAAAATTTTAAATAAAACGCACCCTAAACACATACATGTATATATGTGTGTACACACACATATATATATATATATATATATATATAAGATAACATTTCAATGACTATTACTCTAAATTAAATACTGGAATATGGCATTCTCCTACCTTAAAATTATAGCTCATTCAAAAGTCACATTAGAGCTCACAAGTCAGTTCACTGTTCCAGTTGTTTCCCTTTGCTAATGCAAGTGCTTACCTGAACTTGCCAACTGCTCCTGCACCATGTAGGCCTCAGAGGCTTGCAGACTCTAATGATAGGTAATCTATCTATCTATCTATCTATCTATCTATCTATCTATCTATCTATCTATCTATCTGTCTGTCTGTCTGTCTGTCTGTCTGTCTGTCTGTCTGTCTATCTATCTTCCAGGTTCACTCATAATTATGCAAATTCAATGAACTGGATTAATTCTGAAATTCCTCTCTGATCATAATTTCCCACTGTCTTCTTTCCATTTGGCTTCTTAATCTTTCTTTAACCTCACCCAAAGCTTTAGTTTCCTCTATTCCTTCTTGTTTTCATATTCTATTACCTTTACTGTTTCCTGCCTTCACAAACTTGACTCTATCATATAATGTCCTCTGCCCTTGAATCTCTTGCCCCATCTCCTATTGTTGCTTATGTCTTGCTAAATTTCAAGCCTAAGTCTCTCCCTGCATCTACCTTTTTTACTTAAGAAAGTCATGTAACTGTGTAGATTGGACCCACTATAAATTTATGTTCTCTAATATCAACTGGAGCGGCACTGTTGGGCAGCAATCCTTTTATTTATTCTGACTTCCCATCATTCCCTGCAGTGACTGTTTCAAACCTTCTATGTTCTCAAGGTTTCTATGTCATTACTTCCAACTCTCTACTTAGACTCTTGGCTCACAAAGGATATCCCTTAAGAAAATGGAAAAACATCTGCCCTGTGCTGTCTCTTCTTTCCTTTCCACAATTTAAAATCTTTTTATGTCATCCCCCATGTTTTTTACCTTTGTTCTAAGAAAAAAGAGGCCTTTCTTCTTGCCAACGTTAAACCCTCTGGTTATATTCTTGATTCCATCCACTTCTACTTCCTTCAGGAGCTCACTCCTTTGTTCATTCACTTTCTCATCTTCAGTCTCACTTTATCTGCTGGCTTCTTCCCTATCACCAGCAAACATGGCCAAGAATCACCAAACTTTAAAAGATCTTCACTTAACTCTGTGATTCCTTCAGCTGTTTTCTCCCTTTCACAGAGGGACAATCTCATTTTCCATTTACTTTATTTTTTTAGAGGATTCCCTATAACACTCTGAATCTTCTCTACCCAGGTAACTACTGATCACTGAAGTGCTGAATCCAAAAGTCTTTTCTCAGACATCATTCAGCTGGGTATCTGCCACCACCTCCTCATGGATACGAGACCTTTAAATTTCTTTCTTTACAGCTTCTCTCTTGGTGATATATTTCATAAGGTTCCATAGACTCAATTACAATTGCTCTACATATTACTCCCAAATTAAAACATCCAGGCCTAATTTCTCTTTTAAATATCAATCCTGAGTCATCAGTTACTTGCTGAACATCTTTATGTATCTTATAGATATTTCAAACTCAACATATCTAAAATGGAACTCATAAACTTCCTCCTCTAAAACTACCCTTTTCCCAAATTTTCAAATTTTTTTGAATACTCATACAATACTCACAGTTACCTGATTAAGTCATCCTTAACTCTTTCCTTTCCTTCATCCCCATATCCACTCAAATGCCAAGTGATTCTACTTTCATATTTATTCCTTTCTCTGCTTTCACATGGCTACTCTTTATCTTACTGGAAACAAAAATGAAGTCCAGAGAGGTTAAGTGATTCATATATGGGTAAACAACCATTCAAGTTTCTGAGAAAAATTCAAATTCAAGACTTCCTGACTCCAAGACCAGTAGTCTCTCGTGATACAACACTGACTCTCAGTATGTGAAGTTCCTTCAACTTAAAGTGTTGCTGAATTTTACAAATATAGATGAATTTTACACATGCCATTTATTAGGCATGGCATAGAATATTACCTTATATTCCCAGAAGAATGGAATTCAATTGATTTAATTTTAAGTAAACGTTTCTATTGATGGACTCTACCTGTATCAACCATTATTTATTAATACCTGTGAATTAAGGAAATAACACAGGCAATATGCAAATATTGCTCTCATTACCTTAAAGTCACAGGACTGAGTTAACAAGCATTTAAATGACAAAGATCTAGGTAGGGAAAAAGAATTAGCAAATTCATTAATGATAATTTTCAGACTTCTATTTCAAAATTAAATGTGTTTAAAATTCTGCAAGTATATTCAAAGAAATTTTATATTTTATACAAAGTGAGGACAAATCTTAGTCACATGCTTTTAGTTGCTGTTCTCCTTCACATCCCCCCAAATATTAAGGCAAGAAGATTAATTTAGACTATTACATGACAAGGCAGATTGACAGAAATGAAAATAGCAATTCTTCATGAATCTGCTATGTTTACTTCCTGGCTATAGATAATATTTTCATTTTCTGTATGACTCTCCTGGAAACACTCAAGACACTTTACTATTTCAAACACCAAACATCAGGAACTCTCCATCTCTTTGTAGATGGTGTCATGAGTTTCTCTAACAAAAAGATATAGTCACAGGGTGGTCAACTTTAATACGGCTTTTTATACTAGCTAAGCTAGTCCTTATATAAATCCTTGTATAAGTGTTGCTGAGTCAAGACTTAATGCTTGCCAGACTGTTGGAATTTGCTAGGGCTTGTAAGTTAATTTAATTCAACATATTTATTAAATGCTTACTATGTACCAAGCACTGTTCTAGTCCTAGGGATATTAAAATGAAAAGCAAAAGCTCTCCCTGCCCTCAAATAGTTTACCCTTTATGGGGGGGAGAGAGGAATGTAGCATTGAAGCTGATACAACTTGAGGACTGAGAGAAGTAATAACCAGGATAATCAGGTAAAATGGCATATGAGCTGGATCTTGAAAGAAGATACAGATTCTTAATTGCTTTTATTCTGAAATTAAATTCCAAAACGAAAGGAGAACATAATAAGACTATATATGAATTTGCATTTCATATTGCTTATTTTTAATTTATATATGTATGCAAAATAATTTCATTTATTTTCAGAATTATCTTTCTTATCTGTAAAGAAGATAAAGATTCTATGAGGCAGAGGTAACAAAAGAATGGATTCCAAGCACAGAGCCTCTGCTAAGGTAAACTTAAGAGGATCCAGCTTTATCCCTACGCTATGATGAGGCAGTATAATATGACTTTAGGGATGTCTTAATTAAAATTATTATACAATTAAGTATTCAAGGAAGTCAAGAGCCTATGATAAAACTCATTAATGGAATATTATATACTTTATTACAATAGTATAATCCCATTTTCCCATATTTCTGGTTTTTAGAAAACGCCAATTTTGCCAAGTGAGTCCATCAATTGAAAAGCTGTTATTAACAACAAAAACAAAACCTAGAACATATTAGGCACTATGCTAGGTGTGATAAATACAAAGACAACAAAGAAAGAGTCCCTGCCATGAAGGTGCTTATATTTTAATGGAAGAGACAATATGTGCACATATAAATGTAGATATAAAATAAATACAAACTCAATACAAAATGATTTTCGGGGTAGAAATAGCAGTTGAAAGATCAGGAAAATCCTCATGTAGAAAATAGTTCTTGAACTGGCCTTTGAAGGAAAGTAAAGATGCTAAGAGAATGAGGTAAGGACTTCTCACTTGCTCTTGGTTGTGTAGAGGTTGTGTAATTTGGGGGTGGGAGACACAAAGAGATGAAAAAGCATAAAAGAACTGGATAGAGAAAAATATATAATTATTGATCATATTGGGAACATAAATGGGATGAACTCACCCATACAATGGAAGAGGAGAGCAGACTCCATTAGAAAGCAGAATCCAACATTTTGTTGTTTACAAGAAAAATACTTGAAACATAAAAATTCACAATTAAAATTAGGAGTTGGAGGAAAATCTATTATGTTCCACCTGAACTCAAAAAAAGTGGGGGTATCAAGTACCATCTCAGATAAAGTAAAAGTAAACTTGGTTAAAAGGGGAATGTACATTTTGCTTAAACAAATCATAGATAATAAATCAATATCATTTATACACCACATGAGGTAGCATCAAAATATCTGAAGGAAAAAATTAAACTATAGGGAGAAATTGCAGAATTATAATAGTGAGAGACTTCAGTGTACCTCCCTCTTCCAGAGGTAGATAATAAGTTTTCAAAACAACAGGAAGGAGTACATTACAGGTACAGAGGACAGCCTGTGCAAAAGTTTGGAGGCTATAAAGGGGGCAACTGGGTCAGTTTGATTGCAACAAAGAGTTTGTGGGGAGTAAAGATATAATAAACTTGGAAAGGAAGGCTGAAAGACAGATCATGAAGGACTTAAAATGCTCAACAAGAGAAGGTTGTATTTTATTCTTGAGGCAAGAATGAAAGAGACTTATTGGTAAAGAAAGTGCAAATTGTGTTTTTGTAATTGTTTTTTTGCAATTTTTCATAAAGTTTTAGTGCTCCCTTGTTTACTGAAAAAGTGGAAAGTAATGTTATTTATCTTCTTTCATTATTCAAATAGAAACTCCTTTTTCTTTATAAAAATCTTAGGCTTATCCATTTACCTTACTGATACTTAGGACCCTCCACTGATCATGTGGAATCTAGAGTTGGTTTGGATCTGGTTTTACCTTTGAGTTTACTTGCATCCTATCTCTCCTTCCTCTCTGAAGACTCATATCTCAGTTTGGAGGCAAATTTCAGACTTATATTCCCCCAAAATATAATCCTATGTTTTGACACTTGACCTTTGTCTGATCTTATAGTTTTGTCTAGGTCTCTTGTTCTTCCCTGGATGGACCTGTCTTGTTCTCTTACTGCCATGCTTGTCAGACTTGTCGTTTATGACAATCTAAATTCATCATTTCTCAGATCCTACTCAAAGACCAAAGAATTTTATCTTTAAAATAACTGGAACACATTTTCTTGGCTAATAAAAATGTTTAACTCTGCAAGCCTTGGAATGAGTTTCAAAGAAGCCACTTGCCCACAAAAGTTTTTGTTAGCTAATAATTCTACTCCACCTTTCTCTGCATGCACCACTTTGGTGCATCAACTCTTGGCTTACACTTCAATCAGAAAGATCGTGATGAACACTAATGCTCCCTTTGGTGTAAGTACTAAGAAATATTACAAGAAAAATCTTCAACATTTCCCAAAAGAAAGAATATTAGAGACTAGAGAGAGAGAACAGACTGTCCTGAGTCAATCAATATTCTTTAGAACAAAAGGCTCAGGAATCTACATTCTTTATAACTTGCAACAAATTTCTGGGACAGATCTTGAGATACCTAGAAGAATCAGGAATCTAGAAATGTTGTTGTCTCTGGGTCAAGGAAAAAAATTCTGGAAATATATCTCAACTTTGATGTAACATATCTGATATATCCATTTGTAGCCAACTTTTGATTATCCATATTATATGCATCAAAAGAACTGTTTACATGTTGATACAACAGAAAATCATAGATATATTGCAAATGTAGGCCATAGTACATAGTAGTGTTATTTTCTGAAGTCTAGTAGTTCCAGCCCCCAAGTTAAGTCAAAGCCATGTCATACAGTGGCAGTCCCATAATTCTGAACCACACAGTACCTGGTAATAGAGTATTATGGGGACTACAAGCATATAATAAAAAAAAAAAAAAAACTGTCACCATATCTTCAAGTATTAGGAATGAAGCAAAAAGCAGGTAGAAGTTTTGCACTGTTAATTGTAGTTATAGTCTGAGAGCTAGAATTGTGAATGGTTTTACTGATAATGTAGTAGAACTAGTAACTCCTGATAAGGAGAGTAGGCTTCTAAGGTTTGCAGAGACTACTTGTTCTGGAGCCCTCAAAGTTTATAAACCTGTTCAAAGCTGCTGATCAGAACCACGGACTACTAAGTGGAGATTCAGTCTGAACACCCATGACAAGTAGATGAGCATCAATTTCATATACATAGGTAAGATTAAAAACCATGTATAAAACTTGTTGAGCCCTACTATTAGCAGTTTTAACTGAAACTAAAAGAAGAGCCCAAAATGAAATAATTAGGTATTTTCCTATTGTATCATAATGCAACTATAAATTACTTCCCACTTTTTAGCCTGTTAAAACAAACATCTCAGTCATACAATCACCTGTTAATTCTCTAAGCGTTTGAAATGTAAACATGTTAAACAAGTTATACGATGAATTTGCCTTGTTACCAAAGTATAGGCTGTAGAGCAAACACCTTTCATAGAGTGGTATAAGGTACCCTCAAGCCAGCTTCTTCTATAATATAAAGATTCAGTGTATGGATATAAGAGGATCTTTGAAAAAAAGTACATGTTGGGTCCTGCTGTCTCTGTAGCTACATTTCTGTATTAAAAAAGGAGGGAGCTACAAATTATGCAAGTCTGAAGCAAGCTTTAGATTCCTGAGGCCTTAGAGAGTCTTTATATTTCTATCTTATTAGCATTCTTACAAGTGGCTTTGTATTCTGCCAATTGAGGGGCAAAAAAGAATAGTAAGGAAGATTTCTTATATTCAAATATTTAATCTCTCCTAGGAACAAAAACACCCAATAAAACCAAAGGTCTCACTCATAATAAATCCTTATGGTCTTAAGAATATGCATTTTAAAGTAGAAATGGATTTTTGCGATGCCTCTAAAGTTTCTTTTTCCAGAACTTTATTTCACTCACTAGTCTTTGTCAGCTTACACAGATTAACCAAAAATGTCTATAGTCCAATTATGGTTTGGCCCAATAAAAAATAGATCTTATTTTAAAACTTTTTTCCTGAGGCAGCATTTGAATATAACAAACATTTATTGCGTCTATGGGTACAAAGCACTATGGCAGATACGAAGAGAGCAATTACATTTAATTATCTTCAAAGACCCTGAAATTTGGTAGGAGGATAAGAAAGCAACACAGGTAAGTTCCTTGGGAGAAGAGACAAAAAAAAAAGATTTTTTTTTTTTAAATTGAGAAGTGTATTCTTTAAGAAGCTCAGCTATTTTAAGTGTATAAATCTATTTTTTACTCTAATTTACTTAAATTTTTTTTTTTACCTATGTATAATGATACTAATGTTTTCTAGGCCAGTGGTTCCCATTTAGTGAGTTTGTAACAATGGTCCAGAAGGTTCCCACGAAAATTCTTTAACGCCACTTTAAGCAGTTAAAAATTGCCCAGTTGTGTTACAAATACATCTTTTCTCTGTAACAACAAGCATATAAATATCTGAAACATTATAGATTTCTTTCTGCGATAAACGGAAACTGTCCTGATCCTATACAGGATGATTTTCGTATGTATGTGGTGGTTATATAAAATTCTGAATGCTTTTCATTAAGCAAGTTCTCAATCTGTCATCCAATTGTTTCTAAACCACCACAAGGCTTTGACATTTAAGACCAAATGGATTCCCAAGGATGGTCAGACACATGGTGCCTACCCTCATTTGTACTCTGTACACTGCACCAGAGAAGCTCCTTCATACCCCTCTATGACCTTGCAATTGTCCTCATTAGCTTTGTAATTATGTGATCAAGGTGATATGAACATTTACATTCTTGCAACGTGAATGTCAGGTCATTTGAAAATCAGGATCATATTACATGCACATTACAAATGATCTTGAAATGATCATGGACCCTTACAAATTTTCTGTAGAAACAAAACCTATTTCCTATTATTGCAGTGAAGGCTGTTTTTTTCAATTTAAACTTATCCTGCACTTATGTTACTATTTTTCTATTTGGTGGATTTCCAAATGAATTGGTTGACAACATTGGTAGGTCATTCAGTAGTTTCTGTAACAATATATCTGGTGTCAGTGGTAGCAGAGAAGAAAGTCATGTCTGAAGAGATTTTTTCCCTCTATACTGGCTAGTTTCCGTGTGTGTGTGTGTGTGTGTGTGTGTGTGTGTGTGTGTGTGTGAAAAATGAAGTAATATATACAGTTGAATTTTAAGTACATTTATCATTTGGGCAGCTAGGTGGTGCAGTGGATAGAGCACCAGTGCAGGACTCAGAAGGACCCAAGTTTAAATCTCACTTCAGACACTTGACATTCACTAGTTGTGTGACCTTGGGTAAGTCACTTAATCCCAATTGCCTCATCCTGGATCATATCCAGTCATCCTGATGAATATCTGGTTACTGGATTCAGATGGCTCTGGAGGAAAAGGGAGGCTGGTGACCTGCACAGTCCTCGCTCACTCAAAACAAAATGCAAGTCATGTTATTATTTCTCTGATGGCATGGTCTTCTTCAGTAATGAAGGACCAACACACACATACCCATTTATCATTTAATAATATAGCACTTGTCATCAGCACAAAGTCATTTTGTCAACTGGTTAGGGAGATAAAATTTGAAAAAAAAGAACTTTCATCTCTTATGAAAGAGAACTTGTAAAATTTTTGTGAGCAAGAATTATTCACTTTAATCATGTTTAAAGTCGAAATACTAGATAAACTTGATGTAGAACCATTTATGACTATTTGGTACTGAGTCAAATATTTCTAACTTTTGTCAAAATTTAAAACTCCAATCTTTAAATTAGTATAATTGTTACATTATGTTAAAGATATTATTTATGTTCAACCAAATTTACAACAAAGAAATTTAATATGAAATCCTGTGAGAGTAGCAAGGATCTGTAGTCTTGCTGGATTATTTCTTTTAATTTTTAGAGACTGTCCCACATAATACCCATAATTATTTAAAAATTTTATATTTAGAGATTTTACAATTATGAGTACAATAAAATTTTATATTTGATAATTGCATAAATTTATATTTTGAGCTTTTGGTGGCAAAGTTATCACTGTAATTATATTGTAAGCACTTAATGAATAAATCTAAAGGAATATTATGAGTAATCTATTAAATTACCTTAAAAGTTTCAAAATATATGCATTTTTTTGTTGCTGAAATGAGTTTGCAGAACAAAAACCACTGAGGACCACTTGTTCTAAGGGACCTAGTGTAGATTTCTTAATGTTAGGAGGAAAGAGTTAATTTTCTGCTCAGTGCATCCACCTAGAAAAGCAACAGCTTCTACATACATGATAACACAACTGGCTGTGACCCCACCTCTAGAGCTGATGTGTTAATATATATGATAGATGAACAGGGAAAATCAACATTGAAACTGAGGGAAATTATTGGTGGCTAATAGCCAACTGTCTAGTTTGGTTTTCTTTCATTTTTTCTGACTACTTTCTGGTATGCCCTCTCTCAAGCCCAGGAAGCGATGAAATGCCTAACTAGCAGAGCAGAAAGTAAAGAGTGAAAAAAAAAAAAAAAAAAAAAGAAAGGCTAACTGACACCCCAGACAATCAGGCCTTGAATGGCTACCAGTCAGGTAAGGCCAGCACCAAGGGAGATGGCCTGTAGGAAGGCCCAGGAATGGTAAGTTACTGAATATCAAGGACAAGTCAAGGATCCAGAAGTTAGATAGTAATATCCTTGCCAAAAAGTCAGTGTAATAAAGGTTAAGGAAGATAGTTGGTCTCTAAGTTGGGAAGGCCTGGATTCAAGTCCTATCTACTTACAAGCTTTGTGACCCTCACAAGTCATCTAACTTCTCAGTGCCCCAAGTCCTTCTCTCAGTGATAAAGTGCTGATTTGCATGTGTAGAACTAATTTTCTTACTGAGACTTGTCTACACCAGTGAAAGCATAGGCTTGGAAGAAAACAACCCAAAATAAATAAGGAGTACAGGAAGTCACAACCAAAGGAAAGAATCTGGCATCAGGGAGCAGTGGTTAAGATGAGTCAGTCAAGAGTTCAGGAAATGACAACAGAAACCAGGGAGTCAACAGAGAGTAGTAGGATGAAAGCAGGAGGGCAAAGGTTCAAACACCCCAGCTAAAGGCACCCGTTGAAGATACGGCCTGATTCGTAGGTGGGCCCTTTTCTTTGGGGCTACCTTTCATAATATCTGTTACAGCAGGAACTAGCGTCAGGTTCTAGGAAGTTGACTCACAGCTGAATGGGAAGTTCACTGAGAGGGCTGAGGCTGGAGTTATGTTGGGACATTTTGGCTATTACTGTTGACTATTATCCAAATCTAGAATGAAAGATCTTTTATTTTACAGGCAGAGAAACAGACTTCAGAAAGGGAGCTGAATTCCTCGGCTACATTTTGTTCCCAACACTCTTGCCCATGTTGGGGAATAGTCCAAGTAAATCACTGTCACTGAATAGAACGCAACTCTTCCTTTCACAGTTGCATTACATAATCTTTTATAAGCAAAATCCACTCACTCATATTTTAAAGGCAAGGAGAAAGGAGGGAATATGAATGAGTTTGAATTTGAAAAGAATGATTTGGTACAATGCTAGGAGGTACGAGCAAGAACTAAAGGTCTTATATCAAAGACATGTAGGAAATTAGCACCAATAAATAAAGACAAGAATATTAATCAATAAACGGCTAAAGAATATTAAGCCAGTTCTTAATATGAGAAAGGCATGCTAAAAATAACCATATTAAAAAATGCTTCAAGTCACTTATAATAATAACAATTAGAACGAAAACAATTCTGAGGTTTCACCTCATGCCCATCAGGTTGGCAAAGATGACAAAAAAGGAAAATTAGAAGTGGTGATGGGGCTATGGGAGGGAGGACAGGATGGTGCACTGTTAATAGTGAAACAATTTGGGAAGCTAATCCTACCCCAGGCAAACATTAAACTGTATATATCCTTTAACCCAGTGACACTAGGCATACTGCCAAAGAAGCCAAAGAGAGATGGTAAGGACCCATATGTATGAAAATATTTACATTATATGAAGGAAAGAATGGATTGCAATCTCCATGGGTGAGTGGAGCATCTACACTGAAGAGATCATATATCCGTTGAAAAAGAAACAAATTCATATAAAATTCAAGAGAGTACAACTCTAAATGTATACATTAAAATAAATAAGCTAATTCAGTCAACCTGCTTACATTGGTTTTCAAATCCAGCATTCAGGAATGACATGATGAAAGGCATATTGCTGATTTGTAAATGAAGAACATACACAGTATGTATAAGACACACTTTCAAACTTCGGGACCTGCCACAGTGAGGCACACAATGGATCCTCAATAAATGTTTGCTCACCTGAAATGAGCGAAGCAAGCAAAATTTAATTACCTTCTCAATTCTCTTATGTATGGGGGAATGGGAGACAATAAAGGGCAGGGGCAATGATTTACATGGACTAATCCCTAATATGGGCAACAATGATGGGGACAAAATGCAACTGAAGAATGTATCATTCAGTTAGTGACATCTGAAGTACAAGCCCCACAGGATCATAGATTTAGAACTGGAAGAGAACTTAGGAGTCCAATTTCCCATCATTTTACAGATGAGGAAATTGAGGTTCAGAAATGTTAAGTGACTAGGTCTCACAGCTAGTAAATTAAGGAATGAGAATTCACACCCAGCTTCTTTCTCCAATCTGTCTATTCCCTGCCTCTTTACAAAGGGAGTATTTGTTTCCAAGAAAAGGTTATTTTCTAGAACCACAGGAAGAGGACAGCTACAAGAAGACTTAGTTTTGTAATGATACTACTGAAATCAGTAGCAGCTAGCTAAAACCGGTGCAAAAGGCAAATTTCTGCAATGTCAAACACAGAGCTAAGATGCAGTATTCAACGTTGTAAGGTTATTATACCTTCTTTGTGCATTAACTCTTATGTTCAGTATACATGAGAATAAATGAACTTCTCTAAATATCCGCTGAACACAAACCATTTGGCTTTACTATCTCTCTCTCTCTAGCACCCATAGCAATCAGGTAAATAAGGAAGCAAGAAAAATAATAGGTGAGATTTTTTGTCAGGACCTCAAATATTACATGTCTCTTGAATGGAATCTATTAAATTAAGTAAGCAAACTGCTAATTCAACACAAAAGGGGTTAGTTTTAGTCATGGAAAGTCAGTGAAGAATATGTAAAGGGCAGATGGAATGTATTAAAGCAAGAGAATTTTGGAAAAAAACATAGTCTTTCTATTTATAATCTTTATCTCCCATTAAATTTTTCAGTGAATCAATTGCAACCAACCTATGCATACATGTCGAGCATCCCTACTATCTTTTGAACTCTGCAATCATAGTGAAAACTAATATATCTTAAATAAGATGAAAGGAATGAGAGCACCCCCATTTGAACAGTAGGAAAACATATGAAAAGTCCCAAAACAACAGCTAAATGCTAGAGAATAACCCTGAGAATCAACAAAATTGAGAAAATGACACAGTAACATTTAAAAAATCAAGTCAGTTAACTGACCTGCTCTTCAGGTACTAAATGTTAACCATAGTTGTCAAAACTAATGGCACAAGAATGAATATTAAGCCTTATGGAGTTTTTCTGTTCACCCTGTAGCCAGTGGATTTTGTCAAAGGGAAAAGCTTTAATAGAAATCCCAATGAATATTCTTCAAAGGCAAAAGATTTAATGAAAATTCCAATTAACATTCTTTCAGAACAGTTGATTTCTCAAAAATAAATACACAGAGATCAACTGATGAATACATATAATATCCACATACTGCAAGCTTCTGAATGATTACTTCTAAAACTCCTAATTAGCCTTTCTACCATAACAAATGAAAATCTTTACTCTCTCTGGTGAACACTTGTAGTTCTCTTTTGCCTAGGATTGTAAAGCATGATGAAATTTTAAAAGGATTGGCTTCATACCCTTCAGCTGAATCACATGAATAAAAATTCAGGTTGTACCCTTATCATAATCCCTAAAATTGACATGATAGGACTGCCTAAAGTGTGAGTACACTTTTAATACTGAATTAACAAAAAACTTTTTGCCTTCATAATAGCAAGTGTTTCTTTCTATCAGAATCTTACTCATCTGGGTGTATTTAAAAGTAGGGGTAATCTGATTTCTATAACTTGTTGACAATTTACGTCACAAAGATAATGCTTGGCATTTATAACTTTTCAAAAAAGAAAATGTAGGAAAATTATACAAGAAACAGGTATAACTGTGTGAGAGCACAATATTCTGAATTTGGGGAGAGTAAATGTAAATTGGAGTTTAAAATTACTGCCCTAGGAGTCCATGTATTTCTGCCCTAGAAGAAGCCATTATTAAAATGTCCAATGAGAACCCTCTCTAAAACATCATTATAGAAACAATGACTCAATGCATTTTTGATGCTGTTTCTGTCAAGAATTAAAAGAATGGTATCTGGGCCTCTAGAAGTTCCATTAGAGTTTAAAGCTCATGCAGGAATCCAGAGCCTTATTTGCATACGACAAAAGAAAAAAATGAAAAAAAAGAATGGAGGAAATAAAATTTCTGTGACCCACAGATAAGCTACTGTACAGATGTAAAGTTTGATCAAAACCAACACATCTCCTTCATGGCTTTGGGTAACTCCTACTGTCACTCAATTTGAAGAGAAGCTGGAAAATTGTTTCATGCCTGATATTGCTGAGTCTCTAGACAAGCTTGCAAGTAGTCTTTATAATGATTTTGTGGCTCTGACCTAGGAGGGCAACTCTTCTACTTTCAACATCTAATTCTGAACATACTACCAAAAAAGTCATTTCCATCAGCCATGTAGCCATCACTGATATCACTCTCTTTTCTTATCACAGCAATAATAAGGAGACCTAAAATTAATTTCAGGGTGGCTAAGCTATTCCTTAAGTAGTATGCACTTACTTCTGGCGTATGTGCATGTGCATATGCATGTGCGTGTACATGTATAAACACAAACTTTAATGTTTATTTTCAGCCTTATAACAATAGATCCTTTATTTGATAACTGGGAAGGTAACTTAATATACAGTCCAATCTTCATTCTATGCTTATACTTCCTACCTCAGCGAAGTCTTTCTCATTATCTACTTGCAAACGTAACACAAAAATGGCCAGTGGTTCAAATAACTTGAATCTGGTTGCTAGCCAGATCAGAAAGGTTTGAAAGGAGAGGCCAAAGAGTCTCTCTTTCACTATTCCCCTTCACCATTCTTCTCTAAGTGTTCTTTCAACATTCCTCTGCTGTTTTCCGGCTGCTGGTTTAGGCTACACACACTGTATCAGCCTACTTGGTGAATGGGTCCTATGGCAGGCACTAAACAAGAGTCTAGGCTATCACTAAAGTGAAGGTCATCCGTGTTCTCTGAAATTAATTCATGGTGATAATGCTGCTGCTCTGTTGTTTCAATTGTGTCTGACTACTCTTCATGACCCCATCTGGGTTTCTGTTTTTTATTTTGGTAAAGACACTGGAGTGGTTTGCCATTTCCCTCTCCAGCTCACTGTGCAAATGAGAAAACTGAGGCAAACAGAGTTAAGTGACTTGCCCAGGGTCACACAGCTGGTAAGTGTCTGAGGTCAGATTTGAACTTAGGAAGTTGAGTCTTCCTGACTCTACCCACTGTGCTGCCCTGATCATTGTTGTTACAAAAACAGTTTGGAGAAACAGGAATTCAAGGTTCTTGGCACTTGTATTACCACCTCTCTTATTTGATAAGTAAAGTAGAGCAGGGCAGCACAATCATATTACCTCAAGAGCAGTGCCAAAGGTGACCAACTTTTCTGCCTTAAATTGGATCCACAATACTTGTAGTCAATTTTCTGAAATTATTTAGCAGATTGCTGGTAGTGATCTTTTTTTGCCTACTACCTGATGTTAGGATGTGGCATCTGTGATTAAGTCATATTTATATTTGTTCTTCCCAGGGAGGACATGTGCCTATTCCTAGCACATTACTACCTTCTTACACCCATTAGAAATAGAAGAAAGAAGTGTAAGACTGTGCCACTTAGTGGACAAAACAACTTAATTGTCAAACTGAGATGTGCTACAACAAGGGATTGCCTGGTAATGGTAATGGTAAATTTCAGGTTCCATAAAAAAGTAAAAATGGTTGGGGAAAGGAGTAATTGTGTTATTTATTTTTTTTGCCTTCTTCCTACTCCATCTCTACCAACATAGTTGGGTTACTCTGTTTTCTCTTGGCTTAAAAAAAAAAAAAAACCTTAACAAAATTTTAATTTAACATGTATGTTTGGCATTCAGAGGAAAAACACAGTCTTAACAACTCAGTGATCCACTTGACTGTGAAGACCTTGAAGAAGGCATACATGGAGTCTTCATATAAGAGAACCAGTTTATGTCATTCAAAGTACAACTGGGATCATATTGCTATATAGTCATTACTCTGCCTAGAAGTTTCTCATTCTAGGAGTATAAGTCATCCATTATTTTCATTTTAAAAAGCAACAGAAGAAAGAAAAAAAAGCAAATGCTAATTAGATATGTGTGTACAGAGAATTGATTGCTGAAGTGGAAATGATAAGAATGCTAGTAGAAAGCGAGCATTCCCTACTAGTATGTATGTTAGAGAAAAATAATCATAAAACAATTATAATAAATAAATAAATGAATAACACAGGCATAGTCTGACAATCACCCTAGAAATGAGGTAACCATGCTGACTGGTTTCATAGGTTTCAGAGGAAAGATACATAGGATCTCATGGACTGCAAGGAATATTAACCCAAGAGAGGTGGGGAATAATCAAGAATGAAATCCCAGACACATAGAAGGAAACAATTCCAATGGGGAGAAAAAACAGGATTTGTCTGAAAAGAATGCTATAGGCTGACATATGATATAGGCTCGATAACAAATTCAGATTTAAAAGATAAATGCACAGAAAACAGAAGAATTGCCAGGTAACAGTGAATGACTATAAAAAACATTTCAGTCTTGGAAAAATAGCATCAGGAAAGCTAAAGCTTGATAGAATGAAGAATTGGGCTGAATGAAGATGAAATTAAATAGAGATAAATTTCTCTCCGTGGAAGTTTTCAAGAAGCAGCCAGAAGAGTACTTTTTAGGTATGTTAGAATAGAGATTCTTTTTGTTCATGTATTGAGCTGCTGAGGTCTCTTCTACCGCTCACTCTCCATATTGGCCTGCCTCTTACCTCCACATTCATTGCCTGGTCCCCTACGGATGATGATGATCTATCTGAACTACATTCATTAATGATTTGCATAACATCTACACAGTCATACTCTCACCATTCCAGGCATTTTGAATCCCCAGCTATTACTGTACAAACTCCATTCCAGTCGTCTACTGCCAACCCCTTGCTCCCCTAAAACCAACCCCTCAAGGTCCCACCCAAGATCCATCCACCTCTTCTACTGTGCTCTATGGAACGCTCCTTAAATAAAACATTTACTTTCATCTTCAACCTTTTCTTTCTCAATTGGCTCATCGTCTTGTACTCACTGACACCTGGCTCTCTCCTAATGATACTGCTTCCCTGTGCATTCTTTCTAGCACGAGTTGCACATGTACTCATTACTAACTGATCATGGTGGAGATGGAATACTTCTTACCTCCCACTGTCACTGACTTTCCTATCATTATCACTCAGTAACCTTTCTTCAGCTGATGTTTGTTCATTCTGCATTTATCAGGCAATCAAGATTCTGGTATAGTTAGCATTTGCTGACCTCCAGGATAGCCCGGGATTCAATACTTGATTCAGTTTTTCTTCCTACTTGCTTGCCCTCCCAGTAGGAGACTGCCTCAAACAGCCTAACTTCCCAGTTCAATTTATTTATTTCCCATGACCTACTCTACCATGTCTATTTAGATACATACAGAGATGGATCAATCTCACCATCACCCACAAACGCACTACTTCTATGTTCATGACCTCTGAAATTCCTTTACCTGATCATAAACTGTTGTCATTCCACCTTTCATTCTGCCTTATAACAATCTTGCTGTGTCAAACTAAAGGTAATTCTTACCATCTGTTGTGTTTGCTCCTTTGTGTTGGTGAATGAAGCTGAAGGAAACCATGCTGAGTGGGTCCACTGCTAACTGGGCTCTCATTGTAGCAAATTGTAGCTTTGTAGCTTCCAAATCTCATCCTTCAAACCTCTCAGTTCCTACTACCTCTACTCTCTCAGCTGAGAAATTTGCCTCATATTTTATTAAAAAGAAACCTGAGAGAGCTTCCTCTTCTTTCTCTATCTCATACTCTTCAGACCTCTTCTTTCACCCTGTTCTAACATGTAGTGGTGCCCTACCTCCTTGCCAAGGCTAACAACTCTGTAAGCATGAGCGATACCACTCCATCCCATTTTCTCCAACACTGTTCCCTCTTATCATTCCCAATAAACTTCATTGTTCAGTCTCTGCTGGTTGCTTAATTCTCTGGGGATCCCTACTACCCTGTTGCTTACAAACACATCCATGTCGCCTTAATCCTCAAAAATTCCTCATGTGATCATTGACCACCACTATCAATTATGCTCCTTCCTTTTATAGCAGTATAAATGCCTGAACGGCAACAGTAGTTTTCTGGTTGGTTTCACTGCCACAGTTCTTTTCCCACTTCAATCTATTCTCCATCCAGTTATCTAAGTGAGCTTCCCAAAGAACAGGTATTCTATGTCACATGTGGCTCCCTATTATCTTCAGGGTCAAATATAAAATCATCAGTTGGGCTTTTAAAAGTTCCTACTGCTCTAGGTTTGTTGCAACTTACTCCTTTCCATGTATGCAGCTATATTCAGGAAGACCTGAATACAGAATATAGAATCAAACAGTCATCAAATCAGACATCTACTAGCTGAGACTCTGGGCAAGTCTCTTAAAATCTGTTTGCTTCAGTTTTATCAACTGTAAAATGGAGATAATTGCACCTCCCTGCCAAAGCTGTGGCAAGGATCAAATGAGACACAGCGCCCGGTACAAAGGCTTATATAAATGCTTTCTCTATTCCCTTACTCTGTAATTTGGCAGCACTGGTTTACTTTCTGTTCCTCTCATAAGACGTGTCATCTCTCAATTCCAGGCATTTTCACTGGCTGCCTCCTATGCCTGGGATGCTCTAAATTCTCATTTCTGCCTCCTGGCTTTCTTGAGTTTCTTAAAATCTCAGCTAAAATCCAACCTCCTACCAGAAGACTTTCCCAATCACCCTTAATTCTAGTGCCCTTCCTCTACTGATTATCCTCCATTTATCCTGTCTACATCTTGCTTACACAGTTATTGGCATGTTGCCTCCCTCATTTGACTATGATCTCCTCAAGGGAAGGGGCTTTTGGGGGGGGGGGGCATTTCCCTACTATTTAACACAATGCCTAGCACATAGTAGGTACTTAATAAATTTTTGTTGACGCAACTTGACCCTCACATTTTGTGATTCTGGAAGTTTGTAGACAAGCAATGTATTCACTTTTCCAAGCAAATGCATTAATACCAGTACTCACCATCGGTGCATAGTGTTTACTTTTAATTATTTTTCCACCAGTGATCATTTTCCTGTATTTTCTTCCTCAGTTCACATTGTAACCTACTATATGCATTTATAAAACCACTAGCATGAGCTGGTGTGCTATTTGTGGCCATGGAAGAGTGCAACCATAACTGGCTCACATAATGAAAGATCCTGTGGCCTTGGCTCTGTCTATACAGGGGATATGAGTAAGTGACCGCCTTTCTGAAACCTGATTCAACTGATGAATATTGCTTCTGAACCTTTTTGCTTGCAGACAGGCAGACATAGTACAGCTCTTATAAATTCAGTTTGGTCTTTGTATATGGGAAGATGCTGAAGAATGAATTAAAACCATCTTTCATCTTAAAATATCATAACAGAGTGTTAAATTCGGCAGCTTTTATGCATGGCATCTCTGGACTCACCATTATAGATTGCAGAATGTAGATACTAGAGTTCTTAAAAGTGTAATTTAAAAGGAAAAATGGTGCCTGAAATCACATTAAGACTTGGAAATGTTTAAATGAGATTATGCAGTTTTTGTAGACCATATATTTCAAAGTCTTTTGAATTTAAAAAGGTGAGTAATTATTTTTTTGCTTTTTCTTTAAAGTAAAGAACATAAATGCTTCAGATAGGATCCTCAAGTACACAGTATAATGGAAATATACATTCATTCGTTCAACAAATACAGAGTGCATGTTGTGCGTACTGTGCTAGAAGCTCAGTCTTGTGAAATCTAGGGGCCCTTTTTCAGTGAATAAATTAAATGCACAAATTACATAAATTTATAAAGAATACTAATTATATTAAAATACTCTTATCAAACTATTAAAAAACAAATACCAGGAAACAAACATTGCTCTGAAGGCTTTTAAACAGAGGTTTGGCCTGACCAGATCTGTATGGAATAAAGACTCTTTGGTGATGTATGTTTCAATCAATGAATCAATCAACAAACATTTTCAGAAGGTGCCTACTTACTCTATGTGCTAGATGTTTAGGATACAAAAACAGAGAATCAAACAGGAAACAAGAAGTATATATGTAGTTTTCAAATAAAAAAAGATTGTTTGTAGTCCAGGGTTCTGGTACTGTCTGACTCTTCATGAGCCCATTTGGGGTTTTCTTGGCAAAGACATTGGAGTGGTTTGCCTTTCTTTCTCCAGCTCATTTTACAAATGAGGAAACTAAGGCAAAAAAGGTGAAGTGACTTGCCCAGGGTTACACAGTTAATAAGTATCTGGAACCAGATTTGAACTCAGAAAGATGAGTCTTTGTGATTCCAAGTCCAGTGCTCTATCCACTGCAAAGCCTACCTGTTCTACGAAGAGATAAATATAAGGTAATTAAAAAGAGGACATTAGCAGTTGGGGGCAATGGGAAAGGTTCCATGTACAAAGTGGTACTTGAGCAATAACTTTAAGTAAAAAAAAGAGGAATACTCTGAAGTAGAGGGGAGGAAGGGGTTTATTTCAGGCATGGCGGATAGCAAGTGCAACAGGACATAGAGTGATGTGTGGGAGGAACCAATGTGGTTGTACTGCAGTGGGGAGGAGGGGAAGTAACATACCATGAAGCTGGAAAGACAGGCTGGGGACAAGGTATAGGACTTTAAAAGAGGAATTTATATCACCTTCTACAGGCAACAGAGAGTCACTGGAATTTCTTAAGGATTTCTTAGCTATGTTTGAGGAAAGTCACTTTCCTTTCCACACTTTATTGGTGTGGGAAAAAACTTTAGGCAGGGAGGACAATTAAGAGGCCATTATAATAATCTAGGTGAGAGGTGATCAGGTCCTGAACTAAGGGATGGTTGTACGAGTAGAAAGAAAGAAATAGATTGGAGAGAGATTATGGACGTTATTTGGCAATTGAGGGGACATGTGCAATGAGTTAAAGTGAGGAGTGGAGAATGACACTCAGATCATGAACCTGATAAACTGAAAGGATGGTGGTGCTCTTAATAGAAATAAGGATATTGGGAAGATAGGTGATTTTTTTTTTTGATAGGGAGAGTGGAAGCAAACAAATTTTGTTTCAGACATGTCTCTAGGACAACCAGTTTGAAATGTCCAATAGGTAAATGATGATGTGTGACTGAAGCTCAAAGAAGAGACTGGGGCTGGATAATAATTAAACCCATGGGAGCTGACAAAGACACTGAGAAGGAGTGCAGAGAGAGAAAAGGGCCAAAGGCAGAGCCTTGGGGAACAATCCCAGTTGGAGGGTGTGATATGAATGATGCAGCAGCAGGGGGAGATGGAAGAGTGGTTGGACAAGTAGGAGAGGGTGCTGGGAATAGGAGTATCTTAAAACTCAGGAGAGACTACTGGAAGGGAGAGAGTGTGCAATGGCATCAGATGCTGAAAAAAGGTCAAAAAGCACTCATCCTATCTGATATCGTTAGTTTGGAAATTAAGAGACCACCGGTAACTGGAATTTAAGCTGAGGGTTATGGTTAGAAATAAGGTTGCGAACTTTGAGGTGTGAGAAGAGAGGATGTGGAAATAATAAGCGCAGACAACTTTTTCTATTGGTTTGACTGAAGGATAACAGTCTGAGAAGATTAGAGGGTTTAGTGAAGGATTTTTAATAATGGGGGAGGGCTGAGACTGTTTGAAGACAATAGGGAAGGAATTAATAAACAGGAAAGGTTGAAGATTTGAGAGAGGGTTATTGAGGCTATAATCTGCTGAATAAGGGAGGGGATTGAGTCAATCACACACATATAGGGAGTGGCCATGACAAGGAAAAGGACTATCTTTTTGTCAGATATTGAGATAAAGTAGGAGAGAGTAAAGAATGATGTCAAGAAGTTACAAGATGATTAAAATGGGAGAAGTTGTAGTTCAAGACAAATGACTCAATTTTCTCAATAATATAAGGGGTAAGGCTTTCAGCTTAGGGGGGAAAGGTGAAGTATGCGGAGCTTGAGGACAGACATTTTAGAACAGTTTATGAGAGGAGTGAGATAGGGAATAAATTAGGGAGGAATTTTTTAAAAAGCTGCCTTAATTTGGATAATATAAATTTATAATATTGTCAATCTGCATGATTGTGTGACATTCTCTTGGTCCTGGCAGGAGTAGAGGAGACAGATGTTGGGAGTAATTCAAAGCTGAACTTTGAGAAGGGGTGAGCAGCAATAGGACAATAGGTCCAATTGGCTGACAAGCCTATTCTTCTGTTTTTTAGTGGGAAGGTTGGGATGGGTGCTAGTTGGTGGTACAGCTAGTTCCCTCTACTAAAGGGCATTGTTTGGGCTCTGAGCCAAGGTCTCCAGTGAAAGAAGAAAGAATGGAAGTGTGAAGATCTCTAAACTAGCCCAACTCATCAAACTTTTATTAAATTTCTACTAAATAGGCAAGATGCTGGGAGTGGAGTAGAATGTAGGGAGGCACCAGAACATAAGGCTGTCTCTTCTGTCAAAGGGTTTTACAAGTTAATATCTGGAAGCGTTTGTAACAGTCAAAGAGGGTGGTAATGAGAACCTATTCTATGGTTTATAATACAACATACAGTCACAAAAACAAAGGAAAATGCATCACTTAGTTTTTGGACCATAAAAGATGTGGCAATAAGCAGTGATCATTGTGAAAGTTAACACAGAGCAATCCCCAGGTTTCTGACTGGGTTATGGTTCCAAGCTTGTTTGAAATAAACTCTTGGAAACTCCCATTGTATTTCCCAAGAGAAAGTGTTCTGAATGGTGACTGCATTCCCATCTCAGTTTAATCCTGGAAAGTCTACTTATCCTCTGGTGTTTCTAGTATAATAGAAAGAATATTATATTAATATTCAGAAGACCTGGATCCCAGAACCCTTAGGGATATCCATATTTAAAGGGTGTAATCTGTATGAGCATTCAGCAAAAGAGACAGTAAAGGAGCAGTCAGATAGGTAGGAGAACCTGGAGAGAGGGATTTCTTGGAAATCTAAAGAGAAAAGAGAAAAGACAGAAGTCAAAGGCTGTAGAGAAGTCAAGGATAAAGGATTGAGAAAAGGTCACTAGACTTGGTAACTAAGAGATCATTGGTAACTTTGGAGAGAGCAGTTTCAGTGGAATAACAAAGTTGGAAGCCAGATGGTAAGGGGTTAAGAAGAGAGTGAGAGGAGAGAAAGTGGGGGCACTTCTTGGAGATGGCCTTTCAAAGATCTTTGCTATGATGGGCAGAAGAGATAGAGAATGATAGGACTCTAGTCATTCCCACCCTTTTAATCTTCAGTCTTGGGTAAGGATTAGGTAAAACCTCCCACTCAATTTCTTTGCTCTGGCTCCTGGCTTGTTGAACACTGCCGAAAAATTCATATCACAATTATTTTGAACATGATTTATCACTGTGCTTAATCTCAACTCGATCCTCAGCAATGCTTTGGTGAAGTTTGTATATGCTCTCTAACATTCCCCTTGGCACTATTCTAACTTTTTTTGCCCTCAGGAGTTGACCTCCTCCTTACTTTACTGTGAAAGTTGACAACCTTGGTGTCATTTTTGGCTCCTCCACTACCTCTAATCACGTAGTCACTTATCCAGTGAGGTGCTAAACTTTGTTGGTTCTGCCTCCACATCTCTCCTGTCTGTCCTCTTGTATCCACTCACACAGTTACTGTCCTGGTTTAGACCATCACCATCTGTCACTTAGACTATAGTAAGAGCCTTCAAATTGGTCTCCCTAACTCAGTTCTCTCTTTTCTCCATGGAATCTTCTGCATAGTTGCCAAAGTGATTTTCATAAATTTCAGATCTGACTATACAATAAACTCTTGGGGCTCCCTATTGACTTTAGGAAAAAAAACATTATTTAATCTTTATCTCATCCTTTAAAAATTTTCCATTTCTGATGTTTTACAATGTATATAATTATCAGTAATGATAACAGGGAAGGGGAAGATAATAAGTATCTAAGTGTCTATCACGTGCCAGGCACTGTGCTAAAGGCTTTACAAATTTATTACTTCAACGGATCCTCACAACAATCCTAGGAAGCATGTATTTTTATAATTTCCATTTTACACATGAGAAAACTGAGGTAGATAGAGGTTAAGTGACTTGTCCAGGATGACACAGCTAGCAGTGGTCTGAGACTATGTTTGAACTCAGGATTTCCTGACTCCAGACCCATCACAAGCTCCATTGCACCATCTAGCATTGGTAGAGGTACCAATGTAGGTCAATATAACTTACAGTCTTAGAGAACTGCCCAGAGCCCTTAGAAGTTAAGTGATATACCTAGGATTACGCAGCATATATGTCAGAGACAGGACTTAAGCCAAGATCTTCCTGGCTCTGAAGTCTCTCCAAGAGAACAAGTGTCAAAGAAATGAACTTTAACAGTAGGCAGACTGGGGTCACTAAAGGAACTGCGTAATTTTCCAAATATGAGCCAGACCAGTCTCTTCCTCCTCCTTAATTATAAGTTGAACACAATGTCCATGACATAGACACTAAAAGGCTCATTTGACCAGTTTCCTGTCTAGCTACGTTTATGAGGTATCAGCTGCTTCTCTGTCTTCTCCTCCTCCTTCTCTTTTCTTTTCCTCTGGAAGTGTAGGCTTATCTCCTTTACACTGCTTTGTACCTGATTACAGAGTTTGACCATGTTCTACGATAGTGTCTGGGTACATAGTAAGTACCTAATATGTGATTATTAATTTATCTGGGGAATTGCTATGACAAGAACAATGTCATTTGTGAACAGGACCATTTACAGAACTTCCTTTTGTCTGATGTGTGGGAAGGATACCCGCCTGGACAATGACAAGCACCTTAGGTGAGTATTTCTTCCTTTAACATGCTTTGATTAATATTGATACAGGGTGAATTGTTAAACAAAGTTATCTCCATGCTCACATATGTTCTAGAATCTCATGATTTTAAAGTATGCAGAGGAGACATCTTGTCTCAGGAGTGGATTCAAGGCTGCATTTTGTTGCACACAGTCAAATGCTTTTTAAAAATCAATGAGCACAGCGGGATCTTATATCCTGCATTCCTTTAATTCTATTCTGTGACCTTAAAGATATGGTCTCCCGTAGAAAATCATCTCCAAGTGCCTGCCTGTTCCCTAGGATACCCTTGATGTGAGCACAGACCGTTACTCATAAACATTTTATCAAGATGAGAAAGCAAGTATATGGGTCAGTAGCTGCTGATGTCTTCTCATTCACCTTTTTAAAAACACAACCCAGAATACTTTCTATTCTTGAATCTCCTCCTCTTTGAGACAGTTTGATAATTAAGCCTTGCCTTTAGATTGTGTTAATTCTAGGAGGTATTTCTTCTTATATTTGATCAAGTACATGTGTCTTCTGGAATTCATCATGCCATTACACCTTCCTCACATAGCATATCAACTACTGAGGTGGCATTTTCAGTTCTTAAATCCCTTTAATCACCAATTATTTTTCATCATTAATCTATGAACTATGAAATTTTCTCAACTCTTTCTTAACCTATTCATTTTTTCTGACTGCACACCTGTCTGCAGTGACAAGTTTCATTTATTTACAACTTGCTATACAAAGAAGTGAGGCAGCTAGATGGCTCAGTGGATGCAGTTCTAGGCCTGGAGTCAGGAAGACCTGAATTCAAATCCAGCTTCAGACACTTACTAGCTGTATGGCCTTGGATAAATTGCTTACCTTCTGTTTGCATTAATCCATTGGAGAAGAAAATGGTGACCCATTCCAGTATCATTGTCAAGAAAGCCCCATAGACAGTATGGTTCATAGGGTCGCAAAGAGTCAGAAAAAACTGAACGACAACAAATACAAAGAAGTCCATTGTTTAATTTTTCCTAATAAATCACTTCAAAGTGTGTTCCTGAAAGCCAGCATTTTATAGTGCTATATGTACCAAGTTCAATTCCTTTCACTCATAGTCTTCACAATTATAGCAACTAACACAAAATGCCTGGCACACAGATGATGCTTAATGGATGCCTACTGATTAATTATTGAAATACAATACATTTTGTCAAGTTATTTATTTACATAATTCCATTTGATCTCAGTTTTGCAGACTTCATAACTGTTCCCTTCTCAGAGGACACTGATTTTAAGTGAGCAGACTTGGGCTTCTGGATTAGCCATGCAATCCTGGCCAAATCACTAAACTTATCTGTGACTTGATTTGAGGACCTCTAAAATGGGGGCAATAAAAATAAGGACAGAGACTAAACCTTTAACCTGTATTGGTACTGAGAACTCTCAGGTGAAGAAACTTCCTATAACAAAGTAGCTTGGTACATTCTCTATAATTTATGGTTGAGCAGAATTGCCTCAAACACTGGGGGGTTGTGCCTAGGATCACACAGCCAGGATGTATCAGAGATGGGACCTGAATTCAGGTCTTCTCTATGCATTAGGCATATGTTCAGTTGAAAAAAAAACACAAACTAACATATATGTAGCACTTTAAGATATGCAAAGTCATCATATCCTTTGACCTGCATAACAGTACTGTGAAGTGGTTTTATTTCTATTTTAGAGATGAAGAAACTGAGAAGAACAGGATCACATAGGTAGTAAGTTCATAATCTGTTCAAATAATATTGGTATATTATAAGTAAAGCAATCACAGCAGAGTGTGTGTGTGTGTGTGTGTGTGTGTGTGTGTGTGAGAGAGAGAGAGAGAGACAGAGACAGAGAGAGGAGACAGAGACAGAGAGAGAGAGACAGAGAGAGAGAAGGAATAAGATCATTTAGAATTTACTTTTGCCAAGTGTACCCACAATTAAAGCAAAAACTATAGTAGTACAAGTAAATTCAAGTTTAATATTATAATTTTAATGTCATATTAATGAGAGGTATAAGTGACTTAAGTGTATTTGTCTTCTAATGTTCTTTGAGGTTTGTCTAAACTCTACCACAGACATAGAGAAAAAAACTGGTAGAAAAGTGATAAAGGTAAATTTTCAAGAGAGGATTTATGTTCTCTTTGTCTAAGATAAGTCCTAGGGAACTTATCTGACATATCCTTCTCCACCCTCTTCATTGTGTGGGGTGGGGGTGGGACTTGTAATCACTGGTTTTCATAGTGCATCAGATCTTTAGAGAATCACACAGCATTCAATACAAAGGAAAGAAAAAAAGTAAAAGAAAGTTCAAAAACAACAAGCATCAAAGTGGAGTATCTGCCCCTGAAGGTTTCCTTTATAGTTTTTCAAAAGCTCAGTGCAATTTAATCTACCATTTGAGATGCTCATCACTAAATGAAAATCTTTTAAAGCACATATGATGTGGAGTCAATATGGAAAGTGTTATCTCCATGTTCACTCTTTTCACTCTGAGGCTGAATTCTTTATGAAAAGTAAGTATTCAAAAACATATAAGCACCACCTGTCGGTTCTCAAGTACAGACACCCTCTTTCTTTGAACTTGTTCTAGTAGTAGCTTGCTATATAGTCCATGGATTCTTGAATTGAGGAAAAACCTGTGATTTGCTTATTATTCACAAAAAAGCACAAACATTCAAAAGAAATGACTACCTGACAAAGCTAAAATAAATGTAGAGAGACAAGAGAGAGACTAGGCTGTTGCTGGGGGAAAATAGAACAAAGATTGACAGCATGTAAAGTCTTCTCCATCTATCCATTTATTCACATAGAATATAGGACCATGATCAAAAGAGGTTAAAATAGTTTTATCACCATCATATCATTCAACTCCTTTTGTTTTGTTTTGTTTAAGGAAGTAGGGACCTGGTGATATTTGCCTAGACCTGGAGATATAAGATCTAACAGGTTTCTGATCATAATAGAACCAAATGCAAGTTAGAAAGTAACGGAGAAATGAGATCACAGAAAAACTTTAGAGAAAAATGAGTTCTAAAAAAAGGTGTTCTAAGTGTTCTAAGAATGGATTAAATCTTATCCTGATCTCTACGATTTTCATACTGAGATAAGCAAAGATGGTAGAGTAGGGGGAGGTAGTATTGCCCCGATTCTCCCCATATAAAAGTCCAAGAAAGATATAAGAAAAAAAAAGTCTTTATTACATCACAAGACGACAAATTCGACCCACAGCAAGTGACTAGAATAGGAATTATGGAATATGAGTGGACAACAATTGCAAACTCCAGCCCTTTTACTCAGAAGAGGTTCATAGTGTTTTTACTCTGACCCCAGAACTGGATTACTGTAAGACTCAGGCTCTGAACTGGAATAAATAGGAAGAGATGTCAACCTCAAACTACTGAGACTAGCTGATAGGGGCTGAGCCAGCAAGTGTCTATGGGGAAGTCTGCAGTTATGTTACCTAGAATAGAAGTGGGTCTTGAGCCTAAAAAGTCCAGGGAAGCAAATTAATCCTATGCCTATAACTGGACCAGACAGAATATGTTGGAATTTTGTAGCTCCCTAGTCCAAGAGGTTTCTGTGATCCTTGAAGAACAAAGTGCTCAGTGCCCAAAGACACTGGACCGATTTGATAAAGGCCAGGTTTATACAAAGCCACAAGATTTGCCCAAGGTGCACATTGCTGGGTCATAACCACAGTGAGATAAGAGAAAATTTCTAAAGTGAAAATTAAGATCAGACGAGTAAACAAAAAAGATAAGAGATATTATAATATCAGGGATGCTCAAGACTTGGGTCTTGAAAGAGACCTGAAAGAGAACTAAAAAACAAAAGGGAAAAAAGCCTACAAAGAAAGCCTCAAAGAGATATATAGTTCAGTCACAAGACTGGTTAGAATTTCTAGAAGAAACAAAGAATTTTTTTAAAGACATTATAAAGGAGAGGCAGAGCCAAGATGGCAGAGTAGAAAGACGTATATACTCTAGCTCTTCCCCACAGTCCATAAAATACCTGTAAAGAACAACTCTCAACAAATTCTAGAGCAGCAAAAGACACAGAACGGAGTGGAGGAGATTTCCAGCCCAGGGTGACCTGGAAGGATGACGGGAAAGGTGTGTCACACTGGTAGAGCACAGCCCTGCCTTGGCAGCATGGGACCTGGAGGAACAGGACCAGAGCAGGCCTCTGAGGCGGGATCTGCATCAGCAGCAGAGGTGCTCAGATCCCTCAACCCACAGGCAACAAAGATACTTCAAAGGTCAGTGACAGGGCTCTTTCAACCACAGCAAGGAGGGAGCAGGGTCCTCCCCTAACCCTGGTTCCAGGTAGCAGGGAGGCAGCAGCAGTGGGCAGGCAGTGGCAGATGTGGTGGCACAGCAGGCAGCAGCCAGCGTCCATTGTTGGAGCCCACAGCTTAAAGCCCCCTGGGGAATTGAGCAGCTTATCTGAACCTCAGCCCTGAGTGGCAGCCCTGCCCTCCCCCTAAAGCCCCTGGAGGAATTCAGCAGCTGATTTTTTTTATTATATTTTTTTATTTTTTAATGTTTAACAATCACTGCCATACAATTGTGATTTTATCCCCCCCACACCTACCCCCTACTACCCCCCTCCCTCCCCACGACTGCATACAATTCTGTATAGATTCTACATATACTTTCCTATTGAGTATATTTTCACTATAGTCATGCTATGTAGTCAGACTAAGATAAATGAAAGAAATCGTATAACAAATCAGAACATGATACACAAACACATACACATACACAAACATGATCTGCTACATTATGTGAGTGACTTCCATATTTCTCTCTCTGAGTGTGGCAGGCATTTTGGCTTGAGAACCACCATTGGGATTTTTTTTTTTTTTTTGGTAAGAAGTTCTTGTGTTATTACAAAAATCTAAGTCTACCAGAAAAAACTCTCACACACTGTGGTCGTTGCTGTGCATAAAGTTCTCCTGGTTCTGCTCCTTTCACTCAGCATCAGGTCATATAAGTCCTTTCAGGTCTCTCTGAAGTCTTCTTGTTCATCATTTCTTATGGCACAATAGTACTCCATTACATTCATATACCATAATTTATTCAGCCATTCCCCAATTGATGGACATCCCCTTGACTTCCAGTTTTTGGCAACTACATAGAGTGCTGCTATAAATATTTTTGTACATGTGGGACCCTTTCCCATTTTTATGATCTCTTGGGGATATAGTCCTAGTAGCGATATTGCTGGGTCAAAGGGTATGCACATTTTTGTAGCCCTTTGGGCATAGTTCCAAATTGCTCTCCAGAATGGTTGGATGTGCTCGCAGCTCCACCAACAATGAATTAGTGTTCCAACTCTCCCACATCCTCTCCAGCATTTATCATTTTCTTGTTCTGTCATGTTTGCCAATCTTATAGGTGTGATGTGGTACCTCAGAGTTGTTTTGATTTGCATCTCTCTAACCAATAGTGATTTAGAGCATTTTTTCATATGATTATAGATAGCTTTAATTTCTTCTTCTGAAAATTGCCTGTTCATATCCTTTGACCATTTATCAATTGGGGAATGACTTGTATGATTATACATTTGGGTCAGTTCTCTATAAATTCTAGAAATGAGGCCTTTATCCCCGAGCTTAGCTGTAAAAATTCTTTCCCAATTTACTACATCCCTCCGGATTTTGGTTGCATTGGGTTTGGTTGTGCAAAAACGTCTCAGTTTAATGTAATCAAAGTTATCCATTTTGCATTTCATAATGCTTTCTATCTCTCCTTTAGTAAAGAATTCTTCCCTTCTCCATAGATCTGATAAATACACTATTCCTTGCTTCTCCAGTTTATTCATGGTATCAATCTTTATACCTAAATCATGTACCCATTTGGACTTTATTCTTGTGTACGGTGTCAGGTATGGGTCTATGCCTAATTTCCGCCACACTGTTATCCAGTTTTCCCAGCAATTTCTGTCAAACAATGAGTTCTTATCCCAGAAGCTGGGGTCCTTGGGTTTATCAAACAGAAGGTTGCTATATTGCTTGACTACTGCATCTTGAGTGCCAAGTCTATTCCATTTGTCTACCTCTCTGTTTCTTAGCCAATACCAAGTGGTTTTGATAATTGCTGCTTTATAGTAGAGTTTGAGGTCTGGTAGCGCTAGGCCACCTTCCCAAGCATTTCTTTTCATTAGTCCCTTTGATATTCTGGACCTTTTGTTTTTCCAAATGAATTTTGATATTATTTTATCCAGCTCTAGAAAGTAATTGTCTGATAGTTTAATTGGTATGGCACTAAATAAGTATATTAATTTAGGTAGAATTGTCATTTTTATTATATTAGCACGGCCTACCCATGAGCAACTAATGTTTTTCCACTTACTTAAATCTGACTTTATTTGTGCAAAAAGTGTCTTGTAATTGTGTTCATATAATCCCTGGGTTTGTTTTGGCAGGTAGACTCCTAAGTATTTTATACTGTCTACCCTAGCTTTAAATAGGATTTCTCTTTCTATCTCTTGCTGTTGGACTTTGTTGCTAATATATAGGAACGCAGATTTGTGTGGGTTTATTTTGTAACCTGCAACTTTGCCAAAGTTGTTTATTAATTCAAGTAATTTTTTACTTGAATCTCTGGGATTCTCTAGGTAAATCATCATATCATCTGCAAAGAGTGATAACTTAGTTTCTTCTTTGGCTATTCTTATTCCTTGAATATCTTTATCTTGTCTAATTGCTACAGCTAACATTTCTAGTACCATATTGAATAATAGTGGTGATAATGGACAACATTGTTTCACCCCTGATCTTATTGGGAATGCATCTAGCTTATCCCCATTGCATATAATGCTTGTTGAAGGTTTTAGATAGATACTGCTTATTATTTTATGGAAAGTTCCCTTTATTCCTACGTTCTCCAATGTTTTTAGTAGGAATGGATGTTGTATTTTGTCAAAAGCTTTTTCTGCATCTATTGAGATAATCATGTGGTTTTTGTTAGCTTTGTTGTTGATGTGATCGATAATGCTAATAGTTTTCCTAATATTGAACCAGCCCTGTAGTCCTGGTATGAATCCTACCTGATCATAATGTATTAATCTCGTGATAAGATGCTGTATTCGTTTTGCTAAAATCTTATTTAAAATTTTTGCATCTATATTCATTAGGGAAATTGGTTTATAATTTTCTTTCTCTGTTTTGTCTCTTCCTGGTTTGGGTATCAAAACCATATTTGTATCATAGAAAGAATTTGGGAGGACTCCTTCTTCCCCGATTTTCAAAAATAGTGTATGTAGTATTGGAATTAACTGTTTTTTAAATGTTTGATAGAATTCACTTGTGAATCCATCTGGCCCTGGAGATTTTTTCCTAGGGAGTTCATTGATGGCTTGTTCAATTTCTTTTTCCGAGATGGGGTTGTTTAAGTATTCAACTTCCTCTTCTGTTAATCTGGGCAATTTGTATTTTTTAAAATATTCATCCATCTCATTTAGATTATCGAATTTGTGGGCATAAAGTTGGGCAAAGTAGTTTCAAATTATTGTTTTAATTTCCTCCTCATTGGAGGTGAGTTCACCCCTTTCATTTTTAATATTAGTAATTTGGTTTTCTTCTTTCTTTTTTTTAATCAGATTGACCAAAGGTTTATCAATTTTATTACTTTTTCATAAAACCAACTATTGGTTTTATTTATTAATTCAATAGTTTTCTTAATTTCAATTTTATTAATCTCTCCTTTGGTTTTCATTATTGCTAATTTGGTATTTACTTGGGGATTTTCAATTTGTTCTTTTTCTAGCTTTTTCAACTGCAAGCCCAAGTCAATGATCTCCTCTTTCTCTATTTTATTTATGCAAGCATTCAAAGATATAAATCTTCCCCTAATAACTGCTTTTGCAGTATCCCATAAGTTTTGGTATGTTGTCTCACTATTGTCATTCTCTTGAATGAAATTGTTGATTGTTTCTATGACTTCTTCTTTAACCCAACCCTTCTTTAGAATTAGATTATTTAGTTTCCAATTGATTTTTGGTTTCTCTTTCCATGGCCTTTTATTACATGTAATTTTTAATGCATTATGATCTGAAAAGGATGCATTGATTATCTCTACCTTTCTGCACTGGATTGTGAGATTTTTATGTCCTAGTATATGGTCAATTTTTGTAAATGTTCCATGTACCGCTGAGAAAAAGGTATATTCCTTTCTATTCCCATTTAATTTTCTCCAAAGATCTATCATATCTACCTTATCCAGAGTTTTATTTACCTCCTTAACCTCTTTCTTGTTTATTTTGAGGTTGGATTTATCGAGTTCAGAGAGGGGGAGGTTGAGGTCCCCCACTAGTATAGTTTTGCTATCAATTTCTTCCTTCAACTCCCCCAACCTCTCCTCTAAGAATCTGGATGCTATACCGCTTGGAGCATACATGTTTAGTAATGATATTGCTTCATTGTCTATGGTGCCTTTTAGCAGGATATAGTTTCCATCCTTATCCCTTTTGATTAGATCTATTTCTGCTTTCGCTTTGTCTGAGATTAGGATTGCTACTCCTGCCTTTCTTACATGAGCTGAAGCACAATATATTCTGCTCCATCCTTTGACCTTTATCCTATGTGTATCCCCCCATTTCAAATGTGTTTCTTGTAAGCAGCATATTGTTGGATTATGGCTTTTAATCCATTCTGCTATCCGTCTCCGTTTTATGGGAGAGTTCATTCCATTCACATTTACAGTTATGATTACAGTCTGTGTATTTCCCTCCAACCTCTTTCCCACCATTTGTGCTTTTAGCTCTCCCGTCTCCCTTCCCCTCCTCAATAGTATTCACTTTTCTCCCCCTCCTCCTGCAGCCTTCCCCTCCTTCTTTTAGCCCCCCTCCCTTTTACTCCCCTATACTCTTATTGCTTCTTTCCTCCCTTTTAGCCACCCTCCCCTTTCTTCCCCCTTCCCCTCCTACTACCTATAGAGCTAGTTAGGATTATCTACTTAAGATTATTGTTCCCTCCTTTGAACAAATCAGATGAGAGTACCTCTCAAACAATGCTCATCTCCCTCCCCTCCTTCCCTCTACTATAATTTTGTACTTCTTCCTGTGATATAATTTGCCATTTTCTGCTTCCCCCTTTCCACACCTCCTATTACATTCCCTTCTCATACTTAAATCATATTTTTACATGACATCATTTACTTTATGCCCGTTCCCTCTACATATATCCCTTTTATCATAATAGCTGCACAGTTCTCAAGATTAACAGGTATCATCTTCCCTTATAGGGAGGTAAACAGTTTGCCCTAATTGAGTAGCAAGTTTTTGTTTTTGTTTTTTCCCCTCTGTTTACCTTTTCATGATTCTCTGGAGACCTGCATTTGGAGATCAAATTGTCTATTGAGTTCTGGTGTTTTGGTCAGGAAGCTCTGGAAATCCCTTATTTCATTGAATGACTTTCTCCTTGCCTGAAATGTTATGCTGAACTTTGCTGGGTAGTTGATCCTTGGTTGAAGTCCCAACTCCTTTGCCTTACGGAATATTGGGTTCCAGTTCTTTCGATCTTTTAATGTAGAAGCTGCAAGGTCCTGTGTGATCCTGACTGTGTGTCCTTGATATTTGAATTGTTTCTTTCTGGCTGCTTGTAGTATTTTCTCCTTCACTTGATAGCTCTGGAATTTGGCAACGATATTTCTTGGGGTTTTGAGTTTGGGATCCCTTTCGGGAGGGGAACGGTGGATTCTTTTGATGACTATTTTGCCCTCTGAATCTAGTACTTCTGGGCAGTTTTCCTTGATGATTTCCTGGAACATGTTGTCCAGACTCTTTTCTTCATCATGGGTTTCTGGCAGGCCAATAATTCTTAAATTTTCTCTCCTGGATCTATTTTCCAGGTCAGTTGTTTTTCCAATTAAATATTTTACATTTTCTTCTATCTTTTCATTCTTTAGATTTTGTTTGACTGATTCTTGTTGCCTCATTGAGTCATTAGTTTCTACTTGCCCAATTCTAATCTTCATCGTATTGTTTTCTTCAGTTAGCTTTTGCATTTCCTTTTCCATCTGACCAATTTTTCCCTTTAAGGAGCTATTTTCTCCATTTAATTTTTGTATTTCTTTTTCCATTCGACCAGTTTTCCCAGTTAGGTTTTGGGTTTCCCTTTCCATCTGTTCAATTTTCCCAATTAGATTTTGGGTTTCCTTTTCCGTTTGATTAACTCTTCCTTTTAGGGAGTTATTCTCTCCAGTTAATTTTTGAACTTCCTTTTCTATTTCTTCAGTTTTCCTTTTCAGAGTGATGTTCTCATCAGTGAATTCTTTTTTTATAATTTTAAAATCATTGGCCAGTTTTTCTTTTATATCCTTCTTCAGACGTTCCAGGTAATCTAATTGTGCTTGCGAGAAATTCATAGTCCCATCTGAGGTTTCAGATGGAAGTACAGTCTCAGCTCTGACCTCTTTGGTGTTTGTGTTTTGGTCCTTATCCCCATAGAAAGATTCTATGGTTTTTTCACTTTTCGTCTGCTTTTTCCGATTCATGATGTTGGCTGAGTGTTGTAGCTTTTGGTTCTTTCAGTCAGAAGATACAGATCTTTTAAGTTGGGCTGCTGTGTGTCTAGGCTGAAAGCAGGCTTTTTTTTTTTGTTGTTGTTGTTTCCCAGATCAACCCTGGGGTTAGCTTGTTAGGTGTGTGGGAGGGGTGGTCTGGTCTCAGGAGATCTCCTCAGCTGACTTGAGGCAAAGGCAAGGTGAGGGGATGGTGATCCCAGCTTCCTTATTGTCTTCCCTTTTCCCCTGGAGGGCTGGGGTACGCCTAGAAGTTAATGCGTGTTCCCGCCCCTCCTGGGGCTTGTCTCCCGGCTCTGAGGCTTGCCTGGGTCTCAGTGTGAATTTTCTCTGCCCTGGGTCGTCTGTCCCTCCAGATCGCCTCCGCCACAGTAGGAAGAATCCGCCCTTGCCACTTTTCCAGCCTCTGGTGTTATGAGACCACCCGACCCCTTCTACTGTTCCCGCTGATCCAGGATTAATCTGGGGAAGAATTTTATGGTTCCCTCACGGTCATCAAGGGGGAGGAGAGAGCACTTACTGATCACTCCGCCATCCCAACTCCTGGAAGTTCAAGTAGCTGACCCACCAAAGTCCAGTCTTCAGGCTGAAGGTTTTAAGGGCTGCTGCGCTGATATCTGGTGCTCAGCGGCTTTCATCGGCTCGGCCTGGCTTATCTCCTGCTCCGCTGGTCTCTCCCGCCACTCTCGGGCCCCTCAGGTCCCCTCCGCCCTGTCGCGCTGACCGCGCTCCGCTGTGCGCCAGGGTCTTACCCCTGTGGAACAGATCCCTCCCGTGAACCCTCCAGTCCAACCTGGGCTCCGAATCCGTCAAAATCCGTCACCCACTGGATTCTATACCTCCAAAGTCTGGTCAGACTCTCCCCCCAGAGATATCCAGAGGAGTTTTTCCAGGAGCTTGGGTGAGTCGTTGCTTTCACTTCACCCCAGCTGATTTTAATCTCACACTGAGTGGCCATCTGGCCCTGGGAACCCTCTACCTAAAGCCCCTGGGGGAATTGAGCAGCTGATCTGAATCTCAGCCCTGAGCACAGTCCTGGGGTAAGGAGGAGTGCTGGCCTGGTGGAGCTGGAGGCTGTTGAGGAATAAACTCCTCTCCCTTGATTGTGCCACCTTGGAGGAACTGAGATCTTACAGGTCCTGAGAGTGTACTCTACTCTTGACAAAGGATCCAAAAGTCAAGTAACTGGTTGGGAATATGCCCAATAAAGGGAAAAAAAATAAGACTATAGAAGGTTACTTTCTTAGTTCTCCCATCCTTTCGAATGAGGAAGAACAATGCTTACCATCAGGGAAAACATAAAAGTCAAGGCTTTAGCATCCCAAACATCTAATATAAATATGCAATGGTCTCAGGCCATGGAAAAGCTAAAAAAGGATTTTGAAAATTAAGTAAGAGAGGTGGAGGAAAAATTGGGAAGAGAAATGACAGCGATGCAAGAAAATCATGAAAAGTCAGTCAACAGCTTGCTAAAAGAGACGCAAAAAAATGCTGAAGAAAATAACACCTTTAAAAATAGGCTAATTCAACCAGCAAAAGAGGTCCAAAAAGCCAATGAGGAGAAGAATGCTTTAAAAAGCAGAACTAGCTAAATGGAAAAGGAGGTTCAAAAGCTCACTGAACAAAAAAGTTCTTTAAAAATTAGAATGAAATACATGGAAGCTAATGACTTTATGAGAAACCAAGAAATTACAAAACAAAACCAAAAGCCCCTATTAAAAACACTTGAGAACATAGGAATAAAGGGAACTTTCCCTAAAATAATAAGCAGTATCTACCTAAAACCTTCAGCAAGCATTATATGCAATGGAGATAAGCTAGATGCATTTCCAATAAGATCAGGGGTGAAACAAGGATGTCCATTATCACCACTATTATTCAATATGGTACTAGAAATGTTAGCTGTAGCAATTAGACAAGATAAAGAAATTGAAGAAATAAGAATAGGCAAAGAAGAAACTAAGTTATCACTCTCTGCAGATGATATGATGATATGCTTAAAGAATCCAAGAGATTCAAGTAAAAACCTACTTGAAATAATAAACAACTCTGGCAAAGTTGCAGGTTACAAAATAAACCCACACAAATCTTCTGCACTTCTACATATTAGTACAAAGTCCAACAGGAAGAGATAGAAAGAGAAAACCCATTTAAAGCTAGGGTAGACACTATAAAATATTTGGGAATTTACGTGCCAAAACAAACCCAGGGACTATATGAACACAATTACAAGATGATTTTTGCATAAATAAAGTCAGATCTAAGTAAGTGGAAAAACATCAGTTGTTCATGAGTAGGCCTGAGCCAATATAAAAAAAAATGACAATTCTACTTAATTTATTTATTTAGTGCCATACCAACTAAACTATCAAATAATTATTTTCTAGAGCTGGATAAAATAATATCAAAATTCATCTGGAAGAACAAAAGGTCCAGAATATCAAAGGGACTAATGAAAAGAAATCCTAGGGAAGGTGGCCTAGCGCTATCAGATCTCAAATTGTATTATAAAGCAGCAATTATCAAAACCACTTGGTACTGGCTAAGAAACAGAAGGGTAGACAAGTGGAATAGACCAGGCACTCAAGACACACTAGGCAATGAATATAGCAATCTCTGGTTTGATAAAATCAGGAACCCCAGCTTCTGGGATAAGAACTCACTATCTGACAAAAATTGCCGGGAAAACTAGATAACAGTGTGGCAGAAACTAGGCACAGACCAATGCCTGACACCATACACAAGAATAAAGTCCAAATGGGTACATGCTCAAGGTATAAAGATTGATACCATGGACAAACTGGAGGAACAAGAAATAGTGTATTTATCAGATTTATGGAGAAGGGAAGAATTTTTGACTAAAGAAGAGATAGAAAGCATTATGAAGTATTATATAGATAATTTTGATTACATTAAACTGAAAAGTTTTTGCACAACCAAACCCAATGCAACCAAAATTCGGAGGGATGTAGTATATTTTGAAAAAAATTTTTACAGCTAATCTTGGGGATAAAGGTCTCATTTCTAGCATATATAGAGAACTGACTCAAATGTACAAAAATGTAAGTCATTTCCCAATTGATAAATGGTCAAAGCATATGAACAGGCAACTTTCAGAGGAAGAAATTAGAGATACCTATAATAATATGAAAAAACGCTCTAAATCACTTTTGATTAGAAAGATGCAAATTAAAACCACTATGAGGTACCACATCACATCTATCAGATTGGCAAACATGACAAAACAGGAAAATGATAAATGTTGGAGAGGATGTGGGAGAGTTGGAACACTAATTCATTGTTGGTGGAGCTGTGAGCTCATCCAAACATTCTGGAGAGCAATTTGGAACTATGCCCAAAGGGCTACAAAAATGTGCATACCCTTTGACCCAGCAATATCGCTTCTAGAATAGTATCCCCAAGAGATCATAAAAATAGGAAAGGGTCCCAAATGTACAAAAATATTTATAGCAGCACTCTTTGTAGTGGCCAAGAACTGGAAATCAAGGAGATGTCCATCAACTGGGAAATGGCTGAATAAATTATGGTATATGAATGTAATGGAATACTATTGTGCTATAAGAAATGATGAACAAGAAGACTTCAGAGAGGCCTGGAAAGATTTATATGATCTGATGCTGAGTGAAAGGAGCAGAACCAGGAGAACTTTGTGAACAGCAACGACCACAGTGTGCAAGAGTTTTTTCTGGTAGACTTGGTTCTTCATAGAAATGCAAGGACTTAAAAAAAAAAAAAATTCACAATGATCTTCTAAGGCAAAATGCCTTCTACATCCAGAGAAAGAACTATGGAATTCAATCAGAGAATATAGCAGATAATTTTTTGTGTGTGTATTTAATGTTTTGGTTTGTTATATGATTTCTCCCACTTATTTTACTTCTTCTACACAGCATGACTATAGTGAAAATGTATTCAATAGGAATGTATGTGTAGATCCTATATAGTATGCCATCTCGGAGAGGGAGAGGGGGGTGGGGGGCAGGTAGGGGAGAAAAAAAATCTAAGTTTTATGGTAGTGATTATAGAACACTAAAAATAAATAAAATTAATATTAAAAAAAAGAATGAAAAAATGGAAGATAATGTGAAGTATCTCAATGGAAAAATAACTGACCTCGAAAACAGATCCAGGAGAGACAATTTTAGGACTACCTGAGAGCCATGATCAAAAGAAGAGTCTAGACATCATCTTTCATGAAATCATCAAGGAAAACTGCCCCGATATTCTAGAACCAGAGGGTAAAATAAATACTGAAAGAATCCACTGATCACCTCCTGAAAGAGATCCAAAAAAGAGAAACTCCTAGGAATATTGAAGTCTTATTCCTGAGTTCCCAGGTCAAAGAGAAAATATTGCAAGCAGCTAGAAAGAAACAATACAAGTATTGTGGAAATACAATCAGGATAACATAAGATCTAGTATCTTCTACATTAAGGGACTGAAGGGCTTGGAATATGATATTCCAGAAGTCAAAGGAACTAGGATTAAAACCAAGAATCACCTACCCAGCAAAACTGAGTATAATACTTCAGGTGAAAAAATGGTCATTCAATGAAATAGAGGACTTTCAAGCATTCTTGATGAAAAGACCAGAGCTGAAAAGAAAATCTGACTTTCAAACACAAGAATCAAGAGAACCATGAAAAGGTAAACAGTAAACAGAAATCATAATGGACTTACTAAAGTTGAACTGTTTATGTTTACATTCCTACATGGAAAGATAATATTTGTAACTCTTGAAATTTTTCTCAGTTATCTGGGTAGTTGGAGATATTACACACACACACACACACACACACACACACACACACACACACACACACACACAGCAAGAGAGAGCACAGGGTAAGCTGAATAGGAAGGGATTATAAATAAAAAAATAAAATTAAGGGGTGAGAGAGGAATGTACTGGCAGGAGAAAGGAGAAATGGAATGGGGTAAATTATCTCATAAAAGAGGCAAGAAAAAGTTTTTTTCAATGAAGGGGAAAAGGGGGGAGGTGAGAGGAAAAAAGTGAAGCTTGCTCTCATCACATTTGGCTTAAGGACGGAATAACATGCACACTCAATGTGGTATGAAAACCTATCTTATGCTACAAGAAAGTAGGGAAGAAGGGGATAAGCAGGGTGGGGGAGGATGATGGAAGGGAGGGTAAATGGGAGGAGGGAGCAATTCGAAGTAAACACTCTTGGGGAGGGACAAGGTCAAAAGAGAGAATAGAAGAAATGGAGGGGCAGGATAGGATGGAGGGAAATATAGTTAAGTCTTACACAACATGACTACTATGGAAGTCATTTGCAAAATTACACAAATATAGCCTATATTGAATCGCTTGCCTTCTCAGTGGGGATGGGTGAGGAGGGAGGAAGGAAGAAAAGTTGGAACTCAAAATTTCAGGGAAACTGAGAATTGTTTTTGCATACAGCTGGGAAATAAGAAATACAGGTAATGGGGTACAGAAATTTATCTTGCCCTATGGACAAGAGAGAAGATGAGGATAAGGGAAGGGAGCGGTGTTAGAAGGGAGGGCAGATTGGTGGAAGGGGTAATCAGAATGCTTGGCATCTTGGGGTTGGGGGCACTCGAGAGATGGGGAGAAAATTTGAAACTCAAAATTTTGTGGAAATGAATGTTGAAAATTTAAAATAAAGAATCTTTAGATTATTTTCAAACTATCACCAAAGTGCTTCAATTTCAAGAAATCATGAAAGAAAACTGCCCTTACATACTAAGCACCAGAAGCGTTACTGCTCTGACTCCAGGACTGAATTGTGGACTGTGGACTGAGATCCTGGGCTCTTGAACAAGGGTAAGGAGGTAAAACTGCCACTGTGACCCAAGAGGGAAAAAAACGAAAATAGAAAAAAATCCAATTGTCTATTCCTGGAGAAAAAACCAACCAAACAAACAAAACTGTTACCTGGTACCAAGGAACCAGAGCTGGGATCATACCAGCTTAGCAACAACTAATCTAAAGCAGCAAAAAGGATAAAACATGATATTTCAAAAGACAAAAGAAATAGGCTTAAAATCACAAATTTGATTTATACCAGAAATTGATACTAGAAAAACAGTGTTATAATTCCAAAGGGAAAAAAATAGAGGGTTTTTTAAATATAAAACTGAAAACTTGTAAGAACTATAAGAATTACTGATTAAAAGACCATAACTGAAGAGACCTTTTAAATACAAACATAAGAGATACAAATGAAGGAGTGGGAGGAACAGACATCACTGAACCTCACTTTCATGTGACCTACAGAAGAAGGATAGTCACTCACACTCAGTTTGGTATACAAACACATTCAATTCAGTTTATCAGGGAAATAGGAATTTGGGAGAGCAAAGGGTGAAAAATAGGGTTTAATTCAGTGGGGAAGGAAGATTGGTCATACGCTAAATAGGAGAATCTTGAAGAAGTTTTTGAAAGAAAAGAAAGGATAAGAACAATGACAGCAATTTAGGTGAGGGGAAAAGAAGAAAGGCAAGAGAAAATAAGCTGATTTCACCAAGCACAGAGCACTAGTGCTGAGTACACTTTTCTCCCATGACCCTTTTCTTAAAAAATGGGCAGAGAACAAAGCAGGAAAATGTATAAGAGAATGGCATGCAGGCAAATACTCAGTGATCACAATTATGGATATGAATGAGAAGAAACTCATAAAAAGGACGGAGATAGTAGACTGCATGAGAAAACAGAATTTGACAACATATTGTTTACAAAAAACCTAGATGAAATATGAGGATACAGAGTTTAAAAGAAGGAATTGTAGAAAAATCTATGGTGTTTCAGTTAAATTTTAAAAAGCTGAAATATTAATCAGAATCTCACATAAGGTAACAAAAAACTTGAATAAAAGAAACAAATAGGAAAACATTTCAATGAAAGACCCCATAGTCAATAAATACTTATACTTAAAATATATGAACCAAATGGCATAGTATTTAAGTACTTAAAGGAAAATCTAAGAGAGATACTGTAAAAATAGAAAGCAAAACTATAATAGTGGGGAGACCACAACATAATTCTGTCAGACCCAGAAAGAGTTGACAAAAAAAATAAACAAGAAACGAGTGAAGAATTTGAATAGAATTTTACTAAAGTAAGATATAAAAGATGCCTGGAGAGTACTTAATGGTAATAGGAAGGACTATATACGTTAGTCATGTGTGAATGGCACCATTACAAAAACTGACTATCAGTTAGGGCATAAAAACTTCAAATGCAGAAAAATCAGTAATCTTACATGTGTATTCTACTGACCACAATGTGATAAAATTATATTTAATAAAGATCTATTGAAGAAAGGATTAAAAAGTAACTGAAGACTAAATAATGTATTCCTGAAGAATTAGTAGATTAAAGAGAAAGGCATGGAAGGAAATGTTTAGTGATAACAACTATGAATATCAATGGAATGAACTATCATAGGAATGATAGATAAATCTTATTAAAGATAATGACAATTGGGCAAAAGAACAGCATTTGGAAATCAAGCTAAAATAGTCCTTTTGGAAATATTTATATTTCTAAATATATTTGTCAGCAAAAGAGAAACAGAAAAGGTTAACAAACTGGATATACAGTTAAAAAATAACTAGTACCTAAACTGAAATCTTGAAAATCAAAGAAAAGATTAATAATAACTCACTGAATTAATGATTAAAATTATTTTTTAAAATAAAGATGAAATAGATAAGCCATATGCTTGCCTGATTTACCAATTTAAATTATTTTTTAAAACAAAGATAGATAAGCCGTGTGCTTACCTGATTAAAAAGAAAAAAAATCAAATGATCAGTTTATTGCTTTATCTTTAAGTAAAAACTAATTGCTATTAAATGGTTAAGTGGGGTGCTAATCACAGGAGACTAATAATAGGGAAATCATACACAGAATGAGTATTTGAGCCAATGACATAAGATAGGAGATACCCCAAACCCCTTAAGTTATCCGAGGATTATGAGGGGGAAATATCACTGGTCTTGCTCTGGAAGAGTGAGACCAAAGCATATTTGCTACATATATATTTGTGAATATTAAAAAATATAGTACTGGAAATGCTCTAGTTTCATCTTTGATTGGGTACTGAACTTACCAATGTTGGATAATCTCTTGGGAAAATAGAAATAAAGCAAAACTGAAAATACAAATTTTAGTACAACTAAAAATGAAAATTTCTGTTTTTTTAACATAAAAAACTACTTGCTGCTATTTCTTCTTTGAAGTTAATTCTTTTATAAAAATAATTTTGTTTTCAGTTTTCTACAATCACTTCCATGTATCTTAGATTTTTTTCCCCCTTCCTCCCCGTTTCCCCCCCCCCCATCTCCAAGATGGCATGCAACCTTATATAGATTCTTATTACATTCTTATGAAATACATTTTCACCTTATTTATGTTGCACAGAAGAATTAAAATGAATGGGAAAAACCATAAAACTAAACAAACACAAGACAAAACGGTCTACTTCATTCTGTGATCCAATTTCATAGTTCTTTCTCTGGATGTGGAAGGCATTTTGCCTCAAGAGTCCATTGGGAATTTTTTAGGTCCTTGCATGCTGTGAAGGACTAAGTCGACCAGAAAAATTCCTTGCACACTGTGGTTGCTGCAGAATTTAATTCTTTAGGAACAGATTGTTGAATGTATATTTACTTTCAACAGAAAAAGAAAAAAAATGAATTACCCAACCATCCATTCCTAAGAGCCTATTTGTGGATCAATTTAGTGTCTCTGTTAAGTGTAGTCAATTACTGCTGATTCTGCCTTTGCAACCTCTTCTGTACATGTTTGTTTCTCTCCTCTGACACTGCAACCATCATGGTGCAAGTGTTCATTCTCTTATACCTTCTTTATGCCTTCTGGTTGCATTGGTCTCCCTCCTTAAATGGAGGAGCTAAGAAATCCTTAGATTTCTGATATATTCTCTACCCTTTTCAATCAGAAGGAGGAAGTGGGAGGGAAGGGATTCTGAGGAGGTATGAGTATATCTCTTGTTTTAAATTAACCTCAAAGGCAACCACGTTACACCTAATTTCTGCATTCCCGTTCACCAGAAAACTATTTTTAAGTTAAAGACGCAATTGCCTGGCTAAAAATGTAAACCTTGACTCTAAATAGCAACATTTCAGGTTTTTCTTCTGACAAAATTCCAGAATGACCAAGAACTAAGTGATTAATTCCCCAAACGCCTTAAACCCCCAAAATGCCTGGTATTGTTTTACTCAGAACCAAAGAGTTATCTTCAATTTGTAAATTATATAACATACACACTTCATAAATTCCCTATTAAAAATTCACATAAATGGGTAGCTTCAGTTACATTTTTGCAACTACTGGCAGAAAGACATTTTAAAGAATGAGAAAGAAAAAAGGTATCTTACCACATGTGCTGGAACTTGTTGCATTTTTGCAGCAGGGGTCCCTGGTCGTGGATAAAACTGATTGATAAAAAGGCTGGGAAACTTATAGTCTTCAACCAGTTTCACTGTATCTTGAAAATCTTGATCTGTTTCTCCAGGAAAACCACAGATGATATCTGTAGCAATAGTTATTCCTGGAACTCTAAAAAAAAAAAAGAAAAAAAAAGGAAAGGAAAGAAAAACCTGTAAAATTCTTTTCATGACATTCATTTATTTCTTTTTTCTTATATCTTAAGTCATCAATTATCCAAAAATCACAAGAAAACACTTCAAACAGCAATAAAAATCCTGAGACCACCACTTAAATGTGGCTATTGTATAGAGGAATGAAACCATTCTAATAATATAGAAAAATTTTTTTTACAAAGGGTCAAAACAGTTTTTGGAAGGAGAGAATACCTTCTGAACCTTCCCTTGATTATTGCTTTCATATCTGCCAAGATGGAAGAATTACCAAGTCATCTTTCAAAGGCACGTAGGGTCTTCCCCTCCTCATCTAATTTACTGATTACAAGCTAAACTAGTACAATCATGACAAGAATTGGGAAATGTTCCCATCGCCAATGTAGGAAGCACCTACTACGTGTCATATGCTGTGCCGGACTGTAAGGATTCAAAAACAGGCAAAACCAGTCCCTGTTCTCAAGTAGATCAGTCTAATAGGAAAGACAACATGAAAGCAACTATATACACAAAAGATACGTATCGGTTAACTGCAGACAATCTCAGGGAGGGAAAGTACTAGCATTAAGGGAGATCAGGAAAGGCTTCTCGTAGAAGGTGGTATTTTAATTTGAAGACTGAAAGGAAGCCAGGGCAAGTCAGGTGATGGGAAAATCATTAAAAGAAAAGATAAAAATGATTTGCCAAGCTGTGAAAGAAAATATATTTGAAACATAGACTTTTAATTCTATATCTTCATTACTTTGCATAAGCATTTTTAATTCTTCAATATCATTACCAAAGTTGAAATTTCAAAATCCTGATTTAAAAAAAAAAACCTCACATAAAGAAGTACTCTAGATTAATGAAGGTGTATAATAAGAATAATTATGCCAGCAAATTTCAACCAATTTTATACAAGGCTCATCAGAGAAATTATGACTAAAAGCAGCAAGGAACTAAGGAGTAAAAGATATCGAACAGTAGCAGATGGAGGAAGGCAAGCACCCATTATCATATGCTTCCTAAAAGATGGAGTTTTTTCCAAAAGCATAAATCTCAGAAAATTCCTATAATATGTTACAGGAGCAGAGACAATGAGTTTATTGTCCTTGTCTATGAACTGGAGTAAACCTGGCACAGCCTACGGGGTATTCCCAAAGGAAAGTCCCTCAGTTACAATTTTTCCCATTCCCTCTCGATTTCAATCATCTATCAGTCCAACTTAGTATTTGGGTAATATATCCTCACTTCGGCCTTCAGATAAAGTAAGCATTAGTAAAATATACTTGCAGGGACCGAATAGAATTCAAATGGCATTACATATAAATGGTGTGGAAAGAGACTAATTTCTGATTTTTTAAATGAAGAATGAATATACTTGATGAAATTACAAATATTGACGGGGAAGCATGCTTGTATCCAGAGAAGGTGTGAATTATTTAATATTCTAAAAATTAAGTTTAAAAAATTTTATTTATTTTTTGGTTCCATAGCTGAAGTAATTACAATTAACTGCTCCTCCCCTTGAATGTGAGCTCCAGGAGAGCACGGGTTATCTTTTGGCTGTTTCTGTATTGCTAGTAGTGGTAGGTGCTTACTACAGGTTTACTGACTGGCTGGTTTTAGCTGAGGGACTTTAAGAAAGTCAGAATGTGAAGATGAGGAGGAAGGAAGTCCCAGGCATAGAAGATAATCACTAAAAATGGTCAGAGTTGGGAGGTGAGTGTCACGTTTGAGAAACATCAAGGAGGCCAGGGTCACTGGATGACAGGGAACGAACTGGAGATTAAGGTTTAAGAAGACCAGAAAGTCAGAAAGAGGGCAGATGAAACAAATCAGTTCCTGATACCTCAGTACTACTAACAAACTAGTGTTCAGAATTCTATTCTGGAAAGATGAGTTGAAAGGGGAAATAATTCAGATTATACAGTCACAGACTATATGAAGACAATGGTCATGAAGACAATGGTCATGGGCTTGTTTCTCAAATTCCAGCGTTCTCGAAATAGGAAGAAACACTTTGGGCCTGAAAGGGATTGATTTATAGAACAATCAGATAGAAAATATTTAGGACCAAGATAGTGACCTAGGCTGAAAATGTAAATAATTACTAAAAAGTCTAGACAATTTTATGGATGATTGAATTGTAACTGGTTCCTTAATGAAAATAGGATATTTCAAAGTACACTTCTATTTATTTGGTGTTGAAGTGAAGAACAATTTTGTTCTTTCCCACAAGATTTCTGTTGCTATTTCTGTCAAAAGTCACCTATGTAATCCAGGATGGCAGTTCTTAAGTTCACTAAAAGCAAAATACATAGATGTGATGTTAGTGCAAGGGGTATTGCGCCAAATGTATTCTTTATAGAGCTTAAGTACATTTTTGTCAGCAATCACCTATGTAGTGTAGGCACTGCATTGCTATAAAAGTATAAATTACATCAGTGTTCAGAAAGTACACTGAGAGTTCCTTTATGAGGACAAAACATGTGACATGAATAATCAATGTTGTTTTTTTTCCATCATGTTATACCGTACAATGTCAGAATGGCAGAGATTGACGTGAGCTGTGGACCCCTTCTGTGAAAGACATGACATCTCTTCTGCAGTTCTCTGCTCAAATATTTGGATTGCTATGATAAAACACCAGATTATTTCTACCAAGAGTTTGACATATTTATTGGAAGAAAATGCTTTAGCATACCTAGCAGCACATACATTCATACTGGTAATTAATGTGTTAATTATAAATAAATCCTTATTTGTTCTTGAAAATAACACAGTAGGGCATTTAGGTGGTGCAGTGGATAGAGTGCTAGGCTTGGAGTCAGGAAGGCTCATCTACACAAGTCCAAATCTGACCTTAGACACTTACTAGCTGTGTGACCCTGGGCAAGTCACTTAACCCTCTTTGCTTAGTTTCTTTATGTGTAAAATGAGTTGGAGGAGGAACAGTACCTTTGCCAAGAAAACCCAAAATGAAGTCACAAAGAGTCAGATATGACTGAAATGACTGAACAATAGCGAGGGTCACTACTTGATCTCACTTTCTTAGCCATTATTTTAAGTTATTTCATATATTCCCAAGCAAGAAAACTTTTTCTTGAAATAAACTGTATTACAGACAGATCTTTGCCCTGGTTAACGCAAATTTAATGAGCTACACACAATTTTGTAGTAAAAAAGGGAACCAGAATGAGGCAGAAAACCCTGAGGAGTGTGTTGTGCACAAGTGTGAATAAATACACACATAAACATGTGTGTTTGTATGTTTGTGTGACTATATAGACACAAAGGGAATGTCTCTTATTTTAGTTATTAAACTTAAAACTATAATAAGGACTTAGGGACACTCTATATGTGAAGGAAAGTAAATGACATATAGCTCTGTATATGCTGAATTTTCATAAGATTGAAAATTAAAATCTGAAGTATCATATTCAAAATTGACAGCTTTATGTTAAAGACCTTTAAGAAATCCAGACACATAAAAGCTTTTAGAACAAATTGAAACAGACAGGAAATCTATGCAGATACACACACACACACACACACACACATTATATCAAAGAGGTTAGTTCTACGAAGTCAATGAACATCTCTGGGCCTCAGTTTCCTCTTTATCTGTAAAGTGAGAAGGTTGGGCAAGATGACTTCTGAGGTTCTTTCCAAGCCTAAAGATGTAGGACAGTGACAGACCTTGTCCTAATGGCAGCTGAAACAAGTCTAACATTATGCAACATATAGATAGATAGATAGATAGATAGATAGATAGATAGATAGATAGACAGACAGACAGACAGATAGATTAGATAGATAGATAGATAGGTAGATATTTGTTGCTGTTCAGTCATTTCAGTTGTGTCCAACTCTTTGTGATCCCATTTAGGGTTTTCTTGGCAGACATACTGGAGTGATTGGCCATTTCCTTCTCCGGCTTGTTTTACAGGTAAGGAATTGAGGCAAACAGGTTAAGTAATTTGCCCAGGGTTTTATACACAGCTACTAAGGGTCTGGGGCCAAATTGAAACATAAGAAGATGAGTTTTCCTGACTTCAGGCCCTATGCCACCTTGTTGCCCTGTATTATATATACACATATGTGCTACATAAAAATATAGCATGACATATATATATATATATATGTGCAATACGTGTACAACTATATGTACTATATGTGTGTGTGGCATATAACTAAAATATTGATTATGTAACCATGAGTTTATTAAGGGCCTACTATGTATGATGTGCTGAAGTAATAAAAATAAAAATAAATAATTCCTTTTTCCTCAGTGTTGTTTTTTTTTTTAAATACTATGTAACCCAGACTGTATAAAGTATTAAAAAGTACCTCAGGAAAAGGACTTAAGGACCAGGGAAAATGCTAAAAGAAGGTCTTCCTGGTTACCAGGCTTAGTTATGTCTGTTTTTTTCATTCTGGCAATGAGCTGTGTCCAGAACAGAGAGAGAACGGTTCCACGCAGCAGCTAGAATTAGAAGGGATCTTAGACACTATCTTGTCTTTAAGTGAGTTGCCCAAGTCATACAGATAATAAGTAGCAGAGTCAGGATCTGAATCTATGGCCTCTTGACTTTAAATCCAGTGGTGTTCTTTCCACTTCACCCACAGCCTCTGCTGCTTTATCTGATGCCTTGGCCATAACTGGCATCCCTTGACAGAAATTCTCAGCCTGAGGGAGAGAGAGGACTGTCACATTTGGAGAAGTTTGACTTGAATAAATAGCATCGGAAGCCTTGGGAGAAGCCATAAATGAGTGTGGAGGATACAAAATCAAAGGATTAATCAGAAGGAGAGAAGATGGCAATCTAAAACCTGAATTAAAGATATGAGCGTGCATCTACGATTGTAACCAAACTAAGTTAGGAAGCCCAGATAATTATTGCTTTAAAACTTAAAGTAATGTTACTAGAAAATATGTAACATTAAAAAGGATAAATAATACAATTATAGAACTACTACATATTAGTTATTAAAATAATACTGACAGTGTATACTAGTTCAAATTTATAGACTACACTGGTTATTAAAATCATACTAAGACAGTATGTAATAATCACAATCTCTGTTACCTATAGTACTGGTAGCATCATCCATGTAGGAGTTTTTGTTTCTATGGTAACAAGAATTATAGGGTCCAATCAAATTAGATTTAATAATGTGTGTTTTTGTCTTATTCAAGGTGAAAAGGAAATGAAACATTTTTAACATTCATAAACCACAACAAATGAATGAATTCCATTTAGAGATAAGGTGATAATTACTAGAGTAATTGGATTTTTCCTGGATGGGATTATTTATCACACAACAGAAATTCAGGTTTGGGAATGAAGGTAGGGGCAAGGCTGCATTCCACATCAGCAATTAATTACAACCAAACCAATACACCATTCCTATAACGTGGCACAAAGCTGTATCCTTTTTCATATGCTTCTGAATACAATAGTTTTTAAGCAGCGACTTAAAGTGAGTAAAATTATTTTATTCAGGAGAAAATCCAATTAAAGAAACAATCAACTTCGCCCACGTGCTTTATTTTTCTCCATATTTGAAGGGGAACTCATATTAGAAGAACCAATGAAATGAACATAAGAAGAAACAGCAAAGTCAGGCAAATCTAAAATCTCTGAAAATCTAAAGTACTTTTCACCACTGTTCAATATTTTGGAGATTCACTTTAAACAATAGCTACAAAATATATTTGTAAGATAAACAAACGACAGCTTTCAGAGTAGTCTAATTTGTGAAACTGTACAGTTGCATCAAGCTGTCTCTGAAACTTAATCTGACAATAAGGTGTGGGACTAAATGTCCTAATTCTCAGTTTAATATCAGAATCTATTATCCTATGATCTTCCCCTGAACTTCTGGACACTTCAGTACACCATTAGATCTGTGATTTGTTTATCTGTGTGAAAACTCTATACCCTGAAACAGATTACTATCCCTTCTTACCTTATTACCTTGTGGAATACTTATCCGTATTCTCCAATGAATTCCACAAATAGGTCTACCCAGTTTTCTGACAAACCATTTCTCTGTTATAGGAGAACATTTCTCTGTTATTCTTTTTTTTTGCATCATGGACCCCTTTGATAATCTGATGAAGTACATGGATAAAATAAAATATATAGCACCATAAAAGAAGATATTTACACTGAAATACAGTTATTAAAATATTAAAAAAAACACAAGTTTGTGGACCCCAGGTAAGAACTGTTGCTCTCTAATTCCTGGATATAGAGGTAGGTACCAATTAAGAAGGGGGGCTATTCAATAGGACCACCCTAAGTTCCCTTCCCATCACATATTTCTCTACTAATATCCTTTATGCCAGTTCTCTGGCTCACATTTTCAATGACAATACATGTTATCATATATTTGCACTTATCATGCACATTTCTCTTTTCCATTTGGGTGACACTCAACTGTAATTCTTTGGAGACCAGCATTCCATAATGATGGGCAGCTAGGTAGCACAGTGGATACAGTGCTAGCCTTGGAGTCATGAGGTTGTGAGAACAAATCCAACCTCAGACACTTCCTAGCTGTATGACCCTGGGCAAGTCACAGAACTGCTTGCCTCAGCTTCCTCATCGTTAAAATGTTCTAGAGAAGGAAACTGCAAACAGTTTCAGTATCTTTTGCCAAGAAAACCCCAAATGGGGTCACGGAGAACTGGATATGACTGAAAAATTACTGAACAAGAACAACAACAGCATGTTAATGCATGTGCTGCTAGAAGACTATCGTTTAAAAGAGAGGTGTTTGTTTCAGGGGGGAGCTTGAGATCAGTAACATCAAACACTATATACTTTCCCACCGTTAGGATCACATATTTGAGGAAGCACATCTTTGCATAATGGTGAAACTGAAAATGCAACTGAGGAACATAAATGAAACGTATGCTCTGGTTCCCAAGGGTAACTATTTTATAGATTGTCTAAGACTGCTTATAACATTGCCATGTAATATTCACGGCCTGAATCTTTAGCTCAAAAAAGAACAACAACACTCTCCACCCTGCGTGCCATGTTTGTCTGTTAGCTGCAGTTGTTATTCAGCCCTCAAGGAATGCTACCCTGCTCGAGACAGGCTCCACTGAACCTGAAAACATTTCTGGGCCTTCTCTGACTGTGATCATCCCACTTGAGTTCACTATACAATAGCTGCTTTAGGTTCCTGCTGTTATCTATTATTCTTTTCTACACTCAATCCAATGCAGTTGTGTTATGATAAGTACTGCATCAATGTTGTTAAGAGTCAATCCTAAACTGAGAAAAAATTTCTAAAGTCAACAATATAACTATTCAATCATTTAACACCAGAATATTATAGACCAATTACCTTAACAACTACTCAGAGTAAAAAAACAGCATTAAGCACAGATGAACTGTCTTTAAACAGCACTCAGTGAAATAAGATTCAATGATTTCTCATTAGGAATGGTGAGGGAATGGATTTTCCAGGAAAGATGATGGGAGGAGAAATGAAGGAGACTCAGTGCTCATATGCTTTTCAAAAAACAAACATCAAAGAATTCAGGATTAGCCTTTTGAGCTGAAAAAGAATTTAAAAATTCAAAATGGAAAATATGAAAAGTGTTAATTAAAACAAATGACAAAGCAGCTAAAAAATCTCAAGTGTCAGGAGAAAAAAATTCAGATGGATAAAGAAAAATATAAATTATCCTGAGATATCCTCAAATGGACAAGACATTTTTGAAAATTAAATAAGTTATTAGCAATACTAAGAAAGTCACAAGGACAAATAGAGAGCAGAATTCATAAAAAAAAAATCAAATAAGGCACTCAGGCTAGAATCCTTTAAAAGATGGAGGAAATAATAAAGAAAATGACCAATACCAAAAACATAACAGAAAATTCTAAAGAATTTGCTAAATCCACTGGATACTTTGGACGTGCTATTGTAGAAAACTGAAATACAGTCATTGCAGAAAGGAACATAAGTTAAGAAAAATCGATGAATTGTTCAAAAGATTAGAAAATATGCAAAAATAAGTAATGAAACTGGGGACAGAAAAATTGCACATTTTTTTTGATGAAGAAGCTAAGAAATGAAGGCTACAAACTGTAGTGAAACTCCACTGTAAATCTGTCAGAAAAGAGCTAGTATAAAAAGGATAAGCAAGAACCAAAAATCTATTTGTTTTGAGAACGTAATAACAAATTATTAAACTTCCAGGAGGGGCAGCACACTTGTAATCTCTGCTACTAGGGAGGAGGCGAGGCTTCTTTAGTCTAGGAATTCTGAGCTGCAGTTGGCTAAGTAGATCACTTAAGTCCATATATACCTGTCTTGTACTCCCCGGGCAGTGAGGAGGCTAAGAGAAGCTATCTAAAGGGGAGTGAACCAACCCAAATTTAAATGAAATAGGTGAAAGCTTAGTAGCTATCAGTAGTCGGACTGGCTCTCTTAGTCTGGGTTTCTTAGGGAGAACAGTATCAAAGAAGAAAAAATGAAGCTATTTATTCAATTTCTTGCCTACAGAAATCCCTGAGATTATAAATTATGTCTTGTTTTGTCAACAGTGAAAAAGAACCCTTCAGTTTATTCTTGGAGGTAAACAACACCATCGTGATCTATAAAATTTTGATTGTTCTGTATGTACTTTATAATTTCCTCATCTATGTACGTGTTGCATGGCTGCCAAAGCTGCCGCTAGGTGATGCAGTAAAGAGAAAAACGAGCCTGAAGCTAAGACGACCTGTATCCAAATCCAACTTCAAATACGTCACGCAATGGATATCTGCTTCAGTTTCCTCAATTCCGACATTATTTCTGTAAAATAGGGATAATAGTAATAGCAGCTGTCAAGATTATACTGAAGATCAACTGAGATTATTTACAGAGTGCTTGGAGTAGGTGCTCAACAAATTTCTTTCCTTTCTAAAATCTAAAATTGTGAAGGCAGAAATCTCTGTATTACTGGTGCCTGGCAGAGTCCCTCACATATAGTAATTATTCAATAAAGATCTGCTGAATTGAATTGAACTGAGTATTCACTACTGTTATAAAACATGTCCTGTGAAGGAAATAAAAGGAAGAATTCACTACAGTTGGTGATATATTCCAAATGTTCATATTCATGGATATTTGTAGAAGACAATCAATAAACATTTTATTAACTTATTATGTACTGTACTGGGGGCATAAAGACCTCTTCAAAAAATGTAAAAAACCACAAATACTAAATAAACACCATTTCCTAACCATAATGGAATACAAATTATATTCATTAAAAGATTTTTAAAGAAACAATTGAAAAATTGGGGGCTCAATAACATTCATCAAAGGAACTAGTGGGTTTGAAGAACCAAATGACAGAAACAATAGAAATTTATCAGAGAAAATGACAATAATGAGACAACGTACCAAAATTTACGGGATTCAGATAAAATAGTTCTTAGGGGTGAAAATGGGGAGAAATATATTAATTAATGCAACTAAAAGAAAAAAGACCCGAAACACATCAAAAATCCCCAACTAATGTAACAAAACAAAAATTCTAAAAATTAAAGAGACTACAGAACCTGTAAGAAAAAATGGAATTGATAAATTAAAATGGAAGCTTATTTTACTGAAAAAGTCAAACAGTTACTTAATCCAATTAAAAAAGGGAGCACCAAATTGTGTCAAAAATGAAAAAAAGAGAACTCATATCAATTGATGAGAAAATAATTTATCAGAAACTATTACGCTCAATTGTATACTAACAAAACTGCTAATTTAGAAGAAATGGATGGATTATAACAAAAATGTAAAATATGGAAATTACCAAAGGAAATACTATTTGAAAAACCCAATATCAAAAAGATAAACTGAATAAGTCATAGATGAACTCCCAAAAGAAAAAAAAAAAACAACCCAGGTTCAGTTAGGTTTAGAAGTGAATTCTATCAAACTTTTTTTAAAAAAGCAATTAGTTTCAATATTACATAAACTGTAATGTAAAAATGTCTTTTTCCCCACTAATTTCCTTATATCACAGAAATATAGACTAGAAACCTAAACCAAAGAGTGACAAAACAGAGAAAACTACAGACCATTATCTCTAATGATCTTTAATACAAAATTTTAAAAAAAATTTATTAGTAAATACATATTACAACAAAATATTATTAGGAAGGATACATATGACTAAGTAGGGTTTATACTTTGAACGCAAACTTGTTTCAACATAAGAAAGACAATATGTATGCATGAATATAATGTATATAAATTCATGTTAATGCAAATAATAAAATGCATATGATTATATCAATACATGAAAAGCTAAATGGCTTTTCATAAAATTCAGCACTCATTTTATTAAAAACTCTAGAAGTACAGGAATAAATGGACTTCTCCTTGATCTAGTAAGACACAAAGAGAAAATCTTATGTGTAATGGAGAAAAATTAGTGGCCTTTCCTGTAAGATCAGGGGTAAAGAAAAGATGCCCATTATTATCACTACTATTTAACATCACATAGAGAAATGTTAAATGCACCAATAATACAAGAAAGTGAAACTGAAGGAATAAGTACAGTCAAAGTCTCAACAAAACTATTACTTTTTCAAGATGATATGATTTACTTAGAAAATCTTGAGCTGATCACAATATTAAAGGAAACAATGAATTCAACAAAGTTGTACAAAATAAATCTACATAAATCTTCACTATTCCTCTATGTTACAAATTCCACTAGGAAGAGCTAGAAAGAGAAATTCCATTTAAAATATCTACAGAAATTATAAAATATTTGGGAGTTCTATACATCTACCCAGATATACCTAGGAATGCTATCAATCCAATTATAAAAAAACTTTTTTCAGTTATAAGGACATTTTGGAAAAATCAGAAAAACATTTAAAGATGACAATATCTGAAACTTATTCAGTGTAATACCAATCTAACTACCAAAGAATTACTTTATAGAGCTAAAAAAATAAAGGAATGGTATGGAAGACTGAAAATCTCAATGTATATGTGTGTGTGTGTGTGTGTGTGTGTGTGTGTGTATGTTTAAAGAAGAGACTCCATCAGTATCATGTATCATCAAATTGCACTGCCCAGCAGTAATAACTAAAATAATTTGATACTGGTTCAAAAATAAAGAAGCTGATCAGTGGAACGGATTAGAATAGTCTTTGATGAACACTACTGGACAAAAACTGTTGGGAAAATTGGTCAGTGGTCTGGGAGAAATTAGATCTGGTTTAAGATTTTATACCATATACAAAGATAAGCTACAAATACATACATAACTTAGATATAAAGTGTTACATCACATACAACTTAAAGGAACAAGGTAGAAACTACCTTTTAGATTTAAAACAAGGGATAGAGAGGCTCACTGAAGATAAAATGAACAATTTTGATTATAAAACATTAAAAAGTTTTTGTATAAGTAAATGTAATGTAGCTAAAATTGGAATGCAAACAGATAACAGGATAAAAATTATATAGCATGTTTCTCTCATAAAAGCCTCATATCCAAGATATATAAGGAGCTGATTTCAATTTACAAAACTAAGAGCAATTCAGTAGATAAATGGTCAAAGGATATGAATAGGTAGTCTTCAAAGGAAGAAATCCAAGTTACCAACAACTATATTATCAACTGCTCTAAATTATTAATAATTAGAAAAATGCAAATAAAGCAATCCTTGGGTTCCATCAGATTGGTGAAGATGATAAAAGAGCTGTTTAAGAGGCTGAGGCAAAATAAGCATATTAATGGACTATTGATGTAACTATAAAATTGGTAAAACCATTCTGGAAAGCAATCTGTAACTAGGCCCCAAAAGTTATCAAACTGGGTATATCCTTTGATCCAGCTATATCACTATGCCTAGAACCCAAAGAGATAACAGAAATAGAAAGGGGACTTGTATGTAGAAACATATCTGTAGTAGCTCTTCATAATAGCCCAAATTGGAAACTGTCCTCTTATTGGGAAATAGTTAAACGAATCAAAGTAAATGAATGTAATGTAGCATCATTGTACCGTAAGATAAAGGAAACTGGGAAGACAGAGATCAAAGTAGGAAAACAATTTACACAATAACAACATTACACAGAACCATAACTCTAAAAGACTTTTGAACTCTGATCAATGGAAAGGCAAACCATGAGTTCAGGAGACAAAACACCTCACTTTATCACCTTCCAAAGGTGTCTATCAGTGAAGAGTTTGAAAAAAAAGTTCAGTATATAAAAGTCTCATATAAAGAAACAGTACATGGAAAGCAAGTAAAGCAAACCAACTTAATTGAGGGGATTTACTTATAATATAAAGGAAAGTCAGGGAAAATGGTGAAAACAGGTCAATTCCATTGGCACCTGGGTGGAATTTGGCGTGCCTTGGGTCCTGAAGGGAATAGTGAATCGTCCTCAAACCAGTAAAGCTTGCTGGCTTTTTATAGGGTTTGTGGCACACAGTAAGCTCTTAATAAATGCATACTGACTGACTAGAGCTAGCAGGAACAAGAATTGGGGGAGAGAGTAAGGATCCTCGATCTAAGGACTAGTGCTGATTCAAACTAGTAGGATTAAAGGAAGATTCCTAAGGGAATTGGTGGATAGTTGATATTCAATCTCCTCCATTGGTGTGAAATGGGTATGGGGCCTTTACTTCTATTCTAAATTTGATAGGATGATAGGTTTTGAGCTTCCTTGGGGCTTCTTTGTTTAGGACTTTGGGGCTGATATCACTGGTGTTATTACAATGATTAACTTGAAATACGAAGAGACAAAAGTTTCCAAGTCTGCCTAATGTGGGAATTTGCTTTGCTGGACTATGCATGTTGGTAAAGAAAGGTTCTACTTTAATCACTTATTCAATGGGGAAGGACAGTGGGAGACAAATGGGAGGAAAATTCTTAATGTTGGATCTCCAAGTTTTTCCTAAGCATCTCTTTGTTTGGAATGCACTCTCCCTCTAACTCTTCACCTTAGAATCCTGAGCTTCCTTATAGATTCAACAGATATTAGGGCAGCTAGGTGGTGCAGTGGATAGAGCACCAGCACAGGAATTAGGAGAACCTGAGTTCAAATCTCACCTCAGACACTTAACAGTCACTAGTTGTGTGACGTTGGGCAAGTCACTTAACCCCAATTGCCTCATCCTGGGTCACCTCCAGTCATCCTGATGAATATCTGGTCACTGGATCCAGATGGCTCTGGAGAAGAAGTGAGGCTGGTAACCTGCACAGCCCTCCCTCACTCAAAACAAAGTCAAGTGCAAGTCATGTCATTGTTTCTCTGATGGCATGGTCTTCTTTGGCAATGAAGGATGAACACACACAGATATATGATAAAGGAGACAGTTCCCATACCAAGACTTTCTGGAATTCTCCCTTATTCTCCCTTAGTAGGTTGCCTCTATCCTCTATTTATTTCATATTGATTTGTATATTTGAGTTCATCAAATAGAACATAATCTCCTTGAGGGCAGAGAAAATACCTTTTTTTTGTAAGCCTAGGGCAAAGCAAGATGATATGCATAAATATCATAATAAAGATCTCTTAATTTAAGTTGAATGGAGGCAATCATCAATTCCTGGCATTTGGATGAAGCCATCGGGACTGGGTCAATGAACATTACCCTAAGACTAAAAATCTTACATAGTGACACATTATTGAACAATTATCCTAGCTTTGAGCTTCTCAAACAGAGCTAAGCACTGAGCTTGGCTTCAATAAATCAACTAATCAATAAACATTTAATCAACATGTACTATGTACCACACTCTATGCCCATACCCATAACTGGGGACAGAAAGAAAGGCAAAAACATTCCTCAATGTGCTTACATCCTAATAAAGGACACAACACATAAGCAAATAGGTGCATTTACAATAAATACAGAGTGGAAGGAAGGAAAATTTATATACAGAGGTATAGGAGAAGGAGAATTTTCTAGGCATGGGAGACACCAAGGACAAAGGCATAGAGACTGGCTATTGTACATACCTCAAATTCTCTCCCTATTTATCTCTGCCTCTTGGCTTCCCTGACTTCTTTCAAGTCTCATCTAAAATCCTATCTTTTCCTGATACTCCTTAATGCTAGTGTTTTCCCTGTATTGATGATCCCCAATTTATCCTGGATATAGCTAATTTGTATATAGTTGTTTGCATGCTGGTTCTCCTAATCCATTAGACAGTGAGCTTTCTGAAAGCCAGAATTGTTTTGCCTTTCTTTAGCAGATGCTTAATCAGTGCTTTCTGATTGACTCACTGACTAGAGATGAAGTGTCCTGTGTGAGGAACAGCAAGGAGTATCCATACTGGAGTATATGGGGAAGGAGTAGAGTGTGAGAAGGCTGGAAGGGTAGAAAAGGGCCAGGTTGTGAAGGTGCCAAATAGAGGACTTTCTATCTCATTTTTTAGGTATTGGGGAACCAGTGAAGTTGAATGAACAAGGGCTGATATAATCAGACCTATGCTTCGGGAAAATTACTTTGCTAGCTGTGTAGTGGGCAGGATGGAGTGCAGAAAGACAAAGCAACAAGATATAGGAAAGTGTGGGGGGGAATGGAAGAGTAAAATGAAAAAGAGAAGAAAAGGAAGGAACTGAATGAAAAGAATTTGTACGAAGAATCCATGGTGAAGAAGGAAGAACACAAAAAGGGGTTTTTAAAATGTAAAACAAGCTAGCAGTGCATAGTTGCCAGTCTTGGACGTGTGCAGTGGCAATAACAAAAAGCTTTAATAAAAAATATTTACGATCATGAGAGTAAATGAAGAGACATTGGATGGCAAAACGTTCTTAATAAAAACCTTCATCACGTCTTATGGCCTCCAGCACTGCCCCATTTGACGACAATATATCCCTTTCAGATCAGAGCACAAAGTGAACTCAATTCTGAGATGAATTGGCATTCTCCAAGTAGTCCTGAATTAGATTTTAAAAATATTTCCACAAACTGTGAAAACAGATGAACTAAATATCGGGAGAGGGGAGGATAAACAAGAAAAATACATGGAAAGCAAAATGAAATGGTATACACTACCACTTACAAAGGAAAAACAGGAATTATAATCTAGTGAATACTTTCCAGAAGAAAGAAATCCCAAAGACAAGTGGTAAGGAAGTCATGAGTATCTGACAGATTCTTACTCCGACTCCCTCATCATTAGACTTCTTTGTCCCAGAAAAAATGTTGTAATTATTGTTTCCCAATAGATCTTAGAAATTTACCCTCAATTAATCTTAATTAATGAAATTTTATTGAGCTTGGCATCTAAATGCACTCCTTTTGTATAAAGCAAAGCAAGAAATCCAAAATGTGTTCAAATTAAGGTGTAACAACTCATGACACATTTATCATCACTTTAGATACATTTATTTTTACCATATAAGCATCTTATAAGCTCAGGATGGGGTTCATCTTGCCATCTGTTCCTGTTAAGTCCTTTCTCCATATTGACTGACTGGATATAGAAATTACTTCTGGCAAGGTTTTCATTCTTTTGTTTTTCAATTTGATTTTTTTTTAAAATTAAAAATCTATTTTCCCTCCTCTCCAATTGAAAAAAAAAAAAAAGGAAAGAAAAGCAAAACCCTTATAAATACCTAGTTAAGCAAAACAAATTCAAGTACTGACAAAGCCTTAAAATATGTCTCATTCTATAAGCTGAGTTCATGCCCTCTCTGTAGTTAATAGTATGCTTAATCACTGGTTCTCTGAACTTGTGGTTGGCTATTGTGCTGAAATCTCAGATATTCTTAGCCAACACTTGCAGAAAAAAAAGTAATCTTGGGAATGTTGTCCAGAACTAGATATTATTTCTACTCCAAAACACTGATATACCCAGTGTAATTGTTATAGACAGCTAAACAAAGTTAAAAAAGAAAACTATAAAATTTAATTATACAGACACTGAAGGCCAGAAAGGCCCTCAGAAGACCATGTAGCTCATCATCTCCCTATATTTTTGCCATGAAACATCTCAAATCCTTCAGGTAATAAGTTTCCTTTGCTTTTAAAGTTTTCAAGAGAGGGAGATTTCACTGTGGCAATTCATTTCAGTGTCATAAAACATCATCAGGAGACTATCTAAATTCCTGTGGGATGCCATGGACATATTGATCAAATAGTATATAATTTTAAGCCTCTTTAGTATCAAATAATGATCTTTCAACAGATCTATAATCTCACCAATTTTTGCATTTTCTCTAACAAGTCAGTCACAACTCGGATTCACAATATAACACAGAGAAATGAAAAGAACATTTATTGTAAAAAAAAAAAAGTATGTGTGTGCATATGTGTGTGTTTGCACGTTGAGGAGGTGTTTTGGATTATTAAATTCTCTATAAAATTTTCCAAATATATTTAGCATACTTTCCATTCAAATTCCCACCCATTCTCTGCCCACCTCTGGTGTCTCTCTCAATAATAGTGATGTATTAACTCAGTGTATAATTCTTTACAACTGGGTCTCCCAAATGCATTCCATATTATAAATAATAAGTATTCTCTATCCACCTGGTTTCTGTCATAGAAATCAGTAGGCTAAACTCTTCTGAAACTGAAGGGGCCTTATAGTATTCTGGGGATTGAATGATTGAACACAATATTATCCAGAAGTTTGTGCATCTGGAAAAGCTCAACACATTTAAAAAATCCCAGTATTCATGACAGTACGTAGTTCAGATTAGGAAAAGTAGCTGACTATGAGCTTCTTTGCTAGGAGCTAAGGATAAACTTCCTGCGGCTGGAATAAGGGAATATCAATGGGCCAAGGGAGAGGCAAAGAGGATACAGTGAGTTGTAGTCAGAACAAGGAAAGGGAGGAGGGACTTGATGGGTAAGTCTGCAAAAAGTTACAGCAAAATGCTGGTGACTCTGGACCTACATCTTATAGGCAATGAACCATAGAAAGGGGATGGATAATTCTCAGCACAACAGACAAAGGAATTCACTGCATGAATTTCCTAGGGAGACTACCCAATTTTGCATGTGTGTTTTAGAATAATTCTCCCTACTTGTTGGGAATCTTTTCCATTTTGTCTTACTTCAGTTCTTTGGTTATTGGGGGTAGAAGGTGAAGGAATCCTTATCTATTTGGACTTGATGATCCCTTGGTGAGCAAACATTCAGGGTTTATGATGCTAAAACGGTCAATAGAAAACCTAATCATTTTGCTGTTCAGTTGTTTCAGGAGCGTCCGACTCTTTGTGATTTGCCATTTCTCCATCGCATTTTTCAGATGAAGAAACTGAGGCAAACAGGGTTAAGTGATTTGCCCAGGGTCACACAGCCAGTAAATGTGTGAGGGCAGATTTGAACTCAGGAAGCTCAGTCTATCTCAGGCCTGTATAACCTGTGGACTATGGGCCACTTTCAGTCCACCAAAGGATTTCAGGCAATCTGCAAAAAATGTGGAGGAAAACATCCTTTGTGTGTAGAGAAAATCCTTTGGTATGCCAAAAGTGGCCCATAGGATGCAAGTTGTCCAGGCCTGCTCTATCCACAGGGCCATCTATTAAGTAGCTTAAGGAAAAAATTGTTATAGTTTTATAGCTATTTTTCTTATCAAAGATAATTTACTTTCTCTATAGTATCAAGAATGATAAAATATGAGAAAAATGATATCAATAAATGCAGAATATCAATGAAATGTTAAAAACTGAAATATCAAGTAATGTTGAAAAGATTTATTCAAATTGTGAAGTGGTAAATGGTTATCATAAAAGACAAGAAATTAAAAAGCAGAGTAAAGAATCATATCCTCATAAATTCAATGCTTTTCCATACCAGTGCCAAATTATTAGGAAGAATAAACTATACATGCATTACCTTTATTTCCTCAAAACTTCCTTACTTATCAACTCTTTGCAATCTGGTATCTGAATACATCACTCTATTGCACTCACAGTTCTCTGGAGATTTCTTAACTATTAAGCTGAATGTCCTTGTCCTCTATGATGTCTTTGTAGTTTTTAATCAATGCTGACTATCCCTTTGGTTGAAGGCTCTCTAATCTTTTGTTTTCTATGACAATTTTTTCATGAATTCCCCCCTACTATTCCTACTTATCCTCCTTTGCCGGATTATTAATCATATCTCACTTCCTAACTATGGGTACCTCAAAAGACCCTGTCCTGGGCCCTATTCTCTTCTTTCTCTACATTCTCTCCCTTAGTAATCTCAATTGTTTCTATGGTTTTAATTCTCATAAATTTACTGACGGTTTTTAAATCTGAATAACCAAAAATTTGTCTTCTGAATCAGTTAGTCCAGGGGTGGGGAACCTGCGATCTTGAGGGCACATGCGGCCTTCTAAGTTCTCAAGAGGCCTTTTGACTGACTCCAAGTTCTACAGAACAAATTCTTTTATTATGAGAATTTCTTCCCCCCTTGAAGCTTGGATTGAGCCAAAGGGCCACATGTGGCCTCAAGGTTGCAGCTTCCCCTCCCCTGAATTAACTGAAAACCAGCTTACTATATATCCACACTGGGGATACAAAGAAAGGCAACTAGATACAAAGAAGACATGTACAACGAAAAAGGAAGGTAATCTGAGAGAAGTCACTAGGAACTGGAGGATGAGGAAAGGCTGCTTCAGAAACTGAGATATGAGCTGTCTTGAAGGAAGCCAAGGAAACTAGAGGTAGAGGAGAGAAAAGAGACCATTCTAGGCATCAGGACAGACTAAGCAAAGAAATGGAGATGGAATATGGAGCACCATGAAAGGGGAACAGCAAGAAGGTCAATGCAAGTATGAAAATACTAGAAATGGAGGAAAGGGCATGCCAGTAATGCATGAGATGAAGAAAAAACTGGGAATGTGGGGGAAAAATTGGGAAACTCATTATAAGGATGATATGTGAGAATCAGATCTATATATCTGGATCGTACTTTTATATCTATATATGTACATATATATGTATACTACATATACATATGTACACACATATTGCCATGTTCTTAGTCAGAGATAAAGGGTTAATTAAAATACATTTACCTGCAGTTCTGCAAATCAAAAGAACTTTAAGCTAAAAAAGAGGGGGAAAGGAGAAGACAGTAATATACATGTGTGTGAGTGTGTGTGAGTGTGTGTGTGTGTGTGTATGTGTGTGTGTGTACTGGGACCAATGACTAGACTGTGGCTCTAAAAGAATATGCCTTGACAGGAACAGAAGAAGTTAAGGAGTTTAGGGGACAAGTAGATGAAACAGTATCCTATATTAGGATGATATACGCTAATAAGGAAATGTGGTAGAGAACATTCAGGTAACTATCAATGGAAACAGAAACAGAAGCAAAACCATACTGGAAAACACTACAAACAGTCTGCACAGAAAAAGGTAATGCATGCTACTGACTGATTAATAGATAAAATGCTCAGGAAACAGAATGCAAGTTGACATGCATAGGAGCAGGATACAAATGATGATGAATTTACTATCCAGACACTTGGTAAAAGTTTGATCTCTGTGAAAAAAGCAGAGCAGAAAATAATTTCTCAGCTTACTTTTATGGTATCATCCTCCAAAAGAGCAGAGGAAACAATAAAGGAAAGTACTATTCTAAACTTGATTCTTGCCAACAAGGAGGCATTCATAATTGAAGAAGAGGTGATGAGAGCCTGGGGTGAGGACAGAGGAAGAAGTATGATAAAGAAGAAGAAAGTCAGGCACAGTCTGATATGCACTATAGACTTTAAAAGGGTCCATTTCAAAGAGTGCAGACAAAGTAGAGGTACGATCCCACAATCTAAAGCTCTACAGAGCAAATCAGCCTGGCAGAGACGGGCATTTACAGAAGATGACTACGAGGAGACATAAATGAATGAATGTAAAATGGCAGGATGATTCTGTAATAAGTGTCAGGAATAGGAAAACTTGAAATGAACTGAGATTTGTGATGAATAATATGAACAGTGAAAAGGCTATTTGTTTTTCAAACTATAAAAGGAAAAGGAGGGCCACAGAAGGGCTGGTACTACTCCTCGAAGTGCGCAAAATGATGTTAACTGAAAATATTAAAAGAAAGTGACTTAGTTTAACTCTTATTTGCTTTTTTTTGTCTTTTCTAAGGAGAACGAAGGTTGAATGGAGAAGATGGAATATAAGCTCTGTCCTGAGATGAGGGAGCCTATGTCAATACTAATGGCCTTTTCTCAATCCTTTTCTTTCTTGACCTCTTTATAGCCTTTGACACAATCACTTTTCTTTAACACTCTTCCTCTCAGTTTTCATGATACCACTCTCTATTACTTCTCATCCTATGTATCTTTTTCAATTTCCTTTTCTGGATCTTCAGCTAGATCATGTTCACCAATTGTGAGTGTCCCAAATATCTCACCTGGGCCCTCTTCTTCTTCTTCCTTTTTTCTAGCTATGTAACTAATCACTATGTGACTAGTGACTAGTCAGTAGCTATGTGGCAAGTCACTCAAAAAAATATGTTAGGATAGGGTTAGGGGTAGGGTTAGGGTTAGGGTTAGGATTAGGATAGAATCGCATTTAGGGTTAGGGTTAGGATAAAGTTGAATATTCTTTCTAAAGCACTTGGCAAATCTTAAGCATTAAAAGCCTTAATTATTATTACCCATCTATACTATTTCACTTAGCAATTTCATCATACTTTATGGATTTACCTGATAATTTAATGGAGATGACCCTGAGATCTATCTATTTACCCTTTATTCTTTTCTGGCCTCAAATCTCACATTGCCAATTGGCTATTGGACATATTGAAACTAGATTTCGTGTAGACATCTTAAACTCAACATGTGTAAAACTGAACTCATGGTATTCTTCCCCTTCTTCAAAACTTTCCCATTATAATTGAGAGCATCATCGTACTTACGGTCATCTTCAACTCCTCTCTTTTACTCCTCATATCCTACTTGTTGGCAAGGCCTATCAATTCTACCTTCTTTATATCTCTTGTATATGCCCTCATTTTCTCCTCTAACCCTGCCATCACTCTGGCACATGGTCTCATCACCCCGTGCTTGGAATATCGCCAATGGTCTGCTGGTTGGCCTCCTAGCTACAAAGTCTCTCCCCACACCAATCTATCCTCCACTCAGCTGTTAAAGCGATGTTCTTAAAACAGGTTTGACCATACCATCCTGCCGCCATTCAGTAAACTACAGTGGCTCTGTTTTACCTTCAGGATAAAATATAAAATCCTCTGTTTGGCTTGCTAAGACCTCCATAATCTGACCCCTTTCTCCTGTGAGAGTCCTCTTTTACCTTACTTCCTACTAGGTACTTTGTGCTTCACGGACACTGGCCTTGTTATTCTTGGCACAAGACAACTCTGCACTGTGCATTTTCACTGGCTGTCTCCCACTCCATCAAGTCTCCAGCTTGGTTTCCTGCCTTAGGGAAGGGGAGCATCAACACTCTTTCTGCTTCTTGTTCTTTTGCCTAAACCGCTCTTCAGAAGGGGAGGTCCAAATGGTGTGACAGCAAGCTGATGTGAGAGGTTTTTAATTTCTAGCCAATTAGAAGAAAACATACCTATGTCGTTAAAGATTCTGCCCTGTCAAGTTGTTAATCACTATAAAAGACCTTTGTCAGTCCCCATTTTGAGTTTTTTGGTCACTGAGAGGTAACTGATTCCATTTATTGGCAATTGCTAGCCCTGTTAGTAAATGGGTTGTATTTGGAACTTTGTCTCAAAATTTCTCTCTAGACAAACTGATCTCTGCTCTTTCCTCAAAATTTCCTAGGTTACTTTGATTTCTATCTATTAACACTTTTTATTCTTTACCTGGAGTTATCAATCAAGGCTTACAAAATACTCTGTATTATATACGTATATGTGGATATTATCTATTTTTTCAAACCAATATATCTACTCTTTCCTCCTTTCCAAGAAAGCAAACTCCCTGAAGGCAAGGATAGTTTTGTTTTTGTCTTCTTAGCCAAGGCACTAATAAATAAGCTGCCTTGAATACAATAGATTTAAGTGGAATTACTTGCTCTTCTGGTGGATTTCTTCAAAGCTGGGAAGGATTAAATTGTTAGCCTGGGGAAATGCTCTTTATCTGTCATCTGAGGAAAGTGTGAGAAAAGGCCCAATTAAATACAAAGAATTTAATTGCCATCATACACTTAGTCTACCAGACCACATTTGGGGTCCCAGAAACTCAGATATTGTGAAAAGGTAATGGTTTATTTCACTGAAAGAAATGCCTTTACTCATGAAATTAGCATTCTTTCACAGTAAACAACGACAAACATAAAACAAAAATTACGTAGTTGTTCTTATCCTTGGTTCACTGTTCACTGTTACTCCTTTATTTAACAGACTAACCAAATAGTCTCAACATTATGGAATACTATTATACTACAAAAACAGGATCCCAAAAATATCTGTTCACATTATGCTCGTTCTTAAGAAATTATTAAACTATGTGAGAGTTTACATTAACGTCTCAGTATATGTCACCAACACTCAAGCAGGATCTGTCATAAAAGCTTACTTTTCACATTACATTGCCAGGCCTAGAGGCCTGAGGGCTACCCGAGTCTTCTTACCTCTATCCCGAGGTCTTCGGTTGGCCAAACCGGATGCTCGTATGAGAGAAAGGACGTTCCAGAGTTAAACAAGGGTTGAGCTTTATTTCAGGGTCTAGTTACAAGTGCAGGGGAATTCTTCCTTAGGAGGGAGCGAAGAATCTCCCAAGGAGGCAAAGATCTTACAATAAGAGATTGGAAGTAGAAGTGTAAGTGGGGAGAGAGGGGGAGGGGAGAGAGGAGAGAGGAAAAGCGGAGCCTTGTTGTCCTGTCCGCTCCGCGACCCTCCGCCCAAGAGAACTTTCAGGCTTTCCTGATCCTACTTAAACCCTCCAGCAGCATAGTTTGCATCTGAATACCGTGCTGTTAGATAACAATAGTGTGCCTAGATCCGGGACAATCTCGAGGGCGGGGAGAGCTCTCTCCCATCACGTCTCTCACGGGAAGAGGCGGAAATACACGAGATAGCTCGGTTCACCTCGATTCCCAGTCGTTTCCTGGGGGGTCTCGTGAGAACTCTAAGATTTAGAAGTTCCCACCTTTACCCGCCCGAGACTGTCCACCTGGAATTGAGCTTCCAACCCTAGCATTACATAATGGGACAAGGTAAATATAAATAGGCAGACATCTAATGTACTGTGATGAAATCTTAAAAAAAAAACAACAACAAACCCCAAGCCCACAACCTGACATGGTTCGCAGATGATGGGAAGGGTCAGGGGAGGGGAGGAGTTTATTTTCAAGAATATCAGTGAAAAATGTAATACAAAAAGGGCAGTTTGGAAGATAAACAATGAATTAATAAGTTAAATGAAAGATTTTTATTTTAAATATTACTCTAATACCCAGTTTTATGCTGTTGCATCTTCGTTACTCAAACCTTCTTTCCATTACTTTTAGCAAATTTCAATCTGCTGATAGGATGCATATTTTCAATAAATACAACAGCAGGAGATTCCATACTGGCAGGACACCTGCTAAGGATTTTTATTCATGTACGTGCTCCTAGTGCAAAGCAATTATATTATTTCAAATATTTTAAAATGTTTCTATTACTAATGTAACTGCAGGCTGCCTCACACATTTCTGCTTTCCTTTTGCTTTCTCTTTGTCTAAATCAGAGTGGGAAAGACTTACTTATGCTGTTTGTAAAAGCCAGCAATAGTTTAGGAGTTCTACTGTTTATTTAAATTTTATCATGAAGAAACAGAATATATTACCTAAATACACTGATTCTCTTATTCATATAAGACGACTTCTATTCTTTATTTTTCAACCCTTTATTCTAGGTAACTGATTAAGTTTTCTAAGTCAGCTCCCAATGTCATAAATACTAGATAAGGGAGTACTGAAGTAAGTACACTAAGAGTTTTAGTAAAGGGGGAAAGCTGAATAAAAATTCTCCTAAAGTTTTTTTAAACATTTATTTTTAGATTTTCAGTTCCAAATTCTCCCCTTCCCTCCCTCCACTCTCCCAACCATTGAGAACACAAGCAATATGATAGCCGTTACATATGTGAAAGCATACAAAACACATTTCTATATTAGTCATTTTGAAGGAAAAACAAGAAAAATAGAGAAAAATACACTTCAATCTATACTTAGAGTTCCTGTTTCTCTCTGGAGGAGGACAGCATTTTTGGGATTGTCTTAGATCGTCTGAATCTGAGTAGTTAAGTCTTTAACAGTTTATTACTATTATAATACTGCTGTTACCATATACAGTGTTCTTCTGGTTCTGCTCAATGCACTTTGTTTCAGTTCATATGAGTCTTCCCAGGTCTTTCTGAAACCATTCTGTTCATCATTTCTTAAAGCACAACAGAATCGATTACAATCATATACCGCAACTTGTTCAGTCACTCCCCAGTGGAAGGGCATCCCCTCAATTTCCAATTCTTTGCCACCACAAAAAAAGAGCTGCTACAAATATTTCTGTACATGTAGGTCCCTTCCCTTTTGCTATGATCTCTGGGATACAGGTCTAATAATGATATTTCCAGCTCAAAGCACATGTGCAGTTTTATAACTTTTTAGGCACCCAAACTGTCTCCAGAATGGCTTGACCAGTTCACAACTAACAATATATTAGTATACATATTTCTTCATATCCCCTTCATAATTTGTGATTTTTCTTTTCTGTCTTGTTAGTCTGATAGGTGTGAGGTGGTACCTCAGTGTTGCTGTAACTTGCAATTCTCTATTGATTTAGAGTATTTTTTCATATGATTACAAATAGCTTTGATTTCTTCTTCTAAAAACTGCCTGTTCATATCCTTTGACCATTTATTAATTGAGGGAAAGACATACACACACATACATATATGATTCAGTTTCCTATATATTTAAGAAATGAGATCTTTATCAGAGTCTTAAGGTAAAAAGCCCTACCCAAACCCTTCCACCCCAGTTTCCTGCTTTCCTTCAGAATTTGGTTGCATTGGTTTTGTTTGTACAAAAAGTTTTACATTTCAGGTAATCAAAATTATCCATTTTACTACACGTGATTCTCTCTATCTCGTTGGCCATAAACTCTTCCTTTATCTATAGATCTGACAGATACTTTTCCCCATATTCCCCTAATTTACTTATGGTACCACCCTTTATGTCTAAATCATTTACCTATTTTACTTTATCTTTATATATGATATGGGATATTTGGCCCCGACTAGTTTCTACCAAACTACTTTCCAGTTTTCCCAAAGATTTTTGTCAAATAGTGAGTTCTTACCCTCAAAGATTGGATTTTTGGGTTTATCAAACACTAGCTTACTATGGTTAATTCTTTTTGAATATTGTGTAGCTAATCTATCGCTCTATTTCTTAGTCAGTACCACATTGTTTGGATGATTATTGCTTGGTAGCACGCTTTGAAATCTGGTACTGCTGGGACAACTTTCACTTTTTTTTTTCCATTCTTTTATTCTTTCAGATGAATTTTGTTATAATTTTTTCTAGCTCTACAGAATAATTCTCTGATAAACTATTGGTATGGCACTGAATAAGTAAATTAATTTAGGTAGAATTACATTGGCTTGGTCTACCCATGAGCAATTAATATTTTTCCTATTGTTTAAATCTGTATTTATGTGAAGTGTTTTATAATTGCATACACATAGTACTTATGTGTGATCTTGCAAGTAGACTTCCAAGTATTTTTTGTTGTCTGCATTTATTTTAAAGAAAATTTCTCTTTTTATCTCCTCATGATGGATTTTGTTGGCAATATACAGACATGTGGCTGATTTTGTGGGGTTATTTTATGTTCTGCAAACCTGCTTAAGTGGCTGATTTTTCTGACTAGTTTTCTTAGCTGATTCTCTGGAGTTCTCTAAGCATACCATCCTATATCTGCAAAGAGTGCCAGTTCCTTGGTGCCTATTCTTATTCTTTCCATGTCTTTTTCTTGTCTTATTGCTATAGTTAGAATATCTCATACATGTTGAATAATAACAGTGATAACATCCTTCACCTCTGATTTTATTGAGAAGGTTTCTAGTCTATCTCCATTACAGACAGTACTTGCTCTTCATGTTAGTTAGAATTCATAGGTTCCCAAAGTGGGTGATACAACCCCCTGGGTTGAACTGGAATGATTGGGAAGGGATGGGGGGAGGGCAGGTGCAGTTGGTGGTAATAGCCCAGGGTACAACTGGTGAGTGTTGACTAAAAATAAGGAGGCAGTAGAAGCATAAGGAAAGAAGGTAAGAAAATTTTGAAAAACCATTCGTACATGTTTCATCTGTCGTGGAATAATTAAAGTCATAGTGATTACATTATTTTCCTAATAAGCATTCAAAATGCAAGTTATAACAGATTAGTAGTCAAGTCCACAGACAGGTCTTAACAAGCAAGTGTTGGCAGGAGAATGTGCTGTGCACATTGTTGGGAAGTTCAGCATGCATAGGCAAGAATGTATGTGTGTAATGACTTGATGACAATATGATACCATACAGTTACATCATGTAATAGTGCATCATCAAAATTTCAATTCAAGAAAAAAATGCACAAAGTTATAATAAATTATTAAACTGAAGATGTGCCATTACAAATAATACTTTTTTTGAAATGATACAAATTAAAAAAAATTAAAGGAAGTAGATTTCTGAGGGGTGAGGTGCTGAGTAATTTTTTTTTTAAGGTGGCAGAAGGCCAAATAAATTTGGGAGCCTCTGACTTAGATAGCACAGAGCATTTTAAGAGAAGCTCCTTTTATTCCAATGCTTTTTAGCATTTTTAATAGCAGTGAGTTTAAATTTTGTCAAAAGCGGTTTTTGCATCTATTGACATAATCAAATGATTTATGCAATATTTGTTATTGATATGGTCAATTATGTTTATAGTTTTCCTAATATGGAATCACCCATTCATTCTTGGTATAAATTCCACTGGGTGGTTGGTGTGATCTTTGTGATATTTTGTTATAATCTCCTTGCTAGTGTTTTATATAAATTTTTGCCTCAATATTTATTACGGAAACAGGTTTGTAGTTTTTTTATTCTATTTTTGTTCTCCTTGGCTTAGGTGTCAAAACCATATTTGTGTCACAGAAGGAATTTGTTAGTACTCTTTACATAGTAATGGAATTAACTATACGTTAAATGTTTGGTAGAATTCACTTATAAATCCATGTAGTTGCAAGGAAGTTTTTTTTCTTAGGGGGCTCATTCATTTATGGTTTATTCAATTTCTTTTCCTAAGATATTTCTTTAAGTATTCAATTTACCTTTCTGATAAGATGGGAAATTTATATTTTTGTAAATATTCAACCATTTAATTTAGATTGTCATATTACTAGCATATGACTGGGCAAAATAACTTAAAAAATGCTTTTCTTTCTTATTGGTGATACATTCATCCTTTTCATTTTTGATACTAGTAATTCAGTTTTTTTTAAAAAAAAATCAAATTAACAAATGGTTTATTTATTTTATTGTGTTTTTCCCTCCATAAAAACTATTTTCATTTATTAGCTTAATGATTTTTTAAATAATCTTTCTTTTGATTTTAAGGATTTCTGTTTTGGTGTTTAACTGGAGATTTTTAATTTATTCTTTTTTTCTAATGTTTTTTAGTTGCATACCCAATTCATTGACTTCCTTTTTCTCTTCTTAAATGTTTAGAGATATGATATCTCCTAAAGTACTGCTTTGGCCTCTGGTATGATACTTTGTTATTTTATTGTCTTTTTCTTCAATAAAGTTACTGATTAGTTCTAGAATTTATTCTTTGAATTACTCATTCTTGTGCATTATTTAGCTTCTAATTAATTTTTAATCTATGCTTCCAATACCCTTTACTGAATGCAATTTTTATTGCATTATGGTCTAAAAAGGGTAAACTGAACATTTCTGCTTTTCAACATTCATTTGTAAGGTTTTTATGCTCTAATACCACATCAATTTTTGTGAAAGTGTTACATACAGCTGAGAAAAAGGTACACTTCCATTCTCATCTAATTTTTTTCCAGAGGTCTATCATTAAATTCTGTCATCTTCTTAAACTTCTTTCTTATTTATTTTATGGTTACATTTATCTAGTTCTGAGAGGGGTAAATTGAGGCTCCCCATTAGTATAATTTTAATTCCTATTTCCTCCTGTAATTCATTTAACTTTTCCTTTAAGAATTTGGATGCTATACTCTTGATGCATATGTTTATTCTTAATATTACTTGTCTATGGTACCTTCTAGCAAAATGTAGTTTCCCCACATACCTCATTTAATTAGGTCCATTTTTGCTTTTCCTTTGTCTGACCTCATGATTGTTCCTTCTGCCTTTTTAATTTCAGCTGAAGCATAATAGATTGTGCTGCAGTCTCTTACTTCAACTCTCTATATAAGTCTCTCTGTTTCAATGTATTTCTTGTAAACAATGTATTATTGGATTCTGGTGTCTAACTCATTCTATCTGCTTCCATTTTACAGATGAATTCATCTTTTTCACAGTCAGTTATGATTATAATATTCTTCCCTCCATTCTATTTTCTAATGGTTATCTTCTGTCTCTCTCTGTCTCTTTCTCTCTCTCTCTCTCTCAATCTCTTCTTCCCTGCCCCAGCCTATCATTCTTCAAAAGTCTTTTTTCCTTTTGATCACTGCATCCCTTAATCTGGACTCACTCTTATCATCCCCTCTTACTTTCTCAGCCTCTTCCCCTCCCTAGTTTTCTGTTGAGCAAGATAAATTTCTACATCTGAGTGTGTATATATACTCTTCCATCTGAACCAGTACAGATGTACTGGCCTCCAAGGCCCACAGCTAGTGTCTCTGCTGCACCGTGCTCCTGGCCAGCTCCTACAGGAATGCCACAGACCTCTGTGTCTCACCTCCTGCCTCCTGGGCTGGAAAATGCCTCACCCCAATCTTTTGTTGGTTATGCTGTATTAGAATTTGATTTGACACATTATTTCAAAGTTGTTTAGAGGGGAATGTTGGGAGAGTTCAGAGAGAATTCTTTCTTTACCATTTTTCTGCCTCTAAGGTTTCTATTACAGGTCCTGTGTTATGGTTGAAAGAACACTGTATTTTGATTTTTGATCACCACCTCTCTCAGTCTTCCCTTCCTCCTTTCAGCTCCTTCCCTTTCACTCCCCTTTACCCTTACTACTTCTTCCCTCCCTTTTAGTCTCCCCTCCCTTTTCTTTCCTCCTTCCTTCCTACTACCTATAGAGCTAGTTAGATTTCTATACTTAACTGAGTTTGTTGTTCCCTCCTTGAACCAAATCAGATGAGAGTAAATCTCAAACAATGCTCATTTCCCTCCCGTCTTTTCCTCTACTGTAATATATTTTTGTGCCTCTTCCTGTGATGTAATTTACCATTTTCTGCCTCCTCCTTTTCACATCTCCTGTTACAACCCCTTTGCAACCTTAACTCACATTTTTATTATCACATCATTTACTTTATACCCGCTCCCTCAACCTTTGTATATTCCTTTTATATATCACGATAAATATACAATTCTCAAGATGAACAAGTATCATCTACTCTTACAGGGATGTAAACAGTTTGCCCATATTGAATAACAAGCTTTTTTATGCCTCTCTTGAGACTTGTGTTTGAAAAGCGAATTTTCTATCAAACTCTGGCCTTTTCATCAGGAAGGTCTGGAAATTTCTTCTTTCATTGAATATCCATCTCCTTGCCTAAAATATTATGCTCAACTTTGCTGGGTAATTGATCCTTGGTTGTTGTCCCAGCTCTTTTGTCATACGGAATATCACATTCCACTTCCTTCGATCTTTTAATGTAGAAGCTGCAAGGTCCTGTGTGATCCTGACTGTAGCTCCTTGAAATCTGAATGGTTTCCTTTGGGCTGCCTGCAGTATTTTCTCCTTCACTTGACAGTTCTGGAATTTGGCAATGATATTCCTTGGTGTTTCTAGTTTGGGATCCCTTTCAGGAGGTGAACAGTGGATTCATTCGATGACTATTTTACCCTCTTGTATCTAGGACTTCTGGGCAGTTTTCCTTGATGATTTCTTGGAAGATATTCTCCAGGCTCTTTTTTCATCATGGCTTTCTAGTAGACCAATAATTCTCAGATTTTCTCTCCTGGATGTATTTTTCAGGTCAGTTGTTTTTCCCATTAGATACTTTACATTTCTTCCAACTTTTCATTCTTTAGATTCTGTTTGACTGACTCTTGATGTCTCATAGAGTCATTAGCTTCTACATGCCCAATTCTAATTTTTACCAAATTGTTTTCTTCAGTTAACTTTTGAATCTCCTTTTCCATCTTTCCAATTGTTTCTTTTAAGTACTCATTTTCTCAGGTTAGTTTTTGTACTTCCTTTTCCATTTGTCCAATTTTCCCAGTTGGGTTTTGTGCTTCCTTTTCCATTTTTCCAATTTTCCTTCTTAAGGAGCTGTTCTCCTCAGTGAACTTTTTTTCATATTTTTAAAATCACTGACCCATTTTTCTTCTATTTCTCTAATTTGGTTTTTAAAATCCTTGCTGAGCTGTTCCAAGAATGCTCTTTGGTCTTGAGATCCATTCATATTCCCCTCTGAAGTTTCAGATGGGAGTACAGTCTCAATGCTGACCTCTTTGGTATTTATGTTTTGGTCCTTGTTCCCATAGAAAGACTCTATGGTCTTTTCTGCTTTGCTTCTTGTTCATGATCATCACCCTTTTACTGGCTTTTAAAGTAGATCTCTGCTTCTGGGGCACAAGGGGTCTGTCCCACAGTTCTTTTGCCTTGAACTTGAGGCTTTGTGTGTTGTGGTCTCTGGTTTTTTCAGCTACAAGCTAAAATGCTGTGGCTTATCTGGTGCTGAGGTGGCTGGTGTGAGGTAGAGGTCAGGTGAAGTCTTTCTTGGTTTCCCTGGAGTTACTTTGGAGCTAGCTGGTTTAAGTGTGGGGAAGGGGTGGTCTGGCCACAAGAGGTCTCCTCTGCTGAGCTAGAGCATAGGCAAGCTCAGTGGTTGGTGATACCATCTACACTAGTGCCTTCCTGATTCCCCCAGGGTGCTAAGGCATGCCTGGGGTCCTGGTGTTGATGGTTGCAGGGTTCCACCCCCCTGGGGCTCAGGATCTCCTCCTGGTTTGCAGAGGTGGGGCTGTCTGGGACAGTTCTGGTCCCCTTCAGCCATAGCAAGAGGGATGCTCCTTAGTGATTTTCCTGACATCAAGCGCTAAGAGACTGCTTGCCCCTTCAGCTGATCCCACCGTTCCAGGATTTTTCCTAGGGAAGCATTTTGTGGGTCTTTCAAGGTCATCAAGGGGAGGGGGAGAGCATTTACCAATCACTCTGCCATCTTGGCTCCCGGAATTTCAAGCAGATGACATACAGACTCTCACTTGCTCAGTTCTGCTGGACTCCTGTCCTGAGCTGATATTCCGCAGTGGACCGCTGCTTCAGATGGGGCTTCCTGCCTGGTCCTGCCATGATGGGGAAGGTGCTAGTACAACCTGTGTGCTGTGTGCTCCTCCAGCCTCGCACAACAGATCCTTCCTGTCAACCCTCCAGTCTGTCCTGGACTGTGAACCTGCTACAGTCTGTCTCCTATTGGATTCTGTCCTTCCAAAATCCATTCAGATTCTCTTTTTAGAGGTATTGGAAGGAGTTTGTCTAAGAGCTTAGGTGAGTAGTTGCTCTCGCTCCGTCATCTTGGCTCCGCCTCAGAACACTGTATTTTGAGTAAGAAGGTCTGGGTGAAAATACTATCTGTGCAATTTACTAGCTATGTAGTCTTGGGGTAAGATAATTAAAAAACTACTGAGATGACCTACCTTCTTCCTCTTGACTGAGGCATAATGAACTGGCAATGCTAGTCAGTTAGCAAAGCCAACAGCTTTATTTGTTTTTCTGAGTTATATATCTCTGTTGAAAGCGAGGGATTCTACTAGGTAATTAGGTTAAGGGGTAGTGATAAATACGAAAAAGAGAACATCAATAAAATATTTTTTTTTTAAAAAAACAAAAAACACAGGGCTTTCTTTTTACTGAAATGTCTTTCAATAGTTTTTAATTTTACAATAAAAATTTAAAAATTACTACTTCACAGGGAGTTGTAAGGCTCAATTTCAATTCAACAAGCATTTGTTAAGTATTTACTATGGGCAATGCTTTGTTTTGACAACTAAGAAAACTATCAACTTATTTGCCAATTTTCCCATTTTAACAAAAATTTTGTGTGCATAATCTATGCATTCCATCATGTATAGATAAAGGGCATCTTTGATGTGGGCATTAGACAGGAAAATTCAATTTTTAAGTAACATTTCCTAGAAGATCACATCTGTACCATCATACAATTAAAAGATATATAGACAAGCTCCCATTGTTCTTTCTTACTATTTGCTGCCTATTTAAAAAAACAAAAAGAAAAAAAAGCATTTGACTCAGAGAAAAATGTTTTAAAGATTTTTCTAAAATGGGTATCTCTCATACATTAACCAAAATTTTAAGATTAACTGAAAGATAAAACAACATGATAAATAAGTGTGTTTTACACCTCTCTAATGATTAACATCAAGTGAAGCACAAAGAAGGGAAATATATATCTGCCCAATGTGTTTATCAAGGTTTTGGAGTGGTGATCAGAATCCAAGTTAAAGAAGGATTCCCTATGATTGTCCCTCAGATGCTCCTGTTTGGAGAAGGCCCTGAATGGTTACATTAAGACTAGAACATGACAGAATCTCCTAGATGAGATCCACAACCATTCAAAAGAGTTTGGCCAAATAAACCACAGGAAAAAAATGCCTACTATCCAGATTATGCTATGCTATGCAATTAGATGGATAACTTACACAGCTTGTAGTAGGTTTTTATTAATTCAGTCTTTTCTTCCTCTTCCAAAGATCACTCAGTCCAAGAATATGTGTATGGTAGTATGCTATGAAATAGGAATATCAAGATGATAATGAAACATTTCCTGCTCTTAAGGAGCTTACATTCTACTAAGGCATACAACATGTAAATAGAGAAATTCATGATAACTTTTAAAAAGTTATTAATAGAAAATGTTAATAACTCAAGGTTTAGAAAAGACTTCTCACGGGTACTGACAATTGAATATAACCTTAGAGAAAGGTAAGGATTCTAAGAAACTGAAATTAGGAAAGAGTCCATTTTAGTTATGGAATATAGCCTGTATAAAGTCATAGAAGAAACAGAAATGAAGAATATAAGGAATCCAAGAATGCTAGTTCAGTGGGAACCTAGGGTATTTGAAGGTGGAGAAAGAGCATAAATTACTTTGTAAACTGGAAATTATTATATGTCACTTACTGCTATTGATAATAATATAATTAACAATCATAATAAACATAATTATCATAACATTGTGATGATCTCAGTCCTAGCACAGTGATTTGCATAGATGCTAAAAATATTTGTTAATTTGAATTTAATAGAAAAACTAGTAAAAGTGTCAGAATAAGAGGGAGCAGTGCAGCTATGCTCTTCCTCCTCACAATTACCCCAAGAGCAGTTAATTTTTCTTCCAAGTCTGAGAGCATCATACCAAATAATGATCAGAAAAATCACAAAAGAACCACAGTGAGTCATTTTTTCAGTCTAGGTAAGCACTGAAAGATAGACAATGGCTTATGGTTATAGGGGAAGAAGTTGAGCTAGGAAGATCACAGAATCTTTCAGCACTGGGACTAAATCGGGGCCTGTGGCTATTGAATCCAGGAGGGAATGAGCCTCACATTAAGCAGGGAGCAAGAAAATGAATAAGCTGGCAGTTGTATCTGTCCTCAGAACTGGATTCAGTTCCCCATCATAAGCTGAGGCCTGCTCTATAACTAGAGCACACAGCTCAGATCAAGGAGGAGCCTGCAGTTTTGTACTTGGAGAGTCTTCCATGTAGCTGACAGGGGGTAGAGTCAGCTAAGGCTGCACTGGGATATGAAAGTTTGCAAGTCCCTGGCCTGAATCACCCCTAAAATTCTGGACCTCAGCATTTATCATTTGGAAAAAGCCCACAAAAGGCCCTGACATTCTCTCTAGAGTGAAAACATTCTGACTTTTAACACCAACTCTTAATCTGGGAAGTAAGTCTTGATGAATAACCAAACTAAAAATACTCATAATAGATATTTTGATGCAAGGAAGCAAAATAAATAAATCTAGAAGGCCAAATTAATTGCAAAACATCTAAAAACAAAGTCTCAAAGAAAAACACAGCATGGGCACAAATTAAATCAGAATTCCTACAAGATATGCATCAAGAGCTTTAAAAATGTTAAAAATGACATTATAAATGAGAGGACTAAAGGAAGAAATAGAGGAAAAATGATAGCTTTGGAGGAAGTAATTGGAAGGAGAATTAATAACTTAGTACAAGAGGCACAAAAACTGTATCCAAGTAACAAATTCCTTGACAATTAGTATGGACCAAATAAAAGTTAATGGCTCCATTTTACAACCAAAAATACTAAAAGTCAAATGATAAAAATTTTAAAGGAAATGTAAGGTATTTCATATTAAAAGAAACAATCACTCCCTCCTCCCCACCAAAAATCTGACCTGGTAAATAGAACAAGAAGAGAAGACTTAAGATTCACTAGATTACTTGAAAAACATGACTGTCCATCAAATCATGAATGAACATTTCCCAGATCTATTAGACCTAGAGGGTAGAGTGAAAGCAGATCATCACTGATCACCATCTGAAAGAAAGTACAAAGTGAAAATTCCCCATAATGGCATAGGGCCAAGGAAGAAACGAGAAAAATGTCAACGAAAGCCATGCTACATCTGGACATGAATGTGGTGGGACCAATGGTGTACAGACATTACACTGAGCCTAAGCCCCTCCCTGGGGTTTTTTTTGGAGGAGCTCTTGATTACTGCTGCCTCCAGACACTGAGCCTTGGAGGCTACAGCTGTCTCTGGTTCACAGCCTGTTAGTTGAAAAGCAACACTGTCTATGTTGGGACTAACTTTGCTCTTCTCGTTTCTTACCATATGAACTTCTGGCTGACTTTGTGTGGTTCTATGATAGAAGAAGTTGTAATTTCTCAATGAATCTTTTGATCATTATTCAATCTGGTAGGACTTTTTTATTTATTTATGTATATTATGTTTATTATTTATTTGTTCATTTCTCTTTTTCTAAGAGGAAGTAAGTGGAAGACAGAGAAAATTTTGTTAAATAAATGAAATGAATGTAACTGCATGGCAGCATTATAAATTTAGAACTGGAAGGGTCCTCAAAGGCCAAGTAGTCTAATATTCTCATTTTACAGTTGAGGAAACTGAGGCCCAGAAAGATTAAGCGATTTATCCAAGGCCATAAAGGTAGTAAATGAAAGAAGTAGGATTTGAACACAAATCCTCTGACTCTAAATCTATCATTCTTTCCATTGTGTCATGCTAATACCCTTCCATAGCTGACAGTCATATAGTGATTTAGCATTTGCAGTGTCCACTACATAGATTATTTCCTTTGTTCTCATAATTACCCTGTAAGGTCAGTAGTATTTTTTAACAGGTAAGAAAACTGTGGCCCAGAAATTTGAAATGACTTGCTTAGGGTGACATATTTGTTGCCCAAGAAGCAGAATAGGACTTGAAACCAAATACTACAACGCAGTGGCCATCTGAAATTCATACATTAAGAACAATGAAGTCTATGTGTTACATCTAGGACACGAATTATAGATGTATTACAAATCATGTGTCAGTACTAAGAAAAAGGTTTTTATCTGAAAAGTGCCAGATGGCTACGTATCTATTTTATTTTGTCATTTACAACTGTAATCCAAAGTTCTAAGTATATTGTGAAATAAAGGGACTTTTGATGTATGCTTAGAATCAGAGTATTTTAGATAAAAAATTAGTTTCTAGAATCTAAATATATTATCTTTTTGGCTACCTGTAAATCGTGATTTGTTTCTTTAAGAAAGCAAAACAAAAACATTATGCCTATGTTTTAGTTAAAAGTTCATTTATCGTCACATGAATACTCTCGAAATGAAACGTTTTACAAAACTTCATTAGGGCCATATAACTTCAAATCATTATTGTTTTACGATTTAAAAAACAAGTGACTTAAGAAAAAAAAGCTTAATATCCTTAAACTTCATTTCTATTCGCTCTCTAATAAATACCATCTGGTGTGTACTTTAGGGATATAATACCCATCAAAAACTCAGTTGTATTATGAGAACCAGCACCAAGTTGATCTGAAATGCATATTTGAACAGATGTGTTTAAATTACATCTCTGACTATCCACATGCATAAATTCTGAGCAAGCATGTGTTGATTTAAAATTCATAAAAAGGAGGATTTCAAGATGCATCAAAAGTGAACAGCATCTCAGTGGATCAGGGCTCACATTACGAAAGGTTATTACTAAAAATAAAGTTTGCATTTATTAAGGGTTGCACCAGGGAGCTGTTCATGGAACTGACTTAATGTTTGCTGCACTGAATCAACCACTGAAACTACACTAATCTTCTATAACCTCCCCATGTTAAGCATTAAAACTGTCAGGCACTGGTAGAAATAATGGGATTTTAGACATCAAAAAATCATTATGTGCTATCTCTATTGGCTGACACTGACATGGCCTACTTTTGGCCATGCTTCAATCTTATTTTTATATTATTTTGTGAAACTATCAACAAAACATTCAAACACATTATTCTCTATACAATCCTGTAATAGGTTTCAGAGATATTCCCAAAAAACCATAATTTAAAGTTATTTGGAAACTATAATCAGATCAATCATTATTATTCTGCAAGAAGCAGTATTGGAAAAATACACTAAACGAATGCAAATACAACGTTCTTCAGATTGTAAAATGATATATGGTAACATGTCTGCTTGTAAAGATGTGCATTATTTTATTTGATCTTCATAGTAACCCTGGGAAGTAGGTGTACTATTATCATTATTTTACACATGGAGAACCTGAGGCAGGAAGCGGCTAAGTGACTTATATAGGGTCATATAGCTAAGAATCTTGGTCTGGATCTGTACTTAGATTTTCTTTACTTCAAAATCAGAATTCTCTCTACTACAACAATGAGCTACCTCTTGTTGTTGTTGTGTTCGTCCTTTGTTGCCAAAGACCATGCCATCAGAGAAATAATGACATGACCTGCACTTGACTTTGTCTTGAATGAGGGAGGGCTGTGCAGGTCACCATCCTCACTTCTCCTCCAGAGCCATCTGAATCCAGTGACCAGATATTTATTCATCAGGATCACTGGAGATGGTCCAGGATGCACTGGGAGACCTTATCCCCTGTAATGCCTGTTTGTTGAATAGGCCTGTTTCAAAAGTAGCCAGGAGATGGCCCCTTTAATGAGGTAAAGAAAAAGAAAGATATCAGGCTGGGATTAAGGTGTCAGTTCCCCTAATGGACTTACACAGATACTAAAAATTACTCATTCTAGTAGTGATAACTTATGGTGAGCCATCCAAACTCCTGAATTTCCTCCTAACACTTAAGAAAGAAGACCCAAAGCAGGAAAGGTGTTAGGAACTAGTTCCTGAATGAGCTAGTTATAGATTTTTACTTCCAATATGACTGAGGGTGAAACAAGGATGTTCATTATCACCACTGTTATTCAGTATTATACTAGAAATGTTAGCTTTAGCAATAAGAGAAAAAAAAGAAATTGAAAGAATTAGAATAGGCAAAGAAGAAACAACGCTATCACTCCTTGCAGATGATATGATAATGTAGTTAGAGAGTCCAGGAGAATCAAGTAACAAACTACTTGTAATAAACAAATTTAGCAGAGTTGCAGGAGATAAAATAAACCCACATAAATCATTGGCATTTCTATATATTACTAACAAGGCCCAACAGCAAGAGATAGAAAGAGAAATTCTGTTTAAAGTTACTGGAGACATTATAGATTTTCACCATTTATATAATTTACATGTAAACAGAATTGTATCATTACTTAAACCAGAAAAACCTGTTACCTAAATGTGTAACGAATGTTTTCAACATGTAAGGCAAAAAACCAAGTAATCTACAATGACAACAACTAACAACATAAAAGAAACACAAAACAGAAACTGATCAACCTTGATATCAAGGCAGAAATATGTAAAAGTTTTTAACTAATTGCTTATTTTGAAATATAATTTTAAGGCAGCATACTACAATCATGACTATTTTGCCCAAAGCATGGTTTTTCATGAAAACAATTTCACATTTAGGTAAATGAAGTTTCTGTGGCTGTTTAATGATAAATAAAATGTATCCAGTGCTACTTACAATCATGAAATTTTGCACCAGAATGAACCATACCAGTCATCTAGACCAGGGTTTCTTAAATTTTTTCACTAGACCCTTTTGCATCTTTCAGCAGTGTTTGTTGGCATTGTGTGGCTTGAGGGTTGCAACCCACAGTTTAAGAAGTGCTGATCTAGACCAAGATTGTGTCCAATGAACATCTTGGATATCTTTGTATTTAAAACTGGAGACTTTCTACTTTTCACTCTAATATGTTCATAAGGTTCTCAGATATACCAATATGGTTATTTAAAATCCTTTCCACACATTTACAATAGTGACAGTAACACTTAAGAGAGGGGGCGGCATTGCTGGGCTCACCAATTTTAAGGACATTATTTTTATCACCTGAATTTTTTAAAAAATTATTTATTCTGATCTTAAGAAATAAAATAAGCATGTTCTTAATATACTTGAATAGAAAAAATAGATTGCATTTGAAACTGCAAAACTATTAAGTATAAGTTGCTGTTCTTTTTAAATATATGATAAAGTTACCATGTTAAATTTCTTTTTTTTCTTCCCTCCCCTTCCCCCAGAGATGGCTACCATTAGATACAAATATGTATATACATAGGTGGTTTGCAATTAATTTGATGTACTAATTTGAATTTTTAATTGATACTTTAAACTTCTTATGGCAACCTGAGTTACCATTTTATATTTACATTTCTGGTTGAAAATACTGAGGTAAAGGCTGATGTTAAAATTGCAATATCAAGTCCATAAGTTGTAACTTTTGGACACTCATATGGGGCTAGCGTGTGGGTTTTTTGGGGAGCGGAAGTGACGGGGATGGTATGATAATTCTGTAGTCTGCAAAGAGATTATCTGTAGGGATAGAGAATAGGAACCAAGGTAAGGGTTGTGGGGCTGGATAGGTCCCTGCTGTCCAGAGGTATATTCCTCTTGTATATATTCATATATTGTGCCGATTTCTCTTCCCTCTGGAAAAGGTTGAGGAAATTGTGGTATGTGGGTCATTAAAGTGTCATATCTAAGGATGTGATATTCATAATCAAGGAGCTGGATATGTGCTCAGGTGGGAGGTGGGGAGGGGAAGAAGGATGTGATGAGACACAATCCTAAATTCAACAGATGCTATGTCCCTGGAATTGCTTCCTAAACCACTCTTCCACACTATGGCAGAATTCTTGACAGTCAGAAGTCACAGATTCATGGGATTTTGGAGAGGGGGATGAGCATAGGATTTATATTCCTACCTTGGGGAACTTCTAAGCTCAATACCTTCATTTTATATTACAAGATCACTGAGGTCCTGAGATACTAAATGACTTGGAGGTAGTTAGGGTTCACAGTTAGGTCGTTTGACTCTAAATCAAGTGCTCTTTCTATTATAACATGAGGTTACAGGGCTCTGACAGATGGTCACTGTGTGACCCAACAAAGGGGAATGGCCTCAAACACTGCTAAAAATGTCCTGACTGGCAGGCTTTACGTGTGGTGCACTAATAGCCTCAAGGTTTAATGCTACAGTTGCTCCTCCCAGGTTCAAACACAGGAGGCATTTCACATATCTGTTGCTCCTGAGCCGTAGTATAGAAGTACAAATGACCATTCGCTCCCTGGCCCCTTAAAAAGCAGGAACAGTTTACATTCTGTCTTTCCATGCTGATTTCCTTCCCTTATGGAATCAGTTACTAAATCATCTACAATTCCAGCTTCCTATCTCCAATTCTAAATCTAATCTAAACTTTCAACACTGAGATCCCCCTTCTCATTTGCTTAACCTGTTCCACCTCTAATTGAGAAACACAAGGAAAAAAATGACGAACATGCATAGTTCAAAACAAATGTCCACAATGGTCATGTTCAAAAAGCTAATGTCTCATTTTGCATTCTGAATCCTTCACCTGTCAGGAGGCGGGTGGGTAGAAGTTTTCATCTTTAGATCTCTGGAATCCTGGCTAGTCCTTACACCGATAAGAGTCCAGAAAAATAGTATTCCATCACACTGATACACGAAAACATGTTCATCAATTCTCTAATTTGTGGGCACCTCCTCAGATTTCCATTCTTTGCTACCTCAAAGGAGCTATACATATTTTTGTATATCCTTGGTATTCACTTTTGAACTAAGGATAATAGCTAACATTTCTATAGCACTTACTATGTGCCAGGCACTGTGCTAAGTGTTTTATATTTATCATTTAATTTGATCTTCACAATAACCCTGTGAGGTACGTGCAATCATTATCTCCATTTTACAGATGAGGAAGTGGAGGAAAACAGATGTGAAGTCACTTATTCAAGGTCACACAGCTATGAAGTGTGAGGCCAAATCTGAATTCCTATCTTCCTTACATTTACTCCATCTACTGCATCACCTAGCTGAGCAATCAATCAATAAACAGTTATTAGGTGTTGACTGTGTGCCATTAGGCTCCGTCTAATTCGCTCTTCTTTTCCCCCTATTTTCAATTTGAATGATGGCAGGTGCTGTTATTATTCTTGTTTTACAGCCGAGGTAAACAGAGGTTAAATGACTTGGCCAGAGTCACACAGATTTGTCTGAAGCTGCACTGAATTCAAGTCTTCCTGGCTCCAGTGCAGCACCGTCAACTGTGCTGGAATCCAGAGAGTATAGCGCAGAACCAGGCTAGAAGTGGGCATGGCTAGTGTGGGCACTTCCTGAAATTGAAGTTCTGGACAGGAATTCACCAAACGGGAGGGCAAGGCAGCAGGGGTAGAGACAGCTCCATTTTGAGAAGTCAGCTGAGAGGGGATATAAACATTCAAATTAAAGGGAAAAGGAAAGAACCAAACCAAACAGAAACAGATTCTGCTGAACAAATTGTTTTCACTTACATATGAATATGATGGAATGCCATGGATAAACTGATGTGGAATGAAATGAGCAGAACAATTTATACATGCACAATGATATTATAAAATTTAAGGACTGCTCAACGTAATGGCCAAATTGCTTCCAGAGAAACTTTGATGAAGCATATTATCAACCTCCTGGCAGAGGTCGTATATTCAAGATGTTGCTAGAAACATTCATTTTGGACATGGTCACTTGTGTGAATTTGTTTTCATTCATGAAGCTTATTTGTTACAAAGATTTTATTTCTCTCTTTCAGTCTCTATGCAAAAAGTTTGGAGTTGGGGGGTAGGGATTGGAGATGCCCCCAAAGAGCCATCAAAATATTTTTTAAATGCACAGAACATAAGAAAATTCAGAAGGAAAGAGAGAGAAAAAAGAACAGTTTTCAAAGTTACATGCTGAATTTATCATGTATCTTTTTAAAAAGCTAGAAGTATTAAAATAGAAATCACTAATTCATCTATAACTCTCTTCTGGTGTGTTTATGAAAATTCTCATCCTAAGGGTAAGTTCATAATTTTAAAAAAATTAAAGAAACAAAATTCTAACAAACTCCATTTTCTTTCTACAAAAGAGAATTATAGACCAATATCACTAATGGGAATCAATAATATAAAAAAGTCCTAACTAAAAGACTAAACCAATGTTTAATGCAAAAGAGCTAAAAAAGAAGTATGTTTTCTTGAAATGTGCAATGGTTCCAAAAATCGTGGTACATAAATATAATAAAACATTACTGAACCGTATAAAATGAAGAACTCAAGGAAGTAAATAGAAAGAACAAATGACAAGTTTTTGAAATGATCAATATTGGCCCTGGAGGAGAGGTGAGAAGACGCTCACACCTTCCTTCACTATAGTGCTGAAAGGCTACGTATAGAATATAGTATATGTATTGCCAGATAGAGTCTAAACGTTTATTAGTTTTGCTTAACTGCTTATCTGTCAGGTAGAAGACGCTGGGGAGGGCTATCTTCAGAAATGAAGATAGTGTGAAAACAAAAGACTAGTAACAGCTAACATTTATAAAATGCTTACTATGTGCCAGGAACTGTACTAAATTCTTTACAATTATTAAATCGTTTGTTCTTCACAACAACCCTGAGAGGTAGGTGCTGTAATTATTCCCATTTTATAGAAGTTAAGTGACCTGTCCAGGATCATATTGCTAGTTAGTGTCTGAGGCTGAAGATGTTTGAGGAGACAAGATGGCAACTTGTCTGCAATTTATTGGAAGTTGCTAATATTTAATAATCCATTAATAATTCATTTCATGTAGTGGTCTACCTAAAATGAATTGGTAGTTTTATATAAGCCATACTTCCTCTGATAGATTGACACTCTATCTATTGCACCACCTAGATAAAATTGTATGCCTGCTATTGAGAGAGTGAGAGAGAGAATGAATGTGTGTGTGTGTGTGTGTGTGTGTGTGTGTGTGTGTGTGTATACACTGGCATGCACATGTTTAGGGACAGTGGGGTCACTCATGAAAAGGCTCCAATATCACATTCCTCTTATTTGGGGCAGGCTGAATATAAAAAGAGGTTTCCAAATGAGTTAATAGCACAATGAATTATGAGTTTAAAACATCTTTTAAAATATTCCATGATAATCAAAACAAATTTTTGAGATTATGTCAACACAGTGCCTGGAACACAGTAATAAATGTTTATGTGTTGCTTGGTTGATAACTGAATGGACTAAAGTTATCTCAGAGTGTTTTTTGTAACAGCATAAACAATTATACAAAAGCTCTCTTCCTTTTCTCATGTAAAATGAGAACTGAATTAAGTGTTCTCTAAATTCCCCCTGACTCTAATATGATCTTAATAGTACTATATCTTTATGAGATGTAAATGACTTCATTTTTCACTTGAAAACTAAACCTAATTCGTCATACCTGAGTACCATGGAAAATAATTTTCTGGAACTAAAGATATGTCCTACGTTTTGTTCCTCTGTGTTGTATCTCAGGTATCTGTCTCAACTGATATTCCAAATTCCATCCTGAATGAACTCCACTTGTCCAAAAGATCTGTACTTACATTGATGGATGTTATCTTCTGACATTGTAGAGGATAACCCCACACATTTCTGTCCATTCTATGAAACTCTAGTCCATGTCCTTCACTATAAAGGAATCCATCAAACATAATGGTAGCTTTTCTTGTGTTCTGCTGACATTTCATGGAAACCAGAAGAATATGAGCTGTTAGTAATAGCCTCTCTTTCATTATATGAGTAGGTTGAGTACTGGACTTAAAGCCAGTAAGACCTGAATTCAAATCCTGCCTCATACATTTACTAGCTATGTGACCCTGAGAAGTCACTTAAGCTTCCTTGGTCTCATTTTCCTTTCCTAAAAAGTGGGGATAATAATAGAACCTACCTCACCTGGTTGCTGTGAATATCAAATGAGATAACTATATGAAGGTCTAAAACTTTATATAAATTCTACCTATTTTTAAACCATAATTTTCTCTGATAACACCTTTTTTCATTTTTTCCTATTTTGCTGGTGATCATGTTTGTTGAAATCCTTCTCCTTTTCTATTAAATTTCCCCCCATTAATGAAGATACAAATTTTAATAGTCAATTGTCATGTTTCCTTCTTTTTAGGAGTCTCATTTCATTTTGATTGAGGATCTTGTTCTCCAAAAGACACTTTTTCCAATTTCACCTACATAATTTCTAATTACTTTTCAAGTCCTAAGATCTCTAATGCACTCAGAGGAAATACATGAAACTTAAGACAGACTTCCATTTTGCTATGGTAAAAGTGAAGCTAACATGATCTACATTAGATGGAAATGTCGTGTTATGTTCCACTTCCTGTTAATATTCAGCATAAGTTTGAGTACTGCCTGAAGAAAGAGAAAAAAATTCAGAAAATTAAATTTAAACCCAGGCAAAGTTAGGCAGTCATTCTCCGAAACTCATCTTGCAATTAGTAAAATGGAATTATTTGTAAAAGATGAGCAAATCATTTAGAATGGATAAGTCAACATTTTAAAGACAATTCAGAGATGATATTAAATTGTGTTAGTGTAAATTTTTTTTTAAATAATGTGACAAGGATATGGATGATGAAATTATGACTGTTGAAACAGCAATAGTTTCAAGAATGAGCAAGATGGACATGGGAGTATAAATGTTCAGGTTTTCTATTGTGACACAGAGACCACAAAGGTGATTCATATAAAAGTGTCAGCTTCTAGGATTAATTCAAGGTTTTCTGAAAATAAGAACTAGGTTTTAAAAGCAGAATGCAAGGTTACAGTCACCTTGGATTTCATTCTGTGGCTCAGATCTCCTTATGGTACTATATCAATATATATGCTCCCTGAGACTTTCATTTGACCTTCAAGAGAGAACACTCAAACCCAGACAGACATAAACTCCAAAGGTTAAGAACTAGTTCAACCTTAAGGGTGGGTATGTCTGCAGAAGAGGTGAACAGGTTTGTAGCTTTAGTTTCTAAAGGTAAAAAAACACTGTGATAAATACATTGTTCCTCTATAAGTGTAGATATATTTATCTTTTAGGTTTTCTCACTAAAGTTAAAGATGACTAATGTTAATGAAGTACATAGGTAGCATTGATGATCTTTATTTAGTACTCAAGGTCATTCTTCTAACTAGTATTTAATGAAATAAACAAATGGGAATAATTGTTAATACTACTACTAATAATAATAATAACAGTAATAAGTTTTCAAACTATGTCCTTGAAAAATGTAAGATCCTTGAGAACACAGCCTTTTTCACTACTACCTTTATGTCCCCAGGGTGTAGCACATATTGGCACCATAAATGCTGATTGACTGATTCTCTGGTCTAAATATGCAGGCCAAAAAAAAAAAAAAATGCTCAAGTAGATGAATTTTTTGCTAAATAATGCCAACTGAATTTTATAACTTCATTATGAAATGAATAAAAATTACACAAAGCCCAAACTGTATTGGCTTAAGAGTTACTAGCAGTATCGTCTGGCATATGGCTAGATAATAAACAACAGTTATGAACGGACTAGAGAAGCCAAAAACCAATCACAGGAAAAATAATGAAAAAAAATCTCAGCAGCATTATTGGATCCAAAGTCCAATGTTACTAAGTGAAAAAGGAGGAAGCAGTATGATATCAGAGGAAGTGTCACAAAAGTAGGCATAGTCTATATACTACAGTTTACAGTTAGGCTGGTTGTCGACAGGTATTAGGATTAAGTATGAGTCAAGCTCTCTTGACAACTTAAAACAACAGTTGAGTTAAAGCTATCCCGCCAATGAACTGAGTTCCCGCCACAGTCTATTGTTTAGAATTAACTGAAACTGATTACATCTGTTAGGACTCTGGACAAGAGCCAACCACTGAAAGTTTTTAAAGATAATTTACCCCCCGCAAATAATGCTAAAAATTAACTCTGTGGCTAGGCATGAACCTGTAGAACAACTTCAGAAAAACAAACATTTTTTTTAATCAAATGATAGAACAAATTGATTTTTTTTCACTAGCTAAAGATCAGTGACTAATTCTGATTTTAAATGTAACTAAAATTTCATACTTGAAAAACTAGAGAGAGTTTTGTTTCAAAGTCATTGGATCACATTCCTAAATGATGAGAATACTTTTCTACCTTTGGGGAGGTTCAGGCCATGTGACAACTTCTATCATGTAAATTCACTCCACTGATGCAAATACTTGTCTGTAATTTTTGGTGTTAAAAAATTGCCTGCTTCATTGAGAGATTAAGTACCTCAACTTCTTGTTAGAGGCAGTACTTAGACTAAGACTATTGTGACTCCAAGGCTGGGTCAGTCCTCCATCTTACTCTAACACTTTCCTTCTCGTTGGAGGTGGAAGGGGTTGGGTTCTGGCCTTCTTGTTTCATTTGTGTAGGAAACTCCTGGTTTGGAAACTTGCTCACAGATCAAGTAAACAATCACCAAGAATTTGTTAAGTGTCTACTATGTGCTAGACCCAAGATACAAATATAAAGAATAAAAACAAGCTTTGCTCTGAAGGAGCTTTAAAATTCTGTCTGAGGAGACAATACTAACACATATCCAAAGCAGAGATGGAAGGAAAGCACTGGGCACTCAATTTGGGGGATTCAGGTAATGCTTTGAGGAGAAGATAGAGTATGAGCTAGGTCTCAAATGAAAAGAGTGATTCTGTGAGGGAGAAGTGAAGAACATGGCCAGGCTACTAATCAGCTGTATGACCTTGGGTAAGTTACTGTGAGCCTTTGTTTCTTCTTTTTAAAGCCTTTTGAACTTGTGGGTGACAAGATCAATTTGTGATTCATAAACTCTATGACCTCTAAGGTTACTTTCAATGCTGAAATGCTCTGATTTTATTGTTTAAATTCTTGATAAAGAATCTTTGATCAGTTGCGTTTTTCATTTTTGAGGTAAATGAGAATGGAAAAATGTAACAGGTAAGCAGTAAACTTATGGACACATTCTATCACCAGTTTCTAAGGCTCTGAGAGAGCGCCTTTTAGGACCTTTCTGCTAAGAAAGCTGATTTACTTTCACGGTGAACTACCTGCTATGTGATACAAAAACAAACAAAAAATATCCACGCAACAAAAACCAGTGAGAAGATAAAGGATATTGACTGTATCACTGTAATGTATCCAACACGTTAAAAAGGAGATTACTGAGCTGAAAGTATTACAACTTAGAAGCAAATTCAATGCTCCTGGAGCTGGAATGTGTTTCATGGCAAGAATTTCTTAAGCTACAGAACTGACCATGTTGGCATTTAGCATCTCCTGGTGAACTACCAGCATATCTATAATTAGCTAATTCAGGAACTAGTTCCTAACATCTTTCCTGCTTTGGGTCTTCTTGAATGCAGGAGGAAACTCAGGAGTTTGGATGGCTTACCATAAGTTATCATTGCTAGAATGAATAATTTTTATTATCTGTGTAAATCCATTATGGGAACTAACACCTTAATACCAGTCTAATGTCTTTCTTTTTCTTTGCCTCATTAAAAGGGCCATCTCCTGGCTACTTCTTGAACAGGCCTATTCAACACAGGGGCCTTACCTCACCCTAAGTGAGTACTTGAATAGACCTTGGCCTAAAGGGGCCAAAGTCTCCCAGGGCATCCTGGGTCATCTCCAGTCATCATGATGAATATCTGGTCACTGGATTCAGATGGCCCTGGAGGAGAAGTGAGGCTGGTGACCTGCACAGCCCTCCCTCACTCAAAACAAAGTCAACTGCAAGTCATGTCATCATTTCTCTGATGGCACGGTCTTCTTTGGCAACGAAGGATGAACACAACAACTGGCATATCAGGCCTCTTTAAATACTGTCTAAAATAAATTAAATTCCTGTTTATTGCTATATGGATGATGTTTGTTGTTTACATTCCTAGAAAAGAAAGCAGAATATTGAAAACAAAAAGGAGGAAAAAACAAAGGCAAACTCTGTGACAAAGTAAAACAACTATTAGGGTCTAACAAGTTTTTAGGAAAGTCACATGGTCAAGACTTAAATATTTATGCTATGCTACTCAAAGGTTTTTCTTCAACAGCCAAAAAAAGCTCCTCTTTTCTTCCTAATTTTGTACCAACCATTGGCTCCAAGTAGAAACAGCACCATTCTTGAAAATCAAAAGTCATCATTTTAACGTAGAAATGAATTGGCCTCTCAGGATACAGGTTTATTTGACAGTTCAGAACAAAGAGTAGTGATGTCATGAGAGTGGCAATAATTACAGACTAGATAAGACAAATCAGGATTAGAGAAGATGAGAAAAGAAAGGAGGTAGAACAGGTCATACCAATGAGGTTAAGTTCATCAAGAAACTCAATTTGACCTCAGAGTACCAACTCTTCATTGCTCAACATTTAATAATAATAAGGCAAATAATAATAATAATAAGCCAAACCTTTCATGTTCTCCCTAAGTCTTCTTTTCTTCTGGGTAATAATCCAATGATTCTCATAAAACATACTTTTATTTCTCCTCAAAACAAAAAAGAACACATGTACAGGCTACCGTTATTTATTTTTACATCTATAAAGAGTCATGGGAGACCTAACATATGATCAGTCTGAAATAGTAATTGATTCTTGAAACTTATTGCTAATCACAGGGTGAAAATGTGAGTAAATTAATTCATGGCTTTCTTTCATATAAAAATTATAATGAAAGGGGTTGAAAAAGCCAAGTAAATGTTATGGTTGCTATGAAAAGCATCTCTATGAGAGAAGGAATGGGGGTAAGACCCTAAGTCTATGAAAAAAGGTATGACTGATTGAGGGGATCCCTTCCCACCACACACCTCTGGAAGTCTTTTCTGTCCTTGTAGATATTACTGGGTCAGAGAGGAAGTGGTGGTGGATTTCTATAGTGAAAGCTCCATCTCTAATGGAGTCAGGGCAAGGATGAGGGCAGGTGTCCAAAGCATGTAAGAGGGAAAACTATATCTCCTCTACCTTGCAACAGCAGCAGCAGTAGCAGCAGCAGCGTTCTCCAGCACAGGCACCAAGGCCACTTAGGAAGTTTTTGCTACTGTTTCTATTACTAAGCAGACTGACCTCTGATCAGACTGTACGCACCTAAATTTTATATTCAGACCAATAGTGGATAAATCTAAGCATGAACAGAGGAGATAATTTTGATTTTTTTTTTCCCCAAAGGGTTTCTATGCTGGACTGTAGACTGGCATGAAAACAAGAATAAAAACAGTATGTGTTTTCTGCTACCAATGCAAACAATTATTTGTTTCTGTATAGCTAGAAAAGCACTGTCAACAAACAAAAATAAAATAGGACCCAAATAAGCCACAGAAGTATCAATGAAAAAAGAATCACAGGGTTATAGACTTAAGAGTTTATAACTGGGGGGGTGAGGGATTACGGGGTCATCTAGCCAAATCCCTCATTTTACAGTTGAAGAAACTAAGGCCCAGAGAAGAGAGTTTCCAAAGGTTTCACAAGTTATTAATATAAAAGCACATAATCTTACTATGCAAGAAACATACTATGTTGTATTAAGTTCAAAGAGTTTTAATCATTATATAGTAATGCTTATTCAAGTAATTGCTATATATGACATTCTGATTTAAGATATTATTTTGCTGAAATACACTTCAATTATTTTCTTTTATCACCAGAGTAAATCTGCAGGGGATTAAGCTATAAAAGATACAAAGATAAAGAAATTTGACTTCTTTATAACTAGGGAACATACTTCAAAAAGTTTAGTTATAATGTAATTCTTGAAAACATATGTCATTTAAAAGAAAAAAAAAATCCCAATACAGTGAAACCTAATTAATAGATCTGTTGATCGAAGAATAAGAACAAACCAGCCACTGACATAAATTTCTTCAGCCCAAATCTCCAAGAGTTCTAATGCCTCTTGCAAATGTGTAAATCAACAGATTGATCCATAAACTAAGAGAAAAATATGTGTGAATAATTTTCATTATTAGATAGGCTGAACGAAAATGCTTCCTAAAAGAATGAATACATCTCCATCTTATTTACACAACGACCTCACTCTGAAAATGAACTGCTCTGACTGAATACCTAACGGAGAAATTTGTAAACCCTGAACAGCTACTAAGAGGAAATGAATGTGTATTTAAAAACTGTTCATTTGTGCTCAAAATACATTTAAAAGCTTCAGAAAATACAAAGGCAAAAGCTCTTCTAAGACGCACATAATTTTAAAATACTGAAGGCATAATGATGGGCAAATTAATGATTATTATCAGGATATTTAAGTTTTTATAGAACAGGGTGCAAATGACTGACAACATGGTCATCCACAGATTTATATCCTGTCCAGAGGAAACAATCCCTGGGGTAGAGAGAACACTTCATGTGATTTACTCCCCCTGCTTCCAAGTTTATTTTTTCTTTTTTCCTATTCTGAACAGGAGAAGCAAGATCATGGCTATCGTAGGATAATCTTGAAGCCAAACTAGAAGGAAAAAGCCAAGAGCTAGTAGAGGGAGGCAAACTGAAGGGTTTTAACAAGCCATTTAGCACTCCAAGGTACTACAGATGCTATCAAGAGTAACATACAGGTTTTAGCCAGTTTCTGATCAATAGCTTCATGAGTTGAAAGCAACAGTTTCTTATCCTGAGAAGCATACTTAGTAGCAGAGTTAGTAAAACAATGGCTAAATACTTTTCAGATACAAGAGAGAAAAAAAGCTAAGCCTGATCATATTACTTTAAATTTTTCCATATGTTATTTTAAACTAATGTTAACAAGAAAATCTGGTAGATGGTTCTTAAAGCTTATGCTTCAGTGTAGTGTAATGGAAAGGGCACCGAATTTAGAGTCACAAACCCTGGCTTTGCCACTTAGTAGCTCTGTAATACTGCACAAGTGATCTCAAAAACAGAAGGCGCTGCAGGCAATCTGGTCCAATTTTTACACCAAAGCATGAACACTCTGTAAACTTTCACCTAAAAGGAAACGTACAGCTTTGGACCTTTAGTGACAGGAGACTCGCTAACCTCCCATTGTAAGCCAATCCTTATACTATGTACCAGATATTGTGCTAAGCACTGGGGATACAGAAAGAGGCCAAAAGCAATAAACAAAAAAACCCCCCAAACTTAACAGTCCCTGCTCTCAAGGAGCTCACCATCTAATGAGCTCATAATCTTATCGTTATCCAAATTACAGAGGCAAAACCTGCTTTCCTAAAACTTTCCCAATGGAATCTTAGTCTTGTTCTTAAAGTTGAGAAGAAAAAATAGCCATCTTTACAATGTGATAAGTTTCAAATACTTGAAGTCAAGTCCATACATTCCTTCTAATTCCTTCTTACTTCAAATATCCCCATTTCCTTCAACCAATTAACAAATAACATAATTTCCTCATCCTCTTTATCCTGGTCTTCTTCCCTTTGACATGCTCCATGTTAAAACCTTAAGACCCCAGTGCCCAAAACTGAACACTAATTTAGATATGGTCTGACAAAGGATGCTACTATGCTCAACAATAAACTTCTATTAGAACACTGTAAGATTAAAAGTACGCTTTTTTGACTTCATGTCACACAAGCTAGAATTCACAAGCAGATGTTAAGTTCATGTATGTCTAGTATCAACATCAAGCAAGGAATGGGGGAGATGAATGACTGACAAAGATGGCTGCTAATGTTATAATATTTAAGTGGAAGATACCCTGCAGGAGCTGATATCCTTCACAGAATGGCTACATCTAGTGCTAGAACACTTTCTATCTAATTTAACACCTCCATTTTATAGGCAAGGAAACTGAGACCTAATGTGTGCTCTCATGACATAAAAGCAGCTAGAATTAGAGGTAGGCTTGGAACCCAGATCCTCTGGCTCCAGAACCAACTTTCTTTTCACTACACCATGAAGCTCTTCAGATGTTTCTTACATGGATGACGTACTGATTTCATAACGCCCAGGAATCCTTTGGCTCTCTTCAAGGAGGTCCACAGTCACTCAAAAGATATTGGCTTAGCAATCTACACAGGAAAAAAAAGTGGATAAAGAATGTATATCATCTGGATTATGACACACTGTTGGTTGGAAAGCCCATTGAGCTAATAAGCACATATATCTTGGACAAAGACAGTCACTGAATAGGACTGACTGGGAAGAGATTCATTAGGACTGTATTTGCAAAATTGCCTACCTCCTTCAATAAACCAAATCACTGCAGAAGCTCAATTTTTAACACCCATACTCTCCCAGTAATGCTAGAATATGGTTATGAATTATGGGATGATAGCCCTAGAGATGGAAGGAACCTCAGAGTCCATCTTATCCAAACTCCTCATTTTACAGATGAGTAAACCAAAGCCCAGAAAATATTAAATGACTTGTTCAGGGTCATATAGTGTTAAATGACAAAGATGTAATATGAATACAAGTTCAGTGTACTTTCCATTTCATAAAAATAAAGAATTCATTTTTATATCATCATGCTTAGTGTTAAGGGGTTTGGAATATATTGTTAGTGATAACTTCCCTGCTCCTGAGAAATTATTAATTAAGGGCACATATAACTTATATATACACAAATGTGTGTATATGTGTGTATATAAATGTGTGTATATCTATATCTATATGTATATAAAGGATGCTTTTAGTGAAACACAGTGTCCAGAACATTAATGAAAGTTCTACTATGATTTACAAGAGGTGAAATAGGAGACAGAATATCAAGCCTGGAGTCAGAAAAGACCCAAGTCCAAATGTGGCCTCAAACACTTACTAGTTGTGCAACTTTTGACAAATCACTTCACGTCTGTTTGCCCCACTTTCCTCATCTGTACGATGGGGGTAATAACAGCACCTGTCTCCAAGGGTTGTTGGGAGATTCAAAAGAGATCATAATTACAAAACACTTGGCACTGTGCCTGGCACACGATGGTTGCTATATAAATGCTAGTTATTGTTACTATTATTACTCTGGCCATATCATCATTGTAGTATTGTGCTTATTCCTAAAATCACATTTTAAGAAAGATATTCTCAAGCTAGATAAGAATTAGAGGAAGGTGACCAGTACAGCAGAGTGACAGGAAATAATCAACAAGCCACTTATCGTTACTTATCTCACCTGTGCCAAACTTTTGGTATAATACATTGCTGGACACAATGCCCATATGGACACTGGCCTCTCTACCCACTCAGCCCAGACCCTTAGCTCATGGTTCAGCGTCTTTCCATCTTTCCACAAAGGTGGACAAGCACTTGCATGGTATGTCACAGAGGAGAATCCTTTGGATTAAGAGAGATGGCTATTTTCCCGCATCTTCTCCAACATGTATCATCTTCCTACAATGCAAGGACCTAAAACATTCCCAAAGGACTCGAGGCAAATCCAGAGAAAGAACTATGAAACTGGAACGCAGAAGGAAGCAGAATACTTTCTCTTGTGTTATGTTTTGTTTTTTTTCTCACGGTTTCCCCCATTTATTTTAATTCCCCTATGTAACATGATTAATGTGAAAACGTGCTCATTAAGAATGTATGCATAGAAATCATATAAGATTGCACGCCATCTTAGGGAGGGAGAGGGGAGGAAGGGGAGAAAATCTAAGACTTATGGAAGTCATTGTAGAAATCAGAAAACAAATTTTAAAAAAAGATAGATGGCTATTGAGATCCCTTCTAATTTTCATACTGTGTAACTGTGTGATAGTGCTTTTCAACTTGAGAATTTAATATTTATTAGCTTTAAAAACTGCAAGTCACACATCTTTCCGACCTTTTCTTTTTCAGACCTTTTCATAGTGTGTACTGTTACATGGCAGTTACAGTTAAGTTTGCAACCTCTGGACATTACTATAGGAACCTGAGAGAACGTTTAAAAGCACATATACCCTGCTCATTCTCTTGAATACTGTTAATATCCCTTGCTCCTGGTACTATGTCATGAAAAAAAAGGGAGGCATTCAAATGTTTGTTAACAATGATGATAGTGATGACTATGGGGGCTGAAGCAGGAATTAACAGAATTAAATAGCATCAAAGATTTAGAGCTGGAAGGGACACTAGAGGTGATTTTATCCAATTTTCTCATTTTATAGCTGAAAAAACTTAGGCCCAGAGAAATGAAATAACTGACCAAGGTCACATAGACAGTGAGTAGCAGAGGTGAGATCTGAACCAGCCCATTTAACTCCCCACTTTGATTCCAAATTCAGCACTCTTTCCATCCTCCTCCCTTAGAGAGGCAACTAATACACAATATAAAGTGATAAAAACAAATGAGCTATTTGGAAAGAGATGATATATCCATGGAAAGACATAAAATTGAATTACCAAATCATTTAGCTAAGGTTAGCTCTTGCAAGGATAAGTAGAAGAAGGAAGTATTAAGCAGACAGTAGAGACACTCAACTGAAGGGGGAATACCAAAAAATTATACATTTCAAAGTTAAGCAGTCATTGGATAAATAATTCATAAATGAATAAAAGAATAAGAATGGCCACAATGATATAAGGAGAAGCATCTCAATTAACTAGCCCTGATGCAAACTACCTTAGTAAGCAATGAAATGAGAGGGTAGATCAAGCTTTCTTCAACATGAGTAGTAGACTGTGTTAATGGGATGCTCCTTCAAAGACAAGCATCCCTAACTTAGATTCCCTGGTATTTTAATGTAATTGGTTTCTTTATAAACTTATTTTATTGTATTCATTTTAAAACATTATTTGGAGATAGGGCCCAAAACTTCAAAAGGGGTCCACGACACAAAAATTAAAGAGCACCAGTTTTGTGAATTGTTTTGACCATAAACCATTTATGATTTGTCCTCCTAATGCTCAAGCCTGGCCAAATTACTCCCTTACTCAAAAATCTTTTGTGGCTGCCTATTGCCCCTGGAATTCAATACAAACTCTTCCTCCTCACACTTAGAGACCTTCACACGCTGGCTCCAAGCTGCTCCTCTAGTGTTTTTCACCGTATTGCCCTTCATGTGCTTTCTATTCTAGACCAAATGGCCCATTACTCACCATTGCGCCTAGTACTTCTGAGCCTTCATACAGACTGTACCCCCTGCTCAGAGGGTCCTTTTTCCTCATCTCGGCCTCCTAGAAAGTTTTGCTTCCCTCAAGCCTCAGATCAGCACTATCAGCTCTTCTGCAAAGCTTGTTCAGATTGTTTCAGTTAGAGTTCTCGCTTCTCAAATTATCTTCTATTTACTTATCTGTGTAGATGACATATCTTGGTAGTAAATTCCCTAAGGCTTGTGCCTAGCACATAATTGGCACTTAACAAATGTTTAATGAAATCACGCCTAGGGGACAAAAGATATTTTAAAAATAAAATGTAAGAGCATTATTTGAAAGTAAATTATTCCGTGCAAGAACTGAGAGAAATCCTCAATGTCTGGACAATGCCTCTATTTTTCAGTTAAGCATTAAACAGTTTCTGCCCAACAGAATACTGAGACAAAAGCTTGAACCAAACTAAAATATAAACCAAAACTAGAATGAAGCAAATTAGTTTACTGGATCCCAAATCAAATGTGTGTGTGTGTGTGTGTGTGTGTGTGTGCGTGTGCGTGTGCGTGTGTGTGTGCGTGTGCGTGTAAGATATATATATGTATATATATATATTACAATGTTGCTAAACTATGAGCCAAAACTAAAGTGAAGATTTTAACTCAATCATCATTTCTTAGATGTTAAACACACAAAATTATTGCCTCAAGGAAGAGTCCAAAAAAAGACCAGAACCTGTCTTTCAGGCACATAACCTTGCCTAACAGAAAGGCATGAAAGCTAAGGGCAAAAATCATTTGGAGTAGTTTCATTTGTAAAACATGACAGATCCTCACAAAACAGGAAAAAGTAGCTGAGAATTAAAGACGAAATCCCTCTACAGAGACTGAAATGAGTAAGACAGAAAGTTCTGAAAACATGTGTTTTACATGTAGACATGCAATGTAATGAATGTGCCAGCATTTCAAAAATGATTTGTTCTCACTACCAGGATAGTATCCCATGTAGAGTACAGAGGAAAGAAAAATGGATAGAAAGCTGAAGGACGTGGGTTCACATGCTCTGCTACTTATTACTGGAATGACCTTGCACATGTCACTTAAATTCTTTGGGTTATTTCACCTATTAAATGAGGGAATTGGACTGGATTTTTTCTGTGGTCTCTTCCTGTCCTAAATTTTATCATAAGATAAAATAATGAAGAATGGTATTAAAATTTTAAAGATACTTAGACATCACAAACACTATACTCTAAATAGTATTTCTCTTCAAGCTCTTCCTTCTATGTTCTCTCTTGTACACAATTAACAGTAATACTATGCTTTCCTAAGCCTTCCTTCTCTCTCTGTTCATATATTCTAAGTGCCAGAATCATTGCAGGAGGCTCATTAGGACTACTCAACACTGACTGTTCTTATCATTAATGCTTGGAAGCTCTTATTCATAAGATCATAGGATCATAGATATAGAGATAGAAGGAAATTTGGAGGCTATCTAGTCCAATCTCCTCATTTTACATATGAAGAAAGTGAGTTCCAGAAAAGTTAAATAGCTTTACTAAGGTTACACAAATAATAAGTGAAAGAATGGGGATTCGAACCTGTGATTCCAGGTTCAGGCACTCTTTCTGCTATACTCAGGCATCAATTTTCAAAATATGTCAGAGGAGAAGATTCCATGCAAGAATTAAAAAAAGTACTATGGCATATACTTTAAAAAAAGAAGGCAAGCTCAGAGTTGAGTAATTAATACTCACATACTAGACTGGAATAAGGAAAAACAACAACTGTACAAGGCCATCAATCCTAAGCATTTTGAAACTAAAAAAATAAACTTTTTTGAACATTCATATTCTCACTGTGATACTACATGGATGCAAATAAAGAAACACCATGCTTTTAGAAGAATAAAAATAACAGGTGACTCCCATGGCAAGAGAAAGACATAAGTAAATGTATATTGATAAAGAGTATTACTTGCTAATGAGAAGATGAGGCTATGTCTCTTTGAGAAATGATGCTTGGCAGTTACACAGTATGAAAGAAACAATAGGTGGATAAAGTTCATACTGAAATAGTGCCCTTGAAAGGATAAAGGAATTTCAGGATGGCTTTGAGAGTAATGGGCAGATTAAGGAAGATTTATGAACTATTATGAAAAGGAACTGTGGAGAGTAAGAAAGTGTAGGTGGGTGGTAGTCTATGTTAATGGGGGAAATATTTATTCTGATGACACCACAGGGTCCTTTAAGTTACTAAGAACCAAACCAAAAGTAATACTATCTGACAAGTTAGTTTTACCAGAAATCTACTTTCTGCATTTTCTAAAATTATTAATCTGGAAAAAAGACATTATCTGAAATTTCTATTTCAAAATTTTCTTATTAAAAACTTATATACCATTTAATTCTTTACTACTAGGGCCCTGGACCTTGACTTTATAACCTTAATCTGAGAAATTTTGCAAAGGGATAACCAAAAATCTACAAACACACAAATTTGTAAATGTTATTTTTTTTCAACAAATACACCAAGAACAATGTGATTTTTGAGATGCAATAAAACATACAGTAGAGAGGACTTGGTGGCACTTCTGCAATGACAGTAAAGAAATTTTTGGAGAAAGATAGGAGGACTTTATTTGGATTTAACCACAAGAAGAAAAAAAATGAACAGAAGTAGTGAGATTCTTACATGCAATTACTTAAAATAAGAATTAGATTTCTCCACAAACAATTTATACAATATTGCACAAACATTTTCAAAGACTTGGAACACTTATTACATTAATGTAATCTCATGTATTGTATGCAACACAGTAGACTCCAAATACTAAAGAGACTATTATATTTCAAAAACTTAATTTCTGGTATTTAAAAAAAAGACATCAAATTAATTATTAAATTCACTATTGAATTATCAATAGTCTGAAGGAAATGATTTAAGTCAGATATAATTGTCTCCTCGTGACCAGCTGTTTCAAATTTGGAAATTAAGTAATTCAGACACTGTTTTTTTTTTTTGCAAAGGTTGCATGATTTCATAAATTCCCATATGCCCCAACATGTGCCAGAACTACTAGGTTATCTGCAATCCAGCTGCTGTTGTTACAATAGCTGCCAACTTTCAAACAACTGAAGAGAATAATGAATCAGCTTCAAGTTGGTTCATCTGTAAACCTTGTAGTGCTCCTAGCAAAAACATGGGCCAATTTCAACTGTAAAGAAAATTAATTAAAAAGATTTCACCTCCACTGTTTGAGAAACATTAAACTCTTATCATAAATATTGCTGAGTTCTTCAGTTTTAAAACCTGCAGTTTTAGGTAAGCAAACACTTTCATTCTGGATTTCAGTTTTAAATGTTGTGGATGGACTTAAAACACTGGATCCTTGGAGGAAATTGATTGAGACATCAGCTCCTTAAATTTATGATGCAAAATTTTAGATACCAGAAACACATTGCTAAGAGAAAAAAATGAGAATTTTTAAAAAATGACTTAACCAAACAAAATGCTTTATACTTTACATGACAGCAGAACTGACGAGTGGGGAAATGGCATAGTTTTGATCAACACGAAAGACTACAGAAAGAGAAGAGAAAGGCAAAGGAAATGCCATTGCAATTAAAAAACAAATTTATAAAGTTTAGTTATTCCTCCAGAACAACCAATTACGAAGCCTCCTTCATTTTGGCCTTGGTGCACATGGGAAAACAGGGCACCACCAGCAAGCACTTTCTATGTGATTAATAGAAGTGTAACCCAATTCTATTAGCCAAGTTTAGTGCTAGAAAGATATGCATTAATTGTTGTAAGTTTCCCAAAACCATGGGTCAGTTTATATAGATAGAGAAACCACAAAGTTTTGGGGAAAGCAAAACAAGAATTTTGAGGAATTAATCCATTTGACCAAATCCTGTTACTTCCAAACACAAAGAAAAACATTCAGTGTTTGGAAAGTGGTGTACATGCCACAGAAAAATAAGAAGGATGACTAAATTTCAGAAGCAAATATTCTCCTCAAAAATCTTTTCAGTATATAATCTCTCTCCATCTTAGCTGAAAATGATTTGAGGAAAAAGATTGCCTGTGATGATAATAAGCTCCCTTTCACTAGGAGGTATTTTTATTGAGCCTGTAGGAACAAGTATCGGGATGTTGTTGACAGGATTTCTCAATAGGTATAGGCTAAACCAGTTCAACCCTAAAGGTCTGATATCTCAAGTTCAGAATTTTTCAGTCCTGTGATACTGTAATAAACATGACTTAGAAGACCGACAGATCAGCTATGTCTTCCACCCTGTCTATAATTTATTATTTTATTATCTTCTGCTGGTACTTTAATTTTCAAATATGTCCCTCTCCCTCCCCTTATCCAAGGATGGCTTAATGATGCTGATGAAACTGCTCAAGATGTGATAGACATAACAGGTACATTCATCACAAGCATCCATGAGGCTGAATCTTGTTGTAGGCCATCTGCTTACTTAAGAATCAACAAATGTCATATCTTAAAGAAATGAGTCAACATTACCCCAAGGTAAAAGGAAGGAAAAGATACTGATTCCTGAATTTCCCTTTATTCCATTCCCACAAAGAACTGTTTCAAAAGTGTCCTGGGCTACTTTAGGTAACAAAAAGCATGTCTACACTTGGCAAGAATTGTGAAAGATTCATGAACTGTGTGCATTATTTGCTATTGCTTCAACAGGTAAGAATCAAGAGACTTCACAGGTGCAGTACTTCATTTGCACCTTTGAAACATTCCATTTATCAGTGCCAATACTTGTAAGGGGATTCTTTTATGCCAGACTAGCTACTCTGAGATGGTATGAATACAAGCAAAAGAGCAAGATAATAAAAAAGTAAAACAACAATTATAGACATATACAATTAAAAAAACAAACAAATTTCTATTCTTGAATAACATTTACATTGCTGTCAGAAGTCTGAAAGTGAACAGGGAAGCATTACTCATCCTGTTTTCTACATTTGTAAGCTTCATAAATGTAACCATTTCATTTTCAGTGGAAATTATGAGTTTCTGCTGAAACTTTTTTTTCAGCTCACTGACATGCATATTCAAGCAGTTGTTTGTATTCAATTAATATAAATACTATATGGTCAGAATAATTCAGAAATGCCTAAGATCAAAATAAATTTAAAAAAACAGAAGAAAAAAGACTGAAGGGTTGGGGAATCAAAATAAATGAGGGAGGAAATAGTTTCAAAAAGAAACCTGATTAACTAGGTTGAATGACTGGTTAAAGAAAGGAAAAATACTTGTTCTGGAAACTTATAAAGGAGTCACGCCATTATAGTAAATGAGCATGACAAAAACATACATAAACATAAACAGAATAAATGGAACAGGTAAAAAGTTAGTTTGGACAGTTATGTGGCTTTCAGTGGAGAAAGCACTAGGCCTGGAATTGGGAAGACCTGAGTTCAAGTTTGACTTCAAACACTTACTAGCTGGGTGACCCTGGGCTAGTCACTTTACCGCTGCTCAATGCACTGGAAAAAAGAAATGTACTTTTTCCAAGAAAACCACTCCAGTGTCTTTACTAAGAAAATTTCATGGACAGTTTTGGTGTGATATGGTTCTTGGGGTCACAGAGAGTTGAAAGCAACTGAATAACAACTACTGCTAAGAACATACGTGGGAGGAGAAAAAGGAATTCCCCCAAAGTGTCAAAGTCCTAGGTTTCAATATATCCAAATGATATTACTCATCAACAAAGTGAGAATGTTACACCAGGCTTGAAGTGAGGCTCACTTTCATTTCCTAATTTCTAGAAAGCAGGCACTCAACATTTTATGATGACGATCTGTGAAGAACATCATTAGTGTTGGTGAAGGTTTGCTGAGGAAATAAAATGTGCTTTCTTATCTTAGTGCAAATATCAATTAACTTTGATCAATAGTAATTTTGCTTGGATAAAACAGAAATTTGTTACTGTCATGTAAATCACAATTAAAAAAACTCTATCAGTGAATGTATAGAGGCAATTTTAGATGATGGCTTAAAAAATACTCCTCTAAAATTTATCCATTGACAAAATCAGGATTGAGGCCAAAATTAAGCATAAAATATCAAAAAGCCATTTTAAAGGAGATTAGGCAAAATGAAATGAACTTGCTTTAGATCCAGCAGGTCAAACATGAAAAAAAAATCACTATTGTAGGAAGATTATCAATTTTGTATAAATTAAAGTTTTCATGAAGAGTTGCATAGGTTTAAGTTAAGGAGAAAGAAGAAACCACATCAAGGGCATATTTTTTCAGAAAATACAGAGGTTTTGAAAGTTTCAAAAGGTTTTCACATTTTCTTTTGTTCCTTTAATTAGACAGCTGCAAGTAAGTACATTCCTATCACATATTCTTGACTAAATAAAAATGAAATTACTATTTTCACAAGTACTTACTTTTCTTTCAGAAAATCCACTACTCGTTTGAAGTCTGCTATACAGTATTCTCTTTTCATTTCCATTAACACACTGTCAGAGGCAGATTGTACTGGTATATGCAGAAAAGCATAGACTCTTGGATGATTGAGGATTTTTGCCATTTCCTAAAAATTTGGAGGAAAACACGAATTTTTTAAAATGACAAATCAAGGAACATACACCAAAACCAATCCTTCAAATGTTTACAAAATACACATATTCTCAAAGAAAGTAGTTAAGACTTTTTAAAGTTTCTGCTAATTCATATTATTTTTTCATAAAAACAAAAAATCTCTTAGTTGAAAGAGACCTCATAGGCTATTTAGAATTGCTGGTGAAGAAGAATCACCTATACAGTCTGCATACTGGACAAGAATTTGACTGAAGTTATCTAGTAAAAAGGAAAGCCATAACTTTCCATGTTATCCAATTTTACTTTTAGATAGCTATATTTGAGAACTGTTAGGTATTTAAAAATATTTATTTCATTAAATATTTCCCAATTATACTTTTGAAAAAATTTAAACATTCTTTTAAAAAAAATTTGAGTTCTTAATTCTCTCTCCCTTTGCCCCTCCCCCCTGACACCTTGAGAAGGCAAGCCAGAAAATATCAACTATACATATGAAGTCATGCGAAACATATTTCCATATTGTGGTTCAGCTGCTCAGTCACGTCCCTCTTTTGACGCTATGGGTTATAATACATCACTACCGTCCAAGGGGTTTTCTTGGAAAGGATACTGAAAAGGTTTGCTGTTTCCTTCTCTAGCAGATAAAGAGAAACAAAGATTAAATGACTTGCCCAGCTAAGAAATGTCTGAGGCTGGATTTGAATTCAGATTCCATACTATCCATTTTGTAAAGAGAAGATACACATGAAAAACAGTATGCTCAGTCTACACTCAGTTTATCAATTCTCTCTCTAACATTTTTCATTATGGGCCCCTTGCAATTGTCTTGAATCACTGTCTTGATCAGAGTAGCTAAGTCTTTCACAGTTGATGATCATTACATTGTTGCTGTTACTGGATATAACTGGTTCTGCTCACGAGTTTCCACCAATTCACATAAGTCTTCCTAGGCTTATCTGAAACCATCCTGCTCATCATTTCTTATAGCCCAGTAAGTATTCCATCACAATCATATACCACAACTTGTTCAACCATTCCCCAGTTGATGACTAATCCCTGCAATTTCCAATTCTTTGCTACCACAAAAAGAGTTGCTATATGAATTTTTTTTTTTTTTTTTTTTTTTTTTTTACAAATGGATACTTTTTTTTTTTTAATCTCTTTGGGATACAGACCTAGAAGTGGTATTGCTGAATCAAAGGTATACAGTTTTATAACCTTTTAGGCACAGTTCCAAATTGTTTTCCAGAATGGTTAGGTCAAGTGTTAGATATTATATGCGCCTTTAAGAAATTCTTGGAGGAGTCATTCCCCAAGTGATAAATGATCAAAGGATATGAACAGGCAATTTTCAGAGGAAGAAATTAAAGATATCTATAATCATATGAAAAAATGCTCTAAATCACTTTTGATTAGAGAGATGCAAATCAATACAACTCTGAGGTACCACATCACACCCATAAGATTGGCAAACATGACAAAACAGGAAAATGATATGTTGGAGAGCATGTGGGAGAGTTGGAACACTAATTCATTGTTGGTGGAGCTGTGAGCTCATCCAACCATTCTGGATGGTGATTTGGAACTATGCCCAAAGGGCTACAAAAATGTGCATACCCTTTGACCCAGTAATATCGCTACTAGGACTGTATCCCCAAGAGATCATCAAAATGGGAAAGGGTCCCACATGTACAAAAATATTTATAGCAGCACTCTTTGTAGTGGCCAAAAACTGGAAATCAAGGGGATGCCCTTCAATTGGGAAATGGCTGAATAAACTATGGTACATAAATGTAATGGAGTACTATTGTGCTATAAGAAATGATGAACGAGAGGCCTGGAAGGACTTATATGATCTGATGCTGAGTGAAAGGAGCAGAACCAGGAGAACTTTGTGCACAGCAACTACCACAGTGTGCAAGAGTTTTTTCTGGTAGACTTGGAACTTCATAACAACGCAAGAACTTAAAAAAAAAAAAAAAATTCCCAATAGTCTTCTAAGGCAAAATGCCTTCCACACTCAGAGAAAGAACTATAGAATTCATTCACAGAATGTAGCAGATCATGATTGTGTGTGTGTGTGCGTATTATGTTTTGATTTGTTATATGATTTCTTCCATTTATTTTAGTTTGTCTATACAGCATGACTATAGTGAAAACGTATTCAACAGGAAAGTATATGTAGATCCTATATAGAATTATGTGCTGTCTTGGGGAGGGAGTGGGGTGGTGGGGATAAGTGTGTGTGGGAGGGGAATCTAAGTTTTATGGTAGTGATTGTAGAACATTAAATAAATAAATAAATTTTAAAAAATAGGAATTCTTGGAGGGTTTCTAACTAAAAAACAAATACCTCATGTATATTAATAGAAAGGGCAAGTGTTGGGAAATTTCTAATTATATCTGATCTTAGCTAAAACTAAAAACAAACATGCACACAACCCTAACATTATTCGAAGTCTTATTGTATGAAGTGACAAAAATGTGAAATACCAGAGATGCCTAAGAGATGGAAAGAGCTTAGAAACAAGTCTGCTGGTTAAACTAATGTTTTTAGATTGTCTCAAGAAAGAAAACAATAAAACCCCTGAAGTTTTAATGACATTGTCTTTTTTTCATTAGAGGTAAACATGGAGAGTCACAATTCATTATATATATATGTATTATATATATATATATCATATATGTGTGTGTGTGTGTGTATGTGTGTATGTGTGTGTGTGTGTCCCAATTTGGGGATGTCTGAGACAGTTTTTCTTTTGTCTGTGAACAAGCCAACAGCGGATCCAAAACGCCTCTTGCAGAATGAATCTTTTCTGAATAATATAATCAATCAAGGAATCAATATTTATTGAGCTACTGCTAATACAGGCAAATAAGCTGGGCATTAAAGTCAGCTAATTCGCAACTGATTGATGAAGACCTCTCCTAACTTTAAGAAAATGGTCTTTGTGTGTGTGTGGAGATACATATATATATATATGTATATATATATATGTATCTCCACACACACCACACACACACACACATATATATGAACCCTTAAACATTCGTATTTACAAACAAGAAAAGCTAAAGAAAGCAGATATAAAATGAAGCAAATTAGGACAATGGTCTGTGGATGCTCAAGGAGTGCTCTCAGGAAGGCTCCACAGTTTAAGGAGGAGGGTAAGAGAAGATGGTACTGATGAGGACAAGTGAAGGGAAGGTGTGATAATTGTTAAGGAGTAGATACTAAATTGATGAACTTATTGCCTCTCAAGGTGAAGGCAGCTAGATCATCAATTTGCAGGCACAGCAACACTGAAGCTGACAGCAGTAAAACATATCAAGAAAGAAACTTTTCTTAAAATATTTTGCATATGTAAAGACATATGTAGCACTTAAAATACTATATTTTTACCATATATTATCTGATTTGTTTGCTGATATTATGTCCTTGCAAAAAAAACTTGTAAAGATTATATTGCATTAAAATTAGTAAGTGCCACAGAATAATTTCAAGAGTTGTACAGGAGTTTTCCACATATGAATTATCTTCACTGCTACCCAACCCTTTTTTGCTTTTCAGTGACTGATCTTTTGGAGAGTCTATTATTTACAATGGTATTAATTTTAAAAGATAGATTTGTCTGAAAGGGAAAGGAAAAGTAGTTAATTTCGTGGCCAACTTACAATTGCTCTTATAAAAACACCTAAAGGAAAGAGAAATTTTAAACTCCCAGATAAAAAATAAATATTTGGATAATTCCTAGACAATTGTACCTGCATGCTTTGATAAGGACAAGCCCAATACTGCAAAATTTGTTACATAAAGTTTACAAACTAGAGAACAGATTTAAAACACATTGCATTTACTGAATTCTACTTTATAGGATTTTAGTTATTTTGGCTAGGTTGTTTGGTCAATATACTTGTCATTATGGTATTTATTGTTTCATATATTAACATATATGTTTTCTGCCTGCTGTGTTTTTGTCTCCTCCCTGCCCAGACTAGTATTTTCATTTCTGTAGCTTCACCAAGTGCTGTGAAAATAGTTCTGTGAGGGAAAATAATAATAGCTGATATTTATATGGCATTTCAGGGAGACAGTCATTCTGCTATAGACCTCCAGCTACATTTCTAGGCAATTACTTGAGATACTGCTTTATCACCTGAATAGCATGTCTGGGAGTCCCTAGCATAACAGTAAAAGATAATTCATTCTTACTTCTTTTAAAGACATTACAAACTAATGAACCAAGCATCATGAGAGGTAATTCAGTGTTTTTCTTAGAAGCATTCCAGATAGGTAAGTGCTACCACACTAGAGGAAAATTTGCCTTCTAAAATTATTTAAGGTTACAAATTACCATCACCGCCAAATATAAGACTGGCAATATACATCTAGAAGTTTTTCCTTTGGCTATTAAACACGGCATATACCCTGGACTTAAATTTATGATTTGGCTACTTTTGGTTTCATATTATACAATCCTGTCACAACAGGTTTGGTAGTAGTAAGCAATGTAGCAACAAACTAACATGATAAGGCCATATTTCAGATGTTAATAAGCTCAAGAGTATACATATGCTATAAAGGAAGGAGGGAAATAAAGGAAAAAGCATTTATTAAATGCATCACTATATACCAGGGACTATGCGAAGCACTTTACACATATGATCTCATTTGATCCTCATTAAAAACCAAGTGAGGTAGGTTGTCTCCATTTAACAGTTGAAGAAACTGAGGGAGACAGAGGTTAAGTCACTTACTCAGGGTCATGGAGCTAATAAGTTTCTGAGGCTGGATATGAAATCAGATCTTTCTGAGATCTTGAGATCCAATGTGTCATCTAGTTACTTCTGGAGGGAAAGGAAAGCTCAAAGGTATTAGCTACTTTTGAAGAAAACTTCGAAAACTCAAATACCCTTGAGCTTTCCTGACCTCCTTCTTCCTATTCAGCACATACAGGCAACTGCCAACTTATGAATGGGTTATGTACCAAAAATTGGCTTACTTTTGGTATCAAATACATTTTCCAAGTCCTATTGATTTTATCTCAGCAATAGCTCTAGTATCCTTCTCTTTTCTACTAACCCTTTATGATTTTCACAGCACTAGAGACAGTGTGATTCTGTAGCAGTTAGAATACTTCACTTGGAGTCAGGCAGCCCTGGGTTAAAATCCTGCCTCGGACATTTATTAGCTGTGTGACCCTGAGCAAGCTACTTAATCTCTGTCTCCCTCAGTTTCCTCATCTATAAATTTTCACTATATAATAATAAAGGTGGACTCGATGGCTTCTAGTTCTAGTCCCTTCTAGTTTTAAATAAATGAAACTTTTATTGCCATTCTCTTAGCTACAGCCCTCTTTAACTTTACTCTTGTGTCATAAAGGCATCCTAACTTGTTTCCTCATCTCCTTCTGCAGTTAGGACAAAATATCTTCAAGATCTAAAGGATAAACAAGCTAATGCTGGTATTACAGAAACATAAGAAAACACAAAGTAAAGAATCTTTTTTGATTCTTATTCTTTTTTTTTTTTTTGTCCCAGACATGCAATTTCATTAGTATGAGGACTGCAACCAATGCAGAATACCAAATGATTTCAGACTCAGCAGTCCTAAAATGAGTTATAGCTCCCAGAAGTGGAGGACTGGTCTGGGTTTATGCAGTCAGATGTGCTGGAGCCCTCTTTCCTCTGAGACCTAGCTAATTCACTCTTCCAAACTGCCCCTCACATAGTGGAACAGATACTGTGAGCAAACCAATCTCATTTATATACATTTAGAATATCTCATTTAGAATCAGCACTGATGAACAGTTATCATTCTAAAATGTAAAAATTCACTTCCAGAGCTAACACAGAACAGTAGTTTGTAGTAAAATAAGTTAACTGACTTTCCTAATTCAGTAGTTTTCAGAGAAAATAATTCTTATCATCACTAATTTCATCCTTGCTTCAAAAATCAATAGCCAACATTTATAATATGGAGATATTGAATTAAGAAAGGAATCTTCTAGCACTCATTTCTGATTTGAAAGCATAACAATGTTTTATGTTTTAATTACTTGTATTTCTTTTTAAAAGATATTAGTAACTTTTGCTTTGAAAATGTCTTTTCCCTGTGTGGGCAAGAATTTAGGAGGCAAGAAAACAAACTGTTGGTAAAAGCTGCGGCTATTACAACAGGCTAGAAATCAGAAATCTGGCTTCCAAATAAGTGTTTAGTCACAAAGTATGTGACATTAGGTATATCACTGACACATCTTTTTTATAATCACATTATGATTTTGACTGTAATCTTTATGTTTGATTTTTTTTTGAGGGTTATGTCTATAAAATGCCACAAGAAAGATTCAGTAAATAGCCAGGTCAGTAAAATATCAGAGAAACCACTACCAGATTAAACCGACCACTTAACTCGGTCAAATCAATAGTCCCATTAAGACACTTATAATTAAGGAATAAAATGTGTTCAGATCTAGGTGACATATTCTAGAAAGGACATGGACGAACTGGAGAGTGTCTAGAGAGGGAGATGTTAATGATGATGACATTAATAATATGACAAACACCAATAATTATATTTATTAAAAGTTTATGAAGAATTTTATTACAGGTGTTAGATATATTTTACCAGCAAAAGGCTTCTAAGGAGTGTAGTGGAATCAATGAGCCCAGAGTTTTCATCTTTACTCAGACTCTAGTTGTACAACCTTGGACAAAACATTTAACCTTTCTCATCCTGAGTTTCCTCAGCTATAAAACAGGGAAAATAACACCATCTACATCCAATGAAGATATAATGAGACTATCTCTCTATCTCTCTCTCTCTCTCTCTCTTTCTCTCTCTCTCTCTGTGCATGTATGTATATATAAAGTGCTTTGCAAACCTTAAGGCACTATATAAAATTTAGCTATCATAAGCCACTAATAATAAGGAAATTAAGTCTAGCAAAAGGCCTCAAGACCAAGCAACATGAAGAAATAGGCCAATACTTATCTTAGAGAAGTGAGGATTTGGGTGCGACATGATGGCTGCCATCAAATGTTTGATGAGTTGATATATGAAAGAAGAATTAGACTTCTTTTGCCCCAAAGGTCCCAAAAATATGGAGCAATTGGTAGAAGTTTCAAAGAAGAAAACTGAGATCTAATATAAAGAAAAACTTGAAATTTAGAGCAATACAGAAGTAGAACAGGCTGTCTTGGAAGGTTGGACCATCCAACTCTAAGCTTCTGTGATCTGCTAATTTCTTTATCTGTAAAATCAGAGAACTGCCATAGATGATTTCAAGGTCCTGTAAGTCTTCATATGTTCAGATTCCTATTACTGTCCCATTTGGTTTCTCTTTCTGTTAAATAAGCATAATCATGACTGGTACAAAGTCAAGACTGCAGAGTAGAGGAAGCAGCCTAGCAGCTCTCTTAACATTCTCGTCCATATCCCTTTACAGTAACACTGTAGAGATTGAATTCTAAAGCAGCAGAGTCAACCAGAGTTTGAGGTTGAGATATTCTTCTGGACCAAGACAGCTTAGGAGGTCAGAAGAAGAAGTATGGGAAAACAGAGTTGGGGCTGGCTTAGAGCCCATATTACAGCATGACCAGCTACAGGCCTTAGAGGTGGCAATACTATTAGAGGCAGCTTCAGGACTTCTCCAGTTAGAGGTAGTAAGGGGATCTGGCAATTAGGCAAAAAGAGGTTCCAGGGCTCAGGAGGCCCTTCCTAAGTAAGAACCAGGGTTCAGATCTGGAAAGCAGTGACCACAACTCTCCCCAGATCATACCACATTGGAAGCACTAAAAACTCCCAGATCTCCAGAACTAGCTTTGAAAACAGCAGTGCAAAAAACCTGAAACTTGGAGCAGCACACTGATCAGAGTTCAGCCTTTACATAAAGTTAAAACTCAAAAAATAGGCAAACAACAACAACAAATGAACCCAGTCAAAAAAAATCTACTTTGGCAACAGGGAAGATAAAGATACAAACTTGGAAGACAATGAGATGAAAACTGCTACAAGCAAAATCTTGAAGAAAAAAAATGTTAACTGTATAGAAGCCCAACAAGAATTCTTGAAAGAGCTAAAAAATCAAAAAAAGATTTTAAAAAATCAAAGAAGAGTGCCAGAGGAAAAATTGGGAAAAGAAAATTGTAAGACAATTTACAGGTTGGTAAAAGAGGCAGAGAATTGGCCAAATGGAAAAAGAGGCATAAAAGCTCACTGAAGAAAATGAGAATTAGGTAAGTAGAAAGTAATAAAGCTGTGAGACATCAAGAAACAATAAAGTCAAAAGGATGAAAAAACTAGAAGAAAATGTGAACCATCTCACTGAAAAAACATCTGATCCAGAAAAGAGATCCAAGAAAGATAATTTAAGAATTATTGAACTGTCTAAAAACTATGATCAAGAAACACCCTATTTCAAGAAATTATAAAGGAAAATGCCCCAATATCTAAGAACCTAAAAGATAAAATAGAAAGTGAAAGAATTCAGTGATCACTTCCTGAAGGAGATTATAAAATGAAAATTCCCATGAATACCGTAGACAAATTCTGGAGGCCCCATGTCAAAGAATGCCACTGTTTAAAAAGACTGAAGTAAAGCAACTGAAGAAACAAATACTTATTTAAAGCACTTTAAATACTTATTTATTTAAAGAGGGGATAAAATTGTATCTAAAATAATATTAATGAAAAATAGAGGAAAACATAAACTTAAATCTTAAAACTTTAAATGTGAATGGATAAACAATCCAGTAAAACAAACAAAAGGGACAGATTTGATTATTCAGCCAAACCCTAAGATCAGCTGCTTAAGAGAAACATGTTTTAAAAAAAACATACACAAACTAAAATTGAGGGGATGAAAAAAATCACTATAAATACAAAAGTTAACACAACAAAGCCAAAGTTGTGATCATACTATTTGACAAAGCAAAAACATTCAAAAAATAAAAAAAGATAAACAAGAAAACTATATCATATTGAAAGGAACTAAAGACAACAAATCAATATCGTAATAAACATCTGCCTCAGTATCCTAATTCATAAAGGAAACATCTGACCTACAAGAAGAATTAGAGAGTAACAAACTAGTGACAAAAGACTTCAATATCCCTCTCTTAGTTTTAGATAGACATAAAGAAAAACAAAAAGGAAAAGTACAGAACCAAACAAATTGCTTAAAAAATCAGTTAAAAGACTTACGGCATATTCTAAATGGAACAGCAAAAGACTGTACCTATTTCTCAGCACTACATGAAATTTTTACCAAAAAAATAACCACACAGTAGGGCACAGAGATATTGCAAACAAATATAAAGAGGGATTAATAGTCAATACATCCTTTACAGACCATTATGCAATAAAAATAGTAATTAATTCAGGAACCACAAACAAAAGATACAGACTCAAATAATGATTTAATAAATAAATCTTAAACAATGCCTGGGTCAAAGAACAAATCATAGAAACAGTTAATAACTATGTAAAAGAAACTGATAATTATGAAAAAAATACAAAAAAAATTAGTGAGGTGCAGCTATAATAGTCCCTAAGTGGAAAATTAAATCCATAAAAAACATACATTCACAAAAAAGGAAAAAGAGGATTAATGAACTGAATACGAATTTTAAAAATATTAGAAACCCAACAAGTAAACAAATATAACATTAACACAAAGGGAGAGATATTAAAAATTAGAGGGGAAATACACTGGAAATAAGAAACCTCATAGAAAGGATAATTAAAAGTAAAAGCTGATGCGAAAAAACTAATAAAATTGATAAAATATTTAATCTTATTGAAATGAAGAAAAAAGAACATCAAAATAACATAACAGCAAATGATATATAGCAAAGGTGAAATCACAGCAAAACCCAAAGAAATAAAAAGAATAATCATAATAGAGTACACACCATTACCAGCTAATAGAGGAACATCTTCAAAAATATAAAATACACAAAGTGCTGAAAGAACAGACATAGATATTAAATAACTCAATCTCAGAAAATGAAAAAGAGATCTACCTGCAAAAAGAGCTACCAAAGAAAAGATCACTGGTTCTCATGGATTAACAGGAGAATTTTATCAAACTTTTAAAGAATAATTATTACCTATACTTCAGAAGTTTCTCAAAAAAATGCAAAAAAAATCACCCTAAAAATCCTTTAATAAGACAAATATAACCCTAACATATAAACCAGGAAAATTTAAGTCAGAAAGAAAAGTATAGGCCAATATCATTAGCGAACATTTACTTAAACATTTTAAACAAAACAGAACTATGAGTGATTGATCTAAGAAATCATTCATTTTGACAAGTGGGATTTATACAATGGATGCGAAGGTAGTTCAATATTCAGAAAAAAATTTACATAACTAATCATATTAAAAAACCAAAACATCCAAAATCACAGGATCATCTGAACAAAAGCAGAAAAGGCCTCTGACAAAGTACAATGCTTTTTCATGATAAAAATTCTACACAGCATAAGTGTAGAGGGATCTTTATGAAAAATTTTATCATAAAAAGCATCTATCTAAAACCAGAAGCATCATAAGCAATGAGGTAATACTAGGACCTTTTCCAATAAATATGGGAGTGAAGCAAGGTTACTCATTTTCCCCATTATTATTTGGTATATGCCTGCAACAGCAATGACATAAGAGAAGTTAAAGGAATAAGGACATATAAAGAGAAGATAAAACTATCCCTCTTTGCTGATGATATGATGTTCACTTGGAAAACCTTAGGAAATCAGCAAAAATATTAAGTGAGACAATTTCAACAAAGTTGTAGGTTAAAAAATAAAATCTTTTAAAAGTCAGCAAGATTTGTATATGAAATAATCAAACACAAAAACAGCAATAGAAAGGGAAATTGCCTTCCAAATAATTACAATATGCATGAAATATCTGGGAATTGACCTCCCAAAGCACACAAAAGACTTATCTGGCATACAAAGTGTTCCTTAAGAAAGAAAATAACATGGTTCAGTGGGCTAAGATATAATTTAAGAATCTGGATAAAAAGTTCTATTTCTGGATTTACTTCTTTCCATGTGTAATTTTTGTAAATTATAATACTCTTAATGATTTATGATTTCATCACTGTGAGCTATCCCTCCAACAACCCAAATTTTAGTCCCATCCACATTTTACATTTTTACCTTTAAAGTTTTCTGTGGTTGAAAAAATTCAATACCTGGGGACAAGTCAGTAATGAGTTTAAACAAATTTGGGTAAACTAGTCCTTAGATGAAAGAAATATAGTTTTTCACAAGCCCCCCATTTAAACCTATCAAATTCAAAATTATTTGCCAGTTCGTGTACCAATGCGATAGCTTTTGAAATTCCACGTATCTCTATGCCATGATGAGAAATCAACACAGGATTCTGCTAGTATGACAAGTGCTGCAAGGCATCATCACAACCTTATGGTATTCTAAGGACATGCAACAGGTCTTTTTTTGCTTCTCTGAATTACAGTTAGGAAAAGGAGAAGATGGATGAAGGGCTAAATCCACTGCTCCCATGAGTGGGACAATGAGAAGTGATAAAATATAGAATGATGAGTTGCTTAAACTCTTATTTTAACTTCTGTTTTGTTTGGCCTTGAGGCCGAAGGGCTACCCAAGCCTTTTCTTACCTGTCGTCCAGGTCTTCGGGGATCAACCGGATAAACGTGTTGAGAGAAAAGACTTTCCAGAGTTGAACAAGGGTTAGGCTTTATTCAGGATCTTAGTTACATGTGCAGGGTGAATTCTTCCTCAGGAGAGAGGAATCCTCCTCCTCCCAAGGGGCAAAGATCGTACAGCAAGAGGATGGGAGCGGGAGAGGGGAGAGACCTTCTGCCCTCTAAGGGCCCCTCAGCACGAAGAGTGCCTTCAGGCTTTCCTGTCCCTACTTAAGTTCTCCCGCCGCATAGTTTGCACATGAATACCGTGCCTGCTCTCAGCCCTTAGCTAGTCAACAACAGGTGTGCTCAGACCATGGGCCAATCTCAAGGGTGGGATGCTCTCCCCAGCAAGTTTCCCATGGAGAAGCGGCGGAAATGCATGAGATAGCCCATGTCTCACGCCTCAATTCCCAGCTGTTCCCTGGGGGGCCTCATGAGAACTCTGAGGTTTAGAAGTCCTCACCTTTACCTGCCCAAGACTGTCCACGTGAAACTGAGCTTACACCCCCAACACTGTTTTCTCTATTTGAGTAGAATGATCTCTGGATTGGAAAGGTCAAACCCAAAAGAGCAAATAGAAGTGAAAAAACAAGAAAAATAGTGAGAGAACACCTAGCTCTCACTGATAAATGTACATTAACAGGTCCAGATGAATGACACCTGAGGAATAACAAGAAAGAACTGATGAATAACCATGAGACGTTGTCGGTGATCTGTGAAAAACTGAGGAACAAAGCAAAAGGATGGCAAGACCCAGAAGAATGAGCAGTGACTAATTTTCAAAAATGGCCAAAAAAAAAAAATGAAGCCTACAAATTATGGTCTGATTTCAATTCCAGGCAACATTATAGAACTTGTTATTTATTTAAATGACAGTGAACATCTAGTAAAGGAAGAGGTGACCACAAAGTTATAACATGAGAATAAATTGGGCTTTTGATTTGCTCTCTTAAACATATTTGTTACAATTTCTTCCAATGGGGAACAATTAGAGGAGGGATGGATGGAAGGAGAGAGTAAGGAAGGAAGGATGGAAATTTATAAGGAAGAAGGGAGGAAGGAACGAAATGAGGTGGGAAGGGACAAGGAGAGTCATTGAGGTATCTTGTTAAAAAATTCAGAGAACAAGAAGTCAAAAAGAATAATGGACATGTAGGACACCTTTGAAAGTTATAAGCTGAATTTATCCACACAGCAAGCTGTACATATGAGATCTATAGTTTCATTTATAAGACACTTTTTCTGCTTCTACTATGTTTATGGAAATGCCCACTTTACTTGATATTTGCTAAATTCAGGGGGAAAAAATCAATCCAAAAAAGGAAAGTCTTGCGTTTTTTCTTCTTTTTTTAAGATGAAATTTCTGCAGTCTCAATAAGAATAAAATGTTGTGGAAAAGTTAAAAAAAATAAACCAGAAAGATGCAGCCTTCTTTCCCCATGAGTACATCAGGTTATACTAACCTTATTTTGTTTTTGACAGGGTACAATGATAAGATCAAGGGGATACTATAGATATAAACTACCTGGTTTTTAGTAAAGTCATTGGCAAAGCCTCATGATAATCTTGAGGAATAAATGGAGAAGTATGAATGAAACAATAGCACTATTAGGCTGATTCAAAACTGACTGCGTAAACCCAAAGAGTAGTCATTAATGGCTCAATGCCAATCTGAAAGAAGACTTTCAGTAGAGTGCCCCAGGATTTTGATCTGGAATTTATAATGTTTTTAGTATGTTTATCTATGGCTTAGGTCCTATTTTTACTAAATTTGTGAGTGGCACAAAGTTAGAAGGCTAGTAAACATGATGGGATGACAGCATTATTATCCTAAAAAATCTTAAAAGGCTAGAATATTAAGTCAAATCTAGTAAGACGAAATTTTTTAGGGATGTGTCATTTTACACTTTGGCTAAAAAAAAAATCAACTTCACAACTACAGAATGAGAACAATATTGGTTGTTTGTCTTTCATGTAGAAAGAGAATCAAAATGACATCGCTAAGTGAGGGTTAAGGTACAGCATGTTTGACTGGTTGACTGGACTAATTAATGTAAGCCTGGAAGACCCTACCATAGGTTGGGCACAAGTAGTCCATATGAACATCTAGAGTGGAAATGGTTCTGAATTTGCACATCTCAAATTTCTTTTGAGCTACTGCAGTTCTGCTTTGCTCATAGAGCACAGAAAGCACCTTCTTTGATGCAAGGATGCCACACTAGAAGGTTTCTATGCCAGTGTCTCATGTCTCACAACTGTTTCCAACATTCTTTAGAGAGACCTCGTATCACTTCTTCTAACCCTCTGTGAGTGCTTGCATTATGTGACTTCTCTGTAAAATACTCCTTAAAGCAAACATGTTCAGCATTCAGACTATGTGGCCAGCCCATCTGAGTTGAGCTGAATGCAGTAGCATTTGAGTGCTTGGCAGTTCAGCTTGAGAAAGGATCTCAGTGTCTGGTATGTCATCTTGCTAGGTGATCGTCAGAATCTTCCTAAGACAATTCAAATAGAAGCAATTTAGTTTCCTGGCATGAAGCTAGCTAGTAGGCTGTCAAGGTGTGAGCAATTAGGTCATCACAATGGTTCTGTACACCTTAAGTTTGGTAGGCATTCTAATATCTCTTCTTTCCTTTACAGCTTCCGAAACATTGAACTAGCTCTGGCAAACGTGTGTGTCAACCTCATTATTTATGTGGCCGTTCTGGAAAGCATATTGGAAGAAAAGTGAACTCATACACAGAATTCAAAATTTCTCCATTTGCTGTAACCAATGGTTTCATATGTGGATGGTATGTTGCTGGCTGGTGGAGAACCTGTGTTTTCTTAGTGTTAATGGTCAGGGCAAGAATGACAGAGTGACATAAGTGACAAAGAATCAATCCATACTCTGTTGAATCCCAGCTTCAGAGGCTGCATTAAGTGAACAATCATCTGTGAACAAAATCTCTTGAATTTAGTCTTGGCTGGTAGTATTTTCAAGTTAAATAAATTATCATCAGTGCAGCAGCTGACCTTGATGCCAATATCGTCCTCATTGAAAGTGTCCAACAACCTTGCTAAAAACACCATATTAAAAAGCCTGAGATACAAGGAAGCAAAGAAAAGATGAACAGCTCAGAACACAATGTGTAGTATTTATTACGTAGGCTTTCTTGAAATTGAAGTTTATTGCTGTATTTATGGAATCTTTTCTTATGTTCTGCCATGCACATGGCAGTGCTTCTTTTTTTCTTATTTTGTATTTAAGTTTATAATATGTTTCTTTTCCTTTTCTTATTGTGTAATTAAGTTTAAAATAAACTTTAAAAAGAAAAAAAAGACACAGGAACAAGCACACAGCCCTGCTTCATTCCATTGGTGACTGAGAAAGTGTTGAGAGCATCACCTCTTATCCAGAACCCATGTAAGCATAACATCATGAAAGTGGAACACAACACTAATGAAATTCTCAGGGCAACAAAATTTTGTCATGATCTTCCATAAGCCCTCATGACTGACAGTATCAAAGGTTTTGGTCAGTTCAATGAACATTGTGTGCAGACCTGTGTTCTGTTCCTAGTATTTTTCCTGAGTTGTTGGGCAGCAAACACCACACCAACAGTCTCATGGTCCTTTCTGAAGCCACACTGGCTCTCAAGTAGATGAAGATCTTCCAGGTGAAGGATCAGCCTATTAAAGAGTACTCTAAAAAAATGAACTCGCAGGCAATGAATAAGAGAGAGATACTTCTATGACTGTCATAGGACAACTTATTTCCCTTTTCTTAATAAAGATGGGACAACAGGGCCATTCTTGAACTCCTAGAGCACAGCCTCCTACTGCATACAACCCAGAAAATTTCAGTCAGTTTTGATATGAGAAGTGAACCTCTTGCCTTGTAAATCTCAGCTGGAATAGAATCAGCACACAAATGAAGCCTAAGGGTATTCAAAAATTCTTTTTCAGTTGTAAGTTTGGCTGCAGAGTGACTGACTTCAACCTAAGAAACCTCAGTGGCTTCAGCACTAGTTTATAATGGTCCATGGAGAACTCTATGAAAGTGTTCAGCCCGGCACATCGTTATCACTACTCAATGTGGCTCCAACAGCACTGTGTAGATGAGATGTATCATAGGTCTTTGGCCCACAAACAGCCTTCAGGGAATTATAAAATTCTTACTATAAATATAAAACTGAATATCATATGACTTATTACAGAGTCAAGAATCCTGCAGCTCTCTAAGCTTCACTTGCATATTACTTTTACTTTTGATAGAATTAAATGCTGTCTTTTTAGAGACAGAAAAATTATCTGGCTGATAAACCCTAAGGAGTTTTTTGTTTATCAGTTTCTGAATTTCCCCATCAAACCAGTTTTGATACCTGTGAATGTTCCTGCTCAGATGAGTACATGTGGTACTGTACTCCACATCTCTGAAAGCTGCCCACTCCTTTTCTGCTCTGCTGTTGCCAGTTAGCAACAAACCGTTCATGCACAGAGAAGTGCTCTCCTCTGTCGACATTAGGTCTTCCAGTAGTTGTCTTGCTGTGGGAGCGCAGCTTTTGTTAAATTCAAATGTTTAGCCTTGAGAGGATATGTCTATGATGGATATAACACTATGCACCACAGAGATCCTTTTTCACTCACATCTTTTCATCTCTTTTCCTTACGATGACAGTCTATTAAATACCACTGTCTGCTGCAAGAGTACATCCATGAAGTTTTACTGTGTTAGGTAAATGCAAGACAGTGTTGATGATGAGAAGATTTCCAATGCTATTCTTCCCAAGGACTCCCTGCCATGTCTGATAGGCTGATGTTAAAGTCACCCAGAATTACAAGCTTGCCCTCTTTGAGCACACTTATGATGAGGGTGTCTAGGTCTTCATCCAATTTCTCTTTCACCTTATCAGGGTTCAATATTGTGGAGTTATATGCACTGATGCATGGTACTTTGCTGCAAGTAGCAATCACATTGTCATTTACACTTCTTGGTAGGCATACAAACTTGTTGACTAGTTTGATGATATAAACTATCATGGTGTTCCGCCACTCCAGAAAAATGTGTATCCAGCTCCAATTTTGGTAAGCTCACCCTCGTTTGCCAGCCTTGTTTTCCTCAGGGCTACGGCTACTATTTTTATGAAATATCTGCTTGGCTCTCTTCCAATAAGAGGTGTTCAGTTTTCAGAGGACAATATCAAAGGTTTTGGTCAGTTCAATGAGCACTGTGTACAGACTATGATTGTCAGATTTTGTTGTACGTAACTGTATGCACATTCCATGTACCAATGGCAAGTGGAATCATCTTTGCAAAAGTCTTTTTTTAAAATTTTTTTATGTTTAGACCTTATGTTGGAATCCCCACCTGCCACAGTAAGCAGGACAGAGTTGGGTGAAGCAGATAATTTAGGTTACCTTTTCTAGTCCCTTCCTCAAGACAGGAAGTGAGCAATGTGGTCCTTAAAAGTGGACATCTGGGGGGCTGCCAAATCCCACTGCTGCTTTGGTCCAGTGGGAAGATGATCCAATGGCCTGGGCCATCTGTATACAGGGGTATGACTACAGCTCCTAGTGCTTCATCACTTGCTTGTCATAACACTTTGTGGTAGGTAAAAATGATAAAAAAGTATCAGTAATGTCTTTTGACTCACACATAAATTAGATTTAAGTGAGGTTGTATGAAGTCATTGGCCCCTCTCTTCTAGAATGACAGGGGTTGTCCAGCGGCAAGAAAAATGTTAAGATGGTGATGGCTCAGGAAGCAGTGGATAACCTTGCTGTCTTCAAAGTCTAAACAAGATCTAAGTACTCCACAGTGCCTACTTCAGCTGCTTTATGGCCAATGGAACAAATAGAACTAATCTGCCCATTCTGCTGGGAGAATCTTCACATGCTTGAGGTAGATACCTCCCTAACTCACCAACAGATCTGAAGCCCTTTGGTTAATCTCAATCTGAGTTAGCTTGTCCATCAAAATGGTTTACCAGGGTATAAGTATGAGGGGAGCAATATACCTAGACAATGGTTCACCTTTAAATGATCAAGAATTCTAAATGGACTGCAATGTTAAGATGAATAAATGATATGATCTGGCAGGTAAAAAAAAATTAATGCAATCAAATTAAAAGAGGAATAGTGACCAGTATGAGGAGGTAATGATTCCATTCTACTTTGCACCAACCATATCATAGCAAATAGTAGATGACCCTCTTGGAAATGTTTTAAATTTATTTATTTAACTTTTAACATTCATTTTCACAAAATTTTGGGTTCCAAATTTTCTCCCCATTTGTCCCCTCCCCCCATCCCAAAACACCGGGCATTCTAATTGCCCCTATCACCAATCTGCCCTCTCTTCTATCATAACTCCCTTCCCTTGTCCCCATATTCTCTTTTGTTCTGTAGGGCCAGATAACTTTCTATACCCCTTTACCTGTATTTCTTATTTCCTAGTAGCAAGAACAGTACTCGACAGTTGTTCCTAAAACTTTGAGTTCCACCTTCTCTTCATCCCTCCCTCCCTACCCCTTCCTTTTGGAAGGCAAGCAATTCAATATAGGCCATATCTGTGTAGTTTTACAAATGACTTCCATGATAGTCATGAAGTGTAAAACTAACTATATTTCCCTCCATCCTATCCTGCCCCCCATTGCTTCTATTCTCTCTTTTGATCCTGTCCCTCCCCAAGAGTGTTGACTTCAAATTGCTCCCTCCTCCCATTGCCCTCCCTTCCATCATCCCCCTCACCCTGCTTATCCCCTTCTCCCCCACTTTCCTGTACTGTAAGATAGGTTTTCATACCAAAATGAGTGTGCATTTTATTCCTTCTTTAGTCAAATGTGATGAGAGTAAGCTTCATGTTTTTCTCTCACCTCCCCTCTTTTTCCCTCCACTAAAAAGTCTTTTGCCTGCCTCTTTTATGAGAGATAATTTGCCCCATTCCATTTCTCCCTTTCTCCTCCCAATATATTTCTCTCTCACCTACCCAGCAAAACTGAGTATAATACTTCAGGGGAAAAATTGGTCTTTCAATGAAATAGAGGACTTTCAAGCATTCTTGATGAAAAGACCAGAGCTGAAAAGAAAATTTGACTTTCAAACACAAGAATGAAGAGACGCATGAAAAGGTGAACAGCAAAGAGAAGTCATAAGGGACTTACTAAAGTTGAACTGTTTACATTCCAACATGGAAAGACAATATTTGTAACTCTTGAAACTTTTCAGTATCTGGGTACTGGGTGGGATTACACACACACACACATGCACATGCATGCATGCACGCACACACACACACACACACACACACACATAGAGACAGAGTGAATTGAAGAGGATGGGATCATATTTTTAAAAAAAATGAAATCAAGCAGTGAGAGAGAAATATATTGGGAGGAAAAAGGGAGAAATGGAATGGGGCAAATTCTCTCATAAAAGAGGCAAGCAAAAGACTTTTTAGTGGAGGGAAAAAGAGGGGAGGTGAGAGAAAAACATGAAGTTTACCCTCATCACATTCCATCAAAGGAAGAAATAAAATGCACACTCATTTGGGCATGAAAACCTATCTTACAATACAGGAAAGTGGGGGATAAGGGGATAAACAGGGTGGGGGGGATGATGGAAGGGAGGGCATGGGGAGGAGGAAGCAATTTGAGGTCAACACTCACGGGGAGAGGCAGGATCAAAAGAGAGAACAGAAGTAATGGGGGACAGGATAGGATGGTGGGAAATATAGTTAGTCTTATACAACACGACTAATATGGAAGTCTTTTGTAAAACTACACAGATATGGCCTATACTGAATTGCTTGCCTTCCAAAGGGAAGGGGTGGGGAGGGAGGGAGGAAGAGAAGTTGGAACTCAAAGTTTCAGGAACAACTATCAAGTTCTGTTCTTGCTCCTAGAAAATAAGAAATACAGGTAAAGGGGTATAGAAAGTTATTTGGCTCTACAGGACAAAAGAGAAGATGGAGACAAGGGCAGAGAGGGATGATAGAAGAGAGAGCAGATTGGTGATAGGGGCAATTAGAATGCTCGCTGTTTTGGGGTGGGGAGAGGGGACAAAAGGAGAAAATTTGGAACCCAAAATTTTGTGAAAATGAATGTTAAAAGTTAAATAAATAAATATTAAAAAAAAAAAAGAATGCTTGAAAGTCCCCAATTTCATTGAAAGACCATTTTTTCCCCTGAAGTATTATACTCAGTTTTGCTGGGTAGATGATTCTTGGTTTTAGTCCTAGTTCCTTTGACTCCTAGAATATCATATTCCACGCCCTTCGATCCCTTAATGTAGAAGCTGCTAGATCTTGTGTTATCCTGACTGTATTCCCACAATACTTGAATTGTTTCTTTCTAGCTGCTTGCAATTTTTTCTCCTTGACCAGGGTACTTTGGAATTTGGCCACAATGTTCCTAGGAGTACCTCTTTTTGGATCTCTTTCAGGCAGTGATCTGTGGATTCCTTGAAGACTTATTTTGCCCTCTGGTTCTAGAATCTCAGGGCAGTTTTCCTTGATAATTTCATGAAAGATGATGTCTAGGCTCTGCTTTTGATCATGGCTTTCAGGTAGTCCCATAATTTTTAAATTGTCTCTCCTGAATCTATTTTCCAGGTCAGTTGTTTTTCCAATGAGATATTTCACATTATCTTCCATTTTTTCATTCTTTTGGTTTTGTTTTGTGATTTCTTGGTTTCTCATAAAGTCCTTAGCCTCCATCTGTTCCATTCTAATTTTGAAAGAACTATTTTCTTCAGTGAGCTTTTGAACCTCCTTTTCCATTTGGCTAATTCTGCTTTTGAAAGCATTCTTCTCCTCATTGGCTTTTTGAACCTCTTTTGCCAATTGAGTTAGTCTATTTTTCAAGGTGTTATTTTCTTCAGCATTTTTTTGGGGTCTCCTTTAGCAAGGTGTTGACCTGCTTTTCATGCTTTTCTTGCATCTCTCTTATTTCTCTTTCCGGTTTTTCCTCCACCTCTCTAACTTGATTTTCAAAATCCTTTTTGAGTTCTTCCATGGCCTGAGCCCATTGGATGGACTGGGATACAGAAGGCTTGATTTCTATGTCTTTCCCTGATGGTAAGCATTGTTCTTCCTCATCAGAAAGGAAGGGAGGAAATATCTGTTCACTAAGAAAGTCACCTTCTATAGTCTTATTTTCCCCCCCTTTTCTGGGCATTTTCCCAACCAGTGACGTGACTTCTGAGTGTCCTCTCCACACCCACTTCACCTCCAGATCCTCCCAGCCAGTGCCTGGGGTCTGAGATTCAAATGCTGCTTCCCAGCCTCAGGGCTTTGGGTGGGGGCAGGGCTGCTATTCAGTGTGAGATTAAGTTCAGGTGCTCAAGTGGGGGCAGGGCCGCCTCATGGGGCTTAGTTCCCTCAGGGGGTTTATGCTGAGACCTTCAACAATGGATTTGAGCTCCTGCCTGCTTTGGGAGCCCTGGTTTGCTGCTGCCTCTGCTGCTGCCTCCTGAGGGGGCCTGAGTTATGGAGACACCTCACTCCCCTCTCGGCGAGCCAGAAAGACTCTCTCACTGACCTTTGGGGCCTGTGGGTAGAGGCACCTGCATGGCTGCTGGAGATTCTGTCCCTGAAGCCTGCTCAGATCTGCTCCAGGTTGGTGCATGAGGGACCTTTTGTGTTGGTTTTTCAGGTCTCTCTGGAACAGAAATCTCCTCCACTCCGTTGTTCTGTGGCTTCTGCTGCTGCAGAATTTGTTGGGAGTTCTTTTTTTTATGGGCTGTGGGTTTGGAGCTAGCGTATGTGTACGTTTCTACTCCATCTTGGCTTCTCCCCTCGGAAATGTTTCAGAAGGCATTCTTTTTTTTTTTTTTTAATTATTTTTTAATGTTTAACAATCACTGCCATACAATTGAGATTTTATCCCCCCTACACCTACCCCCCACTACCCTCCTCCCTCCCCACGACTGCATATAATTCTGTATAGGTTCTACATATAATTTCCTATTGAGTATATTTTCACTATAGTCATGCTATGTAGTCAGACTAAAATAAATGAAAGAAATCCTATAACAAATCAAAACATGATACACAAACACATACACATACACAAACATGATCTGCTACATTTTGTGAATGACTTCCATATTTCTTTCTCTGAGTGTGGAAGGCATTTTCAGAAGGCATTCTTGTTCAAGTTCTCAGTGGCTCCTGTGGACTAGGTGGTTTTTATGTTCCCTTCTAGTTCTGAAATTCTGTGATTGTATCAACATCTTCATTCATAAGTTGGATGTGAAAATTATCCCTTACAATAACTATTAAGCATTTATAAAATATACAAGATTAAATATAAAACATAATATAATAAGGAGCTTCCATTCACTGTTTTAGGATTAAAATATACATAAAAGTAACAGGCAACATTAGTCAATCAACTGAAAAGGGTATAAATCTTGTATAAGGTACTTTCCTTACAGTATTAGGAGAAGCAGTATTAAGATTTTTTTTTAAAAGAGTCTTGAAAATTTATTGTTCATAAAATAAACTGTACACAGAGGCATTCAGATATCATCAGGAAGAATACAAATAAAATTCCAACTTTATCATTTCTTACTTACCTAATGCACAAACCAATGCACTGTAAAGTAATGTTTAAAATCACTGCAACATTGTACATTTTGAAACTCTGCAGAGAGTCTCACCATTCACTACAAAAGCATATTATATTCATCACTCAGTAATATAACAACTATCTAGAAGCCCAAAGAACGTATGAAACCCTAGTCATATGTGTTCAACTCATAGCATCTACATGTCCAAACTTAACATCTGCTTCCTGTTTATATTTTCACAAAGTGCTTTGCATTACCAGATATAATTGTATTTTTGTCAGTAAAAATACATATATATGCGTGTATATATATATATATATATAATGTATAATATATAGCTTATTTTTTCTCATCTGTATGTAATAAAGAGACCAAATTTTGAAACTCTATGATTGTGAAATAAAACTCATGTTTTTAATGATGACAGAAATAGCTGATCTCTCCCTACCCCTTACACTCTGGTATCTACTAATAACTGAAAGAAAAACATTAACCACATAGAAAACAGAGAATTATATAGTACTGAAGGTTTACAGACTAGCTAAGTGAGTCTGTTTCAAGTTGACTTTACAAAAAAAAAAAAAAAAAAGCAATATATCCCTTCCAGAGATGAACCTCTGCAACATCCCATGCGGAACATGCACTGAGATTCTGATAACACAGTCACTGTGTAGCCACAGCTGTGATACATCACAAGGACTCAAACAGAAACAGTGTTTCAGGCCAATATGTTTTATCTTGAGAGTTAGTGTGACGTTATGGATGAAGACCTGGGTACCAGGTATCTTGCACACATCTTAGCATTGTGGCCCTGGGCAAATGACAACTTATCTATTACTCAGGCAAATTTCTAAAACTTATAAATTGTACAACAAGTCTTGATCTATATTGGTGGAGGAATTTTCCTCATTAGGAGTTTTCTACTTCAATGAATAGCAGGTCCAGCCTAAAAAGTATTTTGCTTCAACAGTCACCATTTCAAAACTTCACATGGCTTGGCAGATGATGAGTAGGATTATTACTCCTTAATTTTAAATCCAATTCCATATTTTTTGTGATTGCAACTCAATTCACTTTCCTTGGCTTTGAGGAAAACACAGATGGGATAACAGTTGGAGGTGGAAAAGAAGTCAAAGGTAAAGGAATCCAACTTTCTCATTTATATGAAAAGTAACTGAAGAACAACAAGGTGAAGTGACTTGTAAAAGGTCACAGTGATTGTAGTTTGACAAAGCTGAGGTTTGAATCCAGTTAACTGAACTCTAATCTTGGCATTCACTGAATCACAATGCCTATGTTACCTTCATGAAACAACGGAAATAACTTCTACTTAGCCATTCACAGAAATTCAAAACGGGAATTTTAGAGACAATCCTTCTTCCTTTGATATATGAACAGACTGAAGAGCAATAGTTTGGGAGAGCAGCAAGGGTGCTGTACCTGGTTCAGGAAAACATGGGTTAAAATTCTGCCTCTAAAACTTGCTAGCTGTGTAAATCACTTAACCAAGTTTGAGGAAGTGAAAGACTGTGGATGTGAAACAGTGAAAACAGTGTCAGCTAATACCTAATAATAGTGATCATGTATTTGGTGCTTTAAGTCAAGTGTGATACATATACTATCTCAATTGATCCTTATGATAATTCTGTGAGATATGGGTGAATGTTATCCCCATTTTACAGATCAGGAAACTGAGGCAGAGGTTAAATGACTTGCCTAGATCACACAGCTAGTGTCTAAGGCAAGATTTACACTCAGGTCTTCTTGACTTCAAGTCTGGGCAGAACTCTTTCTACTATGTTACCTAGCTGGCTCTGGAATGTCAGGTTTTTGGGGGGATAGGGGGATAGTAGATGCATTGGTTAGTTTTGATGAACTGTTTTTTGTTTGCTTAAAAAACAATTCTCTGAAGCACTGTCTCTCCAGAAAGAGAGATGGGAGAGAAATGCTGAGAAAAATAGGTAATATAAAAAACAAGATATCAATAATGATATATTTTTAAAATGTCACAGCCTTAGCTTTCTTATCTATAAAATAGGCATAGTACCTTTGGTATGTACTTCAGAATTGTTCAAATGAACTGAGTAAGTACAGTGCTTTGCAATTTTAAAGTATTAAGCAAATTCCTATTACTACTTAAAATCACATAATTAATTGAGTTAGAACAAAACTTAAGCTGTTCTGACTTCAGGTCCCATGATCTTTCCTTATACCTCTCTGACTTTTCCTCCAGTATGAAAATTTAAATTATTTTCCTTGTTTGATGAAAGTTGTTCTAAGGATTATAACTGTTTCTTTTTTAAAGGGAGATAATTTAAGCATTTCTTTAAAATATAAAAACAATTATTTGAAGACCACTAATCTGAAGAAACATATTTGGTGGTGGTGTTTTTTAAAATCTCCTTAAGTGACCACTGCTCATTTCCATATTCTTCATTTGAACAGATTTTAGATTGAGTCACATAATGAAGTAAGAGCCTCTGCTAATAAGTTCCCTTCAGAAATATGTCTAATGGGCACCAATAGTAGAATCTGGCTAAAAATCAAGTGGCTATGATCCATTCTTTTTCTTTCAGATCAATTGTTGTAATGTGGTTGAAGGGTAGACACGATTCATTTCTTCTTATGCAGGCATCAGAATATACATGAGAACAGCTTTTTCCCTTGTTATATCTATTCTCATTTAAATATTACATCTGCTATTGATGAGAATTAACTTTGTTGTCATCTGATAATGTATGACGTGTTAGAAAATTTCTATGCATGGCTCTATTTCCTCTTATATTATAGAGTGATGAGTAAAAGTGGTAGCTAAGTATACTTTCAACCCAAAGGAGCCAATCAAATCACCAATTAATAAATTAAGGGCCTTGTTAAACAATTATACATTGGATCCCCCTATTGCTCTTATTACTCTCTACACTGTATTTATACACACCACACACACACACACACACACACACACACACACACACACACACACACACACACACACACACACACACACCCATATTCTCCCTGTTTTTGAGGGCAGGGACTGTATTGCTTTCTGATCTCCAGGGCCTATTCACAATACCTTGAACTTAGTAAGTTTCATAAAATGATGAATTGTTGAATTGAACTATCTCTACCACTCAGATGCTCATGAAAAACTAACTAGTTCTCCACTTTTGAATATTACTTTTCTCCTTGCCTCAGCAATCTCAGTAATGGGCATATAAACCAAGAAGCTTAATAAAAAAAAAAATAACCCTAAACTAAAGGTCAAATATATAAAGAAGTATTCACAGCGGGACCCTTGCTTATGAATAGTACACTCACAGTAGCAAACAATGGAAATAAAATGGGTGCTGATAACTTGGAAAATGACTGAATTTCTATGTAAGATGAATGAAATGGAATGTTATTGTCTAGTAAAAAATAATAAAAGTGAGGAATTTAGGGAAATATTGGAAGATCTGCATGGACTGATAGAAAATAAAATAAGGAAAACCAACACAACAATATATGACTACACCAACGTAAATGGACAGATTATTGAAATGAAGTTAAACTGTGTGATAGAAAGGTCAGTGAGAGTCCTGAAAATGAGACAACAAAATATATTTTCTTCTTTCATGAGGAAGAGCCAGGAAAATACCAGACACTATATGGTAAACTTATGGGAGAACATGGACAAGGGTCTCATAGGATCAGCAGTAATGAATGGGTTTAGATCAGCATTACGAGTCACCTAGTTGACACAACAGAGTACTGAGCCTAGTCAGGAAGACCTGAGTTCAAATTTAGCCTCAGGTTTTACTAGCAATGTTGTTGTGGGTAAATCATTTACCTTGTTTGCCTCAGTTTCTTCAACTTTAAATGGAGTTATTAATAGCACCACCTCTCACAATTGTGTGAGGATAAAATGGTTTATCTGTAAAGTGCTCAGCAGAGTGCCTGGCACACAGCTGGTGCCACAAATGCTATAAATGCTCTGATGCTGTTGTTACTGCCACTGTTGTTGTTAGAGGGACTTTACAAATGGATGAGATGACACATCTGTTTTAATTTCTTATGGGATCATATGAAAAAAAGATTTAAAGCTAGACAGGACTCCAGAAGCCTTCTAGTCTAAGCTCATTTTACAGAATGAGAAAACTAAGGAGGCGAAGATCATGAAGGGAGCAAGCATCAAAGGTGGGATCTCTACAATATGTAATCTGCCTCATCTGTCCCATTTCATCACAACTGATGATCTTAGTTATGAAAAGATCACAAAAATAACTCATCAAACAAAATTCAGACTTTCATACAGGTCCAGATCTGAAAAATGTCTCAAAAGAAACTGGGTCATGATCAATTTTCATCTAGATGAACACAACTTTCATAGATGATCAATCAATAGATTGACAGACTAAAGATTGAAGAAAACAAATTAAAGAGAGACAAATTATTCTATGAGGGAAAATGATATGGATTTAAAAATTTCAAAGGAAATTAAAATAATGTATTTTAATGTAATAATTTAATGTAAAATTTTTCAAAAGAACTTTTAAATTAAAATTTAACTTTTTAAAGGGAATTAAAATAATGTATTCTTGACTTCAAAATGGATGCAATCAAATTCAATTAGTATTTATTAAGTTTCTACTATGTCTGGCACTGAGCTAAGTTAGGTGGTAGCTCCAGCCTTCATGGAGCTTACATCACAGCAGGAGGGTGGTGGTGGTAGCAAACAACGGATACTCAGATAAGTAAATACAGAATATATACCAAGCAAATATAATTTTAGAAATAAGGACATTAATAACTAGGTGAATCAGTTAAGGCTTATTTTAGGAAACAGCAATTCAGCTGAACCTTAAAATGATCTAGGAATGATCTACAGGAAGAGATGGCAAGGGAGAACATAACAACATTCTGTGCAAAGAGAGAAGTAGAGAAATGCAATGGGAAGACTAGGAACAATAATAACAGCTACCATTCCCATTTATGCAGCCTCTTAAATTTAACAAAAAAATTTTCAAGTATTAGCACTATTTTACAAATGAGACTGAAGCTTGCAAAGGTTAAGGGACTTGTCCATAGTTATGTGTTAAGTGTCCAGGTGGGATTTGAATCAAAATGCAGAATCTGAGTGTTGGAAGGGACCTCACTGGCCATGTTAGTCCATCCTTAGATGACAAGAAACCCCAGTATAACATACCCACCCAGCAGGTGATCAACCTCTGCTGAAAGATCTACCGGGAAGGGGGGAATGGATGACTCCTCTGCAGAAAACTGATTATATCTAGGGTAAATTAGCTTCTGTGCAACTGCCTTGATCCTACTTCAGCCTCCTGGGACCAAAAAGAACAAATCTAATCTCTCCTACATATTACTAACCTTCAAGTACTCATAGTTTACTATATCCTCTCAGATTCTTCTCTAATGCCTTATAACCAAACACCTCTAATTCCTTCAATCAATACTCAGGACATGAACTCAAGGCCCTTCACTATAACGTTAGCCCTATTCTGGACAGCCACTGGCTTGTTATTGTTCTTAAACTGTGATGGCCAGAAATGAACATAGTATTGGAGATGAGATTTGGCTAATGCAGAATAGTGAGATTATTACCTCCCTACTCCTTGAAGTTATGTCTGTCTTAAAGCAGCTTGTAACTTTCTGGGCTGCTAGACCACATTGCTGACTCATACTGAGCTTGCAGAACCCAGGAGGTATTCTCTCACCTGCACCATGCTAGGGAAACCGCAAGGGTCTATATTTACCACGTTTGCAACATTCCTAGTACTCACATACCTAAGGAAGTCAAAACCTAGGTGACTGATTAGACACACAGCACCAGAAACTGTCATCTGAGCAAGAGTACTGCAACACCTTGCGGGGTTGAAGCCAAAGAAGCTATTAACAGTTTAGAGAGGGAAGCTAAATTTGGTTTCATTTTCTTGAAGGTAGACCTTCAATATATGTTATTTGCTACCACTGCTGGTTCATCCTTATATTGCCTCAGCTATCAGTTACCATGGATTTTGTTCCAATGCTCAATATCCAACTATGGGAAATAGCTCAGATTCTGCTTGCTGAGTCAGATTTTTTTTTTCCCCTTGATCCCTTACCTAGGACACCAAAAATATGAATGCCACATGACAATCTCCATGCCTATTCTTTAGATTAACTTCTGGAATTTTGAGACTCTCAGAATGTTGTTAGACTGACCAGTAGAGGTCCTTCTAGTCCAGTTCCTTCAGTTTAAAAATTAGAAAACTGAAGATCAGAAATGTCTCAACATAAACATTTATTATAATCTTATTGTAAATTCAATCAAGAAATCAATAAAATTATTAAATCATTTTATTAAATGCCTACTATGTGCCAGGAACTCTGCTTGTCCCTGGGGATACAAAAACAGGAAAGGCTTTATTGCTAAGGTGGTGTTTGTTAATAATGTCTTAAAGGCAGAGAGGGATTTCATGAAGTGCAGAAAAGAAATACATTACTGGCACTGGGAATAGTGAGTGCAAAGACACAGAGATGGAAAGTAGAGAATTGTGTGAGGAAAGGAGAGAAAGCCATTTGACTAGATGGCAGAGTGGAGATGGGGTGTTTGGGGGAGGAAGTAATATACCATGAGGCTGGAAATCAGTTTGTGAAGCTAAACAGTTTATATGTTAAAGGTAATAATGAGACACTGGAGTTGGCTGAAGGAGTAACATGATCAAATACATGTTTATGGAAAAACATTTTGACAGCAGTATGAAGAATGCACTGGAACAGAGAGAGATGAAGAATGAAGATAATTTAGGAAACCTTTGTAATATCAAGGTGATGAGAACTGTAACTAAGGTGGGGGCTGACGTAACAGGGAAGAAGGCTTGGAATTCAGATATGTTGTGGTAGTTGGAATGGTAAGATGCAGCAACTGACTGAAAAAGTAGACTAAGGAATAGTAAAAAGATGAGGATAACACTGAGTTTGTTAATCTAGGACAATTGAAGAATGGTGGTGCCTTTGGCAGAACTACAGAGAAGACTGGAAGAAGGATGGGATTGAGAGCAAAGCTAATGGGTTCTATTTTGGACATGTCAAGTTTGAGATGTTTCTGGGACATCCAGTTTAAAATGTCTGATAGGCAACTGAAACTAAAGAGAAAGACTGGGGCTAGATATAAAAACCTGAGAAACATGAGCTTAGAAACGATCACTAAAACCACTGAGGTCACCAAGAGGGATAGTATAGAGACAAAAGATGGCCCAGGACAGTCTTAGTAAAGAGGCTGATGAATTAGCAAAGACTAAGGACAGATAGAAAGAGAACCAGGAGAGAACATTGTCATAAAAACCCAGAAAGGAGAGTATGCAGGGAGACAGGGTGGTCAAAAATGTCAAATCAAATGCAGTAGAGAGGTCAAGGTTTTTGTTTTTGTTTTTTTAAATGACTGATGATGTTGGAAGCTAGGTGGTTTAGGACTAAGAGAAGAAATGGGTGCAATAAGTGTAGATGACTTTTTTCTAGAATCTAGCAGGGAAAAGGAGGAGAGAGTCAAAATGTTATCTCGAAGTGTTAGTACAGTCTAATGATGGCATTTTTAAGGAAAAGGGAGACTTGGGCACACTTAGAGTCCTATTTGAAGGGGGAAAAGCAGTAGGTAAGGAGAGGTTGGATAATGGAGAGGGGTTGATGATAATTGTTATAACCTGCAGAAGAAAAAAAAAAAAGGAGGAAATAGGATCAAGGATACACAAAAAAAGAGTTGCCTTTGGCAAGAGCAAGATCTTTACTTGTGAGGATAAGGGATAAGCTCCAGGAGAGAAGTCCAGAATAACTTCTGTGGGCAGTGAGATAGGGAATCAACTAGAAAGGAATAAAAGGATTGCCTTGGGGCAATGAGGATCCAGTTGAAGTCAGATACCATGAATTTACAGGAAACAGAGCTGTGTGACAAAATTCAGCTCTGTTCAGCTGCAAGTGAATAGGCGAAAAGGAAACAAATGGTGGGAGGAATCCAAGTTTGGCAAAGGATGAGTGGTGACAAGACAAGGTGAAAAGGTATTCAAAAGTGAAGTGAGAACCTATGAAACAGCCTGAGAAAATACTGAGGGATGGAGGGATTGGAAGTCCTAATGAATAGGTTTAAAAGAGGTAAGGCTAAGGGAAAGATCAGGGAAGAGCAACACTTGTGGGTAACAATGAGATCCAAAGTGTGACCATCCCTGGATGTGTTTGAAGTAAAGTGAAGTACTTCATAATATTTAAGGAGCCTTAGGAACTGGGAGACTAGGGAACTTGAAGGAATACTAATAAGGAATTTGAAGAACCTTGTATAAGAGTAGGAACTGTGGAGAAGAGGATGAATCAAACATGTGCTCAATGCATTTTCTTCTTTCAGAGGAAGGGAAAGAAAGAACCAAGTTTTGAAAAAAATAACATAAAATATCTTTGGGTTTTTGCCTAAAAAATATTAATGAAGGGACCAGTTTTACTAGAGATAATTCAGATGATAAAGTGAAGCACAGTGATTATGAAAATTCTTCTTTGGTCAAAGATAACAAAGGGTTTTATACACACAGACTAAATAAGGGGTGTTTGAGAACTCTAAAGACTGTGGCTTTAATTACTTATTAGAATATAAATATTGACCAAAGTCAACTCATTTGATTAACAATGAAAGCACTTGTAATAAATGAAATCAGTGGCTAACTCTTGGTTCTAATATTCATTTCATGGTGTTTACATTACCTTTTGTTTGGTGTCCTAAAGCTAAGATATGTTTTATGCAGTTAAAGAATGTTTACTGCTGAGATAGCTTGTCATAGTCCACTGAAAGTCTCATTTAACTGTGATCTTTTTCTATCAGTAATCTATCAATGAAATGAGCTTCTCCTCTAAAGGTTTACAGGGACAGATGGCATTTTAAATGACTGACAACAGACTTGACACCAAACACAAAATTAGATATGGATCTATCTGAATTAAAATACATCTCAGTCAATAATTTGTTAAGGAAAAATACACCAGCAAATCAATCAGAACCAGTTAATATCTATAACTTAAACTGATCAAAGTGTAGCTGCATATTCTTTGAGGTGTTCTATACAAGAATTGAAGAAAATTTGCATTTAAATTATACTCTAATATGTGAGTCAGGGGTTGAGATTTCCAACCCTGAAACCTTGCATCAGAAGAGGCCTAAACCCTAGTACTTTTCTTTAATCAAATAATGCTTTTGATGTAGCAAAATTCCCACAAAACAAGAGGTATTTATGCAAATACACATGTCCTTTAAAACAGTGTGGATTATGTTATTTTATTTTCCACTAATGGACATTTGAAGAAATTTCAGAAACATTTTGAATGACCCAGCTTGATTTCCATTGAACCACTTGCAGCATACTCTGCTGCCGCAAATGATTTATGGCAAGACCCTTACAATCCATCCAATAGTGCTTTTGCTTTGATTATACATAAGTAGAATACCTTGAAAAATAATTCTTAACTTTCCAACTAAAGAAAGATCATTATTTAGTGGCACAGAACATTTAAGAATTTTTCTATTTAAATTTTGAACATAAAACAATTTTATGAGGGGCATTTTTGCAGTAGGAAAAGAAAAGTGTGGGAGAAATACCAAATGTTCCTTAAACTGGAAAGTGACATTATATAAGCAAATGAGAAAATAAAGCAAAAATTGAAACTAGGTGAAGAATTACCTGCAATGAAATTTGCTTTCTGAAAATCTGCTGGATTTCCTCTGATTTTTCTGAGCAAAGTGTAACTGTTAAAATATTAAGTATATTGCCTAGCTTTTTCATGTTTAGGGGATAAGGGCTGTATTTAATTTTGTTTTCCTTGATAACAATAAACAACTAAAAGTGAGCACCTTAATAGTTACAGAACAGAAAAATAAAACTGTAACAATAAGTCTCCATCATGTTTATAAAGTATAATAAAATCAACAGGGATTTTTAAAATCTTCATAGCTTCTATGTGATTCTTTCTGGTTTTCTGATATCTTCTGTGCATTAAAAAAATCTTTAACGATACTCCTTTCTTTTATAGAGGACTGAGGATGACAATATAAGAAGAGGTGAAATGCTTTGGCCAGAATCACACAGCCAGTATATGTCAGAGGAGGGTCTTGAAACTAGGTTTTCCTCGCTTTACAGCCAGTTCTCTATGTATAAAACCAAGAAACTATGTTAATTGCTTTAAACTTCCATGCTCACTTGAGACTAACCCATGAGCATTTTCACTATTGTAAGCTCTAGGTATGATGATGTTTCTGGAAGTCCCTTGTAAGAGAACAGTTTGCAATCAAAGCAAAGAAAACAGGACTAAAATGGCAGGAAAAACTAATAGGAAAGACCAAAAGATGCCCATGTTAAATTCCAAACAGTACCCATATTTCTAGGCCTACAAAGGTCTAGCAGACAAACAGGTCTCTTCTAAATGGTTTAAGTATCAATGATTTCTTGAATTAATGAAGAAAAGCAGGCTCACAGATGGCGTTTTGTGAAGTTTGAAATAAACTAATTTTGACAGGTGACAGGGAAAGTTACTTATTTTCTCATGTGAAATTAAGTATTCATGGGATCGCCAGGTGAGAATTGGCTTTTAAAGATTCAGGATAAAAAGAATTAGTACATAGATCTAACTCCATTCAGGGTAAACTGTAATGCATTCTGTCAATAAAAATTTTTAAAAAGCAACATTTCTGTAGCACAATAAAACATCTACACAGGTTTTAAAAAGTATTTTAGAATTAATGCTACCTTTAAAACAAAACTTACCCATTCTCCTTCTCTCTTCTACTTAAAATACTTATTTATTATCAATGAGACATCTGCAAAATGGGGATAATAATAGCACCTACCTCCCAGGGGGATTGTGAGGATCAAATGAGATAAAATTCATGAAGCCCTTAGCACAGTGCCTGGGACATAGTAAGCATTATATAAATGTTAATTATTATTAAATATACTCAGGTCTTTCCCATGCTTTAAAAAATCTTTACTTGAAGCTATTGTCCCTTTTTTCTCAGCTAGTTCATACCAGAACCATTAGAAAGGATCATTTAAACTTAGTGCTTCCATTTCTTCAATTCCTGTCATTTCTCAAACATTTGCAAGCTGGCTTCTAATATCAACTCAACTAAAACTATTCTCAAGGTTACAAATTTCCAATCCAGCTGCATTCTTGGACTTTTCAGGAATATTGTATCAGTATCACATCTAACCTGATACAACTCCTTTGTCTATGGGATCTTGCCTTCCTTCTGATTATAGTGGATGGAGAATGGACAGTAGAGAGTTCTTCTAAGATCTTTCATTTATGGAAGGTTCCCAGGGTAGCCATCTGCTCATTTCCTACCTCACTGTACTACTGACTTTCCCTGTATCCAGGTACTCCCCATCCCCCCACCACAAGCTTTAAGCTTCTTTTTGCTTGTCTTTCCCAATTAGATCATGAGGTCCTGAAGGCAGGGACTCTCTTTTACCCTTCTTGTGTCAACAGTTCTTAGTACAACGAAAGGCATACAGCAGGTGTTTAATTAATATATATTTAGTGATTGAATGGTACCTTAGTTACCTTAGCCACCATTAGGAACTGGTAGCAATCTTACAAGTAGGCTTAGTTATCTGTACCTTAGTTGCTTAATCCAAAAACCATTTCTCAATTGTTAATCTACCTGATCCATCTGGTGCATTTGAGAGTGCCTACCACCTGCTCCTCCTTGACTTCCACCACACTACTTTGTCTTGCTTCTCTTCATACTCATCTGGTCACTCTTCTGGGTCACTGGCCTCTTCCCATCCACTAGGTATAAGCATCCCCAAAGGCTTTGTCCTGGCACCTTTTCCTCTTTCCCTCTCCCTCTCTTCTCTCTCTCTCCCCCCACTCTCTCTTGTTAGCATTATCCAGTCCCTGGGGTTCAGCCATCAGTTTTATGCAGCCCACAACAGAATCTAAATATCTGGTACTAATATCCTGAACTCCAGTCTTTCATAACTGCCAGTAAGTCACTTTCACTAAGATGTTAGAGGCCCCTCAAAATTAACATCAATGAAAATGGTAGTCATTTTCCCTCAGCTCAGTCTTCCTCCAAACTTCCTTATTTCTGCTGAGGGTATGACTATTCATCTCCTCAGTGACTTAGTGGACAAGTATCTATTAAGCACCTACTAAGTAAATGGCACCATGCTAATTGTTGAGCATACAAAGAAAGACAAAAGGGAGTCTTTAACTTCAAGGGGATCACAATCTAATGCAGGAGATGATATGCAAACCACTATGTACAAACAAACAAGCTACATGCAGGATAAAGAAGAAATAACCATCGGTTAAAAGGCAGAATTAAATAATAAATAATACAAATGAATGAATGAATGGATAATAAATAAATAAACTAGAATTAAGACAGTTTGGGAGAATCTCTGTATAAGGTGATAACATAGCTGGGACAAGAAGGAAATCAGGTAAGCCAGAAAATAGAGAAAAGCGAGGGCAGTCCAGGCATGGGAGACAGCCAGGGAAAAAGCCTGGAGTTGGGAGATGGAGTACTCTATTTAAAGAACAGCAAGGTGGCCAGTGTCACTTGATCTAAGAGTAAGTGGCAAGGAATACTATGTAAGGACACTAGAGAAGGGCTTGGCTGTTAACACGGAAGGATTTTATATTTGATCCTGGACATAACAGGGAATCAGAGTTTACTGTGTGTGGGAGCGTGTGAAATGGGCAGATCTGAGCTTAAGGAAAATCACTTTGGCAGCTGAGTGGAGGATGAACTGGATTGGGGAGAGATCTGTGGCAGGCAGTGCAATCAGCAGGCTATTGAAACAGCAGAGGCATGAGGAGATAAGGGTTTGCATTAGGATGGTGGCAATATCAGAACAGAGAAGGAGGTATACTGGAGAGATATTGCAAAGGTGAAATCAACAGGCCTTGGCAACAGACTGAATACGGGAGACAAGAAAGAGATAAATGGGGAGTCAAGCCTGACACCTAGCTTGTGAGCCTGGGGACTGAGAGTGGTGGCCTTGACAATAACAGGAAAGTACGGAAGGGAAGATTTAGGGGAAAAGATAACGAGTCCAGTTTCAAATGTCTACAGGACATCTAGTTTGAGACAGTCAACTAGCAAGCAGTTGTAGATATGAGACTCGATATCAGCAGGTTAGGGCTGAATAAATAGATTTGAGAATATTCACCCACATTTCCAACCGTGTGGCCATTCTCCTCCATCACTCCCCTCTAATACAATCAGTTTGTGTTATTAATTCTCCCACCACATTTTTCAAAACCATCCCTTTTTCTCCATTCTATGGAGAATGGAAGTTTTCAACAACCCTTACCTATACTAATCAATATCTTCCTAATTAGTCTCACTGCTTCCAGACTTTCACCTTTTTAACATTCTTCACAGCTGTCAAAATGATATTCCTAAAATTCAGATCTGAAACTCCCTCCACAAAAAAATACTGGATTCCATAGTACCTCTCAGAGAAAACAAACCCCTCAGCCTGGCATTTATAGAATCATAGAAAAAGAGTTAAAAAGGATCTTAGAGGTCACTTAGTCCAACACTCTTATTTTATAAGTGAGAAAACTGTAGTATCAAGAGGTAAAATCTCTTGCCAAAGGTCACAAAGGTAGCAAGTGGAGAGTTAGGATTTGAATACAGATCATATACTCCAAAACCAGACCTTCCCCAGCAGATTCCAACCTAATTTGCTTTCCAATCACATTTCATATTACACACTCTGCATTCCAATTACACTGGTCTGTTCAACATATCCACCTTAAAAAGTGCCTGACTTCTGCTCATATCCTGCCTTCAGCATCGACATGAGCTCATGTGACAATAGGCCAAGACTTCCAACCTACCTGAATCTCTGTATGCTCATCTATAAAAGGGAGAAAATGAGACCCTTCCTCTCAGTGATCTCATCAGTTTCCATGGGTTCAATGATCACTACTGTGTAGAGAATTCCCAGGTCTTCTATATCTAACACCAGTCTCTGTCTTGAATACAAGTCTATATCACCAATTGTCTAACAGTAGATATCTCTAACTGGCTGTCCCAAGGGCATCTCAAATTCAACATGTCTAAGCAAAGATTAAAGACAAAAGAGCAAAAATTGATTTAGAAAGACTAAAATATCAACTGTACCATTACTAGTCTTCTCTAAAGAACAAATATCCATTGAGTTGAATACGAGTCTTGCAGTCTATATTTGAAATGCTTGCTGAAGTGAAGTTATTTTATTAAATTCTGGTGCATGAACCTGCATAAAAGTAACTAAAGAATGTTCTTTTATTCTAGAGAATAAACACAGATGGTGGTGGTTGTTTGTTCCTATTTCTCAAAGAAGATGAGAATAAACTCAAAAACATTTTAATAACATACATTTTAACTAGGAGCAAAAAGGAAAAGTTATTGAAATAGAACAAATTCAAAGATAATTTGAAATAGAAATTCAAGGTAAACTAATTTTGTGTGTGTGTGCGTGCGTGCGTGCGTGTGTGTGTGTGTGTGTGTGTGTGTGATCTTGAGGCAAGTAAGCTAATCACCTGGAGGGTCCCTCAGATGACAAATGAGTGCTTTAGAACAAATAATCCCTAGGGTTTCATCCAGTTCTATGATAATGATATTATATGATCCCTGTAATAGACTGTTTATTTACTCCTTTAGAAGCTGATTGCAATTCAGATGTAGTAGATGAATAGTGATAAATGTAAACAAGTTTCAGCTACTGAGCACAAAAAGTAGGAACTATTCAAGATATAAATAACTAAGAGAAATAGAAATAACAAATCATCCATCAAATAATAATTTCAATATAAATTATTTGTCACTTCCATTAAACTCCAGCTAAACTTTCAACTTCAATTCTATTGTAAGGGGAAAAAATATTTTTGCAATTTGAAATAAAGTGATAAAAATCACTAATCATCCACTGCCAGACAAAACTATAAAAGAGCAGCTCATTTAATTGAAAAGAGACATAAACGGACACACAGTAATCGAAGAAGCCCTACATATTTCATTTTCAAGGGTATATAAATCTAAAAATAATAAAAAACAAAAGGTAAACCACAAAGAAGGATGAAGAAATAGTTGGGAATTTTAGCCATAAAATACTTATGGCATCATACAAATGGAAATATTAAAGAACACACATACTTTTCAGTATTTCATAGCAGCTTTACAAAAATGATCATATATTAGAGAACTACACACACACACACACAAAGTAAATATGTAAAGCATTAAAGAGTAAACACATTTTTTTAACTAATCATGATTCAGTAAAAGTAAAAAAAAGCACAGGACACATTCAATAGATATAGACAAAGGGTTAGGGTTAGATGAGTGGGTATAATACAAATTATAGAAAATAACTGATAGCTACAATAAAGGTAAATGACAACACTGAGGCAATATTTTTTTTTTTAAACTTGTGAGTGATGCAGCTAAAGCAGTCCCCAGAGGAAAAAATCTGTCCTTGAAAATATGTAATTATAAACTAGAGAACATTAAAAAACACCTGGAAAATTAAAAAGTGAATCTTACCAAAAGCACAAAAGAAGAAATGCAAAAAGTCAGAGGAGAAATAAATACAATTTGTTACATAAAGACTATAGGTAAGATTAACTAGACCTGCTTTTAAAAAGACTAAAATAATTGATAAACCATTGGCTATCTTAATTTCTAGCAGAGAGAAAATTTAAATTACCAACATAAATGAGTAAGGCAAATTCATAACGAGCAGAGAGTAAAATAAAAGATTTATCAGAGATTTCATAATTACATGCCATCAAAAGTCAAGTCAATGAGAATTTATTAACCATTTACCATGTGCCATGTTTGAACAGACTTTGTGAAAGAATGGAGGATAGAAAGGCCTGGCCAGGGGGTCACAAAGGGTGAACAAGCAACTGACTAAACCAGACTGACACCTACTATGAATTGTACTTAAGCGTTGAGAAGACAAATACAAATAAAAATAAAAACTCACTCTGTCCCAAAGGAGCTGACATTCTAATGGGAGAAGAGAAACCTAAATGTTGTTTAGAGGAGGCAAAGTATTTATTTAGGATGATAGTAGTGAAATTTGTTTTTTAATAGTGTTTTTTGAACTGGATACAAAATGTGAAAAATTAATAATAGATTCACCATTTTATTGTGTTCTGAACAGACATCATTAATAATAACAACAATAATCACCATGAACAAACACATTCATTCACAATAATGACAGAAATTTAAAAAGAAATTTCAGGAACTATAGAGAGCAGTATATGTGGTATCTATTGCCATAACAGGGACAGGTAGGTGGTATAGTGGATAGAGTGCTGGTCTGAAGACAGGAAGACTGGCCTCAGTCACTCACTAGCTCTGTGAACCTATGCAAGTCATTTAGCCCTGTTTGCCTCAGTTTCTTCATCTATAAAATGAACTCAAGAAGGAAACAGCACACTACCACTTCAGTACCCTTACCATGAAAACCCTAAATGCGGGTCACAAAGAGTTAGACATGACTGAACAACAAAAACCCTGTCATAACAAGAATCACAGAAGAAAATGTGGAGCTATTCAGGAATGACTCTAAGAACAGGTGTCAAAAAACACATTAGCAAGAGCTACTTGAATGCTTCATTTATTGAAAATCTGTGCAAAGACACTGGGAAATTACATTAATGCCAAATGATATAAACAATACAAAATTGGAATACCATACTATTCAGTTAAAGTAAACAAAAAAAAAAGACATGCTACAGAGAATTTGGAAAATATATAAAAAATTCTATATTCTTCTTTTAATCGAAAATTGAAAGAAAAAACTAAAAAGTCAAAGTAATTGAAAAGGACTGAAAGCAGAGCAAATAATAAAATAATTTTACATCAATCTATAACTTTATTACAGAGGCTTTGAGAAACGGGAAAAAAAAACTAGAGAAGAATGAGAGGAAGGTATGGAAAAAAATGAAGATCATCACTATGTAATCCCCAAAAGTCCAACTCAATGAAAATATAAATTGGATCAAATGAAAAACTGAAAACCTTCATATTCTCAATATAATGAATGAAAAAAATCACTTCCAAGGAGGTAACTGAAACTAGGCTTCTCTGAAGAACTGGATAGAAGTGGCACCAGTTAAGAACCATAATTATTGTCTCAAAAGCTTCACAACAGCTCATAAATAATTAGCAGAGTACTTTAACAACTTCCTCTGATTCCACCTTTAAAAATATATATATTTTGATGTTTTATTTTTATATTACCTAGATTTCCCTGCTCTATAAATCTCCCCTTTCCCAAAGAGATATTCCCTAACACAGAATTTTTTAGAGGGATGCAGAGGAGATAAAAAAATTTGGTATAATGTATTTTTAGAGCCACTTTTTTATAGTAAGTAGTTTGTATGATTACATTTCCTTGAACATTTTCAGAACAAGAAAGATTTTCTCCAAAATCAAATCATTTTCCTTTAAACTGTAAGAAATGTGTTTTATGGCACACATATTTAAATGTTTTTAAACTAACTTTTTCATTACAAAAAACCTATTTTCTTTCCATTCTATCTCTCCCAAAGGAAAAAAATGAATAAAAAAGAAAGCCCTTGTAATAAATATGCATAGTCAAGTAAAATAAAGCTTTAGTTTACCAAGGTTTTGAAAAGTTACACCTCCTTTTATATACCGAATCCAACACCTCTCTGTTGGGAAGGGGCAGTATGCTTTATCATGGATCCCATAGAATAATGGTTGTCACTGTAATGATGAGGCCTCTAACAGCATTCATATTTGTTGGTTTTTACAATATTATTGGTTTTGTGCAAGTTATTCAAATTTTACCAACTTTACTATGCATCTGTTAAGACAAATCTTTCTAGTCTGCCCTAAAGCAGTCCTTTCCATCATTTTTATGGCACTGTAACATTCCATTGCATTTTATATACTACAATTTGCTCAGCCATCACTTAATGGTCAGTCCCATAGTTTCAAATTTTCAGTTACAAAAGAAAAAAGAGAAGCTATAAATATTTTTGTATATATAAGTCTTTTTATCCTTTTTTGGGCCCGGGGGGTATGTGTGTATAAATTTAGTTGAGGTATTACTGTTTGTTTTTAATAAATTTTTATTGAAGTCTTTGAGGATTTTTTTGCATCACCATACCTTCTCCCAATAATTCTTTTCTGTCTTCAAAGAACATATTACATATTTACTGCAATAAGATGAGAATACTAGTGATCTTTGCAAATACCAGCCAATTATGAATTTATGTGACTTGTACAAAAAATTCACAGCTTGTATCTCAAAACAGATCTACAAATATTTACTTGAAAACAATATGTTGGCTGAAGAGCAAACAGGAATGGGCCAAGAATTATCAGGGGTAAAGAGCGCAAATTATAATTGACGAGATAATTATACCAGAAAGCACCATAACATGTAAACTACTTCTACTATTCCAAAGCCTTCCACTCAATGAGCTGCATTTTTTAAGCACTGTGTGACATGCACGGTGCTAAGTGCTAGAGATATAAAGAAAAACATTCTCTCTGCCTCATGTTCATGGACTGTTCATGTAATGCACGTGTATGTGTATGTATATGTGTATGTATAAATTTATATATAATACATATGCATATGGGCATAAATGTAAAAATAGATTTGAATACACTAAGAATGCTAGTATATTTGATGTAAATGTGGAAAATGGATTTCCACATTTAAAACAAACAACCCACATATTAATGTCAAATGATTAAAAAAAAACATGCTTTTCAGTGAGATAGTTCAAGCATATTATGATTCTTTATAGTCTTAAACTAGTGTCATCTTTTCTAAATAGAACTAACTATGGATTCCAGGTTAGAGAGAAAACAGAACCAAAACACTCTAAATGCAAGACACATCAATAAAAAGGGCTCCCATGGGAAAACAAAAATTGAACAGCTACTTTGTCTTTTGGAAATCTTTCATTAATAATAATAAATTTTTGTTTGGATTAAATAATGTGCATACACCTGGGAAAGAAGAAGACAATGTTTTAAGTTTTTTATTTCCTGAAAGAAGGTGATAGGTACAAATTCTTTGGCCTCTTCTGGGTAAGATACATGAAACAAATATCAAAAAGAAGACTCTGGATGAGTAAGTTAAGAGATTTACTGGCATCCAGAAATCAAAGCTAAACAGAAAGACCACATTAAAGCACTAGTAAATAATGCCAGTTTTAAGGTACATTTTTAAAACTGTAATTTGCACCAGAGCAGGTTTAGAAAATATCCTTTAAAACAACCTGCACATGGAAGCACGGGATCCCTTCTAAAGCTGCCACTGAAAGATGAATGCTTCCTTGACAAAAGGAGGAAAAAGATAAACTGACAATGCCTGATACATAGTAGGTGCTTAACAAATATTTACTGATTTGATTGTCATTGTTGAGAGTACATGAGAGACGTAAAAAATTATTGAAATACTTGGGAATTCCCAGATATCACTTCCCAGTAAAGTAGATTGGGGAAGTGTTAACCACGCTTTAAAGTCCCATTAATATACTCTGTCTCTTGCATCTGACAATTAACATAGGAAATTTTGGAAAGACTGATCACTAGAAGGTTGTCCACTAAGGTAATGAATTGTTTTGTTCATAGTAAGCTGTTAAAGAGTCCATGAAAACATTGGGGAAATGAATATCCAGTGAAGAAACCATGGACCTTATAAGGTATGGAAGAATATTTTAAAACATGAATAAAACTAAAAGGGTTGAGAGGAAGGAAACTAACGGATACAGCCTTTTAAAAATCACACCAAACGTATGATTAATGCCCAAAAGAGTAGCAGTTCACATACATTACTGGTGAATACTTCTATCATTTATTTACTCCAAATAGAGTCCCATTACAATGGGACTATTTACGCTCTAGTTTATTAAATTAAAAGGTCCTTTTATTTTTGGTCAAATGAAATAAAAGGAATGATAAAAGGAAAATTTTCTTTGTTAATTTTCATTTAACAATGTTATAGCCTTCAATAAAGAATTTTTTAGATTGATCTTTCCAAGACATTAGTAGATTTGCACTGACATTGTGATGGACATTTTTAAGGTAGTTGGTCAGGGAAATGAGGGCAAACTATCAACAAAACCTGACATGGGCCATAAAAAGGGTTAACCTGTAAAGATCAGTGGTATTGTGCTCTCACCAAATATCTTCACCAATTATATGTCTGTAAACAATGGCAAGATTAATATTTGGCAATAATACATTTAGAAATGACTTTCTATTGAAGGCACTCTTTTTCAAGAACCGTTTATCTATCAAATGAACTTCTGATGGTAGCAGAGTAGATTACTCTTGGGTAGTGAATCCACATCTTTTCAACTTGCAAATGGAAAGGAACATGCTTCCTATAAAGACAGATCGTTAAAAGTGTGACTATGAAAATTAGCTCTGATATAGAACCATAATAAGAATGTATATGCACCCTACTGTTTCAACTATTAAAAAGCCAAAGGTTTTGTAAGAGTTGGAGGGAAAAAGGATTACAGGGTTGAAAGCTTTTCCCATCCATATGGGAAAACCTGAAGTTGACCTAAACTGGGATGTAGTTAATTCTAAGTTAAATTGTAAACACACAGCAGAGAATTCTGGAGAATAATTGATAGCAATATCAATATCACTGTTAATATCAATAAAATTGCCTCAGCATTTTTTTTATCTACAAAAAGGTGAAAAATGAAAAATTTGAATGCATGGACACACTTACTAACATGCAATGAGTTAATCACAATCATTGCCATCAGCCATAGTATTCCACTTCCATTCTATAAAATGTTGTAATGCTATGTGTAAAACCTGAGTGCAAATTCAGGTTCAGACACTTATTAGCTGCATGTTCTTGGGCAAGTCACTTGGCCTCTGTTGGCCTCAGTTTCCTTATCAATAAAATGGAGATAATAATACCACCTACTTCCCAGAACTTTTGTGAGGATCAAATGAGATAATATTTGCAACAGTGTGTAGCACAGTGTCTGGCACGTAGTTGTTGTGCATCCTTCTTTTGTGAAGGGGACCAATGACACCACAGAGTGACATCTTGATTCACGTGTGAATTAGATTTAAGTGAGACAGAATTGCATAAAATAGTCATCCTCACTTTCTGTCTTCCAGAGTCATCAAAGTCCAGTGGCAAGACAGAAGTCAGGACAACTGGTGATGGCCCGGGTCACAGTGGATGACCTCGGCATCTCTGAAGTCTGACCGAAGCTCTACAAGGTTTCCATAGTGCTTGCTTCAGACACCTTCATGGCTGCTGGAACAAATTGTTCTCACCTGTCCATTCTAGCAGGGATGAAGCCTTCACATACTTGGGGTACACACCCCCTTAAAATCACCAATGGGTCTGAGGCCTACCGGGTACCCTCAACCTGATTTAACCTGTGTGCCAAGATGATTTATTAGGGTGTGGTTACTGTGAATCCTACAGTTTTCCGAAGCCACTGGTAAGGGTTGAGTGCAAGGTAGAAGAGCAGCACTGAAAAGGGCTCAGCAAGCCCTCAACCCAGAGGTGCCAGTCCTCCTTGAACATCCCCCATACCCCCTCAAACACAGCAGATACTATATAAATATAGGTAGTTATTATTATTAACGTTATTTAATCCCAACTTGGCATGGCACTAATGCAAACATTCTTTTTATCCCCAACTGATGTAGTATCCCACTAGCGCTCTTTCTCTCTCTCTGCTGACAGGTTATTTTTTCCCTCCTATTTCATGTCATCCTGACATCTTTCCCCACTATACAATCCCTCACTCCAGTCTCAGGTGAAGAGGTAACCCTATGGAACTCTGATCCTAAACCCTTGACCAACATCGACAAAGAACTAGACCAGAATTTGAACCCAGGTCCTCTGTCTCCAAGTTCAATTTTCCACTACAGCAAAGTGGCCTTCTTCAGTTCAAATATATCCCTAAAACACCCACACTTGTCCCAGTGACAAGCGGTCATCAGGGTATCAAATGTTAAGTATTTCCTTTTTTTAGTAAGTTACACTATTGCAACAACATATTCAACTCAAAGTAGAAACAAAGGACTACTTTCATGAATGCTCTTCACTTGATTTAAAATTAATTCTTCAAAAGGAGAGTGTGCTTTTTGCATTGCAGATTTATGGATACTTTTTTTTTTCCCTGCTCATATATACATCTAAAGGGTCAGGTAACCTGCAGCTATCACACCTTTTAATTTTTATTGAACCCTGTATCTGGAATTCTACTAAAAGAACATGTTTTTGAGAGGGTTCATGCTTCTCTTAAATTATATTAAATTCAACTTTAAACCTTGCATTTATTTTATAGTGAAGTATTATTTAGTATTTCCAAAGTACCAACTTGAATTTCAAAAGATAATGTATTCAGTTGCAAGACACATCTAGCAAGATTTGTCACATCAAAATAAAAATATGTATTTTTATAATGTCCTTGTGAGAGTACTACTTCTATTTTCTATATTTCATACTAATTTCCAATGAATCTAACAAATATTTATAAAACTAAATTTGAAATATACTAATAAGCATTAAGGAAACAATTATACTTACAGAATCACAGAATTTTAGAGTTAGATGAGAACTGACATAATTATTTTTCCAAAACAAAATGCATAAAATACATTTGACTAAATATTTAAGTAATATTCCTAAAAAATTAAATTTCTGAAAGTTGGGATACACATTTTTTTACAGATGTGGAAACTGAGGCTGAAAGAAGTTAAGTAATTAGCTCAGGGTCACATAGCTATTACTCAGGTACTCTGGATTCCAAATGGAGCAGTCTGTGTTCTACCCAGCTGTCTCATGTAGAGTGGTACACAATATATTCATATAGTGTAGACAATGCTGGACTTAGAAATAGAAAAAGCTTAGGTCAAGTCCTCATGCTGCTATTTATTAAATATGTGACACTGAGCAAATGACAAAATAGTGTCTTAGGAAAGTTTCTGTGACTTTTCTACTACTAACTCACACATGGATTCCAAGTTGTAGTGGTGAAAGGAGTTCTGAGTTCTCATACTTGGAGTTCCCAATGCTAACAAAATAACAGATCCTCTGAATATTAATTTAATTATATTTCAAACAGGACTGGCTACACAAGTTATTAACCTTCTTCTTGGCAAGTGGTATAAATATACTGGTAGATCCCAAATTAATTTTGTTTTTCTTCTAATGACTACAAAATACAAATTATTTTTGTCCATTCAAGTATCCATTCGTTAACTAACTGTAAAAACCTGAGAACCCCAAATGGATGAAAACTTGTCACTTCTCAGGACTGCCACCACTTCTGATTCCCTATATTTCAAGAGTACTTCTAGTAAGGGAGGAGTGGGGGAACTAGAAAGTAGTCATTTAGTCCCCTGCTCCTGGAGGCAGTCACATTACTAACATTGGATTCATGCTTTTTTGAGGTAATTTCAAAGATTCAAAGAACTTAAAAGTTTTTCCCTCTTCACTAAAATGTTGAAGACCTCTGATGTTAATTCTTTCCTCAATTCCTCGAATTTAGGAAAATGTTTGATTATTAATTCCTTAAAGGCAGATCTGTAAATTCTAGTCTAATAATATACAAATCAAGCAAAGCAGTGGTGATACTTGGGATTTAACAAATGAAAAATTATGATCTAAGAGATGAAATTTTCAACTAAGTTGAATATTTTATGTTTAAAAGTCCTCTGTAGTTTTGTGATGAAATTTTCAACTAAGTTGAATTTTTTTATGTTTAAAAGTCCTCTGTAGTTTTGTGATGAATTATGTTAAATTCAATAGCTATTTATTGAATTATTACCATAGTTCTTCTGATTTTAGAAGTCAAATCAAGATAATTTTTCTAGATGAATAACTCACTGTAGATAAAAATTAAGCACATTCAAAAAACAGTCCTTGCACTCCAGGAGATTACATGTTAATGGAGGAGGCAACATTTAGCTTGGATCTCAAGTCAGTCATGATTAATCATGCAATGAGTTCGAATGACTGGCAGTGTCATCTGATGACTCCAAATGTGGATGTGGGGTCTAAGCTTACAAGTAAAGTTGTATAAGTCTAAAGAACAAATAAAAAAATGTGAGACAGGGTTAAATGACATGTTGAGGAAGCAAAAAATAAAACATTCAGTTGGACAGTGAAGGGGCTCAGGAATTCCCTAAATTCACAACAGCAATCTAGGACTACTCAGTCTAAAAAGGTTTTAAATGAGGCTTCTGTCAATATACTGAGGATGCTCCATTGTTTTGAATGGTTAATGTCTGTGTCAGTATGTTAATGATGCCTTTTCCCTTACCTCCAGATGCTCTAAAATATAGGGAGGATTTGTCATGCCAAGTCTCAGCATAGCTCCCTCAGGAATCACTTCAACTAGTTTCCATAGCAGTGTAGGGAGGTCGGTGCCAATATCTTTGCCATAAGCCCCTGTGTCTTCACTGGTCAGCCATATCTCACAGACACCCTCTGTGAATAAAAGGAGATCATTAACAAATCTGTTGCAGAGCTGTTTACTTTATAATACAGCTGCTGACTCTTTTTAAATCAGTGTTTCTCAAGATTATCATGCAGCCAGTCTGTGCATTCAGTTGCAGAGAAAATGCAGCTAATCCCATGGGTAACCTTGAGTTATTAAGTTCATTTTATGAACACCACAGTGCTACAACAATGCTATAAATTATCACTGTGTTATAGAGTGATTAACATTCACAGCCAATCAGTACAACTATGCTTCTTCCATAGCATTTCGATCACGACCAGTCACACTTCAGAGAAGACCTATTTTATTGAACTTCAGGAGCAATGCTACTAAAGCTGGCAGCCCAGGGAAATAGATGACATCAGGAGCTAACTGACTAATCAGTTAGTCAAGAACCTTAGGAAAAATGTCAAGAGTAGTTAAAGGTCTAACAAACCAGCTGTTAAAGATAAGAATACCCATTTGTCCTGTGCTAACTATTCTAATCTGCAACCTTTATTCAATTAAGAGCACTGTACTAAACTATTACATTCAAAAGGTTGGTTGTGGCTGTGTTAGAAAACCTGTTTCCTGACAGCTTACATCCTATTTTCCATCAATCAGAATGTAGGAAATAGTGTATTTGGTTTTTTGTTATAAAGAATTCTGACCTTGAACACTGCAGCTTGCAATAACATCCTCTCATCAAAATGGGGGGAGGGGGAAAGATTAGGCTACTCTTTAATGACATTTAAACTTATTAAAACAGCATTAACAAAAAGGTCCCTATAGTACCTTGACTTTTAAATCTTAAATGTACAAAATTTACAGTGTAACTGAGTATTAAGAAACAGTGGTACTATAAGATTTGGTTTTTTTTTTTTTAACAAACAGAAAACATTCAGAAAATCTGTTTTAGTAAGTATTATTAAAGTTGCATGGGCATGCATGAATATTTGAATTATTTATAGTTTCACTGACTTCAACTGGATGAATTTCAAAAACACAAAGTTTAAATTCTCTTGACCATCTATGATGTCAAACACAAAGAAAGCACATGGCTCTTTATATGAAGTTTGAAAAGACAAACTGACAAGCAAAATGAAGGTATGCACATTCTTTAATTAGTTCCATGGTGGTGGGTGGAACAATACTGAACATATGCTAAGATGTTATAATCTTAATGCCTATTGGGTGGAGGGGTAGAGAACATAAACATAAACATTTACTTCATTAAAAGCATTCCATTTTCTTTTACCAGGTCATCCCCATGTGCTGCATTCCTCTGAGTGAGTACTAAGGCTATTTGTCTGCCTTTGAACATCACAAATTACACACCCCCCCCCCCCAAGAATCACTTTAAAACTTTCTGATTGACAATTATTTTCACATTCTAATCAAATGCTTTCTCCATTTAATTGAGGAGCAGAATTTTTGTGACTTCATTAACACTGCAGGCGCAGTGAAGACATTGCGAGCAGAAGAGAGAAATAAGTGTACTGAAACATCTGAGGGACACTTTCTTGAAAGCATGGATTGCGCGTCACATTGAGGGCTGCGGATTTGGAGGTGAAAGACAAACCTTACATTACCTTCATTCATCGCATCAAATTCTTACCTCCAAAGAACTGCCTTGGCATGTCCACATGTGTATCTCTATAACCCAGAAAATTATTTTTTAAAGACTGGCTTCTGTTTAGTGTTGCTTTAAAAATATTACAAAGGACAACACTAACAGGACATGTGCTGCCAGACACTGGAAACATACAGGACAATTTTTAAATGGTATCTATCACAAAGTCCATTCAATGGAAAAGACATGTCTAAGTAACAATAAAAATGGAATTAAAAACACTGAAAGAGGTTACAACAACAGGACATTATCCACAATTTTCCAGTTACTAGCTTTTGAGCAACACAATATGAATATTTTAAAAGAAATAGAATAATTTTAATTTATAATTTTTCCATCCAAATGGTTCTATGTTATGCCTTACATAGAGACAGGACTGCTGGAACACTGCCTTGCTGTTGCTAGATGAATATAGAAGGGGGAAAATCACCATGAATAGGAATGGAAATAACATCTCTTCAGAAAACAGCAGCCAGCTTTTAAAGCTGCCTAGGTGGGGACCAATAGCCCCCTGGTGGGCTGAATCTTCAAATTAAATCACATAAAGAGGAAGCAGCTGTAACAGTAAATCAGCAACAACAGGAATAACTGTCTTGATGACTCTGAGATCAAGGCTGTTAAAATGCTTGGTATGGAGGAGGTAACATGAAATAGGGAACTGCATACACAATACAAAACCACTGGATTTCAAGAGACCTGTCTCTTGGCAAGTCAAGCCTAGCAGAAAAAGATAACTGTATCCTTATGCCATCTGGATAAGATCTAATTTGGTAACACTATATTTCTGGCATCAAATCCAATCCCTTCCTTAAAGAGATGTGAGAATGTATCCCTTCTTTGCAAAGTTGAGGGAACTCCAGGTGTGGAATAAATTAGTTAAGGAGTTAGTTAAGGTGTTGACTAGTTTTGCTGAAGTGATGTTTTTGGTTTCCTTTAAATTTTCTGTTATAAGAGATGGATCTGTGGGAGGGGATATATATGTTGGGAAATGCAGGTAATATAAAAATAAAAGGTATCAATAACATTTTTAAAATATTTTAAAATGATATTTAATAAAATATCAAATAATATAAAGAATAATTTTAAAATATTTTAAAAATATATATCTTCTTAAAATTATATTCTATAAGTGACATAGAATTTTTTGCCCCTAGAAATAAGCTTATGAATCATATTCTGTTTTCCCCATAGTTCCTAATATGATGTTTTCTACCTAGTGGAAAGTCCATGTATTGAAGCTCAAATAATTTAATTACTAAGAAGCAACCCAACACTATTCAAGCAAAGCCTACTTACCAATTTTGGATACAATTTTAATAACTTAGTTTCCAAACTAATAGCAAATCAGAAGTAGCAAATTAGTAAGAGCAGTGGGAATGGCATGATGTGAATGAAGAGATGACTAAGAAGAAGTAGAGGGTGTGGAAAAGCAAGGGCTGCTACTGTAGGTATGCATATGAATAGCAGTAGAAATGACTGATAATAAGTAAGGGAGAAGACAGAATCCAGACTCAAAGAGAATTTTAATATTAGCTCACATCTCTATAGTGCTTTACCGTTTACAAAGTTCTTTCCTCATAGCAATCCTGTTTGGTAAAGTAGAATAATTAGAATATTAGGTAACTGAAAGGAGAATAACTGCCACTCAGGGAAACACCAATCTGAAGCAATTGTAAAAAGGAAACATTCCATAAGCCCTCACAGTCACATCACTCTTTAATAACTGATGTTCATAACAGCACAAAGCAAAGATCAAAGGATTTCTACTTGAGGTTCAGCAATGCTCCTCTAGTGGGGCTGAGTTGAATTCAGCCACATCCTATTCTATCCCTAGCAAGCACTGGCACTGAGGCACTGTGGAATCTGTCTGGTGACTCTGATCTGGACCTTTGCCCTGAGTGCCTCTTCTTGGGCATAGCTCTCAAGTAAGTCTTAGGCATTACTTTGTGTGGATTAAAATATCTACTATCTGCTTTACTTTGCCAGGAAAGGTGGACAGACGAAAATCACAGAATTACAGATATTCAGAGTTATAAAGAATTACAGGGACAATTTAGCCCAATGCGTGTCTGAAAAATAACCCCTTCTACAACACACCTGACAATCCAGTTATCCAACCTTTGATTAAGGCCATCTAACTGAGAGGAAACTCACATTTCCATCCCATTTTTGCAAAATTCTCAATGTTCTGAAGTTTATCCTTATATCCTATCAAAATCTGCATTTCCAAATCACCTACTCATTGCTCCAAGCTCTGTCATCTGAGAAGTTTAATCCTTTTATCCATAAACAGGGCCTAGTTTTTCAGGAAGAATGGCCAAGTCTGAACTCATACTCAAATCCAGAAACTGAATCACAAAAACATAACAAGATGAGTGACCAAAAAGCTGTAAGAATGATGTAAGGCAAATAACCAGGTAATGGCTCAGCTACAATCAAGACATTGCCCATGGAACTCAGAAGAACAGGGAAGGGAAATTTACATTTAATAATTCACATTTAATAAATTAAAGACTTTTAGTATGACATGTATAGCAAATTTGGGAATTGAAAACCCTACTATAGGAGAGCAGCAGAAAGCCTTGGCTGCTATAAATAATCCACTGTTGGATATTTTTAATACTTTGACTGGAATGGATGATTGGCGGTTTTCCAAGAAGCAGGCCTGAGTCTTTGTTTTTGCTTACTGGGTATAGTTCCCATAGCAAACATTTTGTTTAGTATACTGTATTTAAAGGGAAGAGAAGTGTGTGTAACACTTTTTTGAAAAGCCACTATTGAAAAGGTGAAAAACAAAAATAAGTCCAAGTATTTAAGAGGTCAAATGGTCCAAAAGACAAAAGACTGCACAAAAGACAAAAATCTGCAAATTAGATTTGGAAAACAAAAACATCATAGCATTGATGAATAGAAATTGGTTTTTGAAGAGACTAACAAAATTGATAAAATTTTAACTAATTTGATTAAGGAGAGGAAAATTAAAGTAACAAAATAAAGATTAACACAAGATGAGAAACAGAAAGTACTAGCACCTATTATGAACAGTTATGAGCTAACAAAACTGAGAACTGAAACAAAGTATTACATACAAAAGTATAACACAGCCTAAATCAAAAGAATGCCAAGTAGAGACTATAATTCAATTTCAAAAAGAAAAAAAAAATGGATTAAGAAAACTCATAGGGCAACAGGGAACATTGATTACACACTTTATCTCAACAAATGTAAAAGAAGATATTCTATCAAACTCTATTTGAATCAAATATAAGTTAATACCTAAATATTGGAAAAATACAAAAAGAAATATCAATATAAAAATGAATATTAATTCAAAAACTTAAATAAATTCTGCCAAAATATTACAGCAATTTATGAAAAAAACATTCACTATGACAAAGTTGGATTTTTACCAAGAATGCAAGGATGGTGGCAGATTAGGAAAATAATTAACATAATTAATCATGTTAAAAATAAAAACATTCAAAAGCTCAAGATTTTATCAGTAGATGCAGAAAAAAACTTTGACAAAATAAAATCCTAATTTATGTTTTTTTTTTAAAAATTCTATAAAACATAGGTATAGAATGAATTTTAAAATATAAAAAGTATATATCTAAAATAAAAATCCAGGATTCTAAGACATGAGGAAATACTGGGAGCTTTCCCAATCAAAGTAGCATAAAGTTAAGGAGGCCTTCTTTCCCCGATGTTATTCAGAAAAGTTTTTAAAACAGTAGCAATAGCTATAAAACAAGAAAAATGAATTAAAGCTATAAAAACTGACAAAAAGGAGACAAATTTATCCCTATTTGCTAAAAAGATTTGATCATTTACTTAGAAAATCTCAGAGAAGCAAAGAAAAACTGAGATAATTAATAGCTTCAGTAAATATCAAGAATTAAAATACACCTACAAAAATCAACAGCATTCCTAAACAGCAAAAACAAGATAATAAAGCATGATGTGCTATTGGAAATAATTACAAACTATTCTAAAAACAATCTATCAAGGTAGTGCCTTAACAATGATAGGGAAATTTGGAAGAGGGTTGAGCTTTTTAGGAAAGATAATGAGTTTTGTTTTGAACATGAAAAGTCTGAAATTAGAATGATATTAAATTGGAACTGTCCAAACCATGAGTGATAAAAGATAGATATGAATAGGGAGACTAGAATATAATAGAATAATAAGAACAATAATAATGCCAGGTGACACTTGAGGATTTGCAAATTGTTTTACAAATATGAGATAATCTCACTGTATCCTCACAAGAACCTTGGGAGGTAGATGCCATCATCACCATTTTACAGACGAAGAAACAGAAGAAGAGAGGTTAAGTGGCTTGCCCAGTCGCAAAACAAAGTACCTGAGTCAGATTTCAAATGTAGATCACACTGACTCAAAGTCCTCCAAGCCAACTAGCTGTCCAACAGAGATCATAAGTGAACCAATGGAACCTTATGAGGTATATGGGAGATGCTATATAGAGACCAGGGAAAAGGACCCAAGAGGGAGGTTTGGTATACATCTACAATTAGTGGACATATCATTTCACATACTTGAATGATGCCAAAGGCTATGCCTCAATAGATAAATGGTAAAAGGATACGAACAAACAATTTTCAAAAGAGTATTACAGTTTACTAACAACTAAATATGTACATATAACTTAATAGGATCCCAAAATCTGAAAGTTGGAAGGAATCTCCTAAAACAGCAGATGGTCATTCCCAGAATCTTGCTATCACCTCAAAATATTCAACACTTCTATATTCATGAACTCTGAAATCTCCTTATTTGATCTGCTTGAAATCACTAGTAATAAGAGAAATGCAAATCAAAAGACCTCACACCCAGCAAATTGGCAAAGAAGACAAAACACTGACCATAGAAAGAGTAAATGTCGGAGGGGTTATGGAAAGCTAAGCACTGCTGTTGGAGATGTGAATTGGTACAATCACTCCGGAAAGTGATTTGGAATTAGGCAAAAATAATATCTAAAATATCTCTATCTCTGACCCAAAGATCCCACTGCATGGCATATGCCACAAGGATTTAGAAACAAGGTAGATGCCTGGCTGAACAAATTATGGGACACTGAAGTAACCAAATTTCTCATAGCACAATTACTGTGCTATTAAACAAAAAGTTGAAAAAAAGAAATGCGTGGAAACACATATTAACTAATGCAAAGGGAAGTGAGCAGAACCAAGAAAATGATAACATGACGACAACAATGCAAAGCAAAAAGATTAAAAACTTAAGTCTAACAAATTTGCCCCAAAGAAGAGGTATAATAAAGCACCTCCCCATCTAATTTGCAGCGGTAAGAGACTCTGGGAGTGAAACAGTGAACAAAATGCCTGGATTTTCTGATGTATCGACTGGATTTGACGAATGACATTTTCTCTCTCTCTTTTTTTTTTTTTTTTATAATATAGTAACAGCTAACTGTGAGGGAAAGAATAGAAGAATTGATGTAATAATAGAAGACATCAATCAGGTTTAAAAAAATTATATGATCTTTATTAGGAATCCTTTCTTGGTTTAAAAAGTTCTATGATTCTTTGTAGTAGTGCTATGGAAAGTTTCAACTCCTGGGATGTCTTTTATGTTGAATGCTGGTAATTTCTGTCTCCGAATTACTAGATTCCTCCTTATTGAATGTAGAGAGTAGATAATCACTTGTCAGAAATGTTTTAACAGGGATGCTTTTTAAGATATGGTCAGTCAGTAAACATTTTTAAAAGACAATCCTTGCCTTCAAGGAAATAAAAGTCTGATGGGGAAGTGTAGTGCCAGTGGCGGCCATGAATATGCCAGTGCTATTCTGAATCACCAGATACAATAGACTCTCCACGTGGAAGACAGAACCAAAACATTTATTTGGATACCAGAAAGCCAAATCCATCATAGTAACAAAGAAATCTATACACAATAACAATGCAGAGGACAACACCATCCCTAAGCCTTCTCACAACCAAGCTCTCCCACTCACACTAGCCAGCTGCCTTTCTCAGCTCTAACCACTCTCCAACTTCCTCTCAGCTCTGCTCTAACTCCACCTCTTCCTGCTCTACCCTTTCCTGTTGCATGTGACTTGGGTTTCAATGTGACTAAACAGGTTACATGGGCCTATTAGTGGATGGGAAAGATCTTCCCATTAAGAAGCAAAATTACCTTAACAATAAGCAAAAATGCATTATCATTACAGGGAGACAACATGCAAACAATCACAAACAAGCCAGGTACAAGGATAACCTGGAAATAATCATCAAAAGGAAGGATCCTTAATTAAGAGGTATCAAGAAAGGTTTCCTGTAGAAAATGGAATTTGAGCTCAAAAACAGAGATGAGGAGAGATAAAGTGAAGGTCTTTCAGAGAGAGAGAGAGACATGGGCATGTTTGTAGGCAGTAGGGAAGAAGCAAGAAGAAAGGGACAGATTGAAAATCAGTGAAAGGGGGAATGGTGGAGGGGGCAGTTTACTGGGGGAGAAGTGATGGAGGGAATCACTTATGCAGGTAGAAGGGTTTGCCCTGGCAAGAAGAGCCATCCTTCTTGTCACACAGGGGTAAAAGAGAAAATAGTGTCAGGAGGCATTTGAGGGATACGAAATGAAGAGGAGAAGAAAAGAGGGAGGTTTTGACAAATGGCTTCAATTTTTTTAGTGAAATATGAGACAAAATTTAAGGAAGAGCAATTGGAGAATTGAGGAGGGGTAAAAGATTTGGAAGAGCTGCTTTGATGGGTGAGATAGTGAGTTAATCAGGATGGTATAAAAGAACTGACTTACAGCAACCAGTTGAGGTTATGTAACATAAATCTGTAGTGTCAGCCTGGTTTCATGAATTAACCTACATTCAGCAGCACATGTGTAGGAACAAAGGCAGCAAATGATGGGAGTGATCCAATGGTGAGTCTTGGCAGGAAAAATTGATAATACAACAAAGAGGGCAATGGTCTCAAGAAAAGAGGGCAGTGTAGAGATAAAACTGGTTTACCAAGGGGTCAAGAAAGGAAGAGAATAGCTGGTGTAGAGGTGATTGTGTAGTAGAGAAATGAGGGGTCCAGGTACTAGAATTCAGGATTGGGTGGGAAAACCAAGGGAGAAGTAGAATCACAATGGACTGTGATCAGATAAGGAGACTGCAGAGTTCACAAATATGGAAGTTTAGAACATCTTTGGGTGATGGCAAAATTCAGGGGATGATCACTTGTTCTTTAAGGAGATCCTTTCAACTTTCAGACTCTAGGACTCTTAATTCATATATGCAAATTTTCACAAACTTGGCAATTGGTACTATGAATTAGTTTAAAACAATTAAAAAGTTTAAAAATTAATGACCATTAATGGATATTTGTCAATATGCCCTCTCACAGTATAACTAGATGACTGTTTCTTCTAAAAAGGTTAAGTTCTGAGCCAAATCTTCAGAGTCAAGGAATACAGATAGATTGTCAGGAAAGGTCAGACTATACACAACCTTTTATAGTATAAAATGATGTATTCTTAGGATCCTCATTGTGGGATACATGGTTGCAAAAAGCACCTAATACTGAGAGAATTAATGCTCCAGAGAACTTCCACTAGTCATCAGTTCTGTCTACTGGAAGGAAGGGCCAATTATGGCTAGAGCAATGTTACTGTCCTGCTACTTAATTATATACATTATTTGTGCTTATTCATAAGAACACATCTGAATGTATAATGTACATTATATGGATAATTTCAGTACACTGAAACCTAAAGACTCTACATTAGAAAAAAACTAAGTGAAGGGGAAAAAGCAAAAGTAGGAAGCCAAGGTGAGAAGATGAATCAAGCACTGAGCTGGAGTGCATGGGCTTACAATTTAACAAAAACAAACCCTTTCCTCTTAGATAACAAGTGTATGCATATATATGTACATACACAAACACATAAGGAAATTAGAAACACAATTTTTGTTAACAAAAGATGCATGCGCTACTTAAAAATAAAACTTAAGACACTTTAATCTTTTTTTATATGAGCTTTGCTACAACTATTCTTTTCATTAGATTATCCGTTACTCCGTTGTGGTAGTCATTTAGTTAGCAAAAACAAGCCAATCTCTTAGGAAGGAACGTGATCCAGTGTGCAAAGGAAACCTATGTAAACATGTCTGCTTACTACAGTTCATTATCATGTAACCAAGTAATTATAAATTAGTCTTTAATTACAGTGGGTAGATATATTCTGCTCCCCCTACCTCAAACACAGTAGATAATACCTTCAACAGCTAGATTATGATCTTTGTTCCACAGTAATGGAAGATGACAAAGTAGAAAAAAGTATAAGATATAGAAAGTTAAAATAAATGGAGAATAGGTCTCCAATAAAATAATTTCACTACAAGATGTCCTTGTTAAAAAAATCAAACTTTGTTAAAATCAAATTCCAACTGATAATAACTCATAAAAATATTTTTATGTCTGTAAACTTCATTCAGTGTTAATAGTGAAAAAACACTGGAATAAAGGTCTAGATAGAACTTATACAATAATTTAGTAGTAAAATTATTTAACTTTTGTGAACCTGTTTTCTTATTGAGAACAAGGGTTAAGCATAATTAAAGCATATATACGTGTCAGTTATCATTTTCAAAATCAAAATTGGATATTTATTCCATATGGCCCATGTGGTTGAATATTTGGGTTCACTGGTGATGAAAGCTAAGTAATAATTTTTACCATGATAGTTTGCCCAGCATTCAATTCAGTCAATTTTTCAGTCATGTCCAACTATGACCCCATTTGGGATTTTCTTGGCAAAGATACTGGTATGGTTTCACCATTTCCTTCTCCAGCTCATATTACAGATGAAGAAATTGAGACAGGGTTAAGCAACTTGCCCAGGGTCACACAGCCCCTAAGTTTTTGACACCATCTTTGTACTCAGGAAGATGAGTCTTCCTAACTCCAGGCCCAGCACTCTGCCCACTGTGCTACCTGGCTTGCCCAGCTCAGAATTGCCAAAATTTACAAATAGAGCCCAAAGATTGTTTATGAAACCATGAACTGGTTATGTACAGCTTTTAAAAAATGCATATGAAATTTAACATATTTGCCATTTTTTTACCTTTTCTGAATTTCTTATTTTTTAAAATGTCTTTTTTTTGCATCTCTATCATATTTCATTGGCTTATTCTAGTAGATGAGTTAGCAGTACTAACTCACAATCTGAGATACCCAATAGAAGACCTCCTGTACAGTCAAGAAAGAAAAAAAAAAGAATGTATGTAAAAGCACTTACCAAGTGCTTAATGTGTATCAAGCGCTTAACATATACATACTCAAATACAAAACAGAGACAATCTCTGAACTCAAGAAGTTTACACTTCTAAAGAGGGAAACAAAATATACAGTGGAGGGTTATTTGGTTTGAGAAGTCACTCTTGTAGTAGTGGAAAAATTGATTTTATAGGGTCCAAAGAGGAAGAGGTAAAATATTATTTATGTTCTGAGGAGCAAAGCGGTATTCTGGAAATTGCAGTGCTAGGGAAGATGGGAAAATGGGCAGAGAGGAATGTGAAATGTACAGCATAACTAAGACCAGCTAAATCTAATGATTCATTTAGTTACGTGAATGTGCTCATGCAGTGCTACCAATGGGGGCAGGTTGTTTTCTAGGGAGAGAGTTCAAAAGATGGATGTAAGTCTCCTAGGGTCTAGACTCTGGAGGTTTGGTGGTGACAGGTGTTCAGCAAAAAAAAAAAAAAAGGATGTAAAGAAGATTCCCAGGTTTGGGATGTGCCCATATCAACACACCTGCTATTTCTTTTTCTTAAAAAAAATTACTTAGTATGCTATTTTTCCCCAATTGTATGCAAATTTTTAACATTTGTTTTCAAAATTTTGAGGTCCAAATTCTCTCCCTTCCTCCCCACCTCCATCACTGAACAGGCAAGCAATTTGGTATATGTTATACATGTGTAGTCATGCAAAATATCTCTCTATGTCAGTCATGTTATAAAAGAAAACATAGACCAAAAAAATAAGCAAAACTCCAATAAAAATAAAGTAAAAATAGTATGCTTCGATCTATATACACATACCATCAGTTCTTTCTCATTTTTCTCAAGTCCTTCAGAGCTGCCTTGGAACATTGTACTGCTAAGCATATCTAAGTCATTCAAAAATGATCATGTTACAATATTGCTGTTAATGTGTACAATGTTCTCCTGCTCTTTCTCATTTCAATTTTCATCGGTTCAAATAAGTCTTTCTAGGTTTTTTTCTGAGAGCATGCTATTCATCATTTCTTACAGCAGAATAATATTCCATTACAATAATATACTACAACTTCGCCATTCCCCAATTGATGGGCATCCCCTCAATTTCCAATTCTTAGCCAGCAGGAAAAAAAAGCTGCTATAAACATAGCATAACATAACATAGCATAGCATAACTTTTATACATGTAAGTCCTTTTTCTCCTTATGTCTTCTGAGTTATAGACCTAGTAACTGTATAGCTGGATCAAAGTTCATGCATGGTTTTATAGCCCTTTGAGCACAGTTCCAAATTGCTCTGCATAATGACTAAATCAGTTCACAACTCTACCAACAATGAATTTATGTCTCAGTTTTCACACATTCCCTCCAAGATTTGTCATTTTTCTTTTCTGTCCATTAGCCAATGTAATGGTGTGAAACAGTACCTCAGAATTGTTTTAATTTACATTTCTCCAATCAATAGTGATTTAGCACATTTTTCATATAGCTATCTTAGATTACTTCATCTGAAAAGTGTCTTATCTTTTGATCATTTATCAACTGGAGAATGGCTTTTATTTCTATAAATGTGATGCAGTTCTCTTTGAAAAGCCTTTATCAGAGAAACCCGCTTCAAAAATTTTTTTTCACAATTACAAGTGTTAATTGTCTTTCCCCCATTTATTCTATTCTCTCTCTTTTCACTCTTTCCCTCCTCAAGTGTTTTGCTTGTGTCTATTGCTTCCCCCATTCAGCCCTCTCACACACAGACACATACATACTCACCCTTATCCCTTTACTCTCCTACTTTTCTGTAGGTAAGACAGGACCAATTTCAATGAGAGCTTCCCCTCCACTATAAAAACATTTTCTTGTAATTTATCCCATTCTATCTCTTCCTTTTCTTCTCTCCCAGTGCCTTCTTCTTTCTCACACCTCAATTTTATTTTTTAAGGTATCATTCCTTCATATTCAACTCAAAGCTGTACCCTCTGTTTACATATATACCTTCTAACTGCCTTAATAATGATAAAGTTTTTAGGAGTATCATCTGCCACTGCTGATTCAGTCACTCCCAAGGCCTGCTCCTGGTTTCCCTAGTGTCTGGTCTGTGCTGGCTAGGCTTGTACTCCACTGTGCCATATTCCTACCCCAGGGCAACTGACCTTTCTTGCCAACCTTCTAAGTCGTCTTTGGCTGGATAATTACTTCACCGTGTCATTTTGTAGGTTCTACTCCTCTAGAATGTGCTTAAGGGCATTATTTAAATGGGTTGTGTTCTACAGGGTCTGGGGGCAGCTCAGGCGAGTCCTTGCATCTTTTTCACCATCGTAGCTCCAGTACATCTGCTACTCCTTTCCAAAGAAGCAGAATGCATAACTCATTATCAATCTTCTGAAATTATAATTGGTGACTGTATTATCTGAGTAATGAAATCTTTCAAAGTTGTTTTCCTTTTTGAATTATTACGATCATGTAATATCAAATTAGCAAGAATTTATTAAGGGCCTATTACGTACAAGGTACTGGGTCAAAAAACATTTCCTGCTCTCAAAGAGCTCACAGTCTAAGAGACATCATGTAAACAACTATATACAATTAAGAGAGAGGAAAAAATGGAGGTAATGAAAACTGTTCTTCTGGATCTAATTTTTGACAGCATCACTTTATATAAATCTTCCAAATTTCTCTGAATTTTTCAGATTTGCCATTTGTTACAGCCCAATAATAAATTTCAGCAATCTATATGTCAGAATTGTTCACCCATTCTCTGAGGAGCACCCAATTTGTTTCTAGTTCTTTAAGGATACTATCCTGTCATCAAGGAGCGTATTGCAGTAGGAAATCTAACTATCTATTATCTAAAAGAGTTCAAGATACAGAGATAAAAAGATACTATTATTTTACATAGCACTAAGATATATACATATATATCTAGAAGAAAAAAATATGCTGGCCATGTAGTTGGTAGGAAAACAGAGTGCCTACGTATTCCACTGGTACTCACATGATGTGCCACAGAGTAGAGTCGGATAGAATACCTGTGGAGAATTTATGGGAGGACATGGATAAGAGTCCCAGAAAACGAAAAACAATGGATGAGACAAAATCCGTACCCCTGGGGGAAGGAACTACTCTACAGTGCCAGAACAATCAAAGCACGCACAGTCATAAATGCCTCAACAATCCTTTAGCAGTTTTAATGACTTCATTCAATAACTGCTTTGACCAAAATTACGTTTATACGCCTCTTGTCTTTTGGGAAATGCCGGTATGTATGCATGTATGTATATATTTATCTATTATTAAGTTTATGCATACTTACATGAATCAATTAAATTTAATTAGAAACACATTCCATAAAACTTATCATTCATTTTAATTTCCATATAATGGACTACTACAATTTTTCAAACACACTTTAAATGTAAGTTAATTTTTACTAATTTTTTCCAAAGTAATCACTTGTCAGTGAAGTTTGTCTAAGTGAATTTATATACAGTCAATCTACTTTATGGTTCATAAATATTGTCAGAAGTTCCATGTGAAAAAATAAAATCCTTCAATAAAGTCTTTGTGTTTTAATTAAGCAATTCTATACGTTAAATAGAATGACCTTAATTAGATGTTGCTATGTAAGGCTGATGAAACTATCTAATTTTCTACTAATAAAATGGAATATTGTCAAAGAACAAAATGTTAATACTAAAATTGTACTTTTAGGTACCAGTTTGCTGGAAAACAATTTATTTAATATTAATCTATTTCTGGGTCATTTCTATGTTAATGAGAGATGTCCAAACTAACATAGCTCTCTATGCCATCTGACATGACTCTGCCCCAAGAAGATATCAGGTAATATTTATAGGGATTTTAAACAAGCAAAATATCATAAATATAAAAACTACAGTTTGTGTAACATTTCAGAATTACTCTGTACCCAGTCTCCAAAATACTCCCTCTGAGTGTGCTCCCCTCTCTTTCCTGGAGTTGGACAAAAAGGCCTCTTCCCTTTCATCAATACCTTCATCCTTTCTCTAAAGAGAAAGATGCTCAGTCTTTTCCCCTCCCTCTCCCTTCAGTTCTATCCAACTCTTCACAACCCCATTTGGGTTTTCCTTGGCAAAGATATTGAAGTGGTTTGCCATTTCCTTCTCCAGCTCATTTTACAGATGAGGAACTGAGGCCAACAGGGTTAAATGGTTTGTCCAGGATCACAGCTATTAAGTGTCTGAGGTCAGATTTGAACTCCTGAAAAATGAGTCCTCCTGACTCCAGGTACTCTATCCACTGTGCCACCTAGCTGCCCCTACCTGCATGTGCAGTGGCCACACTCCAGTAAAACCACCTCAGTCAACTTGTCAAACTACCTTGAAGGTAACCAATAGACCTCAAACCTGACAGTGAGTTAGAAGGATTATCTACCTCAAACATATAAAGATGTCCCCTGCTGGAATGGGTGGATCAGAACAACTTGTTCCAACGGCCATAAAAACAGCAGAAGCAGATGTGGACTGCTTATAGCTTGATCAGACATCAGTGACCCAAGGCTATTCATTGAATCCCAGGCAATGATCAGTCCTCTTGACTCCTCCTGGCACTGAACTTTTATGACTCTTGACAGAGAGAGTGAGGCTGAGTGATGTCTTCTGCAACTCTGCCTCACTTAAGTTTAATTCACACATGAGTCCAGACATCATCCCATGATGTTTTTGGTCTTCTTCAAAAACAAAGGATGAACAAAAATAGGGAGAAGGATGGTTTTGGAGCCAATCTCTTTAGACAGACTCAACTATTTTGGGAAGCTGGTGAAAAAGGGTAAAGATGCAAACTCAATGGTTATTCTTTGCTGAAAGGTTAGGTTCTATCCTTCATTTATTTCTCTACAAAAAGTCTTTATCTTTTTTTCTTATCATATACCTTTCCAAGGAGTTTTTCCATGGATTCTGGGGAAAGGCCTTTACTTTTCCCCCCATATATAGCTTTGTATTTATATGCCTGCATGTTGTCTCTCTCATTCGATTATAAGCTCCTTAAGGGCAGGAAATATCTTTTGTTTCTTTTTGTGTGCTCTGCACTTTAAAAAAATTTTATTTATTATTTTTGGTTTTTAACATTCACTTTTATAAGACTGAGTTCTAAATTTTACCTTCTCTTTCCACTTCCCCTTCTCTAAGATGGTATGCAAGTTGATACAGGCTATACATGTATGATCATAATAAATATATTTCCATATTAGTCATGTGAAAGAAGAATCAGAACAAAAGGGAAAAACCATGAGAAAGAAAAAACAAAAAGAGAGAAAAAACAATATTCTTCAATCTGCCTTCAGATTCCACAGTTCTTTCTCTAGATGTGGATAGCATTTTCCATCATGAATCTTTTGGAATTATCTTAGATCACTGCACTGCTCAGAAGTGCTAAGTCTAACAAAGTTGGTCATCGCACAATGTTGCTTTTATTGTGTACAGAGTTCTGGTTCTTCTCCCTTCATTCAGCATCAGTTCATGCAAGTCTTCCAGGTTTTTCTGAAGTCCTGCTGCTCTCACCATTTCATATAGAACAATACTATTCCATTAAATTCATATGCCACAACTTATTCAGCCATTCCCCAGTGGATGGGCATCCCCCTCAATTTCCAATTCTTTGCCACCACAAAAAGCTGCTTAAATAGGGAAAAGGCTGTTGAGAAAAAAATTAAAATTCAATATTTCTAGAGAAACTAAATAGGTTTTTAGTAAGCTTCCATAGCATTAACCTTTTCCTAGAAAATAAAAGAGGGGAAGAGAAGAGAGACAAGAGACTACGAAGAGAAGGGAAGAGATTTATATCCTTAAGAAATTATCTAATTTAAATAAAACAGTAATTTTGTAGAATGAGTTACTGAGACAATAAATCTTTCAAGATTCAAGATTAATAAGACTAGGAAAAAATTGTTTCTGATGTAAGTTCAACCCCAACCCAAACCCTCAATTTAGTAAGGTGACTTAAGGGGCTGGAACTTATTTTCTGACAGGATCTTCAAATAGTACTTTCTTGTACATGCAAGGGAAAGAACCAAGTCCCCATTCAAAGCATGTATTTCAGCAGTTTGGTTTGTTCAATATCTAGTATGAAAAGAATTTTATTAGTCATTTAATTGTATGTTTTAAAAATCATGACTATGAAGAATTCAGAGCATTGTAAGACTCAGACAGACTAACGTAGGCTGAAGTAAGCAAAATATGGAAAACAAGATGACTACAACAACGTAAATGGAAAGTATGATAAAAAAAACCAACACGGCATTTTCTTACAATGACCTTCTACTGACAAAGTCAATGTCTTGCTTGGTTTTCTTGAAACGCTTTTTTCCTTCTTTGTAAATCTTCATTACAAGGGATGAACCCCTGGGTGAGTGGGAGGATGGGGAACGATAGGACAGATACATTTGGAAGTGAATGTGGCATTTTTAAAAAACATTAATAAAAGGATTTTCCCTTTTATTAATGGCAAAAGGATTTTTCAGAGCCTTAAGACCTTTATTTAATTCACTTATTTTTAAGAAAATGCCTTACACCCTCAAGCATTGTTTTACTCATATAAAAAGATCAAGAATATTTACTTCAACACAAAATCTGTCATTTAAATTCTAAAATAACACAGTAATTAATTTCATAAATGATAGCTAGTATTTACATATCATTTTAAAGTTTACACAGCTCTTTTACCAATATTTTTTTCATTTGAACCTCATAACAATCCTGGGAGGTGGGTGCTATGCAATTATTATTTCCATTTTACAGAGAAGAAAACTAAGGCAGATTTCAGTTAAGTTTGCCCAGGTCACATAGCTAAATAAAGATCTGAGGCTGTATTTGAACACAGACTTTACAAACTCCAAATCTAGTACTCTCTCCATTGTGCTACCTAACTGCCTATAATTAACATAACTGGTAAAGTAGCAGCATTAAAATAAAAGCAATGAGCAAAAGTGTGTCTGTCCATGTCTTGTTCAGTAGCTTCAAGACCAATGAAGGACTACAGTCCAGGAAGAGGAAAAAATATAAGAGCCAAAATGCTGCGTTGGAGAAAGGCCTTCACTTGGACCCAGGCGACTTGTTTTCTCATTTAATTTGATATGTAACCTTAGAACAACTGATTTTGCCTCTGTCAGCATCAGGTTACTCTTCTGAAAAGAAATCCATCCATTCAGCCAACACTTATTTGGTGCTTACTATGCACAAGGTCTTGGGCCAGGTGCTGGGAATGAGGGTGAGGGTGGGTGGGCATTAACCATCAAGCTCTAAACTATTATGATTTTCTGGAAAACTGGCTTCAGGTTTGTTGAAATAAATGTGTCAAAGCCCACTACCCAGCTTATCTTGCAAACAACAATAACTTCCAATTGAATTCATGGGCAAGGCACTGTGTTTTGGTGGAGATATGAAAAAAAATGAAATCATCCCTAGTCATAAGGATCATGTACAGTGGTGGCTGTTGTGGTTAAAAAAAAGTATCAAATATTTAAGAACCCATGGACCAAATATACAGGCCAATCCTTGAACCAGAATATTAAATGACAAACCATAGGGTGTTTTGTTTTGTTTTTTGCCAAGAGATGTCTGTACATTGGAAATGCCTTTGTGAAGCACTCTAATGATTATACACACACGTAGGGGTTAGATCTTATGCTCTGAATTGCAATGGTGAATCATACAGAACTACCCTTTAAACCCCAAGTCTACAGCATTTATTTCAATTCCTGTGGCCCTTGGATTATCCTCTTCTAAATCATAACTTACTTACTGAATGTGGGAAATCAGGGCCAAATTCTGTATAGTGTTCTGTATATTACTAGGAGTAAATAATAAAACAAAATTTTCCAATTAAAAACTTTCAGAACAGTACACATAAAACAGGGGAATTTCTAATGCCTATAAAATAAGTCAGTGATACTAAAAGCTACTTTATTTCAACAGCCTAAAAGTTATAAAAATGAAAATTCTCTTTCATTCAAAAAAAGTACAAAATAATAAGAATTAATGGTGGCTAAAAAAAGTTCACCCAACTAGGATGAATTCAGATTAAGGAAAATAAGAACTGTGTAATTATATACATTTACCTTAACAAATAGAAACCAATCTGTGATTAGAACACAGAAATTAGTTACAAAATGCTTCACATGGATTTAATTACCCATCAGTTTACATATTCCTTAATTACTTTTATTTCATTGGATCAAGTAAAAAATTTCTGCCTAAGGCAACTGCCAATCACATATTTATAATGCTTCTAGACTTGACAGTGAATATGTTACTATATCAGGCAAAAGTGCTAAAATTATGGTTGAAGAAATTTAAATTTGATTCTCTAGTTTTAGTTATATAATAATTCTTTATTCAGTAATTCAATTAATATTCTGATTTTTGATAGACAGTGTCATCAATTATGTCTAACTTTTTTTTAAAAATAAATTTAATCTTTGTTTACTGTAGCCCAGCAAAAGCTAGAAGGAAATGCAGGGGAGCAGAAAACAGACTGGATTTGGAGTTGGAAGATCTGTGTTAAAATCCAAACTACTGCTTACTGATTGTATAATGGGTAAAAAAAAACTTCAGTTTTTTGAGTCTTCCACTGCTTGTCTATAAAATGAGGGAGCAGGAGTTGATACCTAAGGTCCAGGTTTTTGAGCTAAAATAGCTGCCTTTCTGCATCCAGGGAAAGTGAAAACAAATAATTTTCTTTTTAAAAAAAAATTAAATTTTATTTTTTTAATTAACAAAAATCTATTTTCTCTCCCTCCCACTCTAAGCCCTGTATTGAGAGGCAACACCCAACGATAACAACAAAAAGTCCTTGTGAAAAATATGCAGTTAGGCAAAACAAATTCCTTTTTTGAACACTATGTAAAGAGAGAAGTTCTTTATGTCTGTATTCTTTATCAGCCTAAGAGATGATACAGTCCATTTTTTCAGCGTGAGAAACAGGGAAAAGAATAAATAGAGGACACTATCAGAGTTTTACAGCGTAATTTAATGTATTTTTTAAAAGTTAATTCTAAATATGTCTCCTGTTCATATCTACATATAAAATCAATTTCCAAAGCAAAATGATTTTTGGATTGTTCATTATTTTGAATTATCCACACCAATATTTCTGTCATTAACATGAATAATCTCAAGTAGACTATATCGAAATTTCTCAGAGGATCCTTAAACTTTTTACATTTTAAAATTTTTAAAGTGAACAATGTTCAGAGTATATAAAATTGTACAGAAAATTTCAATGATTGTCCCTTACCAACATCTTAAAACATTTTCACACCTTTGTAAGACTGAAATAGATCAGCCTCAACTCACAGTAATAAGAGTTTGTATCTTCTGGTTATTTTTCACAAATATTAATTTATATAGGATTTGTACATTTTAAAATGATACTTAAGGAAAACTGATTTTGGAGATCACAGAGAGACAGATGGACACTATCTACGGATGGTGCACTTACTAAAAGTTTGCCATGTATGCACTAGGCTCTTTGGGGATACAAACACTAGCAACCAAGACAGTTCATGCCCTTGAGAAGATTCCGTTACATGGGAGAAAATGGCACGGAAAGGGGAGTTGAAGAGAAGAGGAGCAGGGATTCAGGGAGAGTGGATATGGTCTACTTCTAGACAAGGGAAAGCACGAGTTCAATGATCAGAATCAAGGGACTGAGCAGGTAGATCCCAAGGCTGAGATGGAGGGAAATGAAGATAACAGCAAGAATGCTGACAGCCTAAAGAAATCTAAGATTATAGGATGGAGGTGGAAGGTTGGTGGAGGGGATGGAGAGGGGTTGGGGTGTGAGGATTATGGTCAGAGTGTAGATATGGCAGGACTATTAAAGACCTAGAGAAGAAGTACGCTAAAAGCTTCCGTTCACCAAGCATAGGTGCCCCCCCGAAGGCAAAAGACATAGTCAGGAAGACACAAATTCTAATTCAGTCTCCCTGGGCAAATTATTTAAGCTCTGCCTTAGTTTTCTCGACAGCAAAATGGGAATAATAATAATAATACCTACTTTCCCGCACTGCTTTAAGAATCAAATAATATATTCATGAAATGTCTGGCACACAGTAGGCCCTTAGTAAATACTTGTTTCCTTCCTTTCCAAGGCCTTGTCTTGTACCTCCTTCACTTTTAAATATATCCTCTCAATATCATTTGCTAATTGTACAGGTTCAAATATTATGTGAATTGTAATAATTCCAAATCCGTACAGTCTGCTGTAATGCCTTTGAACCATACATAGTCTGAATGTCCTGTTAGCATCATAACTCAGCATCCTCAGAATAAGAATCATCTTCAGTGCTAAATCCATCCTCATCCAAACACTGTGTTCCTTTCTATCCTTCTAGTCACTCAGCTTTGGAAACAAAGCCATCCTTGACTCTCCCCTCTCCTTATACCCATCCTTAACTCCCAATATCCAATCACTGGCAAGTCTCGCTGATCCTATTTCCACATCTCTTGAGTTTGTACCAGCCCTCTCCAACTCATACTCCAACTCAATACCTTTACAATGTATTCATCACCTCTCACCTGGACTACTTTAACAGTTGTCAAACTGAAATGCCTGCTCTTAGCCTTTCCAATCCATTCTTTTACAAAACCACCAAAACAAACTTCCTAAGGCATAAGTCATACCACACAGTTCCCCCTACTCAAAAACCTTCAGTGGCTCCCTATTAAAATGCCACTTAGCCTAGCATTTAAGACCCTGCATAGTCAGGTTCCACTCTTGCTTCTAAACTTATTTCACATTAGTCCCCTAACTAGTGTCTACTGTGTCCTAACCTGGGTGAATTTTTCCCAAATTTAACATGTCATTTTTTATCTTTATGCCTGAAATATGCCTCATCTTCATGCCAGGGTTCAGCTCAGTGGCAGCTTCTTTGTGAAGTTTTTCCTGATGCCATTAGATGTTAGTGCTGTCTCCTTTGTCAAACTACCTTGTATTTACTTATTTAAGAATGTTATATTTCCTATTAGTGGAATATCAGTTCTCTGAGGGCTAGGATTTGGTATTTTGTCTCTCTAATGCTACTTAGTAGGTGCCTATTTCATATGAGAATTTTTTTTATCACAGTGGAATGTTTTTCTTTTCCATATTTTAAAAATATTACTTCAGGGAACATTAAAGCATTATTCATGGTGTCAGTGTTACATCAATTGCTTACTCCACTGGGCAAATGCCTTGCTAAATTATATTTCATTCCTTTGTTCATCAGGGATGTTTTGGTTTCCAAACTAAAGACTTGAGACTCACTGGATAAGATCAACATGATACTTCCTCCATGCTGGAATCCAGAACTAGAATTTGGGGTGTTTTCCTACAGCAAAAGTGTCAAAAATGTTGATTACATTCTAAATGACTAATAACACAACATTTTCCCTGACTGTATTAAATGCTAAAATAGTTGTAGGTTTGTATTATTTTACTGAAAAAAATCAAATAATATAATGAATGTCTATATTTTTAGGAAAACAGTAGAAAAAGTATTGGATTAGAAATCAGATCTTGATTCTATTTATGACTTGGCCATAAAATACTTGTTCAATCTTGAGCAAGTTACTTAATCTGGGTGTCAGTTTTCTCAACTGTAAAATAAGGATTTTGGATAACATAACCTCTAAGGTACATTTTGGCATTTAAATATTATGGTTCCTGTAACTCAACACAACTTGTTTACAAATTGGGTAGTGCCTGCATTGGAGATTATCCTAAATGATTAAATTCCTGGCTTGTGGTTTTTTAAAATTTTATCATCACAATGCTCAAACAGTTGGGTGAATCTGAAATAAATTATTCAAAGATAGTCTTTTTTCTCTTTGACATGAAACATATGCTCTCCTTGGCATAGATATTATGAACCAAAAATGAGTAAAAAAAACCCCAAACAAACCTGGATAATATTTTGTCATCATTAAGCAAAAAAAAAAGGTATACTTAATAGAGTGTTATAAAGGAACTATCTTCTTACAAATGGATACATAGATACATTCATTCACATGTACAATTTGGAAATCCAGGAGACTTTCTGAAAGTTGAGATAAACATCACATAAGATATTTATTTCTCCAATACTTTTACTATCAGAGAAAAATACAGTCCAAAAATACCATAAAACTAATCATTTCTAACTTCAATTTAGTGGCATTCTAGAAATGGGAAAAAGTAGCACAGGGAAAATATACCTCCTTTCTTTAAAAAAGAAAAAGTAATATACCACTTCAGAAGCAACCTCTTGGTCAAAATATGTAAAATATTCAATTTTTCTATGTATCTTTGCTACTGTCACAAAAAGAAAAAACTAATGTAAATAAGGCACACTCATTCTGAATTATTAATAAGCAATACAACTGTAAACGTTTTTGTTCACTATTCTTCACTGCCCTTGTAAATGATTTCAAAATGGTAGTTGCTGAAGCATGAAGATTGTAAGCAGTCATTGCTTTTTGAAATCACAGTGCTGGGAATTGGTAGAATTCTTGCCTCCTTGGAATATTATCAGATACTATGAACTTTCTTTGAAAGCAGGCTATAATACACAAGGGGTCCCTTGCTTTCAATCAAGGAAATGTTTAAAACTACCCCCATCTGCCATTTTAATGTATTCTTCCCAAAGATGGCCATAAATATTTAATATAGGAAAGGCACTGTTTAAACACAATGAATAGCTTGTGAAATTAAAGTTGGCTGACGGATTACACCATGTACATAATGCACTGTAAACAATGACAAAGAAAGCAGGAGCATTACAAATATGTTTGATTCTTGGGGCATTTCTTTAGAAATAGCCAAAAGACATTTAACATAGAAAACGTCAGTTTAATTGATATCACAACTCATTGAGTTTATGGCTTTATTGAGCTGGTCTATGCAACACATATTTTCACATTCTGGTATGACATAGGAATGCAATTTTACAAGAGTGCAGAATAAATGTAACACTTTCATAGCATCATAAGAAAAGAAGGAATACCTCAAATCTAACCTGTATTGTTTAACCAGGAACAATATTAAGACCAAACACAGTCTTGCAAAGAAAAACTTTTCTGAGTCTGCTGAGTCAAAATACTTGAATGATCACTTGTACATGATTACACAATTAGTTTGTCAAAAATTGCATGGAAAGAGATATTATAACCTGTTTCAATGTCATTGGCTCATCCTAATACACAACTTTAATTTCACAAGTTTAATTTTTAAAATTTTTATATTGTTTTCTATGGAAAGGAAATGGAAACTAGCTGGTATGTGTATTCCTTATAATGATTTATGAGAGAGAGAACTGCTAAATAGCTACTCCACCAAATCAAAGAATCAAAGAAAACAGTAGTGTCTAAGGGAGTTTAGAGACCTAGTCACATCCTCCAGGATTTCTCTTTCACACATGTGGTATACCACCTTTTCCTTTTGACTTTTGTGCACTACTTCTCTACTATACTCATGAAATAACGATATTATGAGTTTTTTTTAATTTATCACCTATCAAACTTAGCTTTTCCTATGAAAATTTACACCTTCCCCTTATTATAGTAGTGGGGGAAAGCTTTTGTAGACTGAGTAACTCAATGAATAAAAGTATCAATCCACCTAAAAAACTTCAAATCTCTTTAATTTTTCTCAAGTCCTATATTCCAAACTATTTTAATTGCATTTTCTCAATATAATACGTTAGTTCATAACCCTTATATATGACTCAATACTAAGTTAATTTTAAAAATAGGTAATATAATCTTTGCTCAGTCTCCTTTACATTTTATCATCCACTTCTAATATTGTAGCTATGGCATACTTTCAAAGCTTTTGTTCTAGGAAGTCTTCTCTTCCCTCATTGCAATTTCTTGTAAGGACCTCATGTATTCTTATCCATTAATTTATCTCCTCTATACAGAAGCCTTCCAAATAAACCAATTCAAAAAACAAGCATTTGTTAAATACTTATTATGTACCAGATATAGTGAATACAAAGAAAAAGGCTAAACAGGCTTTTTTCCCCAAGGGACTTACATTCTGGATGAGGAAGACAACATGGATATATTTAAGTATGAAAAAATGGATGAAAAATAGATTCAAGGTGATTTTAGGTAGGAAGGCACTAGTCGCTAAAGGTATTAGAAAAGATTTCACATAGAACATGTCCTGTGAATTGAGTTTTGAAGAAATCTAGGAATTCTTAGAGATAAAGAGGAAGAGGAAGTGTATTCTAGGCATGGCCATGGGAGGGAGAGGGGGGAGAGGCTGAGGAGAGGAAGCAGAGATAGTTACTTCAAAGACATGAAGATGGAGAGCTGCATGAAGAACAGTAAGTAAACAAAATTAGCCGACTGATTCTGTTCATGGAGGGAATAACGGGTAGTAAGGATGGAAAGGAAGTTAGGGGATAGGTTGTGAAGTACTTTAAATGACAAGAAGGAGAGTTTATATTTGATTCCTGAGGTAAAAGTATGCCACTGGAGCTTGAATAGGGAAATAAGAGATGAGACTTGTAAATTACTTCCATACATATATGTGTGTGTATGTGTATGTATATACACACATATATATTCATTCTTTTATTTATGCACGCACACACTCACTCTGGATTGTAAATGGGTAAGAAGAAGAGAGATAAGGGAGAAATCAATTATCTTCCTGTAATTGCTCATGAGGATTCCAGTGTCACATCTCAAGTTGCCCTTTGGATAGCTCCAGAGCAACATCCTACTGCTACACCAAACTGACTAAGCCCCAAATGGAATTCATCATCTTTCCCCATGATCTGTCTTTCTCCTAACTTTCCTATTTTTGTGAAAAATATTAATATTCCAGCCACCTAGGTTCAAAACCTCAGACCTATCCTTGACTTTTTTGATGATCTTTTCCATCATATCTAATGAGCTGCCAAGTTCTATTGATTTGTCCTCCACAACATCTCTCATCCCACTTTTCCTACTCACACTTCCATGACCCTTATTCATCCTTTTCACTTAGAGGACTATGGAAGAGCCCAAACTGAGCTCTGTACTTCCAGTTTCTCACCTTTCCAATCCATCTCCATACAGCTGCAAAAATAATTTCCTCTACTCAAAAACTTAAGATGGCATCCACTTATTTCTGGGATAAATAATGTTAATCATTTCACTAAGTAAAAGAAGAAATTTGGCTATGTCTAGGCTCACTCCTATAACTCAACTCTACCAAAAAATCTTGTTAAGCAGCCCCTGAATATAAAATATATGACCTAATTTAACTGTAGTCTTATCTCACAATGACTTTGAAAATGCTAAAGTTTCTCTTAAAGAATATGCTATTTCATAGGAGTGAGCATCAATTTCATATGAAAATATAACATAAAAACCAGTATTAAAAAAACCCTACATATAAGTTCAAATACCATCCACTACTTTCTCATCTGTAAAATCTTGGAAGAAAACACTTTCACAAATTGTTTTGAAAAAAAAAAAAAGACATCTGGTTTTTTCTCAGGTTTCTGTCTTTTCTTACGTTTACCTACAGGTTACTTGGTTTTTATTTGAATGTTTGCCCACATATTGTAATTACTATTACTGGAAAGTTAATTCCTTTTAGAATGTGAGCTCTTTGAGAACAGGGACTGTTTTGGTCCTTTTTGGGGCAGGTGGGTGGGGCATTCCTGGTACTTAGCATAGATGGTTGATAAATGTTTATTACTTTTTAAAGGTGAGTGCATCATGTTTTAACTTTTCTATGTACAAAACCTTTTTAAACAACAGCTACAGCTCTAAATGTTCCTATTGCAATAAAAGTATCTATAGTATGATTGAAAAATCTCATTATGAGGTTCCTTTAATGACTTACTTAAGCTCAGTATTTCATTAGCTTCTATATTATCTTTTTTTTTTTCTTAAAGAGTTTTTTGCATCCCATTACCAATAATAAAGAAATTCACATGGGTCCACTTGTCAATATGTCTTTTGCAACCATGTCTTCCTTTTGCAACTTTTAGCTTGTCATAGAGAAGTATAGATACTTAAAGCTGGAAGTGTAAGTATTCCCATTCATAAATGCTAAACAGAATAGTTACAGTGTTAACTTATGAAATATGTTTTAAATGCACATATCTTTTACTGCACCATTAAATCATCTTTAATCACAAACATGGTATATACATCTGCTCCTTAATCATAAACCACTTGGTAGCAGTTAAAAAAATTTCTAGCACATATTTTCATCTTCAAAGGTATTTGTTTACATTTTACCATGCAACACTTAAGATTTTTTTTTTTTAATTTCTCTTGTTATTTAACTTTTAACTATTCCAGTTTTATGAGTTAATCCCCATAGATCCTGGCCTAAATGAGGAAAGAAGGAAAATGAAGGAAGGTGAAGAAAGGATGTCATCTCCACATCACACCTACATATATGTAACCTTCAATCATCACTGTCTTTCCCCATTAGAATATGAGGACCTTGAAGGTAGGGACTGTTTTCTTAATTGCATCCCCTGGCCTTAGCATAGTGTCTAGCTCTCAGTAAGCAATAAAAACATGTTCATTCTATCGATGTGTTTATCTATCCACCTACCTATCTTCCACCTACCTATCTTTAGATATGCTTTTATCATTTTACATTTTGACCCTATTCTTATAGGATTATATCATGCTTTAGTATGAATGGTTTGCTATTTGTCCTTGCTTCTAGAAACTTAGTTTTTACTATCAAGTTAGTTGTTAAATGCCTAACTATGGGTATATACAGTTACCCCCCACTGGAATTGTTCTCTTTGTATTTTCTGAATTTCATTCATTCCTATTTCTCCTAGACATGGGATTACTCGTGGAATTTTAGTACATGGGATCCAGCCTCTACTATATTTCCTTTCTCTGAACACTTTGAAATCTCTTCTCCCAAAATCTAACATGCATGCAAAATTGCAGTCAAATTTGCTCTTCTAGAACCATAAATTTTAGGTTGTAATGAAAAGTTTCCTTAAAAGTTCCCATCACTTCCATCTTGAAACCATATTGTCCTTGTTGGTGAGAACTGAATCCTTGTTGATTTCTCTTCTTTTTGAAGGAATTAACATCATGGCAAGCAAAGAAAATATTAGTTACTTTGCTTTTGGCAGACAGAGACCTCTAACAGATAGATGTTCAAATAAATTCAACCCATTATCATTACTACATGATGCCTCCATCCCAGCCTTGTAATCTGTTTCCTGAACTCCTCATCTATGCCTTCTTTCTGTCCCAAGGTGGTCTGCAGAATAATAAGAATATGAGTAACATCTATATAATGCTTATTATGTGCCCAGGACTGTGCAACAAGCTTTATTTACAATTATCTCATTTGATCCCCCACAACAAGAAGGTAGGTGCTATATTTCATAAGTGAGAAAACTGAGGCAGTCAGCAATTAAGAGATTTACTCACGATCATACTGATAATAAGGATCTGGGCTAGATATGAACTCAGACCTTTCTGACCTCAGGTACAGAGTGCTATCAACCATTCTACCCAGGTCCCCCTAGGTACAAGCTATTGAAAAAAATTACTTTTGTTTCTCCTTCTACTAATTATCACTAGACTGCTATATGCAATGCTTCCCCATTTTTGTTCTTAGATTTCCTCATATATCTTCTGCATTTAAAATTCAATTTGTCCACCATCCTTCTTTACCTTTCTTTTGAATAGAGATAATTTCAGAACCACATTCCAATCATAATATATATTTCATTCCATCAAGTTTCAGTGATGCTTCTGAGATCAAGTTTGCTTCTTTGTGTTAGAATCTCTAGTTCATCTTATTACCCACACATGGTACAAATGTATATATAATGCTATTAAAAAAAAATAATGGTGGTTTTCTGAACTTCTATGTATTTCAATTGCTATTCTTCTTTTTAAGATTATATAATCTAATTTTTTTTTTAATCTTTCTTGGTGACTAGATACAGGTTGTTTTCTCCCATAACCTTCCTTATGAATACATTTGAAAGATCACACAGACACAGACACACAAACATACAGATACACACATACACAAAGACACACACACACTCCACCTATGGCAGATGTCTCTCATTCCTTTATTTTAAGCTATGGTCTAGAAATATATTCTATTTTAATGAGGTATTCACTTCCCATATTTGCTTTTCTCTTCTTAAAGTCTTTGCTTTAAATCAATGACAAAAGCAGCAACTGTATTCCTAAGGTCTTCATTTTCTATCCCAAGACTCCTAGCAACATTTTCTAAATTCTCAGCAATATTGTGTAGAGGAATTCACAAATTTCTTCTGGCAATATTACTTCGGTCCTGAGAAGTACCAGAAGTGATTTGTACCATGTCAATGAAATATATACCTGCCACATGAAGACAGCAAATCAAGTTACAGGATGAGTAATCTTGATGGTTAAATAAACCTCTACTAAAGATTCAATCTGCAAATTTGAAAATATTAAGTGGTGACAACACCTTTTAAAGGCCATATATAGCTCCTGAATCATCTCAGGGTAATTGATAATAATCATTCGCTAAATAATCTAAGTAATCATTTTGGGCAATAGTTTTGGAGGTACTTAGAACTATGAATGAACATCTGAGCAATTCTTATAGCAAAACTAGAATAGCCGCCTCCAAAGGCAGTTGTAAGGATAAAATGAAAAAAAAATCTGCAAAAGCTTTACAAATCTTAAATGCTGTATAAACAATGACTATTAATATTCTTTAGGTTTCCTTTCCTGGACAACTTAATGAAATATAAAACTGATCCACTCAACTAAGCTCGGATAAATTCATAAAGTAAAAAACTAGAAATCAGAATTATCTGTATGAAACAGATCAATGGCAAACTTAGATTCTGAGAGAGGAGACAAATTCAAATTGCATTAAATATCCTCCATCTCCATATTCAAAATCTGGTCACTCTAAAAGAGACAGTTCAAGTGACCATACCTCATGGGTATCACAAAAGGTATTTCTTATGTCCTATTTGGTTTATGTATGTATATATGTATGTACGTGTATATATATATATGGTGTCTAGGTGAAAGCAGAGCCAGGAAGTAAAGGAAACTGAAGGAGAAAATGGTGCATCTAGGCAAGTTGCCTATTTGCCTCCCTGAAGAGGGCCTATTTCTGGTAGGATATTATAAACAGAGTAATATAAAATGAAAACGTGGTTTATGGAAGACTCATTAGGAAGAGTTCAAATCTGGCCTCAGACAACTGTGTGTGGGCATGACCCTGCGTAAGTCACTTAACCCTGTTTGCCTCAGTTTTCTCCTCTGTAAAATGAGCTAGAAAAGGAAATGGAAAACCACTCCAGTATCTTCATCAAGAAAACCCCAAAGGGGGGTCACCAAGGAGCCATATAACACTAAAAAACAACAGAACAACAACAATGAATTATAGAGAAGTAGATGTGTACAGAGCAGTGTAATGAACCAAATGAGCAAAACAATAAAATGAACAGGAAAGAAGAGAGGAAGTCTCTCAAAGAGAAGATAACTTACTCAATATTTCTCCACTAATAGCACCAGTATTGACACTGGGTGGGTATGCTCACCATGTTCTCTGTTTCTATTGGATGCTATGCAGCAGTGAGCTCCAAGCTGATGAAACAAGATGCCTGGTTTTCTCTAGAATGCTGGGTTAAAGGACCTCTAAGATGCTTTCCATTATTACTGTTAAATGTTATTATTGAATGACTATTAAAGTAAAAGGTAAAATTATTATTATCAAATGAATAACTGTACAAATGAGATTGGGAGAAATCTGCTACAGAAAGGAGAAATACATTCATTCACTTTTATCTACATACATTTTTACAAGCAGATGTAGATAGACAGATAGACCAACAGATATACAGATAACCTTTGTGGTTAAAAATATATAACTATACCCCAGAAAAAGTTTTAAGGAAACAATATTTTATAGTTTTGAGTGCAGTGATGCACATCTAAGTAAAATAATTTTTATCTATCCTTAACATTAACTGAAATTTTACAGATATTCCCACTGATTGTCTGATTCCAGTATTTTAAACATTTATTAACTCTACTCTTTTCTACTTTAAAAATGTTCAGGTCCACCGAAAATGGCACCCAAAAATGACTCCTGGCTATAGTCACTGAGTTCTGATAGGAAATCTCTTGCATTCTACATTAAGTACATTTAAGTAAACCACTATCATAACAAGAATAGTTTTTTCTTACTTAAGTGTAACAAAACTTAAGATTGTTCCAACATATGAAATTGTTACTGGTCAAAGATGGTGGTACACATATCGAAACTGGAACGTATTATTAATTCCATTTGATCCATTTACAACTAGTTCTATGCAAAAGAAATCAGAGGAAGGCCATGTAAATCAAATAATAATTAAAACTCAAAATTGAAAAAGACCTCAAAGGTCAACTAGTTCAACATGAAATGGAAAACTGTTTATACAACTTGGGATCTCAAAACTTATTATCACTGAATGGAGGCCAGAAATTATTCCACCATTCAACATGTATTAAATACATACTTGCTTAGGAGTACTGTACTGAGTAATGAACATTACTTAATTAGTGAGTTTTAGAAAAAAAAAAATACATGAGCTTCCATATTCTGGGGAATATTTTCTTTGGCAATAATGTAAAGGAGACCAAGACATGATAAATAGATAAATATACTTGGCTACAAAAAGCTAACTGATAAATAGGGAAAGAATATGAGATCAAATCAAACAGTACTTCTATAAAATGGCTTTTATACTTGTGCTAAAGATTACATTTTATCACTCTGTTAAAAGGATATTAATGCTAGCCCTAAAAAAACTAAAGATTATTATGTGTATTAAGAGCCTGTTTTTGATATTATCTTAAACTGAAATTAATGGTAGCTAAGGGAGAAAATCAATTTATTGTTTGGAACAGGGATGAGGACCAAGAGGTGAAATTAGAATAATTCAAAATAGAGCCTAAACCAAGATATTTGGTTAAAATATCTAAATAAAATTATTTTGCATAATTCAATTCATACAATTAATGACTTTTTACTTTCAAATCAAATGAAACTATTAATATAGTAATATTTTGAAATAACTTTGTAAGATGAAGCTAGATTTGACATGAACATACTTGACCCCTTTTGAAAATATTCCCCCATCGATCCTGCATTCATCTTGCTTGTACATAGTATATAGGGCAGAAAGAGAATACTGTTTAAATGTTCTCTCATCAGAAATTTTTGAGAGCAGTAAATGAGTTTTTTGGCTTTTCTTTTCCCCCCAGCCCTAGCACAGTGCCTGGCACATAGCAGGTATCTAGGTGGCATAGTGACAGAGTACTGAGCCTAGAGTCAGGGAGACCTGATGTCAAATCCAGCCTCTGACACTTAATGAGCTATGTGACTTTACATAAGTCATTTCAACCTTAATTGGTTTCAATTTTCTCTTCTGTAAAATGCGGACAATAATAACACCTGGTTCTCAGTGTTGATATGAGGATCAAATGAGAAAAAAATTGTAAAGTGCTTATCACAGTGACTGGCATATGAAGAAAACTATAGAAATGCTAGCTATTTTTCTTAATACATGGCTGCAGATTGACTGATTTTAAAAGCCCCCAAAACGGAATTTATATTTTATCTTTCAGGGAACAGGGACAGTCACTGGTATTACTGAGGAGAAGAGTGACATTGTCAGGTCTATACTTAAAGAAATATCACTTTGGCGGCTGTGTGGACAGTGGGTTGGTGTGGGGAGTCTTGACGCAAGAGATCAATTAGCAAACAATTACAAGGCATGATGTGAGACTGAACCAAAGTAGGGAATATGTGAGAAGGGAATTCAAAAGAGTGAAAGTAGGAAGGACAAGATTTGACAACTTGAGTGTATATGTGCGGCAAGGAATTAACTGTGGAAAGATAATCCATCACTTATAAAAATTGATATCTATTATGGAGAATATGAACCATGTCTATAACAAATAGACATTTATTATAGTAAATAATTGTATGTCAGGAGTTTTGCTAATTGCTAAGGGGGAAAAGAAGGGAATAAGCATTTACAGAACACCCACTATCTGTCAGTCACATACAAAGACGTCCCTCTCTTCAAAGATCTTACATTCTAATGGGAGAAAGACAATATAATATATAAAAGGGGCAAAGAAGGAGGGAAGGCAGCTGGAGTACAGGTGCAAAAGAAAGTCCACAGTCAGAAGTGGATATAGGAGAAAAACTGAGAAATGAATGAAGGCCCGAGAAGTTCTAACTGCATAGTATCACTTAAGTCAATCTTCTTCCCTGTTTTCCCATGGCCATCACTTCAGTTCAAGCCTTTATTAGGACTTGGCTGATCAAGTACAACAGCCTCACTACTTTGTCCACCTCCAGACTTACCCCACCCCTCCCAAATCCATTCTAAAGATTGATAATGTATAATCTAATAGTATAACATAGCTCTGATTCATGTTACCCCTCATCTCTGATGTAAAAATCCTTGAAAGACTCCCCCATGAATAAGTGAAGTTGATATTCCTTAGGCTGACATTCAAAGGTCCTCTATGATAATCTAGTCCCAAACCACCTTTCCAGCATTCTCTCTAATTATTCATTTCAATACATTCAATGATACAGTCAAAGTTGATTAGTTTTTCTTCCTCACTATTCTCCTCTTCCTTCCTTACTATTCTCCAGACTTTTCTTTTCTCCTATTCTCTATTAATATATTTAAGGCCAAACTTGAATGCTAGCTTCTCAAGGAAGTCTTCACTGACTTGTCCAAGTAGATTCAATCTTCCCAACTCTGAACTCTGAAAAAGCATTTTCCTTATATTGCTTCTCCTTTAGGATTTAGGACATTATACTTTAAACTACCTAATATAAGGAATAATATCTTCTTCACCTTAATATCTTCCAAAGGCCTAATAAAGACCTGCACAACCCACAGGCCACTGACAGCCTACTTGCTGATTGCAGCATGTCAAAGGATTTCCTCTTAACATACAAAGGTTGTTTTCCTCTACATTTTTCAAGGCCCTCTCCCCCTCCATGCTCAAATCCTCTGACCTTCCACAAGTGGCCTGAAGGCCATAAGTGCAATAGGGCATTAGTAGGCCATAGTAGAAAAAAATAATTGGTGAATTTTAAAAAGTGAACAGATTCTTTTCTGCTTATGCTTTATAAGGTGTACAATTTATAGAGAATTAAAATGGAAGGCAGATACAATCAATTTTATTAAGCACAGTAATTTAAATTTATTTAGGATGATGTGCAGATTTCTTTATACTATAAATTTTTCTTTATATCTACCTCATATAGGGCCAAATTAATTTGAAAATTATCCTAGACCTTTATGATAGTTCACCATGTCAATCTCCTACTCAAGAATTCACAAATATCTCCCTAATCTCTAACTGAAGAACAAACTCCTCAATGCAGTATTTAAGACTTTCCATAATTTACTCTCCACACACACACACACACACACACACACACACACACACACACACACACACACACACACACACACACACACACACCCCTTATCTTACCTATTTCAATTTTACTTACTTCAATTCCATCCAATTCAAACTTACATTCACTAAGCTCCTTCAATATGCTGGGCATAATTTCTATGTTGGATTCAAGCCAATTTCTTTATTGGACACTGCATATTTAGCATAGCCTATAAGCCCCCAAATCCTAAATCCGTAAATTTAGTTCACTAATAAGAGCTCCACGCTTAGCTCTTGCCTAGTTGATCTCTCTATGTCTGATTCTGTCTCCAACTGACAAGTACTTGGGGACTTCCTGCAATGAGAAAGCTGGAAAACAACCATGCCTGCTGCTAGATTACAAAAATAAAAGAGGAAAAAATAACATCACAGAAACTATTTTTATTGTCCTTTATCATCTATAAAACCTCTGACTACTGCTTCTAAGACCAACGTTTCAGAAAATGATACCATGAAGCTCAGATATGTTGAAGTCCAAACAGGTTCATGTCAATTCCATTCAGGATGAAGGAAAAAGAAACAAATGTTGCCAAATGGAAAAGTACAAAATGCTGGAAACTATTGCTTTATGGATTCTAATGATATTGTATAATAATAATAAAACCACACAGCTTTCTCCCTTTCAAGTCAACATCCAAAACAGGAGTTTTTGTCCATTTTCATCCAAAACGTCACTGGATCAAATATACATCAATTATTACATAGTAGGAAAATACAAGAACTATCAAACTATAGGGTGGTCTTTCTCACAGGAAAGATGTCAGATCAATTTTACTTTGATCTCTTTCATAGAAACAGCCCAGGGAAACTTCTCCACCCTATAAAAATAACAAATTGCAAGGTCACATAACTTTCCAGCCCAGAAATCACCTCTGGTGAGAAACCCTAAAATCTACTGAGTGAACAAATTAACCTCTGAAGGCCAAACTAAAATTATAGCAGCAAGGACAGATTAATGGAAAGAATACTAGGCTAGAAATTTGTAGAGACTTGTGTTCCAATCCTAGCTATATGGAAAGACAACTATTCTTGAAGTCAGAAGAATCCCAGGTTCAAATTCTAGCTATGACGCTAACAGCTCTGTGATGCTGGTTATTCAATAACAACGGTACTACCGTACCCTTGACTGCCTCATATGAGAATATGTAAAAGAATAATAATAACATTTGAATTATCTACCTCAAAAGTGCATGGAAAACATTTTGTAAGTTTGGAAATACTATTTAATTTCTACTGTTAGCTGTTATAGAAATGAGAACAGGGAAGAAAATGTTCATTATAAATCTAATATTCCCATTAAATAATTAAAAAGCCTAAATACTTAATATGAGGCAGCTTAGGAAGAACCCAAAGATAGAGAACAAGAGTTAGGAAGACCTGAGTTCAAATCTTTCCTCAGACCATTCCTAGTTGTGTAGCCTAGGGCAGGGGGGCGGTGGAATTGGGGAAGGGAGGGGGAGGGCCCTCTCTATGTCTCAGTTTCCTTATCTGCAAAATGGAGATTATAATAGCATCATCTCACAGGGGTTGTTGTGAGGATCAAATTAATTAATAAATGTAAAGTATTTTCCACTTCATAAATCCAGCAATTATTGGCTTAATAGTTATTAATAATAGCTGTTAATATTATTAACATTACTGATATATTAATATGAAGTCAGGCAATAAAAAGGAAAACTATCACCAAAGGAGTATTACATTTAAAAAAGTAAATTTTCTTAAATTCAAAGAAAAATATTATTTACTAAAGGAGATAATAAAAATAAACAATTTACCAAACAACTTACTAAGGAGCAAAATACCAAAGATGATAAATTCAAAACATATGATATGCAAATAAATATCTCTGTGGAAATGTCTTTGTCTTTATAGGTATGGTTCCTTAAAATTAAATGCAGACAATGAGAAAATTCCTTTCTCACACCAGGCAATGTAGAAATGCTACTGACTCTAGAAATCCATGATGCTGTGTATAGTGACGCAGGGATATATAGAGAGAGCAGTAGAGATGAAGGGGCCTCCCCCGCTACTGCTTAATAGGAAAATAAAAGGTGCATATAGAAATCATTCTTTGTAAAAGAACACTATGTAGGAGGTGTTAGGAATACTAAGACAAAAAAAACCTTCCATTCCTCAAGGAGCTTATATTGTCCTCGAGGATTCATGTATGCATATAAGTACATATACACTATATACCAAACAAAATCAAGACAAAGTAGGGAGTTCATTCCTTCTCTCAGTCTTGGTCTTTGTCCCCCACCAAGCTGGCCTGGCACGTAGATCCCTCAGGCCGAACATACCATCTTTGGGCGAACTTTCTTCCTCTCCAAGGTAATCATTTATGCACATTTTACCCTGAATTCACTTGCACAAAAAAGGTTTTCTTTTTGTCCACGTGATTTTGATTTGCTAGGACTCTGCTATCCCCTAGGGCTTGTCCTTTGTTTCTCAAGTATAATGAAAAACTTCAAAGAAATGTCTTTCTCAAATTGACTATTCTGATTTCATGCTGTATAATGGCATAACGCTTCTAGTTACTAAAAAACAATCTGAAGACAACTGAAACAAAGTATATATAACACAAGGGGCTTTGTATAAAACAGCTGTACCATAGTTTCAGATACTATAATTTTTACGTTAAGTGATACAACATAAAATCAATAACAAAAATTTTCATTTAGGATAAAAGTAACACAGGAAAACTAAAACTTAAATCTTATATATGTCTTATAGATGATTAATAGTGTGATTATAGTAACCTTGTGGCTATTCATTTGTTTCAGTCATGTCCAACTCTTCAGGACCCCATTTGGAGCTTTCTTGGTAAAGATAATGGACTGGTTTACCATTTCCTTCTCCACCTCAGTTTACAGATGAGGAAACTGAGGCAAAGAGGGTTGCATGATTTGCCCGGGGTCACACAGCTAATAACTGTCTGAAGCTGGATTTGAATTCAAGTCTTCTGGACTAAAGGCCTCGTGTGCTATCCACTATACCACCTAGCTGCCCTACAGTAATCTTACTTTTTCATTTTTATTGTAAAGTTAAGACACCATTAACATTTCAAACGACTATTGCAAAATTCAGGAAATACAAAATACTCCTCTCTGTTAATACACTGACTTCAATAATGGTACTCACATCTAGTTTGAATTGCTCATTTCCAGGACATTTTTGCATTATGTACACAAATGTATTGAAACTATTTTTAATATTAGTTTTTAAAAGTCAACCACTAATCTTTAATTTTAGAAACAGTAATGGATTTTTAACCTGAATTTTCTCTTACTACCAATAACTGTACATATGAGGAATCTCTATTTATGATTAAGCAATAAAAATAATGTACATTTCAGCTGAAAAGAAAAACCATCTTATCTTTTTGAATATGTGTGTGTGTATGTGTGTGTGTTATGAAAGCTACAAGGCAAAAAGGGGTCATTTTATATATCACCACGATATAGGTAACCCACCTACCCTACATATTCAACCATTCTCTCCTAAAGTCCATGCCCACGTTTCTCACTTCCAGATGGGTATCTCCATCTAGACACCACACAATCGTATCAAACTCAAAATGCATCAAGCAGAACTCATTATCTTTCCCTTTCACTATTCAACTTTTGAAAGTTAACCAAACCAGAGAAATGAAGTACACAAAACATCAATGAAAAAGGAAAAGAACCACAAAACAACTGAAAGTGATTATTGAGAACTACAATGGCCAAGTTTGGTTGCTTGTTGTCCTTCATTCTCGAGGAGGACCAAAATAACATCATTATGCTAAAGTCAGGTTTCAATGAGTCTGATGGTGATTGATCAGAACAATACCTGCTCAGAATGCTCTACCACAGGTTGGGCAAAAATAGTCTGCATGAACATTTGCTAAATTTGCTCTAAATTTGAGCATCCTGCATTTCCTCTGAGTTGTTTCTATTCTGCTTTGCTCATGGAGCACAGCACCTTCTCTGATATGCTGAGAGGTCCTATGCCAGTGTCTCCCATGTCACACAAATAACCAAGTTTAGTCCCAGGAGACAGACAAGAAGACATATTTTCCATTTCCCTTTTAAAGTTCCCTTTTATATGTTGTCCTCCAAAATCAGAGTGTAAGTTCCTTGAGGGGAGGGATAAACCAGATTCTCACTAATCTGAAGTAATAGAATTGTTTACCTTTATTTCAAGAAAGTTGGAAATGCACGTGGGCTTACATATTTGAAGTAATTCATGTAGTAAGGTCTAAAGATCTTGGAAGGTTGACTAAGGGTGAAAAAAAAGGACGTAAATAGTGTCTAAAATATTTCTCTGAGAGGATTGACTATGATTTTTCTAACAGCATCAAATGTATGAAGACAAGAAAACTGTATTGAAGATGCTAAAGACACAAGCAGAATCAAACATTGAATAAAGTAGATGTTTTTAAATTAAAAAAAAAATTGAAGTAGCTTCTTTAGTTTCTGGCAAAACCACTCCATAACCTCCCTGCCTTTGCAGACAGGGCTGTTTCCTGTGTGTGGACTATACTAGCTTCTCTCCTCTGTCTCTTAGAATCTCTAATATCTTTCAAGACTTAGCTCAAAATGCTGAGTCTTACACTAAATCTTTAGCTATCTTCTCAGCAATTAGTGCCTCCCCCAAATTACCTTCTATTTGCTTTGTCAGTTCAGTCTAGGAAAGCCATTTTTCAATCTTGCCAAATTCTTTGTGACCCTATTGGGGTTTTCTTGGCAGAGATAGTGCAGTGGTTTGCCATTTACTTCTCTAGCTCATGTTACAGATAAGGAACTGAGGCAAACAGGGTTAAATGGCTTGCCAGGGTCACACAACTAGTGAATGTCTGAGACCAAATTTAAACTCACAAAGATGTCTTTCCCTGAATCCAGACCCAGTGCTCTACCCACTGTGCCAACTACCTATCCTTGCTTTGTGCAAAATACACACGTTATCTCTCCCAAATGGTTGCAAACTCCTTGAAGACAGTGATAATTTTAACTTCTTTTTTTCTTCGGTTTCCTCAGAGGCAGAGGCTTAATAAATGCTTTCTAATTGACTGATACAAGGCATTATTAGTATTTGAGGTCACCCTCAAATACTGCCAGTAGATCACAAGTTCTATGAGGCTGTGAGTTGGAAAGGGCATGAGTGAGGGCCTGAGTGTGACTCACAGAATACAAATGGTCAACATGTTTAATTTATTTCAAGACACCAAATGAAAATATGCATATAAAAGCTTTTATAGTAAATATTAACTACCAGAACCAAATTTTAATATTAATTAGAAGTATAAATTTGGACTATAATTTCCAGTTTTCTGACTACGATGAATCTAAGATATATATATTTATTTTCAACTCTTCATGAAATCAAAAAATAAGTTCTGAAGAGGGAATGATGACCTTAGCCAGGGCTGGAAGAGCCCTTGGAGTTCATCCACCTGACCTCTTGATTTAACAAATGAGGCTCAGAAAGGTTCAGTGATTTGCCTAAGGGTATACTGGTAATAATTGATAGCATGGCTTTTAAAATAGATTCTTTAACTACAAACACTTCTAACACTCTTTTTACAGCATGATAGTACTTGCTCTACACCATTTAAAAGACCGGACAGTAAGATTAAAGATAACTACAGCCACCTACTTAGAAGACACCGAGAAGTCCCATGAACCATCAGGTTTGATTTTTGTTTGGTCGTTTTAAATCAGCAACACCAAGTTAAGAGTAGCTCAAGAATTCTACTTAACTTAATATCCCTCAAAATGGAAAACTGAAACAATCAAGAAGTCCAGCACTGTTTCCTAACTTCAGAGGACAGAATGAAATTGATGTAGTATCATACTTCAGCCAATAATTAAGATCTATAAATGAATGTAATTAAGACCTTCAATATATAGCTACAAACTATCCAAAGAAATCACACTAGCTTCTCGAACATTTTATTCACTGGTACCCATAAGTCTTACCACAAGTTAAAGAGGTAACAGGTGGTGTTGTTTTATTTTTTTAATAAGGTATTAGAATATAATACGCAAACTAGTTCTGAAGATAGTTGAGAGGGAATAATTGTTTTAGGCACGTGCAACAAAAGGACAAATGCACTTTTTGTATGATAAACAGAAATGAGGTAACATGGGGAGGGTTGTGACAGACATTATGTTAATCCCTTTACTTATATTATATCACATACACTTCACAACAACCCCCAGAGATAGATGCTATCATCATCATCATCCCCATTTTACAACTGACCAAACCAAGTTAAAAAGAAATTTGGTGATTTGTCCAGCGTTGCACACATAGTTAATAAGAGTCTGAGGCCCAATTCTGAATTCAGGTGATCCTGACTCTAGGACAAACTCTATCCACTGTGCTACTTAGCTGTTGAATGGATGGGCAGAATAAAACATAGAGCTGCTATGTTCATTCAGATGTTTTAAGATTCTTAAAATTAGTTTGAATCCAAAGTCTTGGACTGCCCCAAACTTGGATATTCAGTTGAATAATCCAGTGCCACTAAGAAATAAGGGCAAACAGACCAACCATCAATGGTAAAAAATCAGGGTGAGAGAAAGCTCTCTTAAAAACAAAGATTTTTGGGAGGAACTAAGAGGTAGTTATAAAAAAAACTTGACCTCTGCAAATGCTGACAATAGTCATAAACCAAAGAACAGTCTTCAGAGATGAACACAGTTAAAAGGATTCTTTAACTACTACAGATATCAAGCTAAAACATCTGTATGAAATGATAATCACTATCAAGCAGTTTCTTCCAGATTTCAAAAAAGACTATATCTCTTGAATGCATGAATTCCAAATAGCATCACTGTCATGGATGTGGTGGTGGACATGGCTTACCAATCTTTAGCTAACTATGATAGAAACCACTACAAATTACAGAACCCTACAAGCAGAATGCAGTTTTGATTCATTTTGATATTAATATTAAAAATGAATCTATACGAAGAATGAAATATTCTTTTGTATGCTCATAAAAGATTTCTTTAAGAATATTTTCATGTCTTTAGACTCTGAAAACTGCTTATCAAAAGCATCTTAATAAGACTAAAGGGGGAAAAAGCAAAGAAAAATCTTAACATACTTTCCCTCTTTTCTAAGAGGTACATCATATCCTAAGAGTGAGTTGATTCCATGCTCAAGAAGTGACATCTCTGACACTGACAGAGACACAGTGACTTATGTGACTAAGGATAAGCCAAGGCCAGGATTCCCACTGCCTCAAATAATAATTCCTTCCACTCAGTCCTCAGATGATGTGGTACTAGCAGTCACCTGTTACTTATGGCTATGTGCCTCAATCATCAAAATGTGCAAGAAAGAAGAAAACAGGCAGAGTGGACCATGAGGACAAGTTATTAGGCCAAAATTTCAATAATAAACAAGAAGTCTAGGAAAACAAATGGATCTTGAAAAGAGATATAACAGAAATAACAAGAATTATAGGCATCCCAGAGGAATACAATAACTAAAAAAATATGAGTATCATTTTAAAATACCCAGTTTTGAAGATGGACAATAAAAACACTGAACAATCCAGTTCACAGATTGGTAACAGGAAAATCACATGCTTGAAACTCTAAGACATGTGGTAGTTAAATGTCATAATTTCAACAATAACAAACTTGGTAAACTCTTAGAGAAAAATCATTAATTTAGAAGGAAAGCCAATCTGCAAAATGTAGGACTGCTTCATAGTTGTGAGAAATCAGGGTAAAGAAATAGAATTCAGAAGTAATAAAAAGGGAAGGGAAATAAGGGGGACACAAAACAATGGAAAACTTATGGGGGAAAGGGTGTGACAGAATATAAATTTAATTGAGATGGTAGAGAAAGATCAAAAGAGAGAAAAAAGGATTAAATAAATTAACAATGTAAGTAGTCAATATCTTGACAGCACAGGAACAGAAATAGAGCACATAATATGAAATCAATGTAAGAAAAACTAATTAAAGAGACGGGTCTAAAAATAAGCATAAAAGAAACAAAAGGAGGAAAACACAAACGCAAGCCTAATCATCATAGTCTTAAATATGAACAGCACATTTAAGATCAGAAAAATACTCCAATAAAATGAAAGACAGTTTAAAAAAAGGCTAAAAAATCAAAACTCAACAAACTATTCTGTAGAAAATACAAAATGAATATGAGAAGCTAGAACAAAATTTACTATCCATCAGGTGATTCCAAAAAAACAAGAATTGCTATCTTGCCATCAGTTAAAGAAAAAATAAAAATTCGCAATATCAGGAGAATGATAAACAGGAAAACTGAACTGCAAAAGAACAAAGACAAAACAGAAAAATTATAGGAGACTTTAATGTTCTTTCACAGAGTCGGACAAATTCAAAGAGAATACGAAACGGAAATTAAAAAGCTAAAAACTTTTTGAAAAGTTAAAACTGAAACAGGTAGCATCTTTTTTAATGGGAATATCAAAAAAACACATTTTATCTATGCAAAAAACAGACAATGTGTCAGGAAACAATAATTACATATGAATTTAATGATGCAGAAATAGTAAATATTTCTCACACATCATAAACTAATAAAAAGTAAGCAGCTATGGCATTGAGTGTGTGTGTGTGTGTGTGTGTGTGTGTGTGTGTGTGTGTGTGTGTGTGTGTGTTTAGGTAAAATTGCCATTTTATTATATTGGCCCTGCCAACCCATGAACCACTAATATTTCTCCAATTACTTAAATCTGATTTTATTTGTATAAAAAGTTCTTCATAATTTTGTTTATAAAATTCCTGGGTTTCTTCTGGCAGATAAACTCCCAAGTTATGCATAGCAGATCTGAGTTTTATGCAAAATCATACTTTTAATTGTACTCTTCTATGGAAATGCTTGGTTTATTTCATAAAAATATTAATGTAATTTTAAAAAAAACAGTATGGGAACAGAAGCAAAAGCTAGAGACCTGAATGGAGACTTAATAAGATAACATCCTGAATAGACAGTATGGTAAATTAAAACAAAAACAAGGAAACAATAACCATATGGAAGAATGACACAACATATTAATATTACTGAAATGTAACTAAAGCAGTCTTCAGAGGAAAAAAAAAATCTTTGAAAACATTATCCTGGACTTGAGATTTAGGTGGAGGGAATTTCTGGTGAGGAAACTCTCTCAATCAAAACTGATTATAAGTTGTACTGCAGCTTATAGACTGCCTAGCGCACTGAGGGGTTAGGTGACTTTCTTAGATTAATAAAGCAAATACTTGTCAATAACAGAATTTAAACCCAGTTTTCTGTTTATTTCAGGTCTAGCATCCTATCTGTTATTGCTGTACTGCATTTATAAAAAAATATCATATTTATACACATAACATATATGTGTATATATGCAAACAGTGGTACAAATATACACATATGTACATGTGTGCATGTATACATATATACATATGGATTTTTGCCTTTCTTTCTATCTAACATGACTGAGTTGGATTTTTGCCAAGCAGGCATGCAAAGAAGAACTGTTAAACAAAAGAAAAGCAATCAATATATCTAATAAAAAAAAAAAAAGATGTATCTTTTTGGATTTTATTTAAAATTTCTGTATCAACATGCATTAACAATGCGTCTCTATAGTTTTTCTTTATCCTGGCTTCTTTTTAGAGTATTTAGAACCCAATTTTCTCATAAAGAACATGTTTTAATATATTCTTTCTCAGTTTCTGAGAATCACTTTTGTGGAATAAGTATTCTTTATATCTTTGACAGAATTTGCCTGTGAATCCATCTGGTTCAAGTTTCATTTTGTTTTACTTTGTTGTCTTTACTGCTTACTCAATTTGGTTTTCTGAGATTTGGTATTGTTTCTTTTTCACATTCTATGAATTTGGGTAGTTTCTATTTTTGTGGTTAGCCATTTCTTTTAATATCTTTGTTTTCCGTGTGTGTGTGTGTGTGTGTGTGTGTGTGTATGTGTGTGTGTGTATGTGTGTGTATGTGTGTGTGTATGTGTGTGTATGTGTGTATGTGTGTGTATGTGTGTGTGTGTATGTGTGTGTGTATGTGTGTGTGTGTATGTGTGTGTATGTGTGTGTGTGTATGTGTGTGTATGTGTGTGTGTATGTGTGTGTGTATGTGTGTGTGTGTATGTGTGTGTGTGTGCGTGTGTGTGCGCGTGTGCGTGTGTGTGTGTGTGTATGTGTGTGTGTGTATGTGTGTGTGTGTGTATGTGTGTGTGTATGTGTGTGTGTATGTGTGTGTATGTGTGTGTGTGTATGTGTGTGTGTGTATGTGTGTGTGTGTGTGTGTGTGTATACATACACACACACACACACACACTAGGTTATATACCACTATATATATACTACATATACTAGCTTTTCGATTTGCCACCTAAAAGAACTTGGGTAACTTAACCTCTAGATAGGGGAAGACTGAGTATTAGAAAAAGAAATAAAACTATGGATTTTCCCTAGCACTTTTCCCCCTAAGATTTTAGATTTTCCTAAAATAAAGACTTAAATATGCCACTCATTTATTCAACAAACTCAAAGGGTTGCTATAATTTTTACAAGAGAAAAACAGAAACAAAACATAAGCTCCTTTTTCACGATCTAACTCCAAACTATCTTTCTAATGTTTTTATAAAATATGCAGTCCTCTCCCTTTAATGGATCAAGTCAAAGTGATCTTCTTGCCTTTCCTTACACAATACTCATCTTTCATGCCCATTAATTTGCACTGGCTATACTCTTGAAAAAAATACTTTATTATATTATATATAACAATATAATCATAATATGTAAAATGCACATATAATATATAACATTATATATAATATTATATATAATATAATAAAGTATTTTGAAAGTATTTCTATTTTGCATATTGTATTACTGTATATTTTAAAATGTGTATATTGCAACACAATGTATGAATACATATTATAATGTGTTATAGACTATATGTAAATATAAAATATATATAAGTATATAATGTATTAAATACATATATTATAGTCTACAAAACTATATTATTTATACTATGTTTTATATTTATAATACATATAACTATATTGCTATATATAATAAAAATAAATCAATATATTAATGAGTTAATATTAATAAACTGTATATTAATAAAGAAAAGTATAATGTATCTATAATGATATATCTTTTATATATATTTTTTGTTTTGTTTTCAAAAATCTGAAACAAATTTCTTGAATTTAGCTCTGAAAAAAATGGCTTTTAAAAAGGCCATTTTGATTCAAATGGACCTACTTGACTATGTCTTTAAACCCAAATTACTCTGCCTTTCATTGAATAATAGTCCCCAGCCCAAGCCTCAGTTGCTTATCGTTTACTTTTTGATGGCTTAGAATGAGTGTAAATAGCAATGGTTTTCTGTTCTGGCCAGAAACTCTGAGGGTCTTCCCTTCCCAGAAGAATACTTTTGTAATAGTGAACTAGGCCATCTTTTGAGTTAACTCCTACCAAGCCCTTGGTCATATAATGGGCATGACCTAAGACAAACTGGAACCTAGGAAAGACTTTAATTTAGAAAGGCTAAAGTTATACATTGCATCCTAGATCACTGCTGGTCATCTTGACTTTTGTCTTGGCACTGGACTTTAATGACTCTGGAGGAGAGGGGGAGGCTGATGACTTTCTCCAGCTACCCATTACTCTGATCCAGTTCACGATCATGTCAAGAAACAACAACTCTATGCCCAGAACCCTTTTAGAATTCAAAATTCAGCTCAAATCACAACCTTCTATGTGAAGCTATTTCTGACAGCTATTAGTGCCCTCCCCAAAATCAATTTTACCTTGTTTTTCTTTTGTAAATAACTTTTACAATCCTTTATGTTAATGTGGTATTTCTGGATATAAAGAAAGGGTTATTGTATTTTTATCTGTGTGTCCTAGCACATAGTAGGTGCTCAATAAATTAATTGCCTCTGATTAATTTTCTTAATTAGGTCTTATGTTCTATTGCTGGTTAATTTATTTTTTTTATTTTTAACTTTTAAAATGGTAGTTATTTTACTCTGAACTTAAGAAACAAAATAAGCATTTCCATAACATAGAATATTAGAAAAAAGATGACTGTACATGAAACTACAAATCTATTATATGCACCTTGCTATTTCTTTTAGATGTGTAAGAGTTATTGTGTAGCTCTTTTTCCTTTTTTTGTCCTGCCTGCCCTAAAGATGGCTACCATTAGAGACGTGTGTGTGTGTGTGTGTGTGTGTGTGTGAGAAACCATTCTATACATCCTTCTACTTATCAGCTCTTTCTTTGGATGCAGATAGTATCTTCCTTCATGTCCTTTCTAGTCAATATGGGTATTTATCATAGTCAAAGTGACTTAATCAATAAAAGTGGTACTCAAAATATTATTGTTGTTACTGTATACAACATTCTCTTGGTTCTGCTCATTTACTCTTCATTATTTCATGCAAGTCTATCCATGTTTTTCTGAGATCACTGAGCTCATCATTTCTTATAGCACAACAGAATTCCATCACATACCACGACTTGTTCAGCCATTTCCTAATTGACAGGCTTCCCTGAAATTTCCAGTTCTTTGTCATACTGACTAATTTATGGAGATTAATTTAAAATGAACACAATTGAGTATATTCTACAATAATAACAAATATCTACAAACTCTATAATAAAAATGAAGATTCATTCGCCTATACAAAATTCAACTCAGTTTTCCCCACTCACATCTAAAAAAAAAAAAAAATTATCAATTGTTATAACATAATTACTCCATAGTAAAAATTTAGACACTGCATTGCCTCTAAGTAAAAGAACAAGTGATGCACTTGATTAAGATATATATGTACACATGTATACAAATGTATATATGTATATGTAACATATATTACACATACATATGCATAGATATATTTTCTCCTTTTATAATATATGCTATGTATGAAACAGTTTAAAAATCACTACTTATTTTTGTCAATCTATTTATAAAATATGTACCTAAGAAATAAGGTATCTTTTAGCATTAAACAATATTCATTTTGGCTATATTAACACATAATCCAAATTACACATGATCTTCCTGGTGGAGATAGCGAAGCATTCATTTACATATAATAATGTAATACATCAAAATTACAACATAAAACAATTTTTTTTAAAATAGTAAGTAAATATTTTCCCAGGGTTAAACTACTTTCCCAAGTACTACTCTTCTGCTAGGTCTTTAATCAGAATTATCAGATTTTGTAATCCAATGCTCTTTCCCACTATCCCATTCTTTGAATATACAGCTTGCCTTTTGCTGAAATCTAATATCATCCTCTTTAATATATAACAAGAAACTACTAAATGTACATTTAATTTTACCCTGAGGAAAGAAAAACACTAACTACACACAGTCTAAACCTCTCTCTCTCTCTCTCTCCTCCTCCTCCTCCTCCCTCTCTTCCTCCCTCTCCCTCCCTCCCTCTAAGGTGAGTCTTTTGTGAAGCACAGTCAAAAAACATCAGCAATTAAAAGTGAAGGTGCACAAAGAGCTGCATACTTGGGATCATTCCAGACCCACCTACAGGGTAATGCTATTCTACTTGCAACAGCTGTTTATACTTACCTGAGGTGAGGCAGGTGCAGGACAAAAGAATCAAAGAATTCTGCACCTGCTGCCTCAAATTCAACTCAGGTAAATCAGTAAAAATGACCTTTGTGTGCCTGTCACCAGAGCAGATGTTCAATAGAAGATGTGGAGGATCACTCCCACTTGACTTTGGCTCAGTATTCATTCTACTTGGCCAATCTGATTAGACCAGCCATACTAAGTGAAGCTCAGAGTCAACACCATACGGAAAGTCTGCCTTGTTGGCGAAATTCTAGTCAGAAACAAACCTGTAATAAAACTTTTCCAGGCCAAGCTGGAGGTGGCTGGTTAGTTTAATGTCAATTGATGTTCCTTAGCACCAGTAATGTTTTAAAAACAAAGATTTCTTTATTCGGTAGGATTTTTTAAATGCATTCATTTTACAACTATATAGCATATGTATGTTTGTCTTAACTGGATTTTTTTTGTTAACTCGGAGTTGCATAAAAAGTAGTGCACTACTTTTCACAAGATCTGCCAAAAGACTAGAGAAGAGATAGAAGTGAGGACTTTGGGGGTGGTTTGATAAGCTGCTGTAATCAAAAGTTAGACTCTAAAGGAAACAGACTAATCAAACAGCAAAAATACAGAAAAAGTGGAGGAGTCACATGCAAGAACAAGGAAGGATAGCTCTAAATCAAATGAAAAGACATAGAAAGGAAGAATCAAGGATAGTCAAAAAGTGTTTTTTAAAAACTTAACAATGAACAAGTAAATTTATTAAGTAAAAAAAGTATACAAATAAAAGTCTAAATTACATACATGAAAAAATAAAAATTATTTAACCTGAGGTCCCAAAATGATAGGATTAGAAATATCTATATGTATAACGTGTTAAATTTCTCAACAAAGAAAGGTTTTAAAATGTTCAACATAGGTTTTTAAAATGTGTCTCTTTTATTACTAAAATGAAAGACAAATCCACATTAACAGAGCTTATATGAAGTGAGAAACAAAAACATGAGACTTAACACAAGGACAAACCAAGTATTTTTACCCTGAGATATTAAATGAGGAAGGTTTTCAACATATAGGATGGTTTCCCTATGAAGGATTTATGGAACGTACAGAAAAGAATCCTACAAGACAAAAAGGTGTGGAGAGGCTGAAATCTGTTCTAATAACTCCACAATGTTTATAAAAATATACTTATCCCTAAAAGGCCCTCTATTGACTCTGCCATTGTCTTAAGTAAGTTCTCATATCTTTCCTTTCCATTGTTATACTTGAAAGAGGAGTCTATACTCATTGATTCCATGTTTTTATTAACTAATCACTCATCATCAACCCCTTGAAAATATGGTTTAGAAATCTACCATTACAGTGAAAATACTCTCAAAGATCACCAATGACCTCTTAATTACTAAATTCTTTTTGCAGTTCTTATTCTCGTTGACCTTTATGCAATATTTATCAATGAAGATCACCCTTCCTCCACAAGCATTCAGAAAGCATTTATTAAGTGCCTGTTATATGCCAGGGACTGGGCTAGGAACTATGTATATAGCAAGTCAATATGAAATTGTCCAAACTCTCAAGGAAGTCAATGGGGGAAACATGCTATAGATTAGTCAATATAAAATAAATATGAAGTGATTTCAGAGAGAGGAAAGCACTAACAAGTGAGGGAATCGGGTAAGGTTTCTTGTAGAAAGTAGCACTTTAGCAGAAAGGGAAAAAATATAAAAAGTGGAAAAGCTAAAAAAGGAGAAAATTCTAGGTATGGAAAATGGTAAATAGAAAGGCACAGAAGTAATAAATGTATATGGGAGAGAGAAAATAGGCCAGTTTGCCTGGAGTATAGACTACATGATAGGGTTAAGAAGAAATCAATCTGGAGAAAGAGTTTGAAGTCAGACTCTGCTAGGCTTTAAATGCCAGAATGAAGAGCCTGCTATTTCATTCTAAAGGAAAGTTATACAACAAGAGGTACACGCTCCTCTTACATATTCTTTTCTTTTAATTTCAATGGCATTACTCTCTCTCTCCGGTGTCTCCTAGGACTTGCAAAGTTGTTCCTTCAGAATCTACTTGTTGGTGATTCATCTTCCCTCTATACCAAATGGTGAATGACACCTTATACTCTCAATTCTGTCCTAAGCTTTCTTCTCTATCCGTACTCTTTTTCAGTGACTCATTTTACTCAATCTAATAGGAACAAAGATCATCTCTTTTCCTATTAATCCCAAATCTATGTAAATTGTCCTAATTTCTCCCCTAAGCCCCAGCCTTACATCTCCTACTGGATTCCTTCACCTAGATAAACTGAGCTTGTCCAAAACTGAATTTATCTTTTTCCACATATGTGGCATAACTCCCAATTTCCCCGGTACTACAATCCTCCTAGTCATGAATGCTCAAAACAGCAGAATTACTTGACTCTTTCTGCTGCTTCCAGCCCACACCTCATCAGCTGGGAAGTGCTACTGTTTCTACTTCCCAAACACCTGTCATATCTATCCACTTCTCTCATGTACTCTATGTTCCAGAAACAGTAGACTTCTAACTCTTCAATGAACCTAGCATAGTTCATGCTGGCTGCATCCCATCCTTGTAATAATACATTTCTGGCCTATTAAATGCATCTTTTGCTTTCAAATTTGGATGCCCAACTCTTACTCAAATCTAGTTCCCTTAGGTGAAAGTTTTCTTTTCCTCTTCAAATTTTCCTGGCATAGTGGTTCTAAAAGTATGGTCCATGGACCCCTGTGGGTGAGATTTGAAGATCAAAATTATTTTCATAATAACACAAAGATGTTATTTGTATATTAAGATACTCTATATGCAGAGGAAGAAACAAAGAGAGAAAAATGGGGCAAAGGAAGCAGGAAAGAAAGAGGAAGGAAGGGATCAAGAAAGAAAAAGAAAGAGGAAGGGAGGGAAGGAGGAAGGAAGGAAAGAAGGAAATTAATGAGGAAGGAGGGAGGAAGGAAGGAAATGAGGGAGGGAGGGAAAGAGGGTTATAGAGTCATTGAGGTATCTTGTTTAAAAATTCAGAGAACAAGAAGCCAAAAAGAATAACGGACAAGTAGGACACATTTGAAAGCTATAAGCTGAATTCATCAATACAGCAAGCTGTACATATGAGATCAGTTTTATTACCTCTGTTCTAACTTTACTTTCTGCTCTTTCCAATTTCTACCTTATAATTAGCCAGTTCAACTCCACACTGTCCCCTCTTAATAAATCACTCACTTCCTTGTCTTATAGCCAGTTTCTCTTGCCAAACACTCTACGTGACCTTATTAGCTCAAGTAGGTACAATTAGTTTCTATATAAAGAAGAATCACAGATTTATACATCTAGCCCCAGTCTATCCCCTGAGCTTAAGTATCAAATAATTGAATAACTAATGGACATATTTCATGGGATATCCCAGAGACTCAAATTTCATATCTTCAAAACTGAATTCACTATTTTCTCCCACAAAGCCACTTCTCTTTCAAACTTCCCTATATTTCTCAAAGGCATCACCATTTTTCTATTCTTCCAAGTTAGATGACAAAACTTGCCATTTCTATCTTCTCAATAACATTAGCATTTAACCACTTCTCTCCACTGACACTATCATCAACTCAGTTCAGGCCATCATTACCTCTCACCTATATTAGCAATCATCTCCAAAATGGGTCCCTCTGCCTCAATTCTCTTCCCATTCCAAATCTATCCTCCACTGCTGCCAAAGTAATCCTCCTTATGTCTAGATATAACCATGTCACCGTATTGACTGAATATACTCTGGTGACTACCTATTGACTCGAGAATCAAATATAAACTGATCTGTTCAGCATTGAAAGTCCTTCACAATCTCATTCTAGCCTCTGTATGTATTCCTTCACCTTCTTACACTCTATAATCCAGAAAAACTTATCTTCTTTCTGTAACTCATCCAGAGTACACTCTACTTCAGTGCCTTTGGAATGGCTGTCCCCTGTGCCTGGAATACAATTTCTTCTTACATCTACAAGCTCTCCCTTTCAGATACAGCTCAGAAATCATATTTTATACAAAATCTTTCCTAATCCTCTAACTGCTAGTGCCTCCTACTTCTGAAACTACCTTGCATTTAACTATTTCATATTTATTTATATTTTTCTTATACTTATTCTGCATGTACTTATACCTGTCTCCAATGTAAAAAGGTAAGATCACAGGGATTTAGTATTATTTTATTTTGTGTATTTCTCTCCATAGCACCTAGTACAGTAAACAGACTAGGTACTTAATTAATGCTTGTTTATTGATTAAATGAGAAGTTATGTTAAAAAGGGGTGGGACCTGAACTTAAATACCAAATCTGATGTGTGTTCCTCCTTCATTGCCGAAGAAGACCATGCCATCAGAGAAATAATGACATGATTTGCACTTGACTTTGCTTTTTGAGTGAGGGAGGGCTGTGCAGGTTACCAGCCTCACTTCTCCTCCAGAGCTGTCTGAATTCAGTGACCAGATATTCATCAGGATGACTGGAAATGACCCAGGATGAGGCAATTGGGGTTAAGTGACTTGCCCAAGGTCACACAGCTAGTGACTGTCAAGTGTCTGAGGTGAGATTTGAACTCAGGTCCTCCTGACTCCTGCACTGGTGCTCTATCCACTGCACCACTTAGCTGCCTGCCCCTCATTTTTAATAATAACCAAGGCAGCTCATTTTTTAACCTCATTTTGCACACTGAAGCTTTCACTTTTATAATAAGAGGTGGGTGGCATGCCTCATCTCAAATCTATATTCCCTCTGAATATAGTCAGAAAGAGGAAGAAAATTCAGCTACAAGAAGGATCATTTTAAGATTAATTTTGTTCTCCAATAGAATAAAACTAAAAATTAACACTGGAAGCTACTATTAAAAGTAGCATTTTACACAGAATTTTTTTCAAAAAATCATTAATATGTGAGGTAAGTACCCTAACTGTAACATCCAAATAGCTATTGCACACCTTATCTAGGTGCATTTTTGTAGCATTTGTTCTCCACAAATAATTATACTACTATAATATGAGAATTAAGAAAAGTATAATTACCACTTATCTTTATCACCAGAGAAGGAAGTGCCTGAGAAAATAAAGACTCCATAAAACCATTTATATATCTTGCTAAGATTCTGCAGATTGATGACTAAGCAATAAAGAACATCAGGATGTGCCATATAAGCTTATTCTACTAAGGCACATGCTGAGTGACTGTAAAACATGAGGCTATAACTGCCCAAGGCAAGTGGTATCAGTCCCATAAAACGTACATGCAATTGGTTTATGTCACTTGGCTGACATACTCTAGCTGCTTACAACTTTACACTTTGGAAAGATACTTCTGAAAATTATTTTTATTTTTAAAAAATCTTCCTGATCTACTAGACAAAAAAAAAAGCACTTAAAGACAACAAGAGGAAAATTACAAACTGCACTGAATACATCCATGTGACTGAGTCTGTCTTTTTTTCATGGTCTTGCTTGATACTTTTCTATATAAATGAAGAGTGAATGGCAGTAAGGCAAGTAAGACCTTAAGTAGGAATAGGTAGGTATTTAAAATAAGTCAGGTTTTCAGGAACTTCAGCAAATTAAGAAGGATTCAGAGAGACTGAAGGTTAAAGAAAGAAAAATTTACAAGATATCATACATATCAGTCAGGGGTAGCAACCATACTGAGAAGGAACACAAAAGTAAACTTGTTCCCAAGTGAGAAGTTTGTGCTGGTTTACACTTTCTGCTGGACACTGGTGGCTCAGGGCCTAAAAGGATGTAACTGAGTCTAAATGCAGAATGAAAAGAATGAGCCTTAAAGAAAATAAGGATTCCAAGATGCCAGCTGAAGACAGAATGCATTCTAGGAATGAACAATAATACATGCAAATGCATAAGGACAAGATATAGAAGGTTGAATTCTGGGAACAGATAGCAATATATATGGTTACAATTAGCATGTAAAAAAAGAAAATAATGTAAAATAAGCCTAGAAAGAAAACTTGCAGCCAGATTATAGAGAATTTTAAATGATAGGTGGAGGGGTTATTTTATCCAAAAGACAATGCAGAAACCACCAATTTGTACAGAACATTACTGTTTTAAAAATATCTTATACAAGTTAATCTGGTGCACTTGACCAGTAAGATATAGGGAAGGCTAAGCATTTTCTCCAATCCTTACTAACTCTAAAAGACAAATTATATACTAGTGATAGAGCAATTACAGATATTTCCTGAGAACATTAAAAAAAAAAACAACAACCCACAGCCAGATAACCTAACTAAATGAAAACCTTACAAATCAGCAGTAGTCAAATATTAACCTGAAGACACTCACTCAATCTCAGCAATGTTCTTTCTCAAGGAGGCCACACCAACATACCCTACAGTGACTTGGTGACTTAGAAATTTTCCCCAAGTTTTAGTTTCAGTAACCAAACCCTATTCTACTACCACCTAAGTTGCAACAAACAGTAAATATCAACACTGAACAGAAATGATAAATAAATACAGAAAGGTTTAGCAGATCACCAAGAAATATAGGTTAAAATGAGAGTAAAGAAGGCCCAAGACAGAGACCTTGGAATCAATTGAGTTTAGTAGGCATTACCTGGATAAAGATGCAGCAAAAGCAGAGAAGCAGAAGTCCAACAGATGGAAAACTCAACAAATACATAATGAAGCACAGAAAACTATGGATTCCCAAGGGAGCATGGAACTGTAGCAGAATGATCTACTATCGTTCAACCTGAAAATAAGATTCTTAAGAGGAGAAATTAGAAGGGATCAAAAGGTAGAGTTTATGTCTTCTGCAGCAAAAATAATTAGCAACATAGAAAAATTTCAATCCAAGGCATCAAGTTTCTCAAGAATTTAAAGTAAAAATAAAAGACTGGGAATACTAATATAATGAAGTGAAGGACATTCTGGAAGAAGAGAAGCAAAAAGTTGTAAAATTAAAAGAAACCATGATGTCTCTATGCAAACAAAACATATTGATCTCAAAGGCAGGATTCATACAGACAAAATAAGGAAAAGAATATTACAAGTAAAAAAATATGATTACCATGCTGTAAACCATAATATAAGAATAGTGCCCAGAACTTCTGAATACAGAAAAAAACCACATCAAGAGAAAGAATCACCAGATATATCACTTCCTGAAAAACCAAACCAAACAAAAAAAAAAAAACCTCCCTATTCTTCAAACTCCACTACCCACTGTGGTTAAATCCAACAATTCCAATGACATATGGTAAGTTCTACAAGCTATCAGGAGGATGACTTTCAAATACAAAGAAAAGTTGAAGAGTGACAGAAGAAAATTTTACAACCCCTAGAAACACAGAAGTGAATGTTGTAACATATTTTAAAAGGCAAAGAAGATCAAAATGAAACTCAAAATGATATTATCTGAAAATTGAAGCATAATCATCATTAAAAAATTGTGGGCATTTGATAAAAGGAACATTTGAAGCATTCCTGTCAAAAAAATTATATTCGTTATTTCGCTTCATCTTCTCAACAATCCAGTGGATTATAAATATTTTCATGTTACAAATGGTAAAAATGCAGTTTAGGGAGGTAAAGATATTTGCAGAAGGTCATTAATTAATTAGCGAAATATCTAGGGATCTTACTGCCTCTAGGGGCCACAGAACAGTGTCAGAGAGCATATTCAAACACACAGCCTAAAGCTACATATTGGATTTAAACTGCAGTCAAGGACTCATCCTCCTACCACAACTGGAACCCTGACTTTGAGGCAGGTAAAAAGTGCAGCCCATCATTCATTCAATATGTACACATTAACAGATGATATTCAGTCCTCTAAGACCGTAGTAAACCAACAGACAAAAAAACCTCAGTCATGTCTTTTTAGTCATCTTTCTGAGTTTCAATGTGTTCATATTCAAAGCTAGTTCACACAGACAGAACCTACCTAATCTCTCATTCAGCAGCCATAGGCTTAAAGAATCTAGTGTCACAATGACTTCTATATAATACAACAAATCTTTGGAAAAGGACTTTGGTGGAAAATCAGTAAAAACTACTGACTACTTAAAACTATTGCTGCATTGCCTTGCTTTTAGTTTATGAGTACTACGCAGACCGTGCAAACCACATTTATAGAACATAAGTTCCATGAGGGGAAGAACTGTTTCATTTTTATATAGAGAGCTTCAGCAAGTTATTACAGTGCCTGGTACATAGTAGACACAATACGTGTTTGACTGATTGATATGCAGTGTTATATTCTACTCCAGTCATCGCAGACAAACTAAATTGCATTCAAGGAAGTCAATAAAAACGAAAAAATGGTCTGGAAATCAAGAAAGAATTTGAGCTGTTTAGCCTCAAGACAAGAATGGGGATATAAAAGCTATATTCAAATATATAAAGAGCTGTCAAGTAGAAGATTTATTAGATTTAATATGCTATAGTGTCAAAGAGATGGGCTAAGATGAATGGGTGGAAGTTATAGTCTGGTATGTAAGTATTGAATCTAAGGAAGAAATATCCAATTTGTCAATCTTTCTGAACTCTTGGGCCAAATATAATAATGAAGAGTTTTCTAAAAATCAAATGGTTTGTTAAAGAAGGTAGTGAATTCTCCATGACTATAGTTCTTCATGCAGGGACAACTTCAGAGGAACACTTCCAGAGGGCACTTGATGCAACAAGGTAGTTAAAGGACATCTAAGGTCTTTTCTACTTCCCTTTAAGATTTCATGATTTTATGACATAAACCATAAAAAGAGGAAGGGGAAGGGGGAGTGGGGGAAATAACATGGAAAAACTGAATTACAGTGGCATAATGTCATTAATTCTGTATTAAGTTTTATTTTATCTGGATGGGGATGTGGGAAAAAACTATGGTTCAGCACCCATAAATACAAAATATGAAAATTATTTGCTATAATTTTTATCCTGGGCATTACAGAGCCTGTGGCAAACTCCTTCATGCTGAAGCACAGGGAATTACTCAAAGAAATTCCAATATAATAAAATATCCCCCTGAGTGTTTCTTGAATGTGTATGATCAGGAAGACCTAGATTTTATTTATAAAATGATGAAAAATAATCATTCAACTGTAAAAGACATAACATAACATAAGAAAATTAGAATCACTATCTTGATTAATAAAATGCAGTTTTCTAAAATTAAGAGAATGACGCTAAAACTATAGCATACAGTCACATTCAGAGTGAAACTCTAAACCTCAGAACTGTAACTTAGAAAAATATGCAAGAAATGACAAAAATCAAATAGATGAGAAAAACTGATACATTATACACTGCTAAAAGAGTTTATTCTAATGTGATATCCTCTCAAAAGCTAGCCATGACTAGTTAGTTTGTACTTCTAACAGAAGGTTAAGGAATAATTTTTCAATAATTTTATCTCCTTTTTCTTTAGCAAGCTGTGATTCTATCACTAAACAAATAAAATCTCAGAACGTGGAGGCAGAGATAAAAACAAAATGCTTTGCTTTCCCTATTCCTTTCACCTCAGGCACAGGGGCTAAAGCACACTTTATGGTATCCAGTGTACAGTGCCCAAGGGAACATGTTATTAGGACCTAATCAATGCTCAATGAACTAAAATGAATCCACCAGGTATCCAGAATTAGATTCAAACAGTGAGCAAAGTTCTGTTAGTATGGGCAACAACAGGCTTCCATATTTGCAAATGCTGTCAGAATCACTGGCAGAGATGGCATCAATGTTCAGCCTTTGTATTCAGGAAGAGGCAGAGGTTCTATCATCAGCAGATGTCTAACTGGTTTCTGAATAGCTATCTCTAATGTTGCATGTGACAATTTTTCTCCATGATTTGTATGATGGGAGCAAGTTTTACAAAGGAACAATGAATTTTAAGAAAAAGTCATTCTTCATACAGTCTCTTAAAATGGTTATATATTATATACTCTTTGAAAACCTTTCAAATAAGCATTTCATAAAAGGATTAACACACTTGAAATAACTGCTCCAAAAATATAAATCTCTAATGACTTCTATTGTGCTCTTTCTCAATCAACACATTCATTTCAAGTGACTCAAAAACCCAACAAAACTGGTAATCATTTCTAAAATGCTGATTCTGCATATTGTAACCTAATTTTGCCTAAACCTAATTTTGTCCCTGCAAAATATGAAAACACTAAGTTCAAGATTATAAACGTTACTTTAGCTTCTTCAAACCATAATACAAACATCTGATTTATATAATTCTGGCATTTATAATAAGACCACAGTGGAGGAAAAGTGAAGAGTAAAATGGGAGATTTGAAACTGATCATTGCTTTAACAGATTACTTTGATTATAGATAAAGCAGTATATTGGGGCAGCTAGACTGTATAGTGGATACAGTGCCAGGACTTATCTTCCTGAGTTCAAGTCTGGCCTCAGATACTTACTAGCTATGTGACCCTGTGCAAGTCACTTAAGCTGTTTGGCTCAGTTTTCTCATTTGCAAAATGAGCTGGAGAAGGAAATGACAAACCATCTTAGTATTGTGGCCACATCCCCAAACAGGACCAGGAAGAGTCAGGCATGACTAAAAATGACTAAACAATAGCAAAAAGAACAAAGTAATATATTAATAAAAGCAAAGATCAACTAAGCGCAATCAACATTTATTAAGCAACAAGTAAACAAATATAGACAAAGAAAGCTATACACAGAATAAAAATTGGGACTGAAAGAAAGCTAGGGAGGTCGGTAGTTAGAGTAGAAGAGGAAGAGCTTTCTAGGCCTGGGGAGATGGAATGTGTTGTTTGTGGAACAGCCACGAAAACAGTGTGACTCGACAGAAGAATATGTACTGGAGAATAAAGTTTAAGACTACAAAGGTAAGAGAGCACTAGGTTATCAAGGGCTTTAAGTACCAAATAAGAGATTTTGTATTTCCTCCTGGAGGCAAGGAAGTCATTGGAGTTTAAAAAGTAGGAAGAAAACATGATTGTACCTGTGTTTTAGGAAAATCACTTTAATGGCTGAATGAAGAATGAATTGAAGGAGGGGGAGATTGAGACGGACAGACTCACCAATAGACTGTAATAATACTGGCATGAGATGTTGCAGGCCTGCATTACAGAGGTGGCAGAGTCAGAGGAGAGAAGGGGCATATTTGGGAGATGTTACAAAGATGAAATCTACAGGCCTTGGCAAGAGAATCAATACATAAAATGAGAGAAGTGAGGAATCTAGTAAGACTTCCTAGCTGAGAGCCTGAAGGACTGGGAGGATGGTTGCCCAATACAATAACAGGGAAGACAGAAGTAAGGGAGCAGTTTAGGGGAAAAGATAATGAATTTCATTTTGGACATATTGTGTTTAAGATATAAATTAGATATCCAATTCAAGGCGCCTGAAAGGCATTTTGGAGATGTTAGATGGGAAGTCAGCAGAGAGTTTGGGCAGGATAGGTGGATTTGAGAATCACTGGCAAAGAGATAGTAACTAAATCCATGGGAGCCTATGAGATCATCAAATGAAGGAGTACAGAGAGAAAAGAGAAGGCTCAGGACAGAACCCTGAGAGACACCTAGACGGCATGATCTGGAAGAGTATCCAGAGAAGGAGACAGAAGGAAGGGTCAGATAGATAGGAGAACAAGGAGAGAGATATGTCCTGAAAATTAAACAATTTAGTGAAAAGGAAGAAAATAATTTAAATATCGGAAATAGTATTCCAGATTATTATATTCTTATCTATGGAAGCACAGAATGGATTAAGTGTGTTATAATTTAGCATGATGCTAAATATATTCATATATTATACTGAATAAACATCATTGAACATCAGAAAATATTTGATACCAATAGCCAACAGAAGGCATTCACTAAAAACTTGTCCTTTTAGTGTCATTATACCCAGTTCTAAGAATTACATACTCAGCATAAAGCAATTACAGATCTATGGAAAATACTGTTCAACCAGATGAACAAATTATTTTATACTGTCTATCTGGCATGTGTTGAAAGAAATGAAATAAAAATGCACCAAATACTAAAGTTTCACATGTTACTTTACAGAATTCTTATTTCTCTCCCATTTTTCACAGAATCAGAGATTTTAGTTCTAGAAGAAAGCAAGTGATCTTTTGGTTCAAATCAATGCCATCATGATGATTCTGAGATAAGTTGAGATTTTGATAATTTATGCTATTTTCTTCCACTTATCAGTTCTATGTAAGAAATGATAATTTCCCTTTACCAAAAGTGCAATTCAACTGAAATTTTCCATTTCTTCTTAGTAAAACTTCGAAATACAGAATTTGGACAATGTGATATATTGATATGTTAGAGACTCCATTCTGTCCCCCAAAGTTTCTTAAAGAGGTGTTTGGTACAGAAGATAGATACAAAATAAGAAAAAGAATTAGCTTTAATGAAGGTGTGAGAGTGTGTTCTACCTTCATTAGCATGGCTCTTCATTTCACCAAGTGAACTCAAGGAGGAGGCCATAGATAAAAGAATACAGTAAGTTCTTTTATCTTTTCTTGTAGTTTTAGAGGCTATATATAAGGAGAACCCTTATTGTTATGACAAGAGAGCAGCAGGTGTGCCCACCCTCATCATTAATCTCATAGCCTAAAGCACTATCTGTGCAGAAGCTACACCTTTGCATTTTGCCCCAAGTGGAAGAAGCTGATTCTTATAATAGCAGTGACTTCTCCAGTCAGCAATTCTACTCTGCCAATTTTAAAGTAGAATTTCTAAGATGTATCTGCAGCAACCCACCAGTGCCTTTAGATCCTGAGTCAGCTTCAGAATCCCCAGCAGCAGCTGGTAAAAATGAAATGCTAATTCATTACAAATGGAAACATTACGTACATATTAATTTATTTACATTTTTGAGAAATTTGGATACTGCTGTCAAATTTTCAAATTATTTTAAGACATAAGGTAAGCCTTGCTCAATTCAGTCCTGTCTTTAAAAAAAAAAAAAAAAAATTAATGGCTATGTGTGGAAATCAGTCCAACAGTCCCCACTCTTTATATTTAAAAACACCATAAACTGATAATTCTTTGCTTTTTATTATATTTCAAATCAAGCACAATGATCTAGAATAAAATCAGATGTAAGCAAGTCAAATATATTTGGAATAAAACTATTACATTTGCACAAAATCTGTTTTGCAAGCCTCCATCTTCTACAAGTTTGACACCTTATAACCAGGATATAGGAAGTTAAAGGAAATACACGAACTACTGTCAAATCGTTAAGTAGCTAACTGGATGTGACTCAGTTTTGAAACCCAGTTAAGGAAAAGGGTATGGATAACTCAACATTACTTAACACTGCTTAACAGAGGGAAATAAAAGAGGAAGATAGTTTAAATGGACTCCTCAAATTAAATGTTTATTGCTCTGCTGCCCTCTACTGGTTCTGCCTTCTGTCTCCTACACAGCTATCACTATTTCCATTAAACACTTGCACTATAAATTACTACACTGTGGAACATGCTTAAAATTCTTCTAGGGTCCTTCAATATTTTATATATGTTACTGCAAATGTCTACAGGAACATCAATAACTGTGAAGGAATTTATAAATCAAAGAAGAAATTCTTAGCACTGAATGGTAGCATGATGCCAATAAGGTTGTGGTGGTGGTTGTTATGGATTTTGGTTCTCATTTATGATGGCAAAAAAAAAAAAAAAAAAGGCAGTGACTTCCAATTTGGGAAGATTGTGTAAGGGCAAACTAATGATAAAATTCAAACGTCAAGATAAAAAAAAAAAGGAAATATACACCTTTGCTGGAGAGCCTATAGCATTTTAAATGATATATTTTATTTGCATGTTTAAAAACCATTCATCTTTATTACTTTTACTTGGAATTGCTGATTTCAATTATCCTTAAAGAAAGTATGCTACTGAAAGAAATTCAGCAATAAATATGCAGGAAAAATCAGATTTTTTTTTTAAAAGCTTTCAACTATTACATTGAAAAAGGAGAAAATATTTAAGTCCTTTTTCTTATTTGATATTTTATTTTCCCCAATTACATGTAAAAACAATTTCAATATCCTATTTTTTCAAATGTTGAATTCCAAATACTTTTCCTCCCCCCTCCAATAAGAAAGCAAGCAATTCAACATAGGTTATACATATAAAGTTATGCAAAACATGTTTCCATACAAGTCATTCTGTAAAACAAAACACAGATTCCTCCCCCCGCCCCCCCAAAAAAGAAAGTAAAGAAAAAGTATCTTTGATCTTCATTAGGATTTTACCACTTCTTTCTCTGGAGATAGACAGCACCCTTCATCATAAGTCCTCCAGAACTGTCTTGGATCACTGTATTCCTGAGAATAGCTAAGCTATTCATAGTAGATCATCATGCAGTATTATATTGTGTCCAACATTCCCTGGTTCTGCCCATTTCACTTTTCATCAGTTCATGTAAATCTTTCCATGTTTTTCTGACAGTATCCTGCTCATAATTCCTTAAAGCACAATAGTTTGCCATCACAATCATATACAATAACCTATTCAGCCATTCCCCAATTGATGGATATTCATTCCCTCAATTTCCAATTCTTTGCCATCACTAAAAGAGCTGCTACAAAATATAAGCCCTTCTCCTTTTTGGAAAACACTTCAATTCAAAAACTTGAATATTTATGAAAAGTCACAAAGTTCAAACTATTGAGAACATTCCTAAGTTTCAGAAAGAGAATAACTTCTAAAGAGAGACAAATATAATCTCTAATACATGTCAGCCTTGCCAGATGCTTTCTGCTAACCACACCATACTTACAGAAAACGTTTTTGAGTTTTTTACTGGGTGAATCAAACTTTAAGCAAAGTCCTCAGAGAAATCAATTCTACTTTTATTACTACGCCTTTTCTCCTCAGAGATAAATGGATAGGCATCTTGTTTGTAAATTAATTGAATTTTAGGGAACTTTGTAACACAGACTCATGAGGGAATAATTTTAATTTCATGGAAAATTTTGATTTGTGCACAAAGAGTAGCAATTGCATTTCAAACTCTATTTGAGAAGATTGGAGCAAATAACCTTATCCATGTTTACTGTGAATTCAAAATAATCTACATGAAGCTAATTTGTATGACATTAAACTGTTAAAAAAGGGAGCCATGAGTCCCTATCTTCTTCATATGGTAGGGTTTCCTACTATTTATTCATCAAGTAAATGTATCAGTCCCAAGGCATATCCAGAAAGAAAGCTGAGGATTCTTGCCACAGTAAGTCAAGTATGGCCCAAACCCAACTAAGGGATTATTTTTTTTTTTAATCTGTTCTTTCCCATTGAGAAGACATTTAACTATATTTTTCTCAATAGTCCATTTTGATGATTTTATTCCTTGGTAAACAGAGAAATATACAAAGCACCGGGAAGGGCCTCATTTCTATGGTTTCTTAAAGTGTTTAATGTTGGTTTCAAAAAGTATAAACTAAAATTAAAATTAGACTAAAGTACTAATTATACTAAATAATCTGAGTATTCTGCTTTAACATTTATTGGAATGAAAACTGCCAGATCATATTTGTACTCTATTAAAGGGGATGTTAAATTGGGGGACCTGGGGTAGAGGGAAGGAAGCTGTTCCAGGAGAAAAAGACCAATAACTTCATTTGCATCATCAAGTGGTAAGTACCATATTACTCCCACCTCCACCCCTTCTCTTCTCTTCACACCCTTACCATCATCTCCCAAGGGAGATATAAATACAATTCTAGATTTATTGTAGGTCTAAGGATCTGAATGAGTTTGAACTAGGAATTCCTCAGTGCATTAGGCAGGGAAATTCTATAACAATTTTAAGGGTAAGTTTTTAAAATTTTACTTAATTGCTATCACATTGTCCAAAATGGCTACTTTTCTGACTAAGATGACTGCCTACAATTCTCTCCCTCCTCATCTCCATTTCCTGGTTTCCTTTAAGTACTAGCTAAAATTCTACTTTCAATAAGAGAGGTCAGCAAATGATTCCTGCTCTGCCTATATGGCTTTATATTTTTAAAACAAATTTTGTTGTATTTGAAAATGTAAAAAGCATTGTTAACTCACAAGCCTTTTTGCCAGATCTGGCTGGCTCTTGGGCAGCAACTGGCTGAGAAATCTTTCTCAATATCTTTTAATGCAAGTAATTTCCCTCTGTGGATTATCTCCAATTTATCCTCTACATATCTTGTATATATGTGGCTATTTGTATGCTGTCTATCCATTAGACTCCTTGAAAAGGAGGGTGTGTGTGTGTGTGTGTGTGTGTGTGTGTGTGTGCGTGTGTGTGCTTTTCCTTGTATTTGCTGCATTTAGCAGTATCTAGTACATAGCAGGGACTTAATAAAAGTTTGTTTACTTGACTTAAAAAAAAAAATGCGGGGGCAGAGCCAAGATGGTGAAGTAGAAAGACACATGTACTCTAGCTCTTCCCCCAAAGCCCATAAAATACCTCTAAAAAAAATGACTCTCAACAAGTTCTAGAGCAGCAGAACCCACAGAATGATGGTGAAAGATTTCCAGCCCAAGATAACCTGGAAGGCCAACAAGAAAGGTCTATCTCTCATAAAAGAGGCAAGAAAAAGCTTTTTCAATGAAGGAGAAAAGGGAGGAGATGTGTATGTATGTATAGATGGATATTTGGTTTATATAGATATGTCTATATATAGATATGTAAAATTATTCCATACATACTTCTATTTATCACTTCTTTCTCTGGATGCAGATAGAGTCTTTTTCATACATCCTTTATAGTTAATTTGGGTATTTATAAGTCAAAATAACATTCAAAACAATATTACTATTACTGTATACAATATTCTCTTGGTTCTAATTTTGTCTTCATTATTTCGTGCAAATTTTTCCAGGATTTTCTAAGATCACTGAGCTCATCTTTTCTTATAGCATAGTAGTATCACATCACAATCATATATCAGAACTTGTTTAGCCATTCCTCAATTAATGGGCATCTCCTCAATTTCTAGTTCTTTGCCACCACACAGAGAGTTGATACAAACATTTTAGAACATGTGGGTGTTTTCCTTTCTTCCTAATTATCGTTGGGAACAAACCTAGTAGTGGTATTGCTGGGTCAAGGATACAGGCAGTTTAATAACTCTCTGGGCATAATTCCAGATTGCTCTCCAAAATAAGTTACATCAGTTCACAATTCTACCAATAATGAAATAGCATCTCAATTTTTTCCACATCCTATCCCAGATGGACTAGAGGATTTTTCTGTGAAGTTTGGATTCAATCAAAGGACTGTACTTGAGGACCTAGAGGGCCACAGGTTCCCTACCCCTGGACTAGATATTCCCTAAGGCCCCTTTAGTCCTAAATCTGTAACTGTATGATCCTATTAGTTCTCAAGATGGAGCAACAAAGAGTACAAGTGAATAAATTGGTAAAGAAAGAAGGAGAAGGATACGAGTGCTGTTCCATGGAAGAGTACAAGTTAGTAGGTGTCTCAAATCTGAGACAAGATCAATTGATATTCTAAGGGTCATGACAAAAAGATTCTTTATTCATCAAATTTCCTTCAGATATAATCAAGAATGATTCACTTTTCAAAACAGTCCCAACCTTAAGGACATCATTTAGCTTAGGTTCTTGTCAGCTTTCTCCAGAGTCTCCAATGGTTCTGTAACAAGAAGGATGGTAGAAAGGCTCACATTATCAAAAATACCTCTACCATCCCACATGACATTTTAAAAAAATTAGATAATACCTATTTTAGTTTTCTCTGACATTTTAGAAATGGACATATATAATTTAGGGCCATGTGAGAAATACTGAGAATTTTCTGTTGCTCGAATCTTCTACAAACAACTTAAATGTAAGTTAAATGTTCTATCTTTTTTTGAAGATAATAAAGTCTGAAGGAAAATATTGCATGCTTTGGTAGAATTAAAATTTATTTTGACCCTAAGAAACAGGAAAAATATGGTTGATTCAATAATTTTTTTAATATTCAAAAGCACTGGCAAAAGAAAAATTCTATACCAGGTATATAGGAAACATTCAGTAGATATTCTAAGGAATTGAATGTATATGTTAAATAATTTAACATAAATAGTAAACTGAAGTTAGAAAAATAATATTATTATAGACTATAGCATTAAGTTTCATAAACTTGTTCTTGGAATCAAAGAATTTAGAGCCTTCAGAGATCTCTGAGAACTATATGCCCAACTCCTTTATTTTAAGGCCTATGAAGCTAAAGTGCTTTTCTCAAGGTCACAGAGATAATAAAGGATACAGCTAGGACTCAAACCCAGGTTCTCTGACACCAAATTTACTTTCTTTCCATTATACCATAAGCGTGCATCATTAATGGCAAAGGAATGAGCATATCGTTGGAAACATTCATGTAATTCTTGGAAGATATTAATGTGTTTTTCTCTCATTTACCATTGTATAAAAATTCTAAGAAATGAAACGCTAAAATGCTTGCAAAAGCCTTTTTATGCAAATTTTTACAGGTGAAAAAATAATAAAAACAAAGAAAAATAGAAACTTTATAAACTATCCTTTAAGAATTTACATGTGACGTATTTGTAATTACTAGCCTGGTTGTAAAAAGGCAAATATACAGAAGTCAAATCCTACTACAATAAACACTAAGGGCCCATTCAATTATTAAAAAAGAATATTCTATAATTTCTTGGGGGAAAAAATATTGCTTGAAATGAATCAGTCATCATCTGAGATCCAACTATACCAAAAGTTTTGTTGCAACAGTATTTATTACAAAATTTATTTTTGGGCTCACTAAGAGTAATCAAATGAGAGAAAAAGGGATCTAGTAGATAGAGCTGGCCTTGAACTCATAAAGACCTGTGTTCAAGTTTCCCTTTTGAAGTGTACTTGGCTGCATGACGCTTGGCAAATCAGTGAACCTTTCGATGCGGCCAGCAAGTAATGCACTTTATATTCTGCAGAGGAGGTACTGATTTGCATCAGCAGAGGAAACTCCAAACAGTGTGCTCTGTAGCCCTGATAAAAGCAGGTCTAGGTAATGGGAAAGCAAAAGAAGATGACCCTTGTTAAATTGTCATTATTAACTATGTGTTTTACACAATTAACTCATTAATAACATTACAACATCTTGTACAATTTAAAACTGATTACTTAAAATACTTGCTGAACAAATGCTACATCATATGATTTATTTACATTATGGATTATATATACATACACATATTATACATTAAGATGGATTTTCCATTCCAGCTAGGATGAAATTATATCAACCAAATAAAAATTCAATTCAATAAACATTCAAGTACATACCATGTGCTACTATTTGAAAATATTTAATTAGCAAATCTGAAAAAGATGTGTGCCTGCATTTTTCTTTTAGATTAAACTTAAAAGTTATTACTTGTTAATTGTTCCCTATGCTTTTCAAGCTGAGTATCAATCTGCTTAAATAAAAGTAACATTTAAATGGTGAACTTATTGGAATCAGATGATGATGAGAAAGGTGATTATGCTGAGCTTCATTCAAAAGAGCAATAAAAGTCATGTTACAGAAGACTCTGTTACGTCATAACAATGCCTCTGTTTAGGGCTGCACCCTCTAGAATGATACAAGATATAGAACAGATGAAGAGCTATTCAAAGTCAATGCAGCCCAGACTTAGGGGAGAGAAGGATTAATGAGAAAGTGAGAATGTACCAGCTGGTGCTGCAGTACTGCTCACTGCACATCCGCCACCTCAAGCACTTTCTATACATGCAAAGTCCCAGGGTCCCACCTGGTAGCAGCATAATTACTCTAAATGTGCACTTACGTTTCATTATACCTTAGCTATTACTATGTGCACTGATTACAAGTATCAATCCCATTCATTTTCCTACACCTCTGCAGTTCTACAGTGTTCAACTGTGAAAAGTCAGCCCTCTCGTCCCTCCCAACACAAGGCCTGTGCTGATAAACTGCAGAGGGCAAATTATTCTTCACTCTACAGGGAACCAACTGGATTTGATAAAGATGACATCAGCCCCATTTTACCGAAAACAATGGCACCCTCAAGAACCGGTCATCAACAAACCTCAGTGCTCTGCTAGCTCTGGCAGGTGCAACTAACTATGCTAAAAATAAGCCAATATTAGCTCTCTGCACAAAACTATTTCTTTTATCACAATGCTAAGCAGAAGTTGGCTTCCATAAGGCACTGCAGCTGGTGTGGTGGCGGCGGCAGCAGCTTCTTGCAGATGCTTTCATTAATTTTATCAAGGACTTACTGAAATAAGTGCTTATTCAGCACAATGACAATTTGGGAGCAGCTGGAGACACAAAACAAAGTGTCTTGAGGAGACACTACTACAATCCAACATGTAAATTATAATAATGAAATATTAAAAAAAAAAAAAAAGGAAAGGAAAGGAAAAAGGGGGTCTAAGTTTAAGGATCTAACATAACTGCAAATAAAATTTTCCTTTTACATGGAAGCCAGTATCTAAAAGTACTCTAAAAAGAAGAGCCTCTTGGTAGTCCTAATAGAAGAAGAATGTCTCTAGCATAGAAGTATATTTAGTTTCCTTTTTCAGCCAAAAGACTAGTCATAAAGAATAGAAAAAATCAATATATCAAAGTTTTCTGATTTTTCTGAAATACTGATGCAAAGTTCTCTTGAGAAAAAGACAATATTACCCTAAATGCTATACTTCAGGGGTCCTAACAGCAACAGCACATCAGCAAAACCTTAGAAACAAAATAAGCAAGAAATATTGATTACATTCTTTCTATGGGGTAGGCATTGGGGTAGGCACTGGGACTACAAAGACAAAAATGGAATAGGCTCTCTGCCTACAAGGAGATTACATTCTATTGCAAAACACACTGTGGACACAGAGAGTACATACATAAATCGAAAATAATATGTTATCATGCAAAAATATCTTCTTCCTTACCCTATTCCTTCACAAACCTAAAGACAAAGAACTTCATTATTATGCTTTCAATGTTACAATCCTTGATAACAAGAAATTACCTAATCAATAGTTGTCGAACTGAATTGTCTAATATCAAGAGGTAATACTTTATTATCTCCAAATGGTTTAATGCAAAAGTCTTGAAAGGTAGGCTAGGATGCTTTAATTATCTCACTGAGCTAAAAGTGATCTAAAAACATCTAGCCCAAGCTATGCAAGGAATTTAATATATAATGGATTGGAAAGGTAGGTGTTTGTGATTTAAAAAATATGAAGGCAGATTAGTAATGCAATTGGACATAGTTTTTAAATGGGTGGGTAACCACAATCAAGGGTAAGATCTTTGAAATGTAAATGGGGTGATAAAAATGGCTTCTAGGGTGTTAATAATCAAGAAAATACGGAGAAAATGAGTGTCTAGCTACCCTTGAAAAATTCAAGTCAAAAGACCTAGACAAAGTACACCCTCAAGTATTAAAAGAAATGACAGATATGACTGCTAAGAGAGTCAGTTATCTTTGAGAGATTGTGGAGAGCAAGAACAACATATTGTAAGACTGATGAATAGGAAAATATTGGTGTGATTTCTCAAAAACGAAAAAGATTGGGGTGAGTAGACTACAAAAGAGTGCAAAAAATCAGAAAAATTCTCAACTCAAGGGATGTTAAACATGTGTATATATACACATACACACACATACATAGATTTTAGCTAACAATTTCTCCCATGGTATTTTTGTGAAAAGGAAGGAAATTAGATGATAGTATGTTTAGACAGACTCAAAACCAGTTATTTGGGTACAAGAAGAAGTAATTTTTGATGTGAAAACAACTGGGAAAGAAGGCTACTGAAGATTCCAAGGATCTGATGTGACTCTGTCTTTTATCAAGGACTGAAATAAAATCATACATGTTGTGCTTTTTAAAAAGTTACGAAGGACAGGTGATACCAATGGATGATGGAGGCTTCATTTAAGATATCAAGTAGCTAGAACATTGAGCAAAATAAATTAAGATGAAATTTAACACGAATAAAGGCAATATCATAAGTACCTTAAAAGGCAAGACAAAAGAAGGAAGGGAGGGAGGGAGGAAACATACACACATTAAGAAAGGAATGATGTCCACAACTAGAAAGTTGGTAGTATTGTTTTGTCTGCACTGGTCAGAACATATCTGGAATAGTGTTTTCATTTCTGGGTGCCATATTTTAGGAAGACTCTTGATAAGTTGAAGAAACTGAATGAGGCAAATAGTATAATGTGGCCTGTGAGTTCATGCTATATGAGAATTAATTGAATAACTAAGTATTGCTAATAAAACTGAGACTATACAAGAAATAGGTCAATTAGTACCTTGAAAACATGAAATACTCAATTAACATAAGTCTCAACAGAGATCTTGAATAATCCAATCTCAGAAAAAGGAAACAGAACTAGCTGTAAATGAATTAAGAAAGGAAAAACCCTGGTCCTGGTGGATTCTATCAAACCTTTAAAAAAGAAATTAGTACCAACACTACACAAATTATTTTCAGAAACTGAGAAAGAAAATTTCTTGCGAGATTCCTTTCATAAGACAAATGTAGTCCTAATACTTAAAGAAGTGAAGCATAAGCATAAAGTCAAGGAAGGAGAACCATATTTTTAATGAATATTTATTCAAATATGTTATATCTTATGAAACAGACTACAATGATTTATCTAAGAAATAATTCCTCTTGACCAATTTATATTTATACCAGGGATATATGTAAAGATGGTTCAATGTTGGGAAAAAATAATCAAAATAATTAATTATAATAAAAACAAAAACCCCCAAAAGCACATGATTATCAGAAAAGATGTTGAAAAAGCCTTTGACAAAGTACATTGCTTTTTTTACACGAAAAATCCTAAAACATGTAGTCAAAAAGGGACTTTTTATATCATAAAAGTAAAGCAAGAATGCCAGTTCTATTATTTGATATAGTCTTGGAAATACTAGCAATGGCAATAAGACAAGTGAAGAAATTAAAGACATTAATAAAGTTAAAGAGGAGATGAGAGCTATTCCTATTTCCTGATAGGATGTTCTACTTAGAAAATCCTAGAAAAGCAGAAGATAAAAAGAGAAATTCCATTTAAAGTTACTGTAGACATTGTAAAATATTTGGGAGTTTACCTGCCAAAACAAACCAAGGAACTATATGAACACAATTACATAACACTTTTCACACAAATAAAGTCAAATCTAAATAACTGGAAAAACATCAGTTGCTCCTGGGTAGGCTGAGCTAATATAATAAAAATGATAATTCTACCTAAATTAATTTAATCACTGCCATATCAAACTACCAAAAAAAATTATAGAGCTAGAAAAAAGAATAACAAAATTCACCTGTAAGAACAAAAGGTCCAGATTATCAAGGGAATTAATGAAAAGAAATTCCAGGGAAGGTGACCTAGCCATACCAGATCTTAAATTGTATTATAAAGCATCAATCATCAAAACTTCGTCCCCTTCTCCCCCAAGATGTCACCAAAGGCAAAGAAGTAAGTTATTGAACCGCGCCCCCTCCCAAGACAGAAGCCAAGTCAAAGGCCTTGAAGGCATCAAAGGCAGTATTGAAGCATGTCCATTGCCACAAAAAGATCAGAACATCCCCCACATTCCAGTGACCCAAGACACTAAGACTTTGAAGGCAGTCCAAATACCCTTGGAAAAGTGCCCCTTGGAGAAGTAAGCTTCATCGCTATGCCATCATTAAGGTTCTCCTGACCACTGAATCTACTATGAAGAAGACTGAGGACAACAACACCCTAGCCTTCATGGTGGATGTCAAGGCCAACAAGCATCAGATCAAGCAGATGGTAAAGAAGCTATTATGGCATCAACAAGGCCAAGATCAAAACAGTGATCTGGCCTCATGGAGAGAAGGTCTATATCTGACTATCTCCAGACTATGATGCCTTAGATGTTGCCAACAAAACTGGAATCATCTAAACTGTGTTCAGCTATTCCATTCCACCTACAATAAAAAGGTTTCCAGGATAAAAAAAAAAAAAAACAACACAACAAAAAACTACTTTATACTGGCTAAGAAATAGCGTGGTAGATCGGTGGAATATGTTAGGTACACAAAACATAGCAGTCAATGAATATAGTATTCTACTGTTTGATAAACCCAACGACTCTAGTTTCTGGGATAAGAACTCGCTATTTGACAAAAACTGCTGGGAAAACTGGAAAATAGCATGGCAGAAATTGAGCATGGATGAATATTTTACACCATATATCAAAATAAAGTCAAAATGGGTACAGGATTTAGATATAAAAGTTGATATTCTAAGCAAACTGGCAGAACAAGAAATAATTTCCCTGTCAGATTTATGGAGAATGGAAGAATTTGTGACCGAACAAGAGGTAAAGAACATTACGAAATGCAAAATGGATAATTTTGATTACATTAAATTGAAAAGTTTTTGCACAAACAAAGCCAATGCACAAAAATTAGGAGGGAAACAGGAAACTGGGAAAATAATTTTTACAACTATCTCCAATAAAGGCCTCATTTCTAAAATAGAGAACTGAGTCAAATTTATAAGAATACAAGTCATTCTCTAATTGATAAATGATCAAAAGGATATAAACAGGCAGTTTTCAGAGGAAGAAATTAAAGATATCTATAGTCATATGAAAATGTTCTAAAGTCATATGAAAATGTTCTAAATCACTCTTGATTAGAGAAATGTAAATCAAAACAACTCTTAGGTACCACATCACACTTGCTGGGCTGGCTAACATGACAAGACAGGAAATTTATAAATGCTGCAGAAGATGTGGGAAAATTGGAATACTAATGCATTGTTGGTGGAGCTGTGAGCTGATGGAATACTAATTGTGCTAAAAGAAATGATGAACAGGCAGACTTCAGAAAAACCTGGAAAGATTTATATGAACTGATGCTGAGTGAAGTGAGCAGAACCAGGAGAACACTGTACACAGTAACAGCCACAGTGTGCAATGACCAACTTTTGACAGACTTGGCTCTTCTCAGCAATACAAGGTTCTAAGACAACCAAAGGGCTCATGATGGAAAATGCTATCCACATCCAGAGAAACAATTACAGAGTCTGAATACAGATCAAAGCTTACTACTTGCTTTCTCTTTTTTGTTTTGTTTTTTTCTTTCTTGTGGTTCATTCCATTGGTTATAATTCTTCTTTACAACATGACTAATTTGAAAATATATTTAATGTGAATGTATATGTGGAGCCTATATCAGATTGCATTCCATCTTGGAAAGAGGGGAGGATAGGGAAGGGGGGGAAATTTAAAACTCAAATGCCTGTGGAACTGAATATTGTAAACTAAAATTAATTTTTTTAAAAAAAGAAAATCCTTGGAAATTAGCAAAAATGTCATCTGAGACTTCAGTAAAATTTCAGGCTACAAAAAAACTTCAGCAAAGTTGAAGGCTGCAAGATAAGCCCTCAAAAATCAAAAGCATTTCCGTGTAATAATAACAAATTCCAAGATACAATAATAAAAAGGGAAATCCCATTCCAAGTTACTAGGAAATGCACAAAGTATCTGGCAATGAATCTACTAAAGCACACGAAATACTTGTATAGACTCAACCACAAAGTGTCCCTTAAAGAAATAAAGAACTTAACTAGTTGCAGGAACATCTATGCTCATGCCAGGGCAATGATAATAAAATAAAAATGACAACTCTACCAAACTTAGTTTATACTTAACTGTTATACCAATCAATTATCAAAGGGATATTTTATAGAACTTGATAAAATTATACCAAAATTCATTTGAAGGGACTAGGGTTGTTTAGATTGGAGCACAAGAGACTTTGGAGTTTGAGAGTAAGGGGTAGATATACGGTCATTGGCTTCAAGTATATGAAGGACTATCATGTGGAAATGGTAATAAGTAAGTACTGTTTGATACCAGTGGACAGAACTTGTAAGAAGTATGTAGAAAGTGCAAAGAGGCAAATTTAGGATTGATGTAACTCTTTTCTAACAATTAGTGCTACCAGGACTGCCTGAAGAAGCAGTGGATTGTCCCTCACTAGAAATCTTTAAGTAAAAGCTAGGGGATGAACATATTTTAACTATGTTATAAAAACATATTTTAACTATGTTATGTTCAAAAGTAGCCTAGATACTCTGAGCTGTCTTCCAACTCTGAACTTGTACATATGTGAGAGCCTATTGTGTAAGGCACTATTCTAGGGATTAAAAATATTCCTGAATAATAAATGTACATAAAACTACTGATCATGCAATGCTGTGTTTGAAAAGCAATCTGAAAGAACAAATGTACTTACTTGGAAAAAAATTAAGGGCCAAATATTAAAATAAAAAGTCAAAGTGATGTTTATTAAGAAATGGGTTAGGAAGCATGTCAGTCAAATAGGTCAAGAATGAACTCCACTTTTAACAATCTCTATAATGTGCTGTTGAGAAAATAAGGCTAATTTCAATCATACTATGTCATAAACTTTGTGGATGATAAAATATTGTATCCATTATTAAGTTCCATTGTGTTTTTACTTCCCTTTCTGTATTTTTAACTAGAATCTTAACTAGGACATATTAGTTCATTAATTCTTTATGTCCCTGTGAGTTGAAAAGGAGGCAAACAGTTTTATCTTCACATTAAAAGAGAATTTATTTCTGACAATCTTTTGAAAGAAGTCACAGAACCATTCATCTTATAAATATAGTCATTCAAGAGATATGGATAGGCATAGGAAAAACAAAAACAAAACAACAAAATCTTTCAGTCAACCGTGTTAGATAAATGTGAGTGAAATAAGTCACGTAAAAATAATCATGTGTAGTCACTCAGAAAAAGTAGGATCCTTCCCAACCATCACCATTTAACTTTCTTCAAAGAAGTTTGGTAAATTCCCAGGATAGTATATTTCAAGGGAATGAAACTACGGAAGCATAGTTATAAATTTTAAAGATGTCACCTCCTGAGGCCCAGTACCTTGCACATGATAGGTAGTAAATTAGAATTTGCTGAATTAATTAAAGTATGAGGGGTATGGAGTTCAGAGCTACCACTGATTATCTCCCATCTGGCCACACACAATTACAATATTGTGAAACCTGGTCTCAAAGAGTTGCCAAAATCACTCCTTTAGACCAAGCATGTCTTTTAAGCTCATCAAACTGTAATTTAATGAAAGCTTTGTTCCTGACTTGCTTTCTAGGATCTTAACTATTCAGCTATAGATGAAGTTTCTCCCTTAATCCACCTAAAGATTTTTCAATTAGGTGACAGTTTTTTGGCGGGGAGAGAAGGGGAGCAGAAAGGTGCTAAACCCTACAGTCAAAATTAAGACATTTCCCAACCTCTTCTCTGGATTTATATAAAAGTTATTTAAAGGATGTTTTAGCACCAAAATAAAGAGTACAATACTACAAAAAGTATATATTTCATTGAGACAAGAGTCATGTCCAGTGTCAAAGTATAACTCAAACACCTAGTTCAAATCCATTCTAATAATACTCATATCTTGAAAGAAATGTTATTTCTATGTATACTCTATGTGAAATATGGTTAAGAGTCACTCAGGATCACATGGATTACTACTATCTCATTGTTAGAGGGAAAATCTCCAGGAACCACAGATTAATCTGAGTTAATGTATGGCTCTTGAAAGCCTGCAAAGTGTTTAATGTACAGTGTCTCATTTGTTAAACAATAACAACACATTGAAGAAGGTCCTGTAGGTAATAATATCCCAATTTTACAGAGAAGGAAACTGAGACTCAAAATGATTAAAGGTTAAATGACATAACCAGTATTAAGAAGCTTTTAGGTGTAGATAGTGGCTTTGAATCTAGGTCTTCCCAGACTCCAATTCCAGTGCCCTGGACATTACTTCATGATGATCCTAGACAGCCAATCCAACTTAACATCGCCCTGAAACAAATGTGCCTACACAGACCCGGAACAGAACCAACAAAATCATTTTGAATTGAACTTGACATGAATTCTCAGCTCGTAGGGCCAAAAATCAAAGGCTGAGGAGGATAACCTTTTAAGTCAGCACCTTTTCTACAACTTGTAGTTTCACAGAGCTGCCTTAAACACCAAGAGGTTATATAAATTGCACAGAATCACAAAGGCATTATGTTCTAGAAGCCAATTTTATTTAAAACTCACTCTCATGCCTTGGGAGACAAATGAATAAGAGGATCTAGTTCTACTTGCAGAAGACAACACAAAAGAGGCAATTCTACAACCCTAGGAAATAAGTGGAGGGGGAAGAGGAATACTTATGTTTCATCAAAACTATAATTTCACCAGAATATGACAATATCCTCTGAATCTCATACCAAATTTAAGCCTACTTTCAGCACAGGCAATAAGCATTAAATGTTTACTATGTGTTAGGCACTGTGCAAGCACTGGGGCTACAAAAAAAGTAAAAAAAAAAATAACCCCTGCCCCCAAATTCTAATGGAGATGCCATGAAAATAACTATGTCCATATTGACAGTAATCTCAGAGAGAAAGAACTAATAGCACCACCTGCAAAGACTTCTTGGGGGAAAAAAGGAGATTTTGAACCAAGTCTTTTAGAAACTCAGGAAATACAAGAGGCAGAAGCAAAAAGGAAGAGTATTTCAATAGTGGGGAACAGCCAAGGAAAAAACACAGAATTAGGAGATGTTGTAGTGTCGTGTGTGAGGAATAGGCCAGTGTGGATGGATGTAAGAGCAAGCACCCTGGTACACCCAGGATGACCTAAAAGTATAGGTTCTTGGATCTGCTTTTCTTAAAGGAAAGCAGTTTTTAAGGGGTCAGCAATCTTTTTTCAATTACATTCACTACTTCAGGGGAAAATCAGTACCCTGAACTTCAGAGAAAATACAAACAGAGAAATTGGCATATATATAAGCAGAGAAACAAAGACCAACAGAAGGGCTGAACTGCCTGAATCAAAGCAATATTGGTACATACTTGATATACATCCCTGGATGGAAAGAGCCTTTACATCTGAGCAATTGGTGGGTCTGAATGTACAGCTACTCAGTCTTGACCAGGGAATCACATAAGAGAGCCCCCAAAGTAAAAATCAACCTCCCACAGACTTGGCTCCTGATTGACTCAGAGTCAGCAAGCACAAAACCTACATGACTCAGCACAGCTGTGAACTATCAGGGTTCAAAGGCGATCAATCCTTCAGGTGTGTTTAATGATCCTGAGCCTGGGGAAACTGAACTCCAAAAAGAAAAGAACAAAAATCCCACTGTGCTTGCTTTTACACTATAGCATATAGTACACTGGACAAGAGGCCTGGAAAGGCAGAAAAGGGCCAGGCAATGAAATTCTGTAAGAGTCAAAAAAGGATTTTATATTCGATCCTAGAGTTTAGAGGGAGCAACTGTAGTGTTTTGCTTGCTTGTTTTTAGAAGACTGCCATGGTCAGAACTCTACTTAGGAAGATCACTTTGGCAACTGAGCTGAAAATAACTGAAGTGGGGAGGTACTTGAGGGAGGGAGATCAACCAGAACACTACTGAAATGATGTAAGCTTGAGGTGACAAGAGCTTGTCCCAGAGTGGCAGCTGGGAGTAAGAGTGGTAACTTGGCAACAAATTGGAAATGCGGGGCATGAAGAATCAAAGATGACACTAAGGCAGTGAGGATGGTGTTGCCCTTGTCAGTAATAAAAAAAAGTTAGGAAGAGGAGAGGTTTTGGAGGAAAAAGATAATGACTTCGATTCTGGACATGTTGAGTTTGAGATGTAGAAAGGACATCCATTTAAGTATGTCCAATAGGCAGCTGGTGATGTAAATTAAAGGTCAGGAGAAAGAGGGCAGAGTGAATATATCATATTCCTAATAGATGCTTAAAGGAGATGTTTATCATCAAACAAGTTAGGATCGTTAGATAAAGGCATCAAGTGGTCAGAAAGAGAATCAAAGTTACTGGGTTACTTACCTAAGGAAGTATAAATAATTAGTGGCAGTGTCCAGAGGACAATCTATGACTCCTGGATAGTAACAAGAATATTTTACAAAAATTAGCTATTTTTTCTGGAGCACTAAATAACGTGAAGTTATTTGAACTTATACAATTCTATTCTATAATATGTTATGCTTTTATTATACAAAAGATACTAGTCATTGGGAATGATACTAAGATCAAGAAATGTCTTCAAAAAATCAGGAACAGGAATAAAATAAGTATATAAGGAACAATAATATAGGCCAGAATTCATGTACAAAGAGCAAAGAAGGAGGATCACGTTTAGCTGAGAAAAATGTTTCACAGGTGGCTTTTGAGCAGGCACTTAAACGATAGGGATGGGAGAAATTTCAGTAGGGAAAGACAGTGAATGGGCATTCCATGCAGAAATAAAGGACTGACAAAAACTGGGTTGTGTTCAAGGAACACTCCACATTCTAGTTTGGCTAGAGTGCAAAGTATATGTAGCAGGGCAATGGTTAATAAAACCAAAGAATTTGTTCTGGAGGCATCAAGGAGTTGTTAATGTGGTTGAACAGAAAAAGTTAAATATCAAGTGTGACATTTCAAAGGTCCTCAAGAAGCAGATGCTCTAAAATATTAAGTGAAAAAGTATAACTACAAGTCCCCTAAATTTCTCTGAGGTGACCAGGTTTTTAAAATATTCTCATCCCTATCAAAGACATTCAGACATATTTTCTTGCCTTTAGTTATGTTCAAGATTAGATCATTAACATTTGGAAGTTAGTAAATGAAAGCTATTTTGAAATAATGTAACAACTGTCAAAAATAAGGCAGAACACAAAATTTTCTTTAGTCACTAAAAATTACCACTATCACTTGTTTTTTATCTTAAGGGTATGGGGCAAAATGATGGGTAATGAGAAAAAGCTGGACAGGTCAAAAGGGTGGGAATAGGACTTGAGACCGGCTTATGGTGCATTTAGGGAAACATGGAAAATTCTGCCTCACTAATCATTTCTGGACACATGTAGTCTTAAGTCCACGTAAAGGGGGGAAAATAATCCTAAAATTGGTAGGTCTTATTTGAAATTATTGTCAAGAAGAACTTATCACAAATGATCCAATCTAATGAATAATTCTACTAAAAAATTCCCTGTCCTTGAATCAACAAAATAATATTTCTGTAAAAACTTAGCTTACCAGAAGAGGTAGATGGGAAGGAGAGAAAACATTTTTGGTCTATGTCCCTAAACAAAATGTCTATACTCTAAAGGAGCTTAACAATTTATTCTGAAATAGTTTTCTCTTTGAGTATCCTATATTTCATAGCTATGTTAGAGCTTGAACATCATTTATCATTATTTATTTTTAATAGGTTTCCCTTGAAACAGCTGCCTAAAATGCCAATCTTCTTCTCATTGGCCTTTGGTAAATATTTGAAATAGCTATTCATTAACAGTTACACATTTATTGAGCGATGGCTGCTGCTTGAGAACTAGAATTAGCTTTTTTTTCCCCTATTCTTTGGCTGAAATGGACAAATCCTGCTGTAAGGGTTCAATCTATCAAGGTGCAAATTATGCTATAGCTGAGAGCTAATCAAGGGTGTCTGACCTGGTTTGCAAATAAACTAAGAAAGAGAAAATATTATTTGTTTCTTGGGGAGGCACAGGACCTTCAAAACTAAGGCAAGGATACCTCACAAACATATTCACCTTAAACGGAACACAGATTCAATGCTTATTTAAAAAAGGACTAGATTTCTCTTTTAAAAAATTACGCTGTCACCCATGTATTTTCCTTTAAATAAAAAAAATTTAACTGGTTTATAAAGTACATTTCAAATTAAAATATGCAATTAATTTAACAGGAGTATATGTCATGAGAAGAATATATATTTTAGGCAATGAAGAAAATCTGATAGGTGCATCAAGGACTTCAAGTATCCACATAATTCTCAGGTTTCATTTTAATAGATATAAGTAGCAGAACTAATTGTTCAGCATCATTAACACCTTAAGTTTTATATGTTTCCATATATAAGTTTAGAAGCATTTGCTTTTATGTTAGAAATAACTTCATTTTCAAAACTTGAAGACAATAGGTACTTAAGTTTTTAATTTAATATATCTCAATAACTACATAACAACGATACTGCAAAGAACTATAAATTCTAATAGATTACCATCAGAATTCAGTGATTGAACTTTTGGTGCTCAATTGTTTTATATGAAAATGAAATTCATGAAAGAATCTGATGACAAAGAGAACAGAAGTATTATGGAATATGGTAGTAAAGCTATTCAATATCATCATAAATATTTTTCTAAATAATGTTTTTATTTTAATTTTTTAATTAATAAACATTTATCTTCTTTCCAGCTCATTTTCTTACCTTCCTCTCCCCTCTTCTTAACTTCCCTGTTACTGGTGAGGGCATACCATTATCTCAGTCACCAGTACTCCAACCTAGTTGCCATCCTTGAATGCTTTTCTTACCCTGCCATATCCAATCAGTTGCCAAGTTCTGACATTTTCTAACATTATAGCATCTTTCACCTGTGCCACCTTCTCTCTCTCCTCTCACACTGCCCTCCTCTTGGTATAGGCCCTCTTCACCTCACACTTGCACTACAATTGACTGCTGCTTGGTCTCCCTGCCCCACATAGTCTTCCTAACTTTCAATCTGCTTATATGTTCCTCCCCTCCATTTTCTCAGTGATCCAGTGACACCCACCCTCCTTGTTGTGCAATGCACAAGCCACTCTGCCTCCTCATTCCATATGCATTTTCACTTGCTATTTGTTCCCAAACCTGGAATTGTCTCCCTCCTCACCTGTCTTCTTGCTTCCCCTGGCTCATTTCACATCCTAGATAAAAATCTGTCCTTTATCAAGAAGCCTTCCCTGATGCTTAATGTTCTCTGCTAGTAACCTCCCTCTAAGATTATCTCCAGATAAGTTCATGTATATATGTTGTATGTAACAAATATTGGCATACTGTCTGCCTCAAGTGAGCTCCTTTAGAGAAGACATCTTTTCTGCCTTTCTTTATCCCCAGGAAACAGCAAAGTGCCTGGCACACAGTAAGTCATTAATAAATGTTTGTTGTTTTGAAAACATGATGGCTATGAGGCAGAACCTGAGAGGTACTTTAATTTATATTTCCTTAATTTTTTAGTGATTTGGAGGATTTTTACATATGGCTGTTGATTGCTGGGATTTCTTCCTCAGAAAACTAACTGCTGGGGAACTTGAACCAGTTCTTCATATATCTTGGAAATAAAAAGTTAAAAAAAGAAACGTTAAAGTTTTGGGTTTTTTGTTGTTGTTGTTGTTTTTTTTTTTACCAGTTACCTATTTCCCTACTCATTTTAAGTATGTTGGCTCTGTTTATGGAAAAAAATAAAAATAAAACAACTACTGAGTTTTATAAGATCAAAATTGTTCATTTTATCTTCAGTGATCATCTCTGAGGTGACCAGGTCATGAATGCTTCTATACATTAACCCAAATTTTCTTCCCCACTCCCCAAAGTTGCTTCTGAGGTAATATTTTAATCTGTTCAAATGTCAGCACTCTATACACTGTGCTGATCATATCTAAATAATATGCCCTTTTCAGATCAACAGTGATATCCTGTTTCTGCCCAACTGCTTTCCAGTTTTCCCAGAAGTTTTTGTCAACTGGTGAGTCCTTATCCCCCCAAACTGGAATCTCAGAGTATATTGAATACTATATTATTGTGTCCATTAGCTTCTCCATTTTATACATAATATATTCTACTGGTCTAAATCTATATTTCTTAATCAGTACCAAATAATTTTTATAATTACTGCTTTGCAGTATATTTAAGATTTGGTACTAGTAGGTCTTTTTTCCAGTTTAAAAAATTATTTCCCTCTTTGACGTTTTGTTCCTCCAAGAAATTTCATTATTATTTTTTTCTAACTCTATAAAATAATCCTGGAGTAATCTGATTGCTATGGAGCTGAATAAGTAAATTAAATTAGCTTATACTGTCATGCTTATAATATTGCCAGACTTACCCACAAGCAATTAATATTTCTCCAATTACTCAGGTCTCTGTTGATTTCTATAAAAATTATTTTAAGGTTGAATTCATAGTTCTTGAATGTGTCTTGGTAGATTGTGTCCCAAATATTGTATATATTGCAAAATAATATTTAATAGAATTTTTCTTTCTTTCTTATCCTGCTAGATTTGGTTGGCAATATGTAAGAATGTTCATGATCTCTGTGGATATATTTTATATTGTACTACACTGAATTTACTGCTTTATTTAAATTAATTAACTCTTTAGGGTTCTCAAGACAAACCATCATATCATTTGCAAAAAATGATCATTTTCTTTCTTCTCTGCCCATGCTTATACTCAACTTCTCTTTCTTGTCTTATTGCTACAGCTATAATTTTTAATACTATATTAAATAGTAGGTGTTATGCTAACATGTTAACACTATGTAAAATAGGTGTCCTTGCTTTGCCCCTGATCTTAGTGAAAAAACTTTGCAAAAGACTTCCATAACAGTCATGTTGTATAAGACTAACTATACTTCCCTCCATCCTATCCTGTCCCCCATTTCTTCTATTCTCTCTTTTGACCTTGTCCCTCCCCAAAGGTGTTTACTTCTAATTACTCCCTCCTCTCATTTGCCCTTCCTTCTATCATCCCCCCCACCCCACTTATCCTTTTCTTCCTTACTTTCCTGTAGTGTAAGACAGATTTTTATACCAAATTGAGTATGCATGTTATTCCCTCCTTAAGCCAAATGTGATGAGAGTAAGCTTCACTTTTTCCCTCTCATCTCCCGCTTTTTCCACTGCACTGAAAAAGGAGAAAGGGAAAGATATGTCCAAATAAATGCAGAATTCCAGGGAATAGCAAGGAGAGATAAGAAGGTTTTCTTAAATAAGCAATGCAAAAGAAATAGGACAAAATAATAGAATGCAAGGGAAAAGAAATCTCCTCAAGAAAATTAGAGCTCTCAAGGGAATGTTTCATGCAAAAATATGTATGACAAAAGACAAAAATGGTAAGGACTTAAAAGAAGCAAAAGTAAGAAGAGGACACTAGAATAAACAAGAAAGATCTTAACATCACCAATAACTATGAGGGTACGGTTACTGATCTAGAACCAAACATTCTGGAGAATTAAGTCAAGTGGACCTTAGGCTGCTAAAAATAAGGCTACTGGAGACGATGGAATTGTACCTGAGGTATTTAAAGTCCTAAAAGATGATGCTATTTATAGCGCTGCCATCAATATGCCAGTAAATCTGAAAAATTCAACAGAGGCCACTGGATTGGAAAAGATTAGCTTATGTCTCAATTCTAATGGACAATGGCAAAGAATGTTTAAATTACAAAACAATTACACTTCTGTCACATGCCAGTAAGGTTATGCTTAAGATTCTGCAAGCTAGGCTTCAGCAATATGTGAACCAAGAATTACCAGAAGAGCAAGCTGGTTTTCAAAGAGGCAGAGAAAATAGAGACCAAATTGTCAATATTCAGTGGATTATGGAGAAAGCAGAAGAGGTTCAGAAAAATAGATACTTTTACTTCACTGATTATACGCTAAAGTCTTCGATTGTGGATCACAACAAAAATGTGGCAAGACCTCAAAGGGATGAGAGTATGAGATCATCTTATTTGTTTCCTGAGAAAACTATGCAGGTCAAGAAGCAACAGTTAAAACAACATGGAACAACTGATTGGTTTAAGATTGTGAAAGGAGTCTGACAAGGGTGTACGTTGTTACCTTATTATTTAATACAGAGTTCATCATGTGAACTGCCAAGATAGATGAATTCAAAGCCAAAATTAGGTTGCCAGGAGAAATATTATAATTTCTAATGTGCGGACAATAACAGTATGATTGCAGAAAGTTAAGAATTAAGAAGCTTCCTGATGAGGGTGAAGGAGTGTAAAAAGCTAGCTTGAAGCTTAACATAAACACACACACACACACACACACACACACACACACACACACACACACACACACACACACACACACACACACACACACACGCGCGCGCGCGCGTCCACAACAGTAACAACAACAACGGAAATCATGGTAACTGGTCCCATCCCTTCCTGGCAAACAGAGGGCTCAGAGATCACTGCAGACAGTGACTGCAGCCATGAAATCAAAACATGCTTGCTCCTTGGAAATAAAGCCATGGAAAATCTCGACGGCCTACTAAAAAGCACAGATGTTACCTTGTAACCAAAGATCAGTATAGTCAAAGCCGTGGTTTTCTAAGTAGCAATGTATGGCTATAAAAGTTGGACTATAAGAAAATTGAGCACCGCAGAATTAACACTTGATTTTTAGCGCTGGAAAAGACATAGGAGAATTCTTGGATAGCAAGGAGATCCAAACAGCCAAAATTTAAAGAAATTAATTTAGAAGGTCAAATACTGAAATACTCTGACCACATAATGAGAAGACAGAATTCAACAGAAAAGATCCTGATGTTGAGAAAGATGAAAGGTAAAAGGAAAGGGGACAGCAGAGAATAAGATGGATTGAGATTATCATGGAAGCAAGGAACACAAGCTTGGACAGACTTCAGAAGATAGTGAAGGACAGAAGGGCAAGTCATGCTATGGTCTATGTCACAAAGAATCAGACATGACTGAATGACTGAACAAAAACAACAATTTATTTCTGACTTCTGCCTCAAAAATTCTTGGGAATTTCATTAAAGGTTCATCTTCTCCCCCCCCCCCCCCATTAAGATTACAATTCATTTTTTTCTGGATAGGTCATTTGTGCTTCTAAGCCTTTATGTTTTGCCTTTTGTTCAATGTTCTCCTCTCCTTAGAAGTATCAGCTGACAAGTTTTGTTAACTATGTGACTGTGCTTCCTTTTGGCTATTTGCTCCTGTTGCGTTCCACTCCTACAGATGATAGAGAAAATTCCCCACAGTAGGACATTCTGCCTGTGTTACTGATTGTGCAGTGTGTTATTCCTCTTTGCCCTCCCTATGTTTATTTCGTCTCATTTCCCATGAAATCTCCTCCCTATGTCTACTCTTCTGGCTGCTAGTTGGAGCTAGTTAGTTGGAGTTAGAGCTCCTCAGGAGCTCTAGGGGCAGGATGAATGGATTCTCTAAGCAAATACCTCCATATCACTCACAGTATATAAGGTTCTAATCTACCTTTATAGAGTATCTCTCTGCTACCACAATACATCAGTGGCATATCTTCCCATCACTGAAACAAGATTTCTTCCTTTCTTACCTTCTGCTTCAATCAATCGTTCCTTTTGTCTCATTACACATTCTCCTACAGGATCCCTTATTCCTGAGAGATTTACAGGTGTTATTTTTTCTACATTGTTAGTCTTTAAAATAATCCAAGTACCTCACACATTCCCCTCTTTCTTCTTTCCTTTATTATGTGCTCTCCTATTCTATAATTTAGTTCCAGAAAAATATCAGCCCACCTGCAGGAGGTAAAAGGGATGCCAGTAATCAGAAAATTAAAACAGCAAGAGATTGTCTTAAGATATTAACAGTACACATGTACATAGTGTATTATGATATATGATATTTTTGCTAAAATAATGATGAGAATTAGAAAATATGCATACTGTCATCTGACAGGAAATGAAGAAAATCAGTGAAACCATTTCCTCATGGTTACATGGGACATTTCGAAGTGTCATATGAAGCCATGTCAGAACCATTTGAAACTATTCCAAATTCATGTCCAGTGTCCTTTTAATATTCCATTTCAATCAGTTTTAATAATGTGCTGGTTTGGATTTTATACATTTTTAAGTAAATGATGCTTTAATCATGTTTCTAAAATGAACTGTTAGATATACCGAGGTTTTGCTTTTTGTTTTGTTTTCCCCCACATCATATTTTGACTTTTTTTTTTTTTGCTTTGCTATTCCAGTTGAATGGAGCTTTTTGATAATTTGGCCCAGATATCAAAAGAACTTGCAGCTTTCTCCTCAAAACAGTACAACTACTTTAGCAGCCACGGTGGTCAATAACATTAAGTTTTAGTTTGGCAAAAAGTACATTAGTAGAAAGTTAGTTGGTTTTAACAGGGACTTCAAATGATATAGCTAATTTTTCCAAGGTGGCCTATACAACTATATAACTATACACAGTTATTCTATGTGGCAGTATGCCAATAAGTTCATGACTTTGAAAAACTATTCAGTTTAACTTATTAGAAAATAAGTGACACATGTTGTACTATGTGGTTCGGAGACAAAAAATGAAATAGTCACTGTCTTGAAAACTGTACTAACTGTGGGTAGGGATATGGAGGAGGAAAAAAGCAGGGAGATGCTTTAAGTATAGCATTAAATGGAAAGGAACTTCCTATCTAAATCCCAGTTAATGAAAGACTGGCACAGATAGTTGCAAATATATACCAGGCAAGTCAGGAGACTGGATTTTCCATCTTTAAGGTATAAAGATATAGCGTTAGTAGACTTCTGCAGAGTGCTATCTGTGTCAAAGACTTAGTTCACAGAATTTGCATAGGTAGTGAACAATCCTTATAAAATTATAATATGGTCAATTCATCATTGTTCAGACATGGATTATCCACTTTGTGTATTATTCATGATAACCCAGGGGCTCTTTTTTTCCTACCTCCCATCTGGGTCCCAGGTCACTGACAGTGGGACTCATTCAAGAGAGGGTAAGGGCAGGCACAGATGGGTATAAGTGGGTATATGGGTATGGTAATCAAAAATTGATTATGGGCAAGGAAACTGCATATGTGACTTGGGTTTCTAGTAGGTAAACACCATAAGAGTGTCATCTAGTGAGGGAATATTTTAAACATTTGGGAAAAGAGAAAGAGCCTAGTTTCAAGAGAATCTAAATCATTACTCATCAAATTGACCTGCAGCACAATTTTGCTTTTGTGGTATAATTGCTTAGTGGTAGCACTTTCTTAAAATTTACAGTGTAAAAGAATTTACTTTGAGAAATTATTTCAAGTTAGCCAGGAGTTATTACTCATTCTCCTAAGAGTAAATATAAAGTTAAATTTTACGTATAGGAACTATATTCTTTTGGACAGTATTTTCATTTTATCAAAATGAATGCAAAATGTTTGGTAATAGGGAAACTGAAACGAAGCAGGTAAGTATTGGGGATAATTTTGGTTAACTTAGAAGTCTGTAAATTGGCTTTAGAAGGCTTTGTAATGAAATTTTAATAGTATTGGAAATATGTGAATTTGGTATTGCTACCTGATGGTTTATAAACCTGACTTTATTGAGATGTTTTCTGGGCAAAATTCTGTTTCATGATTCTAGCAGCTTTTATTGATTCTGTAGAACCCGTAGTTTCCTAAGTCAATTCATTCTACATGAAAAATTATTAAATTTTTCTCACATTTATATGGTAATGAAATTGCAATAAGCTAACTTGTCTAGTGCATTGTATCAGGCATGTTCAGAAGATTTTGCACATGAAAGACAAAAGTTTCTGAACTAGATATCTATTTCTTTAATTACTGGTGGGTTACCAAAAGAGAAAAGGTTTCATGTTAAAAAGGAAAAAAAATCTGAAGATTACTGACTACTGAATAATATGAACATGATTATTTGAGGTAAAGGATGAGGGGAAAAAAAGATGGAAAAAGACACAACGCCTGAATGTAAAAGGTAAATAAGAAAGTAACAGAAACGGACAGGGGATTTAGAGAACCAAAGTATATGATAGGAGATGGATGGATTGATTATAAGCTCCACACAGAGCATTTCGACCCTTATTTTCAGCTAAATGAGTTGAATGATATTCAGGAATATTAACCATCTGCTCATCACCAGAAGGTTGGGCATCAGGTGCTGAATTTTTTTCAGTCACAGTAACTCAGAAAAATTGTCAACAAAGATATGGAATGGCTGTCATCTGCATTAGTTGAGGGAATAGTCAGTTGTGAAATCATAAATCCTTATAGTACTTGCATATCCACCTTCAGTCATACTACTCATGATTTTATTTCCTGTGAAATTTTATCAACATTTACCTCATAATTAGGAAGAAGGAAATGATAATGTAATGTCAAAATATCAATAAACTGACTTGTTTTTAGTTTGAAATGATGTGGTTGGACTAAATGTCAGTTTAAATTCTAACAGTGTGTATATCTCTTAAGGTTTTACTTCCATTCACATTTCAAATTATGCTTTTCAAAGTAATTAGGCTGCATATATCAAAATCATAAGGGCAAATGCTATGCTGGATGTATCCTCCAGAGTTGTAAACAGGAGACCACGAGTAAAGGCAAGAAGTTATGGGAGGGTAAAATCTATTAGCAACTTACAGCGATCTAATAAAAATAGGCTACACTTTATGGCTTAATGTTTTACATCCAAGAAGAAGTATTTAAAGACTGGCTAAATTGTTGAGGGTCTTAATTCTGGAGGATCAAGCATAGGGAAAAGATGAATTAGGTGGTTTTAGAACTCCTTCCCAATGCCATTAGCCTAAATTATTATAATAAAAGCAATTTCTTAACCATGCTTTCCAAACAGATCCTTCCCTTATGCTATCTAGTGAGTTATTCCTTCTAAAAGAAGAATGGAAAGTTAGGGAGAGAAAAAGTAATCCAGCAAAATTAACCAAACAGTAACCTAGTCTGACACCATTTGTAGACTTGCATGCCCATACAGTCTATTACCACTGCAGAGAAGATAGGGAAATCCATTTTCTCACTTCATCTCTATGAACAAACTTAGTCATTAAAATTATACAACATTCAGGTGCTTTTCTGATTTTTTTCCTAGTAAAACTGTTATAGTCAGTGTGAATAGTTTTCCCAATTCTGCTTACTTTACTCCATCTCAGTTTATAGAAATCTTCCCATACTTCTCTAAATCATCAGATTTATAATTTCTAATTGCACAATAACATTCAATTATGTTACGAATAGAGAATGTGATAACAAATTGACCTGCAATTTCATCGATACAGAAAATTATCAAGTGAGTAAACTCCCCTTAATTAATGCAGTTCTGTACTTTCTCTGTAAGTCTTCTCTTATAGTCTTTAGAAAATTTAGAGTTCTGAGAAGTTAAGTCACTTCTCCAGAATAAACATCTAGTAGGTGTGTCAGAACTTGAACCCAGGTTTCCTGGTTTTAAAGTAAGCTCTCTATCCACTACACTAGACACCACTCTTCATTTACATTAACATACCACAATTTGTTTAGCCATTCCTCAAACAATGTGCATAATTTTTTCCCAGTTCTTTGCTACTACAAAAAAAGGGTTTTATGAATATTTTAGTGTGAATATAAATTTTCCTTCTGTCTTTGACCCCTTTAAGGTATTATACCTAACAGTGGGATTAGTGGGTCAAAGGGTATATAGGTATTAGTAACTTCAAGTACATCTCTTAATTGCTTTCTAGAATGATTAGACCACTTCACAGCTTTACCAATAGTGTAGTGTAGTGTAGTCTTCCTACAGCCCTAAAATGTTATTTCCATCATTTACCATATAAGTCAGCAAAAAAAAATTTATTAAATGCCTGCTATATTTCAGGCACTGTCCTGAGCACTAGAGACATATCAAAAAAATTTACACTATTTAAGAACAGGAGTTGTGTCTTAATTCATCTTAGTATCACTAGTGCTGTGAACATAACAGACATTTGACTGGTATTTGTTGTTGACAATGATGCCCAAAGGTCAAAATTTGGATTAAAATCCAAGTTTCTGATTTGGATTCTGAATCTGAGTTCTCCGATATAACTAAGATTCAGAGGATGCAAAGGAAAGAGTTACTGACAAACTTAAAATATTGAAAATGTTAAGTCCTTTCAAAATTAAAAGCAAAACTGCAATAGATAGTATCGTATATATTAGCATATTGCTAATGAAGCCCATATTAGAAGACTGAGAGATTTTAGTGGAAGTGAATAAAACTGAATAAAGCACATTCTATGATCTAGAATGAGTTTTTGTCCCAACATTTTCATTTTGGATTCAATTTTAAAATCAAGACAGTCAGATTTTCCTACTGTCTAAAATGCTTAATAGTTGCTTTCAAAGACCTATTAATATCTTTGCCAGATCATCAAAGTACACTAAAATCACAAACTACTAAACGATATCCTATTATTAATAAGTATACCTAATGAGGTAACATGTATTTTCCATAGAATCAGAGAGTTGGCACAAAACCTAGACCTAATGTTTCTAATTGTCCAATGAAATACAGGAATACTCCCTATGTCATGCCAGGCATATCTCATGTGGCTTCCGCTGCTACTGGACCAGACATTGTGCTAAGTACCAGGGATACAAAAACAAAAAGGAAGCAGGCAGTTGAGACCATTACTGGTGAGTCTGGAATAGTTATTGTCTGTTTTTTCCATTTAAATACATTATTTATACTGAGTCAGAATTCACTAATATAAAAATGAGCCACACTGGCCATTGTTCTATCTTCTAGAATTACACAGGATAGGTTTTATTCTTCTCTTTTATGATGGGAATACACAGAGTATATGAAAAGGGTTATCTCCTCACTCTAACCCAAAGATCTCTACTTTTCAGGCTTTTCTTTGTTATTTATATTTGTAATATATAATTGTGCTTAAGTTGTTAGTGTTATGACTATTATATTTAACATGATTTGAATACAAATCATTTGAAGTCATCCTAATTATGTTTCCCACTCTTTAGGCAAGGCATAATTGTTGATGACAAGTATCTATTTGTCATCAAGTTGCCATTGTCTTTCATTACTTAAATAATCAACAAGTATTTATTTTACGCAAATCTTTTATTTTTATATCACATTCACCTCTAATTTTATCCCTCTCCAATTTGCCCCTAGGAAGTCATTATTTATAATCATATAGCTACCACCCTAAAACTGAGGTGCTTCATTTACACTGATCACCTAAATGACCATCATACCCTCTTAATTGGTTTTCCTGCTTCAGGTCAATCTATCTTCCATATAGATGCCAAAGTGATCTTTCTAAAGTAAAGGTCTAACTCTGTCACTCCCCTATTTTCCCAGAATAAATCTCTTCCGTTTATTATTTAAAGCTTTTCGCAACGCATCTTTCACAAGTTACCTTTCTAGTTTTATTATACATTACTCCCTTGCCACAGTTCAAGCAATCTGAACTTCTACCTGATTTTCATTTTCATACCTGATGTTACATCTCCTTTCACCTTGCTTTTCGTACAGAAAACAAAGTTGTTAACAATGCATGGCCTTTTGACTTGGCTATGCCAGTGCTGGGCCTATTCCCAAAAAATAAAAAAAAATTTAAAAAAAAGAAGAAAAGGTTCTGTATGTCCAAAAATATTTATAGCAACTCTTCTTGTAGTGGCAACAACAACAACAACAAAAAACAAACAAACAAAAAACCCTGGAGACTAAAGAAATTTCCATTAACTGAGGAATCAAAAGATAAGTTGTGGTATAGGGATGTGATGAACTTCTATTGTGCTGGAAGAAACAAGGAAATAAATTATTTCAAACATACAAAGGGCATATGTGAATAGATAGAATAAAGTAAGCAAAGCCTGAAGAACAATTTATACTTTAACATCAATATCACAATAATGAACAATTTTGAAGACTTTTAAAACTGATAAACAATGAATTGAACAGAACCAGGAAAATTTATACAAAACCACACTGAACAAACAAAAACCAACAAAAAACCTTTGAAAGCTAAAAGAACTATGATCAATACAATGACTATTCATGATTCCGGAGAACTCATGATAAAACATGCTGTCTGTGACAGAATGGAGACAGATTTAGGGCAGTGGGGGCGGGGCTTAGGGGCTTAGAGGAGGATGGGAGGTTGCTATAGACACAGGAATTTACTTACCTATGCATTTTATTACAAATAATTTTCTTTTTTTTTATTTTATAGATGGTGAGAGAGAAATAAAATAGATTTCTGTTGTGTTTTTTTTTTGTTAGGGAAGACGGAGGGTGTTACAGATGTTGGAACATTACATAAACTTTTAGATGAAATAACTGTATTATTAGACCTCTCATGAAATGGGAGCAACTGATTTATGCTTATAATGTCAAAAAAAAAAAAGCATCACAATAAAACTCATTTAAAGAAAAAAGATATTGCTCTAGTGATGACGTATGACTACAAATGGTAGAACAGTATACTCTCTAGAGAAATGAATTTAAGCATTACCCAAAGGCCAACTAGGCCATACATGACGGGTCGAGCAAGCTATAACATATTACAAACAAGCAATTATTTTGGAAAAGCGGCGTAAAGGATGTAATCAAAAATGTCTACCTGAAAAAAAAAAAGGAATATGTTGTAGCTAAAGTAGGAATAACAGAAGAATAATCTGTTTGCAGTGGAAAAAATAACAGTTGTGGAATCAGAGGACCCAAGTCCAAACCATCCCTCTGTCCTACGTCACTTCCCTGGCCCTCAGCTTTCTCAGCCATAACACAAGTATGCTGAGCTCCATGTCTATACAGTCACTTCCAGGTCTTGGTATATGATCCTCTAATCTCAAGAGAATACAAGGAAGGGAAAGGGCAAACACAACAGAAACCATGGGAAGATATGGACAAGGATCATAGGGACTGCCAGGCAAGGTTCAATATGCATCATTTCAGGGAATGCTCATGCAAAGGGAATTACAGATCCTCTGACATACTGGCTTTCCTTAAAAAAGAAAACCTTCAGAGAGATCTGCCTGGGACTTCTACTTTGAAGAAGGAGCCAGTCAAGTTATGCTTCTGGAGCCTCTGTCAAAAAAAGTGCTGCCAGCACGACCGCCTCTGATATTCTCTTTTCCCACTGCAGAAAACCTCAGTGATCCTTCATTCTCCATAAAGAGAAATTAAAAGTTTCTCAAAGGTGTGGCATAATGAGAAAAATGGTTAACAATCAAATGTCAAAGCCAAAAAATAACTTCTACTAAATGGCGCTTAATCTTGTCTTGTCTGAAAAAATTAATTTTAAAAGTCTATGATATGTATAACCTATATCTGATTGCTTCCCACCTCAGGGAGTATAGAGGGGAAGGAGGGAGGTATAGAATTTGGAACTCAACACTTAAATTTTGTTTTAAAAAGTTTTTAACTCTATGATGAAAATTAAAATAACTTTGAGGTACCACCCTACACCTATCTGATTGGCTAATATGACAGGAAAGGAAAATGGTAAATGTTGGAGAAGATGTGGGAAAATTGAGACACTAATACATTGCTGGTGGAGTTGTATACTGATTTAACTGTTCTTTAGAGAAATTTGGAACTACGCCCAAAGGGCTACAAAACTGTGCACACATTTTGACTCAGCAATACCACTACTACTAAGTCTGTTTCCCAAAGAGGCAAAAAATAAAAAAATAAAAAGAAAGAGAGAGAGAGACCTATATGCACAAAAATAGTTACAGTAGAACTTTTCGTGGTGGCAAATGTTAAAAAATATTTTTATGTGTAATTGGGGAAAAATAAAATATTAATTTTTTGAAAACTTTTTTTAAAAGTCTATGATGAAAAAGCAATAAGAGTTGGTAAGAGTCTTTCATTTTCTGTGGTTCTTCTACTTTATATTAAATTTTTGAAACTGTTTTGAAAAATTTTCACTGCAATGGCTTTTTACAAATATCTAAGGATCAAGCAGACAACAGATTGAAAGAAGTGTACCAGAGCAATAAAGAGAGTCCATCCATCATTCCTACACTGGTTTTACACACATGGAATAAAAAGTATAGTTTCCACACCACTCACCCAGCACACTTAAAAAGATTTGCTCCATTATATACAGAACTGAAGCAGAGATTGATTAGCTTCTAGAGAAAAATCAATATATATTTGTCCTAGAAAACCCTACCCTATAAATTCATTCTGGCCTCAACCAAACACTGGTCGTGACTTTCTTACAAGATATAAAAAATGAAAACAAGTTAAACATCCAACCTTCACATTGAGATGTGAAGGAATTTTAAGTGTTATATTATCAAATAATTATTACTATTGGTTTAATAAAGAAATGAGACAGCAGCTAGATTTTAACTGGGTAATCTTAAACTGATACATAGAAAGCTGCACAATTAAAATGATAATCACAAAGGCAGGAAAAAAACAATAAAGGTTAAAAAGGCAATACAAAAAGAGAACTAGGTTAAAATAAAGAGTGCTCCGTGACCAGCGAATGAGGAAAAGATTGGCTACTTAAAATTAGAAAAATTAAAACGTATATTTGCCACTGGGGTGGGTGATTAATAAGTTCTTCTCACCCCTTGGAAGAGAAATGTAAAGATAACATAAGTCGTGAGTGTTTTGAGGGACTATTTTATTTTCAAGAGCATTTGAGGCTTATTTAAGAATGTCTTAAGAAGGTGTTTTTTTTAAACTTCTGAATTAGAGACTAGATTAGGAATTACCTAAACTGCTGAAGAAGAAATTCTTTAAAATATGCAATTCAGAGACAGACTTTTAGGAGAAGCTAGAATATGAGATCCTAAGAAAGTATGGGCTCCAATTCCACATTGACACTTGCTTTATGGTATTAGGCAATGTCTGATGAACCCTAAATATTAAATAATAACAAGGAAAAGGGAACAGCCAAAGTTGCATTTCTCAGATTAGAAATACAATTTCCTCTAAGAAAAGAGGCAATATGGAGAGCTGCCATTCCAGCTGCTGTTGAAGCACCATATTCAAAATTTTCATAGGACCTTAACGTCTTCAGTATTCACTGAATAAAAAATACAATCTGGGATAAAATGTTTAAGGAGTACTGACCAAAAAAAAAAAAAGCTACTAAATTCTTTATTCTTCAGAATAACAGGCAAAATTATAACAAAGCATCTTTTCTTCTATTTGTATTCTTAGCTTAATGACTGTTTAATAATTTTGAAACACAAAGCAAGCTTAAAAATGTGCTAGTTTTGGCATACCAAAATAATGTGACCCACTGCACAGGGTATAAACCTTCTGAAGTGCTTTTTGGTAGGGTAGTGATATCTGGGGAAAAGTCATCAATACAGTCTAGCCCATTGCTTTGTGAACAAAGAACACAAATTTGCGTCAGGAATTTGCAAAATGACTTGGAATTACATGATAAAGTATGCAGCTATTTTTTAAAAAGTGTTTACTGACATACATATAGTTTAGAATACCTGTGAAGCCTACTTTCTCATATGTAACGTTTTCACTTTCCATCTTGTACAGTTTCTATATGACAAACTATAGTTACATAAAAGTTGATAATTATTAATTATCATCTGTTTTATGCATATTTCTTATGTATATTTTCACTTATAAACTAAAGTATAGGTAGTTGAGGGCAGGGACAATAGCTCCTCTTTTTTTTTTTTTTTTTCCCATATCATCCCTAATGATAGGCATAGAATAGGAATTTAAATACTTTTTATCTTGGCCAATCTGGGAGCTGAACTCTTCATTCCAACTGCATAAGCACAATGGAATAGCTCAATAAGATAAAAATCCAGTTAACAGTTCAATCCATCAATAAGCCTTTATTAAGAAGTTACTATGCTAGGTATTTAGGAAATAAAAACAAAAGTCAAACAATCCCTGCCCTCAGGGAACACACATCTATTTGATAGGGGGAGAAAACACATACACATAAGTTTATACAAAATACATTCAGAAATAAATAGCAGATAGAGACTAGATCTGCCACTTCATCAATACTAGGAATTCTCCTGCTACACATCAGGCTAGAATCTCCTCTGCAATGCACAGTGTTGGACGATTGGCCAGAGCACTGAGAGTTTCAATGACACACCCAGCATGTGCCAGACAAGACAAACCCCCACCACAAAGATCACATCCAACTACTGACCAGTTCAACCAATCAGCAGGTGCTGCTGCCTTTGCCTCCTCAGTAGAAACAGGTACTGAAAAAACAGAAAAAAACCCACCAAAATCCTTGGCACTGTGAAATGGTTCAACATTAGAAATGGTAAGGTTTTATCAGTGAAAAAACATTAAAAACCTGCTTTGCTACTGAACCCAAAGGACCATAGGACCTTTCTTATGTGTTTTCCCCCACTAGAATATGAGCTCCTTGAGAATAGGAAATGTCTTTGCTTTTCTATTTCTTAAGTCTGCTCTTAACAGGGGGAGGGGAAGGAAGGGAGAAGTACATGAATACTTTTCCATTCATTCATTCTTTATGGTACAGTAATATGACTTTACATCCATTCACTATAATTTGCTCACTTGCCAGAACTGATGGGCCCCCACCTTGTTTCCAGTTGTTTACTATAACAAAAAGTGCTGCTAACAAATATTTTTGTACGTGATTCCTTTATCAAAAAGGTAAATTCCTAGTAATGCTGGGTTATAGGAAAAGCACAGTTTGTAAGTTTGGAGGTGCAGTTTCAAACTACTCCCCATAATTGTTTGAGCAGTTCACAGTTTTACCAAAAGGACATATAGCCTCCAATAAGACTTCCAACAACTGTTCTCAATTTTCTGTGATTTTTGTCAGTCTGGTATGTATAATATGAAACTTCAGAGTTGTATGAATTTTAATTTCTCTAAAAATTATTGATGTAGAGCATTTTTAGTATAATTTTGACAGTTTATATTTCTATATCTGAGAATTACCTGTTCTCTGACAATTTATCTATTGGGGAATGTCATTTACCTACTTCTCTGAATTCTTTTATCAATCTTGGACGTTAGAAATTTTTTGGAAAAAAATTTAAGGCTTGCTCTCACCCAATTAATTGACTCTATTTTGATATTGCCTTAGAATTTTAATTTTATGTAACTAAAATTGTTCAGTTTATCTTTTCAAATCATCACTATTCATGGATTAGATAATAACTGTTCCCTAACAAGAGCTGTAAAAGGTATCTCCTTTGTCATTTACTCTGTTTATCGCACAACTCCTTAGATTTAGGTCATGAATCCATTTGGGAAGCTAGGTGGTGCAGTGAATAGAGTGCTGGGCGTGGAGTCAGGAAGAACAATCTGAATTCAAATCTGGTCTCTTTCCAGCTGTGTAACCCTGGGCAAGTCACTTAACCTTGTCTGTCTCAGTTTTCTCATCTGTAAAAATGAACTGGAGAAATAACAAACCAATTTAGTATCTTTTCCAAGAAAACCCCAAATGGAGTCATGAAGAGTCAGACACAACTGAAACAACTAAACAACAACACCATTAATATGACATAAGATGGTCTAAACCTAATTTCTACCAGATTTCTTTCCAGTTTTCCTAGCAAAGTCTATAAGAAAAGAGACTTTAATCTGATAGTTGTGACATACTACTACTATGTTTTATTGTGTCTAGGTCTTCTTTAGCTAATCTGCTCTATTACTGATTATGTTATTATTATAGTTATATTATTTATACTATAAAATAGTTATATTTATATGTAATTATACATATAGTTATATATAATTCATTTTTATAATATATTTGTATTTCATAATATAATTTATATTATATAATTATTAATTATATTTTTTAACTATTAGTAAGAGGTTGCAATACATGTGTACAGCTACAGATAACATATATTGATATCGAGTACTGCTACATCCTTTTAATTCATACTTGTAAAAAACTATTTTCTTTGATGTTCTTGAAATTTTTTTCTTTGTGGATAAGTTTTGGAATTATTATTCTTAGACCTATAAAGCAAACCAATGGCTATTTGGTTGGTCTAGCAGACTATGTAAATTAATTTAGTAGTTGTACTGAATAAGTCTGCAGTATGTCTTGCTTGCTGGATAAACTACAAATTATTTTATATGTTCTGCAGCTATTGCAAATAGGATATCTTTTTCTATGTCTTTCTACTGGGTTTTGTTAGTAACATCCAGATGACTGCTGATTTTGTGCATTAATTTTGTATCCTATTAATTTAATGAAATTATTTCAATTCATGTGTAACTGAAATCTATTGTTCTCTAAGCAAATATTTTCAAATATATGTGTATTCAAACAGTAATAATTTTGTTTCCTTTTTGTCTATGTATATTCTCTTAATTTCCTTTTCTTATTGCTATACATATCTAGACCTATATTAAATGATAGTAGTGATAATGACTGTATCACAATGGGGAACATGCAACCTCGAGGCCACATCTGCAGATTCCTTATCCATGCACTGTTTTACCTTTCATCTTTCTTTGAACAGTCTCTAATGCTTCTATAGTACTGGTAATGCTAATTCTTAGTTTGTAATAGACCACTAATCACCATTTTAAGGAAAGATCCATTTATTCCTATACTTTATTATTAGCTCTTTTTAAAAAAATTACATATTTTGTCAAAAGCTTTTCCCATGTCCAGTGAAGCAATCACGAAAATTTTGCAGTTGTTCTTAATTTTTGTTTTCCTAATGCTAAACCAGACAGAATTCTTCCAAGAAATGCAAACTGAAGCATTCTGCTAATATCCGATTCATTATTTTTGCATTAACATTCAAAAGATACTGGTCTATAAATTTCTTTCTCTACTTTCTTTCTTCCCCATTTAAGCGTCACAAAAAATAATACATAGAAATTTGGGAGGATTACTTCTTTATTTTTACAAACAACATAGTATTGGAGTTAACTGTTCTTTAAATCTGTGATAGAATACAGACTCTTTTATATGTGAGCTCATTTGTTTCTCGTTCAATTTCTTTCATAAAAAGTTTGTTTGTTTAAATTCCTTACTTCAGTTAATCTGAGTATTTTAGATTTTTTAAAGTATTAACATATTTCTTCAAAGTTATAAGATTTGTTGATATTTTACTGGGAAAAATATATTTTAACAGTTTCCTTTATTTCCTCTTTATTTGGTATATAATTCCTTCTGCATTGCTTTTATATTTGTGATTTGGTTCTTCTCTCCTTTTTAGGATCAAAATACCTAAAGGTTTTTCTATTTTATGAATCTTTTCAAGAAATGAACTCCTAATTTCACTTCTTTTGCTTTCAAATAAATCTCATTTTTTCAAAGCTATATTTGTGTCCGTTTTTTGATTTGTTCTTTTCCTTGTACTTTTTTAGTTGCATGCTTCACTGATCTTTTGTTTCTCTTTTTGTTGATGAACATGTTCAAAGAATTAAATTTTCCCCCAGAGAATTGGTTTGTCCATATTTTAAAAGTTTTGATATTTTAATCATTGAAGCAGTTGATGGTGTATTGGATATGTATTGGCAGATCTGGAGTCAGGAATATCATTTAATCTGTGAAATGGAGATAATAATAGTACCTACCTCACAAGGTTGTTATGAGGATGATATAAGATAATATTTAGTTGTTTTTTTTTTTTTTTTACAGAGCTTAACAGAGTGACTAGAATATGGTAGGTGCTATAAAAATGCTTATTCCTTTCCCTTGCCCTTACTCCTTTTCATTTTCATTGTTTTCTTCGATAGAATTTATAGTTTGTATCATTGGCACTCTGACCCACACATTCTTTAGGACTATATTACTCAGTTTCCATTTAAGTTTGAATGCTTCAATTCAATTGATTAATAACTTTCATTGTATGATAGTCAATAAAAGATATGTTCTCCTTTCTCTACATCTCCTTATGAGTTTTTATATAGTGGTACATGGTCAATTTGTGTATAGGTTCATGCAAAATTAACGTGTGTGTGTGTATTCTTTATGATTTTTATCTTTTGCTTACATTTGCTTAAGGGTGAAAGGGAAGCATTAAACCCCCCAATTTTTCATTTATTGTCTCTCCTTGCAATTAAATTGGATTTCCTTTAAGCTTTAAGCATCTAGATACTATGCCATTAATGAATACATACATTTTTAGAATTGATATCATTTCATTCTTTATGGAAAACTTAAGGTTATCTTTCTAAACATACCTTTTTTTATTATCCTCTTGTCTGAGATCATGATTGCCATCCTCATTTTTTGTATTTACCTGAGGCAAAATGTACGATACTCCCAGATATCACCTGAGCTCTCTGTAACTCTCTGTTTCAAGTACGTGTTCTGTCAACAACTTATTGTTGGGTTCTGCTTTTTAATATATTCTGTTACCCTCCTTTTTATGGGTGAGCTCATCTCATTCTCATTCACAGTTATAATATCTACATTTTTTCTTTCATCATATCTTATAATAAGGCTTCCTTTCTTCCCCAAGTCTCCCCCCTTTTACAAAGAAAATTAGATGGTGAGTAAAAGAGTTTATGAAATATACTCCCTTAACTGTAGTTATAGTGGTCTGTTGCTAATCCTGAGCCTTTCCTCTCTTTCCCTAGCCCACTCATGAGTTGCTGCATTTTAGCCCTTCTTTCTCTCCTTTTAAACTGACTTCATAATCTGACTTTCATTACTAAAGTTTATTTAGCTTGTTACTATTCTCTCCTGAAGTGTGCCATTTCCCTTAAAGTCCCTCTTTTACTCATCTCAGCCTATTTCCCTGTTGATTTTAGTGAATTTTTACAATAAACATCTAATAAGCATATTCAACCTTTTTTCTCCCAGATTACCGAGGTGTTTTCCTTACCCTTACACCTCCATGTCTATACATTTTTTTCTTTCTACACACTCCAATGACAAGAAATAGGAAGTCCCTCTATATTCCATTTCTCTTCTTTGTCATATTCACTTTTCCTCCATTAAAAAAAAAAAATCCTTCTTAATATAACTAAAATAGCAAACAACTCCATCAAGGCCCTGAATTGGTTTCTCTCTGTCACCTCATTGGCTCCTGAAAACAGTGGAGAAATACAATATGCCCCTATCAGGACATAAGCACTTGATCATAATGTAGTATCATCACATTTCTCAAGTACAGTTAACTCTAGGTTTTTCTTCTCTCCTATGTTTACATTTCAAAGATTCTACACAGCTCTGGTTTACTCAAGAGGAATGCTAGCAAGTCCTTTATACTATAAAAGATCCATTTTTTTCATTGTAAAATTATACTCACTTTTGCAGGATATGTGATCCTCATGAACCATTTTTTCTTGTGTTTTATGGTATATCATAATATACCAAATCATTACAGGATTTTCTCTCTTTCCTAGTAGCTGCTTTAGTAAATCTGTGAGAGGAAGCTTGGAGCTAGGCCCTGTGGTTCTTCAACATTCTCAGAATATAAGCTCAGCCCTAGGCTGGAACAAGGAACAGGAAGTACATCTATAGCAAGCTTCACCCAGTTCCACAATCTATAGCTCCCAATTAACTCTAGGAACTTTCCCCTAACCCTAGTTATGTAGGCTCTGTGAGTTTCCTTGTATGTTCCAGAGGTTCATGACTTCCAGAGGAACTCAATGACTGGCAAAGTCTGAACCAGAGTACATTGGTTTTAGGCTCACCACTCAGGGTGTTCCCTAAACCCCACTGCATTGATTTGCCTGGTTTCTTTGTGCAGTCTCTTACCTGAAAGTTTGCAGCTTGTGTGCCTACTCATCACAGCTGTACTTGAGGAATATCGTTTTGAAAGCTATGTGGATGAAGAGGTAATAGAGAAGGAAGACACATAAGCCAAGGAGGCTGAAACAATAATATGAACAAAAGGTGATGAAGGCTTGAACCAGGTAAACTGAGTGCAGATAATATATCTATGTACATCAAACCACAATACCAGGATACAATATCTACCAGCACTAATTGCCATCTTCTTTGCAGTAAAAGAAAAAAAAAGTCTTCTACTAAATTGTATCTTTTCTAAGCATCTACATAGGTATAATAATTAAACTATTTGTAAACCTTAATGCACTTTTTTATTTACAAAGAAATTACACACTAGTCAGCAGTGTTCTAACAGGATAATCTTAACTAAGTGATACTCTCTAGAAGAAACAAACTTTATCTTTGTTTCTCAAGAGAAAACTGAAGAGATTTTGTATCAATATACAGTGAATAGCTATAAGCATGTCTATCACTAAAAGTTTGAAAGTTTATTAGTGAAGAGATCTAACTTAGAGTGAGAAATTTAGAATATTTAAATATGACTGAAATGTTTTCTAGACTCAGCAAACTGAACAGATAAAGGATGTCTCAATTCCTTGTTACATGACATATGCCAAAAAGCAAAAACTAATTTGCAGATGTATATGAAGGCATAAGTCTTCATATGGGTTATCATCAATGTTTTACCTTTTATCATCATGTTTTACCCTTTAAACTTTCTGAAGTCACTATGAAAATTCCAAGAGCAACAAATTAAAACAAAACAAAACAAATAAGAAAAACCCAGTCTCCCCCTAAACTCTTGCAAAAAACTCAGCACTCTGTGAGAATATTGATAAGCAATACAGAGATTGATAAAAAGTAATGTGAAAGGGTAGCCCTAAAAATCATGGAGATGAGTAAAGGCCTGCTGTAGGAAATAGCACATGAGTTGTGATTTGAAGGAAGGGTTATTCATTCTAAGGAGAGATAGAAAGGGAGAGTTAGAAGAGTGGTACATTCCAAGCAACTATCAATAGCACAAGCTGGGCCTGATCCATGAGCACAGGCTTCATTCTCTCTGCAATGCTCCAGTGCCGCAGTCTCATTCTGGACAAATATACCTGACATCCACAATCAAGGTACCAGCTGTCAATTGTGCCCTGGGGAACTGATGAAATAGATGAGAAAACCTGAACCATCTTTGCCAAAATCTACAAATCATAGAAAAAGGAGACGAAGTGGGTTTGATAGTCTGTAGACCCTCACTCAAATTCATCTATTTTAGTGTTGGTGAACTAAGGTCTCACCAACTTGTCTGAGGAAACAATGCCAGCTTTGTAAATGAGGAAATGAATTAGAATGAATTTTCCAAATCTCAAATAAGCAAGGATGGAAATGTTTCAGGTTTTTTTTCCCATGATAGTCCCAACAGATTACTGTAAAGTTCATAATAGCAACATATGGTATTAGAGTCTCTGGTACAGGATCTAAAAGGGGTGGGGAGTCACATTAAGAACATGGCAATGATGTCACAAAATATGAGTATTAATATTTGGAGAAGGTTAATTTGCAAGTGAAGTTTTGTAATCTAAAATGAAAACCAGAATTGTAAAATAATCACATTGGATTATGAGAAATTCAGGAAAACTCTGTTCAGAATAAAGAATAAATTAGAAACAAAAGAAACACATTTTGAAGGGCAAATGATTATGTTAAAAATAGCAAAATCCTTACCTTGAAAAGACTGTTTAGCTCTATCTACTAGTTCATCAATTGGATAACTGGCCAAATTCCCCCTGGCATGCTTGGTTTTGCAGTAGGTACAAGCATTGAGACACCTGTTCAACAATAAGAAATAAATACTGTTCAATAACTCCTAAAAACATAATAGCAAGAATACAAAATACTAGAAAAACTTGGATTTTGAAGAAATCAGGATCAAAATTTTACACAATGTACTAAAATTAGGTCCAAATGAATAAACAATTTTAACATGAGATGACATTCTATTAAAATAAAAACAATTGGCTGTTGTCTTTCGTGTTTGAATATCATACCAAAATGATATCACTATGTTGGGATCAAAGTACAGTATGTCTGACTGTGGCTAAACAGACCAAGAGTAGCTCAGAACGCTCTACCACAGTTTGCGCACAAATAGTCCATATGAACATATGGAGTGGAGATGGCTTTAAATTTGCACATTTCATTTTTCTTTTGAGCTACTGCAATTCTGTTTTATTCATAGAGTACAGTGCCTTCTTTGATGTAGGCGCACCATGGTGGACGGTCCTGTTCCACTGTCTCCCATGTCTCACAACTGATTCCAAAGTTCTTCAGAGAGACCTAGAGAATGTCCTCGTATCTCTTCTTCTGACCTCCATATGAGTGCTTGCCTTGGAGTTCTCCGTAAAATAGTATTTTAGGCAAATGTACATTTGACATTCAAACAGAGTGCCATGAAGTTGTGCTCTCTGCAGTAGGGTTTGAATGTTTGGCAGTTCACCCTGAGAAAGGACCTCTATGGCTGGTATTTTATCTTGCCAGGTGATCTTCAGAATCAGGTAATTCAAATGGAAGCAACGTGATTGTCAATCATGGTGCTGGTATATCGTCCAGGTTTCATAGGTACACAACAATGAAGTCAGTACAATGGCTCTGCAGACCATCGTACGCAGTCTAATACATCTTCTCTCTCACAATTTCCTTCAAACCTCTCAAACACTGAGCTAACTCTGGCAATGAGTCCGTCAACCTCATCATTTCTGTGTATATCCCAGGAAAGTCTAGTGCCAAGGTGAGTGAACTTATCTACAGCATTCAAAATTTCTCCATCCCCTGAAATTGATGGTTCCACAGATGGATGGTGTAGTGCCGACTGGTGGAGAATCTGTGTTTTCATGGTGTTAACTGTTAGGCCAAAATTAGTACAAGCAGTAGAGAATCAATCCATACTTTGCTGCATCTCAGCCTCAGAGGCTGCACTGAGTGTACGATCAAATAGAAACAATTAGAGGAAAATAGAAAATACCTTTCAGATTTATGATTTAAGAAGAAATTCATTAAGTACAACATCTATAAAAGGAATAGAAAAGAGCATAAAAGTCAAAACAGAAAATTTTAATTATATTAAATTTTAAAAAGCTTTTCACCAACAAAGCCAACGTATTTAGTATTCACATTAAATACCTTTGACAACCAAAATAGATAGGGAATTGCCTCAATTAAATAAGACCAAAAGTATTATATCGTGACAGATGAGTGGTCAAAAAAGATGAACAAGTAGTTTTCAAAAGAATTGCAATTGATTAATAATTGCATAAAAGGACTACAGATCACTGATGGTAAGAGAAATGTAAAGGAAAACAGTTCTGAAATTTCACCTCACACTCAAGAGATTCTCAAAGATGAATGAAAAAATTTGAACTCATTCCCAATGGTTAACAATGATTAGCAACTGAACTTCTACACCCACAATGCCAGTGATGCTGAACCAACACCTATTGAAGAATAAATCCACATTCCTCAACTCTAGCTGTCCCCACTCCCTCATTCTCATCCCCCTATACCCATTCTCAATCCATATCTGATCACACCTTTCCTCTATACTCTCTGGAACTCTCAATCTACAATAGCCCATATTTTATTGGAGATTTCACCTTTTCATGCTCCTTGCCTAACAATGCTTTTGAAAAAAATGAGGCTGTTTGCTATGAGTTCCCTCTTCTTCCCTCTTCCTCACCTCTCTTGCTTATCAAGCTACTTATCTGATCTCTACTTCTTCATCTCCTTTGGTAGATCCTCTTCTAGACTATGCCCTCTAACTATAAGCATAAAAAAACTTTTAATCATCCAGAAATAATGACCAACCATTTAGACTTAAGACTCCTGTAAAATTCAGGAACTCAATACCATTTAACAGAGACTTTCATTTACTTATATACAATTAACAAATTGTTTAAGAAAAGGAGAGTTGTGCCAATTTCTTCAACTGTCACAGAACAAAAGACCTTTCACGCTTAACTACTAGAAGCCAAAACCAAAAATTGACAGCCGTTGAACAGAAAGGAAGATGCAAAATCCTGAACAGACCATGACTGTTATGATGAATGCTGCTGAAACATTCATACCACACCTACTCATCTCTGCACAGGTTTTTACATGGCTACATGCCAAGCAACAATTGAAAACCTCAAAGGATAGGAGTCAGTTTTTGCTTTACTCTTAATAGCTTTACTCTGAAATTTTAGAAAAAAAAGAATTGGCTTGCTCTGAATTTTTTTTAATCTATGAGAAAAACAACAAAGACAAAATAAGTTTACCTGAAAAAGGAACTTCATAGCAAGTCATAAAAAATCAATAATATCGGTTTAATTTGTAAATATTTATCAAAAGAATCAAAACAAACTCTAAGACATAATAATGGATAAAAAAATTATCTTTCACTCTATGATTCTCTGTCCCTCTCCAGTTCTAAGTTTATTCAAAGATTATATGTTTATTTTAAATGTTTCATTTATGTTACATTTATTCTGATAGATCCTTATAATTAGGATACTATGGTTCTGTTTTTCCTAGTGAAATCTGATTTTCAAAAATGATTTTTTAGCATTAACACTGCAACTTGGCATATTATGCTTCACTTATCTAGATTTGATCCACATATATATTGTGAAACAATGGACATCTTTTTTTCAAAGATATAAAATGCTAAGCCTTAAGTAGTAACTGAACCTTAGAAAACCATACTATGGTCTAGCTATATTTCAACATATTGAAATATCAATAATAAAAAACGCAAACTTAAAGTTAGGAAACAAACACTTCACGTGCGTAAGTGGCAGTAGACATGACTGTTCAACCCAGTCTACTATGAGAATTATTCAGTTTAGTTTCCAAAGTTTTTTGAACAAATGAAAGATAACGTGTACTTTTTTTGAAGCATAAGTTGTCCAACTAGAGTCAGATTATACATGCAAATAATGTTATTATGTACCAACTTAAAACAAAACTAATATGTAGACATATTAAAGGGGAATTTCAAAAGACAATCAATATATTAAAAAGTTAACATCAAGTATAGCCTAAATTTTTAAAAAAAACTACCTAGCCAAGAAGAATATGTTTTGACTTTGTGGGTTTCATTTTTTTTATTCCTTGCAGAACTAACTTATTCTTTAAATAGGCAATGTACTACTTGAAACACTTCCATGAGAGGAGCAATCATTATTCTCAGTACAGCCATAAAATCACCAGATGAAAACAGACCACAAACTAAATGAGTCAGAAATAGTAGTCTTGTTGATTTAAAATATATCTCCATAAAGCATGTGACCTGAAAGACCTAGAAAGTAAGATTTCAAATATACTTGGCATTAAGTTGAAGTTTTACATCCACAGAAGTACAGAATTTATTCAAATTTTATATAAATTTTAGTGGAACTTAACCTAAAGAAAAGAAAAATTGATGTTCATTTTTAGCACAAATTCCACAGAGAAAACAAGATTATACTGTAGTAGTGCATACTTTCTTGATAGCATAGATAATTCAGTTATGGAGGAGGTAATTGTCACTCTAGCACTTGTAAGGCAGAGGGGGAAGAAGAAATGCCAAGATTGGGAATTCCCTTGGTATATAACCATGAGAAAATTAGTCAAGGCAAGGAATATACAAACATGATCCTTGATTCCACAAGACCACTGATAAAGTAAGTTACCCATCTCCTGATGATGGATTCAAGTGGCAGAATAAAACATCTTTTTGGACAGAAATTATGTGGAAATGTGCTTTGTTTGATTATGCTTACTGTTGTAAAAAACTGGGTTTTTTTCCTTTTTCACTTGAGGAGGGCTAAGTTTGAAGTGAATGGTGTTAAGACAAAGGTTTCCATAAAAGGAAAAATAGAAAAAAGAAAAAGAAAGATCACTGAAGAATTTGTTTTAATCCTCCAAAGAAAACAGAAGGAAGGCCTTAAGCACTTACTAATGAACAGAGCAGCTTTAAAAGTTTCATGTTGAACTCATTACATACCTCAAAAGTAAATTATATGTATATGTAACAAATTAGAAGTTTCGCGTATAAATTCCTGTTCTATTGCACTGTATTTAGAAGGTGCTCATTTCACTTAGTGTTTGAGAATTTGTGTGTAGACACATACACTTACATGCGCGTGTGTGTGTGTAAGAATCCTTGAGTTTGGAAAGGAAGAATCTCGGAATCTGAGATGAGCAAGCAGAGGATCAAAAATCCAGGAGAAGAGACTGGGGAAACAAAATGTCAGGAAACCTCTGAATTCGAAAGTATAAGCCAACTACGTGGGCAAGAAGTCTTTTTAGGTTCCACATAAAGGGTATTACTGATATACAGAACACAAATATGAAGAGGACAACTTGACATTGATACTTCTATTTTCTAGGGAAGTTTCTTACCCTACGGTCTGGGCCCACAATGGTCTCAAAGTGTGGGAAGATCTCATTTCAGTGGTGGTGATGAATTTGTGTATCTGCTGACACTAAGTTAGGAGAGGACAGGAAAACAAGCATCTCTTGATAGCAAAGAAATTCTGAAACTGTTATACTTGAAAAGTTCTACAATCAGGATAAAAATCAATTGTTTTAGCTATAAATCTACCTATTGTCTACGAATTATTTGGAAGAAATAACTGATAATTTTCCTTTCAAACTGATTATCCCACTACATTTCTTTCAAGTTGGATTGTATAAAAATGTTTTCCTAAAAAACCAAAACAACATAAACAAAAAATGCAACAAAGACAATACATATATATATACACACACACACGTAGGATTTAATTGTTTAGAACTAAACCAAATGATGAAAACTGTGAATAAACACGGCTCCAGAGAGGAGGTAATATTCTCCCATCCTACCACTTTGCAAAGGTCCACAAGTGCTGCACACTGTACATGTTTTGAGACTATCCATATACTGATCACATATGGAAATTTTCCCCTATTTTGTTCTTTTTTTAATCTAAAAAAAAATACTACTTGCTATATTAGATGGCTTTCTGAGAAGAATACTTAGGAACACTATTGCAATTTAAAAAGAATATCTCAATAAAAATTTATTTTTGAAAAAAAAACCAACGAAACACATGGTAGGATTCTGAACATTTTCTATTCTATGTAAAACTAATGGTTTACCTCCTAAGAGACAATCACATATCCCAAAGAGTAGCAACGTTTTTTCTATTTGTTTACTAAAACAGCATTATTTTAAATGACAAAATTCTGTAAAATAGAAAACTTGTTTTTCTTAAAAGTATACTGTCTTCTATAAATTTTAGCATTTTAGTTATATAAAGAACTGACAGTAGTCAACAAATTAAGCAAAAGAAAAACAGAGCAGTAATTCAGTTTGATACTTGGGTTTTAAGAATACAGAGCATTCATATCTAAATGTACCTTTCATATTAGTTCTAAAGAACAAAATAGTATTAAAATAAAGTTCATCATAAAAATGAAGGAAATAGTTCTAAAATAATTTAAATTCTTTTATTTTATAATAAACTAAATTAGACTCGATATTTTAAGTTGTGGTTTTTAAAAATTAAAACCCTTCTAAAACTACTTTGAATGGGGGAACTTGTATTCATAGATTTTTTGAAACAGCAGTTAAAAGTTTAAGTCCATAAATAAAATTTGCTGAGGACTCTGATCTTCTATCCTACACATAGCTACAAAGTGCTTCCTAACTGCCAGTTACAATCAATCAACCTGTAATGTCTTTTCACTTTAGGAGATGCAGATTGCACAACTAAATTCTAAGTTGTAAAAATTATCAATAAGATAATTAGAGATGAAAGGGACCTTAGATATTATCTATGAATATCAAACTATGGATTAAAATGATTCTAAGATGCAGCACTCCAAATCTGTGACAGTATGGCAAAAGGAGAGATAGATGGTCCTCCATTTCCAATAAGCAATTGGTTTTTGAAATCTGTCTTTGATTTTACAAGATTTAAACATATATTGCTTAAGTCTTTAATATGAAAAGACGTGTATCACATTATAATTAAGTATATCTTTGATGAATAGTCCATGTTTCCAAATCTAACTTTGACTACAGCTCACAGATTCTCAAAGAGGTTCAAATCAAGGGGTTTCCTGGGCAACTGGAACTTGTTTACCTAATCCATCTATTTCTTAACCTTTCTGACATATGGCACAGTGAATGATCATGTTGCAGTATTTCATATCCACTTTAGGATTTCTTCAATTCTAGAACAATTTCAATTCTTGGCATGTCAATATTCTATCAATGGAGATAAGACTTCCAGGCTGATTGAAATAATCCCTAAAAGCATTTTTAGGATGGAAGTTTAAAAGTCTGATGAAGATGCTTGGATCTTACAGAAATAAATTGCCCTCAGAATTCTGACAACAGTTCCGGTATACGCTTCAACGGAAAAGTGATTTTCGTCAGTAAAAAATACTTTCCCTTCCCTCCAGTTTTTTCATGGCTCTCCTATGTAAAGATTTTTTTTCTTTATAGCAACAATTAGCAGATGTCTTTATTAGTCTTCTGGCTATCCTTCCAGCTTCAAGAAGTCTGTAACAAAGTGTAAGGAAATCAATAATAACTGCTCCAGATACTGGGTCCCTTTCAAGATTTTGCTTTACTTCTAGGGATTAAGTTGTTTCAAAAACAACAAATTCTGTCAGTTTTGTGCGGTTTTTTTTTTTTTACGTTTTCATTTCAATCTCAATTTCCTTTATGCTTTGGTCCAAATAATCCTGTTTCACCACGGGTCTTAATGGATCTTAAAACACTTTACCTTTCCTCACCAACAGTCAATGCAGTATCTCTAACACACGTTGGAATGTGAGCTTTATAGGCTTCAATATTTACACATTTCCTGGGGTAATATCCATTTTTTTTAAAACCAGAGACAAAACAAAACACAACAAAAGAGAGCACTGAAACACATGGGTATGGCATGAAATCTAGCACTCAAATGTCAGAACTAACTGAAGATGAGGAAGCCAAGTCAATAGGCTATCGTAAGGCAATCTAACATCAGTACAAGTACAATCACATGACTGTTGTTATAAAAAATGAAACGATCTCAAAATTATTTCATGCCTCAACTAATTGGCATAATTACTGTAGCTATACAAATCATTACACCACTCTGACCTTCCATTTCCTCATTTCTAAAATGAGTATAACAGTGTCTGCAGTTCCTACACCTCACAGTGCTGTTGTGAAGATCTAATAAGATACAGTATATAATAGCTCTGTAACAATTAAGGCTCTATATAATCATTGGCAATAATTACACAAATTAATTATTAAATAAATAATACATTTGTTAAGCGCATACTCTGTGCAAAGTACCATGCTAAGTGTGGAGGATATAAATACACAAGTGTCTCTCAAAGAGAGCTCTCACATTCTAATGGGAGAAACAAAACATAGGAAAAGTTTCAGCTATAAGTTAGACTGAAAAATCTTAAGGCTCTTTAAGGAATAGTGGCAAAATAGTTGGTAATCATTCTTCTTTAATGTCATTTCTACTGATAGAATTATATTAGTTTCTGATATTGAACCATCTGATAGTGCAAAGGACTTCAATGGCAGGAACTTTTCTTTCCTTTTCTGAGTCTTCAGTACCTTTGTCTAGAACATCTACAAAAACAGTTGCTTCGCTGCATCTCTACAGGGTTTATTCCTGCGATGATTGTAGCTGAAAGCAAGGCTATTCCCAAGGCTCTATGGTTTAGTTTTCCAGATTGTCTCCTTTGAGGTTTGAAGGGAAATGGTGGTCACTGTGGTGCTGCTGGTGGTGGTGGTGGTGGCAGTGTTTGATTTGCTGGGAACATATTGCTTGAATAATAAACTTGCACATAATTATACAATTAAAATTGAATTTCTCTTAGTTTTTAATAGCTTTTCTTAAAAGGGCTAATATTCTGAACTTATAATCATTTAGGTGCTCAGGTTTTTTAAACTATCCAAGTTTTCCATCTCTTATTGTCATGTAGAAGAACCTGGTTGTCATTTCTTTACAACACTGTTTAGTTTTTTCCTGTATTCCTGGGATGGAACTGGTCTCAATCACCACCACCTTTAACCACCTTACTGATCACCTAAGGAAACACACAAAAAAATTCCACCAGCATGAAGTTAAGCAACTTATCTGACTTGTTGGATGTCTAAAGACCACAAAAAATCACCATATTCTGATCTAAAACACAGTTCTATAAGGGAAAGATAAAGGTTAACACGAAGGAAAGATGGGGATGTCTCTAAAAAAGCTAAGTACTACTGTATCCTTATTGTAAATATTGCTGTATTATGGCAAAGTAAACCTCTGGTTAACTGTTCCATGACTTATAAATGCCTCATTTCCCCACCAGACTGAATCTGAAAAGGAAGGGTGTCCATCCCCCCAATAACAAAATATTCCAAGAAAACTATTTTTTGAAAAATCTGAATCAGGAATCTCTTTAAACAATATTTATTATACATGTTCAGTCCTTTCCATGTGGAAATAGTAGCATTTTTTTTAGTTCTGTCATTACATAGTTTAAATTTTAACTTTAAATATATATTTGCAATCACTGTTGCTATGATAAAAATTAAGGGCTTTGAATTACCATGTGCCTCAACTCACTGTGTATCCTTGGGATTGCTTAGATAATGCAAGTGTTAAAATGCATATTCTCCCCTTCCTTTGATCAGACCCAGCTATCTAACTATGTCTGAATCCTTCTGAACTTGATCATACTGGGCTATTCTCTGATACTGTGATTAACTGAAGAATTTATGTTGTCATTTTATTTAGTGTATCAAAGGCTTATACTGGTCATACTCTTCTTTACTCAAGACAATGTGGTTGCTTTGAAATTTCCCATAGCATTTTTCAGTTGCCTAATACTCCAATGATAACTATGCAAATTGCTTCCCAGTGATTAGGGATTCTGAGAGCAAGGGTACATGTAAAATATGATTGGTACTTTCCGTGGGAAAAACTTAAGAGAACCTATCATCTTCACTGAAATAATGGACTGCTTCTGTTGTTGTTCAGTCATTTTAGCTGTGCCTGACTCTTTGTGATCCTACTTGAGATTTTCTTGGCAAAGATACCTGAGTGGTCTGCCATATCCTCCAGCTCATTTTATAGATGAGGAAACTGAGGGTTACGTGATTTGTTCAAGGTCACATACCTAGTAAGTGCTTGAGGCTAGATTTGAACTCTGGACTTCCTGACTCCAGGCCAAGCTACCTACTACACCAACTACTGTGCTTCCAAACTACTTATACATATACAAATCTCTCTATATAGGTATTATAGTGCTTTGCAAATATTACCTCATTTGGTCTTCACAGAAGCCCTGTGAGCTAGATATTACAGCCATCAATGACTCATATAGATTTTGCTAATGGTTTAACTTCAATGAGCCACAAAGTTTATAGTGGGATTATCCAGAGATCAAGGTTAGGACAAGGGATATTTAACATCTTTATCAATGATTTAAATAAAAGCACAGATGAACATGCCAAAACAAGGAGAGCAAGCTAAAACAACAGATGACAGAGATAATATTCAGAAAAGATCCTGACAGTCTCAAGAGCTTTAGTATCAAAACTTTAATCAAAATGGGGGTCACTAAACCATACATACAGAGCGCACAGTTTTAAAATATTTTATTGTATTTTTATTTTATTAAATATTTTCCAATTACATATTAATCTGGTTTGAGCTATATTAAGCAGTGTTATGGACTGATGTTTGACATCACTGGTCTAGAGCACTAGGTTGAATTGAATATGATGAAATTCCATAGAGATAAATGCAAAGGCTTATCTAATTCAAAGAGGTACAATTCGACAGCACTTTATCTGAAGAAAGATTTGGGAGTTGTGGTGGAATACAAACCCAATGTGATTCAATAATGGGAACCTCAGACAAAGAAAGTTGATGAGAGCCTGGGCTGTATCACAAGATTCCTATCTTCCAGGCATATAAAGGTGGCAGTCCCTCTGTGCTCTGCCCTAGTGACATCTAGAATCAAACTGGCATTCTTCCTATTTTTCACATGACACTCCATCTCCTCTCTCCTTACCTAGCTATCCCCCCTACCTAGAACTCTCTATCCTCAATCCCCTTTTAGGACCACTAATTTCCTTTAACCCTGAGCTTAAGTACAAGAGTCTACACTAAATGTTTCCTAATTCATCCAGCCTGTATTTTCTTAGTATAAACTTTGTATGTCCATTATACATGTGTGTGTGCATGTTGTCTTTGACAGAATGTTTAAAAAGATTTTATTAGCTCTACTAAATAAAAGAGAATAAAAGACTGCTTGGGGAAGATGGAATAATAATAATAGACAATGGGGAGAAGGAAGAATGACAACAGTTATTTTTCAACCCTATTTTTTCTAACAAGAAGAATAATATTTAGACTAGAATAGATACAACAAAAATTGTTAATAGTTGAAACCTAAGGTAAGTGTGTGTATATAAGAGAGTTGCCTTTACTCAGTTCAAGTCACCAGTATCAGAAAAACTCTCACAGAGGATACTGAAAGAACAACAAAATGGTTATTGATCTATCACTGGTGATCTTTCAAAGACTATGAAGAATGAGAGAAATAGAACATGACCAAAAAGGGATAAATGCTGACATAATTTTCAAAAAAGGGCACAGGTACTATATAGATCAATGAGCTTGATATGAATCCTGGAAAATTCTAGTATGTTTTTAAAGGTTTAGTTTAGGAGCATCTAGATAAGGAAGCCACAAGGGGAAAAAATTTCTTGGCTTTAGAACAGGTCTGGCCAGAATTACTTATTTCCTTTTCTGACAAAATTATTAGACTACAAAAGCAGAAAACTAGATTGGATATAGTTTATCTAGATTTTAACAAAGCACTTGACAAAAATCTCTCATGTTAGACTAGAAAGAAAAGATAAATCTTTATATATAAAAGAACAGTATAGCTTGGTAATTTCAGAATTAGTTAATGGTTAGATTCAAAATGTCAGCATAGAAGGAGGCCCCAGGTACAGCATACCAGAGGTTCTGTCTTAGTGACTCTACGGTACATTTCTCTCAGTGATTGAGATATACGATATATAGTATCCTTATCAAAATTGCAGAAACAAAAATTTGGGAGAAATAGAAGAATCTGACGCAAAAATATTAAAGATACTGGACTACATCTAACAATAAATTTAATAGAGATAAAAGTAAAGTTGGTTGGTTTTTTTAACCTGAGCTCAAAAATTCAGCCTCAAGAATATGATGAAAAAGATTTGTCTAGAAAGAAATACAAATGAAGACAATATAGGAGTTCAAGTGGACTGAAAGTCAAATAAAAATGAACTGCATGATATGGTAGCCTGTAACAGCAAGGTAATCTGAAGTTGCATTAAGAGATAAACACAGTGCTCTGAAAAAAGAAAGTGATATTCCTACTACTCTGCCACATTTGGACCACAAAGAAATTTTGTATTAAGATAGATGTGACACATTTTACACAGGGCATGGATAAGATGAAAAGTATGGAGAAGAGAATAAAGAAAATAATGAACTTTAGCTCATGATTATATTTTAATAACTTGAAGAAACTAGGATTGCTAAGCCTGAAGATAAGATTTGAGTGAGATATGATAGCAGTTTTCATATAATTGAAGGGTTGTCATATGAAAGAGGGATTAAGTATGTTGCGCAGAGCCAGGAGAAATGTATAAAAGTTGCAGAAATGCAGATTTTGTGTCAACCAATGAAGAAGCATTTGTTAACCGCCTACTTTGGGGCAGGCAATAAAACTTCCTAACAATTAGAGATATCCAAAAGTGGTTGTCAGCTGCTTTTGAAGATAATTACTTCTCCCTTACTAGAATTCTTTGATAAATATGTAAGCATTTATCAAATACTTTGTAGAAAGGCTTCATGGTGATGGAATGAGTTAAACAAAATGGCATTGCGTCTTTCAGATTCTGTAATTCTGCATGAGTTCCAAAACCCAAGATTTTAATGTATAATAATGATCATACCAAAAATAATATCTATGTACTTATATTCACGTAATAGTTTAACATATATTATTTGAGTAGAATTTTTATACCCAAGGCAGTATGCACTAGACAAGATATACAATATATGTTAACAACAGTGTTTTTGGATGGACATAGGCTTTTACATTTCAAACATCAAACTGGTTTCACCAAATGATCATAGATTCTCAGGGCTATATGGGGTTCAGACAATTTATTTAGACCTGTTTTTTAGATTTAAATATTGCAGTCATAGGACAGGTTCATTTTTAAAGATAGTGTCCAACATGTCAATATCAGTATATTATTTATTGTACCGAGCACAGCTTGCCATCATTGATATAACAGTGAATTACCTAAGTGCAAGGTTCCAGGATGTTTAAACATATATATAAAGAAACTAGCTGTATTACGTTTATATCAGAAAAAGTTGATATTCTTTTTCCACTATAAAATAATACAGCTGATTTTGATGGTTCATAGAAATTAAGTTCTATAATGTATAAATGTTTACCAATCAATCCTAACTCCTAATACGTTAACAGTTTAGTTTAAATGTACTTGGCCTTCTTCCTATTACAGAGCCGTCTTTCCCATGCAAAACTAAAGCAGTAAGCAGTCCCACATTGGTTGTTTGTATTTCATAACTGCTTTCAGACAGGACAAGAAATGTACTGCCTACACACCATTTCTCAGCATCAACACCCATATTCTTATGCAATTTTAAATTTAGTTGGCAGGTTGTGGACATTTTTTCCAACCACAAATAAAAACTTCTTTTGATACTCTACAATGTGTGTTCAAGGAAATGTTCCCAATAAAAAAGGCCATTTAAAACAATAAAATAAAAATGTAGCATCAGTATCAAGAAACTTGGGATAAGCCTGCTCCTCCACTATCATTTCTTCTATTTAAGCTGTTCTGTTTGTTGTATATTTTTAAGAGAAAAAAAAAAAATCTACATTATGAGATGGCTCATGGAAGCAAGATACGAGGAGAAATTTCATTTGTTTACTTTGTTCTGAAGTTCTGGAAAGTATTTTTTCTTATTGTTTGCCTTGTGATGTTCAGGTATTTTTACTTCTCATGTTCTTCTGGGAGACCTATGATCACTAAGCTGTCTCTAAGTATCAAGTCTTTTTTTAAAGATTAATTTTTTTTGTTACATTTTAAGTTCCAAAATTTCTTCTGCCTTCTCTCCCCACCCTGAACTAGAGGGGGCCACTATTTGACATATTTAAAAATATATGTAAAACCACACTATGCATACTTCTATTTATCAGTTTCTCTGCAAGTGGACAAGCATCTCACTTCATAGAATCTTTGTAGCTGATTTGAGTGGAATTCATAATAATGTGATCATTCACAATTATTCTTCAAACAATACTGTTGCTACTATTCACAATGTTCTCTTGGTTGTGTTCTCTTTACTTTTCATTATTTCATGCAAGTCTTTCCACGTTTTTCTAAAATCTACCCACTCATCATTTCTTATATTATGGCAGCATTCTATCACAATCATATACCACAACTTGGTGAGACATTCTTCAGCATCAAGTCTTTAATAACAATATGTTTTGCTTATGTGGAAAATATTTGTTTTCTTAACATACTTGTATTTTGCTTTTTTCTTCCCAATTGTCTTTCATATATATATTATTTGTGATAAAATGTAAATATGGGTTTTTAATTAAGAATTAATTTAAGGATTGCATGAAGTCACAAAACCAACAAGATAGAGGATGAGATATTTTCCCAACCCTTTCCCTCCCAAGAGAAATTATGCACTAGAAGTAGAGGAATTACAAATGTTTCCAAAAGACTTTAAAAATGCAAGAAGTTCCAATAAGATAACTCATACAGATATTTCCCTCCTGCTAGATGTTGGCGAGCATACTTTGCCTCTGCAAATCCTCTGGAGTACTTACTACTGTAACAAGAGGTTGATTTCATCTCTGCCCAGCCCTGTATGGAGGATGGAGAGACTACTGGTATTCCTCTTCCTCAGGGCAACTCTTGATTAGGATTGTTGATGCGGTTTGTTGTTATTTGTCCTCAAAGAGAATCAAGGACATCAGAAGGGTGATTACTTGACTAGCAAGTGAATTGTATTTAAGTGAGGCACAGCTGTGGAAAGTCATCAGCCTCATGCCAGTGGCAAGACATAGGTCAAGACCACTGGCAATGGCCTAGGATGCAGTGGGAGAACTTTGCCTTTTTAAGTTAGGGTTACAATGATAATCTATACTCAGGAAGTGGCATAGGAGTATCACTGAGAAATTGAATGATTAGATGTGGGTCAGATCAAGTGATAAAAGATGGAGAGACTAAATGTCCTGCTGTTCTTCACTATCTGACTGTAGATGACCCCATGGACTGTAGCCCGCCAATACTGTCCACGGGCATTTCTTGGCAAAGATTCTGGAGTGGTTTGCCATTTCCTTCTCCAGTAGATGAAGTCAAACAGAAGTTAAGTGATTTGCCCAGAGTTACACAGCTAGTAAGGATCTGATGTGGGATTTGAACTCAGGTCTTATTGACTTCAGGCCTAGCATTCTATTCTCTGAGCCACTTTGCTACCTACCAAAAGTACTGCTGTTCCCTGGGTCATCCCAAGTCATCCTGACCTGTCTTGCCACTGGACTCAGATGTTATTGCTCCCTTTCTAAAAGGAAGGACAAATAACAATCCTGAAATATAGCTTGGGGTGGTGGGGGGGAGGGGGCTGGTACAGAGGAAAGAGAGGGAACAGGGCTTGGAAAAGCCCACAGTGATTCAAATGGAGCTACTTGACCATACCTTCAAACGCATATCACTTTAGCTTTCACTGACTAATTAATAAAAGGTCTCCGCCTAAATCTCACTTAACCTACAATGCATAGTCACCCCTTGACTCAATTTAGCATAACCAGATTGCTAAGGAACGTAGGGATCTGAGATAGGTGGGCAGCACAGACTGATGTACCAAGCCTTTAGGAAAAGGGATAGGAATCCCAGTGAGGTCAGTCATACTGGCCCCATAACTACTTGAGATAAGAACCCAAGGCCTGTGAAAAGTAAATTCCCCAACACAGACAGAGGCTGAGGCAGCACTGAGGTCCAGGCTTAGGGGTCTGGAGCAATAGAATAAAAAGCATCTGGAGTGAGAAAATAAGCAAAGGGGGAATATACAATAAAGAAATGAATACATGCACGATAAAACCAAGAAAAATCTCAGGAAGAAAATTAATTCTAAGACCATAAATTATGAGACAACACAAAAATTAAATAGTAAAATGAGTACTGAGGCATCCAGGAAAATAGAGAGTTCCTAAGTAAATATCGCAACACAAAGGAAACTGAACCAAAATGTGATCAAACATGGAACATTGTAATTCATAAGAAAGAATGGAATTATTAAGAAAATAATAATAATAGTAGGAGAATATTAAGAAAATAGTGATTGACAAAATTTATGTCCTGGATAGCAGAAATAATTAGCAAATAATTTATTGAAGTAAAGGACAATTTAGAAGAAAAAAAGCAAAGGATAATAATGTTAATACGTGTGTACACACACACACACACACACACACACAATCTCTACACAAATAAAACACATTAATCTCAAAGGCAGAATGCTAAGAGTCAAATTCTGGATAACAACTCTCCCACAAGAAACCTTCCCAGAATTCGTACATACAAATAAAACAAAATGACAGTTGAAAGAAAACAAAGCAGAGGGGTTGGAGGGGTGGGGGGTTGGTGGTGGTGGTGAGAGAACATTCCTTTGCTCCAAACTCTAATTATATATATATATATATATAAAATACTTAAATCTAAGCAATAAATTTTTCAAGTAAACAGGATAAAGACCTTCAGATACAAAGGAAAGGACATTTGAAAAACACAAGGACACAAGAAAAACACAAAAACTCATCACTAACTAGAAACTCAAGAAGGAGGTGGGAAAAATATTTAAAAAAGCAAAGGAATTTAAGATACAATACAAAATATGTACTGTGCAAAACAGATTAATTATCAATGAAAAAAGACAGTTGTTCAATTAAAATGATATTTTTAAAATTTAAAAAGAAAAAAAGATGTGAGCAGATTATTCAACTTGCAAACACCCCAAATAAATCCTGTGGAGTTCTCATTTTTCATTTAGCAGTTTCTGAATTTCCTCATCATTTTCATCAAACAGTCTTGGTGTTTGCGAGTGTTCTGACCCAGATGAGCAAATGCAGTGCTGTACACCAAATCTCTGAGAGCCGCCCACTCCTTTTCTGCTCCACTGTTGCCAACTGTGTGCTCGCTCAACTTTCCCTCCAAGTCAGCAACAAACTGTTCACACTCAGAGAAGAGCTCTAATTTGTTGACATTAATTCTTCAGGTAGTCATTTTGCCTTGGGGGCAGCACTTTTAATGAATGCAAATATTTAGCATGGAAAGGATAAGTCTGTGATCAGTCCAGCACTCCGCATCACACGTTGCCTTTGTCATTCTCACATCTTGTCTGTCTCTTCTCCCTACAATCGCATAGTCTACTGCATGCCAATGTTTGCTGTGAGGGTGCATCCATGAAGTTTCATTGCATTTAGGTAAATGGAAAACAGTGTTGGTGATGAGAAGGTCGTGAGATGCTCAAGTCTTCAGCAGTAAAAGACCACTGCTGCTGCTGTTTCCAATTCCACTCCTCCCTAGGACTCCCTGCCAAGTCTGGTAGTCTGAGCCTACTCTAGCATTAAAGTCGCCCAGAATTATAAGCTTGTCCTCTTTTGGCACATTGATAAGGGTCTCTAGGTCTTTATAAAATTTTTCTTTGACTTCACCAGGGTTTGTCATCATGGGAACATAGGCACTCATGATGGTGGCATGGTGTTTTCCTGAGAGTGGCAATCGGATTTGACTATGCAACATGGGAGACACTGGCACAGGACCGCTCAGAATGGCATGCCCACATAAGAAAAGATGCTGTGCTCTTTGAGCAAAGCAGAATTGAGATAGCACAAAGTAAACGCAGGGTGCACAAATTTGGGATATCCACCCCAAATATTCATACAGACTATCTGTGCCCAACCTGTGGTTGAGTATTCTGAGCTCATATTAGTCTAATCAGCCACAGTCAGACACACTGAAATTTCACTTTACAACGGTGATGTCATCTTGGTCCTCTTCGAAGACAAAGGACAACAATCAACCAACCAACCAACCCCAAATAAGAGAAACATTTTTTAAAAAAAGGTAAAAACAATAGCCAAGGAAAACATAAGTTATTAAATAAATCCCATCTATAAAAACTTTTAAAAATGAAACTTAAGAGAGAAAAATACCTATTGCACTTTAAAACAAAGAAAAATCTACAGAGGGATCATTGAGATTTTTTTTTCAAAAAGTACACGAGTAAAATTATGAAGTGAGATTTAAAGAAATAAGACAAATGATGGTGGAGAAGCAAGCCTGAAAGACCACGAATAAAAACTCACAATCCCCAACACCATCACTTTACAGGTAAATTAATGTGCTTTGTGGGGCTAACATGCAAAATCAGAGACACCTAAGAGGGCAGGGAGAAGTATGATATACCTTAATCAAGTCCATGGGTAAATAATGAAGGGAGCACAATTCCTATAGTCTTTTAGGATGAAGAAGGGCTGCATGAAAATCGGCAAGATGAAAGGGGAAATAACTAAAAGGGTGCTAGGAACAATTGGATGAGGTTAAAAGTAAAATTTTATTAAATAATAAGTTGCCATTTTCATAGTACTTTTTAAAGTTTCATAGAGCACTTCTAATGATTTTTATGTACCTTATTACATTTGATACTCATCCTAATCCTTTGAGGAGGGCACTGCAACTATTATTCTGCAGCAATTACTCCAGGTACTACTCCAGGCCACTTTTCTAATTGATGAGACCCTAGCCAGGACCACCATTTTATGAGGAGTTCTAGCTATGTTCATTTCAGTCCTGGCCAGACTTCTCTGATCTTCATCAACATCCTTGTCCAACATCCCTCTCAACCTGAGTGGGACTGCCTAGTTTGGGTTGGTATTGCCCAGTACAATACCTGGCACATAGTAAGCTCTTCATAAATATTCTACCTCTCTCTCTTCTCTCTTCTCTCTTCTCTCTTCTCTCTTCTCTCTCTCTCTCTCTCTCTCTCTCTCTCTCTCTCTCTCTCTCTCTCTCTCTTTTCCCACTTATGTAAAGGAATTGCAGCACAGAGAGGTTAAATGATCTGCAAGTTATCATCTCTCCCAAGTCCAAGTGGAAAATTCTTTCCGCTAAACTAAGCTAGATTTTAACGAAGCACTTTATATAAGGAAACAGACAATGAAGCAATATGTTTGATAATTTAACAGTAAAGGGGAAAATGCTCTCCTAAATGCAGAGAATCTAGTCACAGCTAGGTTTGTGCTCTCAGTGTAGTTCTAAGTAGAACATGCATTTATCTTAGATAGTCTTCCTTCTTCTGAAGAGCAGAAGTTAGGGAAAAAGAAAAGAAACTTAAAACTGAAAATCATGAGATTCTTATACTTAACGGTTACAAAACATATCTGTTACTGTGGAGGAACAATAACTCATAGACATCAAGTAAGCTTTCCCCCTTTTTCTAATTTTGAAAATCAAATGAAAACCACAAAAACAAATTCTGAGCCAATACAACTGACAATTTTATGCAACACAGTAAATGTATCCATGCATAAGTGAAGGAATACAATTGACAAATCATATTTTCTGTAAACATATGTACAATTTAGTTGTAAATGTATTAGCCAGAGATATCAAACTATAGTTTGAAATCTTCCCTCTTGAAAATAATTAGAAGTTTAAAGGAAAGACATCATATACGATGGTTATGACTCACATGCTTCTCACACCAAATGCAAAAATCACTAGTGATTTATTTCTTGAAGCAAAAGAGACTGAATCTGGCATTAGTCTGTAAAGCAAGAAATACCACATGCTAGTCAGACACTTGAATGTAATTTTAAAATAAAACCTGGATAAGCATGTGATGAGTGATGATTTCTAAACTTGACCTTTGCTGAAACATACAATTCTTTTTTTAAACTTTAAGAAAAATATCAAAATGCTTAGAAAATGTCAAGTTTCAGAAGTTGAGAGGAGGAAAAAAAGGCAAAGGAAATCTGAGATACAGACATTTTACAAAAAAAAATGGGAAAGCTGAAGTATTTTTTAATTTTTAAAGTATTAACAAATTAATTTTTTAAAAGAAATAATAGTTTTATCTTAAAGGATTTTTGAGTTGGAGGATATATATGTACATATACATATATATCCTCCAACTCTATATATATCAGGGTACACATATCAAGTTAAGCTATATAAGAACAAAAATCTCCTATACAAAAATATCCTATGAGTAGTCATCCAACTTGCAAATGACATTCTTCAATAAGGGAATGTTTAAGAACAGAGAAAGAGAATGTTGATATGTCTAGTAGAGTGGGTTGGTGCCAGACCTTGGAAGATCTTGGATACCCAGATGCAGTTTGGATTTTATTTGAAGGCAACAGAAAGCCATTGGAGGATTTCAAGTAATGAGAAAATCACTCAGAAAGAAGATTAGTTAGGAAAAGTATGAAATATTGGAGGGGGCAGAGCTGGGTTAGGGAGACAGGTTAATGAGAGCCTAGTCTAAGATCATAACAGATAAGTCAAATGTAAAAGATGTTGTGGAGGTACAAACAATAAGATCTGGTAAGTTGTAAGCCAGGACAGAATTCTTAAACCCAAATCATATTCTTAAATAATTGGTAATAGAACAAGAAAGTAAGACAGAGATGGGAATTTATAAAATACAAGTGAAAAGTAAATCTAGCTAAAACTTTCAAAAGGTAGCTCCATTAGAAAACATTTCTATATGCAACATATGGTAGGAATCCCCACTATAAACTTGTATGTATCATTATTTTGGTAATATATATTAGCAAAAAAGATGTGCTGATTTTTAAACCTTTCTAAACTTGCATTAGGTTTTAGGATAAAAACCTAAAAATTATAACAAATGTACACATAAAAACATTTACTCTTTAAAATACTTGAAATCAAAGTCTGCCCCAGGTAACAAATTCATAATTTTAAATGTACATTCTATTATAGAAGGAATGCTTAAACGAAGGAATTACTGTGCCATCAGAGCTCCAGCTGAATACCCTTCATTAGGAAATACCGACCTTAGATGTGTGCTACAGTAAGTTGTTTTGGAAAGAGTCCTCAGGCAGAAAGATCACAGATTCTGTTATTTCCACTGTAAACAAGTTTTTGCTTTTCCTCTGATAAAAAACACTGTGGTTTTTTACAAACTATGGAACACCACTGTTTCACTCAAATTTACAGATCCTAAAATCTCTGAAGAAGTATTATCTATGTTAACTTTTTTAAAAAACATACACCACACACATATGCACAAACCATTTTAAAAATATCATTCTCTGTATGAATTGAGAATTACAGCTAATGATACTGATGATAAAATGAATATGGAAGCAAAGAGGAAAACCAGCTACAGAGCTCTATCCTGGTATTCACATCTCATCTCTGTTATCTTACTACACTACGAAAAGAAAAAATACATTTGGTATTTGAGGAGTTATTTCCTTTGTACACTATGACCTTAAGATTATGACCTCTTTAGCTTCAATTTTTCCCTAGCTCTTTTCATCCACAGTACATTAATCAATGAAATAATCAACAAGTATTTACAAGCAATAAGTATTTACTACATGTCAAGCACTGTACCAGATCCTGGGAATACAGGAACAAAGAACAGTCCCTACTTACAAGGGTTTCACATTTCATTAGGGAGACAAGTAAACAGATATACACACATACACATTCTAGCTAAGTGCTTTACAAATAATATCTCATTTGATCTTCACAACAATCCTGGGAGGTAGGTAAAGTGCTTATATCCTCATTTCATAGTTAAGGAAACTGAGAGTTAAGTGACTTGCCTAAGAATACGCGGCGAGCCACATCTGAACTCAGATCTTCCTGATTCCATAACCAGTGCTTTATGCACTGCACCACCTAGCTGCCTCTCCACCTGTCCATTTGGTTGTCTGTCTGTATATGTGTTTATTTATATATGTATATAAAATATACCAGTACAAAGATAAACTGAATAAATATAAACAAATAAAACAGAAAGAAGTTTAAGAGGGAGAGCCCTAGCATAGGTTCATAAGTCTTCCGCACGCATAAGCACAAATCCACAAAGCACAAGCACATGTGCACACACACACACACACACACACACACACACACACACACACACACACACACTTGCAATTTGAATTAAAACTACTTAAAAAGAGGACAAATGCTCAGAATACAAATAATTTCAGTTAACTATTATGAAAAACAAAACATCAGATACTCAATGGCATTGGTGATTTAAGTACCCTCATTAAGATTTTTCAAGATGTTTTTAAAATCTAATTGTAACTCCTCTCAGATAGTATCACATAATTTATCAGACTAAATCAGACTAAACCTCTGCCAGCCCATACTTCAGAAAAGACTGTGATCTGCCAGTGGTCATCTAACCTCTTCTTGAAGGCCTCCACTGAAGAGAAGTCTACTCCCCGGGGGGGCCTATTCCAATTTTTTGTTGTTGTTGTTCAGTCATTTCAGTTGTGTCTGCCTCTGTGACCCCCATCTGGGGTTTCTTGGCAAAAGATATTTGAGTGATTTGACATTTCCACCTACAAAGAAGTTTTACAAAGGAGAGAACTAAGGCAAACAGGATTAAGTGACTTGCCCTGGGTCAGGGCCTGTCCATTCCAGATTTAGATAATTAATTATTAAGAAGTGTTTCCTCACAACAAGCCTTAAGTTTCTTCTTTTGCAATTTGGCACTCACTAAAGCTGTCCTTTCCTCTGGTACCAAATAGAAGAAACCTAAAGAGAGTTACCAAGGCTACTTTGTGAATGTTTTCTTTTTCTAAGTTAAACACCACTACTTCCTTCAAACAATGCTTTTTTTTGGAGGGGGGAAGGCAGGGCAATTGGGGTTAAATGATCTGCCCAAGGTCACACAGCTAGTAAGTGTCAAGTGTCTGAGGCTGGATTTGAACTCAGGTCCTCCTAACTCCAGGGCTGGTGCTCCATTCACTGAGTCACCTACCTGCCCCAAACAATACTCCTATGGCATGAAACTGAGGTCTTTAAACCTCCTAGCTACCATTCTTTGCATGACATTTATCTTATAAATGCCTTTCCCTAAAAACAGCACCCTAAACTGAGCACAACATCATACATGTGGCCTGTCTGGGGCAGCATAGAGCAAAATTATAACATCTTCCTAGTCCTAGACACTATTCCTTATTCAATACAGTTCAAAATCACACTAGCATTTTTGGCTGTCATAACATAATGGAGGGGGCAGCTAGATAGCCCAGTAAACAGAAAATAGGGCCTGGAGTCAGAAGATTCATCTTCCTAAGTGCAGATCTGACTTCAGACACTTACTAGCTAGTTACAATCCTGGGTAAATAACTTAACCCTGTTTGCCTCAGTTTCCTCATCTGTAAAATGAGTTGGAGAAGAAAATGAAAAAAACATTCCAGTGTCTCTTCCATGAAGACCCCAAATGGATTCACGAAGAGTCAGACATGATTGAAAAATAACTTTTACAAAAACAACATCACAAATAAGGACTAATTTTAAAATACTTAAAGACTGACCTCATGTCTTTCCCTTGTCTCTAAAAATCCCCATTCCTTTCAGTGATCATCATCTAGTACATTGTCCAGTCCTCTCACCCCCCACCATGATTAGAAAGCATTTTCAACTCTTTGTAAATCCCCTACCCCCAGGGTATTTGGCTACAGCGTAGGGTACACAGAAACACTGAATAAATTCCTAGTGATTGACAGGCAATCGCAACTCGCATTTCTAAGGTACTCTGTGGGTTATAAAGTACCTTCCCTAAACTCAACCTAATGACAACCACAATGCTATGAGAAATGTAGGGAAAATATTATCCCCACTTTACATGTGTCATCACACACCAGCACTCTTGCCACTATACCACATGAGATTATTATAAATTACACAAAGAGAACTATGCATTCAAACACAGGAAAATGGCAATGTTATTGCAACTGGGGTGACCTAAATGAACTAATATATAGTAAAGTGAGCAGAATTTGGAGAAAAATTTACATAATGACATTAGAATGGAAAAAGAACTTTTAAAATAACAACAGAATAGTTGAATTTTTTTTTTAAACTTTGAAAGATTGAAAACATTTGGTCAATGCATGGATCCATGAGGACAAATGAAGAAATAATGCTACTCACCTCCAGAGAAGACAGGAATATGTCAACACATAAAAAGAGTCATGAATTTTTGGATATTGTCAATAACTGGATTTATTAGGCTGTTTCACTTTCGTATATTTATTTATTATGAAAATTGTGATTTTGCTTTTTTATTGAGAGTAGATTTATCAGGGAGAGAGATTTTTTAAAAAGCAAAAAAAATAAAGGCAACTGTGGGAAAGGTGGTACAAGCTGCAGGAAGTCAGTAGAAAACACTTAAATGCACATGGGCAAAGTCTATAATGGCTGTCAAAAACTAAATTCTAGTTTGGACTCATCTTCACAACTGACTACATTTCAACAAAACAAATATCATGCCTAATATAGTTACAATATAATGTATATCATACAGAGCAATCTACTAAAAACTAGTGGTTGGTTAGGATATTAATATATACTCTTAAGATAGGAGCCTATAATGCAATGAATTGCTTTTCCTGAAGTGGTAAGTTAAAGATGGAAAGATATATTTATAAACATCAATTTGGTAGCTGGGTGAAGAACATAATAGAGAAGGGTAAACTAGAGGCAGGGCAAATCAGAAGACTACAATTATCCCTTCCACATTGCAACTTTTCCTATCATGGTTTTGATATATCACGGGTCAGCATAAGAAATTAAATGGAAATTTGGGAGAGTTTTGCACAAGTTGCAAACAACACACAAATGCCAGCAGATGACACCAAAAAGGTTGAGAAACTCAGAAATGCATAAAATATATGTTTAGTATTTTATTATATTATCATATTTTATCTTAAAATACCATAATAATTCAGGCTTCTTCTCTGGTAAGAAGGGGGGGGGGTGTCAAAACATTTTACATGGATTCTCCAGAGTATGGGGGCACAGCTTCCCTAATCCCCATGATTTGGAAAGGATAATAGCATTTCAATCGTTCACCAATGCAGATTAATTACTGAACATAGGTGCTGGTCTTGTGAAACCTGGAGATGTGAGGAAAGTAGTGATAGTATAATCAGCAAGACTTGGCAACTGACTGAATATAGAGAATGAGGGAGAATATCAATAAGGAAAATCACAGAAAGAAATCAAAGAAGAGAAAAGAACCTTAATTTAGACAGAAAAAGGTAATAAAGCAATCGATTCTAAATATTTTCCAACATCTATCACAATAGCTTGTTTTATCTCACTTTAGCCTTAATCTATTTTCTTCATTCTTTAGTCCCATCTCAAATGAACAGTAAATAACTGCTCAACTGACCACATGGAAAAATATATGCCTATGGTAGAAAAGAAGTGACATATTGATGACAATGGGAATCAAAGTATTCCTACATAAAAACCAAACAGGAATGAATGGTAATCTAGTATACTGTCTGTATATGTCAAGAGAGAGAGATTAAATGATTCTATATAGTGATACCAATGATGTTAAAAATGTGTACAACATTTTCAAAAACAAGCCTTAACTGAGGATCAATAAAGCAACACTCTGTGCTGACAATGTGAGGAATTCAAAAAATGACTGTGAAAAATATCCAGGAATTTATGGCCCATCATTTTTAATATGGTGGTCACCAAAAAAATAAAGTCATCAATATTGAGAAGTTACACTAGAAAAGGGAATCATCTGACAAACAAAGTATAAACTTAAACAGTTCTTATGTGGGAAGTTAAAAATGGAAAAGATTCAAAGAAAGATTTTAAAGGTAAACATCATGCTACTTTGAGAAAGAAAAGCGGAAGAAACCTGAGTACAAATGTGGGGTGAAGTGATTTTTGGATTGGATTGTAACAGTCAGAGAAACTTAGGGAATTGTGGAGAGAAAAGAAGAGATACAAGAAAAAAAAACCATGGGATGGGAGAAATCTTCCTAAAAAAACAGGATGAGAGTCAAGAAAGAAGAAACTACAGGAAGCAAGTTTGAAGGCAGAAAGTACTTAGCAGTTTCATCAGGCAAAGAATAGGAGCACAGGGTAAAGGCTAACAGATTTGGAAACGAGATCATTAGTCCTAATACAATGGTAAAATCAGAAATAAACATGACTTTGGAGAGTAATTAAGTAGTGGTTAACTCCAGATAGCAAAGTTCTCTATTTTCAAGAAATCTGATAACAAAACGGAGATGGGGGCTGTAATTTAAGGGAGTTGGAAGGGTTAAGCTATGTATGTAGATACCCTTTTTGGGGGAGGGGGGGGGCCTGACTCAATTTGGAAATTCTTCTGGAAAAATTACACTGCAAACTATGTAGTGTTCTCAATGATCCTAAGCTGCTCACTATATGCTTTTTTAAAAAAAACACTAGTATTCTCCTAGATATGCTATCTTGCTCAAAATCATAAGCCACCTGATCTCAGAGGAATAATTATTTCAGGTAATCCAGCCAATGGTAGGTATAAACAGACTTTCAAGATATTATCATGGTCTGTGCACAAGAAGACATTAACACAGACATGCATGTCTGAAAAAGGGGTTAGGATTATTACACAATAAGAATGACAGACAATAAGAAGATGGTATCAACATAATATTAAAAGAACCATAAGAAGGCCTACAAAACATTGAGCAGATGATCAATGGAAGACTGGTAGAAAGACATGAACAATTAAAAGGTCATGACTAGATTATGCTCTGTACCACTGGGGGAATACTCAAATTGATAAGATTATGTAGCAACTGAAGTACTTAAATATAAGGATAAATTTACGCATATTTGCAGGTAGAGGATAAAAAGCCAGGGGAAAAGAAAGGATTACTTATTCAAGAGAACAAAGGCAATTCAATAGGTAAGGTTCCAAAGCAGTGGGGCAGGGGAGAGAAGGAAAGGGGAAAATGAAACAAATGGCAAAAGTAGACAAATTAACTACGAAAAAGATAAAGCTCTCTGGTTAAATTTGTTGAAAGAATTATCTAACTCTAGTCTTATCCTGACCATGATCTCCAAGCCCTACATTCTCAGCTCTTTTCTAGGACTTTCCTAGAAAGTGGCTCTACTTTTGTCTTTTCTACCTCAACCCCTCATTGAATCAGTTCAATTCCACGCTGTCCTTTACAGGTGAATTTCTCTTGCCTGTGGTCCAATCACCAATTATGCCTTGATAAATCTTGGTTTATTTCTTCTATCTGTTGTTCATTGTTCCATCATTTTTCCATCATGTCTGACTCTTCTTGACCCCACTTGGTGTTTTCTCAGCAAAGATACCGGAGTGGTTTGCCATTTCCTTCTCCAACTCACTCTACAGATGAAGAAACTGAGCTAGACTGGGTTAAGTGACTTTCCCAGGGTCCCACAGCTACTAAGTGTCTGAGCCACCTAGCTGTCCATTCCCTCAACTATTGCCTACATGTCTACTGACATGCTGCTAAACGTAACAGAAAAATCACCAAACTCTGCTAATTGGTTCTTATACAAAACTTACCTTACTTAATCTCAAGATCTCCACTACATTTAGGCAATCCTTTAATAATACCCTAATGAATTTGCTGTCCCATTCACTAAAGCAATTATTCCAAATCTTTATATCATTCCTCAAGCTTCTGTGGGTAAAGTCTCATCTTACCCTCTCAGCTGATGACCTAGCCTCATACTTCACTGAAAAAACTAAGGCCATTCAAGTGACATCTTCTCCAATCCAGGACATCTCACATCACTCAGACATCTTCTCCCACCATATACTCCTTTACCCTTGTCTCTCAGGAATGTGGCCCTTCTTCTTGCCAAGACAAACACCCATAAATGCATCCTTGATCTCATTTCATTTCTCCAGTACAATGGCTCCTTCTTCCAGCCCACTGTCTCTCAAATCTTATAGTTCTCCCTATGTATGGGCTCCTTTTCTAATACCTATAAACATGCCCATGTCTCTTCATCCTTAAAAAAAAAAAAAAAAGACCTCACTTGATCCCACCATCTCCACTACCTATTTAAATATAAATTAATTAATAAGTAATATTATGATAAAATTAAGCAGAAGCGTAGAGCACATCATCTTTTAAAATAAAAATATGGAAAATTAAATAAACCAGTATGTTTGCATAAATATATTCATATAACCAGAAAGGTATACATCAAAGCCTTTGGCAATTAACTAGCCTAGACTACATTTTATAACAAAAAGCCTAATTTGGAAAAACCTCCAATTATATTGTTATTGGCCCCAAAGCAGTATATACTGTTCTCAGAACTTTAAAAACATGAAAACGACCTTTGGAAGGAGAATAATGGTGGGGGGTGGGGGTGGGGGTTAAACTTCCACATTGTAATACTAAGTCATGCTCATTTGAGACAATTTCTAATTTTCCCCAAGAAAAGTGACAGACTTAAAAAGTACTTTCTAAGAGAAATAAATCTTCCTTGAGAGCAGCAAATTTTATCAGAACTCCACATGTTTCTTTAACAGTAGTTCATCAAATGATGAGAGAAATAAAATTAAAGTACCCAGTTAACATTATAAGTCAAACAACATTAAAACCAGAAACTATTGACAAAATTCCCTTGCTTGTTCATTTCAATAAATGTACAGAAATACAGGCATTCCATAGAGAATACTTCAAACAGTAGTAGGAGACCCCACACACATTGCCATTGCTATCGTTAAAAATTAAACAAAACAGTCTGCTTTGTCAGGATTACAAAAGTAAGGATGAATTATGCAACTACGCTGAGCTGTGCTAAAATTAAAGTGAAGATATTTTAAAAATAAAAGTTACATGGGTATGTATTATTCCTGTATTGGAAAAACAATGACACTATGACAAAACTTCATCCACAAACACATATGAAAACAATTATTTTTAATTAAAGTCTGGGCAACACAAATATTTTTTGATAATACAAATGGGAAACAACTTTTTTTTTGAAGGCACAGAAAACTGACTTTCAGATCTTAACTCTTCTATAATAAGGAAATTTTCCACTCCCACTGGACAGTCTAATAGGTACAACTGACTTCACAGGGCCATACCTAAACATGAGGAGAGAAAAACTGAGAAAGATAATTTTTAAAACTTTTCTAACTACAAGTCATTTAGACTAATTTAGGCAATCATCTTAAGATTTACCTGTGACAAACTTCAGTCAATTAATCAACAAGAATTTAAGTGCCAAGAAATGTGTTAGGTGTTGAGCATAGAGACAAATGTGAAGCAGTCTCTGCTCCAAAGATCTAAAATTATATAAAAAGAGACAACATGTACACATATAAATAATTTAGAATATATACAAAATAATACACAAACTGCATAGTAGGTTTGGGAACAGAAGGCACTGTTAGTTGGGAGATTAGGAGAGTGCTGCTGTGAACTAAATCCTGAAGAAAGGGATTTTAAAAGCCTGAGGAAGGGAATAAATTATAAGAAAAGAGACAACCCATGTAAAGGCAAAGAATAGGCAAGTAGAGTATCTTGCATGAAAAACAGAGATTCAGCTAATTTGGTTAGACTGTGGAGTATGGAAAGAGAAGCAATGTATGAGAATGGAAAGGCAGGTTGGAGGTCAGATTGTAAAGGGCTTGAAGTGACAAATGAGAGGTTTACATTTCGTTCCAAAGTCAGTAAAGTACCAGGGCATGTTACATCACTTTTGGAGGTTGACCTGGTTCAGGGAGAGTCTTGAGGAGGAGGGATCAAATAGAAGATGACTACAATAATACAGGAGAGTGGTGCTGAGACTCTGAATGACAGTGGTACCTGTCTATCAGTAGATATAAGAGATACAGTGGAGCTAGAAAGGGAAATACTTAGCAACTGAATGGATATATGCTGTGGAAGTAAGGAGACAAGGAGTAATACCTGGGTCACAAACCTGAGAAATTAGAAAAGTGACAGTGTTCTTTCCAAAAAAAAAAAGTAAGCTCAAAAGAGGAGGAAAAGATAAATGAGTTGTATTTTCAAAAATGTACACTTCAAGATATCTCCTTAACATCCAGTTTGAAATGTCCATTAAGCAGGTGGTGATGTGGAACTACAACTTGGGAATGTTGCTACGCCTGGATATACTGATCCGTAAATCATCTGCATAAAGATGATAATTAAACCCATAGGAGGTAATGAACTCATGATGTAAGAGTATGTAGAAACAAATTAAAAGAATTAAAGTTCATTTATTCAAGGGGCATAGCATTACACAGCTCAGAGAGTAGAGTTATAGAACATACAAAAATGCTTGCTACCTTGAAAGGGCTTATTATTTATAATAGGTCAACAAATCGTTATTAAGTAACTGCTATGTGCCAGGCACTATGTTAAGCCCTGGAGACACAAAAAGAAAAGTTTTTGCCCTCAAAAAGCTCACATTCTACTGGAAGAGGCAATTTTCAAAAAACTCTGCACATAAAAAACATACAGAGATTAAATAGTGCACAGGACCACTAGGTGGTACAGTACATAAAGCGCTAAATCTGGAGTTGAGGACCTGAATTCAAATCTGGCCTCAGACATTTCTTAGCTACATGACCTTGGGTAAGTTACTCAACCCTGTTTGCCTCGGTTTCCTTATCAGCAAAATGAGCTGGTGAAGGAAACTGAAAACCACTCCAGTATTTTTGCCAAAAAAAACCTCCCAAATTGAGTCATGAAGACACAACTGAAATGACACAATGACAAAACAGTGGATAGAGATGAATATATCTGGTTGAAAGGAGAAAATGAATAGGCTCAAATAATTTCACCACACTGAAGACTATAATCTCATCTATCATGGCTCTGAAGGAAAAAGATTTCTACCTATAAAACAAGTCTTCAGCCACAAGCAGATTATTATCATTTATTCTTTAAACATCAGTCTCCATCTCATAACCACTTTTTTCTTCTCTTTGTACAACTTCTTATCAAATAATTAAGTAAATTACTTAAACAGATTCATATCTCAACTGTATTCCTGGAAATGATTTGTTTGTATTTATATTTTTGTGTGGTTGCTAATTAGGAATGATTGCATGGTCATGTGTTTTCTCTTCTATTTACAGGGGGAAACAATTTCCTTTTTTTATGGTTTGGTTTGGAACTTTTCTAGGTATTTTGAGGTTGTATATTAACTGTGTATTTTAAAATGTTATTATTTAGAAAAAGAAATTAAATATGAATTACATACATAGCAATTTTATTTATAAACACCATCTCTGTTAACACTGGACATCTGCATTTGTGAAATTAATTGTCCACTCAATTAGCCAGTGTAGCACCATGTTTAAACTTCTGAAATGCTTTCTTCTTAATCCCATCCCACAGATATCCAGGAAAGGTTGTGGGTTTCACAAAATAAAGGGAATATTGATCAAGAATGTTAAAACTCAAATAAGGACCATTTTTTCCATTAGAATGAATGGAAAAATAGATTAGAAATCACCACATCCTACTTTAAAGAAACTAATTTCTTAAAATGAAAAACACTTATTTCCTAAATGCTATCATGGGATGTGAAAATTTAAAAAACCGGTTCATCAACTCAGCTTTTTATTTTTTCTGAATGCTACTCTGTCTAAAAGGTGTGTAACCATTGCTATTTTTTCCACCCTATTGTGATGTTAAATTTTGAAGTAGAAATAAGATGCTGGTTAATAAAAGCTAGTATAATAAATAGGTTTTTAACCTGGCTCCCTCCTACCTTTCTAGCCTTCTTAGACCTTGCCTGCTCCCCCTTCTCCACCCTGAGATCCATTAATTCTGGACTTTTTGCTGTTTCCTACACAAAACATTTCATCTCTGCTATTGCCCATGACTGAAATTATTTCCTACCTCACCTCTTCCTGGTTCCTTTGACTTCCAGATAATATCTCATGTTCTACAAGAAGCCTTTCCTATCTCTCTCAATGCTAATGCCTTCCCTTTAAGAGTATTTCCAAATTCTCCTATTTATATTGTTTGTACATAGCTGTTTGCATGTTTTCTCTCTATAAGAATGTGAACTCATTGAGAGTAAGGGTTATCTTTTGCCTTCTTTGCATCCTTAGCTATCTTTTGTCAGTGTTTGACATATAGTAGGGACTTAATAAATGCTACTTGACTTAGTTTCACTCATAATAATCACAATAATGGCTTTTGTTTATATAATGCTTAATATGAGTTATACATATACTTTATATAACTGGATACTCAAAACGGTCTCATGAAATAGGTAGGATAAATATTACTTTTCGAATTTTGTGGATAAGGAAACCAAGGCTTAGTGATATTCTTCAGATCACAGAGTTAATGGGGATGGATGTGGGTCTTCTGGCTCCAAGGGAACACTATATCAAGTTGCTTTCTCTTAATCAAGATCTTCTTTGTCCTCCAGTTATAATTTTAATATCATTGGAAGCAAAAGAAGAATCTAATTTCCCCCAACAGAAGGGAAAAGCTAATTTAGTTGAGTTCAGTGACATGATATGGTGACATTAAGGTCTACTTCTATGGTTCAGTTTCCATTTCATTTAGCTAGCAGTAAATAGCAACTGCTACTGTCCCACATTTTCTTTACTATAATTACTGTTGTAATGTTCTGTTTGTATACTCCTAACATTGTTATTCAAAGGTAATATTTTTTAGCCTTAAAAATAAAATAATTTTAAATCACAAATTTACTAGTAAAATTGTCATGACAACTTTAAAAATAATTTGATTGCTCTCATTCACACTCAAATTTATTCCTCTTCCTAAATTTGACATCGGAAAGGGTCAACGTAGCATTCACAGGACATGAAGTCAGACAACAATGCTGTGGTTCTAATACTCATTATAACTCTAGAGAAGTCACTGAACATCTCTGGGCATCCATTTCCTCAGCTATAAAACAGAAGACATATTTTACTATCTACCTCATAGAAATATTTTTACCTTTTTAAAAAATTTTTAAACTGTAAATCATTTTGTAAATGTGAATTATCAACAGTAATACTATTATAGTTGGACCAGGATGTAAACAATCAAAGAAACACTATGTCTTAATTTTGAAACACAGTATAAATTATCAATGCACTCTTTTAAAATAAAATAAAATTCCTCTTAGTTATTATCTTAACAACTGAAAGAAACATAGTGACGCAGCATGAAATTCAAGTCCCTCCACTAGTATGTACTACCTACATGGCTCTGTTTTCCCACCTTTCAATTTAGGTAACTCTGCAGCCTATAAAGTGCAGAATGTCTGCTCATTGGCAAGGGGAGAGGAAGTTTCCTCACTAGCAGTTCCTCCAATGTTGAAATCATACTTCCTACCTTCCTACCACCCCCATCTCCCATAATTACTTTAAAATGCAAGGAGTCAGGAAATATCTGACCATAATATCTGACCATAATAAAACAGGACCATAGGTTTAGAACTGGAAGGGGGTCACAGGATCACAGACGTAGAGTTGAAAGGAATCTTAGATATCAAGTCCAACACTTCCATTATATGTACATAAGGAAACTGAGACCCAGTGAGGATCAGTGACTTGACCAAGATCACATAGTAAAGGCTAGATTTGAACTCAGCGCATCTGACTGCTACTCTAGAGTTCTTGAAAATATCACTGCTTTTGAATTTAAGCATCAAAAATAAATATTCCTATATACAAAAAACAAAAAAGGAAATTCTGTTATATAATGCTTCAAGTGTCCATTAAATTCAACATGGTAGTAACAAAACTGTCCTGTTTGTCTTTTTAAACTGTTTATATTTTCTTCTCTGTACTTTTTGAAGGCTTTTTGGTCATTTTTGCCCCATTTATTGCATTTCTATCACAACTTGTTTACGAACTGTCATATTCTTTCTAATAAACCACATAGTTCCTGGGGGGTAGAGATTTCAAATACAGAAAAAGCATATATAGTTCATACTTTTTTATATCTGCCTTGTTTCTCCATGATGCCTTTATTTTGTACCATTGTCTCTCTCTCTCTCTCTCTCTCTCTCTCTCTCTCTCTCTCTCTCTCTCTCTCTCTCTCTCTCTCTCATACACACATACAAATGCAACATTTCTACTTTTAATCCAAAATACATGGGTTGAATGAGATGAGCTTTATAGTCACTTCCAGCTCTGATAGGTATGTCTGTGTGTGTGTGTTCATCCTTCGTTTCTGAAGAAGACCATGCCATCAGAGAAATGATGACATGACTTGCACTTGACTTTGCTTTGAGTAAGAGAGGGCTGTGCAGGTCACCAGCCTCACTTCTCCTCCACAGCCATCTGAATCCAGTGACCAGATACTCATCAGGATGACTGGAGATGACGCAGGATGAGGCAGTCAGGTTAAGTGACTTGCCCAAGGTCACACAGCTAGTGAGTGTCAAGGGTCTGATTTGAGATTTCAACTCAGGTCTTCCTGACTCCTGCACTGGTGCTCTATCCACTGCACCACCTAGCTTGCCCCATGTCTCTAAGTAATGAGAGAGAGAAAGGTGCTACGGGCATTATGGAAATTTAGCTGCTCAAATGTTTGTAACTGTGGGCATTTAAAAGCATCAAAAGCTCTAGATTTCACAGGCTTGGGCAATCACTGTTTTACTCACACGTATAAAAAGAGTAGTGATGAAAGGAACATTCCTCAAAGTGGCTCACCTTAGAAGTGGTCTTACTGCTTGACCAAAGTGTATTGTGTACCTGCTCTCTCACTGTTTGGCCAGTCCTAAGTTTGGCCACTGCTAAGTACACAGTGACAAGAATAACATTCTTTTATGAGCTAGCTGGCACAGTGGGTATATGCATTAGACTAAGGGAAAGGGACATAAGTTCAAATACAATCACAGACTTTTAGTGGTGTGATATTTGGGCAAGTCACTTAAGTTTTGTAAAGGAACTTGGTCTCAGGTTTTTCATCTGTAAAATGGAGATTTTTTTTAATGATAGTTTTATTTATTTTTAGATTTTGACATTCATTTCCACAAAATTTTGAGTTCCAATTTTTCTCCCCATCTCTCCCCTCCCCCCACCCTACCCCACCCTGCATTCTCATTACCCCTTCCCTCAATGTGCCCTCCCTTCTGTCACACTCCACCCTTCCCTTATCCCCATCTTCTCTCTTTTCTTGCAGGGCAAGATAAATTTCTATACCCCATTATCTGTATTTCTTATTTCCCAGTTACATGCAATAACACTTCTCAACATTCATTTCTAATATTGTGAATTTCAACCTCTTTCCCTCCCTCCTTCCTTCCCCACCTATCCCCATTGAGAAGGCAGGCATATATGGAGACATATATGGACTAACCATACATATAGGCTATATATGTGTTGTTTTGCAAAAGACTTCCATAATAATCATGTTGTGTAAGACTAACTATATTGCCCTCCATCCTACCATTTCCCCTTTTTTTCTATTCTCTCATTTGACCTTGTCCCTTACCAAAAGTGTTTATTTCTAGTTACTCCTTTCTCCCATTTGTTCTCCCTTCTATCATCCCCCTCACCCCACTTGTCCCCTTCTCCCTCACTTTCCTGTAGTGTAAGATAGATTTTCATACCAAACTGAGTGAGCATATTATTCCCTCCTTAAGCCATATGTGAAGAGAGTAAGCTTCACTTTTCCCCTCTCACCTCCTCCCTTTTCTCCTCCATTGAAAAAGATTTTTCTTATCTCTTTTATGAGTGATAGTCTGCCCCATTCCATTTCTCCCCTTCTCCTCCCAATATTTTCCTCTCTCACCCCTTAATTTAATTTTATTTTTTTTATGGATATCATCTCTTCTGATTTCAACTCAACCTGTACTCTCTGTCTATGTATGTGTGTGTGTGTGTGTGTGTGTGTGTGTGTGTGTACGTGTGTATAATCCCTCCACCTACCCAAATACTGAAAAAAGTCTCAAGAGTTAAAAATATTGTCTTTCCATGAAGGAATGTAAATAGTTCAGCTTTAGAAAGTCCTTTATGATTTCTCTTTCCTGTTTACTAAAATGGAGATGATAATAACATCAATCTCATAAGGTTCTGTAGGCTCCAATTAGACAATATGCACAATGCTTTGCAGATTGTAAAGTGATATATAACTACTAGATTGTGAGTTCTTTGAGGGCAAGGATTAGACCTCATCTCTTCTTGTATTCTCAGTGATTACCATAGTGCCTGGCATATAGAAGGGTGCTTAATAAATATTTATTAGTGAACTGATAATAACTGTTATCATTATCACCAACTCATTTATGAAAATTTGATCTAACATTTGAGCAATTAGATAACAAAATACAAATAGTCATCATATTTATCTAAAACCATTCATATTCACTGTATGTCATGGGGACACATTCTCCAGTTTCCTTCATGACTCAGTGCAAGTGCTAACTTTTATATTGTCTTTCTTGCTAATCTCTACCTGCTAAGGCCCTGCCTCCTTCCAAAAAATTTAAAAAATACTTTGAATTTATCTTGTGTATGTTTTTATATTTTCATGTGCACACTGTCTCCCACAATAAAATGGAAGCTCCAAGAGGGCAGGAACTATTTCATGTTTGTTTTTGTATACAAAGTACAGTGTCTGGCATACAACAAGCATTTAATAATTGCTTGCTGACTGACTGCCTGATTAACAATGAGTTGGTCTCAAAAGCAAAAAAAAAAAGAGAGAGAGAGTTGACTGGATCATCATGAGTATCACAATCATAAACTTTCACATTTAAAAGGGACCAAGAAGCCCTTGTACAACTCTGCATACAGTGGTCTTTGAGCTCCTTACTGAGAATCCCTACCACAAGGAAATGTTCCAAGGCTCACTATTGCTCTAATTGTTAGCAAGTTATTCTTTGCACCAAACAGAAATATATTTCTTTGCAACTTCCTTCCATTGCTCCTACTTATGTCCAGCATGTCCAGTCCTAGCGAAGAGTTTCCTAGGAGCATGATGATGGTGGACTCAAATGCAAGGAACATAGCTGGTTCCTGTGAGTGTGGGACATGTATGATTATTTTCACTGTCTCCTCCATAATGAGAAAGTCTTATCCCTCCTTTAGTCTTATCTTTGTCCAAAACATAATGGAAGGAGAAGGGGGGAAGGGAGGGGAGGGAGAGAAGGAAATAAAGACCTTGATGCTGAATTCCACATTCACCAACAGCATCAGATCCTTCTGTGCTATATTATTCCTGATATTTCTTTTTCAGGACTATGTTCTTTCATGTTCATCCTGTTACTTGTTCTAACTTCCATCTTCTATGTGTGTTTCTAAAATTCTGAGCTGCTCAATGAGTTGACATCAGTCTTTGTGGGTAAGTGCTTTTCTACCTCATGGAAATCATTTCATTGAGTTCAAACTCATTCCTGAGAGTATCACATTGCTTTAACACTGATTTATCATTCTAAATGTTAGGCCATTGGTTCTCACCAGTGTATGTAAAGCAAGAGACAACAGGGAACCACTGGAATTTACTGAGCAAGGAAGGGATATGACCGGATATTAAGGAATATCACTTTTGCAACTATGTTGAGAGTAAATGAGAGAAGGGACAGACTTGAGGCAGAAACAAGTAAACAGTACTAATAATTAGAACAAGCAATGAGTAACTAATATACTATTATAATAATCCTAATAAGAGGTACTGAGGGCCTGAACTAGAAGACATCTACGTGAGTATACAAAAAGGGGATAGGTGAAGGACATGTAATAGAATTAGAAATGAGAAAACATTGAAAAGTAAATATGCATAGGCTATCGAAAAAGGAAGAGTGGAGGATGACTCCAAAGTGAATGAAAGGGTGGTGGTGAGCACCAAAGAAACAGAAGTTTGGAAGAGGAGTGAAATGGGGTGGATATCATTGAGTTCTATTTTGGATGTGTTGAATTTGAGATGTATATAGAATTGTTTTAAACATACAATAGGAAGTTGGTAATGATGGACTAGAGCTAGATACATAGTTCGTAGAGTCATCAACTTAGAGGTAATGAATGAAATGAAATGAAATCTGCTGTGGTCCCTAAGAAAGTGTAAAGAGAGAATAAATTAAGAACTTTGGGGAACATCCACCTTGTGTGAGGGACCTGAATGAAGATCTAGCAGAAGAAACTGAGCAGTGGTCAGACAAGTAGAAAGAGAACGAAAAGAGAGTAATGCCATGAAAGCCCAGGGAAAGGAGTGTTCAGGAGGTGAAGGGGATCAATAATGTCAAATATTGCATAGAGATCAAAAAAGGAGAACTAAAACAAAGCCATCAGATTTGATGATTTGAAGATTACTAGAACGAGAAGTTTCATTTAAATCACAAGGCTGACAGGGAAATCTTAAGGTATTGGAAGGGAGTGATATTAGAGTAAGTAGAAGCAACATATGCAGACACAACTTTTGCTAGGACTTTGGCTGTGAAAGAGAGGAAAGATAGCAAAGTGATAGATTAAGAGTCAAGAGAAGGGTTCTTGGAGACAGTGATGCCTGTGAAGTGGGCTTTAAAAGTTCATTAGGCAAGTAGGGGTCAAAATAAAAAAGGTAAATTGCACTGAGTATATCTGCATTAAAAACAATGCTCATCAATAAGTTTTACTGAGCCATGGCTCAATAAGCACGCACATTCTAGCGCTGACCATATTACTGGGGAACAATAAATAATATATTGAGTCAAACTTCTTTTGACAAGAAGAAAGAGATGGAAGGAGAAGAAATAAAAGTGCAAGAAAATGATTTTTCTCTGCTAGTGAGTGGTAATAAAAGTGTTGTGCCAGTGAGGTGCATGTTCTTATGATACTAGAAACTGCTGTCCTAGTCCCACTATGAATTTCCAGGCTGCAACAATTATTGTTTGTAATGATACCAAAAATGAGTACAAGAGATGAAACATTTCTAACACACCATTAAAACTGAGACAGGGATTATTTTCTGTGAGGTTCTACTTTCATGTTATTTTTACAAGTGGTAATAATAAAGTACCAACTAAAGCAATCTGAAATAAAACAAAGCATGTTATCAATGAGCAAAAATGAGAATTTCTATCACATCCACACAAAGAGTTAAAGGGACACTTTATTCACTTAAAATGCTTTCATTAATTTAAAACTCACATTACTGATATACTTTAAAAAGCACACAGTACTGCTAATCAATATTCAAAGCACAGTTAGAATATAATGAAAAATGTTTGATGAGAATATTTTACAAATGAGCAAAATTTACAAAAATTAAAATGTTTTGTTCAAACATTTTATTTTTAGGAATAGTTGTCCTATTTTATTTATATCTATTACCATAAATAGCAAATGACAATGATAATATTAGTAAAAAACAACAACAACAACAACAACAACAACAAAACCCAGAAATTTACCACTACGGTACAATTTAATGTTGCATAACAAAAATTCTTAGAAGACATTATTATTAAATACTTTAGTAATTTAGGAGAATTTTTTCCTCTATAAAATATTCAATTACTATACTATCACATGCTTGGGAAAATATTATATTGAACTCAAGGATGGTACTGAATATTTTATGAAGAAGTTTGAAAAGATCTTACCCCGTATTGACAGAAATGATTTCTATCAGTGGATTTTTTCTTATCTTTGGCAAATCCAATCGAGCACCCCCCAAACGTTTTCCATTAGATTTTTTTTGACCCAGGAGTCTCACAGAGTGACCTTCAAAAGAAGCATACAAATAGATTTTAAAATGAGGCATATGATTTCACTTTAATTTACAATTCCTGACAAATACTTTGGTGTTTGTAAATATATGAATGCTTGTTGAACATATTTATATTAGCGTTTATAAATATGTTAATGTTTGTAAGAGTTTTGGGATACTCTGTATTTAACTATCTTTTTAAAAGACCACAGCAAAAATGTATGTAACATCTCCTTCATAACATTATTTAAGTAAAATGTTTTCCTTGAGGCTACAGTCTAAATGTGTGGTGTTTTCATAATTTCCATTTTGTACTGAGTAGACTGAAGGGAAACTGAGTGATAACTTCATAATCATTTTTTTGACATGCAAGTTCTGTCTTTTTTATTTATAATTGTTTAATATTTTATTTATTTACATGTAAAAAACCAATTTCTAACACTTGTTTTTTAAATTTTTGAATTCCAAATTCACTTCCTCCTTCCTCATCCCATCCCTCATTGAGAAGGCAAGCAACTGGATACAGGTTATACATGTGTAGTTATGCAAAACAATTCCATATTAATCATGGCGTAAAAAGAAAACAGGCAAAAACATACAACAAATTAAGGAAAGGTTTTTGCTTTTGTTTTTAAGTATGCTTCCATTTGCAGTCACACTCTCTCAGTTCTCTCTCTAGGGATAGACAGTATTTTTCATGACAAGACCCTCAGAAATGTCTTGGATCACTGAACTGCTGAGAATATCTTAAGTCATTTATAATTGATCATCATACAATATTGCGGTTACTACACAACCTTTCCCTGATTCTGCTCAATTCACTTTGCATCAGTTCATGTAAGTCTTTCCAGGTTTTTCTGACAACATAATAGTATTCCACAACAATCATATTCCATAATTTGTTCAGTCATTCCCTGATGGGCATTCCACCAATTTCCAATTATCAGTCATTAGAAAAATGCTGCTAGAAATATTTTTGTATATTTAGGTCCTTTTCTTTTTTGTTTTTTCATCCCTTTGAGATAAAGACCTAAGCTACTGTTGATTCAAAGGATATGTGTGGTTTTATAGGTCTTTGGACACAGTTCCAAATAGCTCTACATAATCACTGAATTAGTTCACAAGTGCACCAATAATGCCATTCCCCCTCAACTCTTCCATCTTCTTCTCTACTGTAAAAGTTCTTTCATGTATCTTTTATGTCAGATAATTTACCCCCATTCTACCTCTCCCTTCCCCCTTCTCCCACGACATTCCTCTTTCTCACCTCTTACTTTTATTTTTAAAAATAACATTCCATCATACATCCATGCCCTCTGTCTATGTACACTCCTTCTAACTTCCCTAATAATGAGAAAGTTCTTAGAAGTTACAAAAGTCATCTTCCCATGGAAGAATGTAAACAGTTTAACCTTATTGAGTCCCTTTATGATTCGTCTTTTCTGTTTACCTTCTTATGCTTCTCTTGACTCTTGTATTTGAAAGTCAAATTTTAAATTCAGCTCTGGTCTTTTTATCAAGAATGCTTACAAATCTTCTATTTCAATGAATGTCCAATTTTTTCCCTGAAGGATTATGCTCAGTTTAGCTGGGTAGGTAATTCTCGGTTGTAATCCTAGCTCTTTCCTTCCAGAATATCCTGCACCAAGCCCTCTGATCCTCCAATGCTGAAGCTGCTATATTTTATGTCATTCTGACTGTGGCTTCATGATATTCTGACTATGGGTCCATATATTTTTCTGACTGCTTGCAATATTTTCTCCTTGACATGAGAGATCTGGAATTTAGCTATAATATTCCTGACAGTTTTCATTTTGGGATATATTTCAGGATGTGATCAGTAGATTCTTTCAGTTTCTATTTTATCCTCTGGTTTTAATATATCAGAGCATTTTTCATTGAAAATTTCCTTGAAATATGGTGTCTAGGCTATTTTTGATCATGGCATTCAGGCAATCAAAAAATTCTTAAGTGATCTCTCCTGGATCTATTTTCCAGGTCACGTGCTTTTCTAATGAGGTATTTAACATTTTCTTCTATTTTTTTTTCCTTCTTTTGATTTTGCTTTACTATTTCTTTATGTCCCATGGAGACATTAGGGCCCACCTGCTCAATTCTAATTCTTAAGGAATTATTTTCATCACTGAACTTTTATACCGCCTCTTCCACTCAGCTAATTCTACTTGTTAAGGAGTTCTCTTTTTCCATTTGATTAATTCTACTTTTTAAGGAGTTCTTTTCTTCACTTAATTTTTATGCCTCTTGTATAATTAGGCCAAGTTTGTTTTTTAAGGTGTTATTTTCTTCAGTAACTTTTTTGGTGCTTTCTTTACCAAGTTGTTGACTCTCTTTTCATGATTTTCTTGCCTCACCCTCATTTCTTTTCCCTATTTGTCCTCTATTTCTCTTATTTGATTTTTAAAATCCTTTTTTGAACTCATTCCAGAATTATTCTTTTCAGCCTGTGACCAATTCATATTTTTCTCTGAAGCTTTGCATGTAGCTCTTTTGATTTTGTTGTCTTCTGCATTTGTGTCTTGATCTTCTCTGCCACTATCATAACTTTGAATGGTCAGGAATTTCTTTTGTTGTTTGCCCATTTTCCCAGCCTATTTCTTGACTTAAAGTTGAGCTCTGCTCCCAGAGTGGAGAGGCACTGTCCCAAGCTTCAGGACTGTCATGCTGCTGTTTTTTAGAATGAGCTCTAGGAGTCTTTTTAGATTTTTGGCTCTTCCAAGGAGGTATAATCTAAGGAGAGGTGTGGTCACTACTCTCCTGGTCTGTACTTTGATCTCTAAGTGACTACAAGTACTCTTTTCTGTCTGGAATGGTGGCCATGGCCCCCACTCCCCTGTAGCTACAAGTTCTGGTGTGCTAGTGCTTTTCCTTGCCATGGAACTGTGACCAGATCCTAGTATGGGGAATGCAACAAAGCCTTGCACCTAGTACCAGCAAAGGGACTCCTGTAATCACCTTGTGACCAGGTGTCTGATCCCCTTACCCTCTGTGGGCTGAGAACACTAGAAGAAGCCACTGCTACTGATTTAGTCTCCCCCAGTGACTGTTCCTGGTTTGGTGGGGCATTGTCTGCTCAATGTAGCCTGTACTCTACTCTCATTCTGGTATGATAGACCTTTCCTGCCAACCTTCTATGTCACCTTGGTCTGGAAAATTGTTTTATCCTATTCTTTTGTAGTTTTGATACTTCAAAATTTATTTTCAGGCATTATTTAAAGTTGTTTGGAGGGCAATTTGAGAGTCCTCAGGCGAGATCCTATCTTTTCTCCACCATCTTGGCTCCACCTCTTGATAATTTCACAATCCAAAAGCGAAGATGTTCCAAAAGTTTAATGCATAGATAGGAATTTTCCAATTCAATTCAATATTTACTAAGCAGCTACTACTATAGCTAGACTCTCAGTAGGGAAGATAAGTTAAGGAAGAGATGGTTCTTGTCCTAAATGAATTAACAACCTTTTAGGTTCCCTCATATTCATTAACCCTCTCTGTCCCTTGATTGATAAAAACAAATTATCCAAAGCGACCTCCCCCCCAAAAAAAGTTGACTCAATAAGTGTAGGTAAAATTACATTTGAGGGTAAGATTTCTTTTTAGTAAAGAAAGAAAATCCCTAATTACACTGCAAAAGCAAAAACAGAGAGTAGAAAGATCTGTATATACAAAAATATGGATTAAAGAAAAATAAAATACAAAATTAACAAAAAAGAATTATTAAAATTACTTTGATTGCAAAACCTCTAAGGGATACAAGATGCTAACCCATTGTTTTTACAAGCGATGTACATTTGCATTTGTACACTCACATTTAAGGATGGAGACTGAATGAATAAACCAATCACCCTATCCTAATTAAAGAGACAAGATAATCCGTCCTTCATATCTTCATGAAGTGCGAACTCTTACACAGTATCCACTAAATAGGTTTCAACTAATTGTGGTCGGGGCCTAGGTATCTTACTGAATCAATGATTTAATCAGTCAACCAAGGGCATTAGACTTCCTGCAAAAAGTCCTTTAAAGCTGTTGAATGAAATGGAGTGGATATGACCAACAAGATGGAAGACTAAATATTTTCTCTGATGCTCAAGATCTCTCAAATGTCTCTAAGAGACATTATACATCAAAGATGAAGCAACTTTGGCCGTATCCATGGTCTCAGATACTAAGAATGCAAACAAAGGCAAAAACTCCACAAGCTAATGCCTAACTAGAGCTCATTCAGCACCCTGGTGCCTCACCGCCAACCATGCCACCGCAAGGATACACTAGGAATTCGAACCATAGGTTTGAAACAAAATGCAACCCCAAGAGCCAGCAGCACTTCAGCAGTATTCTGTGCTACAGAAAATCTCTACAGAAGTATGGAGAAACAGAGAAAAGAGGTGGAACAAGTGTCCACATAGCAACATCTGCTACCACCTCCTCTGTGTGTGTCAGAGATTCAATCTCTAAAGAAATCACCCACCTACAACCAGTAACTACTGTGTACTGCTGGGCCAGCAAACCTAAGGAACAGAGGAAATGGGAAGAAGGAAGGTATCAGGGGGCAGTAGTACTCCCCAAGCCTGAGAGGAAAAGCTTAGCATCCAGCTAGTTCTTTCCCCAAAAAGTCACCTGGGGTAGACACCCAGGCTGGTGAACCTGTCAATTGCCCAGTGAGGGAAAAGGCTGAGACACTTTGAGATCCAATCCCCAGGAAAAATACCATCAGAAAAAAAGGAGTCAGAAACTGAGCAATAGAAGGAAATAAGGAAGAAAAAGGCTGAAATAATCTAAAAAAGACTGAAATAATCAAAGATTTTAGGGGGAAGAAAAGTCTTAAAGATCTTGAGCATCAACTGACAAATTAACATGGAAAACATTAACAGCAAAAGGAAATATGGCTTCCAGATCTAGTAAATAAGATCAGTCATCTATGAATAATCGCTAAAACAAAGGCAAAAGATTCAATACCTGATGAGACTGAGGATCTTGTGGATTTTGAAGAGAACATGGAACCACAATTCACTGTTCCTGAGTGGTTAAAAAGAATAATGAGGCTTGAGGGAGGAGAATTTATGGCCTGCAGAGCAGAAATAATTGGCAAAATAGAATGAAATGGATTGACACATCCCAGGAATTGTGTTGGTTCTGGCTATACCCAGAGGGTTTTCTTGTAACTCAGGGAGTTCTAGTTTCTGGAAGCATAAAGGAGAGAGTCTTGACTATTTGAAGGGAGCGTCATATGACAGGGCTGATTTCTTTTGTACAATCCCTGAAGTTTATTTGTAATTTTATGCAATCAATTTAAAGCTTAAACTGAGATGTGTTGGTTTTGTCCCCACTGTCTTTTTTTTTCTTCTTTAGTCCTCTGGAGCAAGCCTTCCTTCTCATTCTCCTAAGGGCTGTCAAGACTGCTTTGCATTCTCTTAGCTCTGCTTTGTCCCCATGTTCCTGTTCCTGAATTGACCTTCCTTATAAGCACAGTGATGGAACTAGATTTCACCAGGAATTGTTTCCTTGTTTGTTCACTTGGAACCATAGGAAACATGAGGGAGATGATTTGGATTTGTGTTGTCAAAGGCAATTAGGTGCACTATATTTAGGGGAGTGATTCCAGGAAGTAGTTTAAAATTTTATGATTAGGTGACAAGTTGACACTGAAATTGTCATTTTCCTAACTCTAAATGAATACAAGCTTTTAAACTATAAAAAAAATAAAAAAGGAAAAAGCCTTTGAGAGGGAACTACTTGGAGGATGAGAAAGAGAAGACACTGCTTTCTCCTGACCTGCCCCTCATAAGAAAAGGCCTTTGTGAACTTGGGTGGTTTGGAGAATTTGCATTTATCAGGATCAGAGCAAAGTCCCCAGGACAGTAAATGCCTTGTACCTGGAGCTACTGTGTAATTAATCCAATCTTCCTATCCTCCAAAGGTCACAAAATACTCAGGGAAGACGTAAATGTAATAATGTAATGTTGAAATACTTAAATTCAGAGAAAGTTTGTTTACTTCAATTATTCTGAAAATAGTGAGGGAACTAATAAAACTTAACTTCATCATGAAGTAACTAATAAAACCATCAGTCACAGCCTTTTCTAAAATGACTTTAATAATTACACTACATTAAGTAATTTAAAAAATAATGTGCATTCAATATGAAAATTCCTACTCCAAGGTAACAACAGAGCTCAGAGTCAAGCACAGCACTTGGTATATCAGACCCAGATTTTCAAGGCAAGTTAAACTTTTCAATCAAAAGTCCAGTTAATGAATAGGTAACCAAGATTGGCATGATAACATAATAGTAATCTGAGAGACGCCAAAAGTTCAATAATGACTAAGCAAAGGCATACTTTTTCACACCAGCATGATATAAATTTCATTACTTCCCACTGTGATTTCAGTCATATGCAGCCTGTACTAATAACATTTGATAAATTATTCATCTTCCCCATCTACATGCAAATAAAGGGATATATCTCTGCCTGATGATATAATGAATTATTTTCCAATCCAGTGGTTCATTAAAAAGCTAAAGACCTAACTTTAAAAAAAGAAACTAAAAATGATAGGATAGTACAGGTGAAAAAGAGAAATAATAAGAGAACATCTCTTCATACTTGACTAAAGATTAAAGCAAATTCAGAGAAAGATATAAAACAGTCTACCAGTCTGAAATTATTGTTTTAAACATGTGAGCTTCTATAACTAATTTTACTCTAAATGAAATTGCATTCTAAGTATATATGTTTAAATTTAATTGATGAAATACTTGTAGTTACTATAATGAAAAGTTTACTATAATAGTAGTCACATGGGGTTCATTTCTTTGTTATCACCATCTTCAACCTGATACATCATGATAGAACACAATATAAACAAAACAAGTATGAGAAGTCACAAAGGTATTCCAAAAACTGGCATATTATTTTAGAGGACAAAAAAGCATAGAGAATTAAGTAGCATAGGAAAATTTCTTTCACAGTAAAAGCCAAAAAGGTCAAAAAGTTGAATGAGTAAAAGGCAGTATTCAGTTGATGGGAACAATGATGGCAATGCAAATGTCAAGTTGGGTATTCTAGCTGAATCTACATTTTAAATATGAATAACATAAGACTATTTCTTCAGTGTATCTTTCTTATTTGGTAATAATCTATGGGAAAAATGTCAAAAATGTATATCTGACTATAGACCTAAACCAAAAGTTTTTGCCTATGAGAAAGAACTAAAGAAGCCATATGCTTAATAAACCCACAAAAATCATTTGCATTTCTACATATTACTAATAAAGCCCAACAGAAAGAGATACAAAGAGAAATCCCATTTAAAGTTACTGTAGACACTATAAAATATTTGGGAGTCTACCTGTCAAAACAAACCCAGGAACTATATGAACACAATTACAAAATATTTTTCACACAAATAAAGTCAGATCTAAATAAATGGAAAAACATTAGTTGCTCATGGATACACTAAGGAAATATAATAAAAATGACAATTCTACCTAAATTAATTTATTTACTCAGTGCCATACCAATCAAACTACCAAAAAATTATTTTACAGAGCTAGAAAAAATATCAAAATTCATCTGGAAGAACAAAAGGTCCATAATATCAAGGAAATTAATGAAAAGAAATGCTAGGGTAAGTGGCTGAGCCATACCAGATCTCAAATTGTATTATAAAGTAGCAATCATCTGGCTAAGAAATGGAGGGGTAGATCAGTGGATTGGGCTGGGTCCACATGACACCATAGTGAATGACAATAGCAGTCTGTCTATAAACTCAAGGAACCCAGTTTCTGGGATAAGAACTCAGTTTGACAAAAACTGCTGGGAAAATTGGAAAATAGTGTGGCAGAAATTGGGCATAGACTAACCCCTAACACCATATACCACAAAAAAGTTCAAATGGGTAGACGATCTAGGTATAAAGGCTGACACTATAAACAATTTGGGGAGTAAGGAACAGTTTATTTGTCAGATTTATGGAAAACTGAGGAATTTATGACCAAAGAAGAGATAAAGAACATTATGAAGTGCAAAATGGACAACTTTGAATATATTACATTGAAAAGGTTTTTACAAAAAAACAAAAAGCCAATGCAACCAAGATTAGAAGGGAAGCAGAAAACTGGTAAATAACTTTTACAACTAATGTCTGTGACATTTCTAAAATATATAGAGAATTGAGTCAAATTTACAAGAATACAAGTCATACCCCAACTGATAAATGGTCAAAGGATACAAACAAGCAGGTATCAGAGGGAGAAATTAAAGCTATCTATAGTCCTATGAAAAAAATGCTCTAAATCACTATTGATTAGAGAGATGCAGATCAAAACAATTCTGAGGTGCCATATCATACCTATCAGATTGGCTAACATGACAAAACAAAAAAATGGTAAAGCTGGAGAAGATGTGGGAGAGCTGGAACACTATTTCATTGTTGGTGGAGCTGTGGGCTGATCCAACCATTTTGGAGAGCAATTTGGAACTATGCCCAAGGGGATATAAAAATGTGCACACCCTTTGACCAGCAGTATGGCTTCTAGGGCTATACTCCAAAGACATCATAAAAATGGGAAAAGGACCCACAGCGTTCAAAAATATTTATAGCAGCTCTTTCTGTGGTGGCCAAGAACTGGAAATTAAGGGGATTCCCATCAACTGGGGAATGGCTGAACAACTTGTGGTATATGAATATAATGGAATACTATTGTGCTACAAGAAATAATGAACAGATGGACTTCAGAAAAACCTGGGAAGACTTACATGAACTGATGCTGGTGAAGGGAGCAGAACCAGAAAAACATTATACATAGTAAACAGCCACAGTGGCAAGGACTGTTTTTGATAGACTTAGCCCTTCACAACAATGCAAGGACTTACAACATTTCCAGAGGACTCATGATGGAAAATGCCATCCAGATCCAGAGAAAGAAGAACTATGGAGTTGGAACACAGAATGAAGCAGACTATTTTCTCTTTTGTTATGTTTTTTTTTTTTATGCTTTCTTCCATTAGTTTTAATTCTTCTATGCAACCTGACTAATGTGAAAATGTGTTTAACAATAACATATGTGTACAGTCCATATAAGACTGCATGCCATTTTTGGGAGAAAGGGAGAAGGCAGGGTAGAAAATTTGAAACTTATGGAAGTGATTATTGAAAACTGAAAACAAATTAATAAATTTGGAGGAAAAAAATAAGCCATATGCTTCTTGACAACATGTGTTATAACTTCTAGACATCTATATTCTATCACATTCCCTTTCTTTCTACCAGTCCAACTATCAATAAAAACCCCAAACACTGATTTACAAATCAATATGTAACTATCCATTGAATGGTAAGGTTATATGTTAAATGGGTATCAAAGATATGATCACCAATGAATCACACATCACATAAATGCTGTTCCTCATTATGCAGGAATCAACCTTTGTTCTTGGCCCTCGGCAACAAGAAAGTAGGATACTTTAAAACAAAATCTACAAATCTGTTTTAGAATGCCACTCCACATTGCAGGAAAACCAAAAATCTGGCAACACTCCTATTTTTTTTCTGTAAAAGACTATAAAAAGATCTCCATTCCTTCACTTCTCATATGCTACTTGACCCACCTATTTTTAAAAGTTGTTCATTGTTTCTTTGAGGTAGTTCTACAATGACGCTCCTCACTACCATAGAGACCTGGTGCCAAGTTTCCTTGATCTTTTAGATTTTGTTTCCCATTTAGTCACTTTCCCACCATTTCAGTCCCAGACAGTAAACATTATCTCTGAAGATCTACTTGAACCCTTTTGAAGGGGTTGGCTTACTGGCAAAGTTCGTATTAAAATAATTGGGCTATTCACAAGAGATGAGAAAGGAAGGGGAGGTTGACTAAAAAGTAAACTACAATCACCAAACCTATCAAGTTTGTACGGCCATGGTTTGACTTCAAACAATTTAAAAGAAAAATTGTAATTGCAATTTAAATCAGTGGAAAAGAAGGCTCAACTTAATATTTTTCCCTACAAAATGTGCATATTGAACAGTGATGATGAGGCTTTAAGGTGTACAAAGTGATTTGTACAGGTTATCTCATCTGATCCTTACAATATCTGTGTGATGCGGTAGCTGTTACTAGTCCCATTTCAGAGATGAGGAAATTGAGGAATAGAGAAGTTATGTGAATTGCTTTGAATCAGAATTCAAATTTAGGTCTTCCTGACTCCAATATTCTTTCTTCTGTGCCACCTCACTTATCTGAATATAAACTTGGTATAAATTATTCACAACTCAGAGGAAGAAAAATGGTGAACTTCAGATCAGAGAGTCAGAATACAAACATTTATTAAGTGTCTACTATGTGTGAGACTGTACCAAGCACTGGGGAACAAAAGAGGGAGGGACAGAAAAAAGGAGAGAGGGAGGGAAGGAAGAAAGGAGGGAAGGAGGGAGACAGTTCCTACTCTGAAGAAGCTTATAATATAATGGAAGAAGACAACACAAAAAAAAGGAAGCTAAAAAGGGTGTTTAGGAAGGAGAACTGTAAACTGCTGGGAAATTAAGAGATGGATGATCAAGACTTAAATGGAGGTTTTAGGAGGAATTCTTCAGTCCACCTTCCAATCAGACAAGCTAAAGGTACTGATGAGGTCTGAGTACCAAGGCTGACCTGGTCTTGCAGGATGAAGTTCCTATTGATGAGTTTCCTAGCGGCATGGTAGAGACAGGTGGGGAAATGGAGATTAGCATTAATGCCCATCCATACCCTCCCTCTTTCAATATATCCTTTCTATCTTGTAGGAATTTTGTAAAGTATCAGATAAATTCATTCCATATTAAAGTACACAGCAGACAGACAGATACTGCTGGAGAAAGAGATTCCATTTAAATAATGCCCCACGAGAGAGACTATATTTAACTACATTGAATTTATAACTACTAATGATAAACATTTCAGGTGTTAATATAAAATAGATTTTGAGGTATAGGATTTTTCAAGTACCCTTTGTGAAATGCTACACACTAGAGGCAATCAACCAGTATGTACAACGTAGGTTCTTTTCAAAAACAAAATACAGTTTTCAATAAGCTGAATTTAAAAAGAAACAATTAAGCAACTTCTACCGGCAAGGCATTGTACTAGGTGCTTGAAATCAAGCCAATTACCTAAGAAAAAGGAAGGGGAAGTTGGCTAAAAGATTAAATAAAATCACCAAACGTATCAAGTCTCTACAATCATAGTTTGATTTAAATCAATTTAAAAGAAAAGTACAACTTAAGTCATTGGACAGAAAGGCTCAACATAACACAAAGACAAAATAATTCCTACACTTTAAGGAGTCTACAATGTACACAGTATTGACTGGATTACACACTGACACCTACTGTATTGGATAAAAAAGTAGAGAAAATCTGTGAATGACAAATTACCACATACTTTGATATTCAGCAACTAAAATGAAAACATAAAGGAAGATGGCAAAAACTAAATTGGAAAATGTAGTTGGGGAGGTGGGGTTAATAAACAGGAAAGACCAAAAAAGCTTATAAACAAGGCAGAAACTTCATGACTATATTATAAATATTTTCTTATAGAACAGAAAAGGTGCTAAATTTCACAGGAACAGAACATTAAGAAAATTAAATTGTTCATATTTTAAAAAACAAGAAATACCTAGCAAGATGGAAATCACTTCAGAATCAGTTGTGCGTAGTCAGATGACTGTGGCAAAGTTCAAATTAGTCAAATTAAACATAAAATTAGAAGGCTGAAAAGGCAAGACTGAGAGCAATTACATCAGCTTCAACTTGACGTGATTTTATAATGAGCTGCTCCAAAAAATGGGAAATGAATGAAAGTTAAGATAATGACTTAATGTTATCACTTTAAAAGTAAAGTTTAACTGAGTCAGAACTAGCCACAGTAAAGAGAATAATAGGGTCAAATCAACAAGCAGTCATGTTCCTACTACATGCCAGGCACTCTTCAAAGTAATGGGGAAACAAGGAAAGACCAAACAGCCCCTGCTTTTGAGGAGTTCACAGTCTAATGGGGTAGAAGATGTACAAAAGTGTACAAAGATGTACAGAAAGAAAACGTATACAGGATAGATTGGAGATAGCAACAGAGGGAAGAAGCTATCACTTAGAAGGACTGCTCATTTAGAGCACCGAAATCTATCTGAAGTGATACTTCATTTTGTTCCCAAACAGTAAATACAGGGCAGCCAAGGGCAAAATCAGGTTAGAGCACAAATTCGGGAAAAGGAGGTATAAACAAATAATATCACCTCACAGTCAATGACAAGTGGCTGAGGACAAAACAAATACATTAAGCTTGGTGTGAAATCTAGTAAACACATAGCAGAGAACATCCTTAAAACCTTTGTTAATCTGATTAGAAAGAAAACAAATGAGAAATGAAATAGTTCTTTTATTTTTTACAATGATCTTTGAAATAGCACAGGCAGCCACTCACAGTGAATAGACAGCTGGCTTCAAGTTTTATCTCTAATCCATGCTTACTTTGTGACCCTAAAAAGCAATTTAACTTTCTAGGTAATTCTTTTAAGAGTCTATGTGTGTGCCTGCATGCATACAAGTATATATGTGTATGTGTGTGTACATATGTGTGTGCATACATACATATATCTGCAGTTTTCCTCACCAATGGAATCATAGCTCAGATCTCCAAAAATAATAAAATTGGCAAAGATAAAATGACTACATTTGGACTGTACTGATACAGTCCCAAGATGAAGGTTGGGACTGGCCAAATATATACAGAAGTTACTCATGACAGAAGTGACACAGGCATAAATTCTGAACAGTTCATAAAGAAAGGAAGATTCTAAAAAGAATAGAAAAGACTAAAATTGCTTTTATTTAGAAGATAAAAATAAAAAATAATTAAGAAGATATCAAAAACTGACAAATCATGGAATATCTTGATCTAACAAGAATTAAAATTTGGAATAACCTGAAAACAATGAAAAAGCACATAGGAGCTTCAAGTAGGATGCACTTATCAGTGAAAACGTACACTTGAAAAGTGGAATAAAAGATATATCCAGGATTTATGTGAGCAGAAAAGGAGGTAGGCTGCTCATGTGTAGGCACTAACTGATGATGTGTACTGTTTACATAGTTTTTTAAACAATGAGGGATCATGGAAATAAAGAAAACAATCACAAAGAATGAGAAAGCACAGTGGGATTACAATCTGAATTGGTGAATCTTGTTAACAGTATTTGACTGGCTGAGTATATCTAACCTAAGGAAATAGAAGTAAATCAATCTATGAAATCATGGATTCACAAAATTATAAGTGTTAAATCAGTGATTAGTTTGGAGGTAACTTTTTAACTTTTTAAGTTAAATGACTAAACCTATGTTACAAGGAAAAACAAAATACAAAACTCAAGTCTGTGGAATTTGTCACCTTTTTCAGTGATGGTGGTAGTGACAGGAAAGGGAGCAGTAGATGCTAAAATTTTTTTAGTTTTTGGATCGACAAACTTTAATTTGAATGACAGTACTCTACATATAAGACCCTTATTCAAGGATCAGTGAGGAGAGCATACTACTGGAGAACAATCCTATCAATCTTAACATTCTTGCTATATAAGTGAAACCCAAAAAGAGATGAAAGTTGCAGTTAGATGGATAGCCAACAAATATTACATGGTGAGACAAAGAAAGGATTTGCCACAATAGGTTTTATTATTTACTTCAATGCTAAAAGGAATGTTATTTCTTGGAACATTTGGTCATCACATATTGTAGTACTAATGATTAAGCATTTTGAGAAAATACACCATTAAAACAAATGCAGCTAATGCATCAGTATCATTCAGTATCTCCTGATACTGAGGGTGAAGTGGTAGAGAAATTCTATAAAGTTCTTGACAAGATACTTCAAATAGAATCAAGATAAACTCTGACACTTACTGACTTAAATGCAAGGTATTAAAAAATAAGGATGAGGAGAAATATATAGGAAAAGGTGTTTCAGGAGAAGGAAATGAAAGAGGACACAGACATATAGAAGAAGCCTCATACCTCTATCTCATTAACAATGTGTTCAAAAACAGAATAGGTAGGCCATGGAGATGGCAAGCAATAAACAGCATTACAGAGAATGAAAGTGATCACATTTTAACAGACATGCAATGAATGACTATTCATAGACATGAGTTATCCAATTTTATCCGTGCTTATACAATAAGAATACTAACATCTCAGACCTAAGATCAAAATTTATAATAAACAAGAAAAACAAATAGTAACAAAAAGACATAGCATTCAATTAAAATCTCAGCCTGAATTACCTAAGCAAGCTGTTGAAAAAATTTTTAACGGGAAATGGACAACAGAGATGATATCAATATGGACTGTAACAATTTCACCTAAAAGTTAAATCAATAAAAATTAATTACAATAACAAGGAACTAAAAGAGTCCGGAAAGCATCATACTGAGCAACTATATGACTTACTTGCCTAGGGGAAACCATACAACATGAGAATATAAACATATCGGTAAAATCTTATAAAAAATGACAAATGATTGTGAGTATTGATTCATAAAACAGAAAGAAGCAGTGGACAGGAAAAATGCATCTCAAGAAAGCTTGGCGGGGGGCGGAGCCAAGATGGCGAAGTAGAAAGACGCACATACACATAGATCCGAACCCACAAACCACAGAACGGCAGAGGGGACTAACCCAGGGCGAATTCTGCACCCAGAGACCACGGAATATTGGAACGAGGGAGATTTCTGTTCCGGAGAGACCTGCAAACCTCTCGCAGGGGGGACCTTCGCGCCGGGGCAGGAAGAGGAGAGCAGCCCTGCCGTGGCAGCGACACCATGGGAAAGAGATCCAGCGGCCATGCGGGTCCCCCCACCCACAGAGGGACCTGCAAACCTCTCGCAAAAGGTCCGTCGCGCTGCAGACACGGTGCCCAGCCCGGACCTGCGGTGGCGACGGCGGCTGCGGCTCCGAGAGGCACAGATCTGAGAGGGATCTGGAGGCGGGATCTTCAGCAGCTGCACGGGCCCCCCACCAACAGGTGACTGACAGGGGTAGGTGAGAGAGTCTCTTTGGCGGGTTGAGAGGGGAGTGAGATGCCCCCATATCTCGGGCCCCCCCGGGAGGTGGGGGCTGAGAGGCGGCTGCGGACGGGGCCTCCCCAAATGGACGGGAGCCTGGATCCATTGTGGAAGGTCTGTGCATAAACCCCCTGAGGGAACTGAGCCAGAGAGGCGGCCCTGCCCCTGACCTCAGCACCTGAACTTAATTTAACACTGAATAGCAGCCCTGCCCCCGCCAAAAATCCTAAGGCAGGAAGCAGCATTTGAATCTCAGTCCCCAAACGCTGGCTGGGAGGACCAGGAGGCGAGGTGGGTGTGAGGAGAACATTCAGAGGTCAGGCCACTAGATGGAGACAATGCCAAGAAAAGGGAAAAGAAATAAAACTATTGAAGGGTACTTTATCGGAGAAAAAAAACTTCCTCCCTTCCTTTCTGATGGGGAGGAACAATGCTTGCCATCAGGCAAAGACACAGAAATCAAGGATTCTGTGTCCCAGCCCACCCAATGGGCTCAGGCCATGGAAGAGCTCAAGAGGAATTTTGAAAATCAAGTTAGAGAGATGGAGGAAAGACTGGGAAGGGAAATGAGAGGGATAAGGGAGAAGCATGAAAAACAGATCAGCTCCCTGCTAAAGGAGAACCAAAAAAATCTTGAAGAAATTGGCACCTTGAGAACTAGCCTAACTCAGCTGGCAAGGGAGGTGCAAGGGGCCAATGAGGAGAAGAATGCTTTCAAAAGCAGAATTAACCAAATGGAAAAGGAGATTCAAAAGCTTACTGAAGAAAATAGATCTCTCAAATCTGGAATGGTACAGATGGAAGCTTTGGACTTTTCGAGAAAGACAGATATCTCAGAACATACCGCGCAGATTCGAAAAATGGAAGATAATGTGAAATATCTTATTGGAAAAACAACTGACTTGGAAAATAGAATCAGAAGAGACAATGTAAAAATTCTGGGACTACCTGAAAACCATGATCAAAAGAAGAGCCTAGACATCATCCTCCACGAAATTATCAAGGAAAACTGCCCTGAGATTCTAGAACCAGAAGGCAAAATAAATATTCAAGGAATCCGCAGAACACCGCATGAAAGAGATTCAAAAAGAGAAACTCCTAGGAGCATTGTGGCCAAATTCCAGAATTCCCAGGTGAAAGAGAAAATATTGCAAGCAGCTAGAAAGAAACAATTCAAGTATTGTGGAAATACAATCAGGATAGTACAAGATCTGGCACCTTCTACATTGAGGGATAGAAGGGAATGGAATAGGATATTCCAGAAGTCAAAGGAACTAGGACTGAAGCCAAGAATCACCTACCCAGCAAAACTGACTATAATACTTCAGGAGAAAAAATGGTCTTTCAATGAAATAGAAGACTTTCAAATTTTCCTGATGAAAAGACCAGAGCTGGAAAGAAAATCTGACTTTCTAACACAAGAATGAAGAGAACCATAAAAAGGCGAACAGCAAAGAGAAATCATAAGGGACTTACTAAAGTTGAACTGTTTACATTCCTACATGGAAAGACAATATTTATAACTCTTGAAACATTTCAGTATCTGAGCACTGGGTGGGAGTACACACACACACACATGCACACACGTACACATACATAGAGACAGAGTGCACAGAGTGAATTGAAGAGGATGGGATCATATACTAAAAAAAAAAAAAATGAAATCAAGCAGTGAGAGAGAAATATTGGGAGGAGAAAGGGAGAAATTGAATGGGGCAAATTATCTCTCATAAAAGAGGCAAGCAAAAGACTTATTAGTGGTGGGATAAAGAGGGGAGGCAAGAGAAAAACATGAGATCTACTCCCATCACATTCCACTAAAGGAAAGAATATAATGCACACTCATTCTGATAGGAAAACCTATCTCATAATACAGGAGAGTGGGGGACAGGGGCACAAGCAGGAAGGGGGGGAGGATGGAGGGGAGGGCATGGGGAGGAGAATGCAATACGAGGTCGACACTCATGGGGAGGGAAAGGACCATAAGAAAATAGAAGTAATGGGGGACAGGACAGGATGGAGGGAAATAGTTAGTCTTATACAACACAACTAGTATGGAAATCATTTGCAAAACTAAACAGATATGGCCTATATTGAACTGCCTGTCTTCCAAGGGGAAGGGGTAGAGAGGGAGGGAGCTAAAGAAGTTGGAACTCAAAGTGTTAGGACCAAATGTAATGTTCTTACCAGTGGGTAACAAGAAACACAGGTTAAGGGGTCAAGAAAGCTATCCGGCCCTACAGGTCAAAAGAGAAGACGGAGACAAGGGCAGGGAGGGAGGATAGAGGAGAGAGCAGATAGGTCACAGGGGCAATTAGAAAACTTGGGTCTGGGGGGGTAGGGGGGAAAAGGGGAGAAAATTTGTAACCCAAAATTGTGTGAAAATAAATGTTAAAAGTTTAATAAAAAAAAAAAAAAGAAAAAAAAAAAAGAAAGCTTGGCAACACAGACACCTAAACAAAGTCAGCCCAAGGTCATTCACAGATAATACAGAAAGAGTCCTATACTATGAAGGAAAGGGGAAAGGATTTTAAAAATTATCCTCCCAAAAAAATGCCTTATGCATCAAGGACAGTGGAAACACTACACATAAACTCTAACAAAACAATTCTTGAGGTGCTTACAGGAAGGAGAAATGCACTAAAGAAAACAGGAAAAGATGCTGGATTAGATTAAATGTGTAGAGGAGATCTGTGCTGAAGACGATATAATTGTAGTGGCAATGAAATTTACAGAGTATCTAAAGGAGTAGACACCCAAAGAGTGGGATTTATTGAATCCAAAATGAGGTGACTAAGAAAACATCAACTACTGACTTCTATGCCTATTTTCCCATTAATACAAAATTCGTATAACAATCATCTACTGTTTGAGGGAGTATGATGGGTGTGAACAGGCTGTAACATAGAACCAAGAAGGAACTCCAAAGAAGAGAAATGAAGGATGTCATCAAAGAAGTGCATGAAGGAAAGAAAAAATGGGTTGATCATGTAGCAAGTGTTGACAAGTGGACAGTCAGAGTGCTCCCTTTGCAAATATGCAATGCTGGGAGAAAGTAAGTAATGCCTCTATGTCAGGCTGACCCATGTGATGAATTTGGGAGGATACGGACAAGAGCTGCAAAGGAGGAATAAGTATCAATGGACTGTGATCGGCAGAGTTGGAAGAAATTTCCTCTCCTTTCCAGCTACTGCCCTTACATTATATTGGAGGTCATTAACATCCTTGCTGATGCTCCCTCATCACCCACTTCCTTCCTCACTCTCCTAAAATGACATGACCTCTGCCTTCATTCCACTTGGGGCAGACACAGAGATGGCCACAAATAGATCTTATCATAACCCACGAGCATTCCACTCCCATGATTAAAAATTCTAACATTATCTAACGATTGTAGTGCCAATGCAATAGCCATAGCAGTCACTATTAACATGCATGCGTATTTCCAGGGTAAATCCACAAAATATAATAAAATCGATTGCTCAAAGGCAAAAGCAAAATATTATTTGGGACATCATTAGAATACCAGGATCTGTAAGATTTAACAGGGCATTTATCACTAATCCAGGGAATGCCAAAATCTTAAACTTTCTTTCTGTCAAGGCTTACTACAAAAACAAGTTCCCCTAGACAAATTCCTACACCTATTCCTACTCACAATCTCTCTCTCTCCCTTTCCCTACCTCTCCCTCTCCCTTTCTCTCCCTCTCTCGTTCAGAATCCTACAAATACAATCCAAGATTCAGGAAGGAAAGAGATAAGGAGCATGCATGCAGTCAGGATAGGGTGGAAAACCCATTACCCTTCACACTATGATACAGTCAACTGGTCTTGTCTCTGCTGTTCCTACAGAACATGAGCTTGCTATCTCTGCCTCTGTCCAGTCCCTGTGTGCCTCAGAGAAAATGAACCTGGAGCCCTATCTTCTACTCAAAGCCTCTTTTTTAGTTCCCTCAACATCTAGTCCCCTCCTTCTCAAACTACCTCATGTTTAACTATTTTGTATTCTCTTTAAGCAAGGTATCCCAAAAGTCTTAGGCTAATTTTAAACATTAATCAATTCAGAAACATAAATGTTACAAACATATAAAAACATCATTTGAAATCTTTTGTCAAATGATTTCAAATTTCAAAAATCTGAATTTTATAATTGTTTGATTTTCTTAGTCTTACATAATGAGCACCCTATCATTACACAATGTATGTACAACAGTTTCTGGACGATACTTTCTCAGACTAGGAGATCAGTAAAGCAGGCCTTCTTGTTTGACAGCCTCAGTCACCTGATCCAACTCCATTAGATCTTTCCTTCTACAGCCATTTTATTTTTTTAAATTATTTTATTTTAAACTTATATACATAATAAAAAAAGGAAAAGAAATACATTGTAAACTTAAATATTAAAAGTTAAATACAAAATAAGAAAAAAAGCATTGACATGCACACAGCAGAAATTAAAAAATTAAGATTCAAAATATACAGCAATAAATTTCCATTTCAAAAAAGTCTATATAATAAATACTACATCTTGCATTCAGAGACATTCATCTTTTCTCTGCTTTCTTATAAGTTTTTGTTCTCTGCTGTGCACTATTTGCTTTGTTCTTTTTCCCCCATTCTGTCCCCAGAAAGTACAATTAAATGCAGATACATACATACATACACACACACACACACACACATATGGACATACGCAATATATGTGCAAATATAAAAACATATATATACACACACAAAGATATATACGAATACACACATACATATATACACTTACATATACATACACATACCTAGGTATAGTTGTACTCATATAGACATACATTCACATGCATCTATACAAGACCATACTACACTTATTTGTCCTCTGTTCCTCTGAGGATGGATAACTTCTCACTTCCAAGTCTTTCCATGTTTTTTCTAAGTCCACAAACCCATTTCCTATGCTACAGCAATATTCCATTCTTATACTGTCTAGTTACTGTGAAAAGTCCAAAACAACATGGCTGACAGAATAGTTTCCCTATTTTTCTCTTACAATTAAATCTATTTTAGCTTTATCTGAGAGGATGATTACTATCTCTGCTTTTTTCCCCAATAAATATTAACAACAGAATCACTTTAAAGCATCATGTATGCCCCAAAATTGCATTCATTACATAATCTTAGGCCTAGAATTACAAATACATTCTAGTCACTGACCAGTAGCTGATGAAAATTTTTACAAAATTCGAAGCTCAACCAGAATGATACATAGTACAACATGACAGACTGAATTGTAATAAGAAACATCAATGTTTTAAAATGTAAACATTTAACCTTTCAACTGTTTTTTAAAGTTCTAACATATTTATGAAGTTATTACAGCTTAAAATTTCAATAAAACTTTTGGGACACTCAGTATTCTGTATATGTAGAGATCCTTTAGAATGTAAGCACCCTGAGAGAAGAGATACTGTCATTCATTGTATTCTGATGCATAGTTACTTAGATACATACTTATTGATTAAAGAGATAGCATTTAGGCTTTGAAGAAAGAACAAAATCAAAGGTAAAGGAATAGACGGAATAAATGTCATGAGTGGAATAACTTCCATGAGCGCACAGAGGTGAGGTAGAAGAGCATGAGACTAGGTAACAGTCCAGTTTCACTGAGAAAGAGTACATGAAAGTGAATATTATGACAAAACGTTACCACAGTAGATTGGAGTAAAATTACAAAGGACATAAACACCAGACTATTAGTGTTCTGTTCCTTAGGAAACAGCAGCCAGTGAATATTCTGGGCAAAAGACCTTCACAATTACACAATTATTAAGAAATTAAAAAGCTGGGTCAGGGAAGCAAAGGACCAGGATAATGGAGACAAATTAGGAGGCTATTAACAACAGTAAAGAGGTTCTAAGAGTTTAAACAAATATGGTAGCAGTATGAGTAAAAAAAAAATCAATGCAAAAGAAAATTATGGATTAATAAGACTTGCCAACTGAGTTTTATTTTTGAAAGTAAGCTGAAATATATATTGATAGGATAGGCTAAAAAAGGATAGGTATGATGCAAATCGAGGTTAAGGAATTTGACAAACAATACATTAATAATGGAACAGAGAATAAATCTCAAGAACTTCACATCTTAAACACAATATTCTTATCCACAAAAGTCTAGATCATTCCAGTTTTTAGTAGATGGGCATTTTTGAACTAAATTGCCAACCATTCAAACGATGCTTCAGAGAGCACAATTTCCAATGGGCTGGCCACATTGTTAGAATGGAAAATGCACACGTGCCAAAAAGACTATTTTCTGGAGAACTTACATGGGGCAGGTGATCACATGGTGGTCAGAAGAAGTGATACAAGGACACTCTCAAGGTCTCTCTCAAGAACTATGGATTTGGGGACTAGAAGGACAGACCTGCTCTTAGCTCTACCTCCACAGCCCATAAAAATACCTGTAAAAAATGACTCTAAACAAATTCTAGAGCAGCAGAAGCCACAAAATGACAGTTAAAGAGATTTCTAGCCCAAGACAGGCTGACAGGAAAGGTCTATCACACTGGGTTCAGAGCAGAGCTCAGCCCAGTCTTGGCTGAGCAGTGTGGCAAGGATAGTACTATAGCAGGCTTCAGGGTTGAATCAGGAGTAGCAGCTGCAGTTCCAAAGATTTCTCAACCAAAAAATGCCAAAGACAGCTTCAAAGGTCAACAATAAAGCTCTTTCACCTAGGTGAGAAAGGATCAGGGTCTGGCCCTAGTTCTGGGCCCAGGGAGACAGAAGTCACTGTGGCACAGTATCCATTTTTGGAGGGCTCGGCCTAAAGACCCTGGGGAATTGAGCAGCTGATCTGGATCTCAGGCCTCAGTGGCAGCCTTAGGGTAAGGAGGAACACTGCCTTGGGGGAGTTGAAGGTGGCTGTGGAGAGGGAACCCTACTCATAGATCCTGGGCAGAAAAGCTTGTGGTTGTTCCCAGACCAGAGCACAGGCCAGGAGAGGAGCAAACTCCTCTCCCTTGATTGTACCCCTTTAGAGGAACTGAGAACTTACAGGTCCCTAAAGTATATCCTCCACTTGACTAAGGACTCAAAAGTCAAGTAACTGGCTGGGAAAATGCCCAAAAGGGGGGAAAAAAATAAGACTATAGAAGGTTAATCTTGGAGAACAGGTATTTTCCTCCATCCTTTCGGATGAAGAAGAACAAAACATAACATTAGAGGAAGACATCAAAGTCAAGGTTTTTTCTTCCAAAACCTCCAAAATAAATATGCAATGATCTCAGGCTATGGAACAGCTCAAAAAAGATTTTGAAAATAAAGTAAGATAGGTGGAGGAAAAACTGGGAAGAGAAATGAGAGTGATGCAAAAAAATCATGAAAAGCAAGTCAACAGCTTGCTAAAGGAGAACCAAAAAAATGCTGAAGAAAACAATACCTTTGAAAATAGACTAACTCAAATGGCAAAAGAGGCCCAAAAAGTCAATGAGGAGAAGAATGCTTTAAAAAGCATAATTAGTCAAATGGAAAAGGAGGTTCAAAAGCTCACCGAAGAAAATAGTTCTTTAAAAATTAGAATGGAACACATGGAAGCTAATGGCTTCATGAGAAACCAAGAATTTATAAAACAAAACTAAAAGAATGAAAAAAATAGAAGACAATGTGAAATATCTCAATGGAAAAACAACTGAACTGGAAAACAGATCCAGGAGAGAGATAACTTAAAAATTATGGGGCTGCCTGAAAGCCGTGATGACAAAAAGAGCCTAGACATCATCTTTCATGAAATTATCATGGAAAACTGCCCTGATATTCTAGAACCAGAGGGAAAAATAAAAATTTAAAGAATCCACTGATCACCTCCTGAAAGAAATCCAAAAAAAAAAAAAAACTCCTAGGAATATTGTATCCAGATTCCAGATTTCCCAGGTCATGGAGAAAATATTGCAAGCAGCCAGAAAGAAACAATTTGAGTACTGTGGAAATACAATCAGGATAACAGAAGATCTAGCAGCTTCCACATTAAGGGATCAAGGGGCTTGTAATATGATATTCCAAAAGTCAAAGGAACTAGGATTAAAATCAAGAATTCCCTACGCAGCAAAACTGAGTATAATACTTCAAGGGAAAAAAGGTCCCTCAATGAAATAAAGGACTTGCAAGCATTTTTGATGAAAAGACCAGAGCTAAATAGAAAATCTGATTTTCAAACACAAGAATCAAGAGAAGCATGAAAAGGCAAACAGAAATGAGAAATCATAAGGGACTTACTTACTGTTCACATTCCTACATGGAATGACACTTTTTCTCAGTATTTGGAGGGATTATATACATATAGACAGAGGGCACAGGGTGAGTTGAATAGGAAGGGATGATATCTAAAAAAATAAAATTAAGGGGTGAGGGCAGAATATATTGGGAAACAGGCAAGAAAAAACTTTTTCAATGGAGGGGGGAAGGGGAGAGGTAAGAAGGAAAAAGTGAAGCTTACTCTCATCACATTTGGCTTAAGCAGGGAATAACATGCACAATCAATTTGGTATGACAATCTATCTTACGCTACAGAAAAGTAGGGAAGAAGGTGATAAGTGGGGTGTAGGGGGTATGACAGAAGGGAGGGCAAATGAGAAGAGGGAGTAATTAGAAGCGAACACTTTTGGGGATGGACAAGGTCAAAAGAGAGAATAGAATAAATGGGGGACAGGATAGGATAGAGGGAAATATAGTTAGTCTTTCACAACATGACTATTATGGAAGTCTTTTGCTTAACTACACAAGTATAACCTACAACTGCTTGTCTTCACAGTGGGGATGTGTGGGGAAGGAGGAAGGGAAAGAAGTTGTAACTCAAAGTTTTAGGAATAAATGCTGAGAATTGTTTTTGCATACAACTGGGAAATAAGAAATACAGGTAATGGGGTACAGAAATCTATCTTGCCCTACAAGAAAAGAGAAAATGGGGATAAGGGAAGGGAGGGGTGTGATAGAAGGGAGGGCAGATTGGGGAAAGGGGTATTCAGAATGCATAGTGTCTTGGAGTGAGGGTAGGGGAGAGATGGGGAGAAAATTTAGAACTCAAAATTTTGTGGAAACGAATGTTGAAAACTAAAATAAATAAATTTAAAAAGAAAAAAAGAACTTTGGATTTGATTGTGCAACATGGGAGACAGTGGTACAGTGCTCGGGGTCAGGACCCGAGCCCCCCGGGGTCCCCCAGGCCAACAGGTCTCTGACCAGCAGAGCCTGTCAGTCTTGGTTGAGCGAACTGTGAGCAATGAATGGGGCGGGAGACAAGATGTAAGGCAACTCTGTTTATTCAGCTGAGATTCAGGGTTTATAAAGGATGTAACCACAATCACATGCAGTCTGTGCTCATCCCATTACTTCACCATCTCAAGACTTTCCCACATCTTTACACCTGAAACAAGTAATGAAGCTTGTCTTGTTCCTGAAGCTAGTTCCTGGGTTCCTAGGCCCAAATGTAACTTTACCGTACAGAACATCAGTATCTGCAGGAACATCAGGTTCCAGGGTCATGGAGTGCTTCTGCCAGGGTTTAAGTAAGCACAAGTCCCACGGGAACAGGCTTTGCCTCAGCTATGGCCTTGATCACGGGACTCGCGTCCCCTGGGCCCTCTACAGTACAGGACCACTCAGCATGGCATGCCCACATCAGAAAGGGTGCTGTGCTCTATGAGCAAAGCAGAATTGAGACAGCACAAAGGAAACATAGGATATGCAAATTTGGAGGAACCATCCCAAATGTTCACACAAACTCTGTGCCCAATCTGTGGTAGAGAATTCTGAGCTTATATTGGTCTCATCAGCCACAGTCGTAAACACTGAAACTGCACTTTATCATGGTGATGTCATTTTGGTCCTCTTCAAGAATAAAGGACAACAATCAGACGGACATTTAAAGATTTAAAACATGATTTAAATAAGAAAAAAAGCAACTAGAGAAAGAAATAAAAATATAGTTTGGAAGGAATTTTTTAAAAAGGAGGGGAACAGGATTAGGATCAGGGTTTGAATTCTGTCTCTTCAACTTACTATCTGTATAATCTTGGCAAAATCATGTAACTTTCCCGTGAGGTATTTGGCATGTAATAATAACAGCCTACATTCCTATAACTGTCTAAAGTTTACAAAGCTCCTCACAACTTCCTTGTAAGGTAGGTGGTGCCAGAATCAATACCCTAATTTTGTGGCTAAGGAAACTGAGGTTCAGAGTAGTAAAGAAATTTACCCAAGGTCAAATGATACTTAAATGGCAGATTTAAGACTTGAGATGTATTTTCAATTTATTCTTAAGAAGCTCAGAACACAATGTGTACTATTATCATATAGGTTTTTTCGAAACGGAAATTTATTGCTGTATATTTTGAATGCTCTCTAATGTTCTGCTGTGCACATACATAGCAATGCTTTTTTTCTTTTGTATTTAAGTCTGTTTCTTTTCTTATTGTGTATTTAAATTTTAAAAAAAGAAAGAAAAACAAATAAAAATCATTCTTAAAACTCAAAAAAAAAATCATGTAACTTCCCTGGGCCTCAGTTTCCTCAACTGTAAAATGAAATGAAGATAGATCAGATGATCTCTAAGGTCCCTTCCAGGTGTAAATATCTAATACCTTCTAGCTCTAAAGCGAGCAATGTAAACAAAAAAGAGCCTGAGACTGAAGAAAATAACTTATTTAAAACTGGAGTGAGCTCTGGAGTAGAACTGATTTTGCTAAGGATTGAACCAGCCGGAAAAAGGAATCTACTAATCCATACTCCAACCATTTGGAAAAGACCAGAAACTTGTCATCAGCTTTGCCAACCTGCATACCCTTCCCTCTTTATCTTTTCAGAAATGAATAATAAAGTCTATAATGCCATTGCAAAAGTGTCTCCATGAGCCATCCCTGTTTTGTTGATTGATGGGCTGCCTCAGGCACAGATAGTTGCCTTTACTAATCACTGCTCCTGATTCCCTCATATCCCATTCATGTGAACCTCATTCCAATTCCACTACCCTATTGCAGTATAGTGGAAAGAACACTGTCCTCAGAGTCAGGGAATCTAAACTCAAATCCTGTCTCTGACTATATATGTGACCTTGGACAAGTTTCTTAACTTCTACGTATCTCAGCTTCCTCATCTGTAAAAAGCAGTGGGCTGATTGGTTTCTAAGGTCCTTTTTAGTACTAAATTGGTGATCCTATGGTAGTGTCATTTCACCATGCCCCCTAGAATCATTGTCATTTTATGAACAGTCGATATGAGACTTTCCCTCCAAAAATTCTTTATATTTAATTTTCATGTCTCTTTTTTCCCTGAACAGAATGTAAGCTTGAGGAACAGACACCATTTCATTTCTGTCTTTGTGTGTATCTAGCACAATGTCTTAAACATAGTATGCATTTAATAAATGCTTATTAAATGGAACTGTATTGGATACAATAGGCTAGAACTAAAAAGAAACTCCAAGTAAACAGCAACACAAAAATCATGAGATTTTTGAAAGGACTGTGAAAACCTGAAACTTATTAACTATGCAATCTGTTCACCCAAAGAACTAAGTCAATCTAATCTAAATTCTAGCACAGTTCTAACACATTAACTGAACTCTGATTCATTACAGATTTCTGTATAAATTAACCAAATAGATGTATTTCAGAAAGTTCAGTATGAGGAAAATTTCTATTACATTAATTCACTTTTACACATTATCTAGCATAAAATCAGAGATATGTTCTGATCGAAAACTTTGTCTCCTTGTACACAAAAGTAAAAATGAAGCTCACTGATCTAGAAGAGAGACAGGAGATGTGGTAGTTGGTGAGTATCAGAACCTGTGATTTTATCCTCATAGAGAAATTACAGTGTATAGTTTACAGTGTATACGAGTATCATTATAAAGTTGCCTCCAACACTAATGATTAACTGATTTTCCAACGATCCCATAGCTAGTAAGTGTCAGAGGGAGAACTTGAAGTCCAAAGACTCAGGTCCAAGGTTAGTAAACTATTACAATATACTGACTTGTTGAAAAAACAGCAAACATTTTCAAATCACCTGTAGGAGGAAAAAAATATTCTGATAAAAGGTGAAACATAAAATTCTGTGCTATAACCAAAGTAAAAAAATCAAAAATAAAAACAGACTGCAATGTCAAGAAACTTGTACTTGTTAGATAACTTCACTGCTGTTCTGAAAGAATAATTATTGTCATTCAATCAACATTCATTTGAGGATTTAAGTGGCTATTGCATGCTAAGTACTATGGTAGAAACTAGAAACACAAAGGGAAAAATTAAACAGTTCTTACTCTCAAGGAATTTATATTTGACTATACAGAAGAAATTACACACTGCTTTAACTTTAGGTGACTACATGTTGTTCTAATGTAAGAAATTTTTTTACAACTCTTGAAATTCCCAGCTCTATTCTGCACAACTGTGAACAAAGGCTTAAAAAGTAGATAAATGGCATATAAATCTATGAAGAGAAATGCAATATCCTTGCTTCATAATGAGGTCTGTACCAATGACTTCCAGGACACATACGTGTAATTTGAAGATTTCATCTATATAATTTGTAGATCTCATATGTGTCTTGGATCTCTGACTAAATAGTTATGGAATTGTTGACAGGGGTATTTAAAAGAAAATAATAACATAGCAAAGTTCATTTGCCTTTTTCTTTTAAAGGAAAGTAAAAATTTATTTCCACTGAAACCTATTCATATGCTCAGTTGCAATACAATAACCTAAACGATAATGAGTTCCTGGCACATGCTGAATGCATGCCTACTGACTGACTGATTAACTATTCCTCATCTGTGGAATGTTCCCCCTCCTCATCTCTGCCTTCCTGTTTATCAAAGGAGAATTTTAGGGGCATGTTGTTCCATTCCACAGAAGAATGTCTCAAATGGGAAGTGAAAAAAACAAGTTTGAATGCTTTCATAATTGTTTAAAAAGTGAAAGTCTGAAAAATTTAATGATTTTTAAATTCATTCATTCATTCACTCATTCCTTTATTTATCTGTTCATTCATTCATTCATTTGTTTAAAAGATGTCATGTCGCAGCCAAATGCAATAAAGTTTGGCAACTTGAAAAAGAGGCTTTCCCATGTAGGTGGAAAATGATGATGGGATCTGGTAAGAAGCAACTACAGGTGGAGTGGGAAAGGCTGTGTAACAGGATAAATGAGGATCCCATTCCCATACAAGTGTGGCACATGGCAACCAGCTCCTGTGTCACCCACAATGCAATTTCAGGCCACAGATGCAGGACAGACTAAGGAAGGCACTTGCCTCCAAGGGTGGTATCCCTGAGTAAGGAGCCATCTCAAACCCTAACCGATGTAGCAAAAAGAGAACATATTCAGAAGCAAGGAGCAGCATGGCTCAGATGCCAGGAGCAGACTGCGATCTCAGTTCCAGTTTCTAACCTAGTCTGAAGGCAATAGGGGCAAAACAAAGAAAAGTAGGAATCTCAGACTCAAGGTAAGCCTGCACTTCTGTCACTATGAACCAGTAAAGATTTCCAGTTGGTCAAGAGCTAGCATCAGTCTCCTACTGCTCGGACTCAAATCAAGGTCAGGAATTTGCAGAGCTCAGACCATGAGGACAACTAGATATTGAGCTACAACAGCCCACTTTAAGAATACTGAAAGCTTGCAAGTCTGCTACCAGAGCTGACCCTAAGATGCAAAAAAATAACACAACAATCCAAGAAAATGGCAACAGAATCAATTTGGATCTTTCCTCCAGAAATGTGGAAATCTTGGCCCTAACATGAAGTAAGGAAGTCAGGAAATAGATTGGAAGAATAAATAAACAAAAATTAAGCCCACCATAAAAAACTATTTTGGTAACAGGGACACTTTAAGGTACAAATCCAGAAGAAGAAAAAATTTCAAAATCTCTAGAAGCAAAGCTTTAAAGAAAATTAAGCCTGGGTACAAATCTAACTAGAATTCATGAAAGAGATGAAGTGAGAATTTTACATGTTCTCTTATAAATGAAATGAGACTGCTAGAGTGAAAAAAATGGGGAGAAAGTACATGAAAAAAGAATGTGAAAAAGGAATTAATAGCTTGGCACAAGAGGTACAAAACCTGCCTAAACAACAACTTTCTAACAATTAGAATGGACTGCAGAGAAGTCAAAGATTCCATGTGACAACAAGATATAAAATAATGTCAAAAGACTGGGGGAAACAAAAGGAAATATGAGAACAGTATAAAAAACCAAACAAACCTGGAAATCAAATTAAGGAGAAAAAATTTACATGCTCCAAAAAAAGAACCTCAACATAATATTTCATGAAATCCTAAAAGAAAACTGCAAAGATCTCTTAGAATCAAAAGGCAAAATGGAAATAGAAGGAATCCAGCTATCACTTCCTGAAACACCAAAATGAATAATCCTATGAATGTTATAGCCAAAATCTGGAGTTTCTAGATCAAAGAAGAAAATGATACAACAGTCAGACAGAATTCAAGTAGAAATCACAGTCAGGATGACATAAGATTTAGTAGTCACTACTATTAATGAGAGGAGAGGTTGGAATATGATATTCCAGAAAGTAAAGTATAAAGACTTAGATTAGAGCCAAAAATAATTTACCCTGTAAAACTGAGTATAATCATGGACAGGGAAAAATGGACCTTTAATGAAAGAGCAAATATCTAAGCATTCCCGATTATAAGACCAAAGCTGTGTGGAAACTTTGAAGTTCAAATACGAGAATGAAGAGAAACATAAAAAGAAACCTGACTGAACAATGATTAAGGAAAAAGACTGATTAAACAAAGATCAACTGCTTACATTCTCTTCTGTGCCCTTTCTCCCATTAATTATTTATTTTCATGCATCTTTCATTTCTGCTTCTAGCTGGTCCTTTTCCCTCAGTCAATATTAGCAGAAAGGGCACAGAAGAGATGGGGTTGGCTGAACAAGTGGAAAGGCTGACCTTTAGATGTTTAGATGAGGCAGTTTCATCTAAAAATGGAGGGAAGGTGGCAAGGAAAGCTGTACAAAAATGAAGGAAAATGGAAGATGGCGGAGTACAAAGACACACAAATGCAGGCTCTCCCCACACAGCCCATAAACACCTGTAGAGAGGGACTCTCAACAAATTTTGGAGCAGCAGAAGTGGAGAACAACAGAGTGGAGGAGATTTCCAGCCCAGGGTGACCTGAAAGGCCCACGGGAAAAGTCTGTTGCACCAGACTCGAAGAGGAGCCTAGCCCAGCCTTGGCCACCAGGTATATGGCTCCTAAACAGCCCTCAGGGGCAGAATCTCCAGTCCCAGAATCCCCAGTCCCAGCAGCAGCAGGTTTGCAGATCCCTCAATCCACAGGTACCAAAGGTCAGTGAAAGGGTTTTTCAGCTGGCCAGGAAGGGAGAAGGGCCTTCCTATAGCTCTGGCCTCAGGCAGTGGCTGCAGAGGCCACATGGGCGGCCAGTGGAGGTTCCCACCTCAAACCCTACAGCAGCCTGAATCCACTGTTGGTTCGTAAAACCCCTGGGAGCACTGAGGAGCTAATTATTACCTCAGCCCTGTGTAGAGGCCCTGAGGGAGCTGGTCTCAGTCTGGCACTGAATGGTGGCCCTGCCCCCACAGCCTGACTGAATCCCACCTCCCCAATTCTGGCTTGTCACTGGCCTACTACATATTCCTTCCACAAGGTAATCCTCTTAACTCTAGATCAATGGCCTGTCCTATATGGCTGAATTCTCTCTCTCTTTATTTCTGCCCCGTGGCTTCTTGGGCTTCCTTTTTAAGTTCCAGCTAAAATCCCACAATCCACAAAAAGCCTTTCCTAATCCCCCTCGGTGCTACTGCATTCCCTCTTTTACTTTTCTTCAGTTTTACTGCATGTATCGTCTTTATTCAGAGTTGTTTCTATGTTGTTTCAAGCATGAGAATGTGAGCTCTCTAAGGATAGGGACTTCTTTTGCTTAGGATAGTGTCTGTAATGTGGTAAGTACTTAATAAATTCTCTACTGCTAGAATTTTATTTACACTTATTTTTATGTTTTCTCATCCATTTGGCTGTATGTTCTTTGAGAGCCACGAATATCTTTTGCCTGTTTTAATATCACCAACACTAAGCACAAAGACTAGTGAAAAGCAGGTTAATACATCCTTAATAAATGATCACTGATTCTCAAACACACATTCACTCACTCATTCACTCGTCCAGACAGGTCAGTGGAACAGATCAGGTAAGGAAGGAACAGAAACAACTGAAATCAAAGCCCACTGTTTGAGTAAGCCAGAACATAAAGGGGAAACAAATTAAATTAAGCTTTTGACAAAACACAACACACATTTCTAATAAAAACACTGGTGAACGCAGCAATAAAGGGAACTTTCCATAAAACAATAAGCAGTATCTACCTTAAACCTTCAACAAGCATTATATGCAATGGAGACAAACTAGATACATGACCAATAAAATCAGGGGTGAAACAAGGATGTCCATCATCACCACTATTATTCAACATGGTCCTAGAAATGTTAGCTGTAGCAATTAGAGAAGATAAAGAAATTGAAGGAATTAGAACAGGCAAAGAAGAAACTAAATTATCACTCTTTGTAGATGATAGGATGATATACTTAGAGAATCCCAGACAATCAAGTAAAAAAATACTTGAAACAATAAACAACTTCGGTAAAGTTGCAGGTTACAAAATAAACCTGCACAAATCTTCTGCATTTCTATATATTACTAACAAAGCCTAACAGCAAGAGATAGAAAGAGAAATCTCATTTAAAGCTACAGTAGACACTATAAAATATTTGAGAGTTTACTTGCCAAAACAAACCCAGGGACTATATGAACACAATTACAAGACACTTTCTGCACAAATAAAGTCAGATCTAAGTGGAAAAACATCAGTTGCTTGCGGGTAGGCCAAGCCAATATAATAAAAATGACAATTCTACCTAAATTAATTTACTTATTTAGTGCCATATCAATTAAACTATCAGATAATTATTTTCTAGAGCTGGAAAAAATAATATAAAAATTCATCTGGAAGAACAAAAGGTCCAGAATATCAAGGGGACTAATGAAAAGAAATGCTAGAGAAAGTGGCCTAGCGCTACCAGATCTCAAATTGTATTATAAAGCAGCAATTATCAAAACCAATTAGTACTGGCTAAGAAACAGAAGGGTAGACAAGTGGAACAGGGTAGGTAGGCAATGAATATAGCAATCTACTGTTTGATAAACCCAAGGACCCCAACTTCTGGGATAAGAACTCATTGTTCAACAAAGATTGCTGGGAAAACTGGATAACAGTGTGGTGGAAACTAGGCATAGACCAATGCCTGACACCATACACAAGAATAAAATCCAAATGGGTTCATGACCTAGGTATAAAGATTGATACCATAAACAAATTGGTGGAGCAAGGAGTAGTATACTTATCAGATTTATGGAGAAGGGAAGAATTTTTGACTATACAAGAGATAGAAAGCATTATGAAGTGCAAAGTGAATAATTTTGATTACATTAAAATGAAAAGTTTTTGCGCAACCAAACCCAATGCAACCAAGATTAGGAGGGATGCAGAAAACTGGGAAAGAATATCTGCAGCTAGTGTCAGTGATAAAGGCCTCATTTCTAAAATATATAGAGAACTGAGTCAAATGTACAAAAATACAAGTCATTCCCCAGTTGATAAATGGTCAAAGGATATGAATACGCAATTTTCAGAGGAAGAAATTAAAGATATCTATAATCATATGAAAAAATGCTCTAAATCACTCTTGATTAGAGAGATGCAAATCAAAACAACTCTGAGATACCACATCATACCTATCAGACTGGCAAACATGACAGAACAGGAAGATGATAAATGCTGTAGAGGATGTGGGAGAGCTGAAACACTAATTCAATGCTGGTAGAGCTGTGAGCTGATCCAACCATTCTGGAGAGAAATTTGGAACTATGCCCAAAGGACTACAAAAATGTACATACCCTGTGATCCAGAAATATCGTTTCTAGGACTGTATCCCCAAGAAATCATAAAAATGGGAAAGGGTCCCGCATGTACAAAAATCTTTATAGCAGCTCTCTTTGTGGTGGACAAAAACTGAAAATCAAGGGGAATTGGGGAATGGCTGAATAAATTATGGTATATGAATGTAATGGAATACTATTGTGCTATAAGAAATGATGAACAGGAAGACTTCAGAGAGGCCTGGAAAGACTTATATGACCTGATGCTGAGTGAAAGGAGCAGAACCAGGAGAACTTAGTGCACAGCAACAACCACAGCATGCAAGAGTTTTTTCTGGTGGAGTTGGAACTTCATTGCAACGCAAGGACTTAAAAAAATTCCCAATGTCTTTTAAGGCAAAATGCCTTCCACATCCTGAGAAAGAACTATGTAATTCAATCACAGAATGTAGCAGATCATTTTCTTTTGTATTATGTTTTGGTTTGTTACCTGATTTCTCCCATTTATTTTAATTCCTCTACACGGGATAACTATAGTGAAAAAGTATTTAATAGGAATGGATGTGTAGGACCTATATAAAACTGCATGCTGTCTTCGGGAGGGAGGGGGGAAGCAGGGGAAAAACAATCTGAGTTATATGGTAGTAACTGTAGAACCCTGAAAATAAATTTAAGAAAAAAAAAAAAAAGAATTTTGCCAGGAATGACTAAGAGAGAGATCCCCCTGGAATTGTCCCAGGACAATCTATTCCCCTTACCTTTATAGAGATAGACAGTGGAGGTATCCTTGAACCTCTTGCCACATAACCTGGAAAATTTCAGCCAGTTTTTATATGAGCAATGGTCCCTCTACCTTGTAAATCTCAGCTGGAATAGAATCAGCACCAGGTGCTTTGCCACATGAAAGGAGCCTAATGCCCCTCAAAACCTCTTCTTCAGCTGGAGCTTCAGCTAAGGAGGGATTGACTTCAACCATCTCTTTAGGATCATGTCTTTATCATTAATCAATGTGGCTCCCTCAGCACTGAGTAGCTGCGATTGCACCATAGGTTTTTGGTCCATAAATAGCTTTCAGGGAATCATAAAAGTGCTTTGGATTGTTACTATCAGCATAAAACTGAATTTCTTCTGCCTTCTTACTGAGCCAGGAATCCTGCTTTTCTCTAAGCTTTGCTTGTACTTTGCTTTTGATGGAATTAAATGCTGCCTTCTTAGAGATGGATGAACCATCCTGCTGGTAAATCCTGTGGAGTTCTCATTTTTCATTTAGAGGCTTCTGAATTTCCCCATTATTTTCATCAAACCAGTCTTGGTGTTTGCGAGTGTTCTGACCCAGATGAGCAAATGCAGTGCTGTACACCAAATCTCTGAAAGCTGCCCACTCCTTTTCTGCTCCACTGTTGCCAACTGTGTGTTGGCTCAACTTTCCCTCCAAGTCAGCAACAAACTGTTCACACTCAGAGAACAGCTCTATTTTGTTGACATTAATTCTTCTGGTAGTCATTTTGCCTTAGGAGCAGCGCTTTTGATGAATGCGAATAGACAGTACAGTGAACTAGTGAGTTCAAGATTTATTGGTTACTATATTAAAAACTATGTGATGTAGTGTCACCTATTTTACTCAGCACCTATTAATAATAATACTAACATATGACACAATGAAAAAGATACTTGGTTTGAAAGTCAAGAGATCTGAGTTTGGGTCTCAGTTCCACTCCTTTTTCTAGCTTTACCCTTGACAATTCCCTTAAACTCTCTAAAACAATGAACTAATATAGGGGCAGGGTTTTCACTTTAATTTTTGTATCTCTATTCCTTGGTAAAGTACCTGGCACATAGCAAGCATTTAATAAATGCTGGGTAGTGCAGTGGATAGAGTACCAGGTCTGAAATCAGGAAAACCTCAGTTTAAATCTGGTCTCAGACACTTACGAGCTGTGTGATCTTGGGCAAGTCACCTAACTGTTTGCCTCAGTTTTCTCATCTATAAAATGATTTAGAGAAGGAAATGCTAACAACTCCACTATCTTTGCCAAGAAAACTCCAAATGGGGTAAGAAAGAATTGGACGTAACTGAACAACAACAAAATGTTTGTTGAATAACTGACAGAAAACTCTGAAGTAATATGCTGACCAGACCAAAGAGAAGTGGGAAAATGCATGGTGGACACAAAAAGGCAACTCAAGCACAAAAATGGGAAAGTTTAGAAAAAGGAAGTAGACCGGATATGTAGTAAGAATAGTCCAAGTGATACATTGGAACTCATGAGAAAATGAAAAAAGGCTCTCAAATACCTTGGGTGGAACTTTTTAAAGTTATTTATCAAAAATCAGATAAGAAACTCATAGAGGATGAGGAGGCTGTCAAGACATTTCAAATCTTCACTGATGAAGAAAATGAACCACCATTCTGAAAAAGTACCAAGGTAACAAATAAAATAGTAAACTGCTATAACTGCCCCACGTATATTTAAATATTTTTAATAGAATTGCACAGCAAAACCTTTCAAATTAATACTCAAGCAAAATTGCCACGACATATATTTCCTGAAAAATATTAAGCTAAGTCTGTACATGATCCAAGCATTCCAATCTTCATCAAAATGATAACTTTGGAGACAATTCTGACTCACTGCTCTCCTCTGCCTCCCAAATCCAAATCTAAATTCTATTCAATGAATAAAATCTAGGCTTCAGCACCACCTCTTATATGATTGCTTTCAATGATTTCTCCAAACCAGGGCAATGGCATTCTCCTTTGACTTTCTACAGAAGAATCGCTAATTTGAACAAGCAACACAGCATCTCCTGTCTCTACTTCTTGTGACCGTCTTGGGTTGTTGCCTCTGACATTAAGCACAGAGGATTCTTACAGACAGACAGAGGCACATGGACACATCAGCACTCATATTAGAGAACTAGAATAACTGTTCATTTACATCTTTGATTACCTTTAATGGTTTCCTCCACAACTTCAACTACACGATCTATTTGTTGAACCTAAAAAATAAAAAAATTACACTTTTTTAATGATTTATATAGCCAATGAAAATTTGATTCTAATGACATTTGTCTCTGAACCAGTGTTAGGGATCCTAATAAATTCTATGTATTGCAATCTTTGAAATTTCATAGTGTAAGTCAATGGTATCATCAAATGACATAAGAGAAATGGATATAGATTTTTATCAGGTCCTATTATGGTCATATCATATGTACATGCCTATCAAAATGCATATTTAGCCAAACATTTTTTGTAATTTTTGGAAATCTACATTTTAATAATAAATAAATATGAAGAAAAACCAGTATCTACCTCTGTTCTAAAGAAAGCAATATTTATCACAATAGAAGAGAGGCGTGGGAAAAAGAGACAGCACAAAGAAGGGAAGGCAAGAAAACACAAGAACTCAAAAGAAAGTTGGTTCAAGATTCACAGAGTATAATAAAACACTGTATCTAGTTCATTGTGAGAATAAAGGGAAAGATTTTCTTAATTAATACTATAAACTGTAGCCCTGAATACTCAAGAGCTCAGCAGGCGGCACACAATTCAAACAAAATAAATACAACAACCTCTTTTATCCTTAAGGCTTTTACTAATAAATAGATCTATATAAAGACATACAATATGTTCTATCACTAACTCCATGTTCTCTACAACGAAGAAAAGCAGCCATGGAATAAACGGTTCATAAAGAACCTCAATGACTCATTGTGAAGCGGAATTTCTTAAAAGCAAAGTTATTTTAGTCATGCAGTATAAGCACCAAATCTGTATCTGGACACATAACGAAACAGTTTTGCTATAACATACAAAGGTACTACACAAAGACCTTACTTTGAGATATTTAACAGTGCGGTAAAAGAATATATACACACTATGCAATAGTGCAGTATAGCAACACACAAATTCTATCTGGATGTAAAATTACATTTTATTTTATACACAAATATCTTTAAAAGTTTCTGAATTAGGTACTGGCAAAAAATGTTTTGTGAAATTATGGTCAGAGATGCCAGTACACTCAAAATTTTTTATTTTTACATAAATTTTATTACTACTTTTTGTTTTAATTTCATCTAAATTTCTTTTAATTTTGCTACCATTCACTTTTGATTGCTTTGTGATGGTTCTTCTTTTCATTTACATAGTTGTATCCATCATGTTTCCTTGGCTATGCTTACTTCACTCAGCATCAGTTCATGTAAATATTTCTTTGCTACCCTGTTTAAATAATATTCATTGTGTCTTAGAGCATCATAACATTTCATTACATTCAGGTGCTAGCTCAGGGTGGGGAACCTGTGGCCTTGAGACCACATGTAGCCCTCTAGGTCCTCAAGTGCAGTCCTTTGATTGAATCCAAAAAAGATTTGTTCTATAAAACTTGAAATCAATCAAAAGGACCTAGAAGGCCACATGTGGCCTTGAGCCCACAGGTTCCCCACCCCTCTGCTAGCTAATTTTTGTTCAGTCAATGCCCAAAGGACAGGTATCTCCTTTTTTCCCCAATTCTTTTGAACCACAAAAAATGCTACCATAAATATTTCGGCATATATAAGCACTTTTCTTTTTAATCAATGAATTCCTTGGGATACATGCCTACATAATACAATCTCTGGTCAAAGTGTATGGACATTTTAGTCACTTTATCAGTATAATTCCAAACCGTTGTCTAAATCACACAATAGTATATCACTCATCCCACATTGACTATTCTCATATTTTGCCATCTTTGCTAATTTGCTGGGTATGAGATAATCACACTTTAGAAAATATAATCAAACTCATATTCTCTACTACATTTCATATTTTAAGAAGACATTCATGTCAGTTATTATGGTTGACTGAGAAGTGTTTTAAGAAAAATGTTACCAGAAATTCATTCCATATTGAGTATGTGCATCTAATTATGCAGTAAAGAATTACGTAAACCTAAACACACTTAAGGTCACATATACCTATTTGCAGCTCAGTTATATATTACCACAGCGGCATATAACTAAATGCTGTATGAGGTTAGAACTATGTACAGACAATAATACTGTTTATGGTTCTTCTGTCTTAATTTCACAGTCCTGTCTATCATGGCTCAAAAAATATCAATTTGTCTGTGACTATCATAAATGAAAACAAGCTGCCAATAAGCCTCACAACAGTTTACAAATATGCTCAGTTTCAAATTCTGCTCTATCATGCCCTGCCTGGAGTTATTTTCATGGATCTTCATCTGTTTAGTGGCCATATCTTGCGCTACTTAACCACTTCTGACAGAAGCACAGACACTTAAAGTTAGAAGGAAAATGAGAGGTTTCTGATACAGCTACTATTACGCAAGAAATTCCTCTAGAATCTAGACTCTACTTGAACACTGAGAATGCTTCACTCATTGTCTCATTCATGTAAGTCCAAACAGATTCTAGACAGTACTATTAGAAATCATTTTCTTTATGAAGAGCCAAAATCTGCTTCTCTATAACTTCTACTGGAACTAATGTTCAAGTGCTGAATCTGTAGTCACAAAAAAAGACATAATTATTCTTGCATCATTCATGTAATAAACAATGGCTATTTCATCACCACTACATCTTACTTTCTCCAGGCTAAAAATTTTCAGTTTCTTCAGCTGTTCCTATGCAACAATCTGCTCAACTTTCTCTGGAGTCCTTCATTTTCCAATGTCTCTCTTAAAATGCAGCACTCAGTACTGATATAAATATTCTAGATATGACCAGCACAGAGTAAAGCAAAAATACTAACTACCTCAATTTTTAAATGTTGCCTAAGATTATATTAGCTTTTCTGGCTGGCATATCACATTATTGACTAAAACTGACTTTGTAGTTTATCAAAAAACATGTTGAGTTGCTATTGTTATTGTTTTAAACATGAATTATTAAGCTGCATTTCTTCAATTCAGTGCTTGTGTAGTTGCTTTTAGAGGGGGAAAAAACAAAAAAGCTAAGTATCAAAGTGACATTTATCTTTAACAAATTTCATTTAATTAGATTCAGCTCACCGATCCAATTTGTTGAAATCTTTTGGGATCAGGATTCTGTCATCATCATGAATGAATGAATGAATGAGCAATTGTCAAGTACTTATGTGTGCCATGTACTGTGCTAAGCACTAGGAATATAAAAAGAAAAAGTAAGACAAACCTCACTTTTAAGGAGCTCATAATCTAACTGGTTGAGACAACACATAAAGGCTAGTTCAGCTCTGCAGGGATGGAAAGACACAGAAGTCCTAAGTGTATAGCAGTACAGTATATGGCAAGGTCTTAGGTTACATCAATAGGTTAGATGGCAATGCTGGGAGAAAAAGTAATAGAGTGGGTTCTGAAGTGAAAAGGCAAGGCAGATGTCAAGGTCTTTATATAAAACATCAGAAGGCAGTGACATGGTAAGGTCTGGTGATGTGTCATCTTGCCAGAAGGAACAGAATGGGTGACTCACTTCATAGAAGCCATGTGAGCCGTCAAGCTATACAAATGGGGTCTGAGTGGAAGAAGGGGCAAAAAGGAAGGTAAAGAGGAAGATAACTATCCCAGTGTTAGGTCTGCCTACTGTGCAACCATCCTAGATGGGTTTAAGATGAATTTAAAGGCCAAGGGAAGAAGCCAAGAGGGGAAGGAAGCCTCTGATAGTGCTAGGACTTCCCACAGTCCATGTCAGTGGAAAAACTTTAATGGAGGCTAGTTATGTGGATTGTAATATTATTAAGATCACAAGTCTTGCACTGTGGTACACCTAAAAGGATCCTGCTAAATTAGTAACTTAAGACCAAATTAAGAAGGCTATTAATATTTTTACACATTAAGAAAGTTGTTGTAGTTCAAAAGCATGAATTTTAGGTATGAACAAAGCCTCAGTTCTTCCAAAGGTATGAAACTTACAATAAGGATAAACCTCTCTGAGCAACCAGATTTTACCATGCTCTTTCACAAGTCCTCATAACTAAAAATATGAAAGGCCTTGGTCATTCTGTACTGACCTCTATTTTACTCCTGGCATTTCTCTTAGAGTTGTCAGACATTGAACATTATGTCAACCATTTTTCAACCCTTTCTGAAACCACACTGGCTCTTGGGGAGGTGATGACCTTCTTGGTGAAAGATAAGCTGATTAAGGAGGATTCTGGTAAGAATATTACTGGCAATGACTAAGACAGATACCCCTTTGTGGTTGTCATGGGACAACCTATTTCCCTTTCTTTTATAGAGTTTGAGAATAGAGTTGTCCTTGAACTCCATAACCACCTCTTGCCGTATAACCCAGAAGATTTTAGTCAGCTTTTGTATAAGCAGTGCACCCATTACCTTGTAAATCTCAGTTGGAATAGAATCAGCACCAGGTGCTTTGCCACGCAACAGAAGCCCAATGGCATGCTTCAGTTAGTAGTTTGGCTAGAGAAGGACTGACTTCAACCTGAGGCATATCATCAATGGCTTTAGTATTGGTTGATGATGGTCTGTTGAGAACACTATGGAAGCGTTCAGCCCATTTCTTCAGGATAAAGTCTAATAATCTGTGCCTACTCTAGTGTTAAAAGTCACCCAGAATTACAAGCTTGACCTCTTTTGGCACATTAATGATGATGGTTTCTAGATACTCATAAAATTTTTCTTTGACTTCATCAGGGTTTTTCATGTTGGGAGCATACACATTGGTGAAACAGAAAAGGAGAGGGCAGCTTTCAAAAATGTGATGTACAGCACCACATTTACTTGTCTGCGCCAGAAAACTCACAAACAGCAGGACTGGTTTGATGAAAATGACAAGGGAAATTCAGAAGTAACTAAATGAAAAACAATAATGCCACAGGGTTTACTAGCAAGATGGTTCATCCGTCTCTAAGAAGGCAGCATGTAACTCCATCAAAAGTAAAATGCAAGTTAAGCTTAGAGAGATTCAGGGTTCTTGGCTCAGTAAAAAGGCAGATGGAATTCAGTTTTAACCTGATAACAGCAATTCAAAGCACTTTTATGATATCTCAAAGGCCATTTACGGGCCAGGAGTAAAATAGAGGTTTGTACAGAATGACCAAGACCTTTCATATTGTTAGTCATGAGGACTTGTGAAAGATAATGGTAAAATCTGGTTGCTCAGAGAGGTTCATCCTTATTGTACGTTTCATGATGGCATCCTTGCAGCAGGGCTGTGTGCTTGTTCCCATGCTTCTTTTCGTGATGTTTTCAATGATATTGTCGAATACCTTCAATAAGGACAAAAATGGCATGAAGGTCAAGTACTGCACTGACGGTAAAATTTAACTTGAAAAGGTTATAAGTCTAGACCAAAATGGAGGGACAGTTGGCATTCAATATTTTGTTTGCACTCAATATATGTATGCACTCAATGCAACCTTTGAGGCTGAGATGCAACAGAATATGGATCAATTCTCTGCCACTTATGCTAATTTTGGCCTGACAATTAATACCAAGAAAAGAGAGGTTCTCCAGCACACAAACACTGCACCATCCTTACTTGAAACCACCAGTTTAGGAAGCTGAGAGGTTGTGAATAGTATGAGATTAACATACTCATTGCCAGAGCCAGCTCAAGGTTCGGAAGGATCCAAAGGAAAGTGCAGGAGAGAAGAAGTATTAAGTTGCCTATCAAACTGAAGGTCTAAGAAGCCTCACTGCTGTATGCCCGTGAAATCTGGATAATCTACCAGTGCCATGCCAGGAAATGAAGTCACTTCCATTTGAATTGTTTTAGGAAGATTCTGAAGATCACTTGGCTAGATGAGGTACCAGACAGAGATCCTTTTTCAAACCAAACTGTCAAACACTCAAACCCTACTGCAGAGAGTATAACTCCAATGGGCAGACCACATTGCTTGAATGCCAAACGTACTTTTGCCTAAAAGCTTATTTTAAAGAGAATTCACAAAAGACAAATGCTCCCACAGAGATGAGAAGAAGCAATATAAGGATACTCTCAAGGTATCTTCAAAGAAATTTGAAATCAATTGTAAGAATTGGAGAACAGGGACTGCCCAGCACAGTATGCCTGCATCAAAGAAGACGTTGCTTTATATGAGCAAAGCAGAACTACACTGGTTCCAAAGAAACATGAGATGGGCAAATTTAGAGATATCTCTCTACCAAATGGACATATGGACAATTTGTGCCCAACCCATGTTAGGGCCTTCCAATCTTATATTGGTCTGATCAGCCACAGTCGAGAACTTACTGTATAATGATGTCATTTTGGTCCTCATTGGAAATGAAGGGAAACAATCAATTATATATGGTTCATTTAAATCAACATTCAATACGTAATCCTCTCAAAAATTATAATTTTCCAAAACATTATGTGTAAAATTAAAACATGTATATGTGTACAAATAATTATAATTAATAAGTTGGTACTTAACAACTATATTAATATATCAATAATTGATTAATTTATAAATATTTACAAATTAACTATAAATGATAAATTAAAACATACATATGTATATAAAGCATTATATGCATATAATATGAAAAAAGATCCCTACTACTCCTTATTTATGCCAGTAAGCCTTAGTTTTAAAATATCTGATTTTGCATAACAAATGAGTATAAAATGGTGCATGACATAATTAGACTCAGAAAAAATACAGATTGCAATTCAGCATACAATATCTATTGGAGACAAGCTCTCTAAACTCTTAGCTTCCTAAGCTGTAATTTAGAAGTCTATGAAAAAAAAATTAAAATTCAAATAAATATATATCCAGCTTTGTTATTTCCCTTTAATAAAAAATGGCTTAGTTATTCTCAGTGATCTAAGACAACCCTTAAAGACATATGAAAAATGCTGTCTGCCTCCAGGAAAAGAACAGAAAGAGTCTGAATGCAGATTGAAGCATATTTTTTTACTTTATTTTTCTTGTTTTTTTTCCCTTTTGCTCCATGTTTTCTTTCACAACATGACTAAAATGGAAATATGTACGCATGACTGCACATATATAACCTAGATCAAACTGCTTGCTTTCTCTATGAGGTAGTATGGAAAAAAAGAGGGAGAGAGAGAATTTAGAACTCAATTTTTTTTTCAATTTTCTACACGTAATTGGGAAAAAAATTTTTTTAAATATTGAAAAGCATGAGGGTTGTTCCTGCAATGAAATTATTTCAACAGATGTTTATGTTTAGCTTTTACTATATAACATAATACAATAATATTAGCAAAAATGACACCTTCCAAATGCTTTTATTTTCATATTTTCTAGGTGAAAGTTTTCATTTAAAATCTTGCTCTCACGCTGTTTGACTTTTCAATATTAGAGCATCTCTACCTGAAAAGATTTTTGCACTAAAGCAAATCAACCCAGGAATATTTCCTGGAAATAAGTGAACACCAACTTAAAACCACTGTTCTCTACATCACTGAAAAGAAAATGCACCTATATGTTGTGTTCACAACTGGTACAAGAGATATTTTATAATTTGAAATTTTTCAATAATAAATTTTACATTCTGTGTTAAATTACATATTTTAAAATGCTATATAAACCATGTATCTAAAATGCAATTTTTACAATTTCTCTACCAAAACAATATAACTATGAATACATAAATCCTAGCTGAATGAAAACAAAGACAAGTATGAAATAAATGTGAAGCTGATTATTAAAGGAATTAACATAAATATTCTAACTTATAATATGACCTAAAGTAGCCAGTAATACTGGCTTCATATACCTATGTATATCAAAATCAAAGAATACCTTCTGGCTCATGTCACTCTTAAAGTTCTCCACATGAAGTCCAAGAAGGCTCAAATGTTTTAGCCATAGTTACATGTGTATTATTAAGTATGACAGCCAGGCCTTGGATAGAAGTCCAGTGCCTCCAAGACTGATGCTCTTTTTTCTGCACACTAACATTTATTAAAATAGCCAAGAGTTAAGCTATTGCAGATTAACTGCTCCCTTCTGATTACAGTCTTTATCCTCTTGGCTGCTACTGCTGAAAAAATTTAAATGTTCCAACACTAAAAATTTAGTATAGATAATTTCTAGTGAACAAGAATGACAGTAGAATTTTGCTACTTTTAATTATTCTTAATTTGCTTTTAAAATGTAAGTACGATTATCCTACAAACTAGAATATGTGTATTAATTTGGGTATACAATGAGTTACTTGTACACTTAAGATATCTCCACATATGGATAAGATTTCATTCCTTATCCTTGGGTATAACTGTCACATGCTGCTTACATTCACAGGGCTTCTTAAACTTTTTCCACTCATGATCACTTCAGTTCTTCTGAAATTGTGATTCATGAGAGAAAACAATTTTTTTATTTTTACATTATTTATTTTTACATATTTTTTCCCAGCCCACTTTTTGTAGAAGAATACTAGAAATACTACATTTTTAAACTTTTCTTTTTTGGGGGAGTGAAGACAGGTATCTCCAGTACTTAGGATAGTGCCTGACACCTAATAGAAATCTAAGACTAACAACCCTTGTGCAACAGATTGTGGATTACTTGGTCAAATGATCAGTAACATGGAAGGAGAGCTAGTTTTTTCAAAACCACTTGAAACTGTCAACATCCCCAACCACAAAGAAAGAATTCTAGGTCAGATGCTGAATAATTACAGATAGAAGAAGGAATTTCCCATAAAGCAAAATCCTTTATAAATTAATGCATGGGAACTTTAATATTTAAGAACACATCTGGTCATACCTGAACCCAGGTTTTCCTGACTTCAAGGCCAGCATTCAATCTACTAAACCAAGTTCTTTCTCATGGTTTCTCTGGCTTATTTTCCACAATTTAATGGTAAGGTTTTCATTTTCTTCCAAGAGGCTTTTTGTAAATTTCAGTGGAGCTTACTAGTACATAACCTCTACTGACATCAGTAGTCTCTGCATAATTTTCATACATTCAAATGCCAATTCTGTCTTGGTGTTAATTCTATTTAGCTTTAACAGAAACAATCATTTTGAGGCCCCAAGGAAAAGAGGTAGTTGTGATTTTTTTTAACCAATGTGTTAGAATTATTTGTTGGATGGAAACAAAAGAATCTGAGGATTTTAAAATGCTAATAAAAGTCTGCAAAACATATCTATGAATATGAGAGGAAGATAAAAAGGATGATTGTTAAGGCAAATGATCTTTTACTAAATTAGACCAAGCAGATTTATGTCAGAAGTCAAAAAAGTTGATAAGACATTGGTGCTACTAATGAAATGACTTAAATTGTAAAAACACTTTTGAATATGATGGAGTAGAAAGGAGCTTTGAGAACACTGACAACCTACTCATTTTACAAATGAGTTAACTGAAGAGGAGAGGTTTAGTGATCCATCCCTCATGATACAGTAACATAGTGGCAAACTGGAACCCTGGTCTTATAACTTCTAATGTAAGGATAGTCTTTCCACTACTGTGTATTTCCTCCAACAACTTAGAATTATATTGCTCTGTTTGGATACTGCAAATGGAAATTTACTGCCTTCAATACTATGAAGAGCTGGTCATGCTACTACCACTAATGAGTTATATAATAGCTCACTTTATAAGTGACAATAGCCACAAAATAAGAGTTGCTTGTTTTATTTTTAAAATTTAAGCTACTAAATTAAATAACCTAAAGGAAAAAAACTAATTTAGCCCTGCTTTATTCCAGATTCAACAAATAAAGTGAGAGTTCAAAGTTTTTAACCCATTTAAACATGCTTTTACAAGATGTAAATTCAGTCCCCTCCTCAAACCAAGAAAAATGAAAATGTACACAAATGATAAAAGCAAACTAAAGCAAAATGTGCAGGATTTTATTTGTTTACAATAATCATGTGTCTCTACAAAATTATTGTGAGAAAGAGTATGGGAATCAAAAATAGGGAACAAACTAACTGTTATTCTTTTAGGTTGTATAAGTCATAAACAATAAGTAATTATTCCACGCATAATTAAAAGTAAAAAGTTCTATATGCCTGGAAAGGCATCATGTATATACTGGGCATATAAGTGAAGGGAGAAGTTATGCTGATGCATGCAATTTTAATTTAAATGGGAAGATCTTTCCCATTCATTAAAGGTCTACGTGACTTGCTTAAATCACTTGGAAGCCTCAGTAACATGTGGTGGGAGGAGCTTGCTGAAAGGTAGAAGAGGAAGGGTGGAGCAGAACTGGGAGGAGGTTGGTGAAAGTAGTTAGACTGGTGGGTGGAAAGAGGCAAGCAGACACCTAAGTTCCTGAGTGTTTGTTTGTGGGAAGGTGGGGGGGAGGCTTGGGAATGATTTTGTCCCCTGCAGTGCTAATGTGTATTGACTCCTTGGTTACTATGATGGATTTCTGGTGTTGGGATTTGGCGCTCTGGTGTCTGAATAAATGTTTTTCTTTGGCCTTCTATATGAGAAGTCCATTTTACTTTGCAATTGAGAACTACTCTGGCATATTTATAGTCGCCCTTTTGTGCTGTGAATATTGCCTTGGCAATACAATGTGACCTAAGTATCCACCTACCTATGCATAAATACTGATTACAGATTACTTGTAAAATGTTTCATTCTAGATAATGTATCTTCTAGAGAGCAGGAATGGTATTTTAAAGATAGTAAGCATACCTTCAATTTCACCACTGGCACTAAATTACATGGACAAAGAGAATGAGAAACAAAATAAATTTTACAACGTTTGAATTACATAAAACATTACTTTTATTTTTCTCTTTCAAAATGGCTTACCCCTATGACACTCAGGCCTTTAAGGTAGTCCTGCCGAGGCTGTGCTTGAGGAACACATCCAGCTAAAACCACTTTCTTGTCTTCTTCTTGAGCTTTTCTAAAGGAATTAAAAGCAAATTATTATAATTCGCTACCTCACATGTGGGCCCTCTAAACTGGTAATAGCTATGAATTTGTCAAATGCATGAAACAATTCTATCTGATTGTACCAAAGTTTGTATGTTGTATTTCTCCCAGTGAATAACAGCAATGTAGATTAAACAGTTAACTCATTCTATTGCCTTCTTATTAAACAAAAATATAATTTACCTAGAAGCACCTTCTGAATGGCCAAGTTTTCCCAATTAACTGTGATTTAATCCTTGAATGCCAAGAAGTTAACTTTTCTTCTGCAATGTACCATACACTTAGCAACTTTCATAAACCAAATATATAAAATAATATATTGACTCTTCTCAACGACTGAGTTATCAATAAAAGCACCATGCTGGGATATTCAAAAAAGGGCAGTATAGCCATCAGTCACTATGCATTTACTGAACATTTACTATTTGGTAGGCACTATGCTTAGCCCTGGAAACACAAGAGCAAAAACAAGGGCAATGCATGCAACTGTGGGAGATACAACATAAAAATTATACATATACATTAAAAATACAGTGCTGACAGAAGGTAATCAGGGAGGCAAGTCACTAGTTGGGTGGGGCTAGGGAAGACAGACAAGGAAATGCCTCCAGGAGAAGGTGGGATTTGAGCTGGGTCCTGAAACAATCCAGGGAAGCTAAGAGGGGAAGGTGAGGAGGACAAGAGGAAGAGTAACAAACAACAGGCAGGCTGGATGGGACAGTGAATGGAGGGGAGAAAAGTCTCTAAGACTATTGACTCTTCTGGATGGCCTCTATGCAGTAGGTCACATGGATACTTACTCAGGCTATTCAATTTCAAAATGAGAGCATATGAGCTTCACATACACACACATTCCACACACAAAAACTTAAATCACATATTAAAAATGTGTTTGAGGGGAATACATAGAATTGCGGATGCTATGGGCTAGAAATACCACAAAGTAGATTTATGCCTAAGACAGATTTTATAGAATATAAATATATAACTAGAATTAATGAAAATAAAGTATAATGATTGAATCAAAAGGGTTACAATTCCAGAGTAAACTACTGGTAGTTATCAAACTGGCTAAAGAAAACAAGATTCAAAACTGATTGTGTATCATCAGAGGATCCAAAAAATATCAGGCTCTAAGAAATACTAGATCAGATATTATTTACATAAATCTTCAGCAAAATCTTCACTATGTCTTGGTGATAAGAACAACAAAATATGAGAAGTGAGAAGCACTTAGGTCAGAGTAGGCCCTTTCTCCAACAGGAAGGAAGGGGATATGTTGATAGGAACAGCTCAAATAAATGAAAGAAGTCCAAGACATAACCTTGGTGTCACAAAGGAATTGTACCAATTCCTGTGGGCATTTTTATCTAGCTTACTCATAATTTGTATATTCGAAGACACTTGAAGTTTGATTACATTTTCACAATAAACTGATAAAGTGCACCAGCTCTGCTGGTTTATACCCAGTTATAAAGCAGCGTAAGGCCCAGTGTCCAGGAGTCACTCAGTCAATGTGAAGTACTGGCAGAGCCTACCTGTTTATGATTAGACATCACAGAGTAATGAAAACTACTAACTATGAAAGGAGAGAACACTAGCAATGGGGATAACAAAATATGCTTTACAATTTTACATCTCCAGCTTATCCTTATAGAACCCAAAATTAAACATAAGTGTAGATATGGTATCACCATGAAAAGGGATAGTAGGACTATCATCACCAGTTCTATAAACACGCTTCTATTAAATTTGTCTAAAATCATCCACTTCTTTTGCACTCATGTCACATTGTTGATTTATTGGGCTTGCAGTTCAAACAAAATCTCTAGGCTTTTTCCACAAAAACAAATTTCAACCAGGTTACTTGCACTCTCTGCTTGTATGCATGTTTGCTTGTTTTTTAATTCGAATGTTGAATAGTAAGTGAACTCCCAGTTACTTCTAAGGTAAAATGTAAATTTCTCATCCTGAACCTACACAACTTAGCTGCAATTCAACATTCCAGTCTCGTTTAAAATTACTCCCTTTATTCACTCTATATTTCAACCAAAACAGAAGGAGATGTCTCTTGCCTCAATGAATTCAAGATAGTCACAATGTCCATGCCTAGATTGTGCTTCCCCCTCATTTTTCATCTCAAAGAGCTTATCTTCCCCTTCAAGGCTCAAATCTTTCCATGAAATGCAAACTGGACTTATGTTAGAATTGCTGAAGACAGATCAGTCAATTAATGAAAAAACAAGAATGTATTAAGCACCCCCTGTGTTTCTGACACTGTTTGGCACTACAGATGCAAGTACAAATAATGAAATACCTGTTTATAAGGAGCTTAAAATTATGATGAAAGAGCAAATAAGTACATATGAAAATGTACATGGCATAAATATGAAGTGAATAAATACAAATATATGCAAAGTGAAGTGTAAGGTAACTTTGGAGGAAGGCCACTAGCAGTTAGGGATTAGGAAAAGTTTCATGGAGAAGATGGTGTTGGAGTGGCACCTTAAAGGAAGAGCAACTCTGAGGTGAAGTTAATGAGGGAAAATGGGGGAAAGTAGTGCAAAGAAAAGATAGGAAATGAAATGCAGTATGTGAGAAAGAGAAAGAAGGATAATCATTAATTGCATGGCAGAATGTAAGAGGGAGAGTGGAGCTTCCAAACAGGTTGAGGGGAGATTGTGTAAAATCACTTTGGCAGCAGTGTAGAAGATAAACTGGAGTGATAAAAGATAAGACTGAAAGAACAATTAGGAGAATGCTACAATAATGTGGGTCAGAGGTCAGGTCCAAAAGTAAGAGGGTAGCTGTGTGAGGGAGAAAAGAGTTGTGAGAGAAAATGTAGGGACAGTAATGGCAAGATGTGGCAAGATGTGGATATTTGATATGGAATGGAAGTTCAGGGGAGAAACTGGGCCACTTACATAGATCTGGGTGAGAGAGTGTGTGAAGAGGAGAGAAGAGAACCTACAACAGAATTTGGGGGAACTTTCACAGTTGAGAAAGAGCAGTTAGACAGATGGGAAGCAAACCAGGAAAGTGTGGTACCATGAAAACTCAGACAGAAGAGCATATAGGAAAAAAGAGTGGTCAATAACGTCAAATGTAGCAGACAAGTCAAGAAGGATAAAGACTGATAAAAGATTATCAGATTCATTAATTAAAAAATCATTGGCTCCAGTTTCAGTTGATTGATGAGGGTGAAAGCCAGATTGCAAAGGGTTGAGGGAGTGAGTAAAAGGAAAAGAAGTAGAGGTAATATGCGTACATAGCTGTTTCAAGGAGTTTGGCTGAGAAAAACATTAAAGATATGGGACAATGGTTAGAGAAGATGTTACTGTCTGCTGATGATGTTTTAAGGATGGAGGAGCGTATTTAAAGGCAGCTGGAAAGGAACCGTTAGTTGACAGTGAAAAGTTGAAGATTCCAGAGAGAAGAAGAATGATCACATTTACAATATGCTGAGGACTACAGAAGGGAATGAGATCAACTACTCATGTATCAGAGGTAGTCCTGTCAAGAAGAGCCACTTATTTGTCAGGGACTGAGGGAAAGGAGGAAAGAGTGCAAGACGCTATCAAGGGGGTTTTGAAATAAAGAGGATAAGAGGAAGCTTACAGTGGAAACTAAGAAGTTCACATCCAATGGTCTCAATATTTTCACTGAAATAACAAGTAAGGTCCTCAGCTGAGAAAAGGAGTGCAGTAGAGGGCTTTGGAGACCTGAGAAGGTAAAATAAAGTAAAGAACAGCCTCTACAGGTAATAAGATAGGAAATCACTTGGAAGAAAAAAAAAGACATCCTTGTCGCAGTAAGGGTCCAGTTAGAAATGGATAACATGAATTTGTGGTACACCCAGAGAGCACATTTCTGAGATTTCATGCAGCTGAATTTAGCATTCAAGGGCACTTCAGGAGACTAGGATAAAATCTGACAAGAGAAGAGAATGATGTAAGAGGTCAAAAGATTCAAGAGTGGAAAGGCAGTATAAGAGTTAAAATGGCTTGAGGTTGGAAAGAGACGAAAGTGAAGTCAGAACAGGGGTAATGATCTAACCAACGGCAATGGTAAGGGAATTTGAAGATCTTCCCTGCCTCTTAATAGGCCCATGTGACCTGCTTTGAGTTTTGAGTCTGAGTCACATGGAGCCTATGGTTGGAGAAGCTTGCTGAATGAGTGGAGCAGGAAGGGTGCAGCAGAAAGAGAGAGTGAGGTGGAGCTGAGAGAGAGAAGATTCAGAGCAGAATAGCCAGCATGGGCGTGGGGGGAGGGGTAGGTGTGTGATTTTGCCTAGGGGAGCTTTTTTGTGGGGAGGTCTCATGGAGGGAAGGGCTGGGGATGGCTGTGCTCCCTTTACTGGTAATGTGTACAAACCTTATTGTTACCATAGTGGAACTGGCTTTCTGGTACCTGAATAAATAACTTGGTTTTATCTTTGAGGAAGAGTTTATATTTTGCGAATTTACCCTGGAAATATGCATGCATATCCATAGCGGCTACTGTAGGTATCACATTGGCACTACACCAAGTAGTGAGGAGGGGAGGAATCAGATTTCTTCATGATGGCAAAAAGTAAATTTATAGAACGGTAGGACCTCATGGTGGAATAGGGAATTTTCAGTGTTTCTCATTAAAGAAGTAAAACATTTTCTGGATGATGGCAAAATCTATTACACAATATCTCTATGTGCGGCTAAGATGAAGTGAAAGAATAATTCATAAAATTTAGGGCACTGAGGAATTGAGAGTTTAGGAAGCTTGAGGGAGGACCAAAGCACATATTAAAGATACCCAGTATAAGGGCAGAAGCTGGGGAAAAGTGAAAGATGGTGATTCAGTCACTGAATTTCTTGGGAAAGGAAGGAGAATAATACGGAAATCAGAGGACTACAGCTACTATAATTAACAAAAGATGGAAATTTTAATTGAATAGACTTCGAAAGAGAAAAAGCAGTAAAGGTTTAGGAAGAAGTAAAAAGAGAGTCAGAAAGTAGCAAATGGGGAATAAAAAGTATTCTGACTGCTCCTCCAGTAAGATATGCAAGTAGCTCTCACTCAGTACTTTACTTGGCATATTTACAAAAAGAGAGACTAGAAAAGAAATAACTAAAAATTTACCAAGGCATATCAGTAAAAGAATATACTTTATTTTGGCAACTGAGAGAAGAATGGATTGGGATGGGGAAAAACTTGAGGCAGGAAGAAGAACCAGAAGAAACAGTCCAGGAATGTGGTAATGAAGACTTCTATTACACTAGTAGCTATCTGAGTGTAAAGAAGCGCACATATAGAAGAGATATTGTGAAGGCAGAAACAACAAGAATTATATAAAAGTAGATAGATTCTTCTACCAAGAATGATATGAATTAATTTCTTTTATACCATGATCGGGAACACTTTATATTAACATCAGACTTTTTTGATATGTTTACTTAGTTTTACTGAACTTTTTTTTCTTCTTTCCTTTTTATTTTTTAGTATAAAAGACGAGTCCCAGGAGACAGTGTGGAAAAGGATACCTGGGGAAATATAAGTGATGTAAATGCAAAAGATGTTAAATGTTTTTGCAAAGGGGTGGTGGAAGGGGGGGATGGGGAAGAAGGGAGAAGACAGCCACAGTGAAAGTAGAACAAATCCACTGGTGGATTCCTAACCTAAAAGTGATACCAAACGGAAAACACCTTCGAATACTACAGCCAAATTCGAGAGCTTCCAAGTCAAAGGAAAAATACTATATGTAATCAGAAAGTTCAAATTCCAAGAAATCACAATCAAGATATTCAAGACAATGCTGCAACTACTATAAAAAGAAGAAAATCTTCGAATGATATATATCCAAAAAAGACAAACAAACAAACAAAAGACTTAGAAAAGCAATAATTTATCTTGAAATACTGAGTGTGGTAGGGCTTGGGATGGGGACAGCGATGGGGGTGGGAAGCAGAAGGATGAATTTTTAATTAAAAAATTAATTGGTGAGGCAGAGTCAAAACGGCAGAAGAAAGACAGGAATTCACCTGAGCTCTTTCAAATTCAAAACAACTTTAAAATAACACTTCAAACTGAATTCTGGAGGAGCAGAATCACCAAAGGTCAGGGTGAAATAATTTTCCCATCCAGAAAAATCTGTCTCAGTGGGGTGGAAGTCAGATCTAGAGTCCAGAACAAACCATGCAGCACAGGACATACTGGGGAACTAGCAAGCCTTGGATACAGTTCATCAGTGGCAGTAGGAGATGTCTTCCCACAAATAATAATGGGGTGAGACAAGTGATCAGAAGGAGATTCCAGTTGACTCTTCACTGGTACTTGGCATAGGACTCATTCACATTGCTTATACATAGTTCCAGATCACACTCACAGAGATAAAAGGAGCACTAGCTCACTAACGTTGCAGTGGAAGGTACACAGGGGCCCTGGTCACAGTTCCAGGCCAAAGAGTGCTTATGATCACTCACAGACCAGAGTACAAGCCAGGGGAGCAGTGACTGCACTTCTCCATAAATCAAGCTACCTTGGAAAAACTGAAAACCTATAGACACCAAGAGCTAGCTCTAAAAACAGCACTATGAAAGGCCTGAAGCTTAGAAGAGTGCCCTCTCCACTCCAGGAGCAGAGCCCAACCTTAACATGAAATCATAATTCAAGAAATAGGCTGGGAAAATGAGCAAACAGCAAAAGAAGAATTTGACCAAAGAATGTTACTGTGGTGAAAGGCAAGCTCAAAGAATAAGCTCAAAAGAAATCAAGGGAATCAAAACAGCTACATGGACAGTTTCCAAGAAAAATATGAATTGGTCACAAGTGCAAAATACAATTCCAGAAGGAGCTTGAAAAGGAGTTTAAATATCAACTAAGAGAGACCAGAGGACAAATTGGGAAAAGAAAAGATAGTGATGCAAGAAAATCATGAAAAGATTGAGTCAACAGTTTGGTTAAAAAGGCACAAAAATATTGAAGAAAATAACACCTAAAAAACAGAATTGGTCTAACACCAAAAAAAGCACAAAAATTCGGAACGGAACTCCCTAAAAAGCAAAATTAAACAGAAAAAAGGGACAAAAATTCACTGAAGAGAACTCCTTAAAAAACAGAATTAGTCAAATGGCAAAGGAGGTATAAAAGACTATTGAAGACAATAATTTCTTAAAAATTAAAATCGGGCAAGTGGAAGCTAATAAATCCATCAGACATCAAGAAACAATAAAATAAAGTCAAAAGAATGAAAAAAGAAAGACAATGTGAAATGACTCACTGGAAAAACAACTAACCTGGAAAAGAGATCAAGGAGAGATCAATTAAGAATTATCAGATTACATGAAAGCCATGATCAAAAAATAAAAAAAAGAACCTGGAAATCATATTTCAAGAAATTGTCAAGGAAAACTACACTGAGATCCGTAAAACCAGAGAGTAAAATAGAAATGGAAAAAACCCACCAAACACTTCATCATAGAGATACCAAAATAAAAACTCCCAGGAATATTACAGCCAAATTCCAGAGCTCCCCAGTCAGAAAGAAAATACTGCAAGTGGACAGAAAGAAACAATTAAAATATCATGGAGCCTCAGTAAAGATAGCCCAAGATTTAGCTACTTGCAGGGTAAAAAACAGGAGGGCTTGGAATGAGATGTTCCAGAGGGCAAAGGAGTATCCAGTTTTTGGATTACAACCAACAATCACCCACTCAAAAAAAGTGAGTAAAATCCTTCAGAGGAAAAGAATGTATAATCAATTAAATAAAGGACTTTCAAACATTCCTGATGAGAAGATTAGAGCTGAATGGAAAATCTGACTTTTGAATACAAGATTCAAGATAAATAAAAAAGGCAAAGAAAGAGAAACCATAAGATAATTCAATAAGGTTAAACTGTTTACATGTCTATTTGGAGAGATGATACATGTAACTTAAGAACTTAATCATTAATAGGATAGTTAGAAGGAGTATACACAGACAGAGGGCAGAGGTACGAGATGACCATGGTGGGATAATTTATTTAAAAATTAAGAGGTGAGAAAGAGAAATGCACAGAGAGAAGGAGGAAGAGAGAGATAAAATGGGGTAAATTATCTCATGCAAAAAAGGCATTAAAGGAAGAGTTTTTGAAACAGTGGAAAGATGTTTGAATCTTACTCTCCTCAGAACTGGTTCAAAGAGAAAATAATATATACACTCAGTTGGGTATAGAAATCTACCTTGCCCTACAGGGAAGTAGAAGAAGAGGAGAATAAGAGGAGAGGCAAGAAGGGATGCTAGATTAGGGTACATAGTAGTCAAAAGCAAAAGAGAGCTTTGAGAAGGGATCAGGTAAAAGCAGAGAGAGAAAAGAGGGAAAATTGGATGGAAGAAAACATAGTTATTAATCATAACTGTGAACGTGAATGGGATGAACTCACCCAAAAAATAAAAGTGGATAGCAGAGAGGATTAAAAACTAGAATTCAATAATATGTTGTTTATAAGAAACACACTTGAACAGAAAGAAACACTCAAAGTAAAAATAATGGCCTTGAACAAAATCCATTATGCTTCAGCTAATGTTAAAAAAAAAAAAAGCAAAGATAGCAATAATGATTTCAGACAAAGCAAAAGCAAAAATAAAAAAATAAATCTAAATAAAAGACATAATAAGGAAGGAAAGCACATTTTGCTAAAAGGTGCCACGGACAATGAAGTAATACATACTCAACTTATATACAACAAATAGTAAAGGATCAAAGTCTTAAAGGAAAAGTTGAATGAATTACATGAGGTAAAAGATGGCAAAACAATACCAGTGTGGGACCTTAACTTTCACCTCTCCAAACTGGCTAAATCTAACCAAAACGAAAAAGAAAGAAATCAAGGAGCTGAAGAGAATTTTAGAAGAGTTAGATATGACAGATCTCTAGAAAAAAAATTAATGGGATTAGAAAGGAATATACCTTTTTCTCAGTGGTACATGGCAACTACACAAAAATTGACCATGTATTACAACACAAAAACTTCACAACCAAAATGCAGAAAAACAGAAACATTAAAGGTATCCCTTTCAAATATAATATAATAAAAATTACATTCTATAAAGGGTCATGGAAATACAGATTAGAAATCAATTGGAAATTCAATAATCTAATCCTAATGAAATAGTGGGTCAAAGAATAAATCAGAGAAATAATGAATTCTCTAAAGAGAATGACAATGATGAGAAAACATAACAAAATGTATAAGATGCATCCAAACCAGAACTCAGAGGAAATATTATATCTCGAAATGTTTATATCAAGAAGAGAAAAGCAGATCGATGAAGTGAGAATGCAACTAAAAAAAAAAAAAACTAGAAAAAGAACAAATCAAAAAACTCCAATTAAACATCAAATTGGAAATCCTAAAAATTTAAGGAGAGATCAATAAAATCAAAATAAGAAAACCACAGAACTAATGAATTAAAGTAGGAGCTGGTTTTATGCGGGGAAGGAGGTTATAAAATAAACTATTGGTTAATTTGATTTTTCAAAAAAGAGGAAATCAAATTACCAGTATCAAAAATGAAAAGGGTGAATTTGCCACCAATGAAAAGGAAACTGAAGCATTATTACAAGTTATTTTGCCCATTTATGTGCTAATGAATATAGGAATCTATGTGAAATGGATGAATATTTTAAAAAATATAAATTTCCCAGATTAAGAGGAAATAAAATACTTAAATAGCCCCATCTTAGAAAAAGAAATTGAACAAGCCATCAATGAACTCCCTAAGAAAAAAATCCCCAGGACTAGATGGATTCACAAGTGAATTCTACCAAATATTTAAAGAACAATCAATTCCAATACTGTATAAACTATTTGGAAAAACAGGCAAAGAATAAGTCCTATAAAATTACTTTTACATCAGCATACAATGCTGATACCTAAAGCAAGAAAAGCAGAAACGAGAAAGAAAACTATAGACCAACTTCCCTAATGAATACGGATGCAAAAAATTTAAATAAAATGCTAGTAAGAAGATTACAGCAAATATCACAAAGATCATAAACTATGACCACATGGAATTTGTACCAGGAATCAGGACTAGTTCAATATTAGGGAAATTATCCGCAAAACTAACTACAGCAATAACAAAAACAACAATAATCATATAACTACCTTAGTAGATGCAGAAAAAGCTTTTGATAAAATACAACACTTTAAATACACTGGAAAGAATAGAAATAATTAGAGATTTCCTTAAAATGATAAGTAGGATCTATCTAAAACCATCAGCAAGCATTATCTTTAGTGGGGATAAGTTAGATGCCTTTCCAATAAGATCAGGGTTGAGGCAAGGATGCCCATTATCACCACTATTATTCAATATTGTACCAGAAATGCTAGCTATAGCAATAAGAGAAGAAAAAGAAGCTGAAGGAATTGGAATAGACAATGAGGAAATAAAACTATCGCTCTTTGTAGATGATAGAATGGTTTACTTAGAGAACCCTTAATCAACTAAAATACTAGCTGAAGTAAGGAAAACTGCTAATAGTTCTGATGTAAAGATCAGAACTGAGTAAAACTGTTGAAACAAAACACAAGATCAGCAAAGAACAGAAAGGTAAATATAAACGAAAGGGACTACATGATAATGAACTACTTATATTCTCATGGGGGACTAGATACAAATGACTCTGGACCTGCAATATAGGGCCAAAGAGGGAACTTAAGTGCTTTTGTTTTAACAGAGGAAAAAAAAGAGGGATGAAGTAATGCACAAGAAAATAAATGAGGAAGAAGGAAAAGAAATTCAGTATTTCTCATTATTGGAGAGAGTGAGAAGAGAAAATAAACATGGAAGAAGTAGGAAAGTGAACATCACTCTTAACTGAAACAAAGGCAAGTTGAATGAACATGCGTGTGCATATGCACGCATGCACACACACATACACACACACACAATTTGCTGCATGCAGCACAGAACTGAAAACTGAGAGAGTGCCCATCCACTGGAAAACAGATAAAGGAATTACAGTTTTTAGATGAAATGAAATACTACAGTGAGGGGTGCGGTGGGCAAATGAGGCAAAAAAGGACCATTTCAGAGAAATCTAAAGGGTTCATATGAAATGACATTGTTATAGTGACAGTTATGCCAAACAAAAGAAAGGAAAAGAAAGAAAGCTAAACTTCCTGGTGTTTTGTTATTTTTTACCATGTCACCACCTTCCTCCTCTCTCTCTATGTGAACTTTGGATTCTAATAGTGAATATCCAAGTTCAGATGAATGAGTTTTCACTGTTTAAAAAATCAAGTTTTACTAAGGAGAGAGAGTTTTCTATGCAATTCTCTTTTTCTGTTCTTTACATATGGAAATGATCTTGTTTACTGATGTCTTTTAAATTAATAATAATAATAAAAGGGAAAACTTTTAAATGAATAGTCCTGAAAATGACTGGATTTGGGCAAAACTATATATAAAGATAAGGACAAAACAGGTAAACAACCACTTAATAATAATTTTGGTAAAAATTTCATTTTTTACTTAAATGAATTAATGAGAAAGATCTAGTCTAATGATACACTTCATTACCAAAATTTTGATCAGAGAAGTTAGAAGTGATATAGATGTAGGGATCTATGAGCAAGCACTGACATCCTCTGAAGCCTGATCAACAGTCACAGCTACCTCTTCAACCTTCACCCTTAAAAAATTAGCAAACAACTCAAGTGCTAACATCTTAATGACATACACACTATCTGGCATAAATGAGGAGTATTTTTCACTGCAGCTTATGCAGAAAGTTCTTTTTTTTGGAGGCGGGAAGGTAAGGCAATTGGGGTTAAGTGACTTGGCCAAGGTCACACTGCTAGTAAGTATCAAGTGACTGAAGCCAAATTTGAATTCAGATCCTCTTGACTTCAGGGCCAGTGCTCTACTCACTTGTGCCACCTGGCTGCCCCCCTCCTTTTATTTGGAGGGGAGAAGGCAAGGCAATTTGACATTAAGTGACTTGCCCAAGGTCACACATCTAGTGGGTTGTCAAGTGTCAAAAAAGTTCTTATTTCATAGTTATTTCATAGACTATTAAGTTAGGAAGGCCTAGGATCAGGTCCTACCTCTAATGTACACTGGTTATATCACTGTGGGCAAGTCATTAAACTTCTCAAAGTCCCCAAGCAACTCTAAGTGGCAGTTATGTATTGCTAAAAGAAGTCTCCTCATAAAGAGTTCCATATACGAATGGAAGAACAGGTCGAAAAAATGAAATAATTTGCTGTGAAACATGGACTGGGGGACCTACACTCATCAACATAAGATATCTGCACCATTTATTACCTTTGCATTTTGTCTTGTGGCTGTATTGTTTTATATGCATGAATCATAAGTTTCTAATACATAGTGTTTCTATCTTCTGTTATACAATGTTATGCACATAGTTTGCACTCAAGTCTTTGGCAAATGATTGATTTACATTCTTAGGAAAGTTAAGTTGTTTAAGGGTACATTTATAAACCTCTCATGTTACTGTGCAATAGGGAAACTAAACTGGTCATAAAATTCTACTTGTAGTCATTGTCAAAAGAGAAAAGTGGGTTGGATAAACTATTCATTTATCCTAGTATGCCACTGCTTAAGTTATTATACTTTTGACTACTATTTCCAATGCCATCAAATGAATATGTGCTCTAGGGTAATTTGAAATCAACTAAAGCAAATTTGCTTGTGTAGAGATATCTGTAAGTTCCTAAGAACAGGGTAATAATAATAGTCTTCAAAAGGAAAGATATAGCAGGAATTTATTAACAATTGAAATAAATCATATCAAAAAACTGTAGAATATAGTAGATATGCATCAATCTGAAAAGCTTTTGGTGGTGATCAAGTACTTATGATTTAGTTCAATTCTGTGGTCTTACTTTTTTTATTAACAGAACTGATAGTAAGGCAAACAAGCAAGAAATATTGACTAGATTTCTTCACAAATAGCAGTGTTAAGGAAATTGTCAGCAAATGTTCATGGCCATTACTTTGTTCCTTCTTTAGGGAACACAAATGATGAAGTGGAAAGAGTACTTCCTGCTCAGTATGAGAAAATAGAAGCTACACTGAATATGGAGTTGTAAGTCCTGCAAATGAATACTTGCTTTGCAACTTACTCTCATGCGACCCTGGGCAAGTCACTTAATTAGAAGGCTGTACTACGCAATCTGTAAGGTCTTTTCCATCTTTAAATCTATGATCCTATAAACCACTGGGAACTCATTTTCTTCATATGTTAAATAAGAAGATTGGATTGGATGACCACAGAGGTTGTTTCCAGCTCTAGAACTGAACTCATTTTATCATATTGTATTGTATTATATATCCTGTTCTATCCTACTATATCCTGTTTTATCCTATCCAGTAATTTAACAGATGTAGGTGAGTGATAAAGGAAATAAATCCATGTTGTAATAATTCCAGATATTTAATATATGTACAGGAATACAAAGGATGTGGAATTATATTTGATGTAGAATGCAGAAAGACTTATGAGATTAATGGAAAATGGAACCATTACGTCCATTCCTTTACATCAAAAAATTTGTGGCCTATACATTATTATAATCACTTTTAAATGAATCATAACCCTTTTCAGAAAAGATCTTTGAAACAGTAAGACACTTTTATCTTTTCTACTATGCAGAAATAATAGCTACCTGAAGGTACTCCCTGATTAGTCATTTTAGCCAGGAGGCACAAATTAGTTTGACTCTCCTTGAAAATTAAATCCATTAAAAATTCTTAAATGAAGGAACTGTTTCATAACTATTAATTCTATAGATATTAATTGCTTTCACTACATCCCTAGAAAATCTACATACAAACTTTCTGATTCTTAATGTCATTCAGTCTGAAGAAACTAGTGGCAAACTTCATGTGACTTTTTTGTGGACTAAAACAAATACATAATGACAATTGTATCTAGTCAGAGAATAAGGAAATTTTGTGAAATACTTCCACAAAGAACACATTTCATAAAGGAAAATAACTGATAAATGTTCTGCTAAGGGTCAGTCAGTCTTATACTATAAAGTAGCAACCTTAGAATGACCTTAGCAACTCCATCACTAACATGGTTAAAATTATATTAAAAAGAATATGATTTTGCTTCACAGTTTTATTACTTACTATTCACTCTATTACTTTTTATTATACATATTTATACACAATATATAATATTTATATAAATCATATAATTTATTATTCACTTCAGCAAGGCAGTCCGTTCATTCCTCTCTGATTCCCTATTTCACTCTCCACAGAAACTACTGAAAACCTTTTCCTTCCTCAGACCTTCCATATCAACTTTTCCCTACTTTTGCTTAGTTGAGGATCTTGCATTCTTTACTCAAAAAAATTGAGGACATTCAACTTGAGCTTATCTTCTCCCATTCCCTTCATTTTAAAATCCACTGATATCTTCTCCTGCACGCTATTTCTTTACCCTGACTCTGACAAAGAAGTGGCCCTTCTCCTTACCAAGGCTAGCTGCTATATATGTGCACTTGATCCCATTCCATTCTATCTTCTCTAAAAGACTGCATCCTCAATCATTCCTTCTTTCTCTCAAATCTTAAAACTTTTCCTATCATCACACCCCTTCTTCCCACTCATGAAGTTACCATCTTAGTTCTAATTCCCACCAGCTGGATAAGTAGACTTCATCTTCCACAGTACTTCTAAAGTAATTTCCTTCAGTACAGATCTTACATTTGGACTCACTCAAACTACAGTGGCATGCTGTGTACTAGTGGATCAAATATACTTCTTGGTTTAGCTTTTAAAATCTTATACAATCTGGCTCAAATCTCTATTCCCAGCCTCAGTGGATATTACTTTCCCTCCCTCACTCTTCAATCCAGAAAAAACAGCCTTCTCTCTGTTCCTCATACAGAACATTGCATCTCCCATCTCCATAATTTTGTACTAGCTGTCACCCATGTCAATGATGCAATCACTCCTTACCCATACCCCATAGAGTCCCTCACTTCCTTAAAGACACAACTCAGGCACCATCTTTTGCACAAAGCTTTTGCTGATTCCCCATAACTGTTGGCTCCTTAAATTACCAAATATTTAGATGTATTTCTATTTATGTACTTTGTATTTTATGTTTACATACTCTTATACATACTTTTGTCTTCCTCATGATGAAAACTCATAGAACTTGGAAAATAATTTCTACAATGACAGCATAATAGAGGAAAACATCTTTGAAAAACTTTAGAACTCTTATTAATGCACTGATAAACCATGAGTCTAGAGGACTAAAGTTTAATTCTGCCAGAGAAGTGATGAAATTATGATGCAGAATGACACAGACATTTCTGTAAATAGCCAATGGGGGAATCTACTTTGCCACAGTATTTATTTTATTTGTATAAGTCAATTGCAAGTATGTGTGAGAAGTGGAGAAAGGCAACAGGAGGAAGCTGTATGCATGTATGCATGCATGCATGTATGTATGTATGTATGTATGTATGTATGTATGTATAAAAGTAGCAACTGCTGGATTTTTTGTATTCATATCTCATTGCCTAGTACAATCCCTGGCACATATTAGGCACTTAAATATTTGCTGATTCACTGAATACACTCTGAGTGAGAAATGAGATACATTATCTTCCTGCAGGGAATATGGACCCCATTTTGCACTGCCCAGTGTTCTTTTCTTTTTTGTTCACTCCCATGTTCTTTCGCTAACTACGTATAGCTGAAGTCACCACTTTGATTCTAGACAAATAAGGTCCCACAGGACTTGCCCATGATATGTTTTTCCTCTTTTCCTTTTTCTCCCACGCCTTCCTTGCTTATTCATCTAACTTTACCTTTCTTCTCTCTATTCCCTAACCTGACAATGGCATTGAACGACATTTCTTTATGGTCGTACATCTCAGTGGAACTGTTCTGACTTCTTTATGGGCATCACTCTCCTTCACTGGAGAATTTGATCCAAGGTAATTCCTCACTCAAAAGTTGTATAGCTTACAAAAATTTTCTCATTTGATCCTCACAAAGACACAATTACTATTACTGTCATTTCACAGATGAAGAAATTGAGATACAAAGAGGTTAAGTTCCTCAACATCTCACAGCTAATTATCAACACAGCTTGATTCCAGACCCAGGTATTCCAACCCCAAATCTAACGCTCTTTCCAGTACACCACAGCTACAACAAACCAAACAAAAGAAGCCAGTTAGTACTGAGTACAGGCCAGTTATTCATAGCAATCTCAGTTGGTACCCAGTTATGCCTCACAATCTAAGTTACTAACACCTATAATATGGCCAAATGACTAAATTTTAAGAGGCTCCAGAACCCTGTGGAATGGAAGAGCTTCAAAGGAAGATTCACTATAGTGAACAACATTTTATAGATATAGAGCCTATTCAATATTTTTAATGAATGAAAAAGCCAGAAGGGAAAAATATTCTTTAAAAAGGTATCTTTTCTTCATGTCTGCCCAGTTGTATGAAGAAAAACTTCTAAGAACTTATGGTTATTTAGATTATTTTGATAAGTGAAACCTTTATTTCATTTAGGTAAAGTCCATCCTGTTTTTAAGACCTGCTTCAAAAAACTCTTCAAATAGTTAAAGAATCTTCTCTGGTCCTCAAAAGAAAAAAAGGGGAAGAGAAAGAAAACAGTCTTTGCTACCCATCTTTTGGTATCTTTTGAATTTTTCTATATATCTTGGAAGCCACATGAGAACGGTTTTAGCTCATGAGATATAAACAGGATGTTACAGTTAGGTGGAAGTGGAACTAGTTATGAATATATGAATGTGGTTGAATTTGGGTCTGAAACTAACCTTGAAAAAAGAAAAACCAAATACAAATTTCTGGAGATGACACTGAAGAAACTAAATAATTCTGAATGTTAAAAGATGAATCAACAAAGAAATATATTTAAATTTTTTCTTTTTACATCTTCTGGTAATATTGCTTATGATAAGAAAAAGAAAAGGCTAAAAAAATTAGAAGTTTTTATACATCATATATCTTTCAGCTATTCTGCTGCTGTTGTTCAGTCATTTTAGTCACATCCAACTCTGTGACCCCATCTGGGCTTTCATGGCAAAGATCATAGATTAATTTGCAGTTTTCTTCTCCAGCTCATTTTACACATGAGGAAACTGAGGCAAAGGGTTAAGTGACTTGCCCAGGGCCACACAGCTATTAAGTGTCCAAAATCAGATTTGAACTCAGCTGTTCCTATCTCCAGGCCCAGAAGCTCCATTCACTGTACCACCGAGCTGCCACCTATCCTCTCTAACACTCCCAATTTATACCTACATCCTTTCACTTACATGAAAACATAATTTAAAACTTTTGAGAAAAGGAAGGGAATAGTAAAAAAGCATCTGATTAGACATTAAAGTGACCTATTATGCTTTCAATTGTGTAATCTTGAATCAATCGTTGTATCACTGATTTCAAGTTGTATCACTGATTTCAAGTTGGAGGAGATTTCAGAGGATACCTCTCATTTTATAAATGAAGAATCTGAGAACCAAAAAAGTTATCCAAGCAGTAAGCATTCAAGCAGGAACTGAACTGAAGTGCTCCAGAACCAGGACTCCTTCCACTGTACCATATAACCTCTTAGAACTACATACACAATTAGAGATTTAGAATAATGAACCACTCAATCAACAAGTTCTTGTTTAAATATCTGCTATACACCACATATGTACTGCTGGCAACAGGGATACTTATATAAAAAAGTGAGAGAATTTCTGTCCTCCAGAGGCTTACATTCTACTGAGGGGATGAAGAGTATGTTTACATGTTGCTAAATAATAATAGAATGAAAACACAGTGATGTAGGAAGAGGGACACTAACATCTAGGAAAAAGGAAACAATTTCAGAAGAAACTGGCACTTCAGATGAGTCTTGAAGGAATGTAGGGTTACAAGAAGTAGAAAGTCACAAGGAAGATCAATCCAAGCATGGGAAATAGCCAGTGCAAAGACACAAAGATAGGAGATGGAATGCTGTATATAAAGAAAAGAAGATAGACCAGTATAACTGAAAAGCAGGGTGTGTGAGGGAAAGTAGTTATGTTATCAGCCTGGAAAGATAAGTCAGAGTCAGACTGTTAAGGGCGTCAAATTTCAACCACTGGATGTATATTTCACCCTAAATGGAACGAAGAATCAAAGAAGCTTCTTGAGCAGGGGAATTATATAATCAAACCTATGAATTAGTATGATCAATTCTGGAGCTATATAGAAAATGGATTGCAGAGGGCAAAGATAGCATTAAGAGTCTACTGTAAGAAGTAATGAGGACCAAGATTAATGTGGTCATGGGGCAAGCTGAGAGATGAGGATAAATGCTAAAGATGCTGAGGTAAAATCAACAACTGGCTGCATATTGGGGGATGAACGAGAGTGAAAATCTGCAGATGACTTCTTACAAAGCTGGGTTCCTGGAAAAATGGTGGTAGCATAGACAGAAAAAGGAAAGCTAAAGGAAGAAACAGTTTTAAGGGAAAAGATATTAAGTTGTGTTCCAGACATGTTACATTTGAGATACTTAGGAAAAATAATGGTGGATATGTACAGCAAGATGTTGGAGATGCAAAACTGGAAGTAAGGAAAGAAATAAGGGCTGGATATAGAGATCTTAGAATCATCAGCATAGAAATCAGTTGAATATATGGGAGTTAATGAGATAACTAAGAAAGACAGAAGATGGTAAGAGGCTCAGGAAAGAGCCATGGTAGAACACCCACAAGGAAACTCCCAACATGAATAAAGATCTTGTCAAGGACAACAAAAAGGGTCAGTCAGACAAACAGGAAGAGAATCAAGATGAAGCAACACCCTGAATCTTAGGGAAGAAGGATTATCCAAGAGGAAGGGATTATTAGCAGCCACAAGGGACAGTGAAGTTGAACATTATGAAGAAGTGGGATGATAAAAAGTTCAAGTTGTGCAATGAGATAAAAGCAAAGGAGCAGAAGTGGAAAGGATGACAAGAAGGGTCATCTCAACTTCTAAGAATGGAGCAGAGAAGAAAGGATTTAGAAATAATATTGAAGTTAAAGGAGATATGAAAACAGGAGGAAAGGGAGCTCAGGAGGGAAAGATTCCATTTTTTTCAATGAAGAATGTGAAGAGTTCCTCTGCTAAGAATAAGAGAGGAAATGATAGTAAAGAATTTGAGAAAAGAAGACATTTCACAGCAATTGTGAGAAGTGCAAATTATCAAGGAAAGGAAGGATTGCCAGGCAGCCATGAGAGCCCAGTTGAAATTGTATAAAATTTTGGGTACACCTAGTTCCATGATTTCCTCCAGAAGTATTCAGCAGCATGTCAGAAGTGCAGAAGTCAGATGGGACGAGTAGATTAAACTCATGATTTAGAAAGCAAAGGGATTGGAGAGTTGAAGTAAAGTTGAACAGGTTAACAAAGATAATCTCAAAAGTCCATTCAACCACTAAAATCAACAACTCCATTTGACATGTTCTAAGAAAAGATCATCAAATTCAGAAGAAGCACCTTACTTCTAATTTATAGTGGTCACTGGAAACAACAGTGAATTTCAATTGCTTCCACATCCTTAAGGGGATCATTATAGATAAACAGACTGTTAATAAAATGTCTCCTAAGTAATGTTAAGTATATCCTTACACAGTAGATAAAGAGATCACACTGAACAGACTTAAAAATTAGCAAAGAAAAAGTTATTTTGTGTGCTTAAATTTAATTGACTCCACAGACTTTCTTACTCCACATACAAAACTAGGGAAGCACACATGTATTAAGAGTATTTTTTAAAGTTAGAAGATAAATTGGTAAATAAAATAAAATAACTAGCAACAGGTAAATCTACCAAATGGACAGTCAAGAAATGACAAAAAAAAAAAAACAAAACCCATTCCAAAGACTTATGCGTATACCTAGGCAAATAACTGTCCTGACTTGAAATAAAAAGACAAAACAATGTAAACATTTGCAATTAGGAGTTTTGTTTGTTTGCTTGTTCTTCATAATACTTGTTGACAACAACTTATACATTTTGATTTTTATTTTATGTGTTTATAAACATTAGAGGAATGGGTCTGAAATTTGTCATCTCTAAGAACAACTAATTTTGCCATACCTTACAAAGGAAGAAATAACAACTTAAATTTAGGTGGGAAGAGGAAGGAAAAGAATAAGAGAAGAAAACAGTGAATAAAGATATGGGCAAACATACCTTTTTTTTTTAAATGAAAGAGAAGTTTCAATAGATTTGGAAATGATAACAATAAAACTAAAGAAAGAAATGAGAGTCAATCGTGAAGAAATGGAGAAGTGGAGCAGTAGCAACTCAATTGGGGAATTTTGACTATGACGAGGCAGGATAAAATCAGGAGGTATCTATAAAAACACACATCAGGTTGTTCAGGGGTTCACCTTCCCCCCCAAATAAGGGATACTTATACACTAAGAGAGAAGGAGATGAAGAGAGTAATGTCACTGGACTAGCAGAGGTTAAAGATTCAAGAAAGGAAGCTGATAAACTGAGAAAATAAAGCCTTAGAAGATGTCAGAAGAGATCAGAATCAAAGGCACAAGTAGAAGGTGTGTCATTAGAAAGGGATGACACTGCTATGTCAGGAAGAAGAAGTGGTGGGGGTGGAGGGAGGATGGGCACAAAAGGAAACATTTCAAAAGAGAAAGTAAGATCACACCTGACAATTTTCATCTTCCCAGAAAAGGAGACATGAGAGAAGAAAAAGAGGAATTAGGATCTGCCATTGAAAATTTGGCTGGAACAAGCAGGATGCATATTCATGACAGGTGTGGTGAGGAAAGTAGATAATGCACAGTTAAGTACATGTGGTAGCATTACAAGATCAGAGAATAAAGGTCAAGGCAAACAGTAGGTCAGGAATACAGACTTGGGGTTTTGTAGCAATAGGTCAGAAAAAATTTTAACAGGCAATCCAGTACCATGGATAGCTCCCAATAGAAGACTCTATATGGCACAACTGAAAACTTTTATTCATAGAGCTCCAGGAGTATTTTCTTGGCTAGGCCCTTGTTCAGAAATGCTGATAAGAGGGACTCTTTTTGCTAGCTTTAGACCTTAGGAACCTGAGGAACAATGCATAAAGTCTTTTTCCTTCTTCTCCCTAGCAAAAAAAAAAAAAAATTAAGTAAATTATTGCTTAAAATGTCATGATGGCATTGACTTAAGAGTCACAGAACTGGGTTCAAATCCTTGTTCTGCCACTTACTACTTCTGTGACCCTACTTAACTGTTAAGTCTCATTTTCTTTATCTATATTATGAGAAGACTGGACTAGATATAGGGATTTAACAATAAAAGGACTAGAATTTAAGAATACTATAAAGGTATTCTTAAGAAGGACCACTGCAGACAGTAGGAGAAAATCTGTTTTCAAAGTGAAACTATGAAATGTGCTTGTAAATATTTGTGTTTAAAGTACATCAATAAGAGAAATTGTAGTAAGTAGTAAAAAAATTACATAAAACTTATAGGAAAAGTTTTGCATTGATTAAAACAATTAACAGGTCTACTCCTTCTTAAGTACCTACAATGTACCAGGTACCATGATTAGCATTGAAGATATTTTTTTTTAAAAAGTTCTTGTCCTCAAGGTACTTATATTCTAATGAAGGAGAAGACATATCAATAACTAGGTTCATATAATTTACTGAGAGAGCTGGTTATGGTAAACTGAAACAGAAAGGCATTTATAAGTGGATGAGGAAAGGCCTCCTGTAGAAGATGAGATGAGTTGAATCTTGAAGAAAGCCAAAGACACTAAGAGGTACAGGTGAGGGGACAGAACATTCAGGCATGGGGTACAATGCAAAGGCATAGAGACAAGAGATGGAGTGCTACATACAAAAAAACTGCATCTGACAGAAAGGATCTTCTGAACAGACTGGGTCTTTTACTGCCATGGTCATGTCCAAGAGACTGGCCCAGAATGGGCAAACTCATGTTTCTTATGAATAGAGCACCTGCTCTTTCAAGGGAGCTGGGGGGGGGGGGGGGGGGATGGAGAGAAAGATCTCTATCATACTAGGTGCAAGAGAATCCACATTATAGTTTTCTCTTTGGAATTATTCCTTTAATTTTCCACTATTACCTCTTGTTGCTGTCAACGAGGCCAGGGCCCAATGACTCTACTCTTGTTTCCAGTATCTTCCTCTACCCATACTGTGCCTAGCTATCATTCTCCTATTTCTGAGGTGTACTCCTCTAAACCCCTCCCCTCTTTCTTGTCCCTTCTATCTCTTCAACTTCTACCAAAGTTTTTGGGGTGCATACCACATAATGAAATCACTGGAGGAAAAATTCAACAACAACAAAAAAATTTTGAAACATTTATTAAGCACCTACTATACCAAAGACATTGTGCTTAAAATCTAAAACGGAGATTCTTAAATCTAATGAGACAACTTAAATCTAATGAGACAAATGCAAAGGATAGCTCTAGGAAAAGTGCTACAAGAAATTCGAGAAAGGAGATTAGTTTCCCCATGGGGACTTAACAGAAAACCTCACAGAATATGGCTATCACATAAAAAAAAAACTGAAATGATAGAGAAAAGAATGAAAAATTATATATAGCAATGGCTTATAACATTATCTGTTCCACTAATTCCTTTAAAAATGTATAGTGAAGTCTCAGGGTAATGTAATATAAGTGCTTAAATATTTACAATGATAATTTTTGCTCCAAAATGAAATTTACATTAGGCAATAATTACAAAATGTAAAATTTCATTCTACCTGTAAATATGCATTTTTTTAAAATTATGAAATATAAAGTTATAAGGCACTCATTATAAAAATAATTACGGAAATTTTATAGGATATTTTATAAGAATTTAAAGAAGTAATCCATGAAGACCTCAAATGCTTACTATTATGTGCAATACTTTGCCAGGCCTAGAGGCCTGTATTGGGCTACCCGAGTCTTTCTTACCTCACCTCCGAGGTCTTCGGCTGGCCAAAACCGGATGCACATATGAGAGAAAGGACGTTCCAGAGTCGAACAAGGGTTGAGCTTTATTTCAGGGTCTAGTTACAAGTGCAGGGGGGTCTTCCTTAGGAGGAAGAGGGGGAGATTTCCTAAGGAGGCTAAGATCTTAAGGATTGGAAGTAGAAGTACAAGCGGGGAGAGAGGGGGAGGGGAGAGAGGAAAGAAGAAAGCGGAGCCTACTGTCCTCTTGGCTCCTCACGTGCTAAGAGAGGCTTTCAGGCTTCCTCAATCCTACTTAACCTTCAGCCGCACAGTTTGCATCTCAATACCGTGCTGTTAGGTAACTAGGTGTGCTCCAATCCGGGACAATCTCGAGGGCAGGGAGACTCCACCCATCACGTATCTCCCGGGGAGAGGCGGAAATACCCGAGCTAGCCCAGCTAGCTCAGTCTGACCTTCTCGAACCCCCGTTGTTCATGGAGGGCCTCGTAAGACTCTAAGATTTAGAAGTCCCACTTTTACCCACCCGAGACCGTCCACACGGAATTGAGCTTCCAATACCAACAATACTTCAAATTAAATATGTTTACTTTACAAATTCTAATGAATATAAATATTTTAATGAAATAAGTAACAAGCTGGAAAATGTTTAACATAATAGTAAATGCATTTAAACTTGATGTCAACATTAGACTTTGGTATTTGAACAAAGATTTGCAACAGTTATCTCAACACCAAATACAGCATAAAATCTGATTGATTCCATGATGGATTTCTTTTTTTAAATTTGATTTAAAAAATTTAAAAATAAGGTGAAAATGCTTGAAAATGAGTAAAGAGAATTTTTACTTTTACCTACATAATCAATCAATAAAAATAGTCAGTCATGATATAAAATATTTATATTTTTACTGGCTAATTGTAAGTACTATCTTAAATGATAAAGGTATTAAAATACAACTGAATGTAGTGTTTCAATTTTAATATTGCTTATATATAAACTAACCTTTGTAAGGGAAGAATACTTTCAGTTGTGATTTTTTCTTCTTCTACTACTAGCACACCTGCTATACTCTCACAGAAACTCTAAAGAAAGATTGACCAATGTTGCAAATCAATTCGTTTGAAAACCCACCAGAAAGAAGAATAGTAACCTAAGTGGAGGATAAATTTAAACAGGAAAACAGCTTTAATACTACAATGAGAGGAAATATAAGGTTTATTTCTGCCAAACACCTGAGATGGTCCACGAGAGTTTCTAGATGGCTTGTAATATGCATGCCCAACAATCATGGTTTTCAGACAGTCTGACATGTGTGCTACAAGAACACAAATGTTTCTAGCATCTTGATTATGTGATTACACAGCTGATGAGGCACAAATAGGGTAACAGTAGAGAATGAAAAAGCCACTCTGATGCAGGATACAGAATGCAAATGACGGTGCAGTGTACAGAATGCAAATACCCATGCATCTGACCACTCATGGGGAAAGCGATGGCACTCCAGTATCAAACCCTTGGGGCAGTTTGGAAGCAACTTAATGACAGCTTGAGAAATTGCAAGAACACACTGCACTTAATCAGAAGTGGTCAGAATTTCTGATGTAATTATTGCACAAACATCAAAATTGTTGCACACACGAACATGTTGGTTTGGAATCACTTTGGAAGTCACTGGGTAGTTTTTCAGAAATGCTGCAAACATGTACATGCTTGTTGTTATACAGAAAAAATAACTGGGCAACCACTTATTTGTTAATGGGTCACTAAAGAATTTTCAGCACAAATCCCTTTGGCCATCGTCACAAATCGCTAAAGAGTTCGTGAAGGACTGAGAGTCACTGATATATTGCGATGTAGACAAAAAGAGATGAAGGGAGGGTGACCAAGACAACAATGGCCTTCTTTTCTGCAAGAAGTAACTATTCATTGTGATATCTTTTTGCTTTCTTGTCTTCATTCTTTTCTTTCCTCTCCTTTCTTGAAGTTATAAGAAAATTTATCTTTAGATAAATGAAGCATTATGTCACTAAGAAATTTTTCCATTATCTATATATATTATATATGAAATAATTTTCATTAGGAATCAAAACCCTTTACCACAAAATGGTCAGCCAGAAAACAGGGTTTTTACCTACCTTAAGACACTCACTTTTGTTCTTCCTCCCATTTCTCAAATAATATTAAGATCCACATGAATCTAATACTATTAGTCATATGTTAAAAGGATAAAGGATGTTGTTAGAAGAGAAATGATTACAATCAATGAATAGAAATCATCTATTCTAAACCACTCATTCTAACAATGAGGAAACAGCCTCCATATTTAAATTCCTGTCAACAGACATAGTTAGATAAAAGCATAGCTATATAAACAAACTCGAAATGCAGCATTCTTTTCACTGTAACTCTATGCTATTCATTTAGATAATATTCTTCTTTACTGTGACTCTGAAAGAGAAAAATGAAGGCTTTTGATTATATACTTTATTAAAATGAAAAAGAAAAAGCCAAGTTAGGCTGAAAAATAAGAATTATTTTTGAACATTTACCTTTTCTAAATGAGCTGTTTAATGTGTACTGTTATTTTTTTTCATGTTTTTGGTCAACACTGGTTCGTTTTTATTGAGAGAAATCAAATATTATTAGTGACCAGGAAAACAAAAAGAAAGTAAAAAAATCTGAGATGCTACTGAGAAGTATGAGTCTTATCCAGAAAAATAAACTACATTTTAGAGGACAGAAAACATTTTAAAACTAAGTTGAAATCAGAATAAAACAGAAATTATGGTTGTTTTTCTAATAAGAAAATAACTATGACCAAGTTTAGTTCTTGCCTGCTTTTGTTTATGAATGATGGGTGAATGTTCTCAGGTAAAATAGTTCATAGAATCCTAACATGTGACTCAAGAGGACAACACCTTTGGAAATCATCAGTACCTTTGGAAAATTCTCTGTCTGCAATGATAAAGCAGAGTTTGGAAACAGCAAATCACAGGAAAAAGAATGAGAATGAGTCAGCAAAGTACAAAACACAAAAGTATAAAGCCCACTTAAATGTTGTTTTCCCTACAAAAGATGGCACAACAATTTACAGTGGAAAATTTTCAGCTTCAAGGGGACCACCTCTTCATTGAAAACTCAACTCAAGAAGCCATCCCAAACTGAATCTGTATCACTAGAGAAGCTGCAGGACCATTCTCACTTCCTAATCCCCTACAGTATGGATTACTTAGAGATATATTTAATATCATGAAGGCTGGGTACCTTTTCTTAGTTTGAAGGGCAATTCACTCACAGTAAAATCCATCATGGTCTGAAATGACATCTCAGATGTGGAGCCAAATCACAACTTGACTCCTGAAATGATAAGGATAAGATACCGGGAAGTGGAAAGAAGTCTTCCTTTTATACTTTCTGGTGTATATTATATATATAGAAAAGAGAGAGACATATGGAGATATGGGGAAAGGGACACATATGAAAAACCCTTGTAAAATGAAAATGACGAAGACTACATATATGCAGACTATAAATCAAACAACCACCAAGCATTTACTGAGCACCCACTCTGTACTAGGTATTGAAAAGACAAAGGTAAAAATAAGAATCCTTGACCTAAAGGAAATTATATTCTATCAAGGAAAACAACAGAGTTAAATTTTAAAGATATACAAAGGTAAAAGGAGGTAGTAGAAGTGGACCCAAGTTTTGAAAAAAGTCAGAGGTGGAGGGGAAGAGGCGTGGATAACATTTCAAATATGGGGCTGTGAAAAGGCATGTAGAGGGAAAATGGAATATTACCATAAATAAGAGCAGACTGCTCATAAGGCTTTATGCAAGATGATGAGATGTAAAATTAATAAGACAGTCCCAAACAGTAAGGAATTTTTAGTCTTTAGACACACACACACACACACACACACACACACACACACGGCCATCTACACAAACATATATTTGACCTGTGATTTTATTGAGGAAAGCAATGTGCATTGAGGAAATCCAGTATATCAATGAAGATCTACACTTTTACAATTTTTATTCTTAAAGAGTAACTTGTCTGTCTCACTAAAAAATTAAGTTACTTGTGTAGACTCACACAGTATGTTTGAGAGGCAGAATCTGAATTCAGGTCACTCTCACAATACATACATATACACACACACAGCAATGTAATTGTGAATATGGGTGTGTCTATATTCAAAAAAGGGAAATAACTCAATTTCAATTCAACTGAAATTTTTTAACCAGTTGCTAATAGGTAATAAATTATTTAGATGTATACATTTCCTTATCCTTTGTCCAACTTGCATTTAAAGTGCTAAGAAGCTATGCAATTATATTATTTAATTGAAAGCAAAGATAGAAGAAACCAGTTGATTGAATAAATACAGTTAGTCCTTGAAATAATCCTGAACTGGATATAGAACCCTTTCAGAACCCTTTCAGTATTCTCACTGTTTCTATGGTATGCTACATTTTAAAGTAGTGGTGCTGGATTTGTGGCCAAAATACATGGGTTCTACTCCTGTCCCTGCCACTTACTACTTTTGTGACTTTGAATAAGTCACTTAAAATCACTGGGCCTAAGTTTCTCTGTGTCTGAAATGAAGTAGACAAAATGATCTCTCAAAACCCAAGTACCTCTAGATTTGTGATGTTTTCTCAGTCTAATAAACTATGGTAATAAGCTAATCTCCATATAAGTGATAACCATAAAGGAGTCTTTCCTCTTAGACAAGTTGGGAAAGGCGGGACCTAAATGCATGCAGGTGCACATACATGTATACACACAAAGTCTAATAAACGGATACTGAATTTTAATAGATTTGGAAGGCTGTGCGTTTGGAACATCAAAGAAAATAAATGTAATTTATTCAGCAAATATCAATTTTGCAAATCAAATCCATGAAGCTATCCAAGTGTAAAGCAACTGGTCTTTTAGCATTAAACAGTCTGTTTTAAAAATAGAAAGCTCCCTTGTATGTGTGGAGAAGGTCTGGTAATACTCAGGTATGGTGGATTGTGACAACGGTCATGTCCCAGACAAAACTATCTATTGAGGCAACAATCACTGAGGAAGCAGACAGGTGTCAGATGGTAGCTAGTTACCATAATGCCAAATAATACCTGTATCCCTTCTTATGTTGTTTCAGCTCAACAGATAAGACTAAGCTACTCCCAGATAAAACTAAAATGTTCAGATGTTATATCAACATGATAAAAGCATTCTGTGATTAGTGAATAATAACTCTAAAAGAGATTTGTTTTCTTAATTCAAACACTCAGTAGTCAAATATTCTATCATTCTGTACTGAATTAATGGCTACAACTAACCCAGACAGTTCCAAACACGTGACAAATCAAAGAACCAAAACACTGTAGCCACTTGGCAGATTGCTACTAGAACAAAAGTACAGCAGGTGGTCGGTCATCAACTGTTCCAAATGAAATCATCCCGCACAGAACATTATTCCCATCATCATATAATGCTGTTTTTGTGTAATGCTATCCAACATATCCAATTTTCAAAATTAAGAGAAAATTGTTTTCAATGATAAACCACAATAACAATGATCCCAAATAATGTTGTTCGGTCCTGAGTAAAAAGAAGCCCTTGTATCTCCACACTCCTACCCCTTGTTTGTTAAGTGAAGCACTGCTTTATATGGAATAAATCCTGAGGCTGAGTTAAACACCAGGTGGTATACTAGGGTCATGTTTTTAAAGTAACAGATGGCTCAAACTTTCCATCTTTATGAGAAGCCCTATAGGACTTTTATGAGTGAAACTGTCTTGAAAGTATTTTATACAACTAATACAATTACTCATGTGACTCATCACTTCGTATAGTAGATATAGCAGCAGTGACACAGCTGCTGCATTCATGAGTCAGGCAATACTTAGTAGAAGTAGCAGTAAAATATACATATATATTTGTATATATTTATATAATTATTATTATTAAATATACCTTGACCTAGGTATCTTATCCTCGTACAAATACAATAAAATGTTCCTACTTAAGGAATTCAAAAGGGGGAAAGTATATTCAGATTGGAAATTGAACTAACTGATTGGCTACCTGAAAGTACTAGTACTATGGTGATCCAAACATGAATGAAACATAGACCACAGGGATCTTATAGCCTAAAAGGAAAGTGAAAATATATATAAAAGTCATTTAAAAAGTCCAAACAACTGAAGGGCCAATCGAGAGATATAAAATAGTGCTCTAAGGGTTCAGAGAATACTTGCTGGGTTAGTATATACCTGTAATTCTTGTTAGCAAGGAAGCTGATCTCAGCAACTCAGGGGTTCTGAAATGCATCATTCTAAGCTGATTGGTGTCTTATAACTCTAGAATAAATATGGTGAGCCCTTCAGAACGGGGGCCCACTAGGGAGGTTGCCTAAGGAGGAGCAAACTGACTCAGGTAGGAAACAGAGTGCATAAAAGCTCCCATACTGATTAGCAAAAATACCAAGATTGCTAGACGCTCCTGTACTTCCAGCCTAAGCAGGATGGAGGGATCAACTCTCTCACCTTCTCCCCCCATTGCTGTACAAAAAAAGTGCTCAAAGACTCAGGAAATCATTTCTAATGAGGGAACTAACTCAGAGACAGATTCGTGGTGGAGAAAGATAGAATTTGGCCTAGATCTTGCAAAATGAGTAGAATTTCAAAAAGGGAGGGGAGAGGGGTATAGGCAAGTAGAATAATACGAGCAAAGGCAGGGAATGGAAAAATTTGCTTTTGGAGGAGTGCGGGACACATTTACAGGAAAAGCATGTGGTGTGATAAGACTAGGAAGTAAGGCTTAAGTCTGGGACAGAGAGCCTTAAGTGCCAGCTTAAAGAATCTGATTCAGTAAACAAGAAGATTCCTGAGTGGGAGGATAAGATGATCAACACTGTAGAATACTGTTAGAATAATTTAAGAATAGAAAGGATGTTAAACTGGAAAAAGCAAAACTGTTTTAAGGCCTTTAGACACTTCATTACTACCGATGTCAAACCAGAGAAGCCTAAACTAAAGAAAAAGTAGATGTTCCCACCCTCTAAAACTTAAATGACATTTTCTATTAAGTCTTGTTAAAGTCCTCTTCGCGCTAATCTGTTCTGTGTTCCTCTTATATGTGTTCCTCTTATATATAGCTATCTCATCAAAATTCAGGTCTTGCAATAAAAGAGAGCTGGTGACTAAAACTCAACTAGTATCCATTTCTTCTAGGTGGAGGGAAAACATGCAGAAAGCTCTCTTTTGGAAAAGTGGTAAAATAAAGGAAATAAAATAAAGGAAATGAAGCCACTATTAGAGATTTTTAACGAATGGACTTACCTATTCCGTACATTCTAAACAGAGGGGTAGCTATATTCATAATTCAAGTGCACATAGGTGAAATACAGAGCCCTCGTCTTGTCATGACTGCTATTTCTAAAGGCAAGGTGACTTCAGTTCCATGCAGTTAAAAGATAAAGTGTTCTTTAAAGGTATTCTCATTGTGGGTAACAGGGACAATGGCAGTGGCAATAGCAGGGTTAATCCAAAAAGCATTTGCTTTGAGAACACCATTTACCAGGTCAACATTACCCGGGAAAATGCTAAGGGACACTCGTTATTGTAACAGACAGAAAATACTGGTCATAGTTGATAAATTTAAAAAGTATGCTAGTGACAGAAATCTACAACAAGGAAAAGGAAAACTAAGCAAATATTTAATTTTGATTTTTTGTATTTTTTAAGTACCTCCTTATAACAAATAAGCACATTCAAGCAAAATAAATCCACACATCTGTTACGTTAAAAAAATTGTCTCATTCAGTACCTTGAGTACATCATCCTACTGTCAGGAGGTGGGCAGAATGTTTGAACATCAGCATTTGGAAGTCACAGTTATTCATTACATTAATTAGAGTTCCTAAGTCTTTTGAAGTTGTTTTTACAATGGATTGTTCTACTCAACTTCAGTCCACATTAATTCAACAGAACCCTTCCCACATTTCTCTGAAACTGCCCCTTTTGTTATTTCTTACAGAGCAATATTATTCCATTACATTCACATACCATAATTTGTTTAGTCATATCCCAATTGGTGGACACACCCTCTGTTTCCAGGGCTATGTTAAAATAAAAAGAAATGCTAGAAATATTTTTGTACATAGGGTTCTTTTTATCTCCCTTTGATCTCTCTGAAGGATAAGCTTGGTAGTGGTATTGATGTATTTCAAAGAGTATGCATAGTTCTAAATTGCTTTCCAAAAGTACTGGACCATTTCACAGTTTCACCAACAGTGTACCAGTGTGCTTGTCTTCCCATAGTTCCTCCAACAACTGCCATTTTTGTCATCTTTGGCAATCAGATGTCAAAACTTATAGTGTTTTAATTTTCTTTTTCCTGTGTTTTTGTGATTTGTAGCTTTTGGGGGAGTCTGATGATAGCTCTGATTTATTCCCCTGAGAACCTATTTATATGCTATTATCACTTATCTACAGGAGAATGGCTATCATTCTTGAATTCAGGGAATTCCAAAAATCTTCATGCAATTTAAAATTATTAAAGCTTAAATCAATTCTTTATATATTGTAGATATCAGAACTTTATCAAACTTACTGCAAAGATTTTTTTTCCAGTTAATGTTTTCCTTTCCATTTTAATGGTAGGAATTGTTTGTACACAATTATCTCAATGTTATTTAACAAAAATACTATATTTTCTCTTCTATGACCCTCTCTATCCCTTTTTTATGAAAGTTATCTTCTTCCTTGATCCTCAAAATTGTTATGACATGAATGTTCATATCTAGGACAAGTAACTCCTTGCAGCTAAATGTGGTATATGGTGTAAGAAATTAATTTACAGCAAATATCTACAAGATTGTTTTTGCGTTTTCCAAAGAAAAGTTTTCAAAATAAAATTTCCCTTGTGCATACTGGTTTTTTCCTCTCCAGATAAAATTTGTTACTTTTTATATTTTACTAAAGTACATCTTTGGTAGTATAACAGGAATGTCACTAAAGAAATGTTAACTTTAGTAGTAGTATAGTGATTTGCTTATTACATAAATGAGAAGACCTATTTACTCTTGCCTTTATTTTTGTAAGAAAATAATATTTTGCCATAGTATCCTTATGGTTCCTGTGTGTGCTGTGGTAGGTGAACTCCTAAATATTATTTTTAATATTGCATAGTTATTTTAAATGGTATTTCTTTTTCTATCTCTTCCTGCTGGGTTTCGTTGGTAATAGAAAGGATCACGATTTCTGGGAATTGATTCTATATCCTGTCATTTTACTGACGTTATTAATTGTTTCAATTAATTTTAAATTGTAAGGTTCTCCACGCTAGCAGCAAACTATGGCCTGAAGGGCAAATGCGGCCTGCTGCCTGTTTTTGTAAAGCATGTGAATTAAGAATTTTTAAACAAATTTAAATATGTAAAATTCAGATTTGACCCACTGACTGTTTGCCAATACCAACATAAACCATTATATCATCTACAAAAGGTGTTAATTCTATTTCCACTTTGCCAGTGTACATTCCCTTGATTTCTTTTTCTGGTCTTACTGCTATGGCTAGTATTTCTAGAACAGTGTTAAATGATAACGGATATCCTTGCTTTACCTCTAATCTTATGGGGAAGATCTCTAGTTTATTTCTAGTATATACAATATTGGCTCTTGGTTTCTAATAGAATGTGTATATCTATCCTACTAGGGAAAGATCTATTAATTCCTATCCTTTTTAGTTTGTTTTGTTTAATAGAAATTAATGTTCCATTTTGTTAAAAGTTTTATTTTTTTGCCATTTATTAACAGAAGCATGTGACCTGGACTGTTTTTCTTCTTAGTCTTACATTTCTTGGAATAAATATTATCTGATCAGCATATGATATTTTAGATGTGTTGCTCTAGCCTCTTTACTATTTTTTTAAAGAAAATTTTCCTGTCTATATTCCTTAGGGATATATTAATCTATAATTTTCTTCCTCTGTTTTGACTTTCCCTGATTTAGGTATCAAGACCACATTTTATTGCATTGTGGTCTATAAAGAAAATGTTTAATGTCTCTGCTTATCTGCATGAGATTTTTAATGCCCTAATCAATGGTCAGTTTTTATAAAACTGCTATAGATAACTGAGAAATATGTGTGCTTCTTTCCATTCCTATTCAACGATAACCAGAGATTTATCGGAACAAACTTTTCTAAAATTCTATTCAGGCACTTAACTTCTTTCATCTTTTATTTTTCAATAAATCTAAAAGAAGAACACTAGGGTCCCCAGCTATCATATTTTTTACTATCTCTCCTTGCAAATCAATTAACTTTTGTATTTAGATACTATTCTGAATATATATTACATATTAATATTAACTAATTATCTTTGGTTCCTTTAAGCATAATTCAATTTTTCTGTTTATCTCTTTTAACTATGTCTACTTTTACAATTGCTTTGTCCAAGACAATTATTTCTATCTTTCTTTTAAAGTTTAAATGAAGTATACTAACTTTTAAAAGCCCCTGATTTTAACTTTGTAAATCTTTATGTTCCAGTGTATTCTTATGAATAAAAACATATTGCTGGATTCTGCTTTCTAATGTATTCCACTATTCTTTTCGTTTTAAGTTGAGTTCATCCCCCATCTTATTCTCTTATACTTTTCTTCCCTTTATCCCCATGCTTTCTTTATAAAGAAGGTAATAGGTGTAAGCTCAACACTAAGATCAGCTTCCATTCTGCTGTCTCCTGTCACAGGTTTTCACTCACAGGTTTTTCCCTTTTCTTTCTTTCCATTTAATCCTTCCTTCATACTCCACCCTCCAGAATAGCAGTTTGCTTTGTTTATGACTAATCCCTACCTTATTCTACCCTCTCCCACACCTCTCTCTGCTCCCACATTCCCTACTTTTTGTGTTTGTGTATGTACACATGTTGGTGTATTCTGCTTGTCATCACTGTGAAAGTGTTCTGTTCCTCTCATCTTGTGTCCTAGCTATCTTTAGATACCATATACAAAATGCTGGCCTAAATCAAACTTCACATGTCCCCAGAACACAGAATGCTCTTCATGACTGTCAGAGGTCTCTGAGTTCTGTAGCTACAAACTTAAAATGCTCCCAAGGCCTGCAGACTAATCACTGCCTTCTCCAAAGGAACTCTTACATACTGTACTCTCCTGTGCTTAATCACCTTGGGGCCTCCTTGGTTCTTATGCCAGTACCTCTTGGTAGAGGTTTCTTCTGTTGAACCTACAGACTTCTGGATATCTTCTCTTACCAGTCTGGGATAGACAAGGGATTTATTGTAATTTCTCTGATTTTCAGAAAAAAAAAATTTAATCTTTTCTGAAACGCACTCATGGAAATTGGGCCACACTGTTCCCATTCATTCCACCAACTTGACCAGAAGTCAAAAAGTTATGTTTTTAAGGGAAATTAAGCCCATTTTCTTATCTCCTGGTGGCAGGAAGACACTCCAATGACATATGCTTCCTTTCAAAGTGTTATACTTTAGTTATTTTGTATGGCATAGTAAAGAATAATCACCATCTACCACAAAGCTGATCTAAGTACACCACATTCCAAAAAGAACGTCCAGAAATAAGTAACAACTCATATTTCTCTATGCCAATTTTTCCTTTTCTACCTTTTAGAATAAATGTTTTGTAGATCACATTCTTTATCAATTGTATTATTTCCATTTTAATGTTTAATATTATAATAGTGTAATAATGCATAAAGTATTTCAGACACATTTTGGGTAAAACAGGGCCAGATTGCAAAGTTAACCATCATTTACATATCTGTCTGTTTCTAGGAGAAAAATTTTTTTTTTCCAAATCAAAGTCACAAACAATTTTCTCTAATATAATAAATCTATAGTTTGGCTAACTTCCAAATAAGATATTATTGTATGTGGCACATGTTTCACTTTGTCTTGCTTTCAACTGTGTATAGATTTCTGTAAATTATTTCAATAGCCAGTGAACTCATGGCTTTTTCCAAACTGCCAGGAAGGAAATAAGCATTTAACAATTTGAGAATGATATTATTTGTTCTATCTCCAAAAGAAATATTCTACAAACCATAAAGTTATGATACGAATATTCTTACAATATTATCAACTTTTAAATTTCTTGATATTACTTTTATTTGGGAACATTAGAAAAACCTGCTCACTCTGTGATAATGAAACCTCACAAATAACATTGATTTGTAACATGAAAAAATTACCAGTTTATTTTTAAATATCTATTCGAGAACAGATCACACTGGCCCTAAGTTAATTAGTTCACAGTTAAGGTCAGCTACCTAGAATTTAAATTTTTAGTAGCATGCCCTCTAATTAAAGAATGATATATGTTTCCACAATTTCAGGAACTTCACCATTTTGTATAAAACTTCCAGGAAATATTAAAAGATTGAATAAAGTTAGCTTTTAAATTTATATCTGTTAATTATCAACTTACTTCATCTCCCCTTTACCCTGGTACACTGAAAAGTTATTGCAGTCTATGCACATTTTAACTGAATATGAATTGTTATTCTCATTTCAGTCAAGGTTTCTGACTCATTTAATTCAAACCTCATTCTCTTACATACAAATTAAGTTGATGACCACCTTATCATGATTAATGACACACCATAAATTCAGGCATTTATACCAGCCACAGGGTACAAAGAATATATCATCAAGGATTTCATTTCTTAAATTTAAATAGTTCAGATGATGCACTGAAGTGAGATTTAATTTCAGAAAGAATGAACAAATCAACTTTGTTATTTCCTGTCATCTGGTGACAAGCAGGTCCTCCACAGATATGCTTCCTTTCTAGTTAGTATTCTAAATGGGGTACTAGTCAAGTTCATGTGAGTTCACTTCTGATACCTATATAAGTTTTGATTCCTAACAACTATCAATGACTCAGTAAAAAAAGCATTTATTAAGCTCCTACTATGTGCCAACTTCTTGACATCAAGAATCAACTCTTGTTTACCTCTGCATTGCTGCAATGACTAGCAAAGTTGTTTATTTCTTGATTTTGCAGGACTTAGGACTGAAAGGGACCTTGAAGATCCTCTAGTCAAAATGTCTAATTTTAAAGATAAGTAAATTAAAGCAGAGAGGAGTGAAATGACTTCTCACAGCCAACAAAGATGTCAAATTATCAAAGTTAAGATTCTAATCTAGGTTCTCTGACTCAAAATCAAAATTTCTTTCCAACAAGCCAAATTCAGTAATATTCATTAAACTGAATTTTTTTAAAATGTCAAAATCCGAAAATATCTCCAAAAAGTATCTGATACACATCTGAAAAAAGTTTTATTAGATGGTTCCAAAATTGGTATAATAACCAAATATTTGACATTATTGAATTAAACATAGATTAAGACAATTCTATTACAGACTATCTCACAAGGTGGCAGAAAAGAAGGCCATATGTATTTCAGATAAGCAAAACTAGCTGGTAAACCTGAAAATGTTACTGTACTTCTCTGATATTAACCTTCTGAACAAATATAAAATGTCTGGGTCACTAAGCATATAGATCAGGAATTGGCAAAGAAACAGTTCACTCATTCTGTTTATCCCACAACTAAAGAATGGTTTTTACATTTTAAAAATACAATAAAACTTTATTTTAAAATTATAAAAACCATTCTTCAATTGTGGGTCAGACACCAAGGAAAAAGTTGAAGAGAATTTATTTTCCTTCTCATAAGCCAAATTCTGAAACAGATCATGTTTGTCTCTGGAATTGTCCCAATTCATTTTCAAGGATCAAATCCTGCCGGAAGCTACATGATTAAGCACAACACCCAAAATGCCTCAAATACCTAAGGTACCTCACGTCCCAGAATTCCTCAGCTCTCACACACTCATCCATCAAAATTACATTAGTTACATCAAATAGAAACTGTTGGAAAGAAAGCAACAGGATAGAAAGAATTCACAATAATGTGTGAATAATGGCCCCGATATCTCTGAGGAGTTAAAATTTGTAAAGAGAATCACAGAAACTCAAATCTGAAAGAAATTCTCAGTTACATTTAACTTTTAACTGAATAAGAAAGATCTCCACACCCTTCCAAAAAGTAGTCATCTAGCCTTTGCTTGAATGCTTCCATCAAGGAGAAATCCATTGAACTCCAAGGTAGTCCTTGGAGCACACACATGTGCGTGTAGACATACACATATATATACATACACACATATAGACATGCAGATAGATACATAGATAGATATTGAGAGAGAAATTATAGATAGGATGATTTAAGCATTTTAAAAATTATGAATTTAACAAATATCAACAAACATGAACATTTCAATATACAAAGAACAGATGAGATTATATATGAAGCTGTTAACTGTTTTTATGTGCATTTCTAATAGTGTAAACTGAATGTTATTACACTGAATGAATAAAAACTAAAATAAAATGTACATCATCTAATTTCAGTTAGGCCCTTATAACATCAAGACAATCCTTTTACTCCTCTCAAACTGATTCTCTATCGCATTCCTCAGAACTGATAAATATTTTTTCCCCATTTCAAACCCACTCATAACCCCTCCTCATACTTGACTAAGAAAAGAGGCTCCTCATTTTTTAGTTCTCTCTTCTCTTCTTGTCATCTTAAAGCCCTTGACATAATACACTATTCTTCTATTGTGGTCCTTCTCTGGTAAAGGCAAAATGTGCAAACTCTTGTGTGTGCATGTGTATATATACATATGTTCCCCCTTAATCCTAATCTATACTACTTTAAACCCAGCAAATTAGCCTTAAACTCATCTCCTCCCTTTGTTTAATATTTTATCTCTACTATTGTACTGGCCCCTTTATAGCTGCCTACATTTACTCTGAAGATTCTGTCACCCTTAAAATTGGATGCTAAATGTTGGATACTAATAGTTCCTCAAGTTATAATGTTACACATCTCCTTTCTCGGTAAAACAACTAGAAAAAGACATCTCATGGTCTCCACTTTTCTTCTCATTCACTCATTTCTCAATCTTTTCCAATGTGACATCCAATCTTATCACTCCATTAAAATTGTCCTTTCCAAAGATATCAGTTAGTATTTAAATGCCAAATCTGAATGTTTTTTTTTTTTTAAATCTTTATCCTTCTTGACCTTTCTGTAGCATTTGGTACTATTGACCACTTTATCCTCCTGGACATACTCTTTTTCCCAGGTTTTCATGGCACTGCTCTGTTAGTTTTCCCTTCTATTTATCTGATTAATCTTTCTCAGTTTTCTTTGCTGGAGTATCATCTATATCTCACCCCCTAAACATGGCTAAAACACAAGCCTCTCTCCTAGGCCCTCTTCCCTTTGTCTATTTTTCATGACTAAATTGCTTGAGAATGCCATCTACAATCAGTACCCCCACTACCATTGTCTCCTAAATCTTCTTAAGTACCTTTGACCTTGCCATCCAACTGAAACTAATCTCTAAAGTCACCAAGGATCTCTCATTTGCCAAATCCAATGGGCTTTTCTAAGTTCTCATTGTTCTTCACTTCTATGAAGCCTCTGACACTGTCAAGCACCCTCTTTTCACTGATGCTTTTCTCTCTAGATTTTCACGACACTTCCTTCTCTTGATGTTCCTCCTCTGTTTGATGGTTCCTCATTTGTCTCCTTTGCTTCATACATCAACCCTAGATATTCCTGTAGGTTCTATCCTGGACCTTTTTTTCTATTCTTCCACAATATTGTTTCACTTAATGATTTCATTAGCTCCCATGAATTTAATTAATATCTCTGCACATGATACTTATATCTATTTAATCAGTTATGGCCTCTCTCTTGACCTCCAGTCTCCTATCACCAAGTGACTACTGAACATCTTCAAATAGGTATCTTAAAGACATCTCAAGCTCAACATTTACAAAACAGAATTCCTTGTCTTTTGCCCCAAACCCTCCCTCATCCATCCATTACTTTCAAGGCTACCTCTCTCTCCTCTCCCCTCACAAGTTCAGGGTCATCCTCAACTCTTCCCTCTTCCCTCAGCCGACATATCTAATCTATTGCCTCATCCTGTCACTTCTGTCTTCACAACATTTTTCATATAACCTCTGCTCTCTTTTGATGCTGCCATTGCCCTCATGCAGACCTTCATGCCCTCATACCTGGACAATTTCAAGTCTTCTGGTTGGTCTCTCAGGCCTCAAGTCTCTTCTCAATCTAATTTATACTCCGCTCAGCAGCTAAAATGATCATCCTAAAATGAAGGAAGGATGTGATCATTTCACACTCTCCTCCCCTTATTCAACAAATTCTATGGTTTCCCATCAAGTCCAAGATAAAACACAAAATCTTCTCTTTGATTTTAAGGCCCTTCACGACCTGATCCCTTCCTATATTTCCATTTTTCTTATACTTTGTCTCCTTCAAAACCCTAATTGTTTCACACATAACACTAAATCTCCCAAATATGTGCGTTTTCACTGGCTGTCCCACATGCCTGGAAAGCCCTCCCACCATACCTCTGATTCCTGGCTTCTCTGGCCTCCAAGACTCAACTCAAATCCTACCTCCTCCAAGAAGCCTTTGCCAGACCTTTCCTTCATCCCCACCACTAATGTCTTCCCTCTGAGATTACCTCCAATTTACATAATATATATGATACATATATTTACATAATATACATAATATATATACATAATGTATACAAATACACATATATAGATATATGTATATAGAGATATAGATATATTTCTGTGAATGTTGGTCTCCTCCATTTAAAATACAAGGTTCTTGGGGATGGGGACTGAATTTGGGCCTTTCTTTGTATTCCCTGCACTTGGCACAGTGCCTATCATACAGTAAGCACTTGAAGTACTGATTGCCGAGACTTATTTATTTATCATGATATATATTTGTCACTGATTACTACACTTTCTGATTGTTGTTTATGATGGATGAGACGAGGACAGGCAACAAACAGGCAGGCTAGCTAAGGAGTTATTACAACAGTCCAAGAGAGAGGAGATGAAGGCCTGAACTAAGGTAGTGGAAATATGGAGTTACTAAGGATTTATTTTGAGAGATCTTATGGGTTTAGAATCAATAGGACTTGGATATCATGTTATAAGTTTAACAGTTAAAAATTTACTAAGTTTTGGGCCAAGTTTACTATCACAATTGATAGAAATAATAAAGGAAAAGAAAGTCAAATTTGGGGGAAATGATGATAAGTTGAGTTTTATACACAATGAGGTAAAGGTACAAGTGGGTCTTCAGGTACTGTTGCCTAGTTGGAGGTAACACTGGAGCTCTGGGAAAAAATTTAGACTAAATATACTAGATTTGGGAGTCACATGCAGCAAGCTGACTAATGAAGTCAATTAGTTTGTAGAAGAAAAATGTGTAAACAAAAGAGAGGATGACAGGATCTGAGAGATTGTGGACCACATTAAAGGAGCATGGAGATGTTGGGGGGAAGAGAACAAGAAGATCCTTACTGATTCACAGGACCTAAGAGGTCAAAAGATCTTACAAATCTTGCGATTCACTGTCTTATTTTTAAAATTGGGTAAACAGGCTCAGAAAAATTGGTATTTACAAGCTAGGCTCTCTGACACTAGACTAGTGCCCTTTCTAATCCACAATCCCACCTCCCTTTTCTAATTGACATATAGTTTATACTATCTTAAAAAAAAACAACAACAACAACTTTATGGATCTCTATGTGCTTTTCACACTGCAAAGAAAACCTCAGAATGCTAGAGCAGGCTTCTTGGGTCAGGCCATACCTGTCACGGGTCAGGCCTACCAGCTGCTATGCAACTTCTGTTCTAGTTTCTGCCCAGACTTGTAATTATTTACAGCTTTGCACCTGTCAAAATCATGAAACAATGACCTCCCTTGTTTCTCAGATTTCTTGATAGATAAACCCTCTGTTTAAAATTTAAGGAAAACATTCAATCAGTTTTCACCCCAAGAAAGTTGGGAAAACTGTTCAAATAAATTAGAAAAAAAAATGTGTTACTAGATTAAGAATTTGCTATAATCTTTAAAAATTATTAAAAATATAAGTCCAAAGTATTATACAATAATTATAGTCATAAAAAATAAAAGCCATAGCCATGATATTAAAGCACTAGTCAACTTACTAAGTTGCAACAAAATTCAATCAACAATTTGAGAGATATTTTGTTTAGCCAAGGAAAAGAAAAAAGGGAAAGACAGGAAAAAAAAAATCTGTTTCTTTAGAAATTAGAAAGCTCAACCAAAAAACTGTCTGCCAGTCAGTCATCAATCATTTATCAGCCCAATATTTCTCTCGTTCCAGGGAGGGAGTTAAGTTTGAATATGTGCTTTTAAAGTGTAGTCTTCTAGATCTAGACCTATCATATCAAGAAATCTCAATTAGATTTTAAGTTGCAACTGATTCTACAAATGATAGCTATCTGAACAAGCTAGTTTAATGAGCTTTCACTCTCCTAAGTTATGCAATTCTGTCCAGAAGGTACATATTTCTTTAAGAAATTCGCAATACTAGATAAACAAAGTGCATCTGGTAAGCACATGTCCACATATAGATAAACACATGATAATTTTCAATGATTATTTCCAACACCATCTGTCAAGCAGGTAGTTCAAAACCCATTTGGTATTAAAGACAGTCAACTTTGAAGTAAATTTTTAAATGAACATACCACATACTTACTTAATATTAATCAAAAGAACAAAATAAAATACAGAATTGGTCCAGGACAGAGGTATATAGGGTTTTGCTTCTATTAAACTTCCTAATATTTCTGAAAAACATTAAGTTCATTATAGGAAAAACCCCAATTTCGAATGTATTTGTCTAACTTTTGGACATTGGCTTTATGTTAAAGAAATGGGATGCACAGAATTAGCCAAATAAATTCAAAATTTTATTTATTATTGAATTTTAATTTTTGACTGTCTCCATACCCTGTATCAAAGCTGAGAAAACTTATAAACATGAGCAATTTCAATTTTCTCTTCTCTTGGTCCATGCACATACTCAATGCATAACTCAAAGCACTTCTACCAAACAATACATGAGATATTCAGCCTTTCAATTAGTTTCACTCAACACCTTCTCATTCTCCTACTGAAACATGCTACATAAAGCTGCTATTAATTAAAATAATTTTGTAAAAATTTTATTTTAAAAATTTTCAGCATTTATCAGAATAACTGGAAGCAAAGTGATATATCTTAAAGACTGAGTGATCCATCACTTCCTTCTGCTTAAAAAAATGAAAATTATTCAACAGGAAGTACAGAAAAACCTAAATCTTAATAATAATATATAAAAATTTAAATTACTAGTTCCTAAAAACAGAAGTTAATTTTTTAAAAGTTAAACCTATTTAAATAAAAATAAATCAATTTCATCATTTTTACCTACAAAACACATGATATTATTTTAACATAAAATTTGACAGTATTAGATCTGGAGTTAGGAAGACCCCAGTCAAAATCTGATTTCAAATACTTACTAGTAGTCTAATACTCAGCAAGTTACTTAATCCATCTGCTTCTGTTTCCTCATCTCTAAAACGCAAGTAATAATGGCCCAAACCTACAATATTGTTTAATATAAATAATACAAACTGATTAAAGGTAAATCTAGTTTGGACATTCTCTATATAAATGATATTCTCTATACAAATTTATCTGGGTAGCATTCATTTTGTTATATTAACACATCCCAACCACAAGTAGCTAAATCTCCAATTATTTATGTCTTCCATAATTTCTGTCAAAAGTGTTTTATAGGAGCATTCATAGAAATCTTACACGAGTCTGTTAAATATACCCCCAGGTATTTTAAACATTCTGTAGTTACTTTGAATGGAAATCCTTTTGCTATATCTTTGTTGATAATATTTGGGTTGTTGATATTTAACAGGTTTGTTTTTAACTTCTAGGAAAACTAGAAGGCAGTCTAGCAGAAATTAGGCTTTGATCAGAACATCACAATATATCACAATATGTTTCAGATGGACACATGACCTAAATATAAAAGGTTATGTTGTAAACAAATTAGAGAAGGGAAAGAGATATTCTTCAAAACCATGCAGAGGGATAGAATTCTACAAAAAAGGCAATTTTGATCAAATAAACTGAACAGCTTTTGCATCAAAAATAAAGCTACTAAACTGAAGGAAAAGAACAAGAAGGATTTTGCAGATTATAAATGTGGGAGTAGGACAAATTGATCTTCTTTCCTTTCCTATAACAACTATGACTTGAAGACTCCACTTTGTCTTTGTTTTTCAAAGTCAGACACACCAGACAACATCTTGCCTTCTGGTATCTGTCCTCCTGCTCCTTAAAGACCAACAATCTACAAGTTCTTGCAATAACCAAAGATGTAATTTATCTGGGTCTGTGAACTTCCACACATGTAAGTTCAATGCTCGCTTAATAATCAAGTTCTTTATCTTGGTCTTTCATTGCCTTTTACAAATGTCTGACGCTTCCATGGATTCTTTTTCTTGACAGAGAAGACAAGATCAAAAGAAGAATTTGAGTGGTTCTTTTTCTCTCTTTCATCTGAAAACATTAAAACATCCGGCCCAAAACTGTCAGTTTTGGGGAAGTATAAATTCATCCTGTTTTGCGGGGTGGTTGATTTTGTTTTTGTTGTTCAGATATTTTCAGTAATGTGCAGCTCTTTGTGACCCCATTTGGGGTTTTCTTGGCCAAGAAGTGGAGTGGTTTGCCTTGTCTTTTCTAGTTCATTTTTACATATGAGGAAAATGAGGCAAACAAGGCTGGGTGATGTGCCCAGGCTTGTACAGCTAGCATCTGAGGCTAGATCTGAACTCCAGAATATGAGTCTTCCTGACTCCAATCTTGACACCATCCACTACACCATGTAGCTGCCCTTTCTTTACATAACTTTTAAAAATCTAAGTCATTCCTCTGTATTTTTCCTTGTGCTCCATTTCTCCATTTTGTTTTTGTTTCTCTTTTAAAAACAAAAGTCCCTTTAAAACTTCAGGTCTTGCCCTACAGGACAAAAGAGAAGATGGGGACAAGGGAAGGGAGGGATGATAGAAGAGAGGGCAGATTGGTGATAAGGGCAATTAGAATGCTCAGTTGTTTTGGGGTAGGGATAGGGGACAAATGGGGAGAAAATTTGGAACCCAACATTTTGTGAAAATGAATGTTAAAAGTTAAATAAATATATTTAAAAAATAAATTAAAAAAAGAAAAAAAAACTTCAGGTCTTAAGAAAGTTATAGCTACACCGAGGTTTTTGGATGTCATCCCATTTTGTTTATCATTGGGTGTAATATTTGGAGATTGTCTTAGAAATTCATTTTTATGGACCTACTATCCCTCTAGAGCCAATCGTTTGTTTAGATTCTCTAACACTGCTTTCATGTTTTATTCTATTCATTAATAAAAAAATCAGACGATTTCAACTAGGTTTTAAGTGTGAAAAAAGGGGGGGAAATGCAATTAACCAACACATCAACCTAATCTGACAGTATAAATAATGTTGCACCTCCATATTTCCGTACCACTGCAAAGAATGGATGAGAGGATGAGTTTTCTTACATCTTTTTCAGGCTAACCTTGGTCATTATAAGTACACAGTCTACAATTCTTCAGTGCTGCTCTTTCCATTTATATTGTTAGAGTTGTTGCGTATACTGTTTTCCTGACTCAGTTCAACTGACCTTGCATCTGTTCATGTTTGCCCACAAATCTCTTGATTCTTCAGACTTACGATTTCTCGCAGCTCAATGATAATCTTACTTAATGTAAATAATTAGTTTAGCCATTACACAAACAATGAATATCTACTTTGTTAAATGTTTGTTGATAAATGGAATGATTCCAGTCCTTAGCTACTACAAAAAATGCTGCTATAAATAGTTTGGTAAATATGGGGCCTATTATTGTATCCTGACTTCCTTGAGGTGTGTCCTGATTATTGACACTTCTGGTCACAAATAATTTCAGAATTTAAAAGAAATATATGATCTCAAAAAATCTAGGGAAAAAACACAAAAATATGTATTTTGTTGTATATAAATTTATATATTAAGCATATTATATCATAAATAAATAAGAATAATTACAAAAGTTAACTCAATTTCTTTGAGCTACCATTCAGTTAATATTCACTTTACCTGACATGAATAGTCACTGATCTTACTCTAAAGGTCATTAGTTTCTCCAAATCTTTTTAAATAATAGGGCAACTAAGGAAAAAAATATAGGAAAACTGAGATCTCCAGCAAAAACACTGCCTTTAAAACTGAATTTCAGAGAAACTGATATCTCAAGAAGTTTTGTTTCTTTGACCCCAAAGGTAAAAATCTGGGGACTATTACATGACTTATTGTAACAGCATGGACCCCAGCATAAACAGAAGGGCCTACCATACAGGTTCTTAGATCTGCTTTTCTAAAAGGAAAGCAACTTTTGAGGGGTCAACAATCACTTTAATCAAACACATATACCAACAGAGAAAATACAAGCAGAGAAAACTGTCTGATCATAAGCGATACATACCTCACGGATAGACAGATCCAACTATCTTACCACTACATACATACATAGTTGCCGGAGACAGAAGCACCAACATCTGGGTTTTCAAAGTCAGAGGGTTCCTTAAAGGCTACCCAGAGTCTCGTCTGGCCAAACAAACACTTCCAGTGAGTAAACCCCAAAGTAAAACCTCACCTCAGAGTATTTATATACTTTCCAGAGTCAGAAGGGGGTATGACCCTCCGACCCAGTGTATCAACAGAAATTAACAAAAAGTATTGAGGCCTATTAATGGGAGGGGAAGATCTTCCCCCCACCTACCACTAACCTTACATTAACATTATACTTATCCTTAATGATCTTATATATTATAGACAGTATAAAGAACAAAAACCTGAAGATGAAGAAACCCAGACCCAAAACAATGAATATAATTACATCAGTGTTTTGTTAGGAAATAAAGTCAAGTGACTACAAACTTTTAGAATTCAAACAGAAAATCACTGGAAAGAAAGCTATATAACTCCAATTGAATCCAGAGTTTGGGAGAATGGAGAAATGGAGTTCGGGAAACTAGGGATTATTTTTCTATCATTAATTCTGTAATCATTGTGATATTTTAACTTCACCCTGTTTTTTCTCTTTAATCACTCTTTTTTTCTGACTGTACTGTCTCATCTTCCTCTCCCCAATCCCTTAATATAAACTGCATTAGTCAGATCAAGGTGAGCACAGAAATATATACTGTCATACACACCACTAACAGATCATGTTATGTTGCTTACTGAACAAAGAATGAAAAAGAGAACTTAGGTTACTTTTGAAATATGGTCACCCCCTCAGTTGCAGAATCTCCAAACTCAAGACAAACATCTGTCATTGGAGCATGTATAAACTGGTAAATGTAGTCACCATTTAAGTCCTGCATCAGTATTAGCTGATGTGATACAAAGATGTTGGTCCAGGCTTTTTATATAATAACCTGCATGAATCAGAGTAGATACAGAAGTCAATTCACAGTCCTGAGAACTGGACCAAAGCAGTGTAACATAACCAATAACAATAAGGATACAATAACAGGTAGTACAAGGAGCATAAAAATTCAAAGCCATAAAACCAAACTGTCAGTCACAAATTCCATAGATGTCCCCCATCTGTTCTTAGCTTTGTAATCTTCTCTCTCTTTCAATGTATTCCCTCGCTTAGAAATTTCATCTACTCCCATTACTTCCAATGTCACTTTTACACAAATCTTTATTTCCTGTCCTGACCTTTCGTCTGAGCTCCAGATTTGTATCTCCACTATTTATTTTCACTAGAATATCCCAATTAGCACTACAAGCTGAATATATCAGAACCCAACCTTATTATTTTTCTGTCTAAGTCAATTTGTCCTTCTGACTTAACTTTCTTTGAAATCACCATTGACCAAGTCACCATTCATGTCTTAAAAAAAAATCTAAAGTTACACTCCCCTTTCTTTTACCTTTTTTTCCAAATATTTACCGAAGTCTTTCTCTCTTTACTCTGTTCCCTGGGCCTCAAATGTGCTTCCTCTCCCTCTCTATCTACTTTAATCTCTAAGGGTAAAAGACAACCTGTCCACCACAATACCATCTGCACATGCACCTGTTCTCTTCTGGACAGAAGTATGAAAAAACTGCCCTGGAGGTCACCACAATGAATTTATATTTTCTGCAAGCACAAGACGTAAGAACAGGAGAAAAATTTGGAAAGAGACGGACAAAAGAGTTGGGAAAGACAGATCAAAAACATGTATCACATACCTAAGCAAGAGGCCTTAAAATAACTGATCCATATGAAGTCCATGTATTGTTCATTAACAATCACCATGACTTTAAGAAAACTATACTGTAAATGTATTTTTTGCCTATTGCTTCTGATGTTGCTCCTACCTTTACAAAATCTTAGAAATAACTTAGATGAGACATAATCAGAAATTTGCAAATATGACCTTAGCCATTTTTATTTCACACAGAAAAATGTATCCAAATGAAGGAATTTGCATTTTTATAAAAAGCTATAAATAAAAGGAAAGGCTTTCAAAATCACTACCCAATTTATCCTGAATTTATCTCGTATGTACAGTTGTTTGCATTCTGTATCCCCCACTAGACTGTAAGCTCCTTAAGAACAGAGATTGCTCTTCCTTTTCTGTATGTCCCATGCTTAGCACATAATGGATACTTCATTCTCCCAAATTCACCTCCAAACAACTATAAAATAACACCTCAAAATGAATTCCAGAGCAGCAGAAGCAACAAAAAGACATGGTGAAACAACTGTCCAACCCAAGACAACTTAGAAGGTCCACAGGAAAGTTCTGTCTCATTCATGTAAAAGGGGAGTACAATCCAACCTACCCAAACAAATGAGTAGCAGGCTGAACCTCAGCAACGCAGTAGTAGGCCTTGAGCTTCAGTGTAGGTCAACAATCAAGATCCCATGTCCCAATTACAACAGCAGGCAAACATCCAGGTAGCCATAGGTCCAGCAGAGCAGTAGACAAACCCTTGACAAAAGAAGCCTGGGACCGTACTGCCTCCACCCCAGGACCAGACTTCAACATTAAAAATCATGAAGTGGGCTGGAACAAGTGAGCAAAACATAAAAAGAACCTGACCACAGAAAGTTACCATGGTAATAGGGAAAATCAAAACACAAACTCAGAAGAAGACCACAACGTCAAAACACATATATGCAAACCTTTTAAGAAAAATATGAACTGGTCTAAGGCCCAAAAAGAACTCCTGGAAGAGTTCAAAAAGGATTTTAAAAATCAGAGATGTAGAAAAAAACTGGGAAAAGAAATGAAAGCTATTCAAGAGAATTATGAAAAAGGTCTCCTGCTTCATAAAGAAAGCATAAAAATGGAAGAAAAGATATACAAAAATTCACTAAAGAAAACTACTTTAAAAATGAGAACTAGCAAAATGGAAAAGGAAATAAAGAAGCTAACTGAAGAAAATAATTTCTTAGAAATCAGAATTGAACAAGTAGAAGCTAATAATTCCATGAGACATCAAGAATCAACTTAAACAAAATCAAAAGAATGAAAAAATAGAGGACAGTATGCAATAATTCATTTTTTAAAACAAAAGACCTCGAAAACAGACCTAGGAGAGATAATTTAAGAATTACTGGACTACTTGAAAAGTATGATCAAAAAAAGAGCCTGAACATCATCTTTTAAGAAATCATCAAGGAAAACTGCCCTGATATCCTAAAACCAGAGGGTAAAATAGAAATGGAAAGAATCTACCAATCATCTCCTGACCAAGAATATTAAAGCCAAATTCCAGAACTCTCAAGGAGGTAATACTGCAAACAGTCAGAAAGAAACAATTCAAATATCAGGAAATCACAGTAATGATTATACAGGATTTAATGATATTCCAGAAGGCAAAAGAGCTAGGATTACAACCAAGAATCAGCTACCCAATGAAACTGAAATAAAGGACTTTCAAGTACTCCTGGGGAAAAGACCAGTACTGAACAGAAAATCTGATTTTTTAATATAAGACTCAAGAAAAACATAAAAAAGTAAACAGAAAAGAGAAAACATAGGTGTTCAATAATAAACTATTTACATCCCTACATGGGATTATATCCAAAAAACCCCAACAGCAGCAATAAAATTAAGGGGCAAGGAAGAGAGTTGGACTAGGGAAGAGGAAGAAAAAGGGATAACTTCACATAAAGAGGCAATAAAGACCTATTACTGTGGAGGGAAAGATAGGGAAGTGGTAGGCCTCACTTAAATCTTATTCTCATCAGAAACGACACAAAGAGGAAATAACATACACAGCCAATTGGGTATATTCCCTATAGAGAAGCGGAAGGGGAGGGAGATAAAAAAAGCAGGGGCGACAACTGATAAAGGGGAGGACAGATTGGGGGATGCAATGGTCAGAACCAAAATACTGCTGAGAAAAGGCAGGGTGAAAAGAGAGAAAGAGAAGTATAAACAGGGGGGAAATACATAGTGATCATAACTGTGAATGTGAATGGGATGAACTCACCCATGAAATGATAGCAGAGTGGACTGTTTACATGGAACACAACTGAAGCAGAGACACACACAGAGCAAAGCTAAAGGGCTAGAGCGCAGTCTATTATGATTCAACTGATAAATAAAAAAGCTGAGGTAGCAAACGTGATCTCCGACAAAGCAAAAACAAAAACAGACCTAATTATATATACAAGACACAACACTAAATGACATAGCAATCTAGTGTTTAATAAACCATAAGACCCTAACTTTTGGGACAAGAATTCATGATTTGACATAAACTGCTGGGAAAATTGGAAAATAGTATGGGAAAAAAAACTAGACCAGCATAGTACAGAACATCAACTCACCATACACCAAAAAGCAACCATATACCAAAACAGAGTTAAAATGAGTACATGGTTAGTTATAAAAGGGTGATACCATAAACAAATTAGGAGAGCAAAGAATAGTTTACCAGTCAGATCTATGGAGAAGGGAAGAATTTATGACCAAACAAGAGACAGAGAACATTACAAGATTTAAAATACATAATTCTGATTATTAAATGAAAAAGGTTTTATACAAACAAAATCAATGCAACCAAAATTGGAAGAAAAGCTGAAAACAGAGGGGAGGGAGAGTCAAATTTATAAGAGTACAAGTCATTCCCCAGGTGATAAATGGTCAAAGAAGATGAACAAGTAGTTTTCAGATGAAATCAAAGCTACCAAGAGTCATGTAAAAATTCTCTAAAGCACTAATGAATAGAGAAATGCAAATTAAAACAATTCTGAGGTACCATCTCACACCTATCAGATTGGCTAATATGACAGAAAATGAAAATGATAAATGTTGGAGGGGAGGTGGGAAAATTGGGATACTAATGCACTGGTGGTGGACTTGTTAACTGATTCAACTGTTCTGGAGAGCAATCTGGAACTATGGCCAAAAGAGCAATCAAACTATGCATACCCCTTAATCTAGCAATACCACTCCTAGGTCATATCCCAAAGAGACGGAAAAAAAAAAAAAAAAAGGAAAAGGACCCACATGTACAAATATACTTATAGCAGCTCTTTTTGTGGTGGCCAAGAATTGGAAATTGAGGGGATACCCATCACCTGGAGGAATGGCTAAACAAGGTGTAGCATATGATTGTACTGGAATATTACTGTGCTATAATGAGCAGGCAAATTTCAGAAAAACCAGGGAAAATTGACATGAACTGATGCAAAGTCAAGTGAACAGAACCAGGAGAACATTATGCACAGTAACGGTAATACTGTACAGTGATCATCTGTGAATGATTTATATCATTCTCAGCTAGTGATCCCAGACAATTCCAAAAGACTTCTGACAAAAAAAAATGCTGTCCACCCTCCTGAAAAAGAATTGAGGAAATAAGAATGCAGATCAAAGCATACTATTTTTCACTTTATTTTTTTCATGATTTTTTTTGTCTATTTTTTTCTTTCTCAACAAGACTAATAAGTATGGAAATATGGTTTACCTGATTGCACATATACAACCTATGTAAAATTGCTTACCATTTTAGGGAAGGCAGAGGCAATGTAAGGAGGGAAAAAATTTGGAACTCAAAAGAATTCCTTAAATGAAAGTTTAAAACTATGTAATTTTAAACTTTTTAAATTTTAACTTTTTTTAACATAACTTTTTACGTTTTAACATAAATTTAACATAATTTCAAAAATATGTAAAAATATTTCCAATATGTAATTGGAAAAACTAAAATACTATTTAAAAAAAAAATAAAACCTACTTCTTACTATAAGAGAAAAAACTGTACATTAAAATTCTAATTTTCAGAAATACAAAAATATTTAGGTTTCTAGCCTTACTATAATGAAAGAACTTTGGTCTTGATCTTTACAGCACATCTATGGAGTGAATACAGGCAATCTTTTGACAAGCTAAGTTATTTCTGGCAAACAATTGCAATCTATAATTTTGTTTTCTTTCAAAACATTATAAAAACACCAGACTTCTAAACCATCTCTTCATTTCCCAACCAGCTTCTCTCCTTTGAACTTTTCCATAATGCCCCCAGAAACTACATCATCCAGCAAAATCCAATCAGCCTTGCAACTCACACCTCATCAGTACCCTCTGCTCCTCTGACTGGAAGGGGAGGGATGAACTAAATTTCCATTTAAGGAGGGTGCCCAGGCTAGTCATCTCTTCCTTTCTCCCCACACTACCCTCCTTAGGACCTCTCCACTGGGGTCCTCTCTTCACTTTTTTTCTCTTCCTTTGGTGAACTGGAATGGGATTCCCCCATTAGATTGTAAACTCCTTGATGGCAGGAAATATGTCTTTTTTTTCTTACTTGTGTCTCCAGTGCTCAACATAGTACCTGGCACATACAAGGCACTTAATAAATATTTATCAACTACCTAAACCAAGCCTGTAATTGTCAATATATCGTAATACTACAAAACAAACTCTTTTATTTACATAATTTAGAAGCAGTTTAACGAAACTCAGAAAACAACCAGAATATATTTTTACTCTAGGTTCAGATTCAAGTAGACTCAAATGAGCCTGTAATACTTGAAAGTAAAAAATTAAAATTTCAGTATCTAGGTATTTATTTGTGGTCTATGCAAGTCCTTTTTTTATCTTCTCCCATATGTTTTTTGGGCCATCTTGACTAAAAACTATTCAGGGAAAATTAAAAGAGAAAAATTAATATTCACTGAAAATAAAGGCTTACTAAAGACAATTCTAGGCATTATTCTGTGGTTCACAGGTGTATAACTGAGTACACACAGGACAAAGAAAAATTATTTGAGAATGATATTTTGGAAAAGTATATTATTACATTTAGGCTCAACATCATACTAATTAATTCTCTTCCACATTCTAAAGTAAATACTATTGTAAATGTTCAAAATTAAGAATTATTTTTTAGTTTATAGCACAAATGATAGAAAAATCAGTGTTTTATTTTTTCTTTTTTCACTTAGGCTGCAATTCATATAGAAAAATGTTTATATTATTTATGAATAAGATTTATTTCAAAACAAAGCAAAAAAAACACTCTTGGCTGAAAATGTAAGTTGAGATGATGTCTATTTCTGCTTTAATCCAACTACAGCAAGTTTTTGCATGCTTTCTTAACCTTCCATCTAGAAAACCATTAGGATAGCCAAAACATATATATTTAATTACATATTCAATGCTATCAGCCAGCTGTTGTCAGTGCAAAATAGACTGAACTTTCTCATTTAATTTCTGTCTTTAAATCATAAAAAGAAAAAAAAAGTTACTGCTGATATTCATTATAATCATAAGATACATGCAAAAAAACCAACTCTTTTTTAAAATTCTGTACCTAAACCCTAAAAAGGGACAATTTTCATAGAAAAAAAGCACAGGATCTCCTATGAAACCATTAATTTCCATTTGATACATTAACTTTTTAAAAAGTACATAATAAACTCTGCATGCTACTCTCAAAACAATTCTATTTATTTTGGTGTCTTTCTTGTTTTCTTCTTTACATTTTAAAAAATATTTTAGTGGCCCTTCCTTTTTTTTTTTAATATCAATATTGCTAACTGCATCTCTCCCTGACCACGGTAACCCCTCACCTTAAAAAGCAAGAAAAACAACAAAACAAAATATATGCAACAAGCATAGTCAAGCAAAGCATTATTTCTGCACAGTAACTATGTCCAAATATGAAAGTCTCTTTCCAAACCCTGTGTCTTACATCCATGCCCTCTTTGTTAGGCAGTTATAGGTAACATGTTTTATGGTAGGTTCTCTGGAAACATGATTGGTCATCCCATTAGATTTGTTAAATTTCAAGATTGTTTTTCTTTATATTGTTGCTAACCATGTATAAATTGTTCTGTCAGCTCTTCTCACTTCAATATCTCAATTCATACTACCTAAGATTCTCTGAAAACAAATCTCTCATCATTTCTGACAGCAAAATAATATAGCTTTAAATTCTTATGCCACAATTTTTCAAGTTATTCCCTAATCATCCAAAAACTCATCCAAGGCAGCACCTTAGATTTCATATCTTTTCTTACTCCCTCCCTCCCATACTTTTACCACTCCCTACAGAGCAGGAAATCGAAGCAAAAGCTTAAAGCAATCACCTCCCTAGTCATGTCCTCCTTAAATCACAATCCTAATTCCCCACCACTGCTTGTTTCCCAGTAAAGTTTCATGAATTTTCAGACTAAACTCTTTGTATAAGTGCATGAGAATGAATGTGTGTATGTGTGTGTGTGTGTGTGTGTGTGTGTGTGTGTGTGTGAACTCTCCTTTGTCTGGCTCAGAAAAGAGTGAGTTTCATCTGATGCACACCTGTCCCACATCTTTCACAATGTTTATGTATTCGTCTCGTACCTCAATTATGAGAAACAGCAAGTTCCACCCATTTCTCAATTTTTTCTATAGTAATCTCTTTCTCCTTTTACCCTCCCTTCTCTTACCATTCTTCAAACCCTTAGAACAAAAGCAATCCATCCTAAGGACTTCTTTAACTTCCTCAGTACATACTAAAGGCATTAAAGTGTTAAAGGAACACTTCTACTCCTATAAGAACATAGAACCACACTGTCATATAGCTCCTTCCAAATAAATTTACCTTTCTAGGTTTCTCTGGACTCTTGCAGTTAGTTGCACTTCAGTGCTCTTACTAAGCACTCATCTTTTTCATCAGAAATGAATGGAAATACCCCATGTTTTTCCCTGTAGAGTTACATGCAGCTTTGCAGGTAAATTATTCCTGGTTATATGTCTTTCTTTTGCCTTTTGGAATATTATATTCCAAGATCTCCTATCATTCATACAGCAGGGCACCAGATCTTATGTGATCTTCTTGTTCAGTTGTTTCAGTCACGTCCAGTGTCCAGCTCTTTGTGACTCCATTTGTGGCTTTCTTGGCAAAGGTACTGGAACGGCTGGCCATCTCCTCCAGTTCATTTTATATCAGGAAACTGAGGCAAATAAGGTTCAGTAATTTGCCCAGGTTCACAAAGGTAGTAGTAAGTGCATGAGGCTGGATTTGAACTCAGGTCTTCCTGATTCCAAATCCTTGCTGTATATACTGTACCACTTAGCTGCCCTCAGTTACCATAACAGTGACCTCTCAAAGGGACTATTTTCAACACCCCCCAACTGGTTACCCAGTTTCTCAAACAACTGCCAAAGTAACTTTTCCAGCGTACAAATCTAACCATACAACTTCTCTACTCAAAATCTTTCAGTTAACTCCTGCCTGCCTCTATGATGAAATACACGTTCATCAGCCTGGCATTTAAAGCCCTCCCACAATCTAGCCCATTTTAAGTCATATTAACTCCCTACTTAACCTGCATTACTAGCTCTTCTCTGACCTCAGAACTCCAACTTTCACATTCCTGCACTGGCATATGCCACTTCAATTCCTCAACTTTCTCCCACAATCCTTGTCTTCTTTCAGGGCTTGGTTTCCTTCAAGCCTCAGCTCAGGTGTTACCTCATCCATGAAATCTTCTCTGATTCCCCTCTTGTTAGTTCCCTCTCCTCAAAATTAACTTATATTTTTTCTGTGCTTTACATTGTGTGTCTAGAGGATAGAGACTTCTTTCATTTTACATAAACATCCACAGTGCCTTTCACATAGTAGGTGCTAAATAAGTGGGTAATAAATGCTGGTTGAATTGCATGAATTGAACTAAACACAGATGAAACCAAGTCTCTGTGAGTTAATCCAGGCCTCAGTACTGTTACCTTATTTTAAGTATAAGCAAAGATCAATGCATTTGTAACACTTAAGAAAATTTATTCTTTTTCTAACTTGAAGGCAGATCTTAGGGAAAAAAAAAATAAGAGTTCCAAGTCGAATGCAATCTTACCAAGCTAAGAGAGTAGAGCAGGCACAGAAGCATAAGATTCTATTAATATTGTGTATTCACATCTATATTTTAGTCAATAAAATTCAAATTTCATTAAAAATTTACAATTATGTAAGATTCTCCATCAGTTTTCCAACTCTTTTCCATTTTTCAAGAACTATATCTTGATGATTCTTTTTTTCTACCCTAATTATCAGTGTCTTTTCTCTTTTGATAATCAGATATTGTCTGGTTCTTCTAAATGCCATATACTATATATATGTATGTATACATATATATATATATATATATATATATATATATATATATATATATATATATAATCTACCCAATGCTAAGAAAAGACAGACAGTTAAATTCTATTCTGAGAAAAAGAGGATTAAATTAGAAGGAAACCAAAAGAAAAAAATCAATCAATAAGCATTTATTAAGGACTTATAGGTCAGGCACTGTGCTAAAGCACAAGGAATGCAAAGAAAGGCAAATGACAGTCCTTACTCTCAAGAAGTTCAAAGTCTAAGGAGGGAGACAAAATAAAAACTATTTACAAAAAAGCTATATACAGGATAAACTGGAGAAAATCAACATAAGGAAAACCATTAGAATTAAAAGGCATCAGGAAAGGTATCTCATAGAAGATGGGATTTTAGCTGGGTCTAAAGAGAATTCAGGAGGTGGGGACAGGGAGAGTATTCAAGGCATGGAGAACAGCCAGTGAAAATACCCAGTCATTGAGTAGAGTGTTATGTGTAAGGATCAGAAAAAAAAGCCAGTATCTCTGAATCACAGAATACTTAGGGGTGGAGGAGGGTATATGAAGACTGAAAAGTAATTACTGACTGGGGGCTGATAGGGGAAGAATAAGACCTGGGCTTTAATAATAATAGCTAACATTTATACAGCACCTACTCTGTGTCAGACACAGCTGTTTTTTCCCTGCAACACAGGTGCTAATATTATCCCCACTTTATATTTGAGGAAATTGAGGCAAACACAGGTGAAATGACTTGTCCAATACCACACAGCTATTAAGTATCTTAAGCCACCTAGCTGCTTCAGGAAGATTAATGTGATAGCTAAATGGAAGATAGACTGGAGTGGGGAGAGACTTGAGGCAGGCAGAGCAACCAACAAGCTTGGAAGTAATCTTGACTAAAAACTATTCAGGGAAAATTAAAAGAGAAAAATTAATATTAATATTAATATTCACTGAAAATAAAGGCTTCCTAAAGACAATTCTAGGCATTATTCTGTGGTTCACAGGTGTATAACTTTGCAACAAACTGGATACAGGGAGTAAGGGAACAAAGAGTCAATGAGGATCCCTAGGTCTTGTTCTGGGTGACTGGGAGGTGGTACCCTCAAAAGAGGAATGAGTTTGGAAAGAAAAATAATGGGTTCAGTTTTAGACACGCTGAGTTTAAGAAGTATACAGAATATCCAGTTGGAGAAGACTAATAGGCACCTGGAGGTTGGGAGAGAGGTCAGTTAAAAAGCAATGAGGAATAAATCTAAAAAGAAAGGGAATCACTGGATCAGTAAGTCTAACCAATAATGTGTTTGAATCCAAAGAATTGTGGTTTGATGTCATGAAATTCTGATTTGTTTAACATCTAGCTAAGAATAGTTGAAAGATCAAGAACTTCTGTAACAATTAGACACAATAATCAATGTTTACGACCAGATGGTTTTTATGTGTTTTTTTTTAATTTTGTTTTTAAAGATGAGAGTACAAAACTGGCTTTGGCCTAAAGTCATTTCAAACAATCCAAGCATCAGAGATTAAAGGATCTCAGAATTTTTTTAAGTTTCACAACTACAAATACTAAAATAATAACTCTCATTGAAAACAACCTATATTAAAAACTTTTTTCCCTTTCTTCATCAAGAGCAAACTACTTCTACCTTACAAATCTGAGAAAACAAAAGAGACTGATGTTAACACCATAAAAATCCAATTATAGCGATTTTATTACAGGAACAATTAGCATCAATAAGGATAAATATCATGCTGAATTCAACAAACTTTAGTATTTTTAAAGTTTTAAGAGATTTTTTTAAAATTTGATTACAATACTGAGAAGTCAATGGTGGATCATTCAAAGAGCAAAAGTTTTCATAATGTGAATAATCACGTCCTATCTCATCTATTTTTACAAGCTCCAGATTACTGCACACAGGAATTTCTTAAAGAAAGAAAAAAGAGAAGTACTGTTTTAAGACACCAGCTCTCTTGTACACACTTCTTGTACACGTTGTATGTTGTATTTCTTATATAGATTCACTACTCTCTCTCTCTACTACTTATTTCATTCAACAAACTTTAATTATGAAAATTCCATCTGCTGATATTACTCCACATTGAATTACGGTGCAGTGCTTTGAGAATCAGTTAGACATAAGTTAATGTGGTTATACATTCAAATATTATTTTTTAAAATCACAAATAGCATTTTTATTTTTAGCCCATAGGTGGTGGCTGGTTATCTTTAGAGGACCCCCTAAATCAGTATTTCAATAGTAAGGTAAAATTTTTTTAAAAATAGGATATATCAAAGTCACTAAATAAAACTATAAGGCCTATTTGGAACATATAATTAGGTAGTAGGTTACATAAATGTTTTAAATTACCTGTGATCAAAGCAAACTGACCATTCTTCCCTTTATGTATACATACAGCACACATAATGGGTTTATTTTTGCCAACACCTCAATAATCTATTTTAGGTAGCATGAAAAAAACTCCACAAAACCATTAACTGAAAGCCTTTTTCCATTTAATATACTCTCTAAGCACAAATTTTATTTTTGTTTTAAACTTCTTTTACCCAAGAATTCCATCAAGTTAAAGACCATATTATCTAAAACAAATAGACATGATATATAAAACTGGGAGAGGTCAACCTAAAAGGGGATGAAAATTTGAAAGTCAGCTGAGGCCTTAAGAGATTGTATCAGGAAAAAAGTCAAAGCAATGGTGCTTTTAAAGATTTCAAAGTTTGAAAAACCAAACTAAAACATTTCGAATCTACTATTTATATATTATCACTCATTCCCTCTGCTGACCAATATGAACATCAGTGATAGAAATAAAGAAAAAGTCCAATAAGAATCACTGAAAAGTCTGAAACATAACATTTTTAAAGGAACTCATTTTTGTTGCTATGAAGTGCACTTTCATTTCACTCAAGCTAATATAATGTGAAAAATATTTTTTGCTAAGTAAAAAGAACTTATAATGAACAAGTTAATTGTAATTTGATTCAATTCAATCAACATTTATGAAGGGCCTACTACCTGCCAGGCTAAGTACTGGGGATACAAATAAGAATGATAGAAGACAACATACAAAAGGAAGCCTGCAAGGAAGTAGGGAAGCCTGTTAGGGGATACCTCAAGGGAGATGGAGGCTGGAGTGAGCTGCTAGTCCAATGTCTGCCTTCTCTAAAGGAAAGCTTTGGGAACTTCAATAAGGGAGAGGAGGCTGAGAGGGAAAGTGGGCAAGGCTTGAGTGATTTAGCAGCATATGAGATCAGAAGTGATGAGTTTTATCAGCTATGTTATATAAATGGACATTTCTGGAGTTATTTTAAAGTTTCTATAGAATAAAAGTTAACAATTGTGTCCCTCTATGGTGTTTAAACTTTAATAATATGCTGGAAGGCCCATTAGAAAATACAAAGGTTAAACCTAAGCTTTGTCCCTATATGAATTAAGAAAAAATAGTATTCTACTATAAGTTAGTGGAATCCAAATTTATAAGATTCTATTGAATATATGGGGATTATTCTAAAATTTACCCTTCCTATCCCAAACTCTCTGCTAACCCTCAACGTTGTATCTCCAACTGCCTTTCAGACATCTCAAACTGGATGTCCACTAGACATACTACAACATGCCCCACACTGGATTCAAAATGGATTCATTATCGTTTCTCTCTAAATTGCTCTTCCCCCCAACTTTTCTACCTTCCCTCTTACTGTAAAGGACAACACCATCCTCCCGGTCCCTCAGACTCCCAACCAAGGAGTCACCCTGAATTTCTCAATATCATTCACACACACACCCCCATCCACTCTGTTGCCAAGGCCTGTCCATTTAACCGTTGCAACATCTCTCAAATATGCCCCCTTCTCTCTCCAATACTATTGTCTCCATTCTGGTACAGGCCTTTATCACCCTATGCCTGAATTCCTGCAATGGGTTGGTAGGGAGTTGGCCTACTTAAAGTCTCTCCCCACTCCAGTCCATTCTCCATTCAGTCATAGTCTGACCACGTTACTCCCCTAGTCAATAAATTCCAATAGCTGCCTATTGTCTCTGGGATCAAATACAGAATGCTCTGTTTGACATTCGGAGCTCTTCATGATGACCTTGGACAGCCAGGTGGCACGGTGGATGCAGTAACTAAATTCAAATCTGGCCTTAGACACATACTAGTTGTGTCCCTGGGCAAGTCACTTAACCCTGTTTGGCTCAGTTTTCTAATCTCTAAAATGAACTGGGGAAGGAAATAGCAAATCACTGAAGTATCTTCATCAAGAAAAGCCCAAATGAGGTCATGAAGAGTCAGAAAAGACTGAAAAATGGCTGAACAACAACAAAAATAGACTCCTCTCCCCAAAATTAGAACTACCTAACAATGAATTTTGCAAATTTTAAATTAAGTTTTCACTTCTATTTTTAAAAGTGGATCTTCTTGAAAAAAGACCTGCATGTGCATCTGTACTGTGATATCTGGTGCATGAACCATTCAGGCCTTGCTGTAGACTGTAAATAAGTAGATCAACCATTCATCCCTACTTTTAAATTTCATTTTAGTGCCATAGAGGCAAATTATAATTTGAGGGGGGAAAAAAGTAGAAAGGGGGAGAAAAAAGGATACCACAGAATGTATAGGTGGCACGTTTTAATAAGACAAAATGTTCAAATACTACTGTTGTTATTCAGTTTGAGGACATGGGAACAGAAAATATGAAAACAACTATATTACTCCAGCATTTGTTCACAGATTAGCATCCGTTTTGTCTTTACATACATAAATAACACCTGAAATAAGTAACATTACCACTGTTAACTTACACACTGACCATTGTAGGATGATGTTACTCAACAAACAAAAAAAATTAGAGTGTTACTTTATCAAAAACTAGTTAACTCAGAATTAATAAATAATAATCCATCTAATCACCTAGGTTGTTATAGGAAAATACTTCCATAAAGCAACACACTGCATTGCAAAAAAACTGTGTTAGTATTCTCTCTGTATGACTTTATGTTACTATATGACAATCTTATTTCAAATAATGAAAAACTACCAAGAATCACCCTCACAGATACACAAGAAAACATAATAAAACAAGTCAGGGATTTTTATTTTATGAAGTACAAAATATTTACTACTAATATTAAAGTGACAATTTGTGGTCATTAGGATCACGTAGAGTTGGAAGAGACCTTGAAGGCACTCTAGTCCAACACTTTCATTTTACAAATGAGGAATCTGAGGCCCAGAGTTAACAACTTCTCCAAGGTCACACAGCGCGATAGACAGGATGTGAACCAAGGCTGTCTTCATCTAAAGTCAGGACAACACATCAATTGCCTATAGTTGTTATGTTTTTTGGGGCACACTGGCAGTGCTGTCTATCTGTCTATAAGAAACATGTCCTTTTAGATGTCACTAAAACAGTACAAGAAAAGTTGATTTTTCCAAAACAATCTTTATACTTCGAGGAAAAAAATAATAATCCAGGTAAAACAGAAACACTTCTTTTTCAAAATAAAAAGCATGAAAGTTTTCCTAAAAGTAAGGGTCAGATAAATGTAAAACTTTTATTCTGCTCTAGGCTTAAGTCTTTCTTCTCACAGCCCTTAAATATGGACATTATCCAAAATTCATTCTTCAGTTTTCCGATTCTTTCAGTCATGACAATATCCAAGAAACTTAAAAGATTACAAACTGCCTCAAATGCTAAGGATACAAAAAAAGCCAAAAATAATCCCTGCACTCAAGAAATTTACATTCTAGTGAGAAAGATAATGTATATAAATCAACATGCATAAAATAAATAGATATTGTTAGAAAGGAATATGAGCTCTCACTCACTTTCAAGATACCAATTATCCCCTCTATTCTATGAAGATGACCCCTAGAACTTTATTTTAATCTCCTTAGCACTCTCCCTGCTCCTCAACTGCCTGCACTTGATAGTCAGCTAACTATTCTCTCAGTTTGGACTTGATTATTTCAAAAATCATAAAGTTAGACTCAAAGACTCAAGTTAGTCCACCACTTGTAAAACAAATTCCTGTGTTAGAAGCCTATTCTATTTTATGTAAATAACTGATTCGACACAAATTTTACAAAGCAAGTTTACTTAGATTACAAGGATATCACAATATCAAACACAAGTCTGAAATATATGATCACCATCTCCCCTCCCCCACCTGCCCATTTCCTCACAGGGAAACCCCCTGGTCAGGTGCTCTTTGCAGTCTTCACAGAAGTAAGGATCCTACCTGGTCAAAAGAACCTGAGGTTAACCTGAAGCTTCCAGATGCAAAATTAACAATGTAAAGACTCTCACTGTGCTTGAATAAAGAAAATGTTGCACTCTCCCTAACAGGCAAATAACTGTCCATCAGTAGTCTACAGTTTCCATGGGGCTCAAATTTCTTGCTACACCACAGTCTAGACACTTCCCATTTTGAAATTCTATCTGTGTCCTAAGGCCTGCTCCTTCCCTTAGCTGTGGTAAGCCTGGCCATAGCCTGCAACATTCTTTTGCCTGGTTGGGGTCATAGATGGCTATCACAAAAATATGATCGTTCTTAGTAATTCAAGATCCAAACCTTAACTCTAGGTTCTTGGGAACACAGTTAATTTTGGGTTAGTTGGACACATGATTCTAAATAATGCCTTAAAAGCAAAGTAACTACAAGGCTTACTTGGCTCTCTTTCTCCTCACATACTCAGATGTTTACTTCAGTTCTTGCCACCTCATTCAAAACAAGGTGGAAGGTGGGGAGAAAGAGAAGGGAGAGGGAAAAAGAGGGAAGGGAAGGAAGGAAAGATGGGAAGAGCGGGAAAGTAAAAGACAGAGAGACAGAGACACGCTCCCTTACATGTCATCAGGTACTTTCAGAAGCATCCTCCTGACATAGACATATTGCCAGGACAGGGTCTTCAAAGACCAGACTTTCACTGTTCTCTCCTCCCATTTAAAAAATTTGCCAAAGTATACTTTGAACATTGTCCATGACTCCAATCAAGAATAATTGTCTGGGTTCTGAGGGAAGCAGAAACATTGTCTTTTTACTTGCTTCTCCAGTGCCATCTAGAAGTCTCAAAACTGTCAAAGTGGCACAAATCTTATATATAGGCAAAAATCATAATTACACCAAGCATGGTTATGATGATAAAGATGATAGCTAACATTTATATAGCAGCGTTCACCATGTGCCAAGCACTGTGCTAAAAATATTACAATTATTATCTCATTCGATCCTCACAGCAACCCTGGGAGATAAGTGCTATTATTATCATCCTCATTTTATAGATAAGGACAATGAGGCACACGGAGGTTAAGTGACTTGCTTAGGGTCACACAGCTATTAGGTGTTGAGGTCATATTTGAACTCAGGTCTGTCTGTCTCCCGATCCATAGCTCTATCACTCATACTACCTAGCTGCTCCAGTGGCTCTGAAATACACAAAGTTGTAGAGATTCAGCAAAGAACATTTTACAAAATTTATGAGGTATTACCGTTTAGTTATGACTTAGGAGTTGTCTACCTTGGTGCTGAAAATGATCTCCTCCAACCAAAAGGCAATTTAAAAAAAGAAAAAGAAAATCAGCTTCCTCTCTCAGAAGGAAACTTAATACCTACAAACTTCAATAGGTATCCAGAGCTTTCCTTGAAGGAATTTAGGGTTCTCTCACCCTCAGATTAAAAACCTCAACCAAACTGTCCTATGTGAATTCATCCATGATATACTTAACATTACTGGGCCATCTTCACTTGGTTCTGTACAAAATGCAAACATGTCCCTTTCTACAGAGAGAACCAAAATTTCTACAAGATTCCCTGTACTATATGCATTTCCTTTGTAGAGATGCAAGCAAATTTACTGTGGGTTCCTATAACCAGAAGGCACCTGAAATTTTAACCAATGGATCCCTGCTACGGCAAAGACAATCCCTGTGGAATTCCAAATTTACCCAATAACAGGAAAAGCAATTTCTGTTTCACATCAAAGAAAACAAGGTTAGTTAAGACCCAAATAAGTGTATGGCTTCCCCTTCAAAAAAATAAAAAAATTTTAAAAGGACTATGCACTTTTGTTTGTCAATTAAAAACCTTCAGAATTTATTTCTACCCTACCTTTGCAGGTTTATAGCATATTATTTTCTGTGTTCTAGCCCAACTCACCCTCTTACTGCTCTAACAGGCAAGAACCTCCAACATCTTAGAAAGCAAGGTACCTTCTAAATATTACACTCCATACCAATCCAAACAAAACTGTCTACTAATTTTTCAATGAATATGCCGTTAAATTCCTATTTTTTCATCATTGTTCATTCAAATATTCCTGAGGAGAATATACTTCCTCCTCTTCCGTGAAAATAATTTTGATATCTCTCTTAAATTTGATCAGTGTTTACTCAGTTCATTGTGATTTAATACATATCAGTGATTAAATTGGTGAGTTAAACAGAATACAGTTAAATTTGATGTACAGTTATCTTTTCCACCTTGCCACTTTCCCCATCACATTTTCAAACTATGGCAGGTTAGCATAAGAAATTAAATGAGTATTTTGGGAAAGTTTTGCAGACGCTGCAGATGACATGCAATGGTCAGCAGATGATACAGAAAAAGTTTAGAAATTCAAAAATACATAAAATATATGTATAGTATTGCACTATATCAACCCAAAAGAAAAAGAAAAAATTCAGACTTCTTCTCTGATACAAAGGGAAGGTCAAAAAATTTTATGTGGATTTTCTAGATTGTAGGGGCTCCTTCCCTAATCCCCATGATGTGGAAGGAAAAACTGTAGTTAATGCTGCAAGAATAAGAGTCATCTAGGGCATAATTAATTAATCTACCATGTATTGATGATTACATCACTTAGATCAACAGCATACAATTATACTACATTAGTTATAAGGATTTATATTCGTGTTATATTATATTAATTATGTATATATATGATTATATTAATTAAGAATTTATATTAATTTGTGTTAAGAATTTACTGTATCAGCACTATTCCAACCCCACCCCACCCCATTCTCACTCATATGAGTGTACTTTGAGCAAACCATGCTTGAAAAACCACAACTTTCTTGCTCTAGTTTATGAAAGTTCTCCTCTTAGAACATTGTCAACAAATGACAGGCCTCAAGACTTTGCTGACAGGGTCATATAACCTGTAGAAGGTCTTGGGATGTTGCTGACAAAGTCTTGAAGCCTGTGGAAAGCTCCTAAAAACCTGCTGACAAAAGACACTAGAGGTTGAGGGCCAGTGGAAAGCATGCTGACAAAGCAGCTGTGATTGATGGACATTTCCCTTAGCCAATTACAAAAATTCTGGAGGGACCTCCCCAGGACTTCCCAAGGTCAATAAAATCCCTAAGGCCCATGAGCAGAGGGATCCTTGGCAGTGAGGAAGGTCCTGGATCCAAATGTGTAGGGACCACTGGTCTCCCTAATAAATCTTATTGTGAGCAGAATTTTGTGGCCCTATACTTTGTTTTCTAAATCTTATCCTCCCTTAAATATGCAGCTCAATTCTCACATTCAGCTCAGCACTGAATGATCATTCCTTCCTCTGAAATCCAATAGGACTTACTGTCTATAACATATATATATATGGCACCTAGAATAATTTACCTTTAAGACTACTTATCTTTTTATGTGTATGTCCACCTTCCCAACTATATTTTAAGCTATTCTGTGAAAAGGGAAAGTAAATTATACCTCAGTAAACGTCCTACTACTTCATGTAGCTGTAATTATTTCTACTTGTTTCCTCAACTTCTGCCTATCTATTCAAGATTTACCAGGAGCTGAGTCAGGCAACTATTAACATATTGTTTTGGTGTTTAGTTTTTCTCATGCAACCTGAACAGGGAATCACTCAGTCAATATATTAGGTACAACTTCATAAATTGCTAGCACTGAATTCCATGGGAAAAAAAAATTCTCAAATCAGCTATTAAAAACTTACTATACTGTTGATCAGTACAACTGTATATTGATACAACTGATTCATATCAGCTATAATAATATTTCAAATAACATTTACAACTTTCCAGGTATGGTTTAGAGAAACTTTATACTGAATTGTGAAGTATCTTTTAAAAGTGAACATAATTCAGTTCAAACCAATAAAGATTTATTAAGTTACTACTGAATGTGAGGCACTGTTCTAGTTACTCCTTTTTAAAGAGTTCTTTATTCTTTTTGGAAGGAAAAAGTGAACAACTTCCACTTACTTAATTGAGTTTCTAAAATGATCTTCAGCTGGGTTTTTCACTGTGCAACTGTTTAGCAGCCACAAATCTGCTTCTGATGGATTTTCTGAAAATAGAAGAAAAACAAAGAAAAGAATTATGATTTTAAATTATATGTGTGTGTGTGTCTGTGTGTCTGTGCATGTGTATAGGTGATCCTGAAAAGATCATTGGGAACGGATGAAGTGCCACAGTACTTGGAAGAAGAAAACAGAGTTCAAACAAAAGAAGACAGATTCTTCCAACTATAAAGTAAAAGCTTAACTTAAAATCCTGGAAAAACTACATGATTAAAGGGATAGTCTATATAGATTTCCTCCATAAAAGTACTACTGTGATGCTTCATTTTGGAATACAGACTATCCTGGGTCTCAAAAAGTCATTCAAGGTAAGTCCAAACTACAGCAGGTTCTACACTAAGCTACAAATAATTTAATTATGGTCCTACCTAGCAAGAAACTGTATCAACTGTTGGAGGACCAGCCAAGAATAAAGTTTATCATTTAAGGGTTGGCTACTAAGTAACCAAATATTTAGCTATGGAAACTTATCTCTACCTGGATAAACTGATAGCTACTACAAACTCCTCATGCTCTAAACTGAACTAAGCACAGTACACCTAAACAACCCCCCCACCCCCATTTCTATATATTAACATCCACCCAGTTATTCAGATTCAAAACCTCACTTATAAGGTCAAAGGGACAGAAACTGAGATTTACAGAAGTGACTTGTCCAGTCAGAACTGGTTCAAACTGCTCAGAGCTGGTCAAAAGCAGTCAAACCTGCCCAAACTGGCAGGAACCAGATCAAACCAGTCAAAACTGGTCTGAACCAGGTCAGCAGTAAAAACTGTGAAACTGGACAGCTAGTCAGAACTAGTAAAAACTAGTTGGAACTGGTAAATAACAGAACTGGATCAAACAGATCAAATCAGTCAGAACCTGTTGAAATCAGCAGAAACCAGATCAAGTCAGTTGATCCATGTTAAAACTGGTCAAAACAAGATAAAGCAAATTTGAATATGCCCATTAACCAATGACCCAATTATAATCTATGGATTCAATAGCTACATACCCAATTAATTATGTCCTCAATGACTCAATTATCATTCATCTACTTATATACCCAATGACCCAATAACCTTTAGATCCAATGGCTTAATTATGACCCAATGACTCAATTAACTATACCCTTAATGACCCAATTATGATGCAATTACCTATGGATTCAATTATGGTAAAAAAAATCCTATGTGACCAATGATCCAATTATGACTCTTATAGACCTAATTACCAATGTACCCAATAACCCAATTATGAGCCAATTACTTATGGACCCAATGACCCAATTATGACCCCATTACCCAGGTACCCAATGACTCAATTAACTATCTACCCAATAATCAATGACCCAATTATGACTCAATATCCTATGGACCCAGTTATGACCCAAAGACCTATGTATCCAATAAAACAATTATGAACCCTATGGACCTAAAGACCCAATAAACTATATCCCCAATGACAATAATTCAATTACCTATGGGAACAATGACCTATGTACTGAATGATCCTATTACATATGTACTCAGTGACCCAATTATGACCTAATTACTTATGTAATTGACCAATGACCCAATTATGACCTAATGATCCATGGATCCAATTATGATAAAAAGTCCTATGTATCCAATGATCCAATTATGAATTTTGTGGCCCCAATGACGGATGTAACCAATAACCCAATTATGATCCAATTATATGGACTCAATGACCCAATTATCTATACACTTAATGACCTATATATCCAAAACTCCAATTATGTATGTGTCCAGTGACTCAATTATGACTCAATTGCATATGTACCCAATGACCCAATTAGCTATGCATCCAATCACTACATACCCAATGACTTATATATCCAATGATCTATCTTTCTACCCAATGACCCAATTACATATGGAACCAATGGCCTATGTACCAAATGAACTGTGTATCCAATAACCCAATTAAGTATGTCCTCAATGACCAATGACCCAATTATGATCCAATTACCTTTATACCCAGATAACTCAATGTGATGCTAGAGAAAAACAGAATAGATTCCTATTCTCCTGTGTCTCTTCCCAAAAGAAGCATCATTAGCATCTTCCAAGATATTCACGGATGTCCCTACACACAGTGACTTGTAAAAACTATGTTCTCTTCCAAACAGTCTAATAGTCTTCTACAACCTAAGCCAAAAATAATTTAAAAGCACACAACTTAAATGACAATGCACTAAGGTTAAAAAATGAAAATACGACTGTGTGCTTCTGTGGATATTTATAATAATTTCTAAATAAAAATTCTATTTTTCACTTTGCTACTCAAATCATCAAACCCGATGTAAAAGTCAACAATGCAAAAGTCTTGTAAAAGAGGCAGTTTAGAAGGATTTTTCCCCCAAATGTCAATGAAGCTTCATGTTAAAAATCTGCATGAACAAACATCAAGGCTACCTTACTTTATAAAGCTCAAAGTCACCATTTTCAGGTGAAAACATAGCCAACCTCCTGTTGTGATCCAGCAATAAGACAGAAACCTTTAAATCCATTTTCTAAAACTTTGTTCCTTTTCTTCATCACCTCTTTTTTAAAAGCATTTTTTTACTAATCCCAAGAAGATACAAAGGGTCAACAAAATGTTTCTTATTCCAAAGGTGGAACAGAAATTGGAATTACTAACAACCCATTACAATCTGGAACCTGCAATTATTTCCTTCTAAACACCTTAATTTTTCTCCAAAGTTTAACCTTAAACAAGCTTCTCTAGTCAGAGTCCTCTACTCTAGGTACTTCCCCTAGAATAATGAACCATATGCAGTAACATCTAACAACTCATTTCTACAAACACTAAAAGCCCCTTAAAAGTTCAAAATTAATGAGGTTCTCACAAGTAGTGCTGCAACATGCAATCATCATCACAGGACTTCTTTTTACTTAACTACCAAGTATTACAGCATTCCTAACAAAAATCCAAGTCAGAAAGCTAAAAAATATCTTCATCATTTTACGAAGTTCAAGGAAAGACTGATGAATCAGTTCCCTTAACCCCAAGTTATCTGTATTCCTTATGGCCCAAATTATTATTATTTTTTAAATCCTGAACATGACAGATGTTGGCCCTCAGCTGTCAAAGGAATACCTGAAAGTTAAAGAAGAATTACTACTATTCCTCCAAATTACAAACAATCAATCTTCATTTTACCCTTCATGTAGAAATAAAAGCAGCACTGTACATCAATGAACACTTATCACAAAACAAAATATTTCACTAATTGTCTAATTTGAAGGCAAAGCAAGATGACAAAGGAAAAAGAGGTTTTATTCATATATTTTAAATAAGCTAAATGAGTGAAAAATGCATTAAGAAACAAGGTGAATCTGATCTTGTCATCATCTATTAATGTACCACCTCCATGTTCATGAACTCTTAAATTTTCCTATCTAATCAGAATCTATTGGATTTCTACCTCACCATCTTGCAATACCACACTTGCTTGTCTGCCATACCTTTACCACTTTAGTGAGGCTACAGAGAGGAAGAAAGGAAATGGTGCCACAAGGAAATAGGAAAGTATACCAAAGAGAAAAAAACTGAGGCCACCAAAGCCCCAACACAGGAATTTGAAATATAGATAATCATTCTCAATATAACACAGAGTTAACGATATACTTCTCAAATATTGTTTCAGGATTATGGATTTTGAAATAAGTTTTCAAAATATTGTGAACAGGCAATCTCAACTTCATGAAACTAACATAAATATGAGATTTATAGAAATGAATAAGTATGTGGAACCCAAAAAGTTCACAACTCTACCGAAATTTGCATATCTATGACAGCAGATCAAAGAAAGGAGGAGATACTAGAATCTCTACCTAAAGGGGTGTGGCATGGGAGAGGAGAGGTGCAGTAAAGATGGGAAAAGGACAAAACCCCACCCAAAGGGGAGGAGTAAGGGACAGCAAAGGGCATGTTCTTTTCCCTTGGGAACTACTAGACCATGAAGATATGGTGGTCTCCTTATCTACCAGAGTCCCAGCAGTACAAGCCTAGTGCAGACTGTCTGGCACCTGTCTTGACTCCCAAGGATACACAGGGAGTCTAATTTGGGATGCAAACAGCTGGGGTGTGAAGAGGGGGAGTTTCATCCTTGACACATTCAGAGCCTCCTAAATGCTCTAGGAAGCTCTGGGTCCAGTGTTTTTGGAAAATATGGCAACTCAAAAAGACAAGATCAGAGACCTCTTAACAGTTATTAACTACATGTAACCACTCTGAATAGGGAACTAAGATTATAAATTCTTCTCCCATCCCAGCTCCTACATGAGCATATAAGCAAACGGTAATATAAAAAATTGAGTACAGAAACTACATTACTTTAAAATGTTTTAGTTGAAGACAAACCAAGATAACTCTAAGTAGAATTAAAGTTTTACATACAAAGTGGGCTGTGAACTGGATTCTAAAGGATAAATAGAAATTAAGGGTGGATAAGGCTGGGGAGGGGGAGTCCGGCTGCCACATATAATGAAAAAAATTATGAGTGAGGACACAAAAGCTGGATTGAATATGGCTTCTTTGGAGAAAAACTCTCATCAAAAACTCATTGATCCATCCATCCCTATCAACTACTGTCCCATATCTCACCTGTCTTTTGTGGCTAAGCTCCTTTAGAAAGCCATCTTCAATAACTTCTCACTTCTCTTACTTCCTTCTTCTCTTCTTTTACTCCCTTAACTCTACAATTCTGAACTCATCATTCAACCAAAACTACTCTCTTCAAAGATACTAACACTCTAGACTGCTAAATACAATGATCTTTTCTCAATCCTCAGTCTTCTTGACTTCTCTGTAGCTTTTGACAATGTTGATCATCCTCTTCTCCTGGATACTTCCCCATGGATTTCTGCACACTCCTCTCTTCTGGTTCTCCTCCATACCTATCTGACTGCTCCCTCTCAGTCTACTATACTGGTTCTTCATCCAGACCATGACCACTTCCTGTGTGTGTCCCCCAGGACTCTGGTTCCTCCTTGGCCTTTTGTTCTTCCTCTATACTATTTAATTTTGTAATTGTATCACTTCCCACAGATTCAATTAACATCTCTATGCTAATGATAACCAAATCTATCTATCTACCCCTAACCTCTCTACTGACCTCCAGACCAGAATCTCCAATTGTTTATTGGATATCTCAAAAGGAATGTCCTGTATATATCTTAAAATCAACACTGACCTCAGTCCAAAAATGTAATCATTATCTTCCTCCACTAAATTTTTCTATTACAATCATGGGCACCACCATACTACTAGTCCCCATGCTCATAATGTAGGTGCTATCCTTGACTCCTCATTCTCTCTCACCATCACACCCCACCCCACATCCATCTCTTATGTAAATATGCTTTTCTTTTTTGACACTACCACCATCCATCCTAGTTCAGGTCGTCATCATGTTACACTTGCGCTAATGCAACAGCCTGCTGGCTGATATACCTACCAGTGTCCACCCTACACTCAGCTAAATGATCTTCCTAAAGTACAAGTTGGATCATATTGCCACATCGTATTCAATAAACTCTTGCCATTGATTCAAACTAAGCTCCTGCTCTGTGCCAGGAACTGTGCCAATTGCTGGGACTACAAATTTTTAAACACAAACACACACACACACACACACACACACACACACATACACACACTAAACATTCCCTACCCTCAAGTTCCACCCTGAATTGAGGAAGCAACATGATTATGGATAAGACAACACAGAATATATACAAAGTAAGTACAAAGTCATTTCCAGGAGATAGGGCAACAGCAACTGAAGGTGCTCATCATAGGCCTTTTGGAAGACATGGCAATTCAGCTGAGCTGTGAAATTAGAGCTGTAGGAGGGAAAGTGAAAAGGGCAAATGACAGGAAAGCAGGTTCTAGAAAAGCCAAATTGCTTTACCACCTAATCCAAGAAGGAAACTGTTATGGCCACATATTTGCGGACAATAAATAGGAAAAAGGGATTAGATAGGAAGGAGAGTAGGAATGGCACACCTGAGATGCACAGCCAGGAAACTCACATAGTCCTGGGGCCTTCTGGCAAATAACAGAGTGAGGACATGGGCTAAAGTAAGTCCACAGCATAATAAGAACGTTCAGTTTACTGGGTAAAGGACTGAAATAAAAGCATTTATCACAGAGCACAGTGTTAGAGCTTCAGGGAACCTTAGAGGTATGAACACCTCATTCCACAGATAAGGCAATGAAGGCCAAAGAGGAAGTGATTTGCCCCAGATCAAGTAGATGATATGTGGAAAAGGTGGGATAAGAATCACTACTCCAGGACTGAGCGTGGCAATGAGAATGGAATAGAAGGTGAAGAAGTAAGAGACATCAAAAAGAAGCAACTAAATTTAATAAATGGAGATGTATGTCAAGAAAGAGTCAATGATGACCATGAGATTTTGAGCTAAATGACTGGGGAAAAGAAGGCAAAATCATCTGATTTGTGAGGACGGAGGGAGAATTTGCTTGGAAGTGCTGACTTTTATTATGATCCTAGAAAACACTTTTCGTTCCCTCATACTGGCTGGAATTACAAAGTACAAATACCAACAGACAACATATAAAGAAAAACATGCAGATCTTAAGAACATAATTACGTTATTTTGTAATTTTCATGCATTATTCTTCTTTGGAGCAGATAACAAACTCCAAAAAGCAATAGCCTGCTTCTTCCTTACTTAAGTTTCCCATGGTAATGAATGCTAGCTTCAATTGTTTGGTTGAACCAATTGTAAAGTACTTAACTGCAGGCAACTTCTGGCACATTCTCATTCATCCCATATTCACAAAGTGAAAAATTATAGGCTTCCTCTATGTTGATCTCTACCACAGTTTTAACAGATGGTGCAGTTAAATGAGGAAGGTGGCATGGAATATAACTAATGACTAACCATATGTCTCCAGCAAAATAGTATTCTTTACAAGGATATAATACAGGGTTCTCTATTATTTATTTATTCCTTTAAGATAGGCATATCAAACTACAATAAAAACCTACATTAACTTGCAATAAAGAGCCTAAAGAAATAGCACACTCAAAAAATTTCTGACAAGACTTTCAGGTTCATGCTAAAATGCCACAATTATTGAATTCAACAGCATTAATTAAAGACCTACTATGTGTCAGGTGCTAAGTGGACAGATGTAATCAAACACTTAAACAATACAAATGCTTTGTCACCTTTTTATACTTTCTTATCTTTGGCCAAAGACAGATTACACGATAGCAGTAATGTCGTTGATATGCAGATATTTATTCTCTTAATGAATAACTGGACATATTGACCTAATTATATAAAACTGTCCCCTTTCTCAATGAGGACATCTTAGTGGCTGCTTATATATACTTCTAGTGGGGGAAAGGAAGGGTAAATTAGATGGAGACTCATTTCAGCAAGGAAGCAATTTCACTGATGTCAGAAGAATTGAAATTTTGATGTTCTGAGTTCTCTTAACATTTAAGAATAGGCAAGACAGAATAGTGGAAAATGCACTAAATTTGTTATTACGAAATCTCAGCTGAAATCCTACCTCCACTAATTATTACCTATGTACCCTTGGACAGATATTTTCACTTCTCAAGCTTCAATTCCCTTATCTGTAAAATGAAAGGACTGAACTAGATGATCTCCAAGAACAAGATAATCTCCAAGATCCTTCCCAATTAAAAAATCTTATGATTCATGCCACTGTAAACTCAACAAACATTTATTAAGTCCTTAAATGAAAGGCACCGAGCTAAACATATTGGTATAAAAAGACCAAAAAAAAAAAAAAAGGATAATCTTTGTTCTTGAGGAATTTACATTTTATTACAAGGATACTACACACATACAAATTAGTGAATAAAAGGTAATTTATGGTGGAAGACTTCCCTGAAGAGATAGAGTCTAAGCTGAACGTTAAAGGAAGGTAAGGATTCTGAAAGGCTGAGCTGAGGAAGGAAGGAGTATGTACTAGGCATGAACGAATTCAAGGAGGGAGAAGATGTATTGTCACCTTTAGGGAACAACAGTGTGCCTCGAATGTGGAAGAATAATGTGAAATACAGTTGGAAGTGATTATACCATAATATTAGCTGGTGTTTGTTGTTATTCAGCTGTTTTCAGCCATGTCTGACTCTGCGTTGACCCCATTTGGGTTTTCTTAGCAAAAATATTGGAGTAGTTTGCCATTTCCTCTTCCAGTTCATTTTACAGACAAGGTAACTGAGACAAACTGGGCTAAATAATTTGCCCAGTGTCACACAACTAGCAATTGTCTGAAGCCAGATTTAAACTCAGGCCTTCCTGATTCCAGGTCCAGCACCCTATCCACTGTACCACCTAGTTACTCAATTTTAGGTAATATGTTATTAATAAAAATGCTTTAGAAATACAGCTAATTAAAATAATTATGTAGGCAATCCTTGTCTCCAAAAATGAAACCAAAATAAAAAACACTATAAGATAAAAGGAAAAGCTTCTAAACAAATAAGCAAAGAGTAGTGAGAAGTATATCTACCACACAACTAACTGATAGATCATTGAAATAAGGGCTGGACAGGATAGGAGAGTGGCAGCAAAACTTTCCATACTAGAAATGTATTAGAAAAAGCAGGTAGGTCCACTTTAAAAACCTGCAATTAAGTTGTCTGGTATCATCTCTTCTCCTGTTGTCCTGAACCTTTATTATATGGTTTTTCACCCTAAACAACTTGCAAGAAAATGTATTTTCCTCTCTTCAGAAACAGGGAGCGGAATGTAACACAGTTGATATGTGTAGATAAACAGAGATGTGTATGTGTGTAAAAATTGTCAGTTGATAAACTGGCTGCTTTGAATCAACTATTTTTTGTTTTTTGTTAAACAGGGCAGCTCCTATGGATAGACGTAAATGAAATAGATATAAAAGCAAAAAATATTAATAATATTAAAAATGTTTAGAGAAACAAAAGATTTAAATAATAAGAGCTATCTAGGGCTCATGATTGGGCCAAGCCGATACAATAAGATGGCAATACTACTATCTAAGTTAATTTATAGATTATGCACTATATCAAACTACAAAGAGAAAGCTGATAGAAATAGACAAAAATAAAATTCATTTGGAAGAATAAAACATCTAAAATTTCAAGAGAAATAATGAAAACAGAAGAAAAGGATATTATGTTACTATAGTTCAAACTATAACACAATGCAGTAATTAAAACCATTTGATATTAGTTAAATAAAAACAAGTAAATTAGTGGAACTGGCAGAATTATTATGTGCAAGGCACTGAGCTAAGTGCTTTATAAATATTATTTCATTTCATCCTCACAATACCCCAGGGAGGTAAGTACTCTTATTATCATCCCCATTTTGCTAGAGAGGAACTTGAGACACACGAAGGTTAAGTGGCTGGCTCAGGATCACACAGCTAGGAAATGTCTGAAGCCATATGTGCACTCAGTTCCTCCAGATATTCTAGACTCCATGCCTACTACTCTATTCACTGTACCACCTAGCAGTCCCTAAAAGAGCCAGAAACAATCAAAAATTATAAATTACTTCAAGGACTCCTTTTTTTGACAAGTGCTGGGAAAACTAAACAATCTGGCAGAAAACCAGTTTATACCACAATAAACTCCAAATGAAGACATCACTCAAAAATAAAAGGTCATGGCATTAAAAAACTAGAAAACAGAAGAAGGTAGCTTTCACAATGATGGCTAAGGGGAAAATTCTTTATCCAAGTGATAGAACTGATCAAAAATGACAAAATGGACAATTCTGATCATACAAAACCTAAGTGTCTAAGGTAGGAATTGAAAACAGATCTTCCCGACTCCAAATCCAACATTATTCACTGTAACACCTAATTGTCCCTAGTGGATTACTGTAAAATCAGCCTGGAAAGAGAGATTTGAGGCAAACAAAAAGAGACTGATAAGAGAAACTGGTGGGGAAAAAATATTTGCATCAATTATAAACTATGAGAGCATAATATTCAAAATTTAAACTGGAACAAATATAAGACAAAAAGTCATTCCTTGATGGATGGATGGTGAAAGGATATAGACAATTCTCAATAAAGGAATTGGAAATTATCAGTAACCACATTAAAACATGCTCTGAATCACTAACAATAAGAGATGGAAACTGAAAAAACTATAGTACTTTACCTAATAACTTGTGAATTGGCAAAAATGATTTTAAAAAAACAGATAACAGAAATAGTCAACGTGGGAGGAGCTGTAGAAAGACAAGACACATTAATACAGTGTTCGTGAAGCTACCAATCAGTCCAAATGTTTTGGAAAACAATATGTAATTGCACCAAAAAACCTGACTAAATTGATAATACTCTTGATTCAGAGACCCCACCATTGAGCATTACACCAAGGAAATCAAAGAGAGAAAGAGAAATACAATACATATCAAAATATTCAAAACAGAATTTTCTGTGCTAGCAAAGAAGTAGAAACAAAATGGATGGTCATCAACTGAGGAATGGCTAATGGAATGGTATCATACAATAAGAAATGAATTCAAAAAAAGGGAAAACTGACATGAACAGATGCAGAATGAGAAAAACAGAATTGAAAAATTATTAACAATTATATATGGTATGTCATAATATATTTCATACATTTATTTACATAGCTGTTATAGTATATGCATCATAAGCACATATATATACATAATATATAAGGACAGTTCCACTTCAAAGGGTCATGGTAGGAAATATGAAGGTCTGCATCAAGTTCCTATCAATGTCAAAGGAGAGAAAAAAGCATGTAAGAGAGGTATTACAAAGATAATGATTAAATGGGGGGAAGGGAACTCAAAAAAAGAGGAGTCAAGAAACGTATTTAGGTTGCAAGCCTGGTTGACTGGGAGAATGGTGACACCCTCAACAGTAATAAGGAAGTTTGGAACTGGGGAAAAGTTTAGAGAAAACATAATGAGTTCAGTTTTGAATATGCTTAGTTTAAGATAATTACTGAACATCCAGATCAAAATATCCAACAGAGAGCTGGAGATGAGAGTTTAGAGGTCAGAAGAGAGGTAGGCGCTGGATACATAAATCATCAAGATAAATGAGATCACCCAAGGGAAAGAGTACAGAGGGGGAAGAGACCTATGACAGCAACAGGCACAATCTGGGTTAAGATCCTGCAAAAGAGACTGAGGAGTAGTAGACAGGTAGAAAAAGAACTGGGAAAGAACAGTGTCAAAAACCTAGAGAGAACAGAGTGATCAACAGTGTCAAAGTCTGCAGGGAGGTCAAGAAACAGTAAGACTGAGAAACTGTCATTAGATTTGACAAGACAATGATCACTGGTAACTCTGGAAAGAACTTTCAGTTGAATGGTCAGAAGCCAGATTTACAGAGTTAAGAAGAGAAAAAGAGTTAAAAGAGTGTTTCATTCTTTTTAGCACCATCCTAACATGCCTCAGGCTCTCCCCCTCCAGCTTCCTGGAACTCCAAAAATTATCTCATTTGAATACTCACAACCTCCTAGAGAGATAGATGTTATTACAATCCACATTTTATAGCACTATATCCACTACACTATCTACTTGCAAAACAAAAGATGTTTCCAAGGCAGAAGTGACAATATTTGACACACTAAATGGAAACAAGAGGAGAAAAAGATTAAGAAGACACTGATGATACACAGGTTGTAATCCTGAGTAAATAGGAGAATGGAAGTACCCTCAACAGTAACAGAAAAGTTTGGAAGGGGGAGGGTTTGGGAGAAAACACTTCAGTTCCATTTTGGACATGTTGTGTTTAAGAGGTTTATCAGATACCCAGTTCTAGATGTCCAATAGCTAAGTGGCTATGAGACTGGAGGTCAGCAGAGAGAACACTGCTGGATAAGGAGAAATGAGAATCAGCACCACAGAAATGATAAAGGACATGAGAGCTGACAAGATCACTAAGTGAAACAGAACAAAAAAGGAAAACCAAAGGGCCCAGAAGAAAGTCCTGGGCAGCATACAAGAGTGGCAGGCAGCACCTGGTTAACTCCCAGCCAAGTGACTAAGAAGGCAGCGTCTGAGAAGGAAGAACAGAACCAGCGAGACAACGGCATCGCAAAAAAACAGAACTGGAGAGTGTTAAGGTAACAGAAAGTGACCGACAGTCAAAGATTGAAGAGAGGTCAAGGATAAGGGCTCAGAAAAGGTCACCGAATCTGGCAATTAAGAAACCACTGGCAACTTTGGGGAGAGCCGCTTTGGTTGAATGATAAGGTCAGACATTGGTCTGGAGAAAGGTAAGAAAATAGTGCAAGGAAACAGAAGTGGAGGCACCCATTGCAGACAGTCTTCTGAACAAGTCCGGCCACGAAAAGCACGCAAGATAAGGAAGGAAAGTTAAAGGGAATGGACAGAACCAGGGAGAGTTTGCCTGAGGATGGGGAAATCGTGGGAATGTTTATAAGCAGTAAGGAAATACAATACAGACAGGTCTCATTTTGCACCTCTGATATAGTAAAGCAAAGGTAAGGACTTGAGGGAGGAAAGGAGGCAGGAAGCATCCTGGAGCGAGAGGGCCAACACAGGGTTCAAGGATGGGGGGGGAGGAGGGAGGCAGGGATAGAAGAGTAGAAGAAGGAACATGCAGTAAGTGGGCTAGCCAGCCCGAACCAAGAGAAAGAACAAATAGTGGGGACTGACACATGGGGGCTAGACACAGACAAGACAGAACAGGACAAACAACCAGGGGGCTAGGACAGATATGCAGTATCCTGAGTGCAAAGACTGATACATAGGCTGGAAAAGCAGGCAGGTAGGCTGAGAAGAGCAAAAGTCTCTTCTCGAGGGCCAGATCTCAAGCCAATTCATGGATTTGGCACTGCAGTGGCAGCAGCACTGGTAGTGTTTCCAAAATTCTGTTCTGCTTTCACTTGGGTTTTTTTTAAAAAGATGTTTTGTGGGGTATGGGAAGATGTAGAGTGCAAGAGAAGGGCAGAAGTAGAGAGAAAGAGCACAGTACTATAAAGGAAACTGTATAAAGAGAGTTTGGGGGAATATAGATTTCTTTCAGAATTCTTTACATAAAGTTTGCATAATATGAATTTACTTAAAGTGAGAACTATAGCTGATGGACAAGGAAAGACTGAAGGTAAGTGATAGAGGGAACAATCTGTTGAAGAAGATGGGACAGAATGGAATAACCTGTTCCTTTTAAAGGGTTTGGTCTTGGCTAGGAGAAGAGCCACCTCTTCATGACAGACAGGGTGAATAAAGGCAGAGACGGTGGTAGTGGGCAGGTAACCAGACAAGAACAAGTGTGTGTGTTCCTCCTTTGTTGCCAAAGAAGACCATGCCATCAGAGAAATGATGATATGACTTGCACTTGACTTTGTTTTGAGTGAGGGAAGGCTGTGCAGATCACCAGCCTCACTTCTCCTCCAGAGCCGTCTGAATTCAGTGACCAGATATTCAAAACGATGACTGGAGATGACCCAGTATGAGGCAATTGGGGTTAAGTGACTTGCCCAAGGTCACACAGCTAGTGAGTGTCAAGTGTCTGAGGTGAGATTTGAACTCAGGTCCTCCTGACTCCTGCACTGGTCCTCCACTGCACCACCTAGCTTCCCTTAACAAGTATAGCTCAAAGGAAGAGATATGAGAAGACATACCCTACCCCTTTGAGAAGATAGGAGGTGCCCAAACATTGCACACCACAAATTTTTCAGACTTTCAGACCAATTATGTTGATTTTTTTTCTTTCTCTTGTCTTGTCTTTAAAAAAATGCCATTTGTTATACATGCTCACTGGAGAGGAACATAGGAGTACTAGAACAAATTACTGGAATATAATAAGACAAAAGACAACAATTAAAAACTTATTTTTTTAAAAAAAAAAAGGCTTAAGAACTACGATCAATGCAATAACCAGTCAAAACACAAGAGACCCAACAGTGAAACATACTACCCAGCTCCTCACAGAGTAGAGGTACAGAACGAGACATACATTTTGGACATGGTCAAAGTCTGAATGTTTTGCTTGACCATGCTTATTTGTTACAAAGTAGGATATTTCTTTTAATGGAAGGAGAGGGATTTGAGAAGAGAGGAGTTTAATGATAGTGACTCCAAGGAAAAGACCAAAAAACAAAAAAAGTGGCTTTGAAGCACTGTCTTAAATAAAGGCACATAAAGAACAAAAGAAAACTGAGAGGTCACAGACAAGCACGGCAGCTTTGAAACTTTCATGCTGAATTTATTGTATATGTATATACTTTTTTTAAAAAAACAAGCTATGTACAAAAGAGAATCACAGTTTCATATGCAAAGTTGTTTTTCTTCATATATGTAAGTATTCATATTTATTTATTTTTCAAGTTCTGAATAACAAAAAATTTTTAAATGGTCAAGGTGAAGGGCTGAAAGTTTTGGCTGGTGACTCTGCAGGGAAAGATGTAATTTGTAGAGATAAATATAAGACTTGGTAACTGATTGTACATGGAGGATGAGTGAGGGTGAGAAGTCAAAGAGAACAATGAGGCTGCAAACTGACATGACAGGAAAGACACTGTTGCTCACAATGGAGAAAGGGAAACTTGGAAGAGGAGAGTATTGGGGAGCAAACACAACAGGTTGCCCTCCTATGGACATTCTCCAGCTTATCAACCACTTTTTCTATAGAGGGGCAGCCAAAATTGAACATAATAATCTAGATGTTGTCTGACTAGATGAAAGTACATTGGAACACACATACCCTTAGACAAGAACTGAGGAGGAGGAGGAGGAAGAGAAGGAGGAAGAGGAAGACAGAAAAGAAGCTTCAGCTAGTGGTCTCAAAATTTTCAGTGAAATGTAAGACAAGGCTCTCAGCTGAGAGGCAGGGGGAGTAGGTCCTACAGGTTTTAATGAGAATGAAAAGGTTTGGTAAAATAGCTGTAATGCAAGGGATAATGAGTCATATAAAAGGAATGCCTTGCTGCAGTGAAAGTTCAGCTGAGAGCATGTCACATATAACTGCAGAGGCACCCATCAGCACCATTTTTCTCCAGCTTTGTTCAGCAGCCATAATGCAGAGCTGAGGCTTACAGAGCAAGAATTCTTGGTGATAGGCTTATAGCAAGGAATTCAAGAAATGAGGACAGTATAGAGAAGAATTGCTTCACTATGGGGTCAAGAGAAGGAAAAGGGGAGAGCCTTTGTAGTGATGTTGGTCTTGGAAAGAACTAAGGAGTCAAGCGACTGGAGGTCTCAGGGAGAATGAAGAACAAGGCTTCCCACCCTAGATCTCTCTTCCCCTTTCTGGTTAAATTCCCAGATGGCAAAGCCTGTCTGTTTTTGTATTTGAATCTCTACCACACGGAACAACATTCTGAACATAATGCTTAATAAATATTTTGCATGCGTTCATTCATTCATTTGTAGAACTGAGAACCATCCTCACAGACATGACAATTAAACTTTTCAGAACAGAGCTATCAAAAAAAAAAAAATCTGGTCCTAAACAAAACATGAAGAATCATGTATTGTATCTCCTTAATATTTGTGTCTAATTTTCAGTTAGTCAACAGTAATGAGTAATAAGACTATTATTAACAAAGACAGAAATATAACTGGTTTAACTGCTAAATTTGGAGCAGAAGACAGACCTAGGTTCCAGTTCTACTACTAACAAGCTATGTGACCTTCCAGGAATCCTAACTTTGCTAAATGAAGAGACTGAAACAGATAATCCTTACAAAGATCCTTTCCAATTCTAAAACTGTATTTCATCTATGATAGCATCTTTGTTATAAGGTTTATCTGATTACAACACTAAATTCTGCATGAATATGTTTACTACACTTTGACATATCAACACTTTAGAGGAAACACTGGTTCTGAATGTCTTTATTATAAATGCTACTTCTAATTTTAAAAAAAAATTGGTATTTTCAGCTTACTTACTAAATACTAAGTAATTTTTTAAAATCACCCTTTCCTAGAAAATTAAGATTCTATTTCACAATTTAACTCTGCTAATTCTCTTCTACTGGTTGAGAACAAATGTCAAAAATTACAACTCTAAAGTGCTACTTCACAAAGATAAATTCAACTATTTTATTAGGGGAATTCCTACACCCAGGAAAAAAAAGGTCTAATTTAGATAATCTTTTAGCTGGAGAAAACCAAGTAATGCAAAATAGAATTTTTAAAAAAAGTCTCCCTCAGTTGTTCCTGAAGTAGTGCTGCCCCCAAGTGGCCACAGGTAGCATGAGTGGCTAACTGAATTCTATGTACTGCATCCACCAAAAAAAAAAACCCACTATGGAAATGTAATATGCTGTATTTTCATTATATTTCTGGGATAACAAGGATTGGCTGAAGTATTTGGGGAAGAAATCAGCCTGTCCTCTCACAACTATGACCCAAGACCTGCTTCTGAGAAATATACTGACAGAAAAAATAAACATAAACTAATACATGAAGACATCAAACATCCTTGATGATTCTCACAAGGACCCTGGATGAAGAGTCAGTCACGCAGGAAGCATTTCACTATGTGCCACCTCATTCCTGTTGTGGGTGCTTTTTGTCCTCAAATTCTCCTGGATTTACTTATACCTACAGACACAGTATTATCCTCCTCAGTCTTGCTCCTTGGAGGCCAGGTCTGTGTCCCCTCAGAGTGCCTTGTTCAGAGGAAGTACTTTAATAAATGTTTTCTGAATTGAAGTGAAACACTATTCCTTTATCTCACAGAATTAATGAGGAAAAAACATTTAAAACAATTTGTCAGCCATACTGCTATATATTTTTTTAAATTTCTTCATGTTTTAAATGAACCTGGAATTTAAGGAAACTTTTGAATGCATTTTTTAAAAATTAAATAAGGTAAAAAAATTAATAAGGCAGGGATAAGAACTAAAGTTTTGACTTTATTGGTATAGAGAACTCCTGAATGAGGAAATTCTTTCAATTATGTAGGTCCAAGTTAGCATCATCTCTGCCACTTAAAGTTTTAAGTTGCCTAGAGCACTCAAAAGTTAAATGACTTGCCCAGTCACACAGCCAGTATGTCACTGTATCAGAGGCAAGACTTGAACTTAGGCCTTCCTGGATGCAAGGCCAACTATCCATTATGCTACATTGCTTCTCATAAAATAATTACCATTGTTTACAAATCTATTTATTATCTGTGGTCAAGATACAATTAGAGAGATACAGTCAGTAACAGAGAGATAACCAGAGGCACAAAGGCAGAGACAGAATAAAAACTAACTCCTATAAATTACATAATAAGAATATTCTTAAATATTATTTGATGACCCACTTAAAAAAGAATACAACCCAAATCAGAATAGACCTTAAGAGATCATCTAATGCAACCTCCTTCCCAGTGAGGTAATTATCCCTGAAAATCTGGATGCTGTAATGGGGAGCTCACTATCTCAGAAAACCCAAATGTCATAAAAGAAGGGAAAGACTTGGAGTACGATCCATGTGATAAACTAAATTATCAAATTTAAAATTTTATATTTGAACAGATGTATTATATTTATTCTGAATGTTACATTTACTCTGGGTTTGATGAACAATGTCAATGAAAACGACATTAATCAAATTGTTTAAATAAATGGGTTACATCACTGTCCTTGACAACATAACTGCAGAAAGTTTAACTATATATGGAAGAACTAAAACAGAGATGTGATTTTTCATCTGCCTTTCCAAATGTCAGACAAGCATGATTCTTAAAAAATTAATCTATTATGACCCTATGTAACAAGTAAATTATCTGAATAGTTAGGAAAAAAAGTTAAATGTTTAACAGGATTAATTCTTTCCAATACAAACATACCACTCTTGAGCAGAATTTCCAGATACATAGGAAGTAGCTAGTCAATATCAGACACATAGACTATAATAAAGAAGCAGCAAAACTTAGCATAGCAGTACTACCAATGGTTTGCTGTGAGACCTAACATTTAGTTAGGTTAAAATGGCCAACTTTATTTCAAAACTAAGTACTAGGCAGAGAGAGAAAAGAATATAGGCCATATGGTCCACTCCCAGGTTTTGTACCCTACATAAGATTTGTAAACAAACTTGTATTATGAAAAGGGATGGTTGTCAGAAAGTTTTTTTTTGTCTTTCAAAAACTTAAACTCTTAGAAAATAACAGTTAAAATATGATCAATGTTTTTCCTTCCCTTGAGAGTTCAGGCTCTCCCTCAAATTGATATGTACAAAGAGTTAACATTTCACTTATTATATGTTAAGCTTTTAAGGAGAAGACCTATTTCATGCAAATTTTTCTCAACTGCAATTACAGTTGGGTTAATAATCATAGCACTAGATTCAATATGCAAACTATATTTAAATATCTGGAACAGACTTATCCTGGGAACATTACCTGTCATAGGACTTTTTTTATTTACTACACACTATATAATCTTTCAGATCCAGAGCTTTTGAATGCTTAATCTATAAAAGCTAAATGAACCAAATCATTATGCAAATTATACTTAAAACTCTTTGAGAAACACAAATAAAAAATACAGGTGGTAATATTTGTACAAAGCACCCAGTGTTTGCATGTATGATTAAGTTTGCATAGGATGGGTCAAACACGTAATTCCAAAAAGGGTAGGTCTTCCTGAGGATCTTAGGTTTTCTTTAGCAAACATGAAGAATCAACTTGAAATAATACAAAATACATACTTAAAACCACTGAGCAAATTTATTTCAAAGTACAAGAACTGGATAAAAATTCTGGCCTATCCAAAACTTCCTGGGACACTTTGGTAGATTGTTTTGTTGAAGCAGAAACACACATACACACACACACACACACAGACACGCAAAAAAAAAAAAAAACCAACCCCACTGTGGACTACAGGAACTGAAGAAAGAATTCTAGCTGGGGGCAATCTAGATAAACTACTAAGCAGTATTAAGGGTGTAATTTCACAAGTAATTTTGACTTATAAACAGATGCCGCCACCCCCCCCCAAATTCTATCTAATGAAAGAGCGTCACTAATATGAGTTTCATGAGGGCACAATTGAGTTTCTTTGACAAATACAAAACCTCCTAGAACAGTCAGAAATATCATGCACGTTTCAGCATACAAAAAAAAAAAATCTCATTTTCCAGAGAGAGAAACCATATGAAACACACTGAGTTTACATTAACTCCTCAGAGTAACAGGATCATCATCACATAGACTGGAAGGAACCTTAGGAAAAAATGCCAAAGGTAGGATTCAAACCCAGGTCCACTAACTTTATAATCAAGGCTCATTTCACAGCATCACAAACTCACTTATTCCTAAGAAACATTGTGGTGAAAATTATTGATTTCCAAACTTTAGCTAATTTATTTCTGACTTAAAATACACATTTGAGTGAATACTAGATATTTTCCAGAAACCTAAGTAATTTATGAATTTAAAATATTCATCTTGTTCACATATAACAGTGCCATGTCATTAATGGTTTTTTGCATTAACAATGTGTGTACATTACAAAACATGTTCTTTCTTTTTTAAAAAATCTATTATTTATGTTCAGTCACTGGCATAAGATTATCAAAGATAAAGTCAAGTATAAAAAATGAAATTTTATATAAGTATATTTTATATAGGTATAAGAAACAATCTTGTTTTTTAGAAATAGGGACTGTTCTGCAACCTAAATTCTAATACAAAGCTAAAGTACTCTGTAACAGATACTTGAAAAATGCTAATATTTCCCAAGGTATGTGTGGCTTATTTTGAAGTTGTTTTTATCAGAAACACAACAGTTTTATTTATTGCTATTTTACTCTGTCTTCCAGAACTTCTCAGCTTTTTTCATTTCCCTAAACCTCACTAAGTACTATGACAGCTCCCAAATGTGGTAACTCATATTATAGGTACAGTCATCACTAAGCAGCTATTCATACCCCAATAAGCTACAATTTCCTTCTCATCACTGAGATGGCTGACAAAAAATCTTATGAAGGATGATGATGGATGATTATGAGAATCATCTCAGCTTCACATCCAACCTTAAAGAAAGGAGGAAAAGGGGATATGGATAAAAGGTTGAAGAGCTAACAAAGTCTGGCTGATGACACTCACATACCCTGCAGTCAGCACTAACCACCTTTAAAGGGTTATTTGAATTTAATTTAATCTCAACAATAGCTGCTCTGCATATTTTCCTCTCTGTCCCTTCATTGAAAAGTATTGTTTAATTTTGATACCACCACTATAGTACTGAATCTTATTTTCTGAGAAATTTCTATTTCTAGTTAAGTATTCTAATGTATTAGGCCAAAATAAAAGATGAAAGACTAAGTTTTCAGGATTATGTCTTGCCTACAGTCTAAATGAATGAAAGACATTCCTATTTCTCTAATATTTAAGAAAATTTTAAGAGGATCTTTAAAAGTCATTTCTAAAACAACTTCAATGATCTGAATAGGTTACCTCCTTTACTGGGATAAATGAGAAGTCAATTTAATTTTTTTTATTTTAAAATAAATAACATGTAATGAACAGTATTATTAACATAATAATAAACTTTTAAAACATGTGATCCAGGTAAGTAGCATTTAAGCAATAGTATTCTTTTAGAACTCAAAATTAAAATGAAAAGATTTTTATTCCTTTATTTTGTAACACTAAGAAAATTTATAAATCTCAAGTATAAAACACAAATGAAAATGAAAAGCCCTATACTGAAAGGCCCTATATGAAAATAAAAGCCCTATATTGTGTGTATGTATCTATGTGTATATATGTACATATATATGTATGCATATGTATACATATATATAAATAATTGTATCTTTTTACTACCCAGATTAATCTAATCTTAACAACTATTATATTACACGAGCAGCTAGGTAGCACATGAATAGAGGGCCAGGTTTGGAGTCAGGAAAGCCTGGGTTCAAATCCATCCTCAGCCTTCTGGGCAAGTCTCTTAACCCTTCTTTCTGCTTGTTTCTTCATTTGTAAAATGAGCTGGAGAGGGAAATGGCAAAACCACTCCAGTGTCTTTGCCAAAAAAACCCAAATGGGGTCACAGAGTCAGACACAACTAGAGCAAATAAACAACAAGAATTTACTAAACATCCATAGCCTGGAAGCCAGGAAGACCTGGGTTTAAACTACTTCTGATACATAATGAATGTGTGATCGCTTAAACTTGGACAGCAAAGAGGTTATGGGAGAAGGTCCCAAACTAAATTGGTAAAGGGAGTTCCCTATAACCACTGAAATCAATGGTAGTGTCCCTATTCATAAACATCCATTATGTAGAAACTTTCTAAGTTTACTTTCCTAAGATTTTCTGTCAAACCAAAAAAGATACTATTTTCACTTAGTTATCTTTGACTAATTATCAGCAATATCAAAGTTACGTTACAATCTACCAATCAATCAAAAAGCAAAAAACATATTCAATAACATCAGAGTTTTTTGTTATGTAATAAATATGCCCTGGAAGGGCATTCTCCAAAGCAGAATGACAAGCTAGAATAAGACAAATTTCAGTGCTACAGAAGAGGTATGGATCACAAACCCTCTATGTAACATGAGTACTCTTCTCCATGAGCTGTTGCAGCCCTTCCAAAACCAGCATCTGGTAACCAACATTCTGGGGGTGAATTTCTCTAAACTTAGCTAAGTTGGTCCTTACATTTAAAAAAAAAAAAAAAAAATTCCATTTCTAAGTCCATATTTGCAGCCTTCTGAGTCTGTGATCCACTGGCATGAAATTAAAAAATCCAGGGTCACTTATGTAAACAGAGTTATCTGAGCATGCCTGCCCTGAAACAAGAAGAGTTTCTCAGTTCACTCAGCAAAAAGTCAGTCCCTTCTTAAGACCTCTATCTGGAACATGAATGGCAATGTAAAGTACCGTAGGTAGCAAAAATGTTAATGGTTCCATTCCAATAAGTCAATAAACATTTGTGATAAAAAGCAAAAAAAACCCAACAACCCACAATTAAGACTGAACTTGGATTAAACTTTCCTTTGAAAGGCTACATGACTGCAAAAGTTTCTGATCCAAAGGAAAATAATTAAAAGATAGTCTTCACCTCCATGGCAATGAAGATGGGGGAAAATCCAAATAGAAAGAAACTGATTACAAGCATCTTTGTAATCAAGGATTTTATAATCTAGATTGCCTCTGCATCTTAGAGATAAAAATATTTTTAAAACCTGCCCAATGGACACAGCAAATATTTATAAATCTTTGAGCCCTGAATTCAAAAGTGTGCTTAAGAGAATTCACAGGAAGATAAAGAGGCAGAAGCAACCTATACTGATAGATTCTGGGAAGAATTCTTAGAGGTTTAAAGATGCTCTGAAGGATTAACTTTTTAAGCTACGGGTAAGAAAAAGCTATGCTGACAAAAATTCACTTATCACCCATAGTTAAAAGAACAATTGCTTGCTATTGAACTACAAAGGGACCACTGCTCAAGATCACAGTGTTTATCCAGAGCTAGTGGGGCTAACTCTGGAGTGAACACAGACCTGGGTTTGAATCCCACCTACAGAGAAGCTTCTAGCTGCATGTAACCAAGGACAAATCATCTAACTCCTTTGAGCCTCAGTTACCTCATATGTATCGAGGGGAATACAATACCTTAAGAGTTGTTTTAAGGATAATATGAGTTAACATATGTAAAGCTCTATGTAAACATTAAAGACTACATAAATGTTAGCTGTCAAGTTGAGTCAATAAGCATTTATCCAGTGCTTACTCTGTGCTTCTGAACAAATACAGGACTACACAGAATTCATAAGCTCATGGAAAGGACCTTAGAGGTGATCAAGTCCAATCCCCTTATTTTAAAGATGAGAAAAATAAGCCTCAGAGAAGGCAGGTGCCTAGCAAGGTCACACAGGTAAGGAATAAGGAAATCGTAGTTGTGGGATTCAATCCGAGATCTTCTGGCTTCAAATCGATTATGCTTTCCACTGTGCCATGCTCTACTTCATAATTTCAATTCCTTAAGCATTTATAGAGTTCCTACTAGAATAAAAACCAAACCACACAAATATAAACTGATTTTTGAGGAAAACAAGATCTCCTCTATCCAGGTTAAATTTGGCATCACACGCATCCAAATATATAACTGGGCTTTTCTGTCTTGCCTCTCCTCAACTTTCTGTGAAAGACACGTGTCTGGGAACATCAGGATCTTATGGACCTGCCTACAACTTAAGCCAAACATATTGAGAACTGCCATATCACAGCCAATTGGATTAAACAGAAACACCTATTCAGATTTTAACATTCATAACATCAGAAAAAAAACAAAGTTTCCTTCCTTTTGACTTGTTCTGTAATTTAAATTTCACTAAATCAGATATTTCCTTATCAATTTAAACCAATCTACATTATTGAATAAGCCACATGTTATTATACAAGGTTTGAAAATGTAGTTAGAACTCTCCAAAGGATAAAAAAAAGCAAAAGTATTATTTTAGTCTAACTTCTTTGCCAGAATCAGTTTTTATGAACACCTGGGAAATTTCAATTAAATTTTACAACTCTCTATGCTCCTAGCACGCACTTGCTAACTCCCATCTCCTCACACCTAACAGGATACCTAAGACCAGGGTAGAAGGCAGCCATCCTCTGTCCTTGTTGTGCACCATTTGCCTTGACATCCTGCAGTCACCCCACATGTCAAGAACCTCTATCCTTCCTATTTCTTCCTATTTGACCCAAATCACTGAATGCTGAGCCAGTTTAAATCTGACTTTGACTGCTTCCTCTTCTTTCATTTGATTCCTCAAAAGCTGATTCCAATCCAATGTCTGACTGGTCCTTCTCAATGATTCACAGTACTGACACAACAGTACACTGGAACTGCTGATATCCTAATCCAAAATCCTTTAACTATATAGTAGTACCACACAATCTGCCATACCCTTTATCATAATTCAATCACGTGCCCACTGGCTTTGCCTAACAGCTGCATACTATAGAGATTTTTCAAAGTAGAAAAAGCATAATTAACTAAGTATACAAAGTGAAATGCAATGTTTTCTTCATTCTCTTTCTAAAAATGAAGATATTGAAGTAGTAAGTTAAATAAGAAAAACGAGTACTTTTTTTTAGAAAATAGCATTACATAATACAAATCTTCTTAAGCAACTAGAGTTAACTAAAAGGAATAAAACCTGATTTCTAACAGGATTTCTTCACATGGGGTCTGTGAATATTTTTTTAATACTTAACTAAATTTTGAATGTCATTGATTTCTTTGTAATACTATGCATTTTACCTTACACATTTAAAAATCATTGTTCTGAAAAGGAGCTCCTAGAATGCACCAGACTGCCAAACATGACAAAACAAAAGGTTAAAGACCTCTGCTTTAGAATCATAACTTTACAGCTGGAAAGGACCAGGGCACTTGAATCCAACTAGAAAGAAATTGTGGACCTAAACATTTAAAAGACTTGCCCACACAGACAGTAAGTGGCAGAATCTGGATTCACATCCAGGTCCTTTAACATTATACCATTTTGGAATATATCCAAGTACCTTACTAGTACCTTACTTACTTTTTAAGTTTAAAAAAAAATTATTCTTAATAAAATTGTTTCAAAACTTTGAATAATGAAAATAGATTTTATCTTTAGAGACTTTCAAAGATTTCAAATGTAGCAAAAAAAAAATTTTGAGTTAAATTACTCCTCTTGGTGAGAATCATGTTAAGCTGATTTTTTGGCTTTTGTATACAAAAGCTTCAGAATAGATAAGATAATGTAACATACGTGTTGTAACTACTATAACAATACCCTACATACCACTATAGTTAAGACTGTTAACATTTCCATTATAAAAACCTGTTTTTCAACCTTGCCACCTGCCAGCCATTAAAAATTGTTCTGGCACAGGAGTCAAATGTTTATCCTGGAAATATTTTCTCCACTTCCATCCCCCTAAAATTCTCAGTTCTTTTGATTATTATGCAAATATTTTAACAGTATTTTTTGTCCTAGAGCAATGAACCAATTTCATTTTAAATTCTAAAATGTAGGAAAAAAGCATAACATGGTCCCCAAGTAAGCAGCAAAATAGTAATAAATGCTAAGGGCCAATTTGCTAATTAAAAAAGCTTTGGTAGTTCATCACATTATCCCTTTCTCCCTAAACCCCAAATAATTGCCATGGATAGTCACAATGTTAATGATATTAGTAATAACAGGTCTATGTTTTACTAAAAGGAAAACTCTCACAGGGAGGGATGAATCAGTCACAGGTGACAAGAGGAAAGGGTAGCCAAAAATAAGAAGGTCACAGTCATATTATAGGAAGAAAGGATTAAGCTAAAGGCATTGAACTAAGCTGCTACACAGGAGTACTAGCATCCATAACCTGCTCTCTGGGCTCTTCCCTGAGGGGTACAACATTCTGTCATGGAAACATTACCTTAAACCAGGATCTGAACCTACTGCTTTGTTCTAAAGCAAAATATTCTTCAAATACGTATTAACAGTAATTCCTTTCCTTGGAGGATAGCTCAAACTATGGCATGATACACTGCATTTTAAAATCAAAAATCATTTCACAAGAAAACATCATTAAAAGTATTCTCTTTCATTCTGTGAAAATACTTCCCATTTTACGTTTCTGTTCACCTTTCTGAGATTATTCAGTGTTCCCACAAATCTGCTGTAGAAAGCAACCTCAACTTCTTTACAGACAAAGTAGTGGCGATAAGAGTTCTCTCTGCAACTAACTGCATGTGTTGGATGAGGAAAATAAGCAGTGAAGGATGACTGAGATTCCGAACCTCCTGAGTAAATGGAAGGACAGTGTTTCCTCAAAAGAAAAAGAAAAACCAATTAGACAGAAAAGACTTGGAAGAGGGGAGGAAGATGCACTTTTTTTGGACATGCTGAGACTAAGAGAAAGAACAATGTCATCTATGATTTTTTATCATCCGACCACCACCATAGTCAAATTGCTTAAATGAATTGTTCTTTCAAAAAAAAAAAAATGAAGGCCATACAAGACAGAATATGAAAAGAACAAGAGAATGGATCAATTCTCTGTTCCTTGTGCTAATTTTCGCCTGACAACACCAAGAAAACAAAGTTTCTCCACCAGCCAGCACTGTATTTATTCATATGTGGGACCATTAGTTACAGCAACAGAGAAATTTTGAATGCTGTGGAGAAGTTCACTTCCCTTGGCAGTTTACTTTCCACGGATGTGCACATTTAAGTAATGGAATATAGTTGGTGATGAGGTCATGAAATGCATAAATCTCTAACAGTAAGTGACCACTCCTTTTTCTGTTTTAAACTCTATTCCTCACAAGGACTCCCTACCATGTCTGATAGTCTGTGCCTACTCTAGTGTTAAAAGTCACCCAGAATTACAAGTTTATCCTCTTTCAGCAGCAAGATGATGGGGGTCTTTCAGTCTTCGTACAATTTTATTTTGACCTCATCAGAGTTCGTCATGGTGGGAATATACGGACAGATGACGTTGGCATGGCACTTTCCTGCAAATGGCAATCACATTGTCACGAGCCCATCATTCACTCCTTTTGCGAGGCATGCGGACTTGTTGACTAAATTAGTTTTGATAGCAAAGCATACACTAGCTTCACAATGCTCCTCATTACTGAGCCTGCTCCAGAAAACCATGCATCCACCTCCAGCTTCAATAAGCTGCCCTTCATTTGGTTGTCAGCCTTGTTTCTCTCAGGGTTGCTGTCTGGATGCAGTACTTGCTTAATTCTCTCACAAGAGCTATTCATATTTTGGGTCTACTGGATTTTGTGCTGTTCGAAAGTTGGTGTACATTCTGTATACTAGTAGTGGAATATATCTACACAAAGTTTTTGTACATTTTTTTGTGTTTTGACCACAGAGTAGGATCCTCGTCTGTCCCAGTAATCATATCAGAGTTAGGTCAGGTGAAGCAGACAATTTCTAGGGTACTTTTTTAGCCCCTTGCTCACACCAGGAAGAAGCAGTGTGGTCCTTAAAAAAGGATGCTCCAACACCTGGGGGGCTGCCAAATCCCACTGCTGCTTTAGTCTAGTGAGAAGATGACCTGACGGCCTGGGCCACCTGTGTGCAGGGTTGTGTATCTGCACCTGCTGCTTTGTCACCTTTCACCACAGGACTTTGAAGTACATAAAAATTGCAAAATGGTATGGGTAAAGTATTTTGATGCATGCATAAATTAGATTTAAGTGAGACAGAGTTGCAAACAGTCATTAGCCTCACTCTGTCTTCTAGAATCATTAAAGTCTAGTGGCAGGAGAAAAGTCAAGTTGACTAGAGATCACTTGGGTTGCAGTGGATGACCTTGGTGTCTTCAATGTCTAACCAAGTTCAAAGTGCTCCACAGAACCTACTTCAGCTGCCTTCATGACTGTTGAAACAAACTGCTCTCACCAACCCACTGCACTGGGGGAAGTCTTCACATGCTTGGGGTACGCATTACCCTAACTCACAAAAGGGTCTGATACCCTCTGTTTGCCCTCCACCTGGTTTAGCCCATCTGCCAATATGGTTTACTAGGGTGTGGCCACTGTACATGCCACAGTTTCTTGGAGCCACAGGAGAGAGCTGGGTGAATCAGGAGGACACCAAAGTAGCCCCACACTTGTCTTCCATGGACACCTGTACTCCTAGTAGGCTAAGCAGGTCAGTTCGCATTCACTCATTCACCAATCAAATGGGCTGGGACCTAGGGAGAGAGAGCTCCAAAGATGAGAATTTGATCAGTTTTCAAATGACCCTCTAAACTTGAAATCCTTTGTTCCATGATCAAAGAAAGGGCATAACACTGCAAAAACTCACGCATATCAATCTTGACATTGTCACTATGAATAAAATCAGAAGAAAGCTGCATCTAAATGGAGATTTGGCATACATTTGGTAGGATGAGCTAAAGCAGAGCTAAAGAAAGGAACTGGTAGGGTTGGCTTTATCATATACTCAAAAATAACCCCCAAAAATCATTTCATGGAACCTTTGGTTACTTCATACCACATTGCTTTTGATATGTACTTGCCAAAAGATCACAATGAAAATATTTTGAGTTTATGCAATAATATCAGTTGCAAAAAATAATGAGGTAGAAAAATTAGATAAGGATTTTTATAAGGCCTTCCAAATTAAATTAATATATGCTTTGGTTCTCAACAGTTTCACTGCAAAGGTGGGAACAGCTGAGGATGATGAGACATATGTTTTGAGAGCACAGGTCAGGAATATGGAATAATAGAGTGAATTGTAAAATACATAGAAGCCTTTATACCATGACATTGTGAATACTTTCTGTGAGGAAATAATTATTAAATACTATTCATGATGAGCACTAAATAATAGACTATATGTAGCAGACAGTAAAAGACTCATTATTGATGTAGCAAACATCCCCAAATTCACTGTCTATATACAGTCAGATCACCAATTTATTAAGGCAAAGATCAAAATTAGTAAATAACTATAAGGAAAAAATGATAAAAATATGTAACATTTAATTGAAACAACTCTGTCCCAAACTAAACAAAACACTGATCATAAGCCATGTGGGATGGATAGCAAACATGACATTGCCACTGATCATAGCAATTTCAAATGAAATATAACTAATATAAATGAATGATCATAATAAGACCAAAGGATCTGAAACACTTTAGTCATCAAATGCTTAATTTATCTGCTAAGTGGAGCGAGATGGCTTCCAAAGACAATACCAATTTAGAGCATAAACTCATTTGTAAAGTCTTATGCAGAAGGATGATAGAAGAGCATAAGCAGTATTACCTCATAAATCAGAGAGAAGTAGTGGAGGGTAAAATTAGTTTTAAAAATCTTGGCCAAATACTCAACTAAGCATTCATTCCAAGGGCAATTAATAATGAAAACTGAAGGAAGAACACAGAAGAAAAACATAAAAAGATTTCAGTTAAGATAGCAACAGGAAAGGTTGTAGAGGAGCCCTGATTTCCCAACCAACCCCAGCAGATATTTGAATAGGGTGCCAGAAAAGAAGGAATTATGATAATGAAAAACACAAGAAAACAGAAAAGATAGAACCACAGGACTCAAAATTCCACCAACAAGCAAACTGTTTTCATCCCAATTGTATCTTCCCAATGCAATGAGAATTTATGTTCATAATGATGATGCTGAGATGTCATCTGAATTAACAGAAATTCAGTCTTAGGGAGGCTAATTTGGGGATTAATTTTGTTCATTACATTGTAGTTTGTAAAAATCTGAAATCTATGTACGGGAGACATAATTCTGTATTAACCCAAATGCTTGATTAAGAAGACAAACAATAGCTTACCTTTCTATATTAACTTTAAGCAATTTGGAATATAAGAAAGATCCTAAAATGATGTTTTGACACAGAGATACTACTACTAGACACATACCACAAAGCAATAAATGATAAAAGCAAAGTCCTATATATGTGAAAATATTTGTAACAACACTGTGTGAGGTAGAAAGAGCTTCAACCAATGTCTTCTAGCTGGGGAATAGTTAAGTAAGTAACGACACAGGACTGTAACAGAGTATTCCTAAGGGGTAAAGAAGCAATGAGTACAATGAATACAGAGAAGCGTGATATTCCACGTACACACTGACGCAAAGTCCAATAAAAAACCAGTAAAGCAATACATACATAACAACTACAACAACGAAAATGGGAAGAAAAACAACTGAAACGGAACACGGCACAGTTGTAACAGCTCCTTTTTTGCAGACACAGGCACCGACGATGGGTGGGAAGCACAGCGCATACTATTAGACTTGAACATGTTGGTTAGTTTTGATGAACTGCTTTTTTATTCTGTTATAACAGATGGCTCTCTCAGGTGGGTGAGAGAATAATGAAACATTTAATGTGATATAAAAGCAAAAACACACAACTTTTAAAAGAAAAAATATCTGCAAAGATTTTTACAACAAACTCTACTAACAGTCAGGAAACTGTGGTGTAAGGCCAAATGTGGCTACTTGTTTTTCTGCAACCCACAAGCTAAAAATGGTTTTTACATTTTTAAATACAACAAAACTTTATTTAAAAATGTAAAAAAATGATTCTGAGCTTGGGGTCATACAAAAGCAGGTCAGCACAGACTGTCAATCCCTTGCTTACACTATCAAGGACAGCAGAGTCACAACACTTAGACTCCACCATCAGAGATCACAGTGGCCTAGAAATGGCAATCAAAGAACAAAGACAGACCACATGGCTACGTTAGGCCAAGTATTCATTAGAAATATGAGTCTCCTCACATTTATGAGGACATTAAAAGATTGATTCACAAGACACCTAAAGAAATAGAAGATAGAAAAAGCACAGATAAAAAATCTGAGATATTAATCCCTTTTTTTAAAGGCAACTGAGAGAACATCCTCACCTACTGACCTATATACCTACTTTTCCATCTTTATGGAAAATTTTTATGAGTATCAGTCCCTCACAGACTGAGGTCATTCTTGTATTAACAAGACAGGCTTTAAGAAGAGATATTCCACAAGAACTCCACATAAATATTTATAAGAAGAAACAAAAAAAACTATGCTGTCAAGGTAAATAAAGAAAAAAAGGTAGGAACTAAAGAGGAATAGTACTTCCAAGACCAGCTATATTCTTATAAAGCAGTAGCCATCAAAATTATTTGGTATTGGTTTAAAAATAAGTAAGTTAAAAAAAATAAAAAATGGGTAAGTTCATCAATGGAATACACTAAGCAAGAGAGAACCAGATACAACAGAATTCAATAACCCAATGTTCAATAAATCCAAAAATATAAATTACTTGATAAAGAATTCCCTACTTGATAAAAACTGCCAGGCAACCCAGAGAGTAATCTGACAGAAATTATCCTTAGACAAACATTGTAAGCCATTTTCCACAATAAATTAAGAATGAATGTGACCTCAAAATAATAAAGATCATAGCATAAAAATTAAGAGGAGATAAGATACCTTTATGAACCAAACAAGAGATAGAAGGAATCACAGATAATTTTGATTTACTGAATTTGAAAGCTTCTAAACAAACAAAGTGAATTTGCAAAATTACAAATAAATCAAAAAACCCAAGTATAACCCCCTTATGAAGAGGTGTGAAAAGAGGCCACCACACCATTACTTAGCAAAGGTGGAATGTTCACAAAAAATACTTCATCAATTTTTCTGACTTTTTTAATGTATTTTTGTTGTATTTATTGTATTGATATACTGACCTATTTTACTCATTTTCTTCTTTCCTTTTTTTTCAGTATCAGTGATAAGATGGCTTTTTGTAAAAGGGACAGGGAGGAATACTGAGAAAAAAATTGGTGAGGTAAAAACAAAAGATATTAAGAAAAAATTATTTTAGAAAAAAGAAAATATTTCACATTGCATCACATAGGAGTCATCTCCTATCCATACACCAAAATCATTCAAATCCACAAAAGATAAAACAAAGATAAATTTATTCAATGGGCCTATGATAATGAACATTAATGCAAAAAAGAAAGAGATGTATACTTGCCAATAGTGTTTAGCATTGTAATGGAGACCCAACATAGAGCTGAAATCAAAGACTTCCCTATGGATGATTTTCAGAAGCTCATATTTGTGAATGTTAACACAATGATTTTATTAAGCTTAGAAACACTGCAGAACCTCTTGGAAGTGCCCCATAACGACTCAGAAGAGTTTGACGAGATCATCCACAATAGACAAACCAAGTGGATAAGAAGTACATCGCCCAGATTATGACATGCAGTTGCTTGGATGGTATAATTTAAGGCCCATAATTCCATATGTTTATGTGGGAAAGATAATACAAATAGACAAACACTAGGCCAAGAACTAAATAGAAGGAGAACAGGCTAGATTGCCTTCAAGAAATTACAAGGTTACTTTTTAACAGGCCTATTCCCCTGGAAACCAAAGTCTGTAAGTTTAATACCAACATTCTACCACTGTTGTCATAAATCTACAAAACAGGGAATTCAATAGTCTCCAAATATCACTTTTCATCTCATAATGTTATCTGGAAGTTGAAACCTGTTCATACCAACAATACATCTTTCCATTACTTTCTGTTGAATATTCATTCTTAGATATTCGGAGACTATTGAAATCCTTGTTTTAAAGTATTCACAGATTGTCATAGAAAAAAACCAAGGCTGTAAACTCCAAGACATACAGTGGTTACATTTACCAATTCAGAAAGAATTTCTGCAACAATCAGGAGAAAAATCTTCAAATACAAAAGAAAAGAAATTGAAAAACTTTAAGACTATTCTACAATCCACCCAAAAAACATAAGAGGGAATGAAGTAGGGTGTTCCAAAGAGCAATGGAGGTCAAGATACAGCCCAGTGTGAGCTATCTTGTAAATCTGAATTTAACTACACATGAAAACAAATGAATGTTCAATAATAAGGAGGTTAAAAAAACATTTTTAGAAAGAAAAAGAGGGGATGGGAGGTAAAACCAAGATGGCCGAGTAGAAGGACTGACCTACTCTAGCTCTCCACTCATAAACTACAAAATACCTGTAAAAAATGCCTCTAAACAAAATCTAGAGCAGCAGAAGCCACAAAACGGCAGAGTAAAATAGACTTCCAGCCCAAGATAGCCTGGAAGGACAATAGCAAGGGTCTACTGCACCAGGCTCAGAGCACAGCACAGCCCAATGGGCCACTCAGCACAGACAGCACTATAACAGGCTTGAGGGCATGGAATCACAGGTAGCAGATGTGGTTCCCAGATTTCTCAACCCACAAATGCCAAAGACAGCTTCAAAAGTCAGTAAGAAAGCTCTTTCACCCAGGTGAGAGAGGAGCTCAGTCTACCCCTAACACTGGCCCCAGGGTAGAGGCAGCCACGGTGGCAGCAGCAGCCGCGGCAGCCACAGGGGCAGCAGAGTCCACTTTGGAGCCCTCAGCCTACAGACCCTGAGGAATCGAGCAGCTGATGTGGGTCTCAGTCCTGAAAGGTAGTCTGGGGGTGAGGAAGAGCACTGGCGTGGTGGAACTGGTAGTGTCTGTGGAGAGGAAATCTTACTCACATTTCCAGGGCAGAAAAGGGTACTTATTATCACAGAATAGAGAGCAGGCCAGGAAAGGAGTAAACTCCTCTCCCTTGATGGTGCCACCTTGGAAGAACTGAGAACTTACAGGTCCCTAGAAATATCTCAGAGAACAGCTGCAAAAAACCTAGGGTAGTATACCCTCCACTTGACAAAGAACTCAAAACTCAATTAACTGGCTGGAAAAATGGCCCAAAATGGGGGAAAAAAAAGAGACTACATTAGACTGCTTTCTCAGTGAAAAGGTGTTTTCTTCCACCCTTTCAGATGAGGAAGAACAAAGCATGCCATCAGAAGAAGACATAAAAGTCAAGGCTTCTACATCCAAAACCTCCAAAAAAAAAAAAAACATGCAGTGGAGAGTCTCAGGTGATGGAAGAGCTCAAAAAGGATTCTGAAAATCAAAGAAGAGAGGTGGATGAAAAATTGGGAAGAGAAATGAGAGCTAAGCAAGAAAATCATGAAAAGCGAGTCAACAGCTTGCTAAAGGAGACCCAAAGAAATGCTGAAGAGAACAGCACCTTTAAAAATAGATTAACCCACATGGGAAAAGAGGGCCAAAAAGTCAATAAGGAAAAGAATGCTTTAAAAAGAAGAATGAGCCAAATGGGAAAGAAGGTTCAAAAGCTCACTGAAGAAAATAGTTCTTTAAAAATTAGAATGGAGCAGATAGAAGCTAACGACTTCATAAGAAACCAAGAAATTATAAAAGAAAACCAAAAGAATGAAAAAAATAAAAGACAAAGTGAAATACCTCACTGGAAAAACAACTGACCTGGAAAATAAATCCAGGAGAGAAAATTTAAAAATTATTGGTCTACCTGAAAACCTTGATGATCAAAAAGGAGCCTAGCTATCATCTTCCAAGGAATTATCAAGGAAAACTGCCCTGATATTCTAGAACCAGAGGGTAAAAATAAAAATGAAAAGAATTCACCCATCACTTCCTGAAAGAGACCCCAAAAGGAAAACTCCTAGGAATATTGTAGCCAAATTCCAGAGTTCCCAGGTTAAGGAGAAAATATTACAAGCAGCTAGAAAGAAACAAATCAAGTATTGTGGAAATACAATCAGGATAACAGGATTTAGCAACTTGTACATGGAATTGTAGAAGCTTGGAATATGATATTCCATAGGTCAAAGAAGATAGGATTAAAACCAAGAATCACCTACTCAGCAGAACTGAGTACAATACTTCAGGGGAAAAGATGGAATTTCAATGCAATAGAGGACTTCCAAGCATTCCTGTTGAAAAGACCAGAGCTGAATAGAAAATTTCACTTTCAAATACAATAATCAAGGGAAACATGAAAAGGTAAACAATTAAGAGAAGCCTTAAGGAACTCAACAAAATTGAACTCTTTACATTCCTCCATGGAAAGATGTTATTTGTAACTCATGAGACCTTTTTCAGCACTGGGGTAATTAGAGGAAATGTGTGTGTGTGTGTGTGTGTGTGTGTGTGTGTGTGTGTGTGTGTGTGTATGTAGGTGTGTAAGGGTATGTATGTATATGTATATTATATATTCATAGGTATGTATATGTACATGTGTGTATATTGACAGAGAGCACAAGATGAGCTGAATATGAAAGGAGAATACCTAAAAAAATTAAATTTGGGGGGGCAGAGCCAAGATGACGGACTAGAAAGACACACTTAGGCAGGGTCTCCCCACACAGCCCACAAAACACCTGTAGAGAGGGACTCTCAACAAATTCTGGAGCAGCAGAAGTGGAGAACAACAGAGTGGAGGAGATTTCCAGCCCAGGGTGACCTGAAAGGCCCACAGGAAATGTTGGTTGTGCCCCATGCAGAGCGGAGGCCAGTCCAGCCTTGGCCGCACGGCCCAGCAAGACAAGACTCTGGGAGGAGTACACCTCGGGGGAAGAATCTCCAGTCGCAGCAGCCGGTCCTCAGATCCCTCAACCCACAGGCACCAAAGGTCAGTGAAGGGATTTTTCAGCTAGCCAGGAAGGGAGAAGGGCCTTTCCATAGCTCCAGCAGCAGGAAACAGCACAGCCCATACAGACTGCTGCATTGTTGGAGCATAAAAACCCCTGGGGGCACTGAAGAGCTGAATCTTACCTCAGCCCTATGTGGAGGCCCTGGGAAAGCTGGTCTTTGTCTCACACTGAATGGAGGCCCTGCCCATCCAGCTTATCTGAAAATCAGCCCCCAGGGCTGACTTGGTGGAACTGGAGGCCAGGTAGCTGTGGAGACATAACTGTTAAGATTCTGGGCACAAAAATCCCTCTCTACGTCCAGACCAGTACACGCTTCATTGGGCCACCTTGGAGGAACTGAGATCTCACAGATTCCCAGAGTATACCCTACTCTTGACAAAGGACCCAAAAGTCAAGTAACTGGTTGGGAAAATGCCCAAAAAAGGGAAAAAAATAAGACTACAGAAGGTTACTTTCTTGGTGAACAGATATCTCCTCCCATCCTTTCTGATGAGGAAGAACAATGCTTACCATCAGAGAAAGACATAAAAGTAAAGGCTTCTGTATCCCAAACATCCAAAATATATATTCAGTGGTCTCAGGCCATGGAAGAGCTTAAAAAGGATTTTGAAAATCAGGTAAGAGAGATGGAGGAAAAATTGGGAAGAGAAATGAGAGAGATGCAAGAAAAGCATGAAAAGCAGGTCAACACCTTGCTAAAAGAGACCCAAAAAAATGGTGAAGAAAGTAACATCTTGAAAAATAGGCTAACTCAACTGGCAAAAGAGGTTCAAAAAGCCAATGAGGAGAAGAAGGCTTTCAAAAGCAGAATTAGCCAAATGGAAAAGGAGGTTCAAAAGCTCACTGAAGAAAATAGTTCTTTCAAAATTAGAATGGAACAGATGGAGGCTAATGACTTTATGAGAAACCAAGAAATCACAAAACAAAACCAAAAGAATGAAAAAATGGAAGATAATGTGAAATATTTCACTGGAAAAACAGCTAACCTGGAAAATAGATCCAGGAGAGACAATTTAAAAATTATGGGACTACCTGAAAGCCATGATCAAAAAAGAGCCTAGACTCTTGAAATGTCAAGGAAATTGTCATGAAATTGTCAAGGAAAACTGCCCTGATATTCTAGAACCAGGGGGCAAAATATTGAAAGAATCCACCAATCACCTCCTGAAAGAGATCCAAAAAGAGAAACTCCTAGGAACATTGTGATTAAATTCCAGAGTTCCCTGGTCAAGGAGAAAATATTGCAAGCAGTTAGAAAGAAACAATTCAAGTATTGTGGAAATACAATCAGGATAACACAAGATCTAGCAGCTTCTACATTAAGGGATCGAAGGGCGCGGAATATGATATTCCAGAAGTCAAAAGAACTAAGACTAAAACCAAGAATCACCTACCCAGCAAAAATGAGTATAATACTTCAGGGGAAAAAATGGTCTTTCAATGAAATAGAGGATTTTCAAGCATTCTTGATGAAAAGACCAGAGCTGAAAAGAAAATCTGACTTTCAAACACAAGAATGAAGAGAAACATGAAAAGGTAAACAGCAAAGAGAAGTCCTAAGGGACTTACTAAAGTTGAACTGTTTACATTCCTACATGGAAAGAAAATATTTGCAACTCTTGAAACTTTTCAGTATCTGGGTAGTTGGTGGGATTACACACACACACACACACACACACACACACACACACACACAGAGCACAGAGTGAATTGAATAGGATGGGATCATATCTTAAAAAAATGAAATTAAGGTGTGAGAGAGAAATATATTGGGGGGAGAAATGGAATGGGGCAAATTATCTCTCATAGAAGAGGCAAGCAAAAGACTTTTCAGTGGAGAGAAAAAGAGCGGAGGTGAGAGAAAAAACATGAAGCTTACTCTCATCACATTCAACTAAAGGAAGGAATAAAATGCACACTCATTTTGGTATGAAAACCTATTTCACAGTACAGGAAAGTGGGGGAGAAGGGGATAAGCAAGGTAGGGGGGATGATGGAAGGGAGGGCAGTGGGAGGAGGGAGTAATTTGAAGTCAACTCTCTTGGGGAGGGACAGGATCAAAAGAGAGAACAGAAGCAATGGGGGGCAGGATAGGATGGAGGGAATTATAGTTAGTCTTATACAACACAACTATTATGGAAGTCATTTGCAAAACTACACAGATATGGCCTATACTGAATTGCTTGCCTTCCCAAAGGGATGAAGAGAAGTTGGAACTCAAAGTTTTAGGAACAACTGTCAAGTTCTGTTCTTGCTACTAGGAAATAAGAATCACAGGTATGGGGTATAGAAAGTTACCTTGTCTTACAGGACAAAAGAGAAGATGGGGACAAGGGAAGGGAGGGATGTTAGAGGAGAGGGCAGATTGATGATAGGGGCAATTAGAATGCTCACTGTTTTGGGGTGGTGGGAGGGGAGAAATGGGGAGAAAATTTGGAACCCAAAATTTTGTGAAAATGAATATTAAAAGTTAAATAAATTTTAAAAAAAAGAAATTTACTGTTAAATGGAATGTACTAGGAGTAAGGGAGAGGTAGAATGTAGTAACTCATCTCACATAAAAGAGAGAAGAAAGAGCTTTTACAATGGAGGGGAAGAAGGAGGAGATGAAAGAAAATAAACAAGCCATACTCTCATAGGATTTGCTTAATGAAGAATAACACACACTCAACTGAATATGGAAATCTATTTTACCCTGCAGGAAGGCAAGAGGGAAGGGGATAGGACAGGGAAGATAACAGAAGGAAAAGCAAATTGGGGACAGGGATAATCAGATGTAAACACTACTGGGGAAGACAGGTCAAGGGAGAGAATGGAATAAATGGAGGGCAGGATAGGACAGAGGGAAATGTGGTTAGTTTTTTACAACAAAACTATTATGGAAGTGCTTTGCATTGTTACACATGTATGACCTATACTGAATTGCCTGTTTTCTCATAGAGGGTGGGTGAGGAGGGAAGGAGAGAATATGGAACTCAAAGCTTTAAGAATGAATGTTAAAAATGGTTTTTGCATGCAACTAGAAATTAAGATATACAGGCAATGGAGTACAGAAGAAACCTATTTTGCCCTACAGGAAAATACAGGGGAAGGGGGATGGAAGAAAGATGGGTAATAGAAGGGACGACAGACTGGAGGAAAGCATGGATGTGGTGCATGCTGAGATAGGGAGAAAATTTTGAATTCAAATTCTTGTGGAAGTGAATGCTGAAAATGGAAAAATAAATAAATTATATATTAGAAAAAAAGGAAAGAAAAACAGAAGTGAAGAGATTATTACTTATTACCTCAGTTTTTCCTCAAAACAACTCTGGGAAGTAGATACTATTATTACACTCATTTTACAAGTGAGGAAACTGAGGCAAGTAGGTTAAATGACTTGCCCAGGCTCAAACAGCTCATAATGTCTAAGGTGAAATTTGAACTTAGGTCTATTTTGAACTAAGCGCCACCTAGATAAAAATCCATACTTAGAATCACATGAATGAATATGTTTATGGTGATATAAGAATTTATAATATAAATAATTACAAAGAATCTCTATTCTGCATCTACTGTGCACATTTTTTTACCCCTCAAATTTAAATATTAATTTATGTTAAGAGCCTGATTTAGTGAAATTTCAACTAAGATTCATATTAGGACTTGGTAATAATTGACATTTTACAATATGTTATTATTAATGATAGCCCATCAATCTTGTTTCAATAGGAAAAATAGCTGCTTAGATAGAATACAATTTGAAATTCCATTCCTTATTAGAAAACTATAATAAAACCCAAAGGCAAAACTGCAATTACTTGTTAAATGTATTTCAACATCACCCTGTAGATAACAGTGAACGTTGCATCAAGAAATTCCACAAATTCCTGAAGTATATGGTAAACATAGGAGAGGTAGGGCAAAACTGAAAAACTAAATTTGTAAAATTCAAGTCATTAACAGAAAAACCAATCTTATTCTCCAATACAGGATGTTCCAAAAGTCTTAGTACAGTTTCAAGTTTTAGTACCTTGAAATTGAACTAAGTAGCAGCACTTTAGTAGCTTTTGAACTTTAGCAGAATAAAACTGCACTAAGACTTTTAGAATATTGCATTTCTAAAAAATTATCTGATACATAAGGTCCTCCCTCTCCCTTTCTGCTTATCTGAGTTAGGGGTTCTTTCTTACAATTACCTTTCATATATGGTGAAATGACTAACGTCAAAGAAGAATATTAAATGATGTAGATATTAGTGACATTACCACAGCAGAAGAAATACAAAACTAGGAGTACAGTAGATCATAAATTAGAAGCTTCATAGGTATAAAATTAGCTGAAAATGCAAGTCAAAAATATCATAGTTTTATTAGGCGTGCTGGCACAAAGTTCAGAAGCTAACTCATCTCCACAGCCCCCACAAAGCAGAGCTGAAATGGACTACATTTAACTTCTAGACACCAGGACTCCACACAGCACTCCTGTAAGAAAATAGTTTCATCGATGGCAATAACATAAAAGAATATGCATTCAACTGGAAATCAAGGGGATGCCCATCAGCTGGGGAACGGCTGAACAAGTTGTGGTGTATGAATGTAATGGAATACTATTGTGCTATAGGAAATGATCAACAGGCAGACTTCTGGAAAACCTGGAAAGATTTAAATGAACTGATGCTGAGTGAAATGAGCAGAGCCAGAAGAACATTGTATACACAGTAACAGCCACAGTGTTTGAGGACAGTTTTTGATGGACTTAGCCCTTTATAACAATGCAAGGACCTAAAACATTCCCAAAAGACTCTTGAGGCAAAATGCTATCCACATCCAGAGAAAGAACTACGGAATCGGAATGCACAATGAAGCAGACTATTTTCTCTTTTATGTTTGGTTGTTTTTTTCATGGTTTCTTCCACTCGTTTTAATTCTTCTATGCAACATGACTAATGTGAAAATGAATTTAATAAGAAGGTATGTATAGAGCCCATATAAGACTACATCCTGTCTTGGGGAGGGAAGGGAAAGAAAAGTGGAGAAAATTTAAAACTTATGGAAGTGAATGTTGAAAACTGAAAACAAATAAATTAATAAATTTGAGAAAAAAATTAAAAAAAAAAAAAGAATATGCATTAGTACCCACTTTGACACTTGAGGCTAATAGGGCCTTGCAGCTAAACTGTCCTGTATTTGCTGTCTTCCTCATTATGATACAAGCTCCTGGAGGGCAAAGTGTACCTGGCTAGACGGTTGGCAAACTCAGTGCTCAGCACATAGTAAATGCTTTTTTGTTCATTCACTCCAATATAGAGGGTCAACCTGCCCAAAACAATAAACAATGCAGAAATGGCAAAATAAGACGTATGTAATTGTCAGCTAAAATATTTTGCTCTTAATGGTTTTTTGTAATGAAATCTGGAAGGGTACTATAATTGTAAGCCAAACCCTAGACAGGTGATGGAGGAAGGGGACTAGTTCATATGTCCAAAAGCTATTTATCAAAAGAACTCCATTGTCCTGTACGACTCCAACAAATCACTGTGTGTTCTATAAAGCACAATTTTTAAATTTCTAGTGAAGAGACTAGAATTAACAAAATGAGAAAAGTTTACACACTAATTTTCAAAGGAATTGCCACCACATTCTCCCCCTGCCTGAAATACCTGACACATAGGACTATTGTGTGACTCAAACAAGATAAAGTCTATAAAGGTTTTGCAAGCATCAAAGGGTCATATAAATGTTAGTTGACATTATTCCTTCCCTCTGTTCCACTGCCGGGATTCAATCAATCACTCAACAAGTGTTTACTACAAATCACCTACCAGGTACTGGGCTAGGGATAAAAAATAGATAAAAATGAAATGTTCTCTAGCCTCAGAGAATATCAGAAGAAAATAAATTCGACTTTATGTAAAGAATTCTGAAAGAAATCCACATCCCCCCCCAAAAAAATAACTGTTGACTGTTCAGTACTATGCCCTCTCTCAGCTCCTACCCCTTAGCTTGGCTCTCCATGACCTCCCACCCCCAATATATACCCCAATACACCCCAAGAAGAAACCCCTTTGGGAGGGTAGAGGAACTTACACCTTCAGCTCAGAAAGAGGAGACTTTTCTATGGCTCTAGCCACCTGCCCCTGTGTCCAGTTCCCACATGTCTTTCATTGTTCTGAGCTCCTGCTCTGGTCCCATGTGTCTGTCCCTGAGAGTCCCTCCTCCTACTCTCATTTCTCTGTCTCCAACCCCCACATGTCCTTGAATCGAGGGCCAACCCCCTACCACCTCCAGAGCCTGCTTCCCTCCTTTTGCCATGAACATTCCTCTGGTACCCAAGAGTCCTGGGAAGAGTAGTGCTCCCCCGATCACTGGCCTTGCTTCCAGCCCAGGCCTCATGGCCATCACTGAAAGGAGCACTAACTGGAGAAAGAGCCTATCTTCCTCACCACTACCACCACCAACTACTGACCAACTGCCACCTATAGGCTCCAAGTGCCCCAAGATTGGCAGCATCACCAGACTACTGGTCCTGGTCAAGTCCAACCCTGCAGTCATCATCCTGGGAAGCAACCCCTATGGAGATCTGGGCTGGCAACCTCCCCTTCAGGTTTTGTATCCACAGCTACTGTGGAGACCAACAAAAGAAAGTTCTACCTACCAAAGCCCTTAGCACTAGCAAGTGGTTTAATATCAAAAGTTGTCATGATTTGATCAGTTTAAATGACATTAAAGAAGATAGAATACCATCTGCTTTGCTGATGTATCTGAAGGACCATGGGACCCTTCCATCTGACTTGCACTTGCTCCATGTGTTCCCTCCCCAGTAGAGAATTTGCTCCTTGAGACCAGAAATTGTCTCACTTTCCTATTTGTATATCTATTTGTACCCCCTAAGAAGTTAAAATAACACTTTATTTCATTCATTCATTCATGAGTAATATTCAGTTTATGGAAGCCCAACGCAAAGGTACCCAGATGGGAGATTAAGCGTTGTGTATGAGGAAGGGCAAGAGCAGTCTAACCACGAACCACTGTGTGTATTAAGAGGGGTGAGGGATGATTTTGTAAGAGAAGGTGGGCAAGGTTGTGAAAGATTTTAAGTGCCAAACAAAGTTTATAGTTGAATTCAGAAGCTATAGGGAGACACTAGAGTTTAGGGGAGTGACAGCATCAGCCTCGGAATTTAGGAAATTCACTTTGGCAGCTCTGCAGAAGGAAGAGCTTTCTGACAGACAGAACAATTCCTAACAAGCTGGAGAATACAGCATTCTGTTATCTCAAAAGACTTTACCTCAAACATCTTCCAATTTGGACAAACTTTACCAACAAAGCAGGCCCTTCCTCTCTGACCCCTCAGTCATCTCAAAGAATTGGTAAATGAAAAGTGGTTCTGCCTCTGAAAAAAAATACCAGGTATGCCAGCTCTCTTCTATTCTACTTCTACTGGATTTTATCCTTTTTTATCTTCTCCCATGTGAACACTGAGCTTACAAATTAAACCTACATACATTGCTTAGTCCTGAGTATGTCATTACTACAGAGGTTACTAACTCCTTTCAAATGTAAACATTAAATGGTTACAACCCTCATGCACAAGACATTTTCTACTGTAGCATATTTCTTGCCTCATAAGGAATAAGTAGAGTACAAAACATATTTCCTATCAGACTTATGGATAAGAGAAGAATTTATGAATTAACAAGAGATAGAGACTACTGTAGAATATATTATAGATGATGCTGATTACATGAAATTAAAAAGATTTTCTACAGATAAAAGCCATGTAGGCAAGAGTAGAAGGAAAGCAGAAAATTGGGAGGAAATTTTTACAGTTTCTAGGATGAAGGTCTCATATCTCAAATATGTAGACAACTGAATCAAATTTATAAGAATGAGTCATTCCCCCAATTAATAGTTAGTAGATAAGAATGGGCAATTTTTCAATGAAAAAAAATCTTATAGTCATATGAAAAAATGATAATCGGAATCATTACTGATTGAAGAAATTCAAATTAATATAACTCTGAGGTACCATCTCATATCCTATCAGACTGGGTAAAATGATAGAAGTGAAATATGACAAATGTTGGAGGAGATATGGAAAAACTCGAACACTAACATACTTGGTGTTAATATGATATTGGTAGAACTGTGAACTGATCCAACCATTTTGGAAAACAATCTGTAAATATGCCCAAAGAGTTATTAAATTGTATATACCTTCTGATCCAGCAATACCACTATTAGGTGTATTTTGCAGGGTGATCAGAGAAAAAGGATAAGAACCTATATGTTCTAAAATATTTATAGTTGCTCTCTTTATGGTAGCAAAGAACTGGAAAGTGCAGGAAAGCCCAGAAATTAGGGAGTGGATGAAAAAATTGTGGTATATGACTGTGATGGAATAAATACTACTGTGCTACAAGAAATGACAAGCAGGTTAATTTTTTGAAAACAGGAAGACTTGCATGAAATAATGATGAGCAAAACAAAAAGAACACTGTATATAGTACCAGCAATATTGTTTGAAGAATAACTGTGAATGACTAAGCCAATCTGAATAATATGAATATTCAAATCAACTACAAAAGACTTACGAAGAAAAATGCTATCTACCTCCAGAGAAAGAACTGATATATGGAAGTGTGTATTGTATGGTCCAACATATCAATATCTATATCAAATGGTGGCCTTCTCTAAAGTGGGATTGGGAGGGAGAAAGGGAGGAAAACAACTCTCAACTCAAAATGCAACCAAAAAATTAATGAATTTATTTATCAATTTATTAATTTTTTTAAATAAGGAATTCTTAGATGTAGGTCATTGCTACTGTATCCATGCTTTCTTGTCCCAATTTTAAGTTGGAAAAAGGCTTGCAGAAAACAAGAAGAAAGCTTGCAAAGTATTAGCACCAGATCATAATTCCAGTCTAACCTGGGGTTTCCATTCACTTTATAAAGTATCCTTTAATAAATTTCACTTGGATAACTATGTTTAATGCATGGATTTTTCTCTGCTATTCTCTCCTCAGTGTGAACACTGGTTTACCACACACTCACTTATTTGGAGAGGTCTTTGCCACCAAATGTACAAACTGGGATGAGTGGAAGAAGCTGAACAAGTCTTGCTATCATTTTGAAACTCACAAATCTTATACAAACATCTTTCATTCAAATTGCTGCACTTAGCACCCCTAATTTATCATGTTAAAAACAAAAACACCTCAAACCACATGTTTATATCAACAGGTGATTTTAACAAATTAAAGCACTCATGATAAAAGGCATAGACTCAGAAAGATCATTTTTAATGTAAAAAAAATACATTTCTAAAACCATAAGCTAGCATTATTCACAGTGGGGAAAAACTAGAAGCCTTCCCAATAAATATAGGAGGAAAGCAAGAATGCCATCTTTCCCCACTACTGTTTCTTTAAATAGATGCTAGCAATAAAACAACAAAAAAAGAAATTAAAAGCAAAAAACATGTGCAAATAGGAGATAAAATTATCCCTATTTGCCAACATGATGGTTTATTTAGAAAACCAAAGAGAATCCACAAAGAATTTACACTGAAATAATTAAGTTTCAGGTAAGTAATAGGATACAAAATGCATCCCAAAAAATATACCACATTTCCATATAGCAAAAACAAAATTCAAGAGGAAATAATAAAAAGGAAAGCCTATTCAAAATAACTACAAGATGCACAAAATATCTGGAAATCACTCAACCAAGGCACATTTGAGAGTTACGTAAATGCATCATAAAACATTCTTGTTGACTTGACTTGTTTTTCTGACTTGGCTTGCTTGCTGACATAAAAAAAATAAAAAACAACTTAAACAATTGGAAGGACATTCATTGTTCGCTGGTTGGACCAGCTAAGTTACAGAGACAGACAAACTGATGGCAAATTCATTTGAAGGAACAAAAGGTCTTGAAACTCAAATGGAAAAAGAAAATTTAAAAAAAGAAGGGTACAGCTAGGTGGCACAACAGATAAAGCACCAGTCCTTGAGTCAGGAGAGACCTGAGTTCAAATCCAGCTCAGATACCTGACACTTACTAGCTGTGTGATCCTGGGTAAGTTCCTTAACCCTGACTGTCTTGCAAAAAGAGGGAGAGAGAGAGAGAGAGAGAGAGAATATTACTGCCAGATCTCAAACTAAAGCTAGTCACCAAAATTATTTGGTACTGCTTATATAACTAAAAAAAATGAATTTTGTGAAGAACTTCCTATTTGATGAGAAGTTCTGAAAAGAATGAAAACACTCTGGCAAAAATTAAATTTAGATCAACATCTTATACCATATACCTTAACTAACTCAAAATGGTTATACAATCTAAATATTAATGTCACTCCATAAAATAATTAGAATGAAAACAGATAGGGTATCTTTTCCAGATACAGAGGAAGAGTTGTTAACCACACAAGAGATAAAAGTGATCAAGAAAAACAGATAATTTTTATTGCATGAACCTGAAAGTTTTTACATTTATAAAATCAATGTAATTACATCAGGGTACTCTATTGCCTTGGGGGGAAGGAAGGTAAATCTGCATAAAATATCTTAGATAAAAATCTAATACCCAATTATACAGGTGACTAACACAAATACGTAAAACCAAGAGCTATTTATTCCCCAATGGATGTGGTCAAAGAATATTAATAAATAGTTCTAAAAAGAAAACCCCTCTGTTAACTGTACAAAACACTTCTCTAAGTCACTAATAATAAAAATATAAGAGATTCACAAAGTGTTCTGAAAATTCACATCCGGGAAATATTACTTCTTGCTTTACTACTCTTTGAATTACATATTACTTTATCAGAGAAATCCATGGTGAAATTTGAGCAAGGCCTTGCCAAATGGCTAAATTTCAGGGAGAAGGAGGGAAGGGAAAAGAGGAAAGGGATTATAGACATAAGAAATAGCATGAAAATATATAAAAGCAGAAAGCCAAGAATTTGCCAAGAGTATCAAATATAACAAGCTTTTATTAAGCAAGTACTTCATCTGTCTCTTTTGAGAAACTAAGCTAAAATAGAAAAGTCTCTGCCCTCAAGGAGCTTATAATCTATGTTTAAGGCAAAAAGTAAAGAGTTCTGTGCTTTTGGACATGTGAAGTTAAAGGTGAAGCTCTCTAAGTAGAACAGTGGATAAGGAAATGGCAAACCATGCCAAGAAAACCTCAAAGTGGGTCAGGAAGAGTCAGACATGACTGAAACAACTGAACAACAAAAATGTATTCTGTATATACTTATTTAAAAATGCATCATCTCCCCTAAGAGAAATTAAGCTCCCTGAGGAAAGACACTGTATGCTTGATTTTTTGTCTGTGTCCCCAGCACCAAAACATTTAAGGTTTTAAGCCTTTTCACAATCTGTTTCCAGCTGACCCTTTCAATATTATCACCCCCCATTCCTACACTTTATGGTCCAACCAAATGGATCTTCATGGTGTTCCTCACAAATGACACTGTGTACTTACGTCTCTGCTTCCTTGCACCAGTTGTCCCATGGGGCTGAAATGAACATCTACCCTACCACCATCTCCTAGAATCCCTAGTTTCCTTCAAAACAGCTGTTACTGCACACCCCCTGAAAAAATTACATGTGTGTGTGTGTGTGTGTGTGTATGCATGTGTTTATGTGTGTGCTTTGTAAATATTTATTTGTGGACATGTCCATTGCTATAGAATACAATCTCCTCTTGGGCAGGGACTATTTCATTTTTTGTAGAACCACAGTTCTCAGCCCACAGAAAAAGCTTTTCAGTCAATGGATTAAAATATCACTAACTTTAAATCAAAATGAATGCTGGAAGTTCTGAATGTCTTCGGCAATTAGCCTAAAGGGATGCATATTTTCAAATGTCTTCAAAATTGCTAAGTGATACTTAAATTTATCCAAACAAGTTTAATTTTCTTGCTCTTCTATACCCAAAGAAAACAGGACCGAAGATAGAACAGGATGTACAAAATTAATCACATTTAACAGGATTTGAAAAGATACTTTTATTTGCCTCTTTCAATATCCTAATACTGTTTTAAAACATTTTGAGGATACTCTCTCTCTAATTAACTTCCTTCCTCTTGGGCTTGAGCAGCAAGAAGGTAGAGAGAGAGCCCCAGGCCTCTAATGTGTTTTGATAGAGTTAGCTGCCATGGAAATGACCATGTTGTTCCTTATCAAGCACTATAACCTCAACACTGATGAAAAAAGAAAATGAAGATTTCTAACCAGCTCACAGAAAGAATTAATAACAAGAATGCTGAATTATAAATGATATTGGAGGAAAAAAATTCAATGTCAAAGGCTAGAAAGAAATTTGCATAAAGAATTTTTTAAAGCTATTCACTGGTAAATGGGTACTTTACAATCCCAAACCCAAGCCATAAAATTAATGTGAAAACAAATCACATTTAACTGTAAATTTTTTATTAAATATACTATTGCCTAGATTCTGACAGCCTATGAGCAAAATCCTGTCACTTTCTGTGGCTATTTTATCAAACTAAATCCAAATCATACTTTTCCCTCTGTGAATGGAGCTTGCTTTTTTTCCTCCTTTCTTTCTTTTCTTTTTTTTTTTCCTGTGGTACCACTGTTTATACAGCTTATCCCTTATCACACTGACAAGACTGGGAACCACAGCAGATGGTCCCCCCAGACATAATTCTAACAGGTTTTTTGTGCAAACAAAAGATAAAGAAGGCTACAGCAATGATTTACCGATATCTAAAGTTGAAAACTGACAAAATACAAACTGCTTTTTTCTTACTGTTTGAACTGTTTAACCTTTTAACTACTAAGCAAGCTAGATATGGAGAGAATTAAATAGGACTTCAAAATCAGCATAACTACAAAACCCATATAGTCACTTTCAACAGCCCTCATACTTTGACTGTTTAATAGTCAACACAAAATTTGACATTCTGAAATCACAAAAAAAGATCTCTGTTCAGGAAAACAGGGTACATTTAGCATCTTATAAAAACCTGTTCACTTCTTACCTTGTGAAATCAGCTACTTTTTTCCTGATTGTGATTCTGAAAGCGCAAAGAAATGATCTCTGGTCAATTCCAAAGCCATTCTCAAAAAACAATTTACTAAAGAAGAGAGTAATTGAACCATATCTAGAATGTTGGTTGTGGAGCTAAAGTCTATTCTATTTCAAAAACATTCGTCAACAAGTTAATGGAAGAAAAACTAAGTGAAAAATATCCCCTAAATTACTCATATTCAGGGATGCATAGGTGTTAAAAGATCATAATGCAGCTCTCCCACTGTATATCAGCTGAAAATAAGACTTAAAAACCCAAAGGGCACCTACAACTAGAAAATAATATACAGAAAATGACAAACATCTGAAATAAATTACATAAAACTAAGCAAAAATGCACAAGAGACAGTCCCACAGGGCTCTCTTAATGTAGGTCACGTTTGCCAGACCATGACAAAAACACAATGACCCTTAATAAAAGTGAACATTTGTTATTTATAATTGTGCACATCGGCAACTTCAATCTGCATGGATTACAAAAGCTGGTCTTTTAGAGCAAGTGAAAAGGCCTTGGGAAAGAGCATGTCAACTAGTCTGCTATTAATTACTTTACAGCAAAGAGAAAAATGTTTCATGTCATCTGTCACTACTAAGGTACCATCCAAGACTGGAAATATGGAGTACTGAAGCAAATCAATTAATCAATCAACAAGAACTTGTGTTCACATACCAGGAACCGTGCTAAACATGAGTGATATAAATACAAAAATCAAAGGTCCAGAAGTAGAGAAGGGTACCTGAAAGCCTAAAAACTGGTGAAGGGAAATCATAATGCTCTACTGGAATGCAACTCCCTAATAAATCATGCAAGAATCTGTTAACTCAATGAGGAATATTTATAAATTGTTACTGACCACCTCAAAGTCAGTATAAAATATTTAATTTGCATACAATAACTCAACTAAACTTCCTATTAGAGATAATAGACTAAATTGAGTCACACAGCTTATGTCTCTCTAGTCTGTTTGGGCAAAATACAAAAGTTTTAAGTCATACACAAATGTCACTGAATTTTATTGAGTGTGAAATGGTCACACTTAACACTGTAGGAAAAGAACTTTAGAGATGGATTTAAAAAGAGGATCCGAAACACTGGAGACAAATTAGAAGACTACTATCGTTGTCCAGAGGAGAACTTACCAGATAGGTAAAGATGATAAAAAAGGGAAACCATTATTATTGAATGTGAATTGATGCAGTCATTCTGCAAAGTAATTTAGAACTATATCCAAAAAGTCACTTAGCTGTATATAACTTCTGACCCAGTAATACCACACTCCTAGGTTTACATCACCAAAAAAATCAAAGAGGGAAAACAAAGAGGTGTAACACCAAAGAACCAGAAACTAAGGAGGTACCCATCCACTGGGTAAGAGCAAAACAAATCATACTAAATTAATGTAATGAAAAATTACTATGCCAAAAGAAATGGAAAAAGAGAAAAACTCAGAAACTATAGAAAACACAGATGAACTAATGCAGCATCAAAGGAAAAGAACCAAGAGAACAATGAAAATTGGTATTTTAATGAAAAACACTGAAAGATTTAGCAGTAAGCGTAACTGTTTTGGAAAGCTACTGGCAATCGTGCAAATGAAGTGACTAAAACATTCATACTCTTTAACCTGAAGATTCCATTTATGGGGCTACCCACGGAGGCCACTGATAAAAAGAAAGCCTTCATATAGAGTAAAACATCTATAACAGTATTTTTTTGTGAAAGCAAAGTCAATGTCCACTGATTAGGGAATGACAAGACAAATTGTGGTACGTGAATGCAATGTAATATTACTACGGTGCAAGAAAAGATGAATATGATGAACTTAAAGACTGGAAAGAGCTATGTGAATGGATGAAGAGTGAAGTAAACAGTATAAAGAAAAGAATACATATGAAACAATGTAACAACCATACAAACAGAACAACCATGTGCACACGAAAAAAGAAAGTGAATATTCCAAATTTTTATAGAACAAGTATAGCTCAAAGGAAGAGATATGAGAAGACATACCCTACCCCTTTGAGAAGATAGGAGGTGCCCAAACATTGCACACCACAAATTTTTCAGACTTTCAGACCAATTATGTTGATTTTTTTTCTTTCTCTTGTCTTGTCTTTAAAAAAATGCCATTTGTTATACATGCTCACTGGAGAGGAACATAGGAGTACTAGAACAAATTACTGGAATATAATAAGACAAAAGACAACAATTAAAAACTTATTTTTTTAAAAAAAAAAAGGCTTAAGAACTACGATCAATGCAATAACCAGTCAAAACACAAGAGACCCAACAGTGAAACATACTACCCAGCTCCTCACAGAGTAGAGGTACAGAACGAGACATACATTTTGGACATGGTCAAAGTCTGAATGTTTTGCTTGACCATGCTTATTTGTTACAAAGTAGGATATTTCTTTTAATGGAAGGAGAGGGATTTGAGAAGAGAGGAGTTTAATGATAGTGATTCCAAGGAAAAGACCAAAAAACAAAAAAAGTGGCTTTGAAGCACTGTCTTAAATAAAGGCACATAAAGAACAAAAGAAAACTGAGAGGTCACAGACAAGCACGGCAGCTTTGAAACTTTCATGCTGAATTTATTGTATATGTATATACTTTTTTTAAAAAAAACAAGCTATGTACAAAAGAGAATCACAGTTTCATATGCAAAGTTGTTTTTCTTCATATATGTAAGTATTCATATTTATTTTTCAAGTTCTGAATAGCAAAAAATTTTTAAATGGTCAAGGTGAAGGGCTGAAAGTTTTGGCTGGTGACTGCAGGGAAAGATGTAATTTGTAGAGATAAATATAAGACTTGGTAACTGATCGTACATGGAGGATGAGTGAGGGTGAGAAGTCAAAGAGAACAATGAGGCTGCAAACTGACATGACAGGAAAGACACTGTTGCTCACAATGGAGAAAGGGAAACTTAGAAGAGGAGAGGATTGGGGAGCAAACACAACAGGTTGCCCTCCTATGGACATTCTCCAGCTTATCAACCACTTTTTCTATAAAGGGGCAGCCAAAATTGAACACAATAATCTAGATGTTGTCTGATAAAGGAAAGTATGTTGGAACCTACCTACTCTTATTTTTGAACACTACAATCTCTTAAGTCCAGAATTGTACTAGCTTTCTTCACAGTCACACCAAACAGCCAACTCATATTGAACTGGCAGTCCACTAAAAGCTCCAGTTCGTTGTCAGACAAACTCCTAAGCCGCTGGCCACCCCAACCTGTAATGAGAATCTGATTTCTCAAAACTGAGTATGACTTTGCATTTATCTGCACTAATTTTCATCTTATTTGATTTAGTCCATTGTTATGAACTGTCAGTTATTTCTGAATACTGATACAATCATATAGTGTATTAGCTATGCTTCCTAACTCTATGTGTGCCACGCATTTGATAAGCATATCATCTATGATTAACCAAGACACAGATAAAAATGTTAAAGACGACTAAGCACAGATCCCTGGGACACACCATGGAAATCTTTACAGATGTCATCAAACCATTAATATTAATACTTTTTGAACTCAGGTATTCTGGAATGCCAAATCCACTTAGTAGCACCACTGTCTAGCTCCCGCTATATAATATCTTTTCCACAAAGTGTAATCTAATATTTTGGTAAGATCCAGGCAAATGTTAGCCAGAGAATTCCTCTGATCTACAATCACATAATACAGATGAAGAAGCTTTAGTTCAAAATTAAATAGCATAGCCAAGATCAGCCACACAGGTAAGTACATAAAAAAGCCAAGTTCAAAACCATTGCCTTCTGATAAAAAAACCAATAGGCTTTACATCATTCAATCAACAAGTATTTACTGAATAAATTTTGCTAAGCCCTGGAAATACAAAGGAAAAAAACAAAAAGAGAACCTGCCTTCTAGTCACGTACATACATTCTCATGGAGGAGAAAATATAGAAAACAGTGCATCTCACATATATACTAGGAAGATGGAAAGTAACCACAGAACAAAGGCAGGTACAAATCCCTGGACCTCCTACAGGAGGTAGCATTTGAGCTCAGTCTTAAAATACGAAGGTATGCTAAGAAGCAGGAGCAGGCCTGGGCAACAGCCTGTGCCAAGGCAAAGAGACAGAAGATGAAGCATCCTGGGAGAGGAGTGGCAAGCAAGCCAGTATGGCTGGACCACAGAACATGTGGAGGGGAATAATGTGGAACAAGACTCTAAAGACAGGAAGGGACTAAGCTAGGAAGGGCATTTTATATCTGATTCTAGTGGTAACAGAGCCACTAGAGGTCACTGAGAGGGCAGTGACATTGTCAAGCGGATAATTTAGGAAAATCACTTTGGTAGGATATGTAAAGGATGAACTGGAAAAACTAGAAGGTAAAAAAAAAAAAATAGTCCAGGCAAATAGTGAGAAAGATCTGAAACGGAGTGATGTCTAAATAGGTAGAGAGAAGGGCATATACATGTGAGAGATTTATGGAGGTAGAAACAAGTCAACAACGGGCTGGCTATACAGTTAGTGAAAGGAAAGGGGTGGAAGATGATACTGATGAGCCTGGGAAACAGGTAATAGGGAGGGTGGTGCTACCCTTGACAGCAATGGGGAAGTTGGGAAGAGGGAGGCATTTGGGGGAAAAAACAATGAGGTTTGTTTTGGACATGTTGTGTTTAAGATGCCTTAGGAACACCAAACGATTTGGAGAATGTATGTACGTGACTAGAGGGCAGGTTCTCTTTATGTTTTTCTCCCTTGTATTTCAAGGGCTTAGCAAAATTCGTTCAGTAATTTGGAGTAATTGGCATTTGGAGCTTAGCAAAGAGAATTGGGAAGCATCAATACAGAGATAATTAAATTTGTGGAGGCTGATGGGATCACCAATTGAGAGAGTGGAGACAGAGAAGCCAACCCTGGGTAAAGCCTTGGAAGGGACCAGTGGGTCATGACATAAAGGAGACAGAAGGAGCAGCTGAACAGGAAGAATAAAAAGAGAGCACTACCACGAAAATACAAAGAAATGAGAGGGTCCTGGAGAAGAAAATGATCAACCCTGTCAAATACCGCAGTGAAGTGAAAAGGAGAAAGATTCAGAAAAAAAAACAACCAGATTTGGTGATTAAGAAACCAATGGTTTCAGTTAAATGAGTTTAGATACCAAACTACAGAGATTTTAGCCAAGAAGGAAAAGAAACAAAGTAGAGGCACCTATACAAATGACAGCCCAATTATGGAATCTTAGGTATATAACACACAGGAGTAGTAGAGTGTTTGATACACCCAAAGAAAACAGTTACCAGGGCAAGGATTCACTATCTATAAGCTGTGAAAACTGGATAGCATTCTCCCAGAAATTAGATTTAAAGAACATTTCATACTATACACCAAGAAAAGCTCCAAATAGAAAAGAGAACTCAGATATTCAAAAGTACAAATTAGAGAAGGCAGAAATTACCTTTCAAATCTATGAACTGGGAGTGTTCATGAGTAATCAAGTGAAAGAGATGATCTCACACTCACATGCATACAAAATTTAGGTTTTTATACAGATCTTTTTTAAATTTTATTTTTATCTTTAGTTTCAAATTCTCTCCCTCCTACAACCCTGTCTCCCACTTACTGAGACAGTAAGATATATGATACATATTACGTTATACATATAAAGTGCAAAATATATTTCTGTATTAGCCAAGTTTTTAAAAAAAGTAAGAAAAATAAAGGAAAAAAATATGCTTCATCTGCACTGAATATATCAGTTCTCTCTCTGGAGGTGGAAAGCATTTTTCATCATCAGTCCTTTGAAACTCTGGTAGATTACTGTATTGATCTGAATTATTAATTCACAATTGTTTATCTTTATAATACTGCTGTCACTGTTCTTTTATTTCTACTCACTTCACATTGCATCAATTCATTTAAGTCTTTCCAGGTTTTTCTGAAACTATTCCCTTCATTTTTATAGCACAATAATATTCCACCACAACCATATAACATAAGTTGTTTAGCCACATACAAACAAATCTAGTGCAGTAAAAATTAGAAGGGAAACAGGTAACTGGGGAAAAAACCTTTGTAATAGGTTTCCATGACAAAGGTCTCACACCTAAGTTATAAAAGAACAAGACACTCCCCCTCTCAACTCCAGCCATCCTCTCTGGTTTTCCTTCCATATCTAGAACACTCTCCCTCCTCTGCTCTAACTACTAATCTTCCTGGCTCCCTTTAAGCTCCAACTAAAACCCAACCTTCTATAGGAAGTCTTCCCCAACCCATCAATTCTAGTGCCTTCCCTATTTTACTTACTTTCTAATCTTATGTATAGCTTACTTTGTATATATTTGTTTGCATGCTGTACACATCCACACCCACACACCCCCCCACATACCCACACACCTCTTCCCCCAGGTGGTAAGCTCCTTGAGGGCGGAGACTGTCTTTTGCCTCTTTTTATATCTCCAGCACTCAGCACAGTGTCTGGCACACAGCTGTGTGTGTTCATCCGTTGCCGAAGAAGACCATGCCAGCATAAAAATGATGACATGACTTGCACTTGACTTTGTTTTGAGTGAGGGAGGGCTGTGCAGGTCACCAGCCTCACTTCTCCTCCAGAGCTGTCTGAATCCAGTGACCAGATATTCATCAGGATGACTGGAGATGACCCAGGATGAGACAATTGGGGTTCAGTGACTTGCCCAAGGTCACACAGCTAGTGAGTGTCAGGTGTCTGAGGTGAGATTTGAACTCCGGTCCTCATGACTCCTGCACTGGTGCTCTATCCACTGCACCACTTAGCTGCCCTTAATAAATGTTTATTGATTAACTGACAGACCTAGTACTAGACCTATTAGACCAAAACTCCCAAAGAAATCAAAGGAAAAGGAAAAGAATCAATATGGATAAAAATACTGACAGCAGTCAAAAACTGGAGATTAAGGGAATATCCTCCTATTGGGAAATAGACATACAAAGTGCAGTATATGAATGTAATGGAAATTCTTTTTGTCATAAGAAATTATAAAACAGACAATTTCAGAAGAAACTGGGAAGGCTACTATGAATTACTGCAAAAAGAAGTAAACATAACTAGGAAAATAATATATACAATAATAACATTATAAAGAACAATTTTTGAAATACTTTAGAACTGTGACAAATGCAATAATAAAGCACAAGTCCAAAAGAATGAAAATGCAACATGTCACTCATTTCTTGACAGGGAACTGAAGATCTCAAAATGCAGAAAGTTATACATTTTGGAGATGATTAATATGAGAATTCTTTTGCTATGCAGCTAGCTATTGAGGGCTTTATTTTTCAAGTTCATTTTTTTAAATTCGATCAAAGGAAAGTACGAGAGACTTTAATTTTTAAAATACTTGTTAATAGAAAAACTTATTTTAATATTTTTAAAAGGAGAAAAAACTAATGACCAAATAGCTCACACTTCCTACATATGGCTTGTTTTCCATCAATGAGACATTTCAGAAATACTGGAAGAGAAACAAAAATTGTAGATACCAACAAAACAAAGACTAACATGTTCAAATGATGTATGTAATTTGTCCATGGCTGGTTAGTTTGCCTAGTTAGAATGAGCATAAAGCTAATGAAACCAAGGTCAGAAGTTCAACTGCCACATAATCCAATTAACTCTACTCTCTTCTCTTCTTCTTTAAGACTATATTCTTAACTATGACCAGCCAGAACACAAATGCACAGGGGAGTCACAACGCAATGCAAGTCAGCAATGGATCACTACAAATCCATCCAAACTGAAAAAGCTCTAGGTCACGTTTATATACAAAGGGTCATCTTTGTATACAAAGGGCAGCGCATCAATCACTGCAAAGAATAAGGTCCTGTGCAATAAGTGTTCTCTCTACAATGTTTCTAAATTACATCAAAGTCTGTGGTACCCCAGAAAGCATACTCTTTCTATGACACTAAGAATAGTTGGGGATCGGTGATAAAAACAAACAAACCGTATACTCAATATTACTCTGGTTTTCTATATAATGAACCAAACACTATGGATGAAATATTTTTAGAAAAAAAATTAACTGTCAAATTTACAAAGAATAAGTTCAATGGTGGGCAGGGAGGGTGAATACAGCATTTATTTTATCTCTGAGGCAAAATATAAAACATCATGCTGATTTTAGTAAAAGATATAATTCAAAATAAGTCCAACATATTCTCTATAAACAGATAATGGGTTTAATTCCATCTGCCATCTTATTGGAGCATAAAATAATTACCAAGTCAAAATATGTTTGCTAATAAACATAACTTCAATTTTTTCTCTGAAATTAAGCACACAAAAGTGTTACGAAAACTGTCTTGTTTTCACATGGCTTCAATCACATACTATTCTCATTATGGTCACTACACACATTTATGATATATAAATAATAAACAATTACCAAATAAAACAAGAACACTGAATTCCATGATAGAGCTGAAAAAAAGCTAACTCTTTTAACGAAAAGAAAACAAAACAGGAAATGGGTTGCAATGGCTTATGCAATGTGGTCTTGGACCATAAAATTGAATCTTAAAATGCTGTTGTATTAGAAACAGACTTTGTCTGTAAGTTAATTTATTACAAAAATGCTAACATGATTTTCAAATTACAACATCTGGTATGATTTTTTAAAATCAATATATACAAGTTGAAAAATTAGGGTGCCAATGTGATCATGAAATATTCTCAGTCATATCCTTTTTACTTATATAATGGTACAGAGATGAGAGTATTTTTACTGTGATCAAAACACCATATTATCATGGTCAAAAAAATAATAAAGAAAACTTACGATATTACACTTAAAATAAAAGCTCTAAAAACTAACTAAAAGTTTCAAAAAAAGATTTTCTCTGCCTAAAATTAGAGGTCTACTTCCTTAAGAGGGAAGCTAGGTGATGCATAAATAGAGTGCTAGACCCGGAGTCAGAAACACCCAAGTTCAAATCTGGCCTCAGACACTCACTGCTGTGTGACTCAGGGCAAATCACTTCATCCTGTTTGCCTCAGTTCCTCATCTGTAAAATGAGCTGTAGACTGAAATGGTGAACCATTCCAGTTATCTTTGCCAAGAAAACCCCAAATGGAGTCACAAAAAGTCAGACATGACTGAAAAACTGAACAAACCTTCTTAAGGAATTACCATTTACAAATCAGTCACAAAATAATATCACAAATTATATAAACTTCAGTATTCAACAATAATGCATGGTACAACTGTACATTTTATAAATAAAGTATAAGTACTCAGCATTTCAATGCAAACTGCATCTGAAGGATTATTATGAAATGCACACACCGAATGAAGTTAAAGTGTTCAGGTTTTAAACATTAATTTACTTTGACTATGTACATGTCAGAATGAAAGATTGCTGTCTGGAGTCAGACATGCAGTATTAATACTGAACACATGCATTCACTTCAGGTCAGCAGTCACTCCAACTCTACTTCAGCAGGTGGTAAAACTAACGTACTCATTAAAATGTATGTGTTACAAGGTTCAATATGGGTTATCTCTCCCAAACAGCTCTCCAATGGAGGTAGCCTTGAAACCTAAATATTAGATATGCTAGAACCAAGCTCTCTCTAATTGTCACACCTCTAGATAAAACTGAACTTACTCTAATAACTAACAAATTTGGCTGCTTTCATTAGTACCTTGGGAAATGTCAGAGATTTGAAGTCTGTGATTTTAGAAGCAGCTTTAAAATCCCCTGAATTAACCATTCATAAGACAGGGTATCATTTTGGATTCAAAGGCAAAAAAATGTGTATTTTCAACCAGAATGACTTACTACATTTCTTAATTAAGTAAAATTGTGTTTCTGCTTAGTTTTTATGAATACTCATTAGGATATTTTTATTTTTTGTACGATAATAAACTACACTTCTTGACACTAATGATATAAAACATAAAAAAAATCAGAGGATGGTTTATTTCAAATAGTTTTCTTAAAGTGAATTCTTTTAGATTCTCTGCTCACACGAAATAAAGTATAACTTTCCCCCAAAAGTCCAGACTCATTATCAAAGATTCTCTATTAAGGATCAAATAAATCATAGCAAGCCATCTCTAGAGCCTAAATGGAAATCACAGCTAATATTTACATAGGTCTTTAACACTTAGAACTTTCCTCATAAAAATACTGTGAGGTAGGAAGTACAAGTAACATCCTAAATTTTACAGTCAAGTAAATTAAGCCTTGGAGATCCTGAGTTACAAAACTATTATGTGTCAAAGTCAAGACATAAACGACTACTTTCTACTTTAACCACCTTTGTATTACTTCTACTTTCAAATAATCTAGTTAAGAGATTTATAATTTCCAAATATTCTATTCCTTAAATATTATGTCCAAAAGCTAAGGGTTCCATATTCGCATTTCTACTACTGATACTTTTCATTTTTCAGAATCCTGATGATCTCATGGATAAAGTAGTAAATTCTAATTGGATATTTCACACTGCTCAGCTTAAAAAATTATCTCATTTCTCTATTCCAATAATAGATAAGGGGAAAACAAAATAACAAACAAAAAGGAAAACCAACAGAAACAGGGAAAGAATGATTTTTTCATTACCTAGAATCAAAGTATTAAAGCTAAAAGGTCTATCAAAGGTTAATTAAGACAATCCACTCATTTTACAAATGAGAAAACTAAGACCCAAAGAAATTCAGTCCCTTTTTATGTTCATCTGTATAACTGGGGATAACAAACACTACTTGCCTCAGACAGTTTTTGTTGGATAATCACTATGTAAACTTAAAAATCTGTTAAAGTGAGTAATTGTTAGCCAAGATTACACAGCTAGTTAGTGTACACAGGTCTCATTCTCTAAGAAAAGGCAATGAGACAAAAAATGGGAATGGAGAAGAGATCAGTATAAATTAATTCCCTTTTCAAAGCATCCTGAATACAGATATCTCTTTGTGCATCAGGTGAGATGGATGCAAGCAAAATTTGACTATAAAACAGCTGGCAAAACGAATCATTGGATTTTGAGCCAAGTTAAGCCAGAAAATAGAGCCACAAGACCAAAAAGATGAAGTGACTTTGCCCAAATGCACACTTAGGTCACTAAGATGGAATATGAACCAAATGCTCCTGACTCTAAAACCACTGCTCTTGTAACTGTAAAATGATGTCTCCTTTCTCAGTCTTACTTTTTCCATCGGTTTCCATTTTAAAATCAAATTTCTGTTCACAAGCAAAATATACCCCAATAGCCTGAATGATAACTTTTGGTTGGAATCCAAGCCAAGCAAGTCTGTGGCATAATGGATACTGTATACCAGTATTATTGAGCCTTCTAGGAGTCATGGTTCTCACCTAACAACTTACATATCCTACTATTACTACTATTTAGTGAATGAAATGATCTACCCTAAAATTTCCACATCTTCAGCGGGTTAAGCTGTATTCATTCATCATCACAGGCAGCTTGGTAGACCATGAATAGAATGCTAGACCTACAGTCAAGAGACCTGAATTCAAATCTGATCTCAGACACTGGCCCCATGGGCAACTCACACAATCTCCCTCAGCCTCAATTTTCTCATCTATAAAATCAGGATGGTAGTAGTACTTACCTCTCAGGGATGCAATGAGGATAAAGTAATATATTTGTTAAGAATTTTGCAAACCTCCAATGTAACCTAGCTATCATCAGCCATCTGTTAGACACTTACTAGAAACAAGAAACTATGGTAGGTACCCAGAATGCAAGGATAATTAAGCTGTAGTCACTGCCTTCATGAAACTCACAACCTAGAAGAAAGGAGAACAAAGAAGGGAATAAAACATATAAAGTTACCCTGGTGCCTATTCTATTTAACATTTTTAACAATGGCTTAAGTATATTAAGCCATAGATGGAAAATTTATTTGATTAATAAATATCATGCTGGGAGATCTAGTATATTAATGAATAGAATTTATTTAATAAGATTTAAATTATTTTATTTGGGTTGTATTTAGTAAGTTGAAATTTAATGGGAACAAATGTAAAGTATAATATTTATGCAGGGGGCAGAAGAAGTGTGGTTACATAAGTCATGTGAAAAAGATCTAGGGGGTACTACTGGGATACAAGCTCAGTACTAGTCAGCATCATGTTATGGCAGCCATGAGGAATAATATCCAAAATGGGAGAAGTGGTAATCCTTGTCAAACCACATCCTGGATTGCAGGGTTCAGTTCTGTAGCTGTAGTCCAGAGACATGGGTTCTAAAGGTTTGTACTGGCAAGAACAGAAAAAAAAGGAAACAGATTCAAAATCTATTTCCAAGTTAGAATTGAAATATCTTAGTAATTAATTAAATATAGGCTGTAAGGAAGAGAGATGAGTCAAAGGCAACACTGGGGAAGGCTTCAGGGACTCAGTCGAAAACAGTGACAGAAATATAAATGCCTATTTTGTATATACTGAATTTGACCAGGACGTACTACTGGAGAAGTCAAGAAAGGATTTGGAAATTCAGGTCTGAAGTTCAGGAAAAGATCAGGGATGGAATATATATTTGAGAGTCATCTCTGTGTAGAAATAATAGTTAAATGGGTAAAAACAAATGAAATGCCACAAAATAGAATGTTTAGATACAAGAAAGGTCTGAGGATAGAATTTTGAGGAAAACCCACTTTAAGAGGCTGGGAAAAACCACAAGCAAAGGAGAGAAAATCAATTTAACAAAGTAAAAGTCAGGAAAAAAACAGAACTATGAACTAGCTTTTCCATTTATCAGTTCTACAAGTTCAAGGTTCCTATGTGGAGTTTGTTACACTGTGACATAATAGGAAGAGCACTGACTGTGGAGTCACAAGACGTAGGCTCAAGCACCATCTCTATGATTTACTGCCAGTCAGGTAGTCAATAAGTATTTATTAAGCATATACTCTGTGCCAGGCACAGCGCTCAGGCTACAAAGAAAGGCAAAAGGCAGTCCCTGCCCTCAAAGAGCTCACAATCTAAAAATGAGCTTGGGGAGAGGAGCAGCACCTAGTTAGAGAACACGATAATGAAATCCAGAGTACTGCAGTCAGATGGGAAACGTTTCAGGGTTGACATGATCTTGCAGCAGCAAGACGAGATTCTGACAAGATCCAAGAATACAGCCAGATGGGAAGTGATGAGATAGTTGCCTTGGGTACCCCCCCTAAAATGGAGGATTTGTGAAGAGCTCTCCACTGCCTACCCTCTCCAAATCAGAGGGAGGGAGCAATGCCAGGGCAAGCAGTACTGCAAGCGGTGAGGGTTTCAGGTTTACAATTTTCAGACTTTCCCAGGAAACACTTCATTTTCCAACAGCAGCTCTGCTTAGTTTCAATTCCATGAACATTAGGCCCCCTGCTCCCTGCACGGTACCTCCTCACACCCTCCATGATTCCCCATGCTCTTTTAAGTTTCTTTGTGTAAATCATCTTCTCTCATTAGACTGTAAGCTCCTTGAGGGCAAGGACTTTTTTTTCATTTGAACTCCCAACACGTCGCACAGCTGGCATATAGTAGGTTCTTAATCAATATTCATTTACTGATTTACTGAAGTGATCTTGAAGGATGGTGAAATTCTGATAAAGTCCAGGAGCACAGGCAGGTGGGAAGGTCTGATTTACTCAGACCGTGTGCAAGTCACTTAACCCTCTCAAAGCCTCTTTGAAAATATTTGTACAATTTCATTTTTAGGAAATAATTACAAATTATGAAGCACCATATAAATATAAGTTACTTGTTATCATTATTAGTGTTTCCTACTACTATTTTATATAGTAATCTTCCTTTAGCATCCATCGATAGAGAGAGAGAGAGAGAGAGAGAGAGAGAGAGAGAGAGCGCATTTATTAACCGATTACTATGTGCCAGTCTTTATGCTAAGTACCGGGAATATAAATAGTGAACTTAAAAAGATTCAATACAGTCAAAAGGTGGATTCTCATAGTTCTAGCAGAAATACTAATCAAACTGTTTAAAATTCTTAGTTTCTTGTGTTTTGTTTTGTTTTTTAAAAAATTTCAACTGCATGGCAGCCATGACAGAGGGGTAAGAGAGCTAGTCTCCAAGCCAGGAAGACCTGACTTCAAGCTGTCTTTGAAACATACAGGCCATTTGACTCTAGGCAAGTCATGGGACTTCCCAGTGTTCTAAGTAACTATCTAAGATTATAAATTGCAGAGAAGGTAAAGTCTAGCTGCAACTGGCAGAGGGTGTTTTTTCATTCCCCAGTTACCCATATGAAATCACAAGTCACATCTCTATCCCTATTCTAACTACAAACGTTCAAATAGATTTAGTTCCCTTCTGTTTATAATAGCAAGTTCAGTTCAAAAGCTGAATTGTTGTGATATCCATACCTCATGTTGAGAACAAGGTTTCAAGCTAACAAATTTGTACCCTTAGATCTGGACCTCAGGCCCTACAATAGTGTGTCAGCCTCAAGTTTCTCCCCATCCCAATTAATCTCACAGTCAGCTGTGAAAGCAATTTTTCCTACCACACAAGTCCAACTATGTCACTTTCTTATTCAATAAACACTAGTAGCTCCCTATTGTCTTTGGGATCCAATTCAAAATCCTCCATCTGACACTCAACGTTCTTCATTACCTTGCCCTCTCCTACCTTTCTAGCTGTCTTATGAGTAACTCCCTACCATATACTCTTCAATTCAATGACACTGGGTATGGCTTCTGGCAAAGAGAAAATCTCATACAATACTCTTGAGAGTCACCCTTTCCATATCATGAGGGTTAGAGAAGCAGCATCCCGCCCAGGTTGGAAAATCTACATAAAATTTTTGGCCCTCCCTTCATACTACAGAACCCTGAATTTTTCCTTTTTCTTTTTTGGGGCATTTACAGTACTTTATTGTAATATTTGGGTTAAATATTTAGCTAGAGACTCTGTGTCATCTGTGGCTTCTGCACTCCCATTAATTTCTTATGCTGGCCTGCGATATGTTGAAACCCCAATGGGGAAAGTTGAGATGTGGAAGGGATAACTGTATATTCTCCTTTATCAGAAAACAAAAATTTTGTTGTAGTATGTTGAGAAAGCTTTGGAAGAGAAAAAAATAGAATGGGCCTAGCCAGCTTACTACAAATAAAAGATACAGATAATATAGAGTCCATTTTTTAAAAAAGTAACAGGTGATTAGCACAAGAGACAGCAGACTGGAATATCAACCAAATTTCTGAAAATTAACCTAACTAAAGCTGATTTTCTGACATAAAGAATCAAGTTCTTCATTGATCTGAACTATAGATACAAAGACAAATTGTTAAATGCTAATGGTCACTAGTTGCCTAGGATACTTTTCAGCTTCAATTGTATTTCTTTTTAGGAAAAACCTGAAGCTATTCTTATGCTTAACTCTATGATATTCTCTTATCTACAGTTTTAAAAAAATTAATAAGTCTTTGTAGGTTTTTTAAAATAAGTTAATAAGACCAATGACCCAACTCTCTCTAATTAAAAGCTCACAGAACTTAGAATGCTATTTGCAATGAATGTTCAGATGTAGCGGTCTTATTAAAACTGTCACTTTTATTATAATTTCCCTCATTATTAACACATGTTTAAAGAAACTGATTCTATGATTCGTTTCTCTTACTCTTTTCCAGTTCCTGATATAGGACACAGAGTTGCAAGGTTTAAGGTGGATCACCAACTAAGAAGGCGATTGAAATTAAAATGGCATATGACAAACTATATCTCAAACACACAATAAGGTTATCACACAATAAGGTTATCACACAATCTGGAGTCACCAACATAAATTATTAGATGTTATTAATAAGGCATATATTATAAAGCTTCTAAGAAAAACAGGGAAAAAATTTTATTGTATGCATCTTTTTTATAATTAAAAAATATTCATTATACATTAATAATATTGTATTGCTTAAATGAAAAATATTGCTATGATAAGTGTTTTAATCACTCAATCTGTACCTTGAGAAGAACATCAGTCACATAGAGAATAGAGAAAAAAAGACTGTTAAATTAATTTTTAAGAAGTCTTCCTGCCTTCTCTATGTAATGTGAAGAATCTAAGACCAAAAAATATAATTCTGAGACTTATTCATTGCTTTTTCACTTTCCACCTTATCCATGAGATTTTAGCTTATTTTGAAAATCCCATTATTTCACTGGACATAATAACTCTCATTACAGATAGATGTTTTCTTTTTAACTAAAAAAGAAGTTAATGGTTCATCCTACCCACTTCAGGAATTAAAACTGCATTCCCAATATTTCCAAAGAAACTGTTCCATAATCTTAAATCCTTAAATGCATAAAAAAAATAAAATTTTATATTTAGCTTTTAAAAAATATGCCAAAATATCAGAAGAAAATTTACTTTCCATAAGATAGCTTTTAGATGTTTTAATTATTGATAAATAAAGCAGACTTCTTTCATATGCATACAATTGGGAATGGCTACTTAGAACTCAGAACAAACTCAATTGTTTGAATATAAATTGGTATTATACTCAAGATAGAAACAACTCAACACAAGAAAAACATTTTCTCAACATCAAGTATATTTTTCTCCCTCCAATCAAATTATATGCATTTAACAATACTAAAACAGTCAATTCACAGCTAAAAGGACTTTCTATAGATAGGACACACAAAAAAAAAAAAACAAAAAAAAAATATCTTCTAAAAAGTTATATTTTTCAAAATAATGAAAGTAGCAATAGCTGAATTGTATAAATCCTCTTGGCTAGAAATGTCTATAATCAATATGCCAAACAGTCTCAAGAAAAATCCCTAAAAATTGACTTAGCTTTCCCAATTTTATCACATCAAAACAGAATGGTGAAGCTTTTGATAAAAATAGCATAGAAGTCCTTGGAACTTTCTACTTCTGATACATCAGCAGGAAGCACCAGTTAATGCTATTTATATAATGAAAAACAACTACATAGTCACTCCAATTGGGCACAGAAAACCCTAATCACATGGCATTACTGGAATGAAACAGTGGATAGAGGACAAGGCCTGGAGTCAGGAAGACTCATTTTCCTGAGTTCAAATCTAGACTCAAGTACTTATTAGCTGTGTGACTCTGGGTAAGTCACTTCACTCTGTTTGCCTCAGTTTCCAATAAGCTGGAGAAGGAAATGGCAAACCACTCAGGTATCACTGCCAACAAAACCCCAAGTAGGGTCACAATGAGTTGGACAGGACTGTTTCATCATTATGCCAAGGAACTATGCTTGCACGTTATCTATTCCACATATGGTCAGCTAATTTTCTCATAACAGTAGAGGAAGTATTATCTCAACATTTTCAAATATAAATGATTTTATAAGCTATAATTTTCACATTATTTTTCAGCATTCTTTAACTAGGAAAACTATTTACAGACCCTAGATATTAATATATTACTTTTATTTTGCCTCTGTCAATGAATAAAATTTCAGCAATGAATGTCTTTAAAATGTGTAGGTGTGCTTTTATATCTGGAAATAATAGACCCATTATAATAAGCCTTGCATGTGACATCAAAATCATATAAATTCTTCACTTATGGCTATTATATTTTATCCACAGGATGAAAACCAACATTTTGAGCTACATAGAAGCAATTACATTATCCTGAAACATAAGCTATCAAACTTCATACAAGATTTTGGTTTTATCAATCATTATATGGCAATCATCCACATAATTGTCTTTGAAATTTTGATTCTCTGACGTTAAGTGAATTCCTGAATCACGTCAAATTTAAATCAAATACTGACACTGACTCCTTAAGTCATACCTAGTCTCAGTAACAAAACAGACAATTTAGTGTCATTTTTTTAAATGTAATTTTGTAAAAATAATGAATTTGACAGAGGAAAAGAGAACAACAGATTCTAAGAACCACCTAAATTGGGCACCAAATGTTGTTAAACAGTGCCACCTTTTGGTCATGTTAGGAACTGATAGTTTTCACCAAAACAAAAATGTTTATGTTGTTATTAAATACACGATTAAGCCCCTTGGGCCACCTAAATTTTGCATTAAACGCTTTATATGTGTGTATATAACCTTTGATATATAATAATATAGCCTATATACATCTGTACACACACATATATATATATTTATGAAATACAGAACTATGTTTTTAAATAATTTCTTATACCCATTTACAAGTTTTACAATTAAATTATAAAAATAAGATTTTAGTAAATTTCACTGACCATATTTGCAACTAAAATACTGCCCAAATAGGAATAAAAATATTTTAAAATGTAACAAAGAGAATGTGTATATAAACACACACACACACACACACACACACATATAGAAGTTAAAATAAAATATTGTTCATAAAAATTTCCCTAGCTTTTACTTCATGGCCCACACTGAGGGACTGAATTGTAATAATTTTAGTGAAATTTTACTATACCATGTAATCATCTCTCAAATATTAAGGAAATGAAAGGAAGCCTTCATAAAGCTCTTAAATCACAAAGAAACTTATACCACTATGCATCACATTAAAAGCTAGCTAATAACTGAACTGAAGAGAAGGTTAGGATGAGCCTATAATAAAACATGAGGAAAGGACAAGAGGGAAAAGAAAGTCAGAAAGATGAATCATAAATACTGCATGAAGTGCTGCAGATGCAATGAAAAACAACCCAACAATTGAAGTCAGTAATCATTAGGCATTAAGTTAGAGGCTTATTCAATCTACAGATCAGTCATTTCCTTGTTTTTCTTATCTACTTTTTTAGTGTTTGTTAAACACATTCAACAAATAGCACGAAGTTTAAGAAGGTGTGAAAATCTACCAATTTTGAGATATGGAAATATATATATTAGCAGCTCTTATTCAGTAAATGAGACTGAAACCAGAAGCAATTTTTTTTTTAGAAATTCTATTGTCTCCAACATTCCCTTTCTTCCATTACTAGGGGTTGTTTTCCAGTAAGAGAGAAAAGCTTTTTGGATTTTCTTTGGGAAACTAATTTCACTGCACTATTTCAAAGTGGCTGAAAACTAATTTTAAAGTTTTTCCACTTTAAACTGTAGAGGAAATGGGAGAAGGGGAGACTGAAGGGAAATCATTCTTGTTCCTTTTTCCTCTCAGCTCAGTTGTTCCTGCACAGGGAGGGTTACCACTTGTAAGGAATATCATTATAAAGAATCTTGCACTGGTAGAGTGTCAGATTATATGAGATACTTCAATTCATGTACTGCTTATTACTATAAATAATTAAGAGCTGTGTCATAAAAAATATTGCCCAAGATTTAGACACAGATGAAGACTCACATTAACAATCTTAAAATTACATTTATTCAGTCTCATTAAAATGGAATTGATGCAACAGTAGATAAAGGAGAAAGTTATTTAAATAAATGTGTATATCTTTGCAAACAAGACCAAGTGAGGGACAGAGCTCAGAAATATGTTTTACCGATTTCAAAGCAAGAGCATCTGAGAAAGTGAATATGCTTTTATTGTAAACATATTTAGATACAATGTAGCATCTTCTCTAAATCTGACAAGTTTCCTATAGTTGTATTAGTGATATTGGGGGTTATTTACTGTATATATTGGAGGTTTGTCAGTGAGAACTACTTCCTATTTAATAATGCAGATTCTATTACAAATTACCATTTCTAGTCTAAACTAAGCAGCTGCTACATAGTTGTTGAGAAAGCAATTCTCAATGTTTCAAGCAGTTGGCTGTTTTACAACAAACCTTCCCATAGCAATGCAGTACACTTCTGCCTCTATGCTCTTATTCTACAGCCCAAGCACCAGTAACCAGGAAACAAGTTCTATGTAATAAACAGAATAAATCATACCCACCCCCAAGATCATATTTTGAAATTTAAGAATACCTGGCATTTTGTATGTTTTGTATGTAAGGGCTATATATGCCTTGAAAAAATAAGTCTCTTTACCTAGACACATTGCTAAATGGACAGGGATTAGTGAAAGCATCTGTTATATAAAATTCCTTTCAACAAAGTAATAAACACACATCAGCAAAATGTTATTAGTATAGGCTCTTAGCCAAGATATGGCAATAGCTTCATCACATAAAACAGGATCTCATGAAATTGATTAAAATGATATTCTACAGCTATAAAGCAGTGTCACTGCCATTTTATCTTGACATGTGATAGAGAAAGGTTAATATCCCATTTTACAGGTAGAAATGCTGAAGTCCCAACACGGCCTGACATGCTGAAATGTAATGTGGTACAAATGGAAAGGCACTGGATTTAGAGTCCCCTCTGTCACTTACTTAACTGTGACTGCTTTGCAGGAACTGCTTAGTCACTTGCTTATTACTGATTGTGGGCAAGTCCCTTCCACTGTTTGGGCCTCAGTTTCCTCATTGGAGTAGGTACCTCTAAGCTCCCATTCAGCTAGAACTAAATCTATGGTCCAGTATCACGATACTGACAGAAGAGGAACACACTGTCACCAATCCAACAGCATACCATCTGCACAGGCAGAGGGCAATACCCAACACCCTTCTATTACCATGTCATGACCATGAGCAGGAGCAACGGTGGTGCTTTTTATTAAAGCATTCCAACCTTCTACCTTAACCCAACTATACCTCTAGGGACCGAAACAGGAACAATAACCTGACTTTCCCTCTCAAATACATTCTGAGGAGATGACATGTACACTAAAACATGACGCCTCTAAAATAGTTCAATTTCCTCAATTCTCCTATTGGTAATTCTTAAAAAACTAGAAAAGCCAATATATCACAACAAAATTAATGAGTATTTTAGTACGTTATTGGGAAGTATATTTGTAATGTGAAATTAACTCTTGTTATGCAATGTTATAATTTTACTAGATCATGTAATGTAATGCTGCCATCTGTTGATCCAAAAAGATGTAGCACATTCTCTGATGTAACTAGGATTGTCAAAGAAAAAAAAGCTCTCAGGTTATTTTACTATTTCAATAAATTAATTTAAGAAAAAAACTCAAGAAAGTCCATCTTAAAAGCTAATTAAGCTTTGGAATTCACTTCCAGACAACAAATAAGTACTTATTTGAAGAATACCAGGAATATAGGTCCTACCACTAAGCTCTTACCTTCTATAAAGTAACACATATACACAAAGAGCAAGAACAAATAAAAAGTGATTTCAAAAGGAGAAAACTAACTGGGGAAAGTGGGAAAACTTAGAAAGAAGCAAAGACCCGGAGCTAGAAGAAGCACCAAGTACAGCTCATGGACCACTGAGACTGAACAGTACGTGTGAAGGGAAAAAAAAGTGATAGGAAAATGAGATAGGTGCTTGTTCAAGAAGGGCTTTAAATGCTGGAGAATTTTGTAATCTTTCTGGAGACAATATAGAACCACTGAAGATTACTGAGTAGGGGAGTGACATGGTCAGAACTGCCTTTTTGGAATATCAATTTGGCAGCTGTATGAAGGATGAATTAGAGAAACGTGTGAATAAAAATAAGATGAATTAGGAGGCAACAGTCCTAGGGGAAAAAAGGACCTCAAAAATCCATTCTTTCAAATAGTTCAGTAGCACAACTCCATAATGCCAGAATAACAGACACTACAAAACAATATGCATTAACCAAAAATGGCAAAACTCCTGAACTTTGTTAATATTATTTCAATGTTACAAGGAACTCAGACATTAAGGAAGCTTTTGTGATTTCAAAAAGGTATAAGTCAATAAATAACATGCAAACTTGTTATTACAAAATCATCTTGATACTCAAATCACAAAAATGGAAGTGAAAGATTTATCAATGGTCTTAAAAATATAAGGAGTGGCTATGAAAAAAATGAACTTCCTGTTCTACATCTCCATTAGGGAAAAAGAAGAAAAAATGTGATTCAAGTGCATCAGAAGAGATGATGTATGAAAATTTAATGACTGTGAAAGCTAATACTGGGATTATCGATTTACTGAATGATCACTACATCCTGAGTACCACAGTAGGTGTTGAGTACTGAGGGGTATCATTAAGTCTTCTATAAGATTTTTAAAACCAAGATGATCTAGTGCTTAGGAAGTGGAACTGCATTATATCTTAATTCCTTTAGAAATTTATGATACTAATCTCTATATGTAGATTACTTTCTAGTAATAATGGCCACATCTGCTTGGTGCATTTTTTTAATTTTACTGTTTATTTGTGTGTTTTACAATATATAACATTCAGTTCAGCGCAAAATAAAGAACAATGTCCCACAGCAATTTGTTATTTTAAACATGTAATTTCACGCTTCATAGAATGATGAAAACAAGAAAAAATTCTAAGATCAATAAAATGAAAAAAAAATTCTATATTTTAATGTTCCACTAAAAAAAAAAATGGAAAATGGTGCCTAGCAATAGATACATATTTTCAGTCTAGTTAAGGAGATCACAGTCCATCATTTTTTATTACACTGATGAAATGTCTAAATCTTTAGAAGTATAACATCAATTAGTATCATTAATTCACAAATAGTTCATAAAATAGAGGCAATTCACAAAAAATTCAGTATGTAGAACATAAATATTCGTAAATTTGGATACAAAATCAGAGTGAGTTTGAATTTTACAAAAGAGTCACTGTTAGGGATTATTTCCTTCTATCTTCTCCAGCTGCTAACCCAGTGTCCTGGGCTTAGTAAAGTACTTTATGGATGCTTAATTGATTTCAGACCTCTTCGTTCCTCCTTGCAAAATCTTCTAAGACAGTTTTTAAGAAAAAAGTTAATTACGGAATAGGCTTATAAGCCTCATCCATGTCAGATAATGTGATTATTAGTACTTAGGTTACTTGCTTTTTAAAAACAAAAACTGTCATAACTCCTTAATTTTGGCTGGCATAAGCAATGAATATAAAAATGCAGCTGTGAATGATACACCTATAATTCAATCAGGTCTACAATACCATCAATATCAGACAGGAATTTTTTGGCAAGTTGTATGCACAGAACCTCTGGGAACACAACTTTCAAAATGTGAAAGCATATTTTTAATCTCCATTATTGTCAATTATAACACCTATTTTTCCAACAACTTCCTTACTATAGAGCCATTTGTGCATTTGGACAATGAACTGCTAATTACATTCTTATTATGAATTTGACAGCAACCTTTTAATTATTTATTTGAGAAACCAAAGGTTTATTTTTATGCAATCTCCATTTTTAAAGCACATTTAATACCTATAATCGTTGCACATCATCTGTAACTTAAAAGCAACCTGTATTTTACTTTACTTTCCACCATTCCCAATCTACTTTCCTCAACAACAGCGAAAGATGGCATGGAGAGCAGATCTTCTTTACTCAATTCCTCTAAGAGACCACAAAGGGAGTTCTCCTTGCTCAGGCTAGCCATTCCAGTATTCCAAGTGTACGATTCCCATCTCATTCATCTGTAACACAAGGTCTGGTGAAAAAGACCAGCTAGTGAATGTATTTACTGTATCCACCCCAATCCCATACTATTTACTTAAATGTATATTCTTTGGCAGCATACGATAATCAGAAATGCCATATATGCTCAAAATTCTCATCTTAAGCCCCTCATTCATTCGTATTCTCTCTCTCTCTATATATGGTATGTGTGTATACACACACACGGTACATATATGTATGCACACACACATACACATACACATATACATATACATATATATGTGACAATCCTAGCAGCAAAATTCTTATTTTGAAATATATATTCTCTGCCAACAGAAATAGTTGGGGTATATTATGGAGTTTCTTTTTGTGGGGCGGAGGTGTATAGAAAAAGGCAAAATTCCCAGAGACAGCAGAAAAGTATATGGTATAAAGTAGGTTAACAAACCTGCAAATTGTGTTCCTCCCTTCCTTCACCTCCACTAAAACGCCAGAGGGAATAATAATAGACTAAGAAGGTTATATACCACTATACATTTCTATGCCTGATTTTGAAGATGTGACATAAGAAGAGTACTTCCAGAAATTACTAAATGATATACAAATGTTTACCCTAGTACCAAAGGTAGTAAAGACAAAGATGCCAAAAGCTACAAAAAATTGATTTGATTATGGTATGATCAGCTAGAATGTCTCAAAAACAATCTCAATGAATTCCAGTACGGTGAAAGAATATGAAGTTAAATTAGTTAAAACTATACTAATAGCACTCATTAATTTTATTTAGTATGAATACCTGGTCACCATTCTTTAAATAATATCAAGAAGAAACAAATGGGCTGTTATTTTGAGAAATTATATTAAGAAACTAAACAAAGACATACATACATACATACCATGGTTGTATCCAACTAAAGCACTTCTGTCAATCTAACTCCAAACACTCCAATCATAATTGCCTTTCATTATTCATCAGGCAAAGAACAAGGTTTTTGAGCTCTTAAGCGCTATACAGCACTAGCAGAAGCATTCAAAGTTATAAGGCATATGTGTGTGTATATATGAATTTATAACAAACTAGGTTTCCCGTTGAAAACTACCATAAAATTACACAAGTAAATATAATATGGTAAGGATAATGGAAAGACCCCTGTGTGCTCTAGAAAAATAGAAGAAAGTGAGAACACTTTCTGTGGGAGAAAAATTAGAGAAGGTTTCATGGAAGAGGTACCCAAGCTGAACCTTGAAGGAACAGCCTACCCCAATGCAGAGAAACCAGAGATGGTAGTGCAAGATCAAGAAACTTCTATCAGTCTCATTTGGAAAGAATGAACAATATATGAAGAGGAACACTGGGAAATAAGGCTGAAAAGGTAAGTTGGAGCTGGACTGTGAAGCATCTTAAATGCCAAATTAAGATGTTTACATTTGGTCCTTTGGGCAGTAAAAAAACAGTGAAGGTTTTTGGGTTGGATATTAACTGTCAGAACGATACATTAGGAAAATTATTTTGGCAGCTATGTGTAAGGATTCAAGAAAATGAGGATGTTTAGCCTAAATAATTGAAGACTCATGGGAACATCATATCTGTCTTAAGGTCTGTAAACAGCTGTTGTGTAGAAGAGAGCTGAGATTTATATTCTGTGGCCCTGAAGGAAAGAAGTGGTAGCAATAGGTGGAAATTACGAGAACAAAAATTTAGATCTGACATAAGAAGTAACTTCATAACAATTAGAGCTACCCAGAAGTGGAATGGGTTGCCTCACAAAATGGTGGGTTCCCGTCACTGAAAGTCTTCAGAAAAAAGACAGCATGACCACTTGTTGGATATGTTGCAGAAAGGATTCTTTCTGAAGTATGGATTGGACTAGGTAAGTCAGTAAAGTCTCCTCTAACACTAAAATTCTGTGACAAAGGATGAATTTCAGGGGTAAAAGATCTGGGTCTAGAAGAACATTACATTCTTTGTTATAAGGGATATCTCCTTCTGGAAACGTGGGAAAGAGATACAGTGAAATATGTATATGACCAAAAAAACCCAAAATACATACTTTTTTTTTTTAAGTGGGAAAAAATACTATTTCAATAATCTATGTCACAGATGATGAGGATCTAAATTAGAGCTGTGTCAGTGTAAATGAAATAGGGATGATATGGAAATAAAATAGAGAAAACATGACCTGTGATGAATGCAGATGGAAGGAGGGAGCAGGAATAGTCAAAGATGACTCCAAGGTTTCTGAGTCAGAGCTATAGAAGAATAACAATGTATTCAATAGGAATAAAAAAGCTGGAAAGAGGGACAGGATTATTTGGGGGGGATGGGAGAGGAATTTGAAATACCAGTAGGATATAAAGGTAGAGATGTTTAGCAGGCCTCTGGAGATATAAAATAAACTCAGGGAGAGAGTAACTTAGAGGTATAAATCTGGAAGTTACCTGCAAAGACAACACAAGAATCTAAAAGGAATGTTTGAAATAATCAAGGAAGAGAGAAGAGAGAAAAGGGGTCATAAGGTAGTCTCAGAGAAAGAAAATGGAACTATTAAAAGAGAAAAAAGGAGCACTCAACGGAGAACAAGAAGAGAATTATGACTTCCAATTAGAGTTTCTTTAATAGTATACACACATAGTAAATACATGAACTCTCTTTAACTATCTAATTTATGTAGATTTGACTACAAAGGTATCATTCCATAAACATACAACGTGTACACAGTTTAAGAATTTAAATGGCCAGTTGCTGAAACCTAAAGATATTTCCCCCCCAACCAAAAAGTTGATACTATAGTTATGCTTAAGATGTGTAACTGTAAAATAAGACTTTAAACAAATATACAAGAAGTCTACCTCCAAATAAGTGATCTTTTAGTTACTTTAGAAGACAATATACTCATTCCCATGACACTGCCACTGGTCAAAACATCTGTAAAAATTTCTCCTTTGGAACTGGCTTCAGAGTTAGATTACAAGTCAAAGAAGAAAAGTGGTCTCACTGCTTTGTAGTCACATCTCATCTTTGACTAAAAATCAGTTACCTAACTGGACAATAAAATCACCTTGGCTTCAAATAAATTTTAGCTATTTTAAAAAATTAACTGTAGCCCCAAAGGACAAATATTTACTACCCCTAAAGAAAATTAAAGAACCAATTTCAAGGCTACCATTCCAAAAGAAGTTTCGAATATACTTTAAAGAATGAAGAAACATTACAATGAGAGTAAATATAGCTTTTTGAGGTGACTACTCTGAAAGAGACAGTCAGAGATATAAAGTCTGGTGCTTGATTTTCTTTTTAAAGTCACTTTATTTTATAGTTACACCTCATACTTTAGCTGTCTGTATAAACATTCATCAACTCCCCAATTTTAAAAAGGATGTATTTCCTGGAAGACTGCATGAGTGAAAACTGAATCTAGTTCAATGAAAGCAGCTAAAGACATCCTGTTTCCTGAAAGTAAACTAAGAGAATTCAAAGAGCCACTACCAGCATTAACTAACCTCATGAAACTCCTAAGGGGATAACCATCTTCCTAACTACTTAGATCTGAAAGTTTAACCTGTTTGTACAAACAATGTAATACTTTATCCACCTAATCCTTCCCACTTTACCACCACCTTCACCTAAAAGTAGTAAAACTTTCTCCAATGATACTAAATACAATAGCTTAACTGTCATGAAGTATTCAAGATAGTATGATAAAAATTAAGTACATTGTATTTGCATTTTTGACTAGTACATCAAAAGCACTTTTAAATGAGATGGCTGATTATTAAAATATTATAGTAAAACACATTATAAAATATATGCATTACAAAATAAAGTTCCAATTATCCATGATAATAAAGGAATCCAGTGGCATGGATAAGCCTAAATTACTCATATTTAGTTTAAGAATACATTATGATTTCCATGAAGCTAATTTAACTTCCTAATTATGTTTACTTAACCTAATATTAGTCTTAGTTTGCATTCTCTGTATACATATATTCAAGGATGAATGAAAGAGAGAAGTTAGCCTGAGATTAAAAATTGACCATGTATAATCCACAATATAGACAATCAAATGCAAACAACAATATTTTTTCCCTTTCACTTTTCTCAAAAGAATGCAAATCACAGAATTAAGAATTAAATTTGTTGTATATCACTGGTACTTAACATATAATATGCAATAAACACATGAGGACAGATATTTCATATCAGACAGAATTAGGAGCATAAAATACATAGGGCTGATTTTTAGATTATAGATGAAAATAAATTAAATGGTGCTTTAAGATTTCTCTAACATTTCTAACTCATAAGGAAAAAAATTCAAAATGCCTTTTCCTAAAGCTGAAACGATACCATTCAAGTTGAATTGTATATGAACATTTATAAAAACCAGTCTGGATAATTAGTCTGTGCTTGCTGAATCAAATTAGAAAGTAATACTTAGGACAAATAAGCATACCACAAATTCAGCTAAGGCCAATACTGAGAGCTTTTGTTTTTTTAAACCTATTATTGGTCAAAAGCATTTAAAATATTTTTTGTTAAGGGATATTTTCAACTAAAGAACATGTTAGCACAAATCCTGATACTAAACTAGACATAAGGAAACTTTTAGTCAGGAAAAGCCAGTTGGTTACTTCAAAAACATGTTTTTGTTTTGTTTTTACCCCCAGTTCAGCAGATGTCTGAATTTGACCAAGACATTCCAGAATGAGGAAGAAAAGTAATTGTGTTCTATTGTAATTAAAAATCACTAAGCTATAACATCTTTTGCCCCTGAAACTAGAACACAGCTAACAATGACAAGCATTCAAAAAATATTATAGTACTGACTATATTACCTGTTATTTTGTATCCATAAGCAGCTAGTTGACCAGCCATATATTCTCCATCTGAATTATTGTGAGAACAACCCCATGTCCGTATCCAAATTTTCTGAACACCAGGAATAGTACTATGGAGTAATTAGAATGCAAAACAGTCAGGTGAAATAACTTCAAATCAAAATCCAATAGTCAGTCCACAAGAACCAAAACTGCATCTGCCCAATTATATTTATTTCACTCCATACACTATCTACCAATTTACTCCATACACTATCTACCAATTCAGATCATATACATCAATTACAGCCATAAACACTAACTCCTGATTGAAATCTTCTGCAAATAAAGATTAACTTTATTCTAAAAATCTCATTTATAATGTCTTCTGACTTTTCCCTTCTAATTTAAAAAATATTTATCTTATTACCATTATCAAAGTGTTACAATTAAGTCCAGGTCTTGAAAGTACACATACAAACACTGGTAAAGGACAAAATTATTTGAGATGCCACACTAAAGAAGAAAATCAAGTAAGTGCATCTGATATACTTTGTAGCATATTTCTGTGACACCAGCAACTGACTATATTATGACTTATTAATAATAAAACATTACATAAATGATAGCACTAAAAAAGAAAAATCCTACCAATATAATTAAGGTTTCACATTAACAAACCTTCTCCTTATGTAAACAAAGGATTCTAAAAATGAAATTTTCATGCAGAACATTTATTCTCAAATTTAGATGGCACTAGTCTAAATTTAGATATTAAACACTGCTTTTCAAGATGATGTGAATAATTTCACAATCAAAATCCATGTAAATATAAAAAATGCAAATTAACACTAAAATGGAAAAATTTTTAAATAAAATTTGTTTGCCTAAAAAAAAGGCAATCCCACAATACAAATAAATTTACCTACATAATTCTAGTAAGAAATTATAACATGGAATATCACGTTTACTAAGCTATTTCTTCTACTTTTCAGTATTGCAGGAATTTTCTGAAATTATTTTGAAAAACTTTGAAATGCATCAATTACTTTACACATTAAAAAGTAACCTTCATTTTCCCAGTCCCCATATAGCTTAAATTCAAAACAGAAATGGCCACATTATTAATATACATTAGCTGTATTTCCTATTTTTCTCACAAAACTGACAACACTAACCTATCACTTGGTGGACGATCTTCCTCTTGCAAGCATGTTTGGCTATGACGTATCCGCACCTTTGGAACAAGGCTTCTTCTTGAAAAATATCTATCACGAGGCTTTGAATCTTCTCTTGACACAATATCTTCTATGTCTTCAAGTGGTGAATCACAAGGTGCAGCAGGCATCTTCTGTGTAAGATAAAAAGATAATCTAAAATATAACTCAGATGTAGCATTTTTCCCATAACAAAAAAGAGCACATAATTATAATTCACAGTGTATAGATTTACAGATGAAAGGACCTTGGGAGGTAGTCTTTTCCACTCCTTCCATACTTCCACATAGATATATTAAATATCCTTTCATTACACAGCAAACTACCTGTATAATAATCTCAGAAAAGTCACATAATCTTTTAGTGCTCTAGGTCAGAGATATCAAACATGCAGGTCACAACACTCCTGAGTGTAGCCTGAACCAGATTAAAATGTAGTTGGGAATATTTAGCCAAATAAATAAAAATGGTAACAGATATGCAATATTACGTTTTAAGACTAAGACAATATATGGCCCACAGGCATCCTTAAGAGCGATTTAGGGGCCCTAATTTCTATTTGACAAGACTCTAAGTTGCTATATTATTAAATAGCATTTCCTTAATGGGGAGCTCCCTACAGTGCCATGAAATCACAGGTTCAGTTCCTATCCTTAGCATAACATAATTTGAGCATGAGTCAGTCAGTCAAAAAATATTGAACATCTACTGTGTGCCAAGAATTGTGCTAAAAGCTGGAGTTGCAAAAGTGACACACATGGTCCTTGCTCTCAAGGAACTCATAATCTAATGGGGGAGAAAATATGTATACAAATAAGATATATACAAAATAAATGGAGATAAATGACAGAGAGAAGGCACAAGCATTAACAGGGATTTGGAAAGGCTTCCAGTAGGTGGGATTTTAGTTGGGACTTGAAGGAAGCCAGGATAAGCAGGAGGCTGAAATGAGGAGGGAGAACATTCGTAGTGGAGGGACAGCCAGAGAAAATGCCTGGAGTCCAAAGATGAAGTATCTTGTTCAAGGAACAATTATTAGGCTGTAAACTCCTTGAGGGAAGGTACTATCTTTTGCCTCTTTCTGTCTCCCAGAGCTTAGCATGGTGTCTAACACATAGTAGGCACTTCATAAATGTTTCTTCATTGATGGAAGAACAGCAAGGTCAGTTTCACTGTGGATCTCCCAGTGTATGGGAGGCTATAAGCTCTAAGACTAAAAGAGCAGGGGAAATTAGGTTAGGAAGGGTTCTGAACACCAAAGAGGGTTTTATACTAGAGCCTGGAACTGTCGTCACTGGACTTTCCTGAATGGGGGGAAAAGAGGTGCTAGACTTGTGCTTTAGGAAAATCACTCTGATTTTTACCACAGTAGTAGCAATGTCAGAGAAAAAGGGGCATGTATTAGAAATATTCCAAAGGTAAAATTGACAGATCTTGGCAAGTGATTGGATGGGAGAGAGGACAGCAAGAGAGTGAGGAGTCAAGCCTGGATAACTAGGAGGATGGTGACACCCTAAACAGTAATAAGGAAGTCAGGAAGAAGGAAAGATTTGAGGTAAGGACAAGGAGTTTGGTTTTTAATATGATGAGCTTAAGATGTCTATGGGACATCCATTTTGAAATGTCTAATAGGTAGTCAGAGATGCAATTCTGGAGACTAATACGAAGTTTAGACCTGAATAAATTAGCAAAGATAATTTACTCCATGGAAGCTGATGAGATTACTAAAGGACAGGGCAAAGTGAAGAGGGCCTAAGACAGAGAGCCCTATGAGACATCCATTCTAGATGAATATCCAAAAAAGGACATTGAGAAGGAACTGTCAGATGAGTAGAAGAACCAAGAGTGGTGTCATGAAAACCTAAAGGAAAAAATAGAGTATCAAGGAGAAGAGAGTGATTGACAGTGTCAAAAGCTACAGAGGTACATAAGGATAAGGACTAAGAAAAGGTCATTAGTTTTTGCAATTAAGAGATCATTAGTATGAGTTTCTTAAATAGGTCTCTGATATGTAGAGACATATGTATTTATTTAATCAATACTAAAACTACATTTGATGACAGTATCCATCTGACAGTTCTTTGGGCCTGACTTTAAAAACATTTTGCTCCTCCCTATTTATACTCACAAAGATTTTTTGATTCTTCCTAATTCTCAATTTCTGGATATCTCTCTCTTCTAAGTGACTCCCACCTGCATCCTGGACTTATTATTAGTATGTTCTTTCCTCTAATTCTTCTACATTTGCTTCCCATTTGGATTTAATATTTATAATCACTGTCTATAACTACTGACCTATATTCCCCACAAATTTTATCTTTCTATTCCACTACCATCTAAAATAAACATGCCCAAAATATAGTATGTCAAAATTTTGTCCCTCAAGCTTTCCCTCTAAATTTACATTTAATACAGGGAAGAGATGAGCACTAACAGAGCATGATGCCAGCTGATATTCATGTGACCCTCTTACCCCCACCCCACAACCTCCTTTTTGACCATCTTCCACATCAAAGTAACTACCAAGTCTTTCTTTATTGGCTCCTCATCTTCGCTGAAAGGGACCTTACAAATCATGGGATCAGAATGAGAACTGTAAAGACTTTTAGAGGTCCTCTTCTTCAGAGGTGTCAAATTTGCTCAGATTAAAACGTAATTAGGAAATGTTTAACAAAATACAATACAATGCAAATAATGTTAATTTGTGGTTTTAGAAGTCAACAGTAGCCTGTAAATCTTTTCTATTTGAGTTTGACAGGGCTGATCTAGTCCAATCCTCACATTTTACAGATGACAAACCAAATACTGCAAAAATGTATACACAAGTTTCTAACTGAAGACAAGCGTGGAGACTGTACTTCTGACCGCAGGTTATGACAGTATTGAAGTTTATTACATTTTCTGACCATTCTATTCAAGTGACTTGCTCAAGGCCAGCCAGGCAATAAGTGGCAGAGCAAGGACCTAAAACAACATCCTCTGGCTCTGAATCCAGTCACCACCAACTAGAAAAAGCAGAGACTTTACTAAGGAAGCAGATTTAGAGCTGGATTCAAAGTATGGCTAGAAATTCCACAGATGAAAGAAGGGAAGGAGAGGCAGTGAAAGAGAGGATACTTTAGGAAAATACATTACAACTTTCTTGGGACTCCATTTCCTAGTCTTATAAAGTAGATGATTTCAATTAGATCCATCAAGTCCCCTTTGAGCTCTATATCTATGATAATGATGATCCATACATGCTTATGTCAACAATACAATCCACCTTGCCTACTGAATAGTTCATGTGAAGGGTAATAAAATGAGACAAGGGTGGATAGGGAGGGTGGTGTCAGGGTTCAGAGGGCCCTAAATGTCAGACAAAATAATACGAACCTTATTCCATACTCAATAAGAAATAATTGAAGGGTTCTAAGCAAAGGAATAACACAGACCAGAACATATGAAAGATTAGTCTGGTGGCAATTTGAAGGATGAATGAAAGGGGGGAGAGAGAGGCAGAGAACAGACAGACAGAGAACATAAGAGTACAGTGGAAGGATTCATCAACTCACAAACATCTAACAATGTGTTAAAGATGTGCAAAGAGCAGGAAGGGACATATCTGAATGACAAGTATCAATAAGACTTTGTGACTGACTGAATATAGTGACTAGGAAATAAAAGGTAGATTCAGATTAGAATATACTAAATTAAAGGTGATGACAGAAAATCAAAGTCCAGATTTACAGGTGGCAGTTGAAGATCTAGTACAATGGATCGAGCAGCAGACTGGGAGTCATGAAGACCTGAGTTCAAATATGGCCTCAGACATTTTTGCGTGACCCTGGGCAAGATACTGTTAACCAGTGTTTGCCTTAGTATCTTCATCTGTAAAATGAGAATTACAGCACCTACCTTCCTGAGTTGTTGTGAGGCTCAAATAACTCTAAAGCTCTGAACAACAAAGGCCTGGGACATAGTAAGCACTTTGTAACTGTAAGCTATTATCATTATAACTAGACCTTGGGAATTAAGTCAGAATTCTGAAGTTACGATGAAATCAAATGAAGACTTGAAGACCAACTGCATAGTAATGACAATCATATCATGAGAACCTATGTCTCAAAGGAGAACTAAGGATTCTGTTCTTTGAACTTCAGGTTTTATTAGGTTAAAAGGACATCTGTTCTTAAACCATAAACTGTACACCTATTTTCCACCATTTTCTCAAATCCCAGTGTTGGTGAAAGGCACTCCAAGCCGCACAGCATGGCAAAAGTTGTAGGGGCAGGCTACAAGACAGGAGAGGGTGGTTAAAAGCATAGATGGAGACTAACACAGCTTCTCATGGGGGAATTCAAAAATTCTCACCCACCTCAGTTTATTCACACACCCATCTGTCTACAAAGAGGGTCAGATATGGAGCTACAGAATAGGACTCAAATTGAGGAAGTTTGGGCATGTTATCTAACCTTCATGGGCCTCAGGTCTCTATGTATGAAATATGGAAGGAGTGGAAAAGACTACCTCCAAAGTTCCTTTCAATCTATGACTCTACATCCTCTCTATCAACCTTTTACTGAAAAGCTTCACAGGAGGTTTTTAAGAGCAACAGGAAAAAGGAAACTAGGAAAATAAAAAGAATGCTGGGTATGCACTTGGCAAAATGGCACAGTCAGATTACACAGTCCACTGAAGGGTTATAGTGTTCAAATCCTGGGTCAGTTACTTAGAACATTTTCTTCCTTGGATGAGTCATCCATCTTTCTGGGCCTCAGCTTTTCCATCTATAAACTGGAAGGAATGGGCTCTCTATCACCTCCAGGATCAAATATAAAATGCCCTGGCATTTAAAGTCCTTCATAACTTGGCCCCTTTCTACCTCTAAAGATTTCTTATACCTTACTTCCCCTAAAAACATTCTGGAATCCTGTGACACTGGCCTCCTTGCCAATTCTTGCATATGCCATCCAGGATTTTTCTTTGCCTGTCCCCCACACTGTGCTCTCCCTCTTCAACTCTGCCTCCAGGATTCCCTGCTTCCTTCAAATGTCAGCTAAAACCTCACTTTTTTGCACTAAATAAGAAGCCTTTCCCAGCCTCCTTTAATTTTACTGTCTTGCATCTATATTACCCCTCATTGAGAGAGAGAGAGAGAGAGAGAGAAAGACAAAGAGAGAGAGAGAGAGTGTGTGTGTGTGTGTGCGCGCGCGTGCACATGTGTGTGTGCGTGCACATGTGTGTGTGTGCGCGCGCGTGCACATGTGTGTGTGTTTATAGAATGCCTGCCTGGCACTTAATAAATGCCAGCTGAATTACTTTATGTAGCCTTTGCCCATGGTCAATTTCACTCTCAAGCAATCTACAATTTAATAAGTTCCTGCTAGGAGACAGGCACTATGATGGGTGCTGGAAATACAACAACAAAAATTAAATAGCTTCCTGACCTCAAGAAGCTGACATTCTAATGGGGCAGATTACATATTGACTGAGTTAAAAAAAAGGAAAGCACACTGAAAACCTTAAAGCACTACACAGATGCTAGCTATTATTACAAAACAGTAACAGGGAGATGAATCTTAGATTTAGATGCATGTCTTCTGATTGCAAACCCTGAACTTCATTAAACCAGAATGCTGCTTGCTCCCCTTGGAGGACAAGTATTTTGCAAACCTTAAAGCACTATATAATGCTAGTTATCATTTCCTATTATTACAAAATACAGAGAAGATTAATGCCAGGACTAGAGGCAAGTCTTCTCATTGCAAGCCCTAAACACGGTTATCAAAACAGAATGCTCCTTATTCCCCTTGGAAGAGAGGGGTGGGGGTAGCAGGGGCCTTCTAAAGATGATTAAATTCTTAACATGCAATCTCCAAAAATCAAAAAAATTACCTTGAACTTCTGCAATTTGTCTCACCTCCTCTTGATCTCTACGTTGAAGACAAATCAAAAAAAGCAAAATCACTTAATATTCGTGAAAGTGACAACATTTTTTCAAAAACCATAAAATAATTAGCAGAAAAATGGCTTTGTTCTACAGAGGCAACGAACAGGGGGCTCCCTGCCTTTGGGGCTGCTAACCCTCTGTATTTTTGTCACAGGCAGCAGCTGCTTCTTAGCTATGTCTTCTTTTAAAAGTTCTGGTTCCTACTTATCCCCCAAAGTGGTCGGCCTTTGCCCTATCGTCCACGACCCACGCTAGCACTCGCAGTCCTATGTGCACTCCCAACAGCAACTCGCAGGTCAAAAACAGCATAACCCCAGGCCCACACAACTACTTCTGCACACGCATCAAGCAAAGCCTTCCTGCCCCAACACCCGGGGGCCACGAAGGGCGTCCCTAAGGAGCCCCATCCGGCAGGCGCGCAGAGTCCGCGAGCCCGCGCCCGGGGCTCACAACGCTTTTCCCACGGCCCCAACCCGACCCTGGACCCGCCTCGCGCAGGGAAGAGGGCCCGAGAGAGAAGGCAATGTGCGCGCGGCCCTGGGCCAGGGCAGCCCCGACCTCGGTGTCGGGCCTCTGGGAAGTTCAGTCCCCTTCTTCCCTCGCCCCAGCCCTTCTCTTCCCAGGTGCCAGCTAGACAATTCACAGCACGAACCGAGAGGGGAGGGAAGGCAGACGTCCAAGGTCCACGATCTGGCGGCAGCTGCGGATTTCACATGGGGGTCGCCATGACACTTACGGCCCCGCCCCTTTTTCCACGCATGCACCAAGACGGTGGCTCGAAGGAGTCAACTTCCGTCACATGAGAAACCGCAAACCTTCTCAGCGATTGGTCCGCGTTTAAGGTAAGGCGAAACGCGGAAAAAAGCTCTCTTCTGGACGGTGCCTGCTGCGCACGCGCGGCCCTTGGCACGCAGCGTGGAGTTGGACTACTTGGGGAGCTTCCCGTTCCACGAGGAAGGACCAGAATAGCTGGCAGGGGAGATCGGGCTTGCCAGCGGGAGAGTTTTGTTTGAAGGCCTTGGCGTGAATCGCGCGGGGGAGCCCTGATTCATTCCGCGCGTGGGCAGATCATTTGTCTTACTTAGCTCTTCGTTTTAAATCATTTGTTCCTCCCTCGTGAAATAATAGTAGCAATGACTTAGGTATATAATGCTTTGAGGTTTGCAGCATTCGTTAGCATTCATTCACGCCATTGTTCTCCAGCTATCCGCCCGAAACTGTTGTGAGGCTCCCTTCCCCTCCCCCCGCCCCGCCCCCACCCGGAGCCGGAGTCCGCGTCCTCCCCCGCCGCCCCGTCCTCCGCTGGGGCGGGTCGCGGGGGCCCGCGGGGACGTGGGCAGCGGCCCGAGTCCCTCCGAGTCTGGTTCTGCCGGCCCAGAGCGGTCGGGTGAGCTTCCCGGGGCCGAGCTGTCCGGGGCCTGAATTCCCAGCCTTGTGCCCTCGGAGTTCGTGGGGCTCCGGTCCATCCGGCGATTCAATGAGCTCGGGATGGTGGTTCCAGTGGGACAGTGGAGCAGGAGGTTCGGTCGTGTCTGACTCCTCGAGAGACCCACCCCGCTGGGTTTGGAGGGGTTCGCCATTTCCTTCTCCAGCTCATTTTACAGATGAGGAAACTGAGGCAGAGCTAAGCGACTTACCCAAGGTCACACAGCTAGTACGTGTCTGAGGCCAGTGACCTGAAATCAGGTCTGCCAGGGCTGGTGCTCCATGCGCTGAACCACCCACCTGCAGAATGGAGATGAACGTACTGTAAAATCTAATTAGAAATTGTGAGAGAGAGAAAGGCAGAGAAATGTTTAGATAACATAAATTAATACATATGCTTAGTATAATATGTTAATATGATAAGTATATTAATATAATATGTAACATTCACGTATTTATATATTGTGGTTTTGTATATATTTTTATATATATATGTGTGTGTGTGTGTGTGTATATACACACATTTTTCCACCGCTGTGTAGTCAAAGGTTGTCTTATTTCTTCCTTTCTTACCTTCCCCATGGCCACAACCATAGTTTATGGCTTTTCTAACCTTCCTGACTTCCCTAAGTCCTACCTAAAATCCCACCTCCTACAGGAAGCCTTCCCTCACCCCTCTTAATTTCAGTGCTTTTCCTCTTTTAATTATTTCCTATTTATCTTATATGGGTGTTATGTGTCGAAGTGGATGGAGCAGGAGGCCTGGCGTCATGAGACATGAGTTCAAATTTGACCTCAGGCACTTACTAGTTGTGTGACCCTGGGTGAGTCACAACCCAATTTGCCTCAGTTTCCTCATCTATAAAGTGAGCTAGAGAAGGAAATAGTAAACCATTCCATTGCCTTTGCCAAGAAAACCCCAAATGAGGTCATGAAGAGTCAGACACAACTGAAAAATGTCTGAATAACAAATTTATCCTGTATACAGTGTGCTTTGTGTATATTTGTAGGCATGTTGTCTCCCCTATTAAATTGCAAACTCTTTGAGGCAGGGACTGTCTTCTGCTTCTTTTTGTATCCCCTGTGCTTAGCACAATGCCTGGCATATAGTAGGAAATTAATATATGCTGATTGATTATCACCTAAAGCCTACAGTATGAGGCAATATGATATAGTAGGAAGAGCATTGAACTGAGAGTCAGGAGGCCAGGATTCTAGTTTTAGCTCTGCCATTACCCTAAGCAAATTGTTAAGATTCTCTGGGTTTCAGTTTCCTGATCCATAAATAAATGGTTGGACTAGAGGGCCACTGAGCTCTGTCTACGAGCCTAAGAAGATATCACCAGGTAAAATCGGATGTTTTCAGAGTAAGCCTAAGAAATTAGTAAAACTAGATAATAATAAGAGCTTAAATGGATACAGTGCCTTTTAATCTACAGAGTGTTTTTTCCTCACAACCGGGTAAACTAGGTAATTCAGAAGCTATTCCCATTTTACAAATGTTTCCACTAAAGACCCAATGCTTCATTGTGTCTGGGACATGACTCTGAGCTCTTGAAAGCTATGGTTTTCTGCAAGCTCTGACAAGCCCTACCATGCTAGGAAAGTTTTGGGTGCAGGCCCAGACATTGTTTCTATTGTCTATATTCAGATGGGATCATCACCAGAAATCTGACCACTGGATGATTAGTTGTTTTTGGCTGGAGCAACTTCCAAGTTGTCCACTAAGGCTGATCTTTTGAAATCATAGATCTTTGGTCTATCAAACAACAAATTTAGGGAGGTTGGTTAAGGGACATAACCATAGGTTTCTTAATGCTAAATTCAATATGATTTCTACTGCACACATTGTTTCTTGAGATAATGTACTGCCATGTTTAAATTATTCATGAATTGCTGTACTTGTGGACAATATACAGCTAGTTTCAGGTGGAGAAAAGGTGAATCGACTTTGGAAAAACGAAAGTAGGTACACTTGGAAATTTCCACTTGGCACATTAGAAAAAAAATTAGTAAACTGATAAGGGATAAAAGATAGGTCAGTGTCTAAGAGATAAAAAATAGAATGAACAAAGAATATTTTTGATTTTTAAAGTTCAGTCATCTGAAGTCATTCAGTTTGAGTTAGATTTCTGTGTCGTTACTTGAATTAAAAGTAAATTGTTCAAAATGTAGAGTAATGACAAATCCTAGTGGATCCTGTTACAAGCCATTTCTAATGGTGACCTGCCATAACACTTGATATTAGGTTTAGTTGTATTTAAAATATTCATTAGTTGTTTGAAAGAGAGAGAAACAGTACATGAATGAAAAATCCAGCTGATGCTAATGAGGAAGGTTTGTCAGGACAAGTAACAAGACATAAATAATGCAAAGGGAGAATAAAAATAGGAATTGAATTTTTTAAAAGGAATACAAATGGAAAAATTTTAATATGCTTTTTAGATTTTTGTAAAAATAACAGCAAGTGTATATATGGAACAGAGAAGAGAAACCTGAAGAGTAGTGCAGGTAACACAACTTGACAAACTGACAAATGATGAGTCCAAAAGGAAATAAACAAGCAAATAGAAAAATCAAAGTAGTTTGATTAAGTAGTATCTCTAACATGTATCACTGTACTTGAAAATGTAGGAGAAAAAGAAGAAAAAGTATAAAAGAAGTATTAAAAACAATACCCACAAGTCTAGTTAGGGAAGCATTACCTATGAAAAAAATTCTCCCTAGTAGGACAGCATTAGGATAAAGTCTTCATTTTTTGATATATACAGTAAAGGCAATGGTAATTCAGGAAACTGGAAATCAGAGTCATTAGAAAAGTCAATGGAGATGACACTTTTCCTTAAAAATAGGAATGACTTATATAGGTAGTGAAGGGCAGGAAACATTTGGGAGTAAAGGAATAGCATGAAGAAAGGTAAACAGGTAGAATGGTGTGTATGGAAGCAGCAAGATTAACCTGATGTAACTTTAAAAATCCATGTGAGGGAATGGAATCATGGACTCTTAAGAGTTGTTACAGGCCTACTCATCTGGCAGCCCCAGAAAGAAGCATCAATCTCCTCTCTAACATCCCTGACAAGTAGTTATTCATTCTTTAGTCAAACATGACTAAAGTTTTGAGCCTAGAAGAATGCTGGTATCATTCATTGAAACAGGTAAATCAGGAAGAGGAATCTATTTTTGGAGGAAAAAATAATACTTATGTCTGGCTTTTTACATGTTAAATGTCAGGGAACAGAATGAAAGAATGTCAAGCAGATACTTGGGGATGTAGGGCTGAAGCTTGGAGAGATGTTATCACAGTTTGGGAGACATCTCTGTAGCAGTCCTATGAGTAAAGTAATGGAAATGGATGAAATCTCTAAGAGAGAAAAGAACAAGAGAGGCAGCCAGGAGTAATGACAGAAGTGTTATCCAAGGAGAAAGAAGAGACCTGGGTTTAAATGCCACCTTCAACAAATTGCATCTCAGACTCTGTGTATGTCACAACCTCTCTGGGCCTTAGCTTTCTCATCTGAAATAAGAAGAAGAATAACTAGATAGCAATCTCAAGTTTTTGATGTGCTTTTATATGTGTAATCTCATTTGATAGTGATCATAATAGAAATAGTGATATCAATACCCCGGTACTTGCATCATAGGGTTGTTGTGAAGATCAGATGAAATAATGTACTTAAAAGCCCTTTGTGAACATTAGAATTTACTGTCCTCCTACTTAAGTAGGAGTTATTTTATCTTTATGGTTATTATAATTATTTATGACAAAAGTCTCAAAGATTAGCTGAGGACCAAACTGGGAGAGACAACATTTATGGAGACATAAGAAAGAATTGAAGCTAGAGAAAAAGATTTGTCAGGGAGGTAGGAGAACAGTAAATAAATGACTCAGAAGCCAATGCCAGGATCTCTGGGCATAACATTTTAGGCAGAACATTGAAAAATTGAAGTGTTTCCAAAAGGAGGGCAACCAGAATGGTGAGCACCTTAAGACCAAATGGATCTGTGGAAGGAACTGACAGTGTCAGCCTAGACAAGAGATGAGGTAGGAGACACATAATAGCTGTCTTCAAGTATTTGAAGACCTTAGGTTAAAAAGCCCGAGTTTTCCCACTGCATCCTGGGCCATCTCCAGTCACCCTGATCTATATCTTACCACTGGACTCAGATGGTTCCCAAGGAAAAAGTGAAGCTAGTGACCTTGCACAGCCCTCCCTCACTTAAACCCAATTCACTTACAAGTCATGGCATCATTTTCTTGATGTCATAGTCCTCTTCAAGAATGAAGGACAAACCACAAAGTGTTGCCACATGGAAAGGGAATTGGATGATTCACTTAGTTCCAGAGAGTACAGTTAGGAGGAAGAGGTAAAAGCTATGGAGAAACCGTTTTAGGTTTCATGTAGTTATGGACATAAACCCACATCCTGTGACCATTTTGTATATACCTATAAAAGTAGATATTGTTTCCCCCATAAACCCACGTCCTGTGACCATTTTGTATATACCTATAAAAGTAGATATTGTTTCCCCCAGTAGATTGTAAGATCTGCAAGAACAAGAACTGCCTCATTTATTTTTCTCTATCCCTTGTACCTATATTCTTTGCATAGTAGATGATTAATGAGTATTTATTGACTGACTGATTTATCCATCTATATTTTCCTAAGCTCATTGTTTATCCTACGTATTCTTGACTCTTCCCAAACTGGTCCTCTATGACCAATAACTAATAGGAACTAATTCCATGAAACATGGCTAGGGACTGTGCCTAAACCCTTTGGGTTTTCATTTTGCTCTTTCCTAAACTTTCCTGATAGCTTAACTCCTAAATCTTCCTATTCTCTAAGCTTACCCCCAGGTTTCATCAATTTGCTTCATTCACTTCTTAATTACCTCTCTTTCCCCAATTATTCTTCCATAGCCACGATAGGTGGATGCCTGATTCTGCCGTCCCTTCTTTTATTTCTACCATCTCCTGCCATATGCTCATATCCCAGAGAGAGTAGTCTAGGATTTCTTTTCAAGGGAAAATAACGTTCAAGTTCAGAAATCTTTGGCTCTCCTATAGTCCCAGAAGAGGATGATAGCTGCCATCCCAAAATATACCCTTAATAATTTTGAATTTGTTTACCTGGGTACTTTGAAACAGGTTAATTTACCACTCTAAAGTCCCAGGGGCAGGCTCAGCCAATTAGGAAATTTGCACATCAATTTTTTTTGTGTTCACATTTGTATGTAATCATTTGATATCTAAATTTCTCTCTGCATCCTCCCCTGTCAGCCTAACCCCCTACCCTCCACCTTCCGTCTGGACCGAAAGAAAGACAAGGGATAGTGCACCTAAACAAATAGCATGCTCATCTCTCCAGAATAAAATAAGCAACCACTCTGAAAGTACAGAGAGCTGAGTCATTTTATCACACAATATCCCAGAGAAGAATCTGATCTGTTAAATATTAGATTTGGTAGGTTCTTGGGCAACGTAAAGGCAATATGAAATCAGTGTTTTAGGAAAAACCACGTGTCCATGATTTGCAGGGCTGAGTGTAAAAAAAAAAAAAAAAAAAAAAGAGGGGTCCATCACCTTGGGTCTGTAAACTTTTTTTAAAATTAATAACTATTTCAATGTAACTGGTATGTTTCCTTTGTAATCCTGTGGATTTTATTTTAGGCATTTAAAAATATTATTCTGAGAATGGTCCATAGGTCTCATCTGACTGCCAAAGGGTTCCCTGATGTAAAATTGGTTAAGAACCCCTGAAATATAGGAAGATAGATAAGCTACAAAGGTTTTCTGGTGACTTAGGCATTAAGTAGCAAGTAACTACCCTAGAGTGATAACTATAGTAACAGAAGTCAAAAGACTGATTAAAGAGACATTTTGATGCATTTATTTATTAAGATTTGGTAAATGCTTAGATGTGGAGGGGGACAGGAAAGAAGGAAGGATCAAATATGGCTTAACATGTTCAAGCCTAGAGAACTGGTAGAGGGATGCTGCCATTTAAACAGTGGGGAAATTGGAAAGGAGAGTAAGTTTTTCTGGGAAGAAAAAAGGAGCAATAATTTAGGGAAAGTAGCAGATCTGTGATTAAATACATAAACATACATATACATGTATATGTATATATACATACATATGTATACATATGCAGAGAGAATATTTAACATAATTCAGTTATATTTTTAAAAATATGTGAAATGAGGAGATAGACTCAATGGCATCTAAGGTTCTTTCAAGCTCTAAATCTAATTAAGAGAAACAAAAATAATAAAGACAAACTTCATTCATTTTATGAGCAAAGACACCTGAAAAACTGACAAATATATATGCAAGTATGCACACGCATATATATTGGTATAGTAATCAAATTATGCTATTTTACTCTACTAACGTAGGAGGAAATCAGACTTAAAAGAAAGTATATTGATAAAACTAGACCATTTTGGTTATATGGCAAAATAGAATTTGTGCTTTTTTTAAACTATTATAACCACTAGAGGTCAGATTGATGGATTTTTTTTTTAAGATGTTACAATACATCTGTATTGTTCTCCCTTACTATGTGAGGTGCAGCCTATGATAATAATGTTACTACTTTTCCTTTTCTATGATTTTAAGAATCATAATATGTTCTCTTGATAATAACAAAAATGCTCCATACTGCTAATGATTTAATAATATTCTCAGATTCATTTGCATATTGTCATTTTCACCCCTATAAAATATCTCTATTGGACATTTCAGGCTGGTTATCCCATAGACATCTGAAAGTCAGCATGTCCAAAATTGAACTCATTATCTTTCCCCCAAAATGTATGCCTTTTCCTAACTTCCATATGTCTACTGGAGACACCACTGTCCTTCCACTATCCCAACATCACAACCTCAGCTTTATCCTGTATCAGCAAAGACCCTGGCATATACAAGAAGGACTGCTGTACAGGCTCTTAGATCTGTTTTTCTAAAAGGAAAGCAACTTTTGAGGGGTCAACAATCACTTTAATCAAATACATATATCATTCACTTAGTTCAGGGGAAAAGTCAGCACCCTGAACCTCAGAGAAAATACAAACAGAAAGACCAACAGAGAGGGATTCCAACTGTCTGATCATAGACAATACGTACACCATTACCAGAGAGAAACACCAATATCTGGGTTTTCAAAGCCAGGAGGCTCTTTAACGGCTACCCAGAGTCTCATCTGGTACCTGGACCTTCTTCTCAAAAGTAAGCCCTAAAGCAAGACCTCACCTCAGAGTATATATACACTTTTCAGAACTGGAGGTCATGACCCTCATGACCCAGTGCCTCATTAGAAATTAACAAAAGATATCTGAAGCCTATTAATGGGTAGAGAAATCTTTAACCCTTCCCACCCCCCCCCATTAATCTTACATTAACATTACATATCCTCACCTACTTTCCCTCACCCCACATATTGCCTCAGTTGCAAGTCTTCTAAGTGCTTAGTATACATTTTCTGCCTTCAAGGAACTCATTATCTCTTGTTATTGTTGTTCAGCGCTTTCAGTCATGTCATCCTTTCTCTTCCTGACTTATTTGAAGTTTTCTTGGCAAATGTACTAGAGTGGTTTGCCATTTCCTTCTCCAGCTCATTTTACAGGTGAGGAAACTGAGGCAAACAGGCTTAAAGACTTGCCCAGGGTCACATAGCTAGTAAGTGTCTGAGGCAAGATTTGAACTCATGGAGATGAGTCTGCCTGACTCCAGGCCCAGCACTCTATCCACTGAACCACCTAGCTGCCTTCATCTTCTGTGTCATTTATTAACTCAGTGATTAACACCATAATATAATTTAACCAATTAACTTTTACAAAGGAAAATTTACTGAGAAGATAAAGCAAGAATAGAAGTGTGAAAGTATGAAGTATAAAATATCGCTGGTGGTGGAGGATAGGGCATACTCTCTACTGTACCATGCCAGTCAGTCTCTGTGGAGAGTGACTGCTACAAAGCATTGTTGCACCAAGTTCTCTTCCAAATGTGGCATAGCCAATGGACAAGTAGCTCTCTTGGTTATAGGTACTAGAGTCACAGTGTTGACCCACTGATGGACTATGTCAAGCCAGTCTCTCAGGGCCTTGCACCGCAATGAACTTATAAACTCTGGCATTGAGCCCCATCACTGGGGCTTGCTTTGGCAGCTTGCTCTTCCATCCACCTCTTTTACCAAAGGCAGGAAAGAAAAAGAGATAACAGGGACAAAAGCAACAGCAGGGCCATGTGCTCATAGCTTCATGTAGATCACTAGAACTAGCTTTCTCCCTACATGGAGGCTTGCCTCCTCATTCAGATGTAGCCAGGCAGGGAATAGACTTGTCTGACTTGTTTGTTCCTTTTGAGTACACACTTAGTTCTAGCTCAGTGGCCAATTAAGAGTCTATTTGTTTACCACATGGATAAGAGACTGGAAGCTATCTGGTGATTCGACCCCCTATTCCATATCAGGAGGTACTTTTGGAAGCGTGTTCAGCAAACATACACATGCTTCCTGGAATGAGCCATCATTGGCCAATCCCTTGTTTTGTATACATATTTATTCCTCCCCAGTAAAATGTCAAGTCCTTGAAGGTTGAAACTGTTTCACTTTTTAAATTTGAATGTCAACAGCTTAACATGAGACATGAACAATAGACATGGACAATAGAACTTAATCAATGTTTATTAACTGATTGATTATTGCCATTGCCACCAAAATAGTACAAGCCTTGGTTGCTACTTAACTAAACTATAGCAATAGCCTCCTGTCTTTATTCTCTCCGACTTCCCATGAACCCTTCCTACCTGTGTCAGTAAAATTTTGGGGAAAGTGTCAGAATTCTAGGCATAGAAGAACCCTCATCTCCAACAGAGATAGCAAAAGAAGGTAGCCTACCAAATTCTTTCTATGACACTAATATGCTATCGATACCTAAACCAGGGAGATTCAAAATAGAGAAAGAAATTATATATCAATATCCCTAATGTTGGGCAACTGGGTGATGCAATGGATAGATAGCTGGCCCTGGAGTGAAGAGGACCCAAGTTCAAATAGTCACTTAACATTGTTTGCCTCAGTTTCCACATCTGTAAAAATGAACTGGAGAAGGAAATGGCAAACTGCTTCAGTGTATTTGTCAAGAAAACTCTAAATGTGGTCATGAAGAGTTAGACACAACTGAAAATGACTAAAAAATAACAATGTCCCTAATGAACATTGGTGTAAATATTTTAAATAAAATATCATCAGAGGGGCTACAGCAACATCTTACAAAGATTATGCACCATGATCAGGTTGGATTTACATCAGGAATGCAAGGTTAGGTTTACTGCTAGAAAAACCGTAAGTATAATTGGCCATTTTAATAACAAAAACAATAAAAAATCATACGACACTATCAATAGATGCAGAAAAGCTTTTGATAAAATATAAAACCTACTTCTGTAAAAAACACATAGGAATAAATATATAATTTCTTAATATGAAAAATACTACGTATCTTAAACCAAGAACCAGCATTATCTAGAATGGGAATAAATGAGTACTTTTCAATAAGATCAGGGGTGGAACCAGGATATACATTGTAATCAACTCTAGAAGTGCTAGCTGTAGCAATAAAACAAAAAAAAGAAATTGAGAAAATAAATATATGTATAAAGAAGAAACAAAATTATCACTTTTTATAAGTGATATGATATGCATAGAAAACCATAAAGTCAACTAAAAATTAATTGAAACGATAACTTGAAAGTTGTAGGATATCAAATAAATCCATACAAATCATAAGCATTTCTGTATAATACTAATAAAACATGGAAAGAAGAAATAGATGAAATTTTATTTAAAATAACTATGGAATTGATAAGCTACCTGGGAGAATACCTACCAAGATAAACACAACTATAAAACGTAGTTTGTGGAAATAAAGACAGAACTAAACAATTGGGAAAATATCCATTGTTCATGGATAGATTAAGCCAATATAATAAAATGACAATATTACCTAAATTAATTTAGTTATTCAGTGTTATACCAAACAAATCACCAAAAGAATATAAATCTAGGAGAAAAATTCATTGGAAGAAAAAAAAAAGATGAAAGTGGGAAGAGGGCCTACCAAACAGTACCAGATCTCAAACTCTACCAAAAAATAATAGTTATCAAAACAATTTGATATTGGTTTAAAAAAAAAACAGATAGGTCAATCAGTGGAACAGATTAGATACACAATATATGGAAGCAAACAAATCTAGCAGCCAACTCAAAAGTTTTCAGCTAAGGAAAGCTAAAGTAAAAGACTCACTATTTGATAAAAACTGTTGGGAAAACTGGACAGCAATATGCCAGAAATTAGGTTTAGACTAATACCAAGATACATTCCAGACATATACATGACCTAGATATAAAAAAAAAATCACACCACTAACAAATTAGAGAAATAAGGAAGAAATTGCCTTTCAGATATATGGATGGTGAAGAGTTTATGGACAAACAAGTTATGGAGAAGATCACAAAAAGATAAAGTGGATAATTTTAATGCATAAAACTAAAAAGTTTTTTCATAAATCAAATACAGCTAAAATTGGAAGGGAATCAGTTTATATGGAAAATATCTTGGCACCAAGTTTCTCTGATAAACATCTTAATTTCCAAGATATATAAGGAACTGTTCAAATTAATAAGACCATTTCCACAACTGTTAAATGGTATGAACAGACTTCTGAAAAGAGAAACCCAAGCTATCAATTGCCATATGAAAATGCTCCAAATCACAAATAGTTAGAGAAATGAAAATTAAGGTAACTCTTGAGGCTCTACCTCATACTCATCAGATTGACAAAGCTGACAAAAAAAGAAAATAAGAAACATTGGAGGAACTGTGGAAAAATAGGCACATTGATGTATTATTGATGGAGCTGGGAGTTGGTCCAAGCATTCTGAAAATCATTTAAGAGTTGTGCCCCAAAAGTTAATAAAAAGTGTTAGCTTTTTGACCTTGCAATATCATTACTAGACTTATACTCCAAAGAAATCAAAGAGTAAAAAGTCATATATTTTTTAAAAATTGTTACAATACCTTTTTTTCATAATGGCAAAGAATTAGAAACTAAGAGAATGATCACCAATTGAGGAATGGCTGAATAAATTGTTATATATGAATGTGATAGAATAATATTGTGCTATAAGAAATGAAGAGACAGTTTCACAGAAAGATAGGAAGAGTCATTTAAACTGATTCAAAATGAAGTGAGTGGAACCAGAAGAATTATTTATAACACTAATATTGTAAAAAACAAACAATTCTGAAATGCTTAAGAACTCTGATCAACTTAGTAATCAACCATGATTTCCAGGCATGGTAACACACACTTATAAAAATATCTGCTACTGGGGAGGTAGAGGATAGTAAATCAGTTGAGGTCAGGAGTTCTGAGCTACAGTGAGGCTAAATTCGACCATGCCTCATCATTAATTTTAGCATCAATACATGAACATCCAGGAGAGTAGAGCTGCCAAATTGCCTAAGGAGGGGTGAACTGATTCACACTGGAAATAGACTGGCTCAAATCTTCTGTGCCAACCACTTACAGTAGAATTGGGCCCATAAGTGGCTGATGCACTTCTATCCTGGGATAGATAGAGAGACACTGTCTCAAAAAACAGCAAATGAAAAATAATCAACCATGAGGTTGATTGAAGTTTGAAGACTGAAGAGGACTAATGAAACAGAACACTGCCTAACTCATAATAGAGAGATGATGAGTAATGATACATAGAATGATAAATGAATTTTTGGATGTGACCAACATTGAAATTTATTTTGCTTTACTATACTTATACAGGGATTCAGGATTTCTTTTTTTCTGTCCTTTTTTCTCTCTTTCCTTCTTCCTTCCTTCTTTCCTTTCTTCCCTCTCTCTTTTTCTTTCCTTTCTTACTTCTTTCTCTCTTTCCTACGGGCGGGTATATGTAAGGTGAATTTTAGTGTAAGTCAAGTGGATTTTAGTGTGTATAAAGTGAATTTTTGTTATTATTTCTTAGAGCTCAGTTTCCCAGGATCCATAGCCATAACAATCTCTTGTTCCCAGATATTAGATATGAGTTCCCACAGTTATGGTTCAAAATATTTCCACCACACTTGCACAGAGTTATATAATGATAAAGAATATAAACATCCTGCAGCTGCGCAGTGAGATACAGGGATGAGCTGTTGCTAGCTGTTGCTAGCAATATGCCTTCTGTCTTTTGCCCTATAAAGCAGGTGGTCATGGTTCCCCAGTGAATGGGGAATGGGGAACCCTTAGGGTTAAATGCACAAATGCTGTGTGTACCTCAACTGGCTCCCATTGAGGCTTGAGGGGATTTGGGGGAAGCATAAGTTATTTCTGTCTCGATTGACCCCATCAAGACTTAGGGGTATTTGCCTGGCCCCTTGTCACTGACCCCTGCGAGAAAGGTGATTAGGGAATGCTCTAGGAGTTGTGCTCCCACTATCAGAAATCCTCTTCTGAGAAAACTAGACTAGAATAAAGTAAGATTATTAACCCCTTTTTAGTATCTTTCCTGTCTGACCTGATCAAGAGTGAACCTGTGCTCACAGCCCTCAAGTGTGCTATGTTTATCTGTCTTAGAGAGGAAAAAGGTAGGAAGGAGAAAAAACAAATGCTTGGTAATTTCTAAAAAATAAAAATTTATATTACAAAAGATTATATACTTGGACCAGATTGAGTTTATACTAGGAATGAAGGGTTGTTTCAGCATAAGGAAGACCATAAATATAAAAAATCATGTTAATAACATAAATAAAACCATATGTTTTTATCAATAAATATTGAAAAAACTTTTGACAGAATCCAACACCTGTTTCTATTAAAGCTCTAGAAATCCTGGGGATAAGTCAATCTTACCTATACTCTTCATTACTAGGATGCAGCTGATGGCAGCTACATTAGGGTCAGCCCTAAGCCTGGAGTCAAGAAGACCCTCTAGCTGTAGTAAAGAAATTGAGAGACTAAACCTAGGCAAAGAGGTAACAAAATTACTGCTTTTTTGTGAATGATGTAATGGTATGTTTAGAGAGTTGTTGGACCCTGGACCTGTCAAGAAGTCTCCATTTAGAAAATAAAGCTAGATACTCTGATCAAGACAATGATGCAAGGCAGTTCAAAAGGATGCATGATGAAAAAAATGCTATCCACCTCCACAGAGAGAACTGAGGAACTCTGAATGCAGACTTCAGAATGTTCTTTTTTAATTTTGTTATTTTTCTTTTTCTTTTTATCTTTATTTTCTTTTTTGACATAGCAATAAAGAAATATGTTTTACATGACTTCACATAGATAATGAATGTCAAATTCCTTGCCTTCATAAGGAGGAGATGAGAAGTGTAATGGAAGGAGAGAATTTGGAATTCAAATTTTTTTGTAAAACATTGTTTAAAATATTTACATGTAATTGGGAAATATTTAATGAAATAAATAAAAATATCTTTAAAAAAAGAAAGTAAAGCTGGAAATATGAATAAACAATCAACAAAGAATCTGGCCTCAGACACTTACTGTGTGGCCCTGCACAAGTCCCTTAACCTCTGCTTCAGTTTCTTCAACTATAAAATGGTGATAATAATACCTGTCTCCCAGGATTGTGAGAATTAAATGAGATAAGATTTGTGAAGTGCTTAGTACAGTACCTAACGCATAGTAGGATCTTAATAAATGCTTGTTCCCTTCCCCCCTTTCCATTACTGTAGTAAGTATCTATCTAAATCCAAGAGCAATTATATGTAGTAGAGAAAAGTTAGAGGCCTTTCCAATAGGATCAGGAGTAAAGCAAAGATGTCCAGTATAACCATTGTTTAACATTGTGCTAGAAATTCTAGCTTTTGCAAAGAAATTGAGAGTATATAGACAAAAAGGAAGCGAAGTTATTGCTTTTTTTTGTAGTTGATGTAATGTTATATTTAGAGAGCTATTGGACCCCAGACGTAAAACATTTACTTCCTAAATGGAAATATGAATAAACAAAAAACACTGATGACAAAGAGATTTTATGAATCCAGGGACATCTGCGAAAAAACCTGGGGAAGTGAATTTTTCGATGGAAGTTATAGGCAGAGCCTCAGATCAATGGACAGCTTGCCCATAAGATCCATTACAATTCCTGGAAAAGATGAAATAAGATTTTTTAAGGGTATTATAACTGAAAAAAGAGCTCCAAAGAAAAGAATTGGAAAACTCCATTTATAATTGAGGCAAATGAAGCAAACAGAGGTTAAGTGATTTTTCCTGGGGTCACAAAACTAAGTAGTGTCTTAGGTCAGATTTCCAACTTTGCCACCTAACTGAAAAATGTTATCTAAGTAAAGGATTGTCTGAAAATATTAATGAACCAAACAGAAAAAAAAATTATCCATGGGACAAAAAGATATTTAAAACAAAATCAAAAGACTGAAAAAAAGATCTATGTAAGATATTTCCTGACCTACAAAACAGAATAGGGAGGGATAATTTAAGAATCATCAGTCTACCACAAAAGCATGACTGAAAAAAAAAGCATAGATAGCATATATCAAGATTAAATTAAACATACTCCAGACCTATCAGAACCAGATAGAGAAGTGAAAATAGAAATAGTTTACTAGTCGATTTCTAAAAGAAGTACTAAAATGGAAACTCTTAAGAACCACAAAATCTTTTTGGCTTTCAGGATGCAAAATTCAGAGCTTCTAAGATAAAGAAAAAAAGAGAAGAGAGACAGAAAGACAGAAACAAAGGGAGGAAAGAGGAGAGAGGAGAGATTTTTCCCCTTTTTTTCAGGAATCCACCTTTGAAGTCAATTGTCATTTGACTGACTGACTCCAAACAAGTGTTATATATAGTTTGCTTCTGATTAATTGATTCAGTGGAGATGTCAGGGCCTTTTGTGATTAACTGGATTGAAGTTAGAGCCCTACCTCCCTCCCCACCGCTCCTTAGAGTAACATGCTAACTCGATCATTAGAAGAGAAGGGACCAAACTTTGTTTTTCAATCTTTTTTGTATACAAGCACACACCTTCCCCCCCACCATCACTAAAGTAAATATGAAATATATGCTTGTTAACGGACAGATTGACCTTACAACTGTTAGTATGATTCCATGAAAAGTGAAAACACCTAAGTAGATAGTATCAGGGCAAAAAACATACAATGGAAGCTAACTTTCCAAACTTGGCCAATTCCATTCATTAAGCATTTTAAAGACCCTGTCATGTGACAAACTCTGTACTAGGTGCTGGTGATACAAAGACAAAATTGGAACAGTCAGTGCTCTCAATGTCATTGTCTGTTGGGAGAAAACAACATGTATGTAGAAAATTAAGCATAGAGTACATACAGTCATTTCTCAGAGAAGGGCATAGGTCTAACATGTAATTAGGGGCATAGGTAACATGTAACGTCTAATGTGCAATTAATTAACAATAGAATTGGGAGATCAGAAGGCACAATGAAATGTTAGGATAGAGTGAGATAGGAACCCAGAGGGATAAGGCTGACATTGATGGGTATGAAAGTGTGGGAAGTGGTGATCCTTCCCATCTTTTGTCATCTTTGCCAATTTGCTGAATATGAAATGAAAACTCAAAGTTGTCTCCATTTGTAGTTATTAATAATTTGAAGCAATCTTTCATAGGGTTTGTTTATAATTTGTAATTTTTAAAAAATATATTTGTTAACATTTTGACCATTTATCCACTGTAAAATGCTTCTTGGCCATATAGTTGTTAGTTACATATCTATTATGTTTATCAGAGAAGGCCTCTATCTAAATCAAGATTCAGAAACTCTGAACCAGTACTAGACTTCTCATGGTATATGGCATTGACTTGAGATCTGATGCTTTGTAGATTTAGGGTCCTATTGCTGGTAGGGACCTTTGACTTCATGTTGCTATGAGTAGCTTATCCCTCCTGGATCAGGGGTAATAGACTTCATGGCAAGCCTGGTAAAGAGAGCCTGTCCTTATTCTGTTCTTGACAACCATGTTGTTTATGACTTTGAACCCTTCAGTTCAGATGTTCATTTGCCAAGAGATATGTTACATTCTTCTCAGCCTCTTCCAATAAATAGCAGGATTTGACTACTCCTTCCTTCCCTGATCCCATTGCTATGGAGAGGCTGGATGTTTCACCCTTCACAACTTGGCATGAAGTATGTGTTTTGTAAACTATAAAAATGTGAACTATTATTATAAGCTGGAGTAAATGTTGGCCTGGTTGGACCCTTTATGGCTCTTTGGAAGATGGTCTCTTTCTTTGTTCTTAGAGCCTTTTCAGTGTAGTAACTTTTCATTCTAATTTTCCTAGTGGGACATACCTCTACCTACTATCTCATCCCTTTCCCACCTCATCTCCTCCTCAGCCTGACCCTGGCTTTAGTTTCTTACCCTATTGCTTTGATTCAAAAACAAGGAGTCCTTGGATTGGTGATGGATGCTACTTCTGATTTCACTGAGGAAACACCACAGTGTTTAGCTCTGGCTACCTGCCAAAATCTGAATTTAGTTTGTGCTTCTTAGCTACCTTAGTTATTCTTAATAGAAATCAAAATTCCTCTTCTATCTCTGCTCCACATGATCCATAAATTGGGGGTAGAGGGGGATCTTATTTAAAGATTTTTTTTTTAATAAAAATTCTTCTTGCTATCATTATTTTGGGTCTTGTCTGTGGAACTATATGGAAGTTTCTTTTTTGGTCCCCAGATTTCCAAAGCCTAACACACAGCAGAATGCTTTTCTGCCTCCCTTTGCAGTACAGTATATGTGATTTTGTCATTTTTATCTTCATTTGTTGGTCTCTTTGCAGCCATTACCATCACTTAAAAATTGCTTTAGACATAATGCACATTATACTTAGTTCTCCTACCACTCAAAATTTTGAGTGATGCAAATTATTTTTATTAGCTGTTCTGCAGCTTGCTGTACTCTTGACAGGAAAGAAAGAGTCCATGTACTAAAAGGGGAAGTAGAACATCCTGTTTAGACGCTGCTGCCAATTTCATCAAACATGGGATTTGGATCTTCCTCTACTTAGATAGATCCATTTGTGAGGATCAAACGAAGGGTAAAAGGATGATAGATCAAGTGGCTGGGGTGGTGATGCTGGTGCCTTCCCTCTATTGATTATCTCCAATTTGTCTTGTATTTACCTTATCTGCACTGAGCTCTTTTCAAGTTGTCTCCCCGATTAGCCTGTGAGCTCCTTGAGAGCAACACCTGGACTGTCTTTTGCTTTTCTTTGTAACCCCAGCCCTTAGTATAATGTCTGGAATATAGTAGGCAATGAACAAATGCTTATACATTGATAGATGTCAAGGTGTTGTCTAGACTGATGCAGTGGAAAGAGAGGGGATGGGAGAGAAAGACCCCTGGGTTTGGAGGCCTAGGATCTGAGATCAAATGCTGGCTCTGCCATTTACGACAAATCCCCTAAGCTCTCCAAATCACACTTCCCTTATCTATAATATGTGGAGTTTAGACGAGGTCATCTTGAATATCCTTTCCAGCTATATGTCTCCAATCCTATGACTTAGAGTGAGATGAACTGAGTCTGAATCTCACTTCTACCATTTTACTAATTGAATGAACTTGGGCAAATTATTTAATTTCTCTGAGTCTCAGTTTCTTTGTTTCTAGAATGGCAAATAATACACGCCCCTGTCTACCTCAAAGGGTCATTGTAAAGAAATTCCTATGTTAATGTTAGCAGTTTTTTAAAATACTTTTTCATCAGCATATTTGTTGTTCTTTAGTTGTTTTTTCAACTATGTCCAATTCTTTGTGACCCCATTTTGGGGTTTTCTGGGCAAAGATACTGGGGTAGTTTGCTATCTCCTTCTCTAGCTCATTTTATATGTGAGGAAACTAAGGCAAACAAGGTTAAGTGACTTCCCCAGGTTTATACAACTACTAAGTATCTGAGCTAGATTTGAACTCAGGAAGTTGAGTCTTCCTGACTCCAGGCTTGGCATTCTATCCACTGTACCATCTAGCTACCCTTTGCATGTATTACACCCTAAAAGTCTTAATGCTGCTTAATAACTTCAAGGATTAACTTGAAGCTGACATTAATATGTGATATATAATAAAGCTATTAAACTTAAATGCCTTAAAACTGTACTAGGACCTTTGGGACACTAAATACATTTATAAATTGTCAAGTACGTATCTGGTATGCAAGTTAACAACCCAGTCAATAACATCCTTTCACCTTTGACCTCACAGAATACTTGGTTTTGTAATTATCTAGTATGTTTTTTCAATTCAATTCAACAACCATTAAGTTTTCTCCTATGTATAGGCTTTGTGCTATAGCCTATAGGCTATAAAGAAGAATAATAAATTCTTACCCCCAAGTAGCTTTCAGCCTACAAGAGTGGGATCAACATGTGCACTAGTGAGTAGAAGGTAGATTTTAATAGGGACAGAGGTGAAATTCAGAAATCGTGCTCTGCTACACTTTGAGGAGGAAGAGAAAGCTTTCAGGTAGAGGGGAGGACTAGACTAAGAGATAAGAGAACACCCTTGGAAGAGGTGGAAGCTGAGCTGATTCTTGAAGAAAAAGAAGAATTTCACTGTGTGGAAATAAGGGAGAAGTGAAGTAGAGGTGGAACCAAGGGCAGTCTGTGTGTGACTTTGGGGGATGTGTGTCCCATGGACCTGAGACAAGTGTCACGGAGGGCCTGCCTTCCATACATAAGGATATAGACAAACAAGGAATCATTTTATCATAAAGATAAAGGAAACTTTAGAATTTAATATAATATAATTTATGATATAATATTAATAACTTTGCTGATATGTGAACACTTTATAATTTTGTCTACCAGATGACTCAGTATTCCTAATACCAGTTCAATGGTCCTATTAAGGCCCCTTTGACACATGAGCAAAAGATTCTCTTTATGCACGTCTTCCAAGAGCCAAACCTTTCCAAGCCACTGGCTTCCAAGTATTGAACAGAGAGAAATTCTTGCTTCCCATGCTTCAAATGAATATTACAAGATGGAAAATAAAATATCATAATCAATTAGTTATAGCATCATATATATATACTAGATAGAGATAGATAATATAAATATAGATATATAAGTATGGTTATTTATAGATATGTAAATGGTATAACATAGTATAGTATATAGTTTATTATAATATAAATAATATAAATAGATATAGATAGAAATCAAATATAGGTGTATATAAATCATAGATATAACATCTATGACTTCATCCCTCACCCCGCCTCTGCGAAATTCCCTTCTTTCTGTTGACTAATTCATAAGTTTCAGGCAAACAACATTTGGTGGTTACTCTATTTAAAACACAGAAAATGCAGAAGAAGAGTTGTGATATATATGTCTATGTGTGTGTTTATGTGTAATGCACACACACATATATCCATATATGTGTATGTATATGTATATGGACACTCTGCTCAACCACCTACTCAAACTTCTTCCTATACTTGTAGGTTGTAGGAAAGCAATAAGATGATTGGTATTGGAATCCAGGGCCTAGTTCTGGATCCTGGAATAGAGTTGTGAAAACAAGAAATAGAGTAGGGAATGGTCAGAAGTTGTTCTTACCAGCCAATGAGGTTTTCAAAAGCAGCTCTAACTTTCCATACAGTTTGACTTTGTGCATCATATTTTCCAACTGGCAACTATGGCTATTCTAATTCAGCTTTTCTGTCACCAGAGCTAGTCTTCTCATATAGGAATGCAGGTACTGACAACTATATGGTAGAGTGGGACTCCCTGCTTCACTCTAGTAGTGACCCTATCATCAAATAGCCAATTTTAAAATGTTTCACTAGATGCAGTTGCAGCAGTCACCATGATCTAATAGTCTTGATTCCAAAATTCAATTTCCACTAGTTGGCCAACCTGGCAATCAGCTATCCCGGACAACTTATCCTGTGAGTGCTTCTAACACGGTGTGGAAAGAATGAGGCAAACGGAAGGAAGGAAAGAGCAGAAAATTCAATGCATGAGAGTATCATTGTTCTGACCACTTTTACTGTCTCATGCCTGCTGTGAGTACTCATTTCCCCACAATTCTGTGAGGTGGGTGAGGCATACCCCCAAGTCTTACAGTGACAGAGTGGGAGAGGGGCAAGGGAGAATAGCGATTATCAAAAGTGCTTTGATTTTCTGCCCTCTGCTCCTGACAACCATAACCTTGGGCCTTTGTGAAAGATGACAGTCACGACCAAATAAGTGATACTGTCATGGATACTTTTACCCAGAAATGAGGGATGGACTGTATAAAGTATGGAGGTTGGAAATGGAAGGATGCAATTGAGGAAAAGCAAGTAGTCCGGTTCAAATAGAATGTAAAATGCTTAAATCCATCCCAAGGACAAGAAGGTGAGGTTGTTAGGTATCCCTCCAAAAAGGCTTCTTATTTCCCTTGGTTGTACAATGAAACCAATTCTTCCCATTCCTTTATTTGCCTCTTAAAGGAGAATCTATAAAACATTTTTTTATTTAGCTTCAACTTTTCCAAGCCTGTTGACTTTATTTCTTTTAATTTTATTGATCTATTGTACATTATTTTATTTTTTAAAAAATTGTATCCCTTTTCCCCTATCCTGTGTTATCCTTGTAACAAAAAGTTTAAAAAAGAAATCAAAATCAAGAAAAACAGCTCAGGAAACAAGCCAATATATTAACTAAGTCTGACAATACATGTTAGTTTTACACCCTCATGAGTTCATAGTCTTCCATGACTGCAAGGAAAGAAAGGGAAATGCATTTTCTCATCTCTTTTCCAGAGCCAACCTTGGTCATGTAATGATACAGTATTCATTCTTCACTTTTTTGTTCCTTCCTTTTATTTTTGTTGCAATCATTTTGTATATTGTTTCCTTGGTTCTGTTTACGTTACCCTGCTTCAATTGAAATATCTTCCCATGCTTCTCTGAATTCTTTATATTGTATCTTTATAGTGCATTAGTGTTCTATCACATTCATATACCCCAATTTGTTTAGTCTTTCTCCAAATTGGTGAACATCTACTTTGTTTCCAGTTTTTGCTACCACAAAAAAGGTGCGGCTATGAATGTTTTGTTGTCTTTGAGATCTTTGTTTCTGTCTTTCACTTCCTTGGGTCATACATCTAGTGGTGGGATCCAGAGTCAAACAAGGCCACATTGTAGCCATTTTTGTAATATAATTTCAAATTGCTTTCTATGATTGAAGCAGTTCTACATATAATCCTTGCCTTTCCACAACCCTTCATCTTTTGTCACCTTTACCAATTTGCTGTGTTTAAGATGAAACATTAGCTTTGTTCTGATTTATCTCTTTTCTGGTTTCATTTACAGGGAAAATTCCAATATTCTTCCAGTAAAACATTAAATTATTGGCCATTATATAAAGGGCTCAAACTTAGAATATCAATAGTTAAATTAATATTTATAGGTGGTCCAAAAACTATATGATTCTTAATTGCCTCTGACATTGCCATTGTCACTGTGGAAGGAGAAAGGACCATACAAAGTGAAGATCATTTTGCATGTTTTAATTGTTTAATGGACTGCCATAGCCAAATAATTCATCAGCTAATGGCCAACCTACCCAGCCTCTCAACACTTACCTCATTCTTGATTCCAAGGTAGCACTACAGATGAGGTGGACTCCACAGGTTCCTAGGAGAGGTAGGTGGTTTGCCTGACTTGCCACAAACCCCTATTTTGCTTCCCTTGGGGTAATGATAGGGGGAACCCCAACTTCTACGTAAATCCTTGGAGATTATAGAGTCCCAGCAACAAGGATAAAGACGGTTTTCTTAATTGTATATAGGCTGAGGTATGCATCTTTTGCATTTTATTGCTATTTTAAATGAAGTCCATCCTATATTTGAATTTATGTTAGCCCAAGTGCTTTTGTATCCCTTCTCCCCTATCCTACACATAAATATACATATATATGTGTATATATATGTGTATCTAGATATAGATATATGTGTAGATATGGAATTCCTGATTGCCAATATAAGACATTTCTTAATCAGTTGCCTGTGAGTATTTATGTCACTGACTAATCAGACTACAAATCAAAATCAACACTGATCTAAAAGGGAAGGATAAATATGGGAAGAAGACACTATACCCAATTATAATAGCTTCAACTTGACCTATTAAGACAAGCTATTCACACTAAAAAATGGGAATGGATAAAGCAAAAGTTGTTCAAACTTATCATCACCGATTACCTAAAGCAATTGTAACACAGAGGAGGCTGAAATAACCCAGAAACTACTTCAGTCAGCAAACACATGACCTGCTTGATAGAGGGACATGCTGAGCAAAGGGCAATACTGTTTTAGAATATAAACTCATTTGCACTTGTAGGGGATGAAGATGAAAGATTACAACAAATATCACCTTATAAAACAGCTAAGAGTGGTAAAAGGAAAAATAAGTTAACCAAAATTTTGACATGAGAATCATATAAGATGGGTCATACAAAAAAATGTAAATGAAAATGGTAGGAGAAAAATGGATGGAAGTGGAACAAATCTTTCAGAATTTTTATAATGACCACTTTTTACCATCTATGATAATGGAATCACTACATTTAGACTCTAATATCTTTTTCTTGGATGTGCTTAATGAGGAGGAGGAAAGGCATTAAAAAAATGAAATTAAGAAGAACGGCTGGACTGAACCTAGTACAGAATAGAAATTTGTCCTAGAAGCGACATAATTTTGAAAACATTGAAAAATTATCTCTTAAGATAGCTGAAAGAGGTAAAGATAGCAGATAACTGGGGGAAAAAAATCACCCTATCCAGTGTGCCACCTAGCTACCCCAACTGGCAGTATTACTAACAAACATTTGAAAGGACTTCAATAGTTTCTATCTCTTAAGTTTTTTTAGATATCTGATCTACACATCCATTTAGTGAATCCTTGTTGAAAATATGAAGAGTGCTCTTTTGGTTTCACTCTCTCCTGTCTGGCAATATTCCATTGACAATGAATGAAAAGTCAAGGCTTTAGGCCCAGTCCATCTGAGACCAACATGTCACCCAGGAATACAGGACTCTGTTTTTCACCTCTTTTAATTTATTCTTTCTTATTTTAGGTAAAGGAAAGGCTGTGACCTTGCTTGCTTCAAAAGGTCAGGAGTGACAGGGAAGCCTGGGAGCAGAATCCATGCCAGGTTCAGTAGCCAGCCATGCCAGCATTGAGGTCACAAGGAACAATATTTAGAACATTCCTCACTGATAGTTAAGATGAGGATTCATCTATCAGCTGTGCCATATTTGGACTGAAATTAGTGAGATGAATACTCCATAAAAACTAAGTTAATGCTGAACCCTTTTTTGCCCAGGTACCAAGGTGGTATAGAAGAAACTGTGTCCCCCAGGTAGGAGGCAGAAAATGTTCTTGCTTCTGTCTTTGCTATATTTGTGAAATAAATATCTTTGTAAAAGCTAAATAAAAGAAAATAAACTATAAGAACAGACAGACTTTTAAAAATTGTTTTTTATGGTCAACAAGGTAATCATTCACACATTTGACTGAAAAGTATAGAGAATCCAACTGTATTTGTTGTATAGACACAGGCAGCAGGCCCAATTTCACCTTTGGACCAAAGTTTGCCATCATCTGCTTTAGAACTATCAATATTAATTATGGCATATAGATTAATAGAGAGATGTATGCTTGCCAAAAGTATTCACCTCTGGCTTGGAGGATGTCATACAGAGCCCACATGGAAAAGGGGATTTCTACAGACAGTGATTCTCCAGATACTTCTGCTAATGGATTACATTATATTCATCGCATTGATCCCCAGAATACAACAGAACCCTTCAATACTATTCATGACCACTAGATAATAAAGATCCACAAGAGGAAAACTAAAAGAATAAAAAAATGCCCACTGACCCAAGAATGACAAGCAGTTACATAAATGACCCATTTAGTTTGTCCATGTCTATTTTAATACATCTATTTTAGACAGGCACTGCAGATGGATAATGAGCTGACCCCCAACTGAATAAGAGGAAAGATGGTCTGGATTTCACTTAATGATTTCAAGCTATTTACACACACACATACACACACACACACACACACACGACACACACAATCTTTTCATCATCAATATTCCAACTGCATGAGGTATATGGAGTACCATAATGATCAAAGAAGTAAACCGAAGGGAAATGGAGAGATTACTAATGACTTAAGTAGGCTGCAACATATCACCAACTATGACTTAGACACAAGAAGTGACCCAAAAGATATTATCTATGAAATGCATGATTAGAAAAAAAAAAGTGAACTAATCTTGCAGTGAGAGAAAAGGACAACAGACAAGCCTGAGTGTTGTATTGGTTATAAGGACCCTTTACACTCTTAAAAATTACTGATGACCCAAAGAACTTTTTTATATGACTTATATCTATTAATATTTGCTGCTAGAAAATAAAACTGACAAAATTTTAAAATACTTGTTCATTAATTTATTAAAATAAGTCATAAACCCATTACATGTTAACATATTTTTATGAAAAATAATGATATTTTCTTTTTAAAAAAAGAACAGAATGAAACAGCGAGAAGAATGGCCCTGTTTTACATATTCTTGCAAATCTCTAATGTCTGATTTAATAGAAGACAGTTGGAGTTCATATCTACTTCTACATTCAATCTGTTGCAATATGTTGTTTTGCTTGAAGTATATAAAGAAAATCCAGCCTCAAACAGATATGTGGTTGGAAAAGGGAAGAGCATTTTAGTAGGTATATAATGTCTTAGTATCATTATGAAAATAGTTTTGATTTTACAGGTCCCCAGGAAGAGTTTTGAACACCCTCCCATACTTTGAGAACTGCTCATCTAGTCCAACACACTCTTTTTTTTACTGGTGACTGAATTGAGACTCAGAAAGAGAGAGTTAAAGTGTCACACAAATAGTACTCATCAGAGGTGGGATTTAAACCCAAGTCTTACACTTAAAAAAACTTTCAGCTTAGCAAGGATTCTACAATATTTGATCTCTATAAGGAAAAGTATTCTCTATTTAAAACATACCACCAACACAATATTTTCAAGAATAATTGATGTAAAACGTGTCATCTTTCAGGGAGAACATTTAAGCCACTTATTGTTCCACGAAGTCTTACAGCCATTATAATTTCCCCTAAATAGACATGAATAACAGCTTCCAAATTATAGAGAGAGGTGTGCCGAAATATTTTATTAATCATTTGATGTACATAGATGACACTGCTAGATGATTCTATCATGAAACATATTAAACAGCTTTTCCATCTCATAAGGAAGTTTCGTATTGGAGGCCTTCTTATAGATCTAAATTACCCAAATGACATAAAAATGTTATTTCGACTTAAAAAGTGTAAGATTACTAATGTATGCCAAGGAAATATAGATGCTAAAGACTTCAAGGATTAATCCAAAGATCAAATTTAATCAACAAATGAAATATTTTGATCTCATTCAGATAAAACACATCAAGCACAAAGTTATCAAAGAAAAAGCTGAAAAGTTTAAAAGCTATTATCATCTATATAGTATTTAACACACACTTTTGGAACTGTAAAATAGACCACAACAGATTTGGAAAGTAGTCTCAACCAAAAAAGCCATGCAATATGTGTATGTACACATGCACATGTATGTCTTTGTGTAAGTATATTGGATATGTACATACACATATATACATACACATTTTGGTTTGTTATTGACTTGTTTGAGTCATGGTTGACTCCTTTTGAGGTTTTCTTGGCAAAGATACTAGAATGGTTTGTCATTTCCTTCTCCAGCTTATTTTACAGATGAGGAAGCTAAGGCAAACATAGCTGAGTGTCTTGTACAGGGTTACACAGTGTTTTGAACTCAGAAAGATGAGTCTTTCTGACTCCAAGCCTGGAGCTCTATCCACTGTACCACCTAGCTGCCCATAATGTATGTGTATATATATATATGTGTGTGTGTGTGTTGTATGTATATATATATGTATGTATGTGTATGTATATGTATATGTACACACACATAAAATTGCATATAAGTACTTCCTCTTTACCATTATCTTCTTGTTTTTAAATAAAGTTTTAATTATGGCTTTTTATTTTTTTATATCACTAGAACTTCTCTTAGCATTTCTCCTTCTACTCCTGTCTCAGAGAGCCATCCCATATAACAAATAATATTTTTAAAAGAGGAAGAAGAAAGAAAAAAAATTGTTTTTCTTTTTGGAGCCAGTGGCTGTGTATTGTAGCAGCTATCATAGCAAAGATCAAGGCCATTTTCATGAGAAGGAGGAGCTGCTCAAATAGATGATCTAAAGGTGGAACTTTCTAAGGTTTGAGTGGGTATGATCACTAGATAAGCGGTACCCAAGCTATCTAAGATCCAAGTCGTATGAGAATCCGTTGCCCAAGTTCTGACTGTCATCAGTCAGATTCAGAAAGAGAACTTGGGGAAATCCTACAAGAGTAAGTAATACAAGCCCCTGTACCTTGACCCAAGAAGACCAGTGCTATGTGACACAGTCTTAATAAGCATCAGGAAAGCCTGAAGACCAAAAAACGGCAGAAGAAGGAATGTACTGTGCTCTCTTTGGAAATTAGCTGGTAAGGCATAATTTATTAAGACACTCAATAAAAAGACAAATTATTATTGGCAAAGTTAACAAAACAAAATTCAAAAAATTCTGAAAATACATGTAACGAATCACATCCATGGACTTCCTACTACCATACAGAAGTGGAGTGAAGATGTCTTATATATCTTCTTTGGAATCATGTTTGTTTTTTGTAGTTACACAATATTCACTTTTGATTGTATTGATTGTGTTTTCATTTACATTGCTATGGTCATTAGTTATTTTTTTCCTTGGCTATGATTATTTTACTCTGCATCAGTTCATGCAGATCTTTGAATACTTCTTGGTACTCACCACATTTGTCATTTCTTACAGCACAGCAATATTCCATCACAGTTTGTTTAGCCACTCCCCTTTGATGGGCATCTGCTTTGTTTCCAATTCATTGTTTAATCCCAAAAAGTGTTGCTATAAATATTTTGGCCTACATGGGGACTTTCTTTTATAAATGGCCTTCTTGGGATTCTCTGGGTCAAATGACGTGGACATGGTCACTTTATTTGCAAAATCCTAAATTGCTTTCTAAAACAGCTATACTGAATCACAGTGTCATCAGTGCTGCATTATTCCTACAATCCTTCCAATACTATTTCCATCTTTTACTGGATGTGAGGTGAAACCTTAGCGCTATTCTATTGTCATTTCTCTTATTTTAAGTGATTTGGAGCATTCTTTCATATGGTTGCTAATAGTTTGCAGTTCTTTTGAGAACTAATTTTTCATATGCTTTGAGTATTTCTCTGTTGAGAAATGGCTTTTGTTATATGGGTATAGAAATATATAGAGATGACATATGTATAAAAGCTATGTGTATGTACACAGGTTATAATACATATACATAAATACCTATATATTTGTGAGTTTCTATTTGTCGATACCAAACCCTTGTATGAGAAATTTGATACCAATATTTTTTCCTATTAGATCATTTCTTTTCTTAGGCTAGATTCATTGTTTGTTTTTATAGCTATTCAGTTTTATATGATCAAAGTTATCTATTTTACCTTTTGAAACTGCTTCTATCCCTTGTTTGGTTATAATATACTTTCTATTCAGAACTGTGAAAAGTATATAATTTGCTTCTCTTCTAATTTTTTGCCATATGACTTTTAATAAGATCATACATCCATTTTGAATTTATTATGAACTATGATAGAAGATGTTGATCTAAGCCGAATTCTGCCAGACACCTTTCTAGGTTTCCCTGCAGTTTTTATCAAATAGGGAATTCTTTCTTAAGTGATTTATGAAAAACCTATATAATTTTAATGAAATACAGGGCCCTTCAGCTTAAAACAGCTTTGGAAATATTAGCACAACTTTCAAAAAGGAGCAAGAGGATTCAGAGTCATTTTTACAGTTTATGATAAACATGGTGAACACCATGTTGAGACAACAGACATCATTTCACCAAGTAAAGATCGATAATAAGTCATGCCAATAGATTTATTAAATATAAATTTAATGAAGCCTATGAAATGGTGGAGATCCAAGAACAGAATCAGAAGACTTTGTTCACGTCACATCCACATGAACTCAAACAATAGTATGTTCATAGAGAGAAATCAAACAAGTGACTGATTTGTGGGGATTTATTTAGAGAAGCAGAGGGTTTATGGTGGCGACTCAGGACCAGGACATTCTCACCTAAAATTAAGTTTATTGACCAATGTGGATAATGGAAAGAAATGATAGAAATTGAGTAACACTCCAAATGTTATACTCATGAAATACCCAACAAGGAATGGCTTGATGGCTAGAATTATGCAACAGAAGCTGACTAGTTTTCATAAATTGGCAGATAATAAATCCCCATTCTATAAATATAGACCTCAATTTATCCTTAAAGTTTCAACTAATATCCTTTTATTGAAACCAGATCATTGTCATAGAAACTACTATAGAACACAATCATCCCAACATAACACTGACCAATAAAAATTTAAGAATAATATTATTAGTAATGTTTCTATGTCAGCTACATGTAGAATGAAAAACTCTCAAGAAGGCTTAGGAACTGAGATTAGAGCAATGACCAGCCAAAATTCTAGAGGACTCAGGATAAAACATGCTACTCATGTTTTCATAGAGAGGTGATGAACTCAAAGTAAAGATTGAAATATTTGTTTATTTATGTTTTTGATCATGACTAACATGAATTTTTTTCTTTTGCTTGAATAACCATGATTATAACAGCTTATGTTTTTCTTACTTTCTCTATGAGGGGGAAGGAAAGGTGGTAGGGAGAGAATTCAGAACTGAACATAGAATAAAAACTGAATTTTTAAAAGAGGTAAAAGCTTTCAAGAGACCTAGCAGAAGAAATGATGTGGGAACAAGATGATGTACATATCATTACTATTGTCCTATTTGCTACTAGAATTGCCTAAAACTTGTTTTCAATGAGTCTACAGAAGAATAATATCAGGCTAGCAACTTGTAGCACTATTTCTATATGAATTCCATCTAAAATGATGATATAGACCATGTAGATAATACTATTAACAACTGACATTTACATAGCATTTTAAGGTTCACAATGTGTTTTGAGTCTCATAAACCATGAAATAGGTTTCATAGATAGGTGAGATAGCTACTACATATGAGATATGGCTGTTTAGAGATGATAGATAGATAGATAGATAGATAGATAGATAGATAGATAGATAAGTAGGTAGGTAGGTAGGTAGGTAGACACACATGCATATATTTTCAAGCCGAATTTTATTTGTATTTATAAATAAATTTATATATTTACATTTATAAATAAATATATGTTTATATTTAAACTGAATTCTTACTAAAACACACACACACACACACACACACACAAACGCACAACTCCAGAACTTTCAGGTCCAGCAGAGTGTTACCTTTTAAATGTTTGGAGACTATACCTTCATAATAGGTATGTGACCATGGCTTAAAACATTTCTGAAATTCCTGTCTTCATATATAGTTAATAAACTGTCTTTGAACGCAATTTCAAAAGTGGAGTTAAAAGAGGAGCCATTTTCAAAGTGGAGTCTCTTTGTTTCATTATTATCCTTCATTATCTCATCAACCATGGAAAGAAATTTTTTAATTTTGAAATTACATTCTATGGATAATATAGATAATATATATTTCATAACCTTTGAGTTGGTGGGCCTAATTAGTATACAATTAATGTTTTGCATTTTTACTATTCTGGGAGCTTCTAACATTTTCTAAATAATTCAATTCACTTTGCTAGGTTCTGGATTCTTCTAAAAGTCAAGATGCCAGGTGGAATTAATTCCTTTTTGAAATAGCTAAGAATCCATTATAAGTTTAGACCGCTGGCCTGAGTTTGTTTTTAACCATATTATATAGTATAGTGTATATACTATAGTATATACACTATACTATACTACACATATATATATATGCTATAGTATATACACTATACTATACTACACATATATATATGCTATAGTATATACACTATACTATACTACATATATATATGCTATAGCATATATATGTATATGTAGTAATATAGTATATTACATAGTATATATATAGTCTATAACTATATAGTAACATACTATAGTATATTATATAGTATCATATTGTATAGTATTAATGCTACTACTTCCACTCTTTCTAAAAGCCTTCTTTTTTAATGATTTTATTACTCAATCTCTTTTGATGATGAGAAAATCTGATAATTGGATTCATCTCATGATAAATCTGGTGGGAGTTTTTCGTCTGTCATCAACAGTTGAAAAGGTTTTGCCTAATAAAAAGACTAGAAGATTGATGCCTCTTTGAGTTATTTCCTCATATTTCCAGTTTGTTCTTATCACCAGACATCATGATCCAAGAAATAAATCTGGATCTAGCACAAGACATATGAAAGTAGATAACAGTTTAAAGAAAATGAAGAAAGATTCTGTGTCTATAGGGGAAAGAGCTGACATCTAAAATGAGCTTTATCATCAGTAAAAATGATAGAAGACAAGTTGGTAACAAATATTCAAAACATGGGGAAAGTGGTTAAAAAATGATATGAATAAAAGAATAGAATCCATTGGAAATAAAATCCTTTTTAGTTAGAAGGCAAAATAGTGGAATATGCAGCAAAAAAGGTCAAAGTACAACTCAAAAAGAGATAATACTTTAATATCAAAGATGATGGAACAAGGCAACAAAGCTTGGAGAAATAATCTGAGTCATCAGATTGCCTGAAAAAAAAATGCAGAGAGAGAATGGCCATTTTCCAGGAAAGCACTCAAGTAAAATTTCCAGATGTTGCAAGGTCAACCAACAGACTACAGATTGATAGAATTCACTATCCTTGGAGTTTAATTGTCAGATGCACTATTATCAAACTCTTGATGAAGAATTTAACTTCAAAGAGTTAAAGGGTTAGGTAAAATGAGATGAATGATGGAATTGGAATGAGAGAATGGGGTTTCAAATTCCTGCTTGTTATTTAATATCTTTGTGACCTTAGGAAAGTCACTTGACCTCTTTTAGTTTCCTTAACTATAAAATGAAGTGTTTGGACCCTATGATTTCTAAGGTCCCTTTCAATTCCAAATCTCTGATTTTTATGATGCTATACATGTAGCCCAGTTTAAATTAAGTAGAATTATCTATCACATGAAAACACAGAAGCAGCAGCCACATGATAGACAGAAAGTTACTCCAAAATCTCCTACCCAGCTAAATTAGAAATAATATTGGAAGATTAAAAAAATCTTTATTCACCACAACATTTCTAAACACTTCTACAGGGAGAAAAATCCCTGGCAGAAGACCTCAAAATGTGAATAGGTTTGGGGGTGAGGGGAAAGAACTATCAAGTAATATCTAAAAGGCAAAGATATTTGATGTGAAAGTTGATAATGAATATCAAGTAACGTCAGCTCTAAAACTCTGAATCACCAAAATAATAGCAAGGGGATTCCATGTTGGTATTATACATAGTAAACTAACTAGCAATTTTTACTCCAAAAGTAAGTACTACAAACCACACCCAGTGAAAATGACCTCCTTAATGGATCATTGAGGGGAGTGTAAATAACTAAGACTGCAGGACACCATGAAACTTCTGGGAAAACTGCCTCCAACATACACATCACAGGAAGCAAGGCATTTGATAACTAGATCAGTTGTTCCTTCACACGTGTCCTAAGAAGCCTGACAAATGAGTGGAGTGATAAAACTTATAGTAACAGATAATTTGAGGGAGAGGAGACTGAAAGAAACTTCCCCCAAACAGAACTAAAAGGGACTTTAGGGAATATCTACTTAAAATCCTTCAATTTACAGAGTAGGAAACTGAAATCCTAGAGAGAAGAAGTGACTTGTCCAACTTGATAGGTGATTCAACTCTTAAGAAAACTGAGGATGAGTTAAATTAGAACCAAAGGAACAGAAATCTCTTAGACACATAGACTATTAGAGCTAGCATGGACCTTAAAAAACACTTTGACCAAAATTTCTAAGAAAACTGGAGAACAGTTTGGTAGAAACTAGGCATAGGCCAACATCTCACACCATTATACCAAAATAAGGTCAAGATGGGTATAACATTTAGACATAAAGAGAGAATATCATAAGCAAATTAGGGGAACATAGAAAACTTTACCTCTCTGATGTATGGATTAGGGAAGAGTTTATGACCAGAAAAGTGATATAGAGGATCATAGAAAGTAAAATGGATAATTTTGATTACATGAAATTAAGAAGGTTTTGCACAAACAAATGCAGCCAAAATCAAAAGGAAAGCAGGAAACTAGGGGGAAAATCTTTTACAGCAAGTTTCTCTGATGAAGACCTCATTTCTCATATATATATATGTATATATATATACATATATATGTATATATGTGTATACATGTGCGTGTGTATGTGTCTAGAACTGAACCCAAATAAAATAAGAGCCATTCACAATTGTAAATGGTCAAAGGATATGAACAGGAAGTTTTCAGGAAAAGAAATTGAGGCTATCAATAATCATATGAAAATTGCCATAAATGACTATTGACTACAGAAATGTAAATTAAAGGAACTTCTAGGTACTACCTTACACCTATCAGATTGGCTAACATGACAGAAAAGAAAAATGATAATAGCTAGAGGGGATATAGAAAAGCAGGGATACTAATGCACTCCTGGTAGAGTTGTGAACAGGTCCAACTCTTCTAGAGAACAATTTGGAACTATGCCCAAAGGGCAACCAAACTGTGAAAATATTTTGACCCAGAATTACCACTACTAGGTCTGTATCCCAAAGAAATTGAAGAAAAGGGAAGGACCTATGTGTACAAAAAAAAAAAAAATGTATTGCAGCTCTTTACGTGATGGCAAAGAATTGGAAACTGAGGGGATATTCATCAATTGGGGTATGGCTGGTATATGATTGTGAAGGCTATTGTGGTATAAGAAATGACAAGCAGGATGGCTTTAGAAAAACCTGGGGAGACATATATAAATTGATGCAAAGCAAAGTGAACAAAACCAAAAGAACATTGTACTCAGTAACAGCTGTATTGAAATGATGATTGATTGTGAAATATTTTGCTACCCTAATCAAGACAATGATCCAAAACAAATCCAAAAGACTCATAAGGAAAAATGAAATCTGAGTGCAGATTAATGACTTTTTTCACTTTCTTTATGCTTCTTGATTTTTGTTGTTGTTTTTTTTGCTACATGGATAACACAGAAATATGTTTTGAATGACTTCACATGCATAATTGATACAATATTGTTTACCTTCTCAATGGGTTGGCCTTGAAGGAGGAAGAGAATTTTTAACTCATTTTAAAATAAATATTAAAAATAAATATATCAATTTTATTATTAATTTTTTTTAAAAAGAGTCGCTTTGTCCAACCTTTTCATTTTACACAGGTGACAATAGAGATTCAGGGTCAAAGAGCAGGGGCTAGAACATATGACACCTGATTCCCAGGCTGGTGTTCCCTCATCCAGATTATTAAATTTGGCCTCACTTTGGTGTCCTGAAGCACAGTCTAAGTAAAGGAAGAGGGATGGGAATAAACGTTGATATAGTGCTTTCTATGTGCCAGGCACTGTGCTAAGTACTTTACAAATATTATCTCATTAGATTATGATCATGTCACCTTTGGATAGATCTAATTGTTAGAAAGTTTTTCATGATTTCAAACCTAAATTTGTTGCATTGCAACTTCCACCATTCCATTCCTGGTCCTACCCTCTGTAGACAAATAGAATGGACCTAATCCCTCTTCCATGTGTTAGTCCTTCAAATACTTGAAGATAGATATAATGTCCTCCCTCCCCATCCCTACCTTCCACCCCCAGGTCAATTCTTCTCCAGGCTCAGTCCAGTCATTCAATCCTCCTCTGGCATTGACTCAACCTTTCTCCATCCTGGTTTCTACCTTGTAGACACTGTAAAACTTAGTGTTCTTCCTAAACTGTAGCATCCATAATTAAATATCATGCTAAAGATGTTCTATGATCAGAGTAGAGTACAGTGGGAACATTACCTCCTTGTTCTTGGAAACTTTGCTTCTCTTAATGCAGTTAAGATTTCACCAACATCTTTAGCTTTTGAAGACTAACAAGAATTCAGAATGAGAGGAAACATCATAGCACAATTCTCTTGCACAACTATCCCAGTAGAGATAGAGGAAGAACACTGGTCCAAATGATAACCAGGAAATCCAAGGAGAAATTACATTGTCTACCTTTTCTCCAGTCTAGGGCAGCACAGGAAGATATTCAGAGGCCTGTGGACATTGAGGAGAAGGTACAGCCAGGAATCTTCCAGCACAGAAACTGCAATTAGGACCTATAGCTGTGTACCTTGTTCGGAGAGCCTGAACCAAGAAGGGTGACCATAACTCTGACCATGAACTGGGGTTGCTCATTCTTATATGGAGACAAGACTGGGGCCTTTAGCTGTGTATCAGTGTGGGGAACAAGGACCAGGGATAGTCATGTAGTCGTGTTGTTTTAAGCACACTTATGAAACATTCCAGTAGGAGGACTGAGGCCAAAGTCCATGACTATGTAAATGGAGCAGAGGGCACAGAACAGGGCTAAGCCTAGAGCTGTGGTGCTCTGACCTAATAGAGCCTTATAGTGCTCTGAAAGGGGCTGGAGCCACCAACTGTCTACTAGAGCTCTGAGCAAAAGTAAACCTGTAGTTTTGTTATTCAGGCTCCTAACCAGGCTAAGAGATGGAAAAACTTAGACAAGGAGAAAAGTAATGAGACCACTCCTAGTTCAGACCACTTTGGAAGCTGAAAGTTTGCCTTTCACTGGCCTGAACCTTCTCTGATGTCGTGGAAGAACACAACTCTCAATAACTGAGAGAAGAAATGATAAGATCCATATAATTGATATATATATATATATACATACATATATATATGTATGTATGTATATATGTCAGATCCATGGTTCCATCATTCTCCCCAGAAATGTGTAGAGCCTGGCCTGAGGTAATCAGAAACTAAGGATGGAAAAATGAGCAAACAAAAGAAGACCTAGATTATAAAGAAATATTATGGATTCCCTGACAGTCAAGACACAAACCCAGAAGAAGAGAATGACTCCAAAATATCTGAAAGCAAAACCTTAAAGCAAAACACAGCTTGGACAGAAGTTCAACTTGTCCTAGAAAAGATAATCCAAGAGTTCAATTTTTTAAATAAAATGAGACCATTGGAGAAAAAAAAACAATTGGAACAGAAATGAGCTCTATGAAAGAAAGAACTAGAAAGGGAATTAATAGCTATATTCAAGAGGTACAAAACCATACCCACAGACAAATTCCCCGAAAGTTAGAATGGATGAAATAGAAGCTAAGAAACCATGAAACAAGAAATATTAAAATCAAAAGACTGAAAAATAGAAGAAAATGTAAGGTAACTCATAACAAAAATAATTCACTCTGAGAACAGATTAAGGAGAGATAACAATAATTATTGGATTACCTGAAAAGCACAACTCAAGTAAGTGCCCAGACATTATATTTCAAGAAATTATATTTTTAAAATCTGGGCATGTATACCTATGTCTTTTAGAACCAGAGGGGAAAGAAAGAAAATAGAAAGAACTCACTGATTACCTTCTGAAAGAAACCCCAAAGCAAAAACTCACAGGAATATTCTAGCCAAAATCGAGAACTTTCAGGTGAGAGAAGAAATACAGCAAGCAGTCAAAAAGACCAAGGAGCCACAGTTAGGTCCACATAAGATTCATAAGAGGCAACTAAAAAGAAGCAGAGAGCTTTGAAAATGATATTCCAAAAGGCAAGGGATGTAGGTTTTACAGTCCTAAAATTGAGTATGAAGAAAAACATGGACCTGTAATGAAATAGAGGAATTACAAACATTCCTGAAACAACTAGAACTGAGTAGGAACTTTTTGATTTTAGTAGAAACACAAGAGTCAAGAGAAACATAAAAAAGGTAAACATGATGATCATAAAGAACTAAACAAGGATATACCATTTACACTCTACTATGGGAATATGATATATGCATCACCTCAAAATCCTATACTTATTAGGGGTCATAGAAAGAGTCTAATAAAATGAGGAACTGGGAGTGGTTTTGTTATATTTTCATTCTCTTAAAATAAAAATAGACAGTGAGGGGAAAAGGAATACAGTGAGTTGGGGGGGGGGGAAGAGAAAGGGTGGGAAAATTATTTCCCATACTCAGGTTGAGCAACCAGAAGAATATATGAACAAGGAGAAAGAGATGGGGAAATAGGGAATACATGAACCTTACTCTCTTCTGAACTGCTCAGAGGAAGGGAGAACACACTTAAATACTTGATACAGAAATACATTTCTCTCAACAAGGAAAGAGGAGAAAGGGAGTATGAGGGAGGGAAGAAATAAGAGGGTGAGTAAATTAAGGGAAGGACTAGTCATAAGTAAAACAAATTCTGAGGAGGGATTTCGAAGGAAAGAAATGATCAGAACCTGTGATTGAACTCTGAGGAATGAGACAAAGAGGAGCACAGGAGCAGAGGCAGATTGTACCAAAGCTAGAGCATGAGTGCTAAGCATAGTCCTCTCTCAACTAATATGTGTGTGTATACATGTACATATATTTTATTATATATACATTATATATTTATATTTTTCATATTTTATTACATATACATATAATATACACATATATATAGCAAATTTATATGTATATGAGACTGAAACTCCTTGATTGGAGAAAGGGCTTGATACAAATTTTATTTTAGACCCTGGTCTTTATTTTACATGTATCTTTATTTTTTTTAGATAAGTTTTTTTGCATGTCACAAATGTTTTGGTTTCATTTTCTTATTCGTTCAGCCACTCTCAGTTTATTGGTTTGCTTAATATATTCACCTTTAATTTATGATTGTAAGGTCTGTGTTTTCCTCCACTTATTTCCTTTCTATTGATACTTATTCCCTTCCTTTTAAAAGTCAATATTTTATTCCTGGGATGAGTTTTACTCATATCACTTTGATATCAGCCTATTCTTATAGATTCCCCCTGCCCCACCAACACTTGTCAATTGACTTTTCCTCAAGTTTGTTGAATTTTAATAATAGTAACAATCATTATAACACCTACAACTTATATAGCATGTCCTATTTGTCAGACACTATACTAAAAGCACTTTATTAACATTATTTCATTTTATCCTTCCAACAACCCTGGGAGGCAGATGCAATTATTATCATCATTTTCCAGCTGAGGAAACTGAGACAAGCAGAGGCTAAGTGACTTGAGCAAGGCCACAAATCTGGGAATTGTCAGAGGGCAAATTTGAACTCGTCTTCCTGAATCTGGGCCCAACACTATCCACTGTACCTCCTCTCATTTCTCTAATCTTTATGAATCTATCTATTTCACCACCAACTATTTCCTTTTGATCTGTTCTTTTCTCTGTCTAGATGTTTTGTGGTTCAAAAACTTCCCTCTTCCACCCAGTTCCTTAGTTTAAGAAACATACTTTTGTTGTGCCCTTTGCCAAGAAGTTTTCATTTACTCCAGCCTCCTCCTTACCTTTCTCTCTCTAGTCTATTTTGAATTTTATCTGCCTGAAAAATATACAAAGAATAAAGAAGAAGCAAATAAGGATATAGCTCGTGGGATATCCCGTTTTCAAATGGGACACATTTCATTCTAGGTTCTCTTCATGGACAAGACCCTGGAAGGAGAGAAAGACTTTGAGAAAAAGCTGATATGTAGAAGAAATGGAGCCTTGATATATCCCTGACTTCTAGTTTGTCACACTTAAGATTTCTGGGAATTAACCCTTGAGTGAAATTATGCTCTCTCTCTCCTCTCTCTCTCTCTCTCTCTCTCTCTCTCTCTCTCACTCTCAACTGTGATATTTTGCTTCTGGAGGGGCTTTCAAAAATTTGTTTATTAATTGATTTATTTGTTTTCAGGTTTCTACAATAGCTTCTAGATATCTTAGATTTTCTCCCCCTGCTTCTCCCTTCTCTTCCCCCTCCCTCCCCAAGGCAGCGTGCAATCTTCTAAGTAAATTTTCACCTTGCTCATGTTGCATAGAAGAATTAAAATGAATGAGAGAAACCATGAGAAAAACCAAAGCAAAACAAACCAAAACACAAGAGAAAATGGTCTGCTTCATTCTGCAATCCAATCCATAGTTCTTTCTCTGGATGTGGATGCCATTTTGCCTCAAGAGTCCATCTGGAATTTTTTAGCTCCTTGCATTGCTGTGACTAAGTCTACCAAAAAATTCCTCACACACTGTGGCTGTTACTGTGTACAAAGTTCTCCTGGTTCTGCTCCTTTCACTCAGCATCAGTTCATGTAAGTCCTTCCAGGCCTCTCTGAAGTCTTCCTGTTCATCATTTCTTATAACACAATAGTATCCCATTACATTCATATATCACAATTTGTTCAGCCATTCCCCAGTTGATGGGCATCCCTTCGATTTCCAGTTCTTGGCCACCACAAAGAGAGCTGCTATAAATATTGTTGTTCATGTGGTACCTTTCCCATTTTTAGGATCTCTTTGGGATACAATGCTAGAAGCAATATTGTTGGTTCAAAGGGTGTATGCATTTTTGTAGCCCTTTGGGTATAGTTCTAAATTGCTCTCCAAAATGGTTGGATCATCTCACATCTCCACCAACAATGAATTAGTGTTCCAACTCTCCCGCATCTTCTCCAACACTTATCATCTTCCTGTTTTGTCATGTTAGACAATCTGATTGGTGTAATGTAATACCCCAGAGCTGTGTTGATTTGCATCTCTCTAATCAATAATGATTTAGAGCATTTTTTCATGTGTCTATAGAGAGCTTTAATTTCTTCCTCTGAAAACTGTCTGTTCATATCCTTTGACCATTTATCAATTGCGGAATGACTTGGACAAGTCATTTAACCCTGTTTGTCTCAGTATCTTCATCTGTAAAATGAGCTGGAGAAGCAAATAGCAAACCACTCCAGAGTTTTTGCCAAGAAAATCTCAAATAGGGTCACAAAGTGATATGACTGAAAGGACTAAATAACAATCATAGAGAATGATTTTCCTAAGCTCATTATATGTGATCAGGGGTCGAGAAAGAGGTACTGTTCTTAACTAGATTAATTAAAGGAGGTTACTGTCATTATCTAATCATCACTTAACCTATCTTCAAGGACATCAGAGTTCATCCCCTGAACTTTGACTTACTTTCCCTTTAGGAGCTGGTTAGACCCTTGAAAAAGATGTTGCAAAAGGATGTTGGACTAGACCCTTGACATAATATATATTAATATTTTTCTACAATTAATTAATTAATTAATTTTAGTTTTTAACATTCACTTTCATAAGATTTTTAATTTTAAATTTTCTCCTCTTCCCTCTGCTCCCCCCTCCTCAAGACAGTATGCAATCTGATATAGGCCCTACTCATACATTCATATTAAACATATTTTCACATCAGTCATGATGTAAAGAAGAATTAGAAATAATGGGAGGAACCATGAGAAAGAAGAAACAAAACAGCAAAAGAAAAGGAGAGTAAATAGTCTGCTTCCATCTTCATTCAGGCTCCAAAGTTCTTTCTCTGGATGTGGATGTCATTTTCCAACATAAGTCTTTTGGAGTTGTCTTAGATCCTTGCATTGCTGAGCTATGTCTATCAAAGTCAGCCATCACACAATGTGGCTGTTACTGTGTACAGTGTTCTCGTGGTTCTGCTCATTTCAGCATCTGTTCATATAAGTCTTTCCAAGTTTTTCTGAAGTCCACTAGCTCCTCATTTCTTATAGCACAATAGTATTACATTACATTCATATACCACAACTTGTTCAACCATTCCCCAGACATCCTCTCAATTTCCAGTTCTTTGTCAAACAATATATTAATATTTTTAACACAGCTAAAGGCTGTGTAGATACTTCCATATACTTATAGAGGAGTTCAGTCTGAGGTACTATTAATTCCCCTGTCACTTACAAATGATATCTTATTATGAACTTAAAAATCATCAATAAATGAACATATCTATGTATAAAGAAAACACCAAGGAAGACTGTATTAAAAAAAAAAACCACCATGAATTTCTGTTATATACACTTTGATTTTTTAAAAATTAAATTTCACACAGTAATAAAAATATTTCTATTTGTATCCATTTCTGAACATCTGCTTTGTTTTCTCCTCTGTATTTTAAACATTTTATTTTGCTCTTTTCTTCTTTTTCCCCCATCTCTACTAATATTCACTTACTTATCCCCTATCCCAGGGAAATTACATTTTTACATCTCCTGATTCTTTAAGTTCCTCTTAAATCTTTAACTCACAAGGTTCTCTCTGTGACTTGATGATTCCTCTTTGGTCTATATTTTACTCTTTAGTTCAATTTCCTTTCCTTTTTTATTTTTTAAAATTAAATTAAATTTTATTGTTACATTTTAAGTTCCAAGCTGCCTCCCTCCCCCTCTCCCTCCCTCACCCTAGAGAAGGTCACTATTTGACACAGATATCTATAGCTATAGCTACCTCTCTCTCTCTCTGTGTCTGTAAAACCATACTATACATACTTCCATTTATCAGTTCATTCTGTGGAGGTGGATAGCATCTTCCATCATAGGTTCTTTAGAACTGATTTGATCATATAGCTTTCACAGTTATGAGTAGGAAATGTGTCTTTAGCCAATCACAGAAGAGAAACAAAATATAAAACAGATAACATTACATGAAACTGAAAAGCTTCAGAAAAAAACAAAATTAAAGCATCAAGGTTAGGAAGAAAAGCAGTAAAATGGGAAGCCATGTCTTCTTGACTCTAAGACCATGTCTTTATTCAGAAATATGCTTTGCATATTTCTTGGATAGTAGATTTTTGTTAGAGATGGAAATAAGTTTGTCAGTCAAGTTTTCTTCTTATTCCCAATTGATTTTATTTGTACTTTAAAAAAATATTTGTTTAGTACTTTATTTTCCCCCAGTTACATGTAGAAACTTTTTTTAACATTCAGTCTTAAAATTTGAATTCCAAATTCTCTTCCTCTCTCTTCCACCCCACTATTGAGAAAACAGGTCAATGACATATGTGTGTAGTCATGCACAACATATTTCCATATTAGTCATGTTGTAAAAGAAAATGCAGAGCAAGAAAAATAAAGAAAGTAAAAAAATATGCTTCAGTATGTAGTCAGTCTCCATCAGTTCTTTTTCGGGGATGGATAGCATTTTTTTTTGTCATAAGTACTTCAGAGTTGTCCTGGATCATTGTATTGCTGGGAATAGCTAAGTCATTCACAGTTGATCATCTTACAATATTGCTGTTGCTGTGTACAATGTTCTCTTGGTTCTATTAGTTTCACGTTGCATTAGCTTGTGTAAATCTTTCTAGATTTTTCTGAGAGCATCCCCATATATGTTTGATTCTTTATCTGAAAACTGACTGTTCATATCCTTTGACCGTTTATCAATTGGAGAATGGTTCTTATTTTTATAAATTTGACTCAATTCTCTATATATTTGAAAAACGAGGCCTTTATCAGAGAAACTTGCTTCAAAATTTTTTTCACAGTTATGATTACTAACTGAATGTCCCTGCATTCTATTCCTCTCTCCTTTATTGTATTTTCTTTCTACTTTCACCCTCTCCCTCCTCAAATGCGGTTTGCTTTTGACTATCATCTCTCCTAATCTTTCCTTCCTTCTATCAACCCCACCCTCCTTCTTTAATCCCTTTCCTATTTTTCTGTGGGATGAGATAGGTTTCTATATACAAATGGCTGTGTATGTTATTCCCTCTTTGAGCCAATTCCGATGAGAGGAAGATTCAAGTGCTCCTTGTCATCTCCCCCATCTGTCCCACCATCATAAAAACTCTTTCTTGCCTCTTTTATAGGAGATAATTTGCTCCATTCTATCTCTCCCTTTCCCTTTGTCCCAGTACATTCCTTTCTCTCACCCTTAATTTTATTTTTTAGATATCATCCCTTCATATTCAACTCACAAACCTGTGCCTTCTCTCTATATATGCTCCTTTTAACTACCCTAATAATGAGAAAGGTCTTAGGAGTTACAAGTATCATTTTCCCATGTAGCAATGTAAACAGTTTAACCTTGTTAAGTCTCTTATGATTTTCCTTTTCTGTTTACTTTTTTATGCTTCTCTTGAGTTTTATATTTGAAAGCCAAATTTCAATTTATTGAATTGAAAATAATTCAATTCAATTATTCAGCTCTAAGTCTTTTCATCAGAAATACTGGATAGACCTCTATTTCATTGAATATCCATTTTCCTCTGGAGGGATTATACTCAGTTTTGCTGGGTAGATGATTCTCGGTTGTAATCCTAGCTCCTTTGCCCTTCAGAATATCATATTCCAAGCCCTCTACTCCTTTAATGTGGAAGATGCCAAATCTTGTGTTGTCCTGACTATGACTCCATGATACTTGATTGTTATCTTCTGGCTGCTTGTAATCTTTTCTCCTTGACCTGGGAACTCTGAAATTTGTGTATAATATTCCTGGGAGTTTTCATTTTGGGATGTCTTTCAGGAAATGAGAAGTGGATTCCTTCCATTTTTATTTTATCCTCTGGTTCTAGAACATCAGGGTAGTTTTCCTTGTTAATTTCTTTGAAGATGATGTCTAGGCTCTCTTTTTTTAAATCCTGGCTTTTGGGTAGTCCAATAATTTTAAAATTATCTCTCCTGGACCTATTTTCCAGATCGGTTGTTTTTCCAATGAGATATTTCACAGTTTTTCTAATTTTTTTTTATTCTTTTGGTTTTGATTAATTTTTTCTTGATGTCTCATAAAGTCATTAGCTTTCATTTGCCCAATTCTAATTTATAAGGGATATTTTTCTTTAGTGAGCTTTTCTACCTTCTTTTCCCTTTGGCCAACTCTACTTTGTAAGGAATTCTTTTCTTCAGTGAATTTTTGTGTTTCCATTTGGCTAATTCTGCTTTTCAATGCATTCTTCTTTTCATTGGATTTTTGTACCTCTTTTAATATTTGGCCTAGTCTGTTTTTTAAGGTGTTGTTTTCTTCAGTATTTTTTGTGTCTCCTTTACTAAGCTGTTGACTCTTCGCATGATTTTCCTGCATCACTGTCATTTCTCTTATCAATTTTTCCTTTGCCTCTCTTATTTGATTTTTTAAAAAATCCTGACATGGACTGACATCACTTCAGATTTTTCTTTAAGGCTTTGGATGTAGGTGTTCTGACTTTTTTTTTTTTGTATTCTTCTTAGTGTGTGTTTTGATCTTTCTTGTCAACATAGTAACTTTCTGTAGTCAGAATTTTTTTCTGTTGTTTGTTCATTTTCCCAGTGTATTTCTTGTCTTTAACTCTTTGCTAAAGTGGGGCTCTAATTTCAGGGTGGAGGGCACACTGTCCCAAGCTTCAAGGGTTTTGTTTAACTGTTTTCAGAACTAGTTCTGGGAGTCTGTAATCTTTCAGTTGTTCCAAGGTGGCATAATATTTTATTCCCCCTGCTATTATATGTAAAAACAAATTTTAACATTCATTGGTTTTTTCTTCAAGTTTTGAGTTCCAAATTCTAACCCTCCCTCCCATCCTAATTGTTTAATGATGTGTTAAATCACTCTTACACCCCTGATTCAACATGGTAATAAGAGAATTTTTTGGATGTCTTTCTGTAGTCTTTGCTAAAATTTTGTCATCAATATTTGTTTATGATATTAGTTTATAATTTTTCTTCTCTGGTTTATTCCTCCTTGATGTGAGTATTGGGACCATATTTGTCCCATTAAAGAAGTTTGATAGATTATCTTCTCTAATTATTGAGACTAATTCTTCTAGCACAGTTTTTAATTACTCTTAAAATATTTGAAAAACTCTACCTGTAACTACATATAGCCTAAGGGTTTTTATTTGAATAGTTTCTTTATGATTTGATTTCCATTTCCAAGACTGATTCACACAAGAGCTCCATTTTTTTCTTTTAGATTTTAAAAATTATTTTATTTGTTTTCAGTTTTCTACAATCACTTCCATGTATCTTAAATTTTCTTCCCCTCTTTTCCCCTTACTCCCCCTTCCCTATCTCCTTCCCAAGATGGCATGCAATCTTATATTCTACACATACATTCTTATTAAATACATTTTCACCTTAGTCATGTTGCATAGAAGAATTAAAATGAATGAGAGAAACCATAAAACAGAACAAAACAAAACAAAACACAAGAGAAAATGGTCTGCTTCATTCTGCGATCCAATTCTATTCTTCTTTCTCTGAATATGGAAGGTGTTTTGCCTCGAGAGTCCATTGGGAAGTTCTTAGGTCCTTGAATTGCTGTGAAGGACTAAGTCTACCAGAAAAATTCCTTGCACACTGTGGTTGTTGCTATGTACAAAGTTCTCCTGGTTCTGAAGAGCTCCATTTTTTTTAAAAAAAAGGTTTTTTTTTGGTGGATATTCTCTTTCCTCTAGTTTCTTATTTTTGCTGATATAAAATTACATATAGTTACTTCTGATGGTTCTTTTAATTTCCTCTCCTTTAATTGTGATAACTTATTATTTTATCTTGGTAATTTGATTACCTTGCTTTATTTAAAAAAAATAAAATCAAATTGGTTTTCTGCTTTCTTAATTTTTCTAAAAGACCAGTTCTTTAAACAATTTATTTGTTCTATGGTCTTTTTCAATTCTATGTTCAATTTCAATTCATTTCAGTTCAGTCTAACAAACATTTGCAAATGATCTGTGGAAGGAGCTGGAAATAAGAAGAAAAAATGCAAATAGTCCCTCAAATAGATTACATTCTATTGGGGGTAGGTGGAACAGACAATTAAATACAAAATATATGCAAAATTATTAGATTTCTTTACCAGTAATGATGTGAATGTTCATTCAGAATATGACCCAAATTTGCTGGTATGAGGTATTCTTTCTATGTTTAAAATGGAAAATTATTTTTTGTATACTTAAAATACTTTTTAAAAAAACTTAATTTTTAAGGAATTGTAACTTGATCTGAGCCTTGAGGAGACTGGAATTTTAAGACCCTGATATAATGTGGCTTTTGTTGTACTTAAGATTTTCTACCTCTAGTAGTTTACCTTATTACTTATAAGAAATCTTCTATTCAACACCCTTCTTTCCCATCTCTATTATTTTTTAAAGATCTTTAAAAGCACTTTATTTTCAGCAATATTACTTCCTAAAAAGGCAGTGGAGTATTGGGCAGGATACTTCATAATCTGAGGGCTCCATCCTCAGTCCTTTTCTTCCCCTACTTCTATCTTGAGGCCGTGCTTCCTTCTTCCTTCCTCTTCCTCCTATATCCCTCTTTTCTTCATCTGTATGAGCCAAATGTGCCAGCAAACCAGATATATCCTCCTAGACTGATAGGCAGTTATGAGTAGTATAACCTTTATTCATAAGTTTCCCGAAGTGGGAGAGGGACCTCCCTGGAACAGAATCTCTTACGGGGTCCCTTCCACACTTCCTCCTCTTCAAGGGATATAACAGATTTTCTCCTGTACATTCCCCTTCCTTGGATAGAAGTCAACCTTTACTTCCCACTCTAGGAGTACTCTCCTGTGCCTTACACCTCTCCCCACCCTCCAAAAATCTAAAATTCTTTCTCTATTCCCATTCTCAAGACTGTTCAAGAACAAAACACATGTTGTCGCCCTGTATTCTCAAGCACAGGTCATATAGCAATGTTTCTTACTTTCTCTTGTCTTTGCCTTCTGCTGCCCCTACCCAAGGAATTTTCTTCTAGTGTCCATTTTTTAAGAATATTTAGTAAAAAATTGAACGTAGCTTTTAATTCATTTTTTCCTTCTTCTCTTCTGACACTTGACCTCTTGGATTCTTTTTTTCCATGCTTCTCATCATGTGAAACTTCACTTAAAAAACAAATAAGCAATTTTATCTGATCCAAGTTAAACAAAAGCTTTGAGTTCATTGCTTGGTTTCTTCTTGGTATTTTTCTAATTAAATTTTTATTAACATCTTTATTTTTACATCATCTAAACTTTCTCATATGCCTTTCCTACCCTCCCAGAGAGCTATCCTATATAGAATAAATATTCTTTAAAGAAAGAAGAGGAAAAGGAGAAAGAAAATCAGTAAAATGGAACAAATGGTTTCTAAAGGATGTATTTACCATTTCTACTTTTTAACATTTTTTGCAAAATTTCTGTTCCCTCTAATACATGGCCAACTTTTTATAGAGGTTTCATAAGGTGCTAAGAAATATACATATTCTTTATCAGTATCATTTAAAAGACATCATATGTTTTGCTCTAGTTTCTCCATCAATTTGCTTAATTCTATTTGTTTGCATTTTTCCAAAACTGAGGGACAGCAAAATCTTCTATGACTAAGGACTTTTTATATCTTCTTGTAATTCAGTTAATTTTTCCTTTATGAATTTAGGTATTAGGGCATTTGAAATCTGCAAATTTAACATTAATATTGGTTTCTTGTCTATGATTCCTTTCAACATAATGTAGTCTATACCTTTTTTTGTTGTGAATGTTTATTTTTGTTTTGTGTGCTAGCATATTGCAACTTGGTGCTTTAAGATTCACCTGACACATAATAAATTTTGTAACAGGCCCTCGTTTTTATCCTGCAAATGACTTTGCTTTTTAGGTGTTTTTTCTAGGCAACAGATTGTGGGGTTTTGTTTTCTTATCCAGCCTGTCACTCTATTTCATTTTATTGGATTTTAAAAATCTATTCACATTTATAGTTGAAGTAGGCTTATATTTTCTTCCATTCTCTCTAATATTGTTTTCATTTTCTGCTTTAGGATTTTTTTGTTCTTGCTGTTACTCTTGTGTGAAAAGTACTTTTGTCCATTCAGTTACTTTTACTTAATCTTCTTTAAGGTAATTCTATTTCGATGAATTCTGTTCCCCTCACCCTTAAATACCCTCCCATTTGTCATTCCTTTCTCTAGTTTTGGAGTAAGCTTAACTTATAACTTCCACCCTTTTTCCTTCCTTTTAGTTAAGAAGTCAAGTAAAGTCTTGTCAAGTAAAGTAAAGTCTGCCCCAACCTCCAACTTTTTTCTGCACCATTTTTGAAAAAAGAATCTTTTCTCCTATCATTTCTCTGCCCTTTCTAATCTGTTTTTATTCTCTTATTCATAGCCCTTTATTCCTTCTTCAGTCTACGTATCCTCCAAGGTAAGCACTGTCATCTCTCTCTTTCAGAGTTTGTATGGTATTGCCTTTTAGATATTACTGCCCTCCCCTTTCTTTTTAAATGTATTTTTTATTTTTGAAGTTTCTCTTTTAAGAGATGTCTGTTCTTGGAAGAGATAAAGGATTGAAGTATTGTTCTGTGGTAGAAATGTTTGTGTATCCCTGATTGTGCAGTACATAACCACCTGCTCTTCTCATGATCTCACTGCACCTATTTGACATGAAATCTTTTCTCTGCTTCATGCCCTCCCACCCTCCTACATGCCAGTTATTCCTACAAACTTGGATTCCTTTTCTTCTCAGGCAGGATGAGTAGTCTAAGTACTAAATCCCTTAATATTATATCCATTTTAAGTTCCCATCTCCCATTATAGAATCTCTACCATGAGAACATTCTTTATTGGAATTTCCTCCCAACCTTGAATCAAGATTTACTCTTCCCCATTTTCATCCCACCTTTTCTCCTGAAAGTCCTCTTCTTTCTAAGAGAACACGTTTATTCTAAATCATCTTCTACCATTGACTTGATGAGGGTACACCACACATTTCCCTCTATGTTCTTCATCCCTTTCCCCTTATGCTCCTTCTCATTCTACAGTTCAGTCTCATAAAAATCAGCTTCCTTTGTAGGTGAGTTTTTGTGAAGTTTAGTTCGTGGTGTTTCACATTTGCTCCTTCACTTTCAGCTTTTCCATTTAAGTTCTGCTTTCACACTTGTCTTAATGGTTTCTCTGTTCCTATTTTGTTGTTTTTTAACCAATAGATGTCTTTCCTAGATTTCCACTCCCTCCCCTTTTCCTCCTTGTAATAATTTATTTCCTTATGCCTTCCTTGGTTGTTGTATTTGTTTACCTTTCTTGTATCTCTCTTGTTGGGAGTATTTGCAAAGCATATAATTTGCTTCCATTGGTGTTTTTTTTTCCTCTAGTAGAAATTTCAAATGCCTTTATTAAATATCCATCTTTTTCCCCTGATGATTAGGTTCGGCTTTGTCATCTTGAGCTCCTTAGCATTTTTGGACGCTCCATTCTCTTCTGTAGTTTTTTCTTGGTATAGAAGTCTTTTGCTATTTGAATTCCTTTTCTTTGTATTTGAATCTTTCTCCTGCTCTTTTGCAGAAAGTTGTCGTTGGAATTGTTCAATGTACCCACTGTGTTGAGTCTTGGAGTTTACAGCATAGCGTTGTCTTTTTTCTGGAGGCAATCTGTGGATTCTTTCAATTGGCATTTTATTTTTTCTCTTCAGAAGTTCTGGGCAGTTTTTTTGTATTTTTTTCTATTATAGTATTTAGAGTTTTTAACTTGTGGTTTTCTGTGACACCTATAATCCTTAAATTGTTTGTACATGTTTTTGAGATCAGCATTTTGCTTAGAGATATTTTTTTTAATGTTACTTTTTTCTTCCGACTGCTCTTCATTCTTTACTTACATGTCCAATCATTCATTCTGTTTCTTTGATGAGATCTGCTGCTACAAATTCAAGGTTTTCTACTCTGCTAATTATTTTTTCTGTGCAGGCCATACATTCTGCTCTCATTATTCTCTCTTGTATCTTTCAGGAGTTCTTAGATATGGTTCTATGTATTTTTGAGAATCCATAGGGTCCCCTGCCTATCAGATGTTGATTTACTTTCCTTCATTTTGCAATATTTATGTAGGGAGTAGTTTAGATGGTCTAGGGCCCATATTCCCTTCTATCGTTAATATCTGTTGGTTTATCTATTTGTGCTCAAGGTTTGTAATTGAGTTTTCTTCTTGCTGAATTAATAACTTCAGTCTTTTCCCCTTATATTTCTTTATCACTTCCTGCCTCTTTCCTTTCTATGGGGTTTTCCCTGGGTGATAGTCCTCAAATCTATTAAGCTGGGGAATTCTTTTTTCACTGGCCTCAGTTTCTGCCCCAAGTGACTTCTCGAGGGCAGAAACCTCAGCTAGATGCCAGTTCCGTTTCCTTCAGGCTTGGTAAAGCCCCCCCTTCCCAACCCCCAAAAGTGGTTCCCTGACTCAGTTCCCTTCACTTTTTAGTTTTCTGGCTGAGTGCTGTTGAGGTAGCAACACTCCAAACTCCTATGCCAGTCTTTCCTTTGCAAGTAGCTGGGTTGTTGCTTGTTACCAGACTGCTGGGGTAAAGGCAGTGGCAGCACATTAGGGAAATTCCTCAGTGGGTCCCAGAGTACAAACTGGCATACCCTGCTAAACCATGGAGGCTGGTGGGGGCAAGTGAGCAGGTTAGGTATTAGTACTCCCCACTGAAAATTTTTAAGGCTGTACCTTGTTAGGGAAGTCATAGAGACAACTGTAATTGCTTCATCCATTGTGCATAACTGCATTTCCTCTTTTTGGGATAAGGTTTGGAGAAAATGTCAAGTTTATCTTGTTGGGTCATGTGACTACATTGTTCAAATACCCAACTTACCCCTGTAATAACTATTTCCTTTATTGATTCATCGCTTTCTGTTAGCTTAGGGTTATACAAATGGGTGATCTCACTTCTAGGATTCATGGTCCAGACTGGGTCAGAAAAAAAAGGTCTACCCCTGGGGGTACTATGGCAGATGACCTTAGTTTTGGCTTGCTGGTCTTGGCAGATGCTATGCATTTTGGCAGCTTTGTCTCCAAAGGAACTGACATACTTGAGGAGGCCCTGCAGGTAGGACTGGAAATGGACCAGGTCTTGTGCGGTATAAGGATGTGTTTGTATGTTGGGTTGAGGTGGTGCAGCAATGGGACTTTGAAGATGCTGGCTCTATTCAGGACAGAAGCAGGATCTTTGGCCCTTGATGAAACCAACGATCTCAGAATATACCCAGAAGGCCATTAAATATGTAAAACACACAGTAATGCTTTTAAAGAGGAATCTTAATTGCCCTAAAGATAAAAGTTTAAAATGACAAACCCATTCACAAATTTAAACTCTTAAAAAATTGTTTTATTGATTCTTTACCATACAAAATTTATTCAAATTACATCCATTTGAAGTGGTAAGATCACAGCTAGAGAACAGGTCATCCTGTAACAAATCTATTTACAAAACCCATCATAAAAGCTTTTTTTTTTACTTTTTTTTTTACATTATTTTACATTTTATCTTTTTTAAACTAACATACAACACAAAACTCAACTGATTAGTATTATTTTTGCCTATTCCTTCTTTGGGAGAAGGGTTTACTTTGTACAAAATGGTATATCCTCTGCAAAAAAAAAAAAAAGAAAAAGTCCACAACTTGACCATTTCTATTCGTTTTACTCTTCATTACTCTCCCTGTGCATTCCTCCTTCCTTATTCATATGTTCATCTGGAACTCAAGTTTTCTTTTTCCACAGAGCTAAAGCTTTAAATACTGCAATTTTATTTACAGATCTACATATTAAAAAAAAACAACAAACCAACATCAAACTAAACCAAACACTCTTAAAAAATTACAAACCAGCTAGAAAATATTCTGGCAGTGTTTACAAATTAATTTCCATAATTATACAAAATGGCTAGATAACTAAAATGTGAATAGACTACATTAGCAACTTAAATAAAACCTTCACTATGCACATAATCTGTACATATAAACACACACTTAACACTGTTTGACAGCTCATAATGTGTTGCCCTTTATACAATTTTATATTCTAAGGCTCACTCAGTCAGAATTTGCACACAAGTAACGTAACTTTTAGCTATTTCAGATGTGAGCTTTTGTTTTTATAGCAGCAACTCAAGGGTACCAAAAAACCTGCAATACAGAGTACTGAAAAGTAAATAACAAAAAATACTGTAGTACTAACCCACTGTGTGTGCCAGATAGGATGACAAAGATAAAACAACTTGCAAACAAAAATACAACATGGGACACTTAATTCGTGTACATCAAATGAGCCCATGAATTGGAAAAAAAATCTTACACACAAAGGAACTTTTAAGACGATTAGGATTCCTCTCACTTTCAAAACAATAAATATGGTATTATATTACCAAAAGGATTAAAAAAATAAACAATCCAGTCAGGTGATACTCACTGTTTAAAACTTTGGGAAAAGTCAGCTTTGCGCTGCTGGCAAAGAGAATTACACAAAGCTGGAAGCAGAGGCAGCTAACCAGATGAGATAAATACGGTATATGGAAAAAAGCTTGGCATAAATTGTTTCCTTTACAGGAAAAAAAAAACCCACAGTGCATTTCCAGTAGGCACTTAACACAAAGCTTCCCTCCCCATTCCCCCCACCCCTTTCTCCCCTCCCGCCTCTCTATGTAGTACCACCACCAAACATTCTGTACCAGGTCCAGGGTGTGTGGGGGCAAGAACACACAATGTACATCTTTGTTCTGCATTGTTTTTCCCTTTTCAAATATACACCCACACATACGTACACAAGTATTTTAAGGTGTTGGTGTCACTTTTATGACTCCCCCACCACTTTGCATATTATGGAATTCTGTCTATAGTCAACTCCAAGGTAAGGTTTTTTTCAAGGGATTTTTTTTTTTTGTTAAAGTGTTTATCAAGTGCCCATGTGCCTAAGCACTACGTCAGGCATACAAATATCAATTTCACTGTTCATTCCGAGGTTCTTCCTAACTACAATTCTCTCCCCATACTCCATGTAGAATAGATGATGGGAGAATTCTCAACATTCAGGGAATGGAGTTTGAGGTACAATGGAACCAAGGCAGATAAACTCCAACCTACAAGTTTGGCCGTGAAGAATACACATTTCCATCTGGAGATGGGAAAGCATACTTGGATATTCACCCAAATGAAGATAACACAGGCCCCCACCCCCCAAACTTGGACACCATTCCCTGAGAATAAATAGGGAGAATTCTACCACACCTTAACTAATACTGCCTTATTTGCCTTGATTCCCTTCAAGCCATGATACTCCCTCATAAGTAAGAGGAAATAGGATTTGGGCCAGAACTACTGCTGGACCAATACCTTTTGTGATTACTTACTAGCTCAAGTAAGCATTGTTCGGCCTCCTGGGATGGGAACGTCATTCTTCCTATAGAGGTCTCTTCCTGACCCCATCCCTAGGAGTGGTGTCCCTGAGTGTGATGCAAGAGAGCCCTTTCCTGTGGTCATTGGCAGACAAAAGACCCCTAAATGAAGCAGTTCCTCTCAGCTCCTACCTGGAACTGCTGTATCCATGAATCCGGCACTCCTTTTCGGCAGGTGGCCCAAGGCATTAGTATCCAATACTGATTCACCCCCCGTTCTCCATTCCACAGAGAAAGGACCAATGTGAAACAAGGCCTATATAGCACTGGGATCACACAGGTTTAGAAACTTTGCTCAGCAGCAGCAGTTCTTACCAGCTTTGCCCCAAGCTGGAAGGAATTAGTAGAAACTGCTTCAAAGTAAACAAATTAAAATGGTGATGGGTGCTCACAGGAAGGCTTAAATGCTTAAAAAAAATAAAAGTTAAAAAAATACCAAGAATTCCTAAGTGGCCATGTGCTACAAATAAACTTCAAAGATACAAATAAAATGGGGATTTTACGGGAGCACCTGAAAATCCACAATTGCTTGGAGTGGCAGAAGTTGAATACATTTTATCTATAGTTGCAACATAGTATATAGAACACTTCAAACCAAAGGCATAATAGGGCATTAGTATTTCTTACCTCATACCAAACAAACAGTACATAGCTTAAATCAAGTTAGGACCACAATTTAAATATTCCTAGAAAGAGCTGAAGAAATCCATTTTCATACTTTCGTATGATTTCAAGTTTATGCTTCCTGCAGTTCCATTCCACATTAGCAGACCCCCAAAGACATGCATTCTACAAAGAAGGCACGGCTTGAAATGCTTTAAGGAAGATTGCTGTTTGCAAGTGGACCACGTGGTTCTGGCCCTTTTCCACCAGCCCATTCATCAGGTACAGTGGCCACCTGGGAAGGGAGGGAGGAAGGGAAGGCAGGCAGGAGAGAGGGCAAGGTACAGCTATGTGATTGCACACATTCCCACCTGCTGTTTCATCCACGAGATTTTGGGGCCTACGGTAAAGCAAGGCTTTCCCAAAGAAGCCTGCCACTGTGCGCTTATTAACATTTAGAAAAAAACTTAGTAAAATGTCAGCTTTGTTGTGAAGTTGTAGTTTACTTCGTGATAATATTCTTGAAGGAAGAAGGTGGCAAGGGACAACACTGAAGGACAGATGTTCTAGTTCCATGATAAAAAAATATTGGTTGATATAGAGAGAATTCACACAAAACAATCAACTGCACATAAAGTCCTCCACCAATGGAAGTTTTTCTAAATCATAAGCATCGAAGAGATCACTGATGCCTTCTTCTTCTCCAAGGCTGAGTAGGTAGTCTTCTTGGATCAAGGGAGGCAATAAGTTCACAAATGGTCCTTCTAGGTTTGAAGGAATTTGGTCCTCAGTCTGCTGGAGCAGATTAGTTGGAGAAGCCAAAGGAGAAAGGTTTGCCACAGAAATGGAGCAATCAGCATGTCCTGAGTTGGTTGAGGCCAAGTCTATGAAGTAAGATAGAAAGGAAATGAGAAAAAAAAAAGGGAAAAAAAATGAAGCTTGATTTTTGAAAGAAGGGCTGTGTTGCTTCCTAAGTCATTCAATGCTACAGAAAGAGACTGCTTAATGCAAAAAACTGGTCTTAGCAGATATGTCACAAAAAAAGAAGACTTCTGTTCTGCCTCCTTATCTACTTTAAATGAATGAAAGAAAATATCAGAACTGAAGGCAAACAACTTTAAAGATTAGAAACTAAGCTCATTTCTGCTAATTTCTAATTTCATAAAATTAGGCATTTTAAAAATAAACATGGGGCAAGCCAAGTGGCAGCGGACAGAGTGCCAGATGTGTCGTCTCCCTGAGTTCAAATCCAGCCTCAGACACTAGCTACGCAACCCTGTTTGCCTCAATTTTCTCATCTGTAAAATGAGCTGGAAAGGAAAATGGTGGACCCTTCCAGCATCTCTGCCAAGGAAAGCCCAGATGGGGTCATGAAGTCAGACACGACTGAACAACAAAAAGTCAAAAACCTCCCCCACAAATACATTAGGGCTGGCTCCAATACTTAGCTCCTAAATCAAGTACCTTTGTTAAGTTAGGAAAAAATAAATACTTGATTATTTAAATTTAACATAATATATAATTATTAATTAATAAAATTGATTTAAATTTAATATTTTAAACCCGAGCTACTATTTTTATGATCAAAAGTAAATAAGAGCTACTCTCTAAGAAGTGGATGCTGTAACCAACCCCACTTTATAGGCAAAGAAGACTGCTCAGAGGGTAAGTAATTTGTTCAGGGTCACACAGATTTTGGATTCCATCTAGATGTCCCTCATTCCAGTCTGCCTGGAGTATACCAAGTATACCACAATGCCTCTAATAAGATGAAATCATTCTTAATTGGGACCATTTGACATGACCTCTCTTTTTCTATATCTCAATCCTTTGATATTATCCTCCATTCTCTCCTTACTCCAATCTTATGAAACCCCTCTCTCTATTAACTGGAGACCCCTCCCTTCTCTCATCTTTTCTTAACCACTGGCTCTTTTCCCATTGCCTACAAACATACTCAGGTCCTCCCTCCCACAACGTCCAAAAAAAAAAAAAAATCCTAACTTGGTGTTAGTATCCCCTGACAAATTTTATTCACTCTTCCCTCCCTTGATAGCCAGACTTCTAAAAAATGCTACTTTTTCTCATCATCTATACTTCCTTTCCTCTTACTTTTCAGACCTTTTGAATATGGCTTCTGACTTCAGAAAACAGAAACTATTCTACCTAAAGTCACCACAGCTTCCTTTAATTGTCAACCTGATGACCATCTCTTTTCCTCCTCTTTGACCTCTCTACAGCCTCTGGCACTGCTTGCTGACCATCCGCTTTTCTCCAGGCTTTTGTGATCCCTGTGTGTCCATTCCTTCAGTCTCCTCCATATCAGGCAGAAGCCTCTAACAGTGAATATACCAGGTAGAGAGGTGTGCTGAGGCCAGATCACACTGTCTAGTAAGAGTAGATAATTAAATTTTCAGTGTGAACATCTGTACCTCAGAAATCACCAAATGCCACAAATCAGGGCTTGATTTATTTGTCAATTACATTTTGTCAATTATCTAAAGTTAAGAAAGTGATGGAGAAAATGTTACTCGTGAAGATTAAATTTAAAAATGTCTTGAGTTTTCAGAAAGCCAGTTGTTACACATTTACTAGCACACCCTAGGTCGTGCTACCCCAAGGTTCTGTCCTGGGTCCCCTTCTTTACTTACACAATCTTTCAATAACCTCCTATAAATTCCTATGGATTTAATGATCACGTTTATGTAGATGATTTCCAGATGTATGTATATATGTATGTATGTAACTATCTATGTATGTATCTCAAGCTTTCACTTCTCTCCTGAATTCCCTTTTTACACCACCAACTACCTAGAATACATTCCAAGCTGGATATTCCAGGTATATCATGTATGAAACAGAACTCATTACATTTTGCCCCAAAGCTACCTCTTTTTCAGACTTCTCTATTTCTATTGAGGGCATCATTGGTTGCAAAGATTCACAACATCTGAGTCATCCCTAACTCCTTTCTCCCTCAATCCACACATCTAATCATCTGCTAAGCCTTTTTGATTTTACCTCCACAATTTTTCTATATGCCTTCTCTACTCACGCTATCATCACCCAATTTAGCCCCTAATCTCCTCTCACCTTAACTCCTACAATAGCCACTTAATTACCCGCCTTGACTAAAGTTTCTCCCCTTTGGAAGCCAATTTCTACATAGATGCCAATGTATTATTTCTAAAATTACAGGTCAGATCATGTTAGTCCCCCTCCTCAATAAACTTTAGTAGCTCCTTTTAGACTCCTCTGTTTGGCACCGAATGCATTTTATAACCTAGTCCCATGTACTTCACAGTCCAGATATAAGTGAATCAGTTCTCACTTAAGTGGACTGTTCTGCAGACCCCCTTCTCCTCTTGTGGCCCCACCCCTTCTGGCTCTGTGGCCCATAGCCAGGGCAGCTTCAGGGCCTGAGGTCCCCACAGCTCAAGCAGAAAACTCCTGATGTGGGGGCTGCACTGAACCCCCCTCCCTTCACATGTCCCCGTCCCCCCCACCCTCCAGCCACCTGTCCCCGGGAGCCAGAGCTAGAGTCATAGCCTAGTGTTGTCTCCCCTCAAAGAATGTAAGCTTCTCAGGGATTACTTCATTTGTGTCTGTCTCCCTAGAATGTAGCATAGTATCTAGCACTCTGCTAAAACTTAGTAAATGCTTGTTGACAAGAGCAATCCTAATTTTAGTTCCAGGGGTGAGGAGGGGAAAGGAAGCGTATCCACCATCACCCGCTGGAGAATTATTGTACTGTACTGGAACTTTGGAGTGGGAAGAGTAGTCTTGACCATTTAGTGGTGATTATGGCTGGCAGGAAATTAGCAACCAAAGCCTATATGAACCTTGACACTGAGTTCATGTGTCTCTGCCAGTCTCACCATGGTTTGATGTCACCAACAAGAAGGTATTACTCTTTGTTACTACTGGCCCAGGGACATAAGGAAGACATGTAAGATTGGGTAGGATAAAGGATAGGGAGATGAGTCAGATGGGGTCAAACTTTAACCCAACACAGCTTATGGTGAGATGCACCAGTTTTATGAAGAAAAGAAAAAGTTAAGTACAGGATGTGTTTTTCTCAAAGATGATGTAGGCATATTTGTAATATATAAGAAAAAGGAAAAAAAGGAGGGGTTAGTGAAAAGGTTAAGGTTATAAAGAAAAAGGAATAATTTAGGAAAAATAGTAATTTTTGTGATGATTTTTACCTCTTGTACCCTTCTTTCTCATCTCTGCTGAAAAAAAATTAAGTTCTCAACCTGCACAACTTTTCTATTTTATTTCTCTTGGACTTTCTCTCTCTAGCTCTACACCAAATGGGGACACGGTCAAATACAGCAGATAAGTTGCTCGTTTTTAAACAGGAGGAAGTTTTACCACCTATGGTCAGTAACAGAAGAATTTGGGAGTGGAGTATGGAGTTCTATCTCCTCTATGCCCAAATAACAAAGATTTAATTGACAATTCCTTGGGTTGAATCAATTAGAATTATAGTGTAAAAATAAATTTTAAAACAACAACAAAAAAAGGCTATTTTTCTCTCAATGTTTCTGTCTCCTAAGCCTGGCTTTGTGGAACCCAAATAGGATTCTCAATGAATTAATCTTCACATCACATTTCTAAATGATGCAAAACAAAAATTGTTACCTTTGGAACTGGATTTGGGGATATTCCCATTGTGGTCTTGGCTGTAGGATTTTACTGGACTGTGTGTTTCATTCTCTTCTGGACACAGGTAAACTTCAATGGGTCCTTGGTTACTTGATAAATGTATTTGTAAGCTCTACAAATATATAAAAAAAAGTCTACAGTAGGAGGTGAAACTGGCAATTTTCCCTACTAAACTTCATTATGGTTTCATCATAGAAGCAATGTAACTGCCAAAAAGCATGTTCCTGAGGTCATAACATAACTGACAGACATTCTACCTCCCTTCAAGGTTTATTGAGATTTCAGGAAAGAAATAAAACACACTCTTCCACAGACTTTTTGAAAAGAATGCCATTAGTTAAGTTTTAGAAACAGTTTTGGAATTGCCATCACTTATCTATTATATGATATTAAAAGGTACATCTTATTAGTGTTACAACAAAAACATTCTTAATAGTATACCCTTTAAAATGGGACCAACTGTACTGAATGAGCAAGGGATTTCCAAATAATGCAGTGTGCACTTTTATTTGTCATCAAGTTTTTAAAAAGTAAAATTTATCCCAAGAAATGGAAAAAAATGATAACATACCTGCCTTAATTTAAGGGCTCTTGGATCAAGGGTAGATTTAGTTTATATAAAAAATATTTAACTAAATCTACTCTTGACCTAAAAGCCCTTTATGGAAGATAATATTTTTTGTTTCTAATTTTAAAAAATGAACCACAAAACTATTTCCTCTACTTTCCACTTGTACCACCCTCCCGGAAAAAAAGAAAAACAAAACCCTTGTAATAAATACGCAGTGTTAAGCAAAACAAATTGCCGCATTGACTATGTCCCAAAAAATATAGAAGGCAGATTATTATTGGTTAACTCACAAAACCCTCAAGACAAATTCACACCTCCTACCGAAAGCCAGGAGAAATAGAAAGTATTCAGGAGAAAATGATGTACTGATTTTCCCATTTCGTGAGTGTAAGAAAATATTTATAGCTGAAAGCTTTGCAACAACAGGAATTTTTAGTCTCGTCCTTACCTCTAAGGGATCAGGCACTTCAAGTCTTGTTTCTGGTGGGGCTTTCACAACTATAACAGTTTGGTCTTTAAGGCCACTAATTTTTCGGATATCTTGATATGTAACATAAGCTAATGTGTTAAGTGTTAAAGAAATCTTACCATATAACTGGCAAAAGTAACCCATTGAAAGACAACAAACCTAACGGTACTGGTACAAAAAGTAAAATGCTTTACTTCAATTATATTGGTGAATCTTTTGGCTCTTTGATCATCATGATTGGCTTGTGGATTTTTTTCTCCATTCAGGACTGTGTTATGAACCACCTGTTATTTTTCCAAGGGAAGATGTTATCAAAGACTTGCTGTGATCAAATCACCCTTCACTTACTGTTTAGTGGGAACCACTGGAGGTAGTGTTGGTAAGATTACAAAAATTTCAAGGTGAGCAAGGATTAGCCATTTTGCCTAGGGAGAGGGAAAAAAAAAAAATCTCTAAACCATCTTAATAGCTAGGCAAAGCTGGCAGCTGGGCTGGGACAGGTGTGAACAGCTAATTGGACCCCAGTGGGTATCACTGTCTCTAGACTTTACAAATGGGCTAAAAGAAATGCAACCAAAGTGGGACCCTGGTGGGAGGTACCAAGCTTTGAAGTCAAGAAGGGAGTGGCTACAGGCTTAGACACTAGCAGTATCACAACAAATGGTGAAAGAGTAGAATTTCATCTAAAGAAAATGCCAGCCCAGTGTTCCCCTGAGCTGTTCCCTACACCATCAGTCTCCCCTCCCCTCCTCCTCCTTCTCCTACCCCTGCTTGCTGAAATTGTTCTCCTCCAAGTCATCTTAAATCCCACCTCTTCCACATAGGCTTCCCTGATTTCCCCAAATAGAAAATGATCTTCACCATAGTGGGCCCCACATAAGTTTCGCTTGCATCTCTATATTTAATACTTTTCACCATGTGTCAATTATTATCATAGGTTACTTGCTGTGTATGTTATATCCCACACTACTAGATGGTGGACTCCCTGGTGGCAGGGACCATATCTTATTTGTTGAGCTGAACTGCTAAGAGACTACTGAGGGGAGGGTAAGGCTGGGATTAATAGGCATCATTGGGAATCATTCTGAACGTTTCCAGAGTTGGCTTGACAGATGGCTTAAGATGAAACATCTTCAATCTATGAACTCAGTTTTGTACTGTGTAGTTTACTTTAGCCTCTTGTTTGCTTTCTTTTTGGGGGGAGGAGAAGGAATACAATCTCTGTCTCAAGAAAACTAAGGGGGAAAATATGTATTATCCATGGTTATACCAATAATGCAAGGGCAACTTGGAAGTACTGTGGAAGTCACGTAAACCCAGTGGAAAAAAGATGGCAGGACAGAAAGTGGAATCTCCACCCTAGCAGTTTTGGGGCATGGCCATATGAGTGAGGGAAACCTCTGGAAGGATGGTTTGGGGTTCAGCTGGGAGTACCGCTTCTGTTACAGGTTCTTCTTTCTTTATGCCGGCCAGTTCTGAAGAGCATTGAGAAAAATCAAAGAATGCCATGGCAGGCACATTTTTCTTTTTATTGCCACATGTGATAAAAGCTTATTAAAATAAGCCTAATCCATAACTATTCAGTCAGCTGCAGGAACAGAAATTTCAACATATTTGCCAACAAGTTTTACAAAATTGGCAACAGAGTAGAAAATTGAAGGGAGTTGTGCAAACACACTCTAAACATAGGAACTTGAAAGGTCTTTCTCTCTAGCCTGTTCCTGAATTTGTTCCAGTAAGGTCAGCAACCTGCAGCCAGCCTTTTACATTTACAATAAAATGCTGAGAAGGCTGATGTAGATGACAATGTAATTGTAGCTACCACATGCCCTGAAAGGCTGTTCTTCAGGTACTAAGCAGCTCCTCTGGGATTTGGTACAAAAAATTAGAGGAACTGGAACAACCCTTGTAAGGGCCACTCCATGCCTGTCATTACTGCCAACAGATCCAGCTCAGCTATTCTTGGTCTCACTAATAATCACCCTTTCTTCTTAGCAGACTACCTTGTATGGAGTGGACACAATCAATGTTTAATTGAATTAGTGATGAACAACAGATACAAAAAATATGACCAAAATCTTGTCCAAAATTATTCTATATTGAAAAATAGATGCTTCCCTAATTTCAGTGAAAGGCAACTAAGATATATTTCCTTTCTTAGGCCCAGAAATATGATAGTTAAATGCAACTATAATATATCATAGTAGATCATAATATTTTATTTCCCCAACGACAAAAGTAAAATGTCAAATAATCAGAAAGTTTAGGTTGAAATAAATCTTGGGACAACTAAAGTTCCATCAATTTGGCTTTCTATTAAGCAAGCATTAAAAAAATTTTTCTTCAATGAATCACTCACTCACACACACACACACACACACACACACAATCTCTTGGCTACATCTGGAAGCAATAATTTGCACTTTCATTAAGATGGAGAAATATGAGAAACAAGTTTTCATGAGACATGAGTTGGGATTTCTCTCTATGACACTGTTGCCTTTTAAAAGGCAACTCTTGGATCAATGCCTTTCATCTTTAATGGCACGATAGTATATTTTGAATGTCCTAACGGCTACAACACTTAGCAAAGAGGAATATAGAACCTCAACAGTGTCAGGGACCAACCAAAAATCTGTGAAACACATCAAAGTTAAATCTAATGCAAAATTGTCATCAAAATGAATACTGTTGCATTAAGTACTTAATAATAATGTGAGTCTATGCTATATAAAGTCAGTGAAATAGCACATCCCAACTACTTGCAAGTATACAGGTTGTTTCTAATAAGAATTCCTCTGAATTTCTCTTAAAAAAACACAGATGCTATGTCTAAACTATCTCTTCCTGGGATCAAGAAAACAATTTTTGTACATTTTCTTTATTTTCCAAATCAGGTTAAATATTGATCTCTCTCTCTCTCCCTCCTTCCATGAATACCCAGAAGAAACCTTCAGCATAATTCAGAGTCCCTTTAAGTCTGTAGATTGTCTTACTGGAACTGCAGAATGGGAATAAGCCAACCCACTGAGCTGGAGTAAAGGATATTTTTGATTTTCTGAATCTTCTGTTAACAGCTTAAGGTCCAGGGTGCAGCTTTGAATCAACTCATCTAGCTTCTTCTCTTCCTGACTGAGCTCCGTCACTTCCTTTGACAAACCTTGACACTGAGCCAGCATGCCCCCATCATCAGAGAGACTGCAGCCCCTAAAAATTAAAAGAGATTATTTTGTAAAACTATTCATAAAACTTAAGGAGACTGGGGTAGGGGGGAGAGGAGAGACCCTTGGGAGTGGAATACAAGTGGTAATGGTTTGTTTTATAAGCATCCCTGACAAGTAGAGTATAAAGAAAGCTTATACTTTGTAAGCTAAGTTTTAAAAACATTTATACAAATTTTTATATAAATGCAGCCCTACCATTTTCAGTGCAAAATCATAACGGAAGCATGATCATTATTATTTTTTTAGAATATTTTTCCTTCGAAAGAAGGCCTGAATTAAAAGGAAAACAGGACAAAACCATCTGACTTAAATAAACACTCAGAAACAGAAAGCAAGAGATTATTTGGGCAAGAAATAGACCAAAAAAATGCCAATAAAAAACCGGATGGTTCCAACTTTGTTATATTGTACAAAGAGTGGTCTACCAAGAGAATCAGTGAAGCTTTGTCACCAATAATTAACAAGAAAAGAAGGGTGAGGTTAACATACAGAAAAGCTCTAACACTCAATAGGTCTCCTCTCTTTCTGTGTCTCTGTTCCCCTCTCCAGACAAATGGACAAAAATGTTCCACTGCTCCAACTTCTTTCAAGCACTGGAAAGAGGTCCAGCACATCACCTTAGAAATATTATCTTATAAAGCCATCAGGTAATAAACTACAAATCCTTGTGCTTAAAATAATTTAATGCTTTTTTTCTCCTTTCTGTTCAGGTATTCTATCAATAATTCACAAAGGTTACTATCAACTTTTAAGTCATGATGTAGCCTGTCAAATGGGTACATATGTCAAGTGCTGTCATACTTCTCATTTTACAGGTAACAAAACTGAGGGATAAGAATTGATCATTCTGGCCAAAATCACACAGACAATTAAGAAAGGAAAGAACAAAATTAAGCCACAGAGTCACTGAACAGTGACACAGGCTTGGTTAATCTGATGTGTATATGGTTGACACAAGCCATTATTTATTTCCTACGTCTTTTTTAGAAGATCAAAAGGACAAATATGTGTATCCATCTTATGGATCACGCATGCAAGCACACACATGTACAGTCATCTGTCATTCAAAAAGAAATTCTGATTGGTATCTGAGACAGCACTGTTTTTGAAAAAGAATTCCCTACTCTAGGCTAATCAAATAGAAGTTCTTCTATTTTTGATGTTATTCAAATAAAAAGCTCATTTTTTTTAACCTTTAAGATTATCTAGGTTAGGAAACTAAGCAGATGAAGGGTGACAGTGAATCAGGGGAATGGCAGGTATGGAAGCAGAGGGAAAGAAATGGAACATGATATGAATGGGGAAGTTAGGTCTGAAAGAAAAGCTACTGCCATTTAAAAACTATTCCCCACAGTGACAGGGACTGATACTCACATCCACTGTACGTTGTTTTTAGATTTCTTCTTGATAAGGTGGATGCCTTCCAGGACATTGGTGATATCATAAATCCTCCTCTTTTGCACCTTAAGCACTTCAGCTGCCTTGTTCAAATCCAAGACCCCATCTGGGGATTGGCTCAATAGCTGAATGAACTTCTTGGTGAGCAGACCAAGTGACGTATCATACCGTGTTTTTTCTGAGGGAGATTTTGGAGCTTGAAGAAAAACAAAAACCGAACGGGTAGGGGATGGGGGTGAAGGTAAAGAACTGAAGGTTCCTTTGCAATGAAGCAAGCCTTCTTTCCCATTCCAGCACACGAGTTAGCGTTCAAAGCACAATATTTATTTTTTTGCAAGTTACACGTAGTAAAGTTTTGGAATAAAAAAAGATAGGGTAGCAGAAAGTTTCTAAAAGGGATTAAAGTACCTTACATTCAGAGAGAGAGAGAGTGTGTGTGTGTGTGTGTGTGTGTGTGTGTGTGTGTGTGTGTGTGTGTTCACCTCACTATAATATTGCTATGGCTAAGTAGCATGGTAAAAGGTATAACTGTATTCCAAGTAATTCTGTGATTTTTAGTCAATAATTCACTTCCAACACTCAAATTATATTTAATTCTACACTACAGCAAGTTGTATTATAATCAGGCTTTAATGCATTTTTTCACATTTGCCAAGTTTTTAAGCAAGACTTCATGGAGTCATCTAAGGGGCCTCAGAAGCTATCTAGTCTAAACCCCTCATTGTACAGATGGGGAAATTGAAGTTCAGAAGGGTTAAGTGACTTACTCAAGGTCACACAGGGAGTAGGACCAGAGATGGAATCTGAAGTCAAGATTCTCTGACTCCAAATCCAGTGCAATTTCCACTGTACCATAAATTAAATTAGAAAACATTAATCATCTATATGCAAAGTACTGTATTAGAATAATTTACCCATCAAGTCTCCCAGACTTTTTAATAATTTAAGGTCAAAGATTCCATCTTATATTAAATATTACTCGGAAAATTGACTTAGTAAGTCCTCATAAAGATGACAGGATCTTAGATGTAAATATAGCTGGAAGGAAACTTAGTAGTGATATAATCCAATCTTGTTTTATATTTAAGGAAACTGAAGTTGGAGGGAGTCTAAGTGACTCACTTGAGATCACACAGGTAAGTAAGCCTTAGAAGTGAGATCTGAATTCAAGTCCTTATTCACCCAGACAGACCAACTTGGCTTCTACTGTCAAATGATTTCGAGTCCCCTCCCTAGTCTAAACAATTTTTCTTTCTCCCATTTAGGTGACTGTAATGGTGACTATGGGATGAAACTTAGAATCAGAAGGGAACTTAGTCCAATGTCAGCTTACAAAGAAGGAAACTGAGGCTCAGACAACTTAAGGTGACTTTGCCCACAGTCACACAGGTTACTACTGTAACTTTACTGTTCTTAGTTAATTCTAATGCTACCTAGCTATAGAATCAACGTGTGGGGAGCTGCTCATCTTGATCTGGTTAGTCTCAACTCCAATTATATAAAATTAAGTTTGATTGCTTAACAGTGCATATTTTATAATTTAGGTCGAAAATGTAACCATACACTGCAGTAATGATCGACATAACATCCATGCATAGACATATACTCAGCAGGTTTCACTTGGAAAATTGCGGGCACTTTGGGGGTGGGGAGGGGTGGGGAAGAGGACAGAAATAGAAAGATTAAAAAGAATGAAATTTGTGCCAAAATTATTCCAAATTTTGCACTCTCTCAGCCACATGCTATGAAAATTGGGAGTCCTGCACCAAAAATAATAATGAATATTTCCTTACTTTTTGGACTATCTGGACTTCTCACTGCGGCTCTTCCTTTGCCTTTGGGGGTTTTTAGACCATCTGAGAGAAACTGATGACCACTTTCTCCTAGCTCCAGCCTTCGCTTTGCCTATAAGAAAGTACAACCATATCCATCACTGATTAAATCTAAACAAATTGAAGTAATGAATGACAAAGCTCTCCTAGTTCCACAAAAGTGGAAGTGGGGAGTTGGCAGGGGTACAGAGGGAGTGTCAATCATTAAAATTAAGAGAAATTACAGAGATTCAAACTTAGGCTACAAGTGGAGAAACACTGAATAACACTCACTTCCCACCATCAAATAAGAATCCTAACAATAAATTCTTGCTCAATTTAATAATTATTTTTGGAGTGACACTTATGTATCCAGTAAGTACTGTGTTGGATATTGGCTGTGACATAATTTAATTAAAATGTTGACAAACTTCTTCATAGTGACCTGCCAGTAAAAAACACACTCAATTAGATAATCACATAAAGACATCCAGCACTCTTGTTCAGTTGAGTTCTTAAGAGTTCTGTGAACTACCACTGTCTTACGTAAGACAACTGCCCAACATCTAATACTGGATCTGCGTTGGGGAGGACACAGGGCAACAAATAAGAGTAGAAATATCCTGTTCTAACTTCAGATCTTACCAAGACTTTACCATAGCCTATAAAACATGGGGATTTAAAATTTTTTAAATTTAATTCAACAAACCTAAGCACCTATGATCTTAGTATAATATGCTGTATGAGGGACACATATGTCTTGTTTTTTAAAGTTGGTTTTTGTCTTCAGGAAGTTAATCTAATGTAAGGATAAATGAGGTATATAAATGGTTCAAGTGATTTGAGAGATTTAAAGAGCAAAAGGCAACCGTATTGTTGCTTTACTGGGATTGAACAGTACCAGGTGTCATTAACTTAAATCTACAACAGAGTTGTACAGGTTTTCTCCTGTAACCAAGATCAGCACCATTTCTTACTTTTATCATCCCTATTTCAAATATCGGAAAATGGTAGAATTTTGTAGCAAATTTAGAAAGAGAATGAAACACCTCAATTCTTGGCTTAATCACCTAAGCATCTCTATCACCACAAGCCCATTTTTAACAAGTTTTACCTTGTTTCCTGAATATTTTTTTTCCACTGATAATGCTGGGAAGTTCTGAATACTAACATCTGTCAATTTCATCAACAGAAAAGACAAATTTATGTTTACAAAGATTTTGACATACATCTTACAGATAGACAACAAGTTTGAATAGTTGTATGGGGACATTTTTTTCAGTGATGCTTGTTTTTATATTTTTGTTTTCTGGAAACAAGAATTTTCTGTTCACCTATATAAAAAAGCACTTTTTATTGCTTGTATTTTTATCATATAAATATTATAAAATATTTACAAAACCTTGAATATTTACAATATTTTATATTATGTTTACAATCAAATAATTATTTATTAGAATAAATACTTATGCTTTTATACCTTCTGCAAAATTAATGTATCCTTTGTGTGTGTGTGTGTGTGTGTGTGTGTGCACGCGCGTGTGTGTTTGTCCTTCATTGCTGAAGAAGACCATGCCATCAGAGAAATAATGACATGACTTGCACTTGACTTTGTTTTGAGTGAGGGAGGGCTGCATAGGTCACCAGCCTCACTTCTCCTCCAGAGCCATCTGAATCCAGTGACCACATATTCATCAGCATGACTGGAGATAACCCAGGATAAGGCAATTGGGGTTAAGTGAATTGCCCAAGATCACACAGCTAGTGAGTGTCAAGTGTCTGAGGTGAAATTCGAACTCAGGTCCTCCTGACTCCTGCACTAGTGCTCTATCCACTGTACCAGCCAGCTGCCCCTTTGTGTAACAGCATATTAACTGGAAGTGGGATTGGTGGGAAAGAATATATACTACAGAGGCCTTCACCTTTACTATATATATATAGTTCTCTCTTCCTTTTATTCCCTTTTCCTCCCCTTCCCCGCTTCCCCCCAGTAGCGAGGAAGTAGGAAAAAGACTCAAATGAAAGCTTCTTTCCATTTTCTTTTCCCCTACTAGGTTACAAATTTTATTTCTTCAGATACTATGCCTTATTGCATAAAATGTAAATGCTGAATTCGGAACCTATAGTTTCTGTGTACATACACACACATCTATAAATATGGATTCTCTCATTTTTGACTTGGCATAACAACATAATAGTACTTTTAATGCTATGTTCCAATAATGATTCTTATTTACAGATGTTTACAAGGAGTCTGACTTACGTTTTTTCATTTGATCCTTAAAAGCAACTATACATTGTTAGCCCCATTTTGCAAACAAGGAAACTGACACAAGTCCAATGAGTTGTTAATAATTGCTAGAAACTGAATTCAGGTCTTCTGACTTAAAAATTTGGGGGTTTCTTTGTAAAAACAAACTAATCTTAAAGCGCTATTTAAAGGTAGTTATTATAATTATTGTTAATTATTATAATACATCATAGTCCCAAGCTGGTATTTAAAATATAACATTAGGTTAAGCAAGCCCATAATGTCTTGTTGTAGAAATAGATTAAGAAAAATAGAATTAAATGACCTTAGGATCGTCTAGTAGACCGACCTTTCATTTTACACAGAAAGAAAACAGATCCAGAGAAGTGATGTGCCCAGGGTTTGGTTTTTTTTTTAAGTCTTAACATTTTCAGGTTTAAAAACAAACCAATAACACATAAATTCAATGGTGCTTTTATCTAAACTCCTTTCATGTTAACCTTATCTATATTTTAGAGACAGCTGAAATAGGGCAAAAAAAATATGCATAAATCAAATATAGATTCAGCAGTAGCCAAGACCAGAATTAGGTCTTAATCTACCGTATTATATTAACATGCCAGAATCAGAGTTCAGTAAATTGGCGTGTTGGAGCCAAAGAAAAGAATTGTAGAATTTCAACCTCAGAGAGCTGTGCATTTTGGTACGGATCTAAGAAAGAACTATCAGCTTAATACCTGAACAGACAAGCCTGGAAGAGAACCGGGGAATGGGGAATGGAGCAGGTATGAGATGAGAGAAGGGGAAAAACCAAAAACAAGTTTAACAGGTGCCAGCCATGACAGGCAAGGAGGCATCTTCCAGGTGCGTGGGTGAGTATATAGAGACAAAGCTGGAGTAGAGAAAATTATATAGTGGGGGAAAAAGGCATATTCACAGGTAGGTAGGAAAAATGAACTCAGACACAATCAAACACTTTAGCAGAAGGAGGGAAATTCTTGTTTTTTACCTAACAAGAACAGTGTGGCTTTCTGATAAGCTGATCCTACTTAAGTGGAGACTAGGAAAGGTGAAAGGACAGTCTAAAGGAGGCAAAATAAGGAGGGTATAGGTGAGACTTAATTTGAAAGCAAAGGAAGCAGAATGAATGGGGAATATTTCTATTTCTTTTTAAAATTGTGAGCTTACTTCTAGATGTCAAAAATGTACATTTCAACATAAGAAAAACTAAAGAGGAAGATTATATATAAATGAAGAAAGGAGTATGAGAGCTAAACACCCACAGTGTAACTCTTTACCTCTCTTATTCTGGGTATGTGGACATCTATTCATTCTTTGGGCTGACCGACCAGATCACTCTGAACTATGATGGAGGCAGGGTTAAGTGGGGCAGTGGATAGAGCACTGGGCCTGAAGTCAAGGAAACTTGAGTTCAAATCCAGTCTCAAACACTTACTAGCTGTGTGACCCTGGGCAAGTCATTTCACCCTGTTTGCATCATTTCCTAATCTATAAAATGAGCCAGAGAAGGAAATGGCAAACCACTCCAGTCTCTTTACCAAGAGAAGTCCAAAAGGGGTCATGAAGAGTCAGATACAACTGAAAAAAATGATTAAAACATGCCTCTGACAACTGTGTTTCCTTATACTTGAATTTTATCTGTTTTTAATAAGTTCTTTCTCTGCCCCTTCAAACTATCTATCACACTGTTCATGTATAAAGGAAGCATCATCCTATATAATTTACAAAGTGATAAAACTTTGGTATTTTTTTTTCTAAACTTTTCTCAATTAACAAGTTTTTATTATCTCTCCTTCCCACCTCCATACACTTCCTTGCAACAAATATGGATAGTAAAACAAAACAAATCCTGCATTCTCCACATCTCAAAGTGTGACTTATCCTGCACTCTATATCCATGACTTTCTGTATTGGTTGGGGGTAGCATGCTTTACCATCCGTCCTTTGGAACTACAGCTAGTTATTCTGTTGTCTGGAGTTCTTAAAGAGTCTTTCAAAGCTGATTGTCTTTACAATATTGGTGTTACTATTTAACTGTTCTTAGTTTTACTTTACATCAGTTCACACAAGTCTTCTTTCATCATTCTATACAGTAGTGCAATACTATTCCATATATTGTATTTTGTTCAACTGTTTCCCAATGGATAGACACCTCCATAGTTTCAAATGTTTTCCTTAGTTATTAGTAATTTGGAGTATTTTTATGTGGTTGTTACCATGAATTTCTTTTTTTGAAAACAGCCTCTTCATATCTGTTGACCACTTATCAAGTGGAGAATAAGCCTTATAATATGTATGCCAAAGTACATTTTCTGTCCTTTTTGTAATCAAACTGCTAATAGCCTATCTAAAACCAGTTTGTTCAGTTTTGAATAAACTAAAGTTCTTTTTCTGCCCCTTCCATACATCAAGTTCTTCATCTATGAAAGAAGCAGTACCTTACATATTTTATCACTTGATTTAATTCCTTTAATAACACAAAGTTATTTCTTCTGTCTTGATAAGCACCAAACTTCTCTGTATGAAATAATAGCAATTTAAAGTACATACATATGAAATTGAACTTTTGTAATACAGTGTTTTCCTCCTGCTACCTGTAAAGCTTGTTTAAAAATATTTGTGTGTGTACGTACATATATATACATATACATATATATCATTCAAATTTTAAAAGGCAGTTCCAACACGACCCTGTTTTTCTCTTTCTGAACTTCCTTCTGCTTCTTTATTTTAAAAATATTTCATTGCCAATTTTCTCTTCTGCGTCTTCATTAAAAAACAAAAATTGACATTATACTTAGAACACTCTCATTTGTCTCCTACCAAAAAAAAAACTTATAAGTATAATAATGAAAAATAACTTCACACATTGGTTAAATAGGATTATTTCTCAATGTCCTGGTAGCCACTTATGTCTGGGAGAGAGACATATCAAGGTGAGAAGCCTTGTTGGAAACCAAACTTATCAAAGAATAGAATGAAACAGGTAAGCTAAGCTGGTAAATAAAATTCTTGATTAACAAAATGCAATAACTAAGAAAAAGAAACATTATATGCCTGCTGAGCTGGGAATAAGGAAATAACTAAGAGTTATTAAAAATTAAAATTCCAGTTCTACTTCTTACATTTGTTCTGTTACTGCTATGTCTGTCTTTTAATGCAAGAGAATTATGTAGTTCTACTTTCTTTTAAAATCTCTTAACATTTTCTGTTACATTTTTGTACTGTAGTAAAGTCGATCAGTTTAAATATTATCTTATCATTTAAGAATACCCTACACTGATGAAATCACCAGTTCAAGGTTATTTCAAATCAATGTCTCATGTCACATCCTTAAGCTATACATGATGTTAGTTTCTGGGGAAAGAGCACAATGGATTAATCCAATAGATTTCTTAATTTCAAGAATATAAATAAATATCAAAAATAAAAACAAAAATTAGACACCAGCCTTAATGCCTCAAGTTAATCTATCTCAAAGTTTGTCTTTTCCTTATATAGAAATATTTTGAAAGTAATCAAGCCCTAAGAACAAATTTTTATCATGAATACTGATTTTAGAGTCAATCCAAGAAAAATCACCTTCTTAATTGAAGACACCCAAGAATTTTTTGGGGGGGATTTGAAGATAGCATGTTCCTAATTCTTTTATTAAAATTGGGGGTACATTTTATCCAGTCGCAAAAGGCTTCTTCTGTTGATATATGCTAAACAAGTAACATTTTTTTCCTCTTTCAGAAAATATCTTATGATCCTTCTTTAGCTAGTAAACCTGATTTTGGGAAATCTCAGGGCAACCTCTTTGGATATGACTCCTTTGGTTCCATGAAGGAGGGTGTCCATCCATGTCAGTACAGCTCAGGCCCTGGGATAGTTTGTGGTGCTGGTACTTTAAATTCTCATCAGTCCAGTGACAAGGGGCAGCAGGCAGGGTAGTTGGCCCTAGTGGACACAGTTCCACAAACACCCCATTGTGCAGGAGCTCTTACTAATGAAATCCAGAAGAGTGCTTTTTGAAGATTTTTTTTATGAACCTAGGAGTTATTTGAAGAGCTTCCTCTTAAGTACTGAAATGTTAATTTTAAAAATACAAATTATTTTTGTAATGGTTTGTACCCTGGTTGTAAAGTCGACATCTGTTACTCATGTGTTTTTTTCAGGATCATCCTATAATCTTTCACAAATGCCCTGAAGGCTTATGATCAAGAAGAATGATGTTTTCCTTCTTCTTTTCCATTTCCTTCTTAGCAACAAGCTCCATTACAAAAATCATAAGGCAGGAGATGTGGTGATAAAGATGGAATATGCACCAACAACCACAGTTAATTTTGGTCCTTATAAAAACATCTTTATTTTGTTCCCTTTCTCAGCTCAAGGGTCACTAGGGATGAAGCCTTTCTCCAAAGTATCTGAGCCCAACTTTATAGCACAATATTTCTGACTAAGTAATAAAAGCAACAAAACCACATATTCCACTAAGAAAGAGCAGGGGTGGGAAACCTGTGGCCTAGAGGTCACATGTGGTCCTCAAGTGAGGTCCTCTGACTGAATCCAAACTTCACAGAATAAATGCCCTAAATAAAAGGCATTTTTCTGTAAAATTTGAACTCAGTCAAAAGGCTGAACTCAGGGACCTACGAGTCCACATGGGGCCTTGAGGAATCAGGTTACCCACCCCTGCACTAAGGGAAAAGAGATATTTCTTTATAAGTTCTTTAACTGAAAAGCTGAATCGATAAGGTTAAGGTTGAAGAATCAATAGTATAAGGCAATATAATTTTTTTTTTTGAAAATACAGAAAGCTGCTATAGGTGATGGTGTGATTATTTTCAAATTTGCCTGATTTTCATGATTTCACCTTTTTTGCCACTCCCCTATAAATATGTTGTACAGTTAATTACTATGAAGAAATTAATGTCTTAAACTGATATAAATTAGATGCAAAATGGTATATAGTTACATTTTACACACATAACAAAGCAGATCACAGGTATACTGTGGCTAATAACTGATTTTGGCCCTCCTGAAAGTTTTAACCATTGAATTTTATAATTTAAAGTAAAATTGAACTTAAAAACTGTTAGATATTGTTCCTCACAGTCTCCACGGGGAATTTGTGAACTACACAGAAACACCAAAGGTTTCTTAATATGCTATATTCAAAACCAGAGGTAGGCAACCCATAGTACATTTTGTTTGGCATCCTTAGGAGACATCTTGAGAGGTAATTAACAGCATCAGATCGATTGGACCCAAGGGTCTGAATGGGTCATCTTCAGTGCTGCCAATGCTGTTGCTGGGAAATTTGTTTCCCAGAGATGGTTAACATCTTCAGGAATTAAAAGGAGAAGCAATCATTATGCCTGTTAAAGGAGCATCGTTAAAGTTGCCAAGAAGGGGACACAGTTTGAAAATTTGAGATATTTGGTTTTTAACTTTGAGATATTTTGTCCTGATTTCTTGTCCCATTCAGACATGTCTGTTTCTCTTGATGTCATGTCCAGCTACTTTAGACTCAGTGTTCCATTACCACAGAAACTGTCTCTTAACTCCAGTCCTCCTGCTCCATCCCCTCAAAAAAAAACCCAACCAAACAAAAAATCCAAACCCTTGAAATTTCACTCTTAGTAGGTATTGAAAAAACAAAACAACTCATTTTCCTTGTCTAGCTGATTACCTCTCCCATGTGAATATATTTGCATTAATTAGATAGGCAAAGATTTCTGAGTATTCTACAAATAGCTATGGGTTAGGGAAGGAAGGGGGGCCTACATGAAGAAAAATGAACAATGTTGAGGAAAAATGGAAACAGGAAGCTGGCTGGCCATTTCTTGCTGATTCCCTTCTCCCCTAGCCCACCTTCACACAAGCAAGAAATCATGCACTTAGTTTAAAAAACAAAACCAACATAGCCATAAATGGCTACCACAGAAAAAGGTTAGCGGACATGTAAAAATTCAAGCTGACACCTTTGCCAAACCCTGAATTTAAACACATTTTTTTCCTTCCCCCCCTGCCAAAAATCTTCCACTTGTTGGTAAGATTAAGGCATTCATTTCTGCAGTTAGAAGCCAAGATGAGGGGAATGATTTCAAAAATCTGATGCACTGATTATAACAGAGATGGGTGGAAGATCAAGAGATGCTCTTTTCTTGTTTTTGGTACGGTATTCTTTTTTGGATCGGAGGTGTGATTTCATTTATGTAAGGAACTCTAGGTGAGAAAACTATGAATGCAAATCAGAACCTACCTTGCAACTTAATATAAGCAGGTTGCCTTCGAAGGCATTGATTCAAGGGGATCTATCAAAGGCAGCACTTGAACTGAGATTTTGAATGTGAGGCCAGCTCTTTGTCCACGCTATTTAAGCTGGGTTTTAAATTCATTTTCCATGCATACTGCTGTCATGCTGAACATGGTGACTGAAGTACACTTATTCCAAAACCCCCTTGGATTCTATATATACTGTGTTTTTGCAGGTAACATTTACTCTGTATTCATTTTGATCATGGTTCACCTCTAAGATGTTCAGTTTATTAGATATTTTTTGGAGCAGGTACAACTTTCTTTGGGAGTTCCAGGATGGCATTTATAAAGAAGATACATTCATCTGTGAAAAGCAAATGTATAAGGTGTTGATCATCAATGACAATCCCTTTTTTTTCATTTTCCCATCACGGACCTGGAACAATACCTCCTAGATAGCCATCGAGAGTTTAGGGCAGACGGTATTCTGAACAAACTCCTTGTGAATGTTGATTTGGCAGAGTTCCACAACAGCTAGATGTCAGTTTTGCATCTGGTGTTTATCTCCTCAATGATGTCAACAGAGGCTGGATTCACTTCATTATGATGTGGTATGTTCAATGCTGACAGTGTTTCTGAGTAGAAACATTTTAATCGTTTATAAAAACAGAGCATGTGAGGGCTTGAGATGCTCTTTACTTTTTTCTTAAAGTTGTTTGTGTTGATGGATGTGATCTAACATTGAAAAACTGGTACCTGTTTATGGCAAGTGGAAGAACCTAGATTCTTCCCCATACCCCAAAATGAACAATTTTTAAGCAGAATGTAGATGTTGGCTCATACTGCCAAGATTTTCCAGAGTGCTTTCTTATGGAAATGGGACCATCTGACATTTTTAAATCTTAGGTATTCTGAATACTAAGAGGTAACTTGTGAACTTTTCTCTACATAAACACCTAAATTCAATGAATGAATCTTTACCCAGGAAGACAGGTTCAGAGGAGATGACATCATTCTTAGAGAACTAAACTCAAAGGTAGACATTGCTTTTTGGGGGCTGTCTTTGAATCCCCTTGGTCTGACAAATCAGAGGTGCTTGAATTGAAAATGCTTCTTGATGGATTTTCCTTTTTCCACTACTTCAACCCATGCAAAATATAATCAACTTGTCTTGTTTGATGTAAGAATGAATGAAGCAGAGAGAATAAGAGTTCTATGTTTTTGGGGGAAGGAGAAGAGGCAGCAAAATATTGGTGGTTCATGGTATACTAACTTTTCTACTTTAGTGGAAGACCTTTCTAGTCAATAGTCAAACATTTATTAAAGGCCTGCTAAGTGTTAAGTACTAGGTCTGCTAAGTGTTAAGAAAGAGAGTCATCCCTGCCCTCAAGGATCTTACAATTTAATGAAGGAACACAATACACAAAGAAAGCTGAAAAAGATGGGGAGAAGGGAGAGAAAATGTATCAGGTATGAGGGGGTGTAAGGATGGATCTAGTAGAGCCCAGCTGAAGGAGTACTGCTCCTTCAAAATGAGCCCTTTTTAAGACTCTTTGGGAGTTCTTTACTCCAACATTCCAATCAGAGGGCCAGAGGATCCCAAACTGGGGTTAGTACCCAAAACTACTTTCTTAAAACTTTGTTTCTTCTCAGCATAAACTTTCAAGATGGCATTTTCTGAATTGCTGGTCGTCTGACTGGGCATATACTGACTTTCTGCCGTATCAACTTAAGTTCTTTCCTTAAAACGCTTTCTTCTCTCCTCCCTGTCTCCTCCTGCCATCTTTTGCTTTATTATCAGAGAGAGTACTGTCTCAAGTAGGCAAAGTTCTCATTTCACAGTATATCAGCCACTGCTTCTAGGATCAGATTTAGAACTTGAAGGAGGGATTTCAAAGGTCATCTAATCCAACCCTGTCATTTTACAGACAAGACAATGAGGGCTTTGTTATAGTTTTAGTCACTTCTTAGGGGCAGCTAGGTGGTATGGTGGATAGAGCACCAGTGCAGGAGTCAGAAGGACCTGAGTTCTAATCTCACCTCAGACATATGACGCTCACTGGCTGTGTGACCTTGGGCAAGTCACTTAACCCCAACTGCCTCATCCTGGTCATCTCCAGTCATCCTGATGAATATTTGGTCATTGGATTCAGATGGCTCTGGAGGAGAAGTGAGGCTGGTGACCTGCACAGCCCTCCCTCACTCAAAAACAAAGTCAAGTGCAAGTCATGTCATCATTTCTCTGATGGCCTGGTCTTCGGCATGAAGGACAAACACACACACACAGAGTCACTTCTTAAGAAACTTGATCAATAAAACGAACTCTAAGTAAACATGGTACCAACTCCTGGGGTCTGTTATTCTCTCAAATATTTATTTTATTTTAGCCATCAGTAGTGAGGCACATAGGGGCACTAACTCTCCATGATACACTGAATCAATCCACCAACATTTATCAAGCCTATGTAGTGCCAGGCAATGTGCCAAGCCAGGAGATACAAAGAGACAAAAGACAGTCCCAGACCTCAAGGAGCTCACAATCAAATGGATGAAAAGAGTTGTCAAGACAATCTTAGCTCTTAAGGGGCTTACAATTTAATGAACCACAGAGTATGTATTTATTTAGCTGAGTTGGTGACCACCTGGCTATTCCACTCTTCTTCTTGATTAGGTTATGGAAAAGAAAAGACTGAAAAATCCTTGATGGAGTAAGACACAAATGACTGGAATATAGTTCTAGAAGAATATATCATTAAAAAATAGGATTAGTAAAAAGTGTGTGGGAGTTCAGGGAACAGATCACAAACCTGCCATCCAGGCATTACCTGGATACCTGTTGAGCTCCCTCACTGCCAAAAGCAGAAGAGCTAATGCTTTCTTTGCTTGATTTAATGATTATCCTTCAAACAGAACAAGGGGAAAATCTACTCTGGATTTTATTCTCAACATATGATTCTGGTCATTGAGATTGAAATGATGGGAACGTAGGGAGAAGTGGTCAGCCCATTCTAGAATTCATGATAGAGAAAAGGAAAATCAGAAATGGTCCACTTGACATCTGTTCTAGATTTCTGAGGACAGCGATTTCAAGAGAAAGAGTAACTAGAGTGGTAGTGAGTAGAAAGGGCAGCTAGGATACCATGAACTAAAATTCTATGGCAAGAATTAAAGTTAAAAGGAAGCAGGAAGCTCAAGAATAAAATTTTGTGGAAGTAAATGGAAATAATTCCAGCAAGAAGGAAAACGGGAAATTGTCTAGAAAGAGTGATGTGGGTATAAAGAAAACTCAAGAAAACTTAAGATTTAAAAAACAAAACAAAACAAAACAGAGGATGAAAGGACAGGAAGTAGGAACAATGTAAAAGCATGACATGGTTTGTAAGAACAGTTTCAGAAATGCTAAACTTCACAATGAATTGGGGCTAGTAAAGGAAGCTGGGGGTAATGAAAGATTTTCTTATCCCTATATTGATTAAGGGGACAACTGAGGAACGGATTAGGGCTGATGCTTAGGTGTATGGCAACTTGACAAATGATAACACAGAAATTACAGTTGCTGGACCACTATTTAGTTTCTAATTTCTCTGCTGAGGAAAATTACCTTGGAATTGGAGAGAGTAGAACGTAAGAAGGCCAATAAGAAATTTATCACACCCAAGACAATAGAGAAATAGTAATGGAGCATCTAACTGCTCTTGAGTTTAAATCACCTGACCCAGATAAACAAAATCCTGGGTATTTAAAGGAACTGGCAGATGTAAAGGATGGAACTATTAGAGGAAACAAGCTATCAAACAGACACCAGTAACTATTGGCTTACAATGCTTTTATTTCAATCTTTATAAAAGCCTTGAAAATGATTTACAAATATGTTGACAGGATTAACAAAAAAAAAGAAGCAAGAAGGAGGTAGCTTTCACAGACAATATTCCACAGCAGATCTCAGTATTACTATCAAAGAGCTGACTGAAGAGAGTGAAGAATTCATGATTTCCACTTTATTTGTTGTTGTTCGGTCCTGTCTGACTCTTTGTGACCCCATTTGGGATTTTCTTGGCAAAGACAGTGGGATAGTTTGCCATTTCCTTCTCCAGTTCATTTTACTGTGGAGGAAACTGAGGCAAATAGAGTGAAATGACTTGGCCAGGGGCATAGTTACAAAGTATCTGAGGCCAGATTTGAACTCAGGAAGATGAGTCTTCCAGATTCCAAGCCTAGAACCCTATCCATTATACTGCCCAGCAGTTATTTGTTGAATACCAAAATGTATTTGATTGTTGAGCAAAATGCTGCTTTAACATCTCTCCTTAAAACAAGTTACTTCATGCATATGTTAAGATCACAAGAGGTCTACTGATTGGTGTGGGATGATTTTATTTAAATCTTCTAAGTAATAAATGAATCATGAAACAGGAGGATCTGCCCTTTCCTAAAGGTATATGCAAATATCATAAGTATTTCCAGCGGAGTCCTAATATTCTTTGTAGATAGTGAGATCTGCAAGCTTCTCCTTTTTGCAGATTACAATGTACTTACTGTAACAATCCCCTAAAACTACTCTAAATTGAGATTCCTAACTACTCAAAAGATCTCTGACTCACCATCTACACAAGGCATAATGAGATGGATACGAATTCTTGTGCTCCAGACTATCATATGCAATTGAATGGAAAATTCGTTCTTGATGAAGCCTTCTCTGATCTCCCCACAATGTCTTTTGTATATGTCCTAGAGACCCTCATGTGTACAGGTTGTCTCCCCATTTAGAATACGAACTCAAGGCCAGGGTGCCTAGCAGAGTGCCTGACACACAGCAAGCACTTAATAAATACCTGTGGACTGACAAGTCATTGTTGAGCAACTGTGAGTGATCTTTAAAAGATTGTGGAAAATGCAAGAGTTACTGTAGATCAGAAATGAGTTATTAGCCTTGATTTACAAGATAAATGGAATGCTTATGGAAGTCAAGACAACAGTCTTCAAACTATAGGCCAGTGACCTTAACTTGGATTTCCAGCAAAATTCTAAGGCATACTGAAAGGATGTTATAGTGAATATCTAGAAAAATGGAAGCAGTGATTATAAAGGATTAGCCCTCCCCATCCCCACCTCCCCTGCCAACACCACCATGGCTTCATTAAGAACACATCCTAATTTGACAGTTTCACTAGACTGATACAGCAGGGTGATCCCAATGTAGTTTACCTGAGAAAAGCATGACAAATTCTCTCAAGTTCGTTTGGTGGAAAATATAGACCAGATATTAGGCTAGTTATAATACAACTAGGTATATCCTAGTTGTTGAATGGTTGGCTCAAAAGTAGTTATTGTTATTTCAATGTTAACCAGTCAGTTGATATTCAGTGGAATGCCCTTTATAATTGATGCTTAAACATGGATTTAACATTTTTATTGGTAACTGATAATAAAAATGTAGCCATCAAATTTACAGACAATACAAATCTGGGAGGGATAGGAAATGTATCAGATGACAAGAGTCAAGAATGGGCTGAATCTAGACAGATGACATTTAATAGATAAATTTAAAGTCATGTGGAAAGAGCCAGATCTAAGCAATCGATATCCCTGCTTCAAGAGTACTGAGAATGATTTCTTTATAGCTCATACCTGCTACCAAATCTAGGCAATAGAAAGATGAAACTATTCTTTATGAAGCCCTATAAAATTTAAACCCCTCATCCTTCAAAATGCTTCTCTTCTTGTGGTATTTCACTAGAAATATCAGTGGAGGTCAGGTAAGTTCCTAAAACTGAATTGCACTCTCCTGGGATTAGTCTATCTGCATATCACAGGGAATTAAAAACAACATTTTTAGCTGATGGGTATTATTAATATTATCTGTACAATTAATTAGCACAGGAACAAATTAGAAACATGAAACTTCAAAACTAGCAAACATCACCTTTATACAAAAGCTGTATATGGAGAAGAAATTTAGGGCTCTATCAACTTATCAAATCCAAAACAACAGAGAGTTGCAAATACTTTTTGAAACCTATGAGCCAAGAATGTTTCAGTTGCTTTCCTTCTCATATTGACTCACCCTGCTTAATGTTCCCCATATTTTCTCTTTTCATTCTCTTTTGTACTTCTCTGTCTATGTACATCCAGTAAGAGCAAGGAGAAAGATGCGAATCAACTACCTGGGTTATTTCCTAGCTCTTATAAAACTATTTCTTGTCTTCCTCATTTGATGAGACCAATGAAAGGGTTCAACTAAGTGATTTCTAAAGTTTTCCAAATATAATTTACCAATCGATTACTTCCATTAAGACAGTAAAAAAAAACCCAGAAACCCAAAAAAATGATCTTTGTTCCTTCTCTTCCTCCACTGTTGGACCAGACGCTCTTTGATAAAAGTGGGATATGGAAGGGAAACCAGAGAGATCAAAGGTCACTATTTTTTTTAAAATTAGGCTGCAATTGACTGAATATGGACAAGACAAATACAATCCAAACACTGACTAGACACAAGTACACTGAAAGTTCTTTGGACTTATTCTCTGGAAAAACTAGGATATTAAATTCCTTTAGTTTGCTGAACAATCTTCTCTCACCTAGGCGTGTCGTGAATAGAGAGGTAGGCCCAGAATAACTGTAAAACGGAGGTTATAAAAGCACTTACTTCACAGGTAGGTGAAGATCAAATGAGATCTTATTTGCAAAGTCCTTAGCACAGTACCTAGTGTATATAGAAGATGCTTTACAAATGCGTATTCATTCCCCCCAACTTTTCAGTTTGTTTAGCTGTGTCCAACTCTTGGTGTTCCCATGGACTTGTCTATGGGCTAGCTGGTAAGCATCTGAGGCCAGATGTGAACAGAGATGTTTGACTTACTATATATTCTGCTAATTAATTAACTAATATTTAATATTAATTAAAATATCAAATCAAATATTAATAAAGTATATTTATTCATATTCTTATTTCTTGGTATATATTATTGATATATAATATATCATAATAATATAAATAAAAATATAGTTAAATATTAACACTTAATATTTAACTAATAAACTAATATTTAGATGGCATTTTTAAGTGACTTCACCATGTTCAGATGGCTTTTTGTGTGATATAATTACAGAATTTAAGTTATATGGAACCTCAGAGACCATCAAGCCTAGGACCCATGAAGAAGACACTAAAGGCATCCAGGATAAGAACTGATAAATAGATGTATAGAATGATTTTACACACACACACACACACACACACACACACACACACACACACACACACACACACACACTTGTGTCTAATGTAGTCAATTCTATAGGGGAGGGGGGAAGAGGAAAGGGAAGGAAGGAAAAACGGAAAAATTTACATGATAATTTTATTACATATTTAAGAGGAACAACAAATTGTACACAAGAGATTTGCACTTTCATATGTAATGATCTTTTTTTTAAAAAAATTATACTGTTATGGAAATGCTTTATTCCATAAATTAAAGATAAAATATAAAATTTTTTAAAAGTCTAGTACCTAAACAAAAATTTCCTCTACAATATTCCTAACAAGTGGACATGCAGTTGGAAATATTGTAGAGGTAGTTCACTCTACTTTTGGAGCATTTTAAATGTTAGAAAATGTTTTCCTTACACCAGACTTAAAAGTGCATCTCTACAATTCCCCCCACTTATTGCTCCTAGGGCAAAGTTGGACAATGCCGATCCCTCTTTCACATCACAGCCTTTCTGAAGACAGACATCATATCACTAGGGCTATGCAGAGTATGTCTTCCATAGGATGGCTCTTCAAATGCTGAAGATAGCTATCATGTGCCACCAACCCTTTCTTCTTAGTCTTCTCTGGGCCAGGAAAATCATCTCTAGTTCTTTCAAACAATCCTGAAAAGACATCTTCTCCTGTCCATTCAACATCCTCCTCACATTCTTTTCAGTGGTCTGCAACTTATCAATAAGGTCATTGCTAAAGCATGATACCCAGATCATACTCAGGATGTGGCATGACCAGGCCACAAGAACACTAGAACAATGACCTTCCTCACTGCCTCTTCTGATTCAGTTTAGGAAAGTGACAGGATATCCAAACAGGCAACTATGTACGCATGTAACACTTGGTTGCCAGATAGACACAACTAAAAAGTTACCTCTAATGCTATAGGAGGAGAAAATACTGACCAAGCATGTCCAACCAAATGATGATACTTAAAAAACCACAAGGGCCCCACAGGTAAGCCAGACCTAAAGAGAGAGAGTGGGACTAGCCTTAACTCAACTACTATTATTACTCTCTGAGCTTTTCATTCAGATTCCTAAGGGCTTGGTTGCAGAACTGCCAGGAGTTTTTAAGAGGTATGAGAGCATCTCTTTGAGTCTCCACCCTGTTACTGCACCATTTAAGACCAAACAGCACCCTTGTCAAAGCATCCAAGGACGTACACCCTTGCCTCAGGGATTGGTGGCAGAGAATGCTTACTTTATTTTCCATAAATTGTATTGTGTCTTGGGGAAGAACACGAGTTAAACACAACCTATGACTAGGTAAATGTTTTGTACTTAAACAAACTTTGCATTCCTTTTTAACTGAATGTGAAAAGGGAGCATTATCACTTTCAAATCACAGAATTTTTCTGCAAGGGACCAACAACTATTTTGGTGAAAAAAGGTACTGTTTATTCCAAAACCTAAAGGATGGACCAAAGTTCTAGGACCTCTTAAAAAGACAACAGAAGACTGCAGGTCAAATCTCCCAGATAAGAGTTTAAATCCATCTGCCAAAAGCACTGAACCAGAGACAAGTGGGAAAGTCCATTATTGACTGAATCACTAAGGCATATGGATTCATTAACATCTTACCATCAGGAAGCCAACCAAAACACCAAAAATTAATAAAAACTTGTAGGGAGGGAAAAAGCAACTACAGTACACCACATTCCTCAAATGACTAAAAACACACTAAAAAAAGAGGCTGGGAGTTTTAATTATGTTGTTATTTGGTATAGTAAATCATACAGTCATTGTGTGTGTGTGTGTGTGTATGTGTGTGTGTGTGTGTGTTTATCTTACATTCTGGTATTCCCAGCTATGTAGGCATGTTGGGGAGAGGGCATGTGTTGGGCTAATCCTTTTTACATGACAACAAATGCACATACCATAAGGGTTCACATTGAATTTAGGGAAATATCAGCGTTTCTGGGAATTCTAGTTGTAGAAGAAGCCTTAGGATACATGCATCTATCAAGGCTAGCAGATTGAAGATGGTCCAAGAGCCGCACCAGCCCACTGTTCTGATTTCAAATTGTTACAGGCAGAAAGGAAAGAGATGAGAAGAAAACAATGATGTCCTTGTGGTGGCAAGACAAGTTTTCAATGGTGCAACACTTCCTAGCAGTTTCCAAAAACCAGTTTTGCTGGTTCTTTATTGTACGACACTAACCTGTAGAAATTCTGAACAAAGATTGGCTACTGGTGAGATATCTTCATGACTTCTGGAAGTATATGGAATAACTCTCTAGAATTACAAATACCCAACAGAAGAAATGTGTTTTCTATCTACTCTTTTAAAAAATGTTTTTTCACTTGTCCACATTAGTTGGAGAGGGACTAAGGAACCAAACAGAAATCATTCACAACCAGTCATGGCTTCCAAGGAGGCAGGATATGCCCATGTGGATTGGTGGAGTCAGCTTGTATGGCATCTCATAGAAGCATACTAAATTCAGAGCTGGAAGAGACCTTAGAAAGTACCAAGTCCAACTCCTTCATTTTATAGATGAGAAAACTGAGGCACAGAGAGGTTAAATGACTTGTTCAGGATTACACAGCTAGTAAGTGTCTGAAGTGCAGTAGGAACCCAAGTTTTCCTGATTCCAAATCCAGTGACTTAACTTGATAACTTAATTTAACTTAATAACTTAATACCATGCAACCTCGTTTCTAAAAAAGAGGCCTTTTGAACTTAAATGCAAACAGGATACTTTTACCATGCTGTAAGTTTCAAGACTGAGATATGAGAAACAAAATACCTTGGAGAGTCACCAGTCTATAGAAGAATGCTTTAGAATTTGAAAATGATGAACAATATGCATACATGAATGTAATGAAATATTACTACACTATAGAAATGAGGTAGACAGATCCAGTGAAACATGGGAAGACTTATAAAAACTGATGCAGAATGAAGCAAGTGGAGCCAAAGGAATAATATACGCAATTCCTACAACAATGTAAATAAAGATAAATTTCTAAGATGATAAAGCTCATGTCAAATAAGATAGATGTTAGCACTACACTATCAAAGAAAAAGCCAGTTCCCTTATGGACCAGCAAACTATAAAAGTGAAAAGGAACTTACTAAGAATCTTCATCAAGTTGTTAGATTTTAGGATCACAGATTTAAAGCTGAAAAGGATCTTTGTGTTCATCTATTTCAACATTTTCATTTTACAGATGAGGAATCAGGCTCTGAATAGTGAAATAATTTACTCAAGGTCACACAAGGGGTGAAAACCAGGGTCAGGAATCAAATACAGGTCTTCTGCCTCCAAATCTGGTGCTGCATTTGAAGTTTAGACATTAATGTTTGGGCAAATGTAATTTGTTGGGAGGAGGTAGGATCGTTTTGGAAGTAGCTCTTCTATCAAAACAATATACAGCCAGAAATCATTAAAACAAAATTTGCTAATGGCAAAACCCAGAGGATAATAAAGTCAACAAACTAATTTCATCTATTAGAGAACAGATTAGCCTTAGAGAAAAAAAAAGGCTATGAGTCATGTACAAACTGGGAAGTACCCCAGGAATTCTTTCTAAGTCCAAATTGGCTCTGATCAGTGTTCTTTTCCTTTACAAGGGGAAAGCAGTCACTTTTTAATTTATAAAATGTTTCCTTCACATTGGTTAACTAAAATAAAAATTACAGTGCTATATAAAGTATGAGGAACTATTTAAAGTATGCATATGTCAAGTGATAATTAAAGATCAAAGTTGCTGACTTTCAGAAGGTCAAATTGTATTAGATAGGATTGCAAAATCTCCTTTGCATGTAAGAAACTTTGTGGGGATGCAATGTTTTCTAAACCAGATTAAAAACTTCTATTCTGAGCTAGTATAGAAAAGGTTCCAGGTAATGGATGTGAATATGTATGTATATGTTTAAATGAATGCATGCATGTATATACTACATGTTGTGTTCCAGGTATAGTATGTATATATGTGTGTATAATAGCATACTGTACATAATGTATATTCACACACACATATACATACATGTATACATATACATGCATCATACTTGGAAAACCCCACAAAGTTCCTTACATACAAAGTAGTTTTTGCAATCCTAACACAATACATATCATATCTCACATATATAGAAACAAAGCAATAAATATTCAATAACAAAGGTGGTAGGTGGGTGATTGTTGGTGTTTAACTACAAGTATCACACCTCTTTAAGAAGTAACTTCTTTAATAACTAGAGTTATTAAAAGTCTGCTAATTTTAAAGTAATATAACATGGCATCCCATAGCCTTTCCACACCAAGGTAGCAACTCTGTAAATATATAATTAAATATCTGAGAATGATATCAGCAACCCATAAGTGGTCCTTCCATCTATAATGAGTGAAAATAGCAAATCATAATAACTACAAAATTATAGGGACTCTAAAAAAAATAAGTATTCATATCTCACCCTAGTAGAAAGCTGGAACAAGTCCCTATTCTTAAGGACTAGGATATTATGAAAAGTACATTGGATGGAATCAGGAGATCTACATTACAGACTAGCAATCAGTCCTCCTTGATAAACTGCAACATGAGGGAATAGCATTAGACAAGGAAAGGTATAGCGGAAAGAGCCCTGGAATTAGTTCCTATATCAGCCAAGTAACAATCTGAGTGAACTCAGGTAAGTCTCTTCATACCTGGACAGCAGGTCTTCCCCTCCCTCTCATGCAATACTCCTTAATCTTAGTGTCTTTCCTCTGAGACTACCCCCAATTTATCATTTCTAGAGGTTATTTGTACATAGTTGTTGGCACACTTTCTTTCTCAATAAAACTATATCCTCCATGAGGGCAAGAATTATCTTTTGCCTTTCTTTGTATGCCCAGAGCTTAACACAGTGCCTGGCATAATACACGCTTACCGACTGACTACAAAACAAGTAGCTAGAACTAACAGATGATCACTATGGTCTCATCCAACTCAATACTCCCTTATATTCCTAGTCAGTAAAAGTTTTTCTACTTTAGGGATTACAAAGTCATAGAAACATTTAAAGTGTAACAATAGATCATGACTGAGGAGGGTCCCTTGGCCTAGACCTGGGATGGGGAACCTGAGGCCTTGAGGCCACATGTGGCCTGTGGCCTTTTGACTGAATCCCAGTTTTATAGAACAAATCCTTTCATTAAGTGAATTTATTCTGTGAAGTTTGGATTCAGTCCAAGGGCCACACTTGAAGACCCAGAGGGCCACATGTGGCCTTGAGGTTGAAGATTCCCCACCCCTGGCCTAGAACCTAAGAGTATTCAGGAATGAGATGTAAAGCATTGGGAGGGAAGAGTCCTAGTTATGGAGAGTAGCTGAGGTTTCAAATAGAATACTGCCTCAGATATTACACTATCCAATGACAGACAACCCACTCCATTTTTGGATCAACATACCGTTAACTACTACAAATGTAACAATGTCTTCAGAGTCATTTCTTTTTTGATCCCAAGTGAAACAGATGGAAAATTTGAAATAATGATCACAGTACTATTTTACAGAATAGTATTGATGAGATATAATTAACAAAAAGTTAAATAGCTTATCAATACCTTTCACAGTTGTTTATAATATTCCTATCACTGTGTACAATGTTCTCCTGGTTTTGTTCATTTCACCTTGCGTCAGTTCATATAAGTCTTCCCAAGTTTTTTTTAAAGCATCCTGTTCAGCATTTCTTGTAGCCTTCTTACAATTTTAGAGATGAGGAAAGAGCTGCCTATGGAAATTACATTACTTGGCCATGGTCACACACCTCATTAATGGTTGCTCCATAACCAGAATTGACTTCAAATCCAGTACTTTTTCTTAGAATCATAGTTTTCAAGCTGTAAAGAACCTTTGAGGCTACTTAGTCTAACATTCTCATTCTAAGGTGAGAAACTGAGGATCGGTGAAAGAAGTAGTAAATTAAAAATTCAGGATCTGAACCTAATTCATCATGTTTTTGTGTTGTACCTCTCTGTCATAATTTGGGATTTTCATTCAGGATTTTATCTATTTTGAATTTGTGTTTATAGAAGATCATAGAGCTAGACCTGGAAAGGATCTTGGAGATCATCTAGTTGAACCTATTTTTGCAGATAAGGTCAAATTTGAACTCAGGTCTTCTGACTCCAAATCCAGTACCCTTTATTTAGCATACAGACTTCCTGAGGGAAGAGTTTTTGTTTTGTCTCTGATTCTTCAATATTTCATGCTGTGCCTGGTAGAGAGCAGGTACTTCATAAATGCTTGTAAAATGAATGGCTCAACAAATATCTTTGGGTCCAAGTTCAAGTCTTGGGGTATTAATTTATAAAACATCTTGCTTAGTATTTTCCTGAATTGAGTTGTAACACTATTCAAATTTGAGTTAAGTCCCATATTTTAATTCAAAAGATCTTGCTGTTTCCACAGTCAGGATGCAAATCAAATCTTAACAGAAAATGTAGAAATAACCGGACTGCTACTGGAAGCTAGTTGTTTCCCCATTATTTTCTTTTAATTCATTCTCATCCCAGCAGTGGTGCCCAAGAAACATCCTTAAAAAAAAAGTGTGATCACACCAAACGAAAGTAGTCACTTTCCTAATCCTTCACCACACATTAAATAGTTTTAAGATACAAAGGTATATCAAAGATTTAGCAATAGCATATTTTATGGCAGCTGAATTTGTTATGAATTTTAAGTAACCAAGATAAAAATTCCCCCTTGTTCTAAGAATACGTGTTAAATCAAATGAATACTATTCACTGAGTGTCTACTACAACCAAGGCTCCTGGGTGATGTGAGTTATGTACCCACAACCACAGACAGCTGGTAGTATCTTCTCACATACTCCTTATTTTTATTAAGACAACACAGTAAACAGGGCAAGAGGCAGAGAAACAATTTATATCTGCCATAATGGGTTTTTTTAATTACTGTAAAAAATTTTAATTTGTTTTTCTTAGCACCGACAATAACTTTAAACTCTGTTTTAAGGAGGAAAAAACACAGAAGATAGGATAACTGGTAAAATAACATGACACGTGAGAAGACCTTCCCATGAGTGAACAGTACAAGATAAATTTTTCATTTAGATGAAGGAACAGCTAGAAAACTGTTAACAAGTGAATGAAAGAAAAATACTTAAAAGGTAGACAGACTGCCTTTGGTGAAACCACCTCTTAAGACACCTTCTCTATCTCCCTCCCCACCCCCAAAACTACCCCCTTTAAAGTCAAGTGGGAAACCACAAGTTGAGACAGCACACAAAGTACTGGGACACACCCTCTGGCCCCTGGAAAGCCTTCCTGATCATAAATAGATGTGTCCATCCAACAAGTTATAAAACAAATGTTCCTTTCACATCCAGAGAAAACATAAAGTGGTGAAGTTTAATAGGCCAAAAAAAATCGTAATCAAGAAAGATCAAAAGGAATTTCTTCTGGGAAAGACCAATAATAAGGAAGAATTATCAAGACAAGTAAAATTCAGGGGTTAGAAGAATGGCTCCCCAATGACGTAACTTTGATGTTACTGGAATCTGCTTTTTTCCAGGCCCTTCTCTCTTTGCTATCAGGGAGGGATGGCAGAGTTCGGTTAAACTTTGAAATTCCTTTCCCTGTGTATAACCACTTCTACCTCTTCCCAAAGTTTGGGTACTGCTGAGTTATAGGACAGTTTGGGAATCAGAAACCCAAATTAGAGTTGCACAACCACGCACTGTTAAGAATGACATTTTCTGGCCTCTAAAAGGATTCTGGGAAAACCAAACTTACAAAAAGATGAAGTGAAACAATCTTCCAGCTTAAGATAACTTAGAAGGACTTCAGGAAAGGTCTATCTCACTTGGGTAAAAGGGGACTGCAGGCAGTGTCTGGGTAAGTCAGCAGGAGGCTCTTAGTAACAGCACAGATCAGCAACTGAGGTCCCTTGGTCCTGCCTCAGCAGGCCAGCTGTGACAACTCTAGATCCAGCACGGAAAGCAAACTGACAGCCCCAGTCCAACAGGCACAACTAGGCCAGGCCACCCCAGTGTAGTGGACAAGCTGCCAGGATTGGAGGCCCTAGCACAAGTAATTTGGGATAATGCCCCAGGGGCAGAGCTCAACGTCAAAAGTCATGAAATAGACCAAAAATGAGCAAAAAACAGAAGAGTCCTGGCCATAGAAAGCTACTATGGCAACAGAGAAGATCAAAACACAAACTCAGAAGAGGATAACAATGTCAAAATACCTATGTGCAAAGTCCCAAAGGGGGATATGGATTGGTCTCCAGCCCAAAAAGCCTACTTGGAAGAGCTCAAAAAGGATCTTAAAAGTCAAATAGGAGGTAGAAGAAAAATTGGGAAAAGAAATGAGAGTTAAGCAAGAGAGAGTCAACACCTTGGAAAAGGAAAGACAATAAATGACAGAAGAAAACAATTCCTTAAAAAATACAATAAGCCAACTTGGAAAAAAAAAATCCACTGAAGAAAACAACTCCTTAAAAAATAGAAGTGGCCAAATGGAAAAGGAGGGACAAAAACTAATTGAAGAAAATAATCCACTGGGCAAGAGGAAACTAGTAACTATACGTATATATACACATATAACTATAATGACTATAAGACATCAAAAATCAGTCAAACAAAATCAAAAGAATGAAAAATAGAAGAAAATGTAAAATACTTCATTGGAAAAACAAATGACCTGGAAAATAGATCCAGGAAAGATAATTTAAGAATGACTGAACTAACTGAAAGTCATAATCAAAAAAAAGCCTGGGCAGCATCTTTCAAGAAATTACCAAGGAAAATGCCCTGATATCCTAGAACCACAGGGTAAAATTATCATTAAAAGAACCCACCAATCACCTTTTGAAAGAGATTTCAAAATGAAAACCCCAAGAACTATTGTAGCCAAATACTAGAAGTATTAGGTCAAGGAGAAAATACTACAAGCAACCAGAAAGGAACAATTCAAACATCAAGGAGTCACAGTCAGGATCACACAGGACTTAGTAGCTTCTATGTTAAAAAATCAAAGGGCCTGGAATATGATATTCCAGAAGGCAAAGGAGCTTGAATTATAACCAAGAATAAACTACCCGGCAAAACTGAGCATAATCTTTCAGAGGACATTCAATGAAATAGGGGACTTTCAAACTTCCCTGATGAAAAGATCAGAGATGAACAGAAAATTTGATCTTCAACTAGAAGATGCATGAGAAGCATAAAAATATAAATAGGAAAGAAAAGAACACGTTATTCCATAAGGTTAAACTATTTACATCCCTGCAGGGGAAGATGATAGTTGTAACTCTTGAGAACTGTGTCTCAACCCGGGCACTTCAAAGGAGTATACAGAGACAGAGAGTGTGGGTATAAGTTCACTCTGATGTGATGATATAAAAAAAATTTAAGGGGTAATAAAAAGAATTGTACTGGGGGAAGAGGAAAGGGAGAGGCAGGATAGGGAAAATTACATCACATGAAGAAACATAAAACAGGGAAAGAAGGGAGAGAAAAGAGCATTATTTGAACCTTATGCTCCTCAGATTTGGCTCAAAAAGGGAATAACACACATTCAGCTGGATACAGAAATTTATCTTACTCTATAGTGAAGGAGGGGTTACAGAAGGGAGGGTAGAAGTAGGAGGGGAAAGAAGAAAGAAAAGGAAAGGGGAGTTGATAGAACATATCAAGGGAGGCAGTGTCAGAAGAAAAACACTGGTGAGGAGGGAGAGAGTGAAAGGAGAAAGAAAAGTATAAATGGGGGAGGGGGAAATAGGATGGAAGGAAACACACAATTGGTAATCATAACTGTGAATGTGAATGGGATGAAGACTCCCATTAAAAACCAGAATCTTACAGTACAATTACAAAAAACATATCTGAAACAGAGGGATACACACAGAGTAAAGGTAAACAATTGGAACGGAATACATTATGCTTCAGCTGAAGTAAAAAGAGAAGAGGAAGCAATCTTGATCTCAGACCAAGCAAAAGCAAAAATACATCTAATTAAAAGAGATAAAGAAGGAAACTCCATCTTGCTAAAAGGTACCATAGACAATAAAGTAATATCAATACTAACCATATATGCACCTAGTGGTATACCATCCAAAATCTTTTACACAAAGAAATAGACAGCAAAACTATCTAACCACAAAATAAACAAGAAAGAAGATGGGGGATGAATAGAATTTTAGAAGAGTTAGAGATGATAGACCTCTCGAGAAAACTGAATGGGAATAGAAAGGAATATATTTATTTTTCTGCGGTAGATGGCACCTACACAAAAACTATGTATAAAACCCTCATACTCTAAAGCAAAAATATTAAATGCATCCTTTTCAGATCATGATGCAATAAAAATTATATGTAATAAAGGGCCACAGAAAGACTAAAAATTAATTGGAAACTAAATAATCTAATCCTAAAGAATGAATGGGCCAAACAAAAAATCATCGAAACAGCAATTTCATCAAAGAGAATGAGACAACACAGCAACATCTGTGGGATGCAGCCAAAGAAGTTCTTAGGGGAAACTTTATATCTCTAAGTACTTACATAAAAAAAAAATAGGGAAAGAAGAGATCAATGAATTGGGCATGCAACTAAAAAACCTGGAAAAAGAACAAATTAAAAATCCCCAATAAAATACCAAATTAGAAATTCTGAAAATCAAAGGAGAGATTAATAAAACTGAAAGAAAATTATTAAACTAGTAAATAAAACCAAGATCTGGTTTTATGGGGAAAAAAACAACAAAATAAATAAACCTTTGGTTAATTTGACTAAAAAAAAGAAAGAAAACCAAATTATCAGTATCAAAAATGAAAAGGGTGAATTTACCACCAATGAAGAAGAAATTAAAGCAATCATTAGGAGCTATTTTGCCCAACTGTATGCCAATAAATCTGACAATAAGTGAAATGGATGAATATTTATAAAAATATAAAATATCCAGTTTAACAGAAGAAATAAAATACTTAACTGCACTTTAAACAAAGAAATTGAACAAGCCATCAATGAACTCTCTAAGAAAAAAGCCACAGGGTCAGATGGGTTCGTGTGTGAATCCTACCAAATATTTAAAGAATAATTAATTTCAATACTACATAAACCATTTGGAAAAACAGGTGGAGTCCTACCAAATTCCTTTTATGACACAAATATTGTGCAGAAAACTAAACCAGGAAAAGCCAAAACAGAGAAAGAAAATTGTAAACCAATTTCCCTAATGAATTTTGATGCAAAATATTAAATAAAATAGTAGCAAAGAGATTTCATCAATTTATCACCAGAATAATATACTGGGACCAGGTGAGAATGCAGGGCTAGTTCAATATTAGGAAAATACCAGTATAATTTACCATATCAATAACAAAACCAACACAAATCATATGATTATCTCAATAGATACAGAAAAAGCTTTTGACAAAACACAGCATCCATTCCTATTAAAAACACTGGACAGCATAGTTTTTCTTAAAATGATAAGTAGTATCTACCTAAAACCATCAACAAGTATTATGTATAATCAGGATAGCTAGAAGCTTTCCCAATAAGATTGGGGCAAAACAAGTATGCCCGTTGTCACCACTATTGTTCAATATCATACTAGAAATGTTAGCGTTAGCAATAAGGGAAGAAAAAGAAATTGAAGGAATTAGAATAGGCAATGAGGAAACAAAACTAGCATTCTTTGCAGATGATATGATGGTATACTTAGAGAATTCTAGACAATCAACTAAAAAACTATTTGAAATAATTAACAACTTTAGCAAAGTTTCAGGATATAAAATAAACCCACATAAATCATCAACATTTCTATATATTACCAACAAAGCCCAGTAGCAAGGGACAGAAAGAGAATTTCCATTTAAAATAACTGCAGACAATATAAAAAATTGGGGAGTCTACTTGCCAAGACAAACCCAGGAATTATATGAACACAAAATACTCTTCACACAAATGAAAGCAGATCTAAATAACTGGAAAAATATTAATTACTTGTGGGTTAGCCAACCTAATATAATAAAAATGACAATTCCATCAAATTAATTTACTTACCCAGTTCCATACCACTCAAGCTCCCCAAAAATTATTTTATGGAGTTAGAAAAAATAACAAAATTAATCTGGAAGAACAAAAGATCAAGAATATCATGGGAATTATGGGGAAAAAAATGTAAAGGAAGGTGGTCTAGCTGAGGCAAATCTAAACTGTATTATAAAGTGATCATCTATTTTCACTATTTCACCATTCAGTATTTCAGTACTGGATCACTGGAATATAGTAGGTACACAAGACAAAGTAGTAAATGACTATAGGAATCTTCTGTTGGATAAACCCAAAGACTTCAGTTTCTGGGTTAAGAACTCATTATTTGAACAGAAACTGCTGGGAAAAATGGAAAATAGTATGGCAGAAACTAGGCATAGATCAACATCTGGCTCCATACACCAAGATAAGGTCAAAAAGGGTGCATGATTTAGGCATAAAGGATGATAGGATAAGCAAATTAGGACAGCAAGGAATAATTTACCTGTCTGATCTATGGTGCAAACAAGAGAGAGAAAACATGAAATGCAAAATGGATAATTCTGATTACACTGAATTAAAAAGGTTTTGCACAAACAAAACCAATGCAACTAAGATGAGAAGGAAAGTAGAAAGATGGGAAACAGTTTTTCCAGTCAGTGTCTCTGATAAAGGCCTCATTTCTCAAATATGTAGAGAACTGAATCAAATTTACATAAAGTGATATGAATGGGCAGTTCTCAGATAAAGAAATTAAAGCTCTCTATAGTCGTACGAAAAAATGCTTTAAATCATTATTAATTAAAGAAATGCAACTCAAAACAACTCTGAGTGGGAGGTATGATGTAATACCAATTGAATTGGCTAACATGACAAAAAAGGGTAATGATAAATGCTGCAGAAGATGTGGGATTGGTACACTAATGCACTGCTGGTGGAGTTGTGACCAGAACCAACCATTCTGGAGAGCAATTAGGAACTATGCCCAAAGGGCTATAAAATTTTGCATACCTTCTGATCCTGCAATACCACTGATCCCAAAGAGATCATAAAAAAAGGAAAACGACCCACACATACAAAAATATTTATAGCAGTTCTTTTTATGGTAGCAAAGAATTGGAAATTGAGGGGATGTCCATCAAGTGAGGAATGCTTGAACAAGTTGTGGCATATGAATATAATGCGTAACAGGCAGATTTCAGAAAAACCTGGAAAGCCTTGGATGAACTGATGCTGAGTGAAGGGAACAGAACTAGGAGGACATTGCACATAGTAACAGCAATACTGTGATGATCAACTCTAACAGATAGCTCTTCTGAGAAATACAATGATCCAAGTCAATTCCAAAAGACACATGATGGAAAATGCTAACTGCATCCAGAGAAAGAACTATGGAGCCCGAAAGCAGATCAAAGCAGACGATTTTCACTTTTTTCATGGTTTTTCCCCCTTTTGTTCTGATTCTTTCACAACATGATTGATGTGGAAACATGTTTAACATGATTGTACATATATAATTTGTATAAGATTGCTTGCTATCTTGGGGACAGGGAAAGAGAGGAATAAAAACTTGCAACTCAAAATCTTATAAAAATGAAAACTATCTTTACATGTAATTGGAAAAAACAAAATACTGTCAAGTGGAGAATCAAACAAACAAACAAACAAAAAGAATGACATTTTCCTATGTGTGGAATCAAATTTTAAAAAAGTCCTCAAAGTCAATTTTATCTCTAAATTTTAAATTATATGAGTCTTTGTAACAAAAAAACCCTAGTAACTTTTAATACTCTTTTAAGAAGAAATGATCACCTTATTATTCTAGACATTAGACCAAATCTAAAAATTTTAGTAAAGATATTTTGCTTTTATATCATATTAATTTCTGAATATATTCCCTTCTCCTTTCCTCCCCCAAGAGCTTTCCCTCACAACAAAGATATTCAAAGTCAAACAGTCTATAAAAGCAACCAACACATAACCTGTGCTTGACAATATATGAAATATACTAAATCCATGGTCAACCTCCTCTGCAACAAAAGAAGGAAGGTATGTTTTCTGCATTCTTTCTTGGGGTCAAGCTTGATCGTAAGTATACAGTTTCATGCTATTGGTTTTTTCTGCTTACATTGTTGTTATTATGGTGCCTATTATTTTTCTGGTTCTTACTTCACTCTGAATCAGCTCATTCATATAAATCTTCTCCTGTAGCTGACTTCTTCATATTCATCATTTCCAACAACATTCTATTACATGTCTTATAACACAATTTGTCTAGCTTTCGCCCATCAAGGGCAAAAGCTATTTTGTTCCTAGTTTTCTTCTGCTGCCACAAAAAGTAACACTGAATATTTTGGTATATATAAGAACTTTCAGTCTTTGACTTCCTTGGGGCATGTGCCTGACAATGGCACCTTTGGGTCCCAAAGGGTAAGCATATTTTTAGTCACTTTTATAAAGCACAATTTCAAGTTTCTTTCCAGAATGGTTAGATCTATTCACAGCTTGACCAACAGGGTATGTTTCTCTATCACCCTTCGACACTTGTCTATTTCCATGTTTTGTCATCTTTGCCAGTTACTTTAATTTGTATTTCCATTATAATATTACTGATGTGGAGTAAAACAGAAAAGGAAAGACAGGGCCTTGGGTAATCAATCAACCTTTAAATAATCAAGAGTTAATTCTATTTCAGTTTGCCTTTTCCTACGTGGAGGCTAAGACTAAATTTAACAGGAAGGACACAAGATTTCATTATCATCTATACCAAGACCCATTTGCTGTGTGTTTATATGCCCAAGGGTTATGCTGAATGCTCCATAGTTAGCATTTATATGGCTCTTTGCAATTTGCAAAGTACTTTAGAAGTAGTCTCATTTGAGGAGGTATTATTATTATCATACCCATTTTACAAATGAGGAGACCTAGGCAGACAGAGGTTAAATGACTTGCCTGGAGTCACATAGCTAATAAGTGTTTGCAGCTGGATTCAAATTTATGTCTTCTTCATCCAGGGTCCAGCGCTCTAACCAACATGAACAAATGAGGATACATTTTCCAAGACTGGAAAATAAGGATTTGCATATGAATGTAAAAATCTTCACTATGAATATACTTATATAGAGGTCTTTAGGTTTTTATGTACCTGAAGGAAAACAGTTCAAGGTGTAAGTTACATTTTCTTTTTTCTTTCTTTTTTTTTTTTTTTTTTACTTTTTATTTTTTTTTTTTATTTTTTAATGTTTAACAATCACTACCATACAATTGAGATTTTATCCCCCCCCACCTACCCCTCACTACCCCCCTCCCTCCCCACGACTGCATACAATTCTGTATAGATTCTACATATACTTTCCTATTGAGTATATTTTCACTATAGTCATGCTATGTAGTCAGACTAAAATAAATGAAAGAAATCGTATAACACATCAGAACATGATACACAAACACATACACATACATAAACATAATCTGCTACATTTTGTGAGTGACTTCCATATTTCTTTCTCTGAGTGTGGAAGGCATTTTGCCTCGAGAAGCACCTTTGGGATTTTTTTTTTATTATAAGAAGTTTTTGCGTTATTACAAAATTCCAAGTCTACCAGAAAAAACTCTCACACACTGTGGTCGTTGCTGTGCACAAAGTTCTCCTGGTTCTGCTCCTTTCACTCAGCATCAGATCATATAAGTCCTTCCAGGCCTCTCTGAAGTCTTCTTGTTCATCATTTCTTTTTTTTTTTCTTTTTTTATTTTGTAATGTTTAACAGTCACTGCCATACAATTGTGATTTTATCCCCCCCACCTACCCCCCACTCCCCCCCTCCCTCCCCACGACTGCATACAATTCTGTATAGATTCTACATATACTTTCCTATTGAGTATATTTTCACCATAGTCATGCTATGTAGTCAGACTAAGATAAATGAAAGAAATCGTATAACAAATCAGAACATGATACACAAACACATACACATACACAAACATGATCTGCTACAATATGTGAGTGACTTCCATATTTCTCTCTCTGAGTATGGCAGGCATTTTGCCTTGAGATCCTCCATTGGGATTTTTTTTTTTTTTTTTTTTTTTTGGTAAGAAGTTCTTGTGTTATTACAAAAATCTAAGTCTACCAGAAAAAACTCTCACACACTGTGGTTGTTGCTGTGCATAAAGTTCTCCTGGTTCTGCTCCTTTCACTCAGCATCAGGTCATATAAGTCCTTCCAGGCCTCTCTGAAGTCTTCTTGTTCATCATTTCTTATGGCACAATAGTACTCCATTACATTCATATACCATAATTTATTCAGCCATTCCCCAATTGATGGACATCCCCTTGACTTCCAGTTTTTGGCAACTACATAGAGTGCTGCTATAAATATTTTTGTACATGTGGGACCCTTTCCCATTTTTATGATCTCTTGGGGATATAGTCCTAGTAGCGATATTGCTGGGTCAAAGGGTATGCACATTTTTGTAGCCCTTTGGGCATAGTTCCAAATTGCTCTCCAGAATGGTTGGATGCGCTCGCAGCTCCACCAACAATGAATTAGTGTTCCAACTCTCCCACATCCTCTCCAACATTTATCATTTTCTTGTTCTGTCATGTTTGCCAATCTAATAGGTGTGATGTGGTACCTCAGAGTTGTTTTGATTTGCATCTCTCTAACCAATAGTGATTTAGAGCATTTTTTCATATGATTATAGATAGCTTTAATTTCTTCCTCTGAAAATTGCCTGTTCATATCCTTTGACCATTTATCAATTGGGGAATGACTTGTATGATTGTACATTTGGATCAGTTCTCTATATATTCTAGAAATGAGGCCTTTATCCCCGAGCTTAGCTGTAATGTAAGTTACATTTTCAAAAATGTAAGGTGAGCAGGGTAGAAAAACTTGTTCTATCTTATTTGAGATTAGTTAAGAATATAGGTCAGTAGCACTACAATGTTATTTTTAAAATGTTCACACTTAAATTACATGAGCAAAGAAATACGTGATTCCTTTTTATACTTCTACCAGACATTCATTTGCTCAGCAGTGATTACTGAATATTGCCTAAATTTTGGGAGTACCTCAAGATTTAAAACAATTGTCAAATAAGCCAGAACATTGAATTTGCAGTCAAGTGGGATTCATATCCCACCTCTGCCTCTTATTACCTATGTGACCATTTGCAACTTACAATGAAAGGGTTGGACTAGAAGGCCTCTTCCAGGTCTAAGTCTATGATCCTGTGGTACAAAGAGTTCTGGACTAATTTGCAGTCCTAAAAACAAAGAAGTATTTTCAAACATCATTTATACAGCTGAAGTTCCCACTTTATGTTAGGAAAATAAGCATAAATAGCATCCAGTCAAACTTTAAATTCAATCTCGGTCTAACTTTTACAAATCTCAAACACTGGTGAGTTCTAAACCTCAGCAACCTCTCCTCCATACATGTAGGTCTTCCAAAAAGCAACAAAGAAATCTTCAAAGTAAGTTTTAGATTTAGGGGTTCTGACATGGTAGACATTTTTTTGGGACAAACACCCCTGCAGTCAGCAACATGAATACAGCATTTAAAATGCCATTCTAATATGCAACTTTTTTGGGGGGGGGGTCTGTAAATGGAAACCAGTAACTTGTTTTATGATCAACAGTAGATATGGTTTGAGCTGGGGGTCTACAGAACACAACGCAAAGGAGACAGCTGGCAATTATCTGGCTAACTTAATCAGATAATCCAAGCCTAAAAATTCACTCTGGTGCAAGAACTGCCTAGATTGGCTGTCTTCATTGATTAAATGAACCATGTAATTACCAAATCTCCCTTTTACTTTGCTGTCTAGACAGCACTTTGGTGTATGGAAAGTGAGCTCTTTAAAGACCCTTGGTGGTAGAGTAGTATAATCTGTGGTAGAGTCTATTCATCAAATCCCAATGGATCAGGCCAACTAAAGAGAAGTTTTCAGAAGAACATTTTAAAATTTGTAAAAGGGTCACATGATCTCTAACCACAGGGCAGTCTTTTTACATAATGAGCAAATGAACAAAAACCTTTAAAATATATACCAACTGCCTCAAAAATTGTATTTAGAACAAGAGATTATTCAAAATAAAAATATGGAAAAATAGTACCTGAAACTATAAAACATTTTAAGCGTGTAAAAAAATAATTTTAGTAATACAAAGAATTAAATGAATTTAATACTAACTAAAAATGTGGTATACAATTAAATCCCTATCACAGATAGTCTCAGTCAACTGTTGTTAAACATGTTATATTACCACTATTTGAAAGCACATTAAAATATCACAAATTAAAGCAGCTTCTTGGCATTTGCAAAGAGTAAAATCTGAGGCAATTTACTTAACTTCAGCTTGTTCATTTGTGAAATGAGGATCTCTAAAGTTCCTTCTACTGCTGGGGGAAAAAGGCTCAAATTCTTTCTGTGGACGGTTTCTTTGTAAGTGTCCACTCATCATTCCAGTTTCCGAGAAGCACAGAATTGTGGCACTGGAGAGCATCTTAATGATTATGTTACCTAATCCCTACCTAAAGCATGAATTTCCTGATATGAACCCTTAGTCATGCTTCATGGATTAAAGCAAAGCACTTTACATACACCTCCATCTCATCTGACCTGCACAAAACCTGGCAAGTAAGAGGTGCAGCTTAATTATGCTCATTTTAGATAGAGCTTAAATGACTGATCCAAGGTCACATAGTTAGTAAATGACAGTCTTAATTAAACGCAGGCTTTTTTTCAGAGCTCTTTCTTCCACATCAGTGGTGTCAACCTCACATAGAAACAGACGTCCAAAGGCTGCATGCTGAAAACCACAAATTAACACTGTGTATGTTGCATCGGATTTTTATAAAATTCTTTTGTTAAACATTCCTAAATTACATTTTAATCTGGTTTAGGCCTCACAGGGGAGTTTTGTAGGCAGGGACAGGATGGCCTAGGATAATAACTCATCTACAACATCCCAAAGAACAGGTCGGTCATCCAAGCTCTGCTTGAAAACACTCAGAAATGGAAATGCTATTCATGAAGCAGCCCATTCCCTTTTCGTACAACTGTAACTCTATGTACTGTCTTCCTCTATTAGAATAAAAGCTTCTTGAAGGTGGACCGTCTTGCTTGTTAGTATTTTTATCCTCAGCCCTCAAGCACAATGCCTGGCACATAGTGAGTGCTTTATAAATCCTTTTTTATTTCATTCATTCATTAATTCACTCATTTAGAGTTGAAGTTTGCTTTGCTATAAACTCAGCCCATTGGTCCTATCTCTACCCTCTTTAACCAAATAAAGTTCATTTTCCACATGATAACCCTTCCAATATTTTGAGACTGGGATCATGCCTCTGGGTGGATTCCAGCCTGCCAATCTTCCTCTTAAACCATGGTGGCTCGGGAACTGCACACATCATTCCAGAGGGGGCAGATTTTGAGAACTAACACCTTCCTCATTCTGAATGATAAAAACACCTATTTCCATCAATGCAGCTTAAGGTCACTAATGATTAGCTTTCTGGGTTCTTTAGCACAGCAGAAAGAGCAGAGGACCTGGAGTCAGCAGACCTCAGAATGGACTGATCAACTGTGTTACCATGGGTGAATAACATAAATAACTACTCCAAGCAGCATTCTCACCTATAAATTGAGAACAATAATATCAGAACAGGACTGTAGGTCGGAAAGTTCATAAACCATAAAGCTGTGGACTTACCAGCTATTTCCTAAATGCCACAATCCAATTTCTACCTCAATGAATTTTTTCAAGTTGTGCCTCACCCCTTTTAAAATATAAGATCTTTTCCCAAGGTTTTCTGCATCTTTCATGAAATGAAGCCTTCCTTGATTCCTCCAATTGTCAGCATTGTCCCTTTCCCTCACCAAATTACATATTATTGTTAAAGACCTTAGCTTAAAAAGGCCAAGGTCTTCCTCTGCATCCGGGGCCATCTCTAGTAATCCTGATCTATATTTCGTCACTGGACCCAGATGGCTCCAGAGGAGAGTGAGACTGGTGACTCTGCACATCCCTCTCCCCCTCACCTCTTAAATCCAATTCACTTGCATGTTGTGGCATCATCTCCCTAATGTCATGGTCCTCTTTAAGAATGAAAGATAAACAACAACATATTACTAACTTATCAGGACAAACTGTGAGGGGCATCGTGGCTAGAAGGCCAGCCTTGGTTTCAGGACCTAGGTGAAGTCCCCCTTGGGACACAGGCTTGGATGGGACAAGAAACTAAAATGCTCAGTTAACTACTATGAATCACCCTAGATTAGGGATGGTTTTATTTGAGCATAGCTTAGCACTCAGCATTGCACCTGGGATATATTATATGTTTAATAAATGTTTATTGAATTGAATTAGTAAATGAAAAAGCTCTCATCTTTTTCACTAGGTAGGAGACCATCAACAGAACTGCAGATAAAGCTAAAACAAAGGAAAGTAAAGAGCTAGTAAGAGCTGTGGGAAGTAATCTAAACAAATCACAGCTGTGCTGCCTAGAACATGCCCACAAGATGGTTTCACATTAATATTTATATAGAAAAGAGAAACAATGTTGGAGTAGAAACAGCCGGGGGTAAGAGGTCCTAGACTCTAGCTGGCACGATGTGGGAGAAACCCTTTGACCACTCTGTGACTCAGACCTGAGCTCTGCTGGCTCTAAGATCCTCCACATCTGGCTTCTTTTTCATACTTTCTATCAAGAATGACAATTATGTCACTGAGATATAAAAACGTGAGCGACGATTATGATGCTGAGAAATATAAAGTTTGCTAAATTAAAAAGACTATTTAAAGTTCAAGTGTCCAAAGAACACAGACATCATAAAAATGGAAAAAAAAAATCATTCCTATTTCTATTGTGCTTTGAGTTTTACAAAGTATTTCCTCCCAGAACTGTTCTGGGAAGTACTTAGGCAAGTATTATTGCGTTCGGATGAAACCCAGGCACTGAGATGTTAAATTACATGGTCACTGACATACAATTAGTGTCATTAGTGTTAGGGTGGGAACTTGAATCTATAGGTCTCTTAATTCCAAAGCCTCTTCCCCAATTTCATGTTGTCCCTCCATGCCATAAAGATCTAATCAGGGTTCTCTTACAGATCTGTAATGCTGCTTACTATCATTCCCAGTTCTGGTTGGTACCAGCCAATTCTATTAGACAAATTAAGAGCTGAAGAAATTCTAGGTACTAGTTCTGCATTGTTTAATATACCTTTGAACAGCTTCAAGAAACCCAAAATGAAAGAAAGCAACTGTTCTGCTCTGCTATTCTTGGCTGGAAGCTTCAACTTCAAATACTACTTCAAAATCTAACCAAAATTGCACAATGAATTACTGATCACCACTAGTCACTGCTATTTTACTTTCCAGATAAATGTGGCAGCTCATTCTTTTTTCTAAGTGGCACCTACTTGTCATTGTTGATTAGACGTTTTCAGAAGAATCTTCTGTTCTCAGGTATAGCTGTGAGTAATGGGGAGTTCAAATTCTGACTCCACTGGAGTGGAATTATTCTAAAAATGACTGTGGTTCCCCTAGGCCCTCAAATTCAAGTGTGCTTCATCTTCCCAATTTGACAACTTTTATTTTCTGGATGTGTGTGGCTAGAGAAACAACCAATGGTCAGGAAAGCCCATTTAAATATAAACAAGAGAGCCTGTCATCCTCATTCCACCATCAAGTAACTCGGAATGTTGATAAGAAATGTCCAAAATTTCTAAGCTTTCATGTTTCTTCTTAGTTTTGGGAAAAAAAAAATTTCCCTTTTTCCAAGAAGGCAGATTTTTCCCTCCTTGGTGGGTACTGTTTATTTGCTTTTTAGAAGGAGGAGGGATATGTAATGATATGTAGGGGAGAGAGTGAAATGGTCAAAAAAGACTGAACAGGTATGGCTATCATCCAATTTTTATAAACTTTATTCTACTTCATTGTGGTTGCTCAGTATTTCCATGAATCACATGTTTAAAAAAAACACACTTCAAAAAAAAAGTTAATAAATTGGCTTAACAAACTTCAGCAACTTAAAAAAAACACACCACTCTATAGAGAGAGGCCTTACGTTAAAATCAAAAAGCTAAGCTGAATGCACTAACCCGCTTAGCTAACTTTTTATGCAACTCTGAGGAAATTACAACCAACGCAGGAATCAATTTCCTCTTCTGTAAAATGGGCCTACTAAAGTATCTGGAAGGACAGTTTGTTAAGAGCAAACAAAAAAAGACTATAGTTTGCTTTCATATCCGGGCCCCATCAGGGACTACATTCCCCTGCTGTGTCTGCCAGGTCAGAGCTTTTCTGTCCCTAGTCCTGACTACCCCCAGGGACCCCAAAGGCACCATGGCTAGGGGGAAGAGGACACTGGAATTGGGGAAGAGTAACATTAGACTCTGGAGGCAGGAGAACTGAGTCTGAGTTTGGCTTTTGCCACTTACTAGTCACGTGGCTTTGGCTAAGTCACTTAGCTTCTCAGTCCATGTCATCATCCACAATGCAGGACTAATACTCATTTTCACAAACTGCACCTGTAAAATGTTATCTACTTCAAAATTTCAAGGATTCAGAATATCAATGGTGCAGATATTCTCTTCACTAACACATATTACAATTTCTTAATGCCTTAGCAGGCAAATCATCACCCTGTGACTAATCTTGTTGTGGTACCTTTCTGAACTTAGGAAGGCCAGTCTTCAGATGACATATATATATTATCTCTCTCTCTCTCTCCCCTGCTCCATACACACAAATACATGTATGGATATGTATATATTTATTTGTAAAAATATTATTATAAAGAAATTACAAATCTCTAATTTTATGGTATATAAATTATAATATAAATATGACTAAATTATATACTATATAAAATTGTACATTTAAATAATTGTGATACATAATTATTTAAATACATATAAGGATTACAAATCTGTTTATATGTAATTTTATCATAAATTATATTAAATTATATATATGGATTTATATCTATATTTGTATGAACAAATTTATATATAAATGAGTACATATCTCAGTGTATATGTATGTATGTACACACACACACACACACACACACACACACACACACACACACACACTGAGCAAGCGGTGAGTGCCAGAGTCCACTCTCAATGGCTTTCCTAACTGGCAGGGCTTGCCAATTTTTTAGCTCCATTGGTATAACCTTCAAGAACACAGGATAAATTCCACAAGAGGATGAGGTATTAGAGTAGATTTTGGTGGAAGAAAGTGATATATAATTATTAACCTTCCCCAAATCCTCTGGCCCTGAAGCATTTAATTACAGGTACTTTTGCTATTTCTAATAATTCATAAGATCATAAAAGGATCATAGATCCTTTCTGGGATCATCTAATCCAATCTCTTCATTTTATAGATAAGGAAAAGGAACTTCCTAAGCCTTAAGTACAAGGTGACACAGGTAACAAGAGTCAGGGGTCTGTGATGCTTCCACTGTACCACACACTAAGGCACACCGTCCGTAGATCGTATCTAATCCAGCTACATCTAAGACCAGCACTCAAGTTAGAAGTAGTGAATAGTTTCTGCGAGGGAGGAGAGACAGGAGCACATGCATATAACCGAATTCACTAGACTGGATGGCTTCTAAGACCTAGGGATGCACAATGGAGATATTTTGCTATATGGTCAATAAGGTTGTCCATCTCACCTATCCCTGTGGAATATGCCTCTTTGAGGCATTCAGAGAAAGGATGAGAAGACAATTGGTGCTGAACACTTAAATGCCCTTCTAAGAATTATGAATGGTATGAAGTAACACCAGGATACAGGTTTGGGAGCCACACCCTATGTTAGCTTATCCTTTATTGTGTGCTCTATAATAATCTATCTAAGGTGGTGTGGTGATGAGAGTGCTAACTTTGGAGCTAGGAAACATGTACTTAGTGTGACTAAAGGCCAAGTCATTTAGCCTCTCTCAGATTTATTTTCCTTATCTATAAAATGGAGGTAATACTTGACCTCCTTCCCTCCCAGGGTTGGGAGTGCTTTTTAAACTTTGGAGCACTATGGAAATACGAACTATTATTGCCTAAGTATTTACTCAGCGCCTGCTATGTGCCAATATTGTTTGGCTAGACTCTGAATCAGTGAAAGAATACACTTGCACAAATCATGGTGACCAAGATGGTAAGACTACTGGAAAACATGCCATATGACAAACTGAAGGAAGTGGGACCAATTAGACTGGAGAGGTTATGAGAGCTGTCTTCAGGTATCTGAAGGAGTGGACTTGTTCTGGTTGGCTCCAGAAGGCCAAAGAGAGGAATAATGGGTGGAAGTCACACAGAGGAAGATTTAAGGAAAATATTCTCAAAGTCTGGTTTCCCCCTAGCTACTGACTCCTTTGAGGTCTTGAAACAGAGGCTGGATGACCAATTGTTGGGGATGATATTGAGGGAAATTCTGTTCAGGAAAAGACTTTATTTCTTTTACAATTCTTCAGATTCTGCAATATCCTGATGTACATGTCATTTCTTTGTTCAAAGCTCCATTTCCCCTTACTTCCTACCAAATAAAATTCATTCTTTATTCTGCCATTTTAGAGCCTCAATATATTATCTCAAGCCCCAACTCATTACCTCCCCTCCATTTAATTTGTAATCTGGGTAAATAGGACTATTCGTCAGATTCTCCCAGGCTTTTCTGCTTAGAGCAGTCCCTAAGCTTGGAATGCCCTCCCACATGGTACTGCTAAATTCCTATCTGCCCTTTAAAAAGCCCAGTTCAAATGCTACCTTCTTCACGACTTCTCCTTGACTCCCCCCCCCTTTTTTTTGTATCCCCAAAGGCTTAGCACAGTGCCTGACACAGAAGGCACTCAAATGATTATTGAATTGAATTGCACTCAGTCAGTATACATCCTTCTGCCACCTGACCTCTGCCAGCTTGGTGTGTACCTCTTTTAAGCACATCATTTAGTAGGGTAATTAATTTGTGTAAGTGTCTTATAGAAAGAAGGCCTTGGAGCCTCGAAGATACAGGTTCAAGGTCCTCCTCTGACCATACTGGTTGTGTAATCCCAGACAAATCTCTTAAATTCTCAGTACTCAAGATTATAGGCTTCAGAGAAAGTGCTGGCCTGCACTGTCAAAGAATGTGTTCTTCACCTGGGGGTTCCTGATAGCAATGAAATCATAAATCTAGTGAACAGACTCTAGTGCCTTCCTATCTCCTTACTTGACTATGAGATCTATAATGGCCATATGTTCTATAGTTTCTCTGTCGCCCAGCAACTAAAATGTCTATCATGCAATAATTCAAGACTAAAAGCTTTTACCCTATCCACTTTATGTATATGTGTATCTCTGCGACTACTCTACAACTTAAAAAAGAATCCTTAACAATTGTTGTGGCCAAAAAAATTGACCAATCTGTATCCAACTGTTAATGAACTTTTTGGAACTTAAACAGACTGGTCCTCAAAGGACAGACACAGAATCTGTGGTTAGACCTGTACTCAGTCTTTTTGGCTAGTAGAAGCTGCCAGTCCTTTCTTTTATTGGGTCACTCCTATGTCATTAGGAGACATTGGACAAGCATTCTAGTAGAGAAGCCAGCATATAGTGGTGCCTAAGAATACTGAAGTTGGATGTGGGCCCTGTCCTCAACAAGCTTGTAACCTAACCAAGGGAAAAGGAGATGACTACTATACAGAGTTGCCTAAAGGTGAAATGGGCTCCTTTGGCAATGTTAGTTTCTCTGTCTTGGGACAGAAGCCACTCATAGGGGATCCTGTAGATGGGAATCTACAACTTGAGTAGGGAACAGCTGAATCCTTGAGTTCCTTTCCAACTCAGTCCATAATTCTACACTAATTATCAAACAAGCTCTACATTATGTAGTATTGGATTAAACACATAAATGTACACTTCAAAAAACAAAGGGTTGTAGCAGCTATGGAAGACTTCAAGGAGAAAAAAAAAATCCTGAAAAGTTGGACAGAAGAGGAACAGGCAAAAGGAAGGTATCTCTGGTGGGACTGACACAACCCTTCTGTTGATTATGTCCAATTTATGCTGTGTGTATCGTATTAGTATGTAACTGTCTGCATGCTGTCTCCCCAGCAGATGATGAGCTTCTTGAGAGCTGGGACTGTTTTGCCTTTCTTTGTATTTCCTGTGCTTTGCCCAGTGCCTGGTACACAGGAGGAACTTCCTAAATGTTTACTGACTGACCAACAACATAAACAAAAGCACAAATGCTGATAAGTATGAATTTATTTAGTAGACAGTGAGAAAATGAGCTCAGGGGAAAGGAAGTGCCAGCTGGGCATAACTGTACATCATTACCCAAAAATCAATCCAGAAAGGGTGGGGTGACCATTAGTTGCAGAATTTCAGAATTGGAAAGGGTGCCAGTGGCCATCTAGTCTAAACGATCCCTAAACATGAATCTTCTCTACAACATGACAAATAAGTACTTGTGATCCAGCCTTTGCTTGGAGCCCATTTCCCATCTGGGTGCCATCAAAATTCAGAGAGGGTAGACAGGGGAGAGCTTCTTCCAGATCTTCCATTTAAGAAGGGCACCCAGGGTAGTTACCTCATCATTTCTTTCCTGTCTACCCTCCTGGACTTCATCAGGCCCCTGCCCTGGTTTCCTCCCCTAGGCAGCCCATTCTATTTTTGGATATATCTAACTTAGAGAAAATTTCCCCCCTTACATTAAATTTAAATATTCCACGACACAATGCTCATCCATTACTAATTCTGTCCTTTAGGATGAAGGAGAACAAAATATCCTGTTTACACATTGTGATGACAGTCATGACATCACCCTTAGTCTTTTTTTTTTCTGGAGAGTATCTCCAGTTCCTTAGAATGGTTCTCACATAGCCTGATATCAAGGTCCTTCACCATTCTGGCTATCCTGCTCCAGAGATATTACCCAGTTTACCTAGATTCTTCCTAAATGTGGCAACTACTGTCTAGCCAGGAAGCAGGGGGAGGGGAGAGGGAAGTCCATGGACTAGGTGAAGTTGGAGAACATGAGACAGAGAGAAAAGGTTTGGCAGGGATTATAGGATAAAACCTTAAGCTTTTAGACCACCTAGGACCTCAGGGTTCATTTTGTCCTCCAACCTCCTCAAATGGAATTTGTGAGACCATTGTAAGGAAAGGAGAATGCCAATCCCCAAAATTCTACAAGCCATTTATTAAGTCTTAGACAACATGTGTGGTGGATGAGACAGACACAAACTGGTAGATACATGTGCCAGGGAATTTTGTGGCATTACAAAGGTTAACAGGAAAAGGCACTATCCCTAAAGAATTGAGTCTAGGAGAGAAGTAAAGCACAAAGAGCTAATACAAGGCGAGGTCACTTCCAGCTTAGGGGTGGCAGGAGGCAGAATGGAAAAAGAAAGTCTTATGAAGAAGGTGGCACAGTTGGGCCAAGAGCTGGAGGATGGCTAAGATTTTAAAAGGCGGACTTGAGGAAAGGGGTGAGGAAGTAAGGCCAGAGATGAAACCATGCCTTGTAATGATAAATTTTAGGAATGGACATTCTCTATGTGGCTCTTCTAGAGATAAGAGATCTATCATGTCAAGGAGGGTGTGAAAGCAATTAGGTCAGGGCCTATACAGCAGGGCTTAGGAGTCAAAAGACATGAGTTCAAATCCCAATGATACTATCTGATGGTTGACCTTGGACATATCATTTAACATAGCTGGACTTCAGTTTCTTTATCTATAAAATCAAGGTGTTGGATTAGAGGGACTCATATCTTTTCCAGCTCTGCATATATGACTATGTTTTACCTGTCACCATGGATAATCACAAAGAATGTGAACCAGGTGCTGAAGTTACCTAGAGAAGTAGAAAAGAGGCCACATGGAATAGTAAAACTGATTATATTGATTAAAGGTTCTGTGTGTATGTGTGTGTGTGTGTGTGTGTGTGTGTGTGTGTGTGTGTGTGTGTTTATGTTATACACACGTACACACCCTTTTGGTAGTCTGATAAAGTCTATGGACTTCTCAGAATAATATTTTTAAATGCAGAAAATACGCAGGATCATAAAATAAGCCAATTATGTTGAAATAGTTATCAAAACATTAAAAAAAAGTAAGTTTATCAAATTAAGAGCCCCTGATGTAGACTGATGACATGAACCTTCAACTCCCATCATATGGTAATTAAGTTAGGGTAAATTTTGGGGAAAAAAGAGATAAGTTCCTTATGGGAAGAGAAACACTATTGAAGTCTAGTCTCCAAGGAATGCCACATTAAGACAAAGAGGGGAAGAAAAAAGTGAGAAATAACATTAGAATAAACTTTAGGGCCAGAACAAACGGTGGTAGGCTGCTATGTGGAAGCTTCAACTGCCCCTAATGCCACAAGGCCCACATGGCTATTCCTTCAAAATCAATGGTTGGAATTTCCAAATCCACACATCCACATTCTCCCAGCCATCAAGTTGAATATATTCTATAGCTGTACATAAACAGCATGTATGATGCTGCTCCAGCAGTTATGTTGTTTAAGTAGGCCAAGACTTTTTAACAACTAAGCAGATTAAACAGACCAAGATACTAGAGGTTACCGAATATGTTAGAACAAATACTCCAGAGGGGAGAAGATGGCCATGCTAATTGAAATTCTTTTAATTTAGTGGAATTCCATGATATCAAATACTGTCTGAAAATAAGCGGGACCTAGAGCAAAGGTTTTGAGATTTTTTTTTCTAAGATATTACATTAATAATAGCATTCATTGCAATAGGATCTGATCTGTAATACTTTAATGAATTTTTTTGTCCTAAAAGTAAAAGAAACCTAAAATTAGTTATCATACAGCTATCATTATGATTCTCAAAAGGATCAAATGAAATCCCAGGGATAAAAGCTACAAATACATTTCATATTTCACTCTGACATATCAAAATGTCACCAAGCAAAACTGTACAGGGACTCTTAAGATTCAGTTAGAATAGCTCTGTGTACGGTGTTCCTGCTATAGCACAAGGTTGCTCAACTGGGCCCTCCTGGCCCTATTGGGTGATTGGATCATCATCTAATCCAGTGGTGTCAAACTCTGATCTGGCCCCACATGGACTTAGAAAACCACTAATAACAATTACGTTGTACTATATTTTTACTTCTTTTGTTACGTTTCCTGATGACTTTTTAATCTGGTTCCCATGAATTGAGAGTGAGCTACAAATCTGACACCTCTGATCCAATCCAACCTCCTCATTTTACAGAAGAGAAAATTGAAGTCAAGAGATTAATAACTTACCCAAGGATATACAGGTATAACAGAAGAACTGCAATTTGAACTCTGGTCCTTAGACTGCGAATCCCGCACTTTTCACTGCCTCCTATTAACCTCTTCTAGTTCAGTTTCCAGTTCACTATTGTTGCAAGCTTATTTATTTATTTATTTTAATGTAAAATAGATACACAGCAGACTACTTTTTAGACACATATAGGTCTTTCGAATAGTGGTCAGTTTTTTAATACTTCTAATTTCTCCATAAGAATAGTTGTAATTCTAATTTTTTCATCAAGGCATGTCTAAAACTCTACTCAGTAATTTCCAATCTCTCCTCCCACCCAATCTAAACTTGCCCTTCTTAAATTCCCTACAACTGTTGGCAGCAGCACCATCTTCCTGGTCACAGAGGCATGAATCCTGGGAATCATCTTTGACCCTTCTTTCTCATTCCCCTTCTCCAGTATATCTACTCAGTGACCATATGCCATCAATACTGACAACTCACATCTGTCCCTTCTTGGTTCAGACCATATACTTTTATAATAGCTTCTAAAATGATCTCCTTGCTTCCATTTTTTATTTTCTATCATTCATTATTCATACCATTTCCAAAATAAACTCTCTTGTGTATAGGTCTTAAAACCCTTCCGTGGTTTCCTAAAACCTATAGAATAAATTACAAACTCCTTAGTGTGGCCATCAAGGCCTAAATTATCTGGCTCCAACCTATCTTTCAAATGATTTCCTGCCATGCACCCTGTAATAGGTTCTGTGTATTGAAACCAGCATTTATTAAGTATTTTCTACGTGTGTCGGGCACTGTCCTAGTTGGGATTGAGACAAAAATCTTATTCTCAAGAAGCTGACATTCTAGAGGAGGAAGTCAAAGACACACAGATTAAATAAATGTAAAACATACGAAGTAATTTTGAGATGAGAGAAACAGAAGATGGGAAATTAGGGTAAGACTCATGTTTGGAAGTGGTACATAGACTGAGCCTTGAAGGGAAGTGGAAATTCAAAGAGGAAAAGAGTGAAGGATGGGGGTGGAGAACAGGCACAGGAGATTGGATACTGTATAACAGAAGTATTAAATAATAATAATAATTAGCGTTTACATAGTACTTTGAGGTTTTCAAAGAGCTCTCTCTCTCTCTCTCTCTGTATATGATGTCCCCAAAGTCTTGGTACAGTTTTAAGTTTTACCGACTTACCTAATTTGATCCTCACAACATCTCAATGAGCTGTAACATTCCCATTTCACAGAGAAGGAAACTGATATTGAATAGTATAGTTGGCTGGAACATACTAAGTCTAGAAAGATAGGCTGGAACAATCAAAGCTTCTTGTTTGGGGAAGTGAGCTGGTTGATCAATTTGGTAGCAATAGAGGGATAAATCGGAAGCAGGAATGCCAATTATGATAACATCACAAAGGACTTAAGGGGATCCGAGGATAAGGGGATGAATATGAGATCTGTAGTGCAGGTAGAATCAACAAGGTTGACATTGGCGGATGGAGTGGGTGGGAAGTAAATGCTAGAGACTGACTGAGGTTGTGAACATGGTAAAAGACTGGAAATATTCTGGTACTCCAATCATAGAAAAAATGAATTTAGAAGAGGTTTTAGGGAAAAGGTTTTTGGGACTGTTCCGATATTCTACCCTTCTGACCAGAAAATATAAGAAACCCAACTCTAACCCCTGGTAAAGGGCTAAAAGGAAAGAAAAAGATGAGGTCAGAGAGGTCTAAAGTGAAGTCCATTCAGTTGAGGCCTGAAAAACTACAGCTGGATTAACCAATCTCTGACCCAGATTCACTTGGTCAGACAAGCACACACAGACATGTCCAACTCCACATACTGACTTGGGCATTCACATAAGGACAAATACTTACACATACAAAGACTTACTTCAAGCCCCTTCCCTCTGCTCAGTGCAAGAATGAGCTGGGCTGCAAGGTCTACCACATGCCTGTTACACTAGGAACTATTGCCACAAAGAGAGGAAGAAACAACCATTAAGTATTATGGATGCACATATGTGTGTGTGTGTGTGTGTGTGTGTGTGTGTATACCTATCTATTCTTTATGCTTTATCCCCATTTAAACAGTAGGCTAAATGCTTCTACATTGCTTCAAAGCCATCAGTTGCAAGAACTCAACACAGCTTCACAAGTGACATAAAATCACCAAGAGGTTCCAAGGGATTAGAGAGCAACTAAACTCATCAGGTATTAACATCTCATAGCTGACAGTTGTCTGGAGAAGACATTAACACAACTGAAGTGGTGAGAAGGAAGATAAAACATGATTTCTGAAAGTGAGCATTAAGAAAAATGGAGTGAAAACACAAGAGAATGTGAGAGAACTGAGAAGGCCCTTTGAGGTAAGTAGTGTAAAATAGTTTTCTTTTGACACCAAAAGGGGGCTCTGTCTAATTATAGGTAGGTGGAATTATATGCTGCTCCTCTGTAAATTCTTGTCAGGAATGAATGAAGACTGACTGCTTTTAATTAAAGTTTTGTCCAAAAGATTGCTATTTCCTTTCCACAGGGCTGGACAAACCTTATTTTAACTAGGTGCCTTTAAGCAGCTGGTGCTCAATCAATAATATTTATGATATTTTCAAATATTATGAGCACTACTTCCTATAGAGGTATAAAAATTCTTTGCTCTATAGTAAGAGGAGGGCAACGGAAGATTGAAGTTGAAAGTCCAGAATCTAAATGATCCTTAATTCCATTGGGAGGTATAGGAGGGAAGGGAAGGTGATCTAGGCAAAATGATGGTTAATATAAGACATCCTTCCATATATCTTTGGGTCACAGATTCAAAAGTTCCAAGGCTTAAAAAAAACAAAAAACAGTCCCCAGATGCCATAGAATCCAATTTCTTCATTTTAAATATGTGGAACTGAGTCCCAGGAAGGTTTGGCTACTAGCCCAGAGTCAGTCAGAAGGAAGATCTGAATCCTAGTCCTTTGACCTGGGAGATAGTGCTGCTTCCACTTTTACTGCTAGGACATGTTTCTTTCTGGGTGGCTGTAGTGATCTACTCAAGCTATCTCTTCTAGGCCCATTGGTTTAATCTAGGCTCTCACTGCGTTTTACCTGGGTTACCACAACAGCCTCCTTAACTCCCAGCTCTTTCTGTATATTGTTACCAGATTAATCCTCTTCAGAGTTTCTTTACCTTCAACCAGCTGAATTTGGTAACTATTCTTCAAGGTCTATCCAAAGGTTCCACCTCTTTTCAAGGAAACCTGACTTCTCCAACCTTAAGTGAGCTCTCTCTTCTGAATGTTTCATCTTTATAACCATAGATCATAGAATTTTAGCACTAGAAGGGATGCTAAGGATCATCCAAATCCCTTATTCTTACAAATGAGGAAAACTAATGCTCGTAAGTTAAATGACTTCACATGATCACACACTGATTCACCACACAATTTAGGACTTAATTATAAACACATTATGTGTTTCTACGAAACACAAGCATATCTTGTATGAAACATACATTATCAATGGGCACTTCTTGTGTGTCATCTTCCTCTTCTAAAAATATAGATTACTGATGTTTTTTCTGGGCAGCTATACAGTGTAGTGGACAGAGTGCTGAGCCTGAAGTCAGGAAGACTCATCTTCCTAAGTTCAAATCTGGCCTCTAACACTTGCTAAGTGTGTGACCCTGGGCAAGTCATTTAACCTCATTTGCCTCAGTTTCTTCATCTGTAAGATGAGCTGGACAAGGAAATGGCAATCTACTCCATAATCTTTGCCAAGAAAATGCCAAGTGGATTCACAATGAGTAGGGCACAACTGAAATGACTGAACAAGATACTTTTCATCTTTACATTGGTCATTTTCCAATTCCACTTCTAGAATGGACCCTCCCTTGTGGACAAAGCAAAAAAATAAGAAGCATCCAATAGCAAAACTGTCCAATATCCTAATAGCCCCCATATCATGACAAAAGTATGTGTTATCACATCTCTTTTCTGGTACCTTCATTGTTTTTGCCATCACTTAAGGAGTTCAACTTCCTTTTAAGAGGCTTATTTACACTGTCACACTTGTTAGCTGTATTATTCTCCTGGTTCTGCTTATTTTGTAGTTTGTGCATTAGTTCATGCAAACAGTTCCATAATTCTTGGAATTCCTTATATTTATTATTTCTTACTGTGCAATGATAATCCCTTGTATTCATACACCATAGTTGTTTTTTTTAAAAGCCTTTCCCCAACTGATTTATACTCACTTTGTTTCTAGCTTTCTGCTACAAAGAACACAGATATGAAAATCTTGCTCTATACAGGATCTTTGATTTTGTCTTTGACTTCCTTAGAGAAAATGCCTAATAGTAGAACTGCTTAAAAAAGGGGAGTGGGCATTGTTTAGCAATTTTTCTTACATAATTCCAAGCGGAAATCTAAAATGTTTGGATCACTTTATACCCCTACCAACAGAGGTCATCAGCATTCTCTCCTCCCTTACTTAGCCCTCTCAAAGTTGGCTCTTCTCATATTTTGTTGTCTTTGCCAATTTGAAATGGTATGAGGTGAAACCTCAAGGTTGTTCTAATTTGCATTTCTTTTACTATTAGTAACCTGAGGCATTTCTTATGTGGTCATATATAGTTCCTACTTCATTTGAAAAATGTTCCTTACCTTTGTTCACTTTAACTATAGGGGAATGGCTCTTAGTTTTATTAATTGAAGCAAATATGCTTTCTCACTTCACTACTTCTCTTCTAATCTATTTACGCTAATTTTATTTGTGGATGGAGGATAGAACTGACTAGACGGCATGGTGCTCTTTCCCCAACTCTTGGCTTCTGCCCAGATACCATAAGGCTTTCCTTATCTATGGCTACGCACACCACTTCCCTAAACAGGGAGAGAGAGTCATCACTTCCAGTTTTCTCAGCAATATGGAAGACCTTTGGGCCTTTCCATTGGCCCTGAAGCTTAATTCTCCTACATATGCTATTTACCTCAATTAAAAAGTGAGCTCCTTGAGAGCAGGGGCTGGCTGCCTTTGCATTTCCAATGCCTGGCACAAAGCACATACTTAACTTTTCACTTATTCATTTTATGTAGTCACTTTTCATGATCTCTTCCATCCCATATGCTTCTTCTATATCTCCATAAGTACCAAGCAGATGCTGATTAAACAAATGTTGAGAGGTAACCGTTAAGTACAAAGAATGGACTTGAAATAAGAACTGGATACATCGCCGCGTCACTATGAGCTAGCCACTTCTCTCAGTTTCCTCATCTGTTTCTTTTCCAACCTTAATGAAGACAATCATACCTGCAAGGAGGTACAAAGGAAATGAGTGTTGAATCTGGAATTATAGGATCTCTGCCACTTTATACTCCCTTGTGTAAAACATGGGCAAATCATTTAATGTTACTGGGCTGTCCTCATCTATTGAATGAGAGAGGTTTGACAAGAAGTCTTTTAGAGTTCTAGGATCTATAACTTTATGACTTCCTAAGGTTGTTGTAAGGAAAGTGCCTTCTAAGTTTTGGAGTAATATAAAAATTTAAGTTCTTGTTATGATTAACTGATTTGTTTATTTACTTGAGGTAAAGTATGAGTCCCAAATTTCTAGACAAAATGAATTTAGTGAAAAGGCTAGAAACCCAGGTCAAAGAATAATGCTAAACAGAAGAGTTTTCAGGTTTCTTTTTTTTCCCCCCACAAAGATCAAGACAGATGACCACTGCTGTTTCCCACTCCACAGTAACAACCTTGGTAAGAGGCTCACTTTTTGACAAGATCAGTATAGAAAGACTTTGCACACAACAGTTCAGTTACTGTTAGGTTAGAAAGGTATATAAAATCGGCGGTTCAATGCTGCAGGTGCCTTGCTTTCACTGAGTACTAACGGTGCCTTGAGCTCAGTGCAGAGGAAAGGTGGCAGGAAACATTTTTCTTTGGTCACCTACACTTTCACCAGGCTGTTATAAAGTATCCTTTTAAAAGAAATAAGACCCAAGTCATTTCTATCTCTCTGAAACATGCTAAAGGGATTAATTTTGTAACAGGGCTCCTTTCTCAACCTGAGCTACACTTCTCATACTGAAACATTACTTAGTCCAGATGTGGCATTGCAAAACGACATCTAAAATAAGCTACATGACCTGGTTTGAAATAAAGCCACTCAATTAAGGTGAACTAACATAGTTATAGAGACAAGCTTTCTCAGTTTTCTTCCAAAAACTACTGCCTGCTGGATGGTAAACAGAATCAGAAAGGAGGCTTTCACATTTTAAAAAGTATGGCATCTGGAGATAAAACACTATATTTAGATGACAGACATGGGTGGTGTTCCCTGGTATATTCAAATCGCCTAAAGCCCTATCTCACCATTGCAGAATGAAAATTTAGAAATTTCCTAATTTGAAAATGAATATTTATGTTCACCATCAAAGCTAAAACTCTCCACTGCTGATTTTGATAAAAAGCAAACCATTCAAAAGCAGGTAAGACTCATTTTAGAACCAAAGGGGGCAATGCTAAACACTAGAAGGCAAAACTGATCAATTTCAGTAGGGCTTAAAGAGATTTAAAAAAAAAAAAGAAACCCTCATTCCCACCCCACCCCCCCAAATCCTTCCCAACAAATCAATGCTAACAACAATTTTTAAAAAGGAATAAATTATCTGGCAGATAGTCCTAACATTGATTTGCAAGAGAAAGCCATCAACAATCACAGAAAATGCTTGGATTCACTTTGTACTGCTCCTGCATTGGGGCCAAAAGAACACAAAGTTACCTTCTCTATGGCATTTTAATATGTCCTGAACACTACCAATGGAAATACTGCTCTGTTGGGTAATCACATGTTGATGAAAGTTCAGAAGGCAACTGAAGGTTAAAGAAAATGAACACTATTTCTATGGCATGCCACTTAGAAAATGAATGCACACTGCTGGAGTTGACTCATCAGAGAAAGCGGACTCCTCACCAAGAGACAATTTGCCCAGAAAAATGAATTCCTGAGCTCTCCAGGAATCTTCAAAGATCTTTGGAAGTTGGCTTAAAAATCCAAAACAACGTTAGCAAAATCGTGAAACACAACCCAACACGATTTAAAATGTTCTGTGATCTTTTCATAACCTATCTGTACCTGTGAATTTGGGTGGCTAGAAGGCAACTGTGGAATCAGGAACACTGGGGTTCACATTCCCTACTCCCTCTGATACATAACTAGCTATGTGACCATAGGCAAAAGTCAATAAACCTCTCAGGCTGGCAACTCTAAGACTGGAAGAGTCAACTCAGCAGAGGGAATTCCTTCCCTGGGAGTTACTAAGACCAAAGAAATTATAGGTATATTTACACATATATCACCTTGACCACCACTTTCCCTACAATCTAGAGGGAGACAATCCGGGACTCTGAGTTTTGACTAGGAATATTAGCACCGTTCTCCCTCTCCTTATTGACACCCTTCTTCCAAGTCCAGCTCCCAGTCATCATTCAGGGAATCAACCCTTAGAGAAAGGATGCCTGACAACTGCTTCTGTCACATCATAAAATCCCTTCTACCTCTGAAGCTACAGTTACTTAAGACAAAGAAAAGAAAATTCAACACAAAAGTCCTTGGCACTGTCAAATGCTTCAACATCTGAAATGAGCAAAGTTTTATCAGTGGAAATGACGCTAAAGAAGAGGCATTACTATCTGCTTTGCTACTGTGTTTTAGGGACCATAGGACCTTTCCATTTGATCTGCAACTGAAATCTCCCATGAAACCTCCCCTTATCAGGATGTATGTTCCTTGAGAGAAAGGACCTTTCTGCTTAGCCTCAATGTTTACCATAGCACTTTGCATATAGTAAGTGCTTAATAGATGTTCATTTATTCATTTCATCTATGTGTAACCAGATGGGTCAAGTTCATATTCAAAAAGAGCTACTCAGAGCTTAAGGCCTTTTGAAAGGTGGGCTAACCTTTTGGCATATAAAGCATATGCCAAAAGAAAAAAATGAACTCATTAGAAAAAATTTACAAAACTCAATGGCAAAAAACTAAGAACCAGTTCTCATTTGGGCAGGGTAGCAGCAGTCAAAAGCTCTGACCACCCAGTATCGTGTGCTCTTTGCCTAGCACTTAGCACAGTGCCTGGCAGATAGTAGACGCTTAATAAATAAATGTTTATGGTCTGACTATACTATACTCAGAAGACTTTAGACTACACAAGTGTGATAAGTGGATTTTTGCCACATCTGTAACATTTCAAGGCACATGCATTTATTGAGCATTTACTAAAGGCCAGGCATTGTGCTAAGTTATGAGAATATAAAAAAAACAAGTAAAAAACAGTCTGTTTTTGAAGAGCTTGGAGTTAGACCTGTACCAGACACTGAGCCACAGTTTGGCCACCTGTAGCTTTGAAAGGGAAGCACTAGCACTGATCGACTATAGCTTCTGTTCCCAACTATCGATCACTTTTACTGTACAATAGTAAAGTAGTTGCTTTTCAATCTAACCATATAAAATAACTTATCATGTATTTGCTTTGTAGAAATTTTAAGGACATAATTATTAATTACAAAACAACCGAAATTCCTTAATGGGAGGGTGCTAAATAGACTAGAAAATTGTTTGAATAACTCAAATCAGTAGAGATCATCAGGAGTCTAATGCTTGCCATTCAAATTGGTTTTGGATAAGTAATACTGCACCATGAGTTTAAACCCCCAATTCCTATTATGTGATAAAAACCTGAAAGGTGGTGCTGATGGTTAAAGCATTTAAATACCTATAATATATATCTGGGGAAATGGTTAAAATAACAAGTCTTTTTATAGCATGTTAAGCTTCAAAATCACTTTTCAATATTATCAGATTTTTACTCCATATTCTGGTAAATACATAAAGGTAGGTATTTTAGATGCCAATATAATACAGATTACTAGAGGAAAGGAAAAAATATCTTGCCCATAGTTTCATGAAGCTACATTTAGATTCTAGGTCCAATTTCAACAGATATCAGCACTGCTGAGCTACAGTTACAGAGTACAGATCATTTATCAAGAATGGAAAAAGCCAGTACGCGGGAGCAATGCTACAGAAGGGGAAAGAGTAAATTTTATATGAAATGTGAAGAAAACCAACCAACAGTGACATTTTTATGTTGTTTAATAGTCATTAGCCTCCCAGATAAAACAGTGATCTAAGAACTACAGTGGACATGAGAGTCAGAAGGGTTCCACTAAGATAAACCAGTACTCGGTCCTTAAAGCTAAAATACAGTATTATTAATAGTGACAGTCCCTGTAGGTACCTACTGCTGCCACATTCCCAAAAGCACTACTGCCATACTTAACATGAAAGATGGATAAAAGACCTAAAATTTCAGACATAATCAAAAACATAACAAAACTATGTCAGCAGGGCATTTTTTTCTCAGATAAAGAAGTAACTCGTATTACTAACAGCCCTATACAAGAGGACTTTTCAGTTTTTGTAACAAATTAGTTAAAATTTAGGTAGTTTTTTCAGGTTTGCAAAGCACTTTACATGTTATCCCATTTGATCCTCACAAGAAACCTATGGAGGTAGGTGCTTTTATTAAAACTATATTAGGTATGAGGAAACTGAGGCTCTTAAAAGTTCACACAATTAGTAAATATTTTACTTTGGATTCAAATTCAGATCACTGATTCTCAGCCTTTGCCAATAAAAGGCCAAACAGTTTTTAAATTTAAAATTATTCCTAGTGTCCATAATCCCCTTCCCTCTATTCTCTAATAGATTTGCTCCTTAATCATCCCCCTTTTCTCCCCAGTTTTCAGCTTCTCCATTTTTACTGCTTCTTTCTTTGTTGCCTATAAACATGGCAGTCTCCCCCATCCTTAAAAATCTTCTGCTAAACTCTATCCCCCCCAAGCTGGTATATCTCTCCTTCCTTTCTCAGCCAAACTAGTAGAAAAAAGAAGCTGTCTATTACTCAATGGTTTCACCTTCTCTCATCTCACTCACTTAACTAATCTCTGCAACCTGACTTCCTACCTCATCACTCATGTGAAACTGAGTTACCAATACCCTCTTAATTGCCAAATCAATATTCATTTATTTCATAGTTCTTTTCCACATTTTTGTTCCTTGTGACACTGCTGACCATCCTCTCTTCCTGGATACTATCTCCTCTCTGGATTTTCATGAATTTTTCCTTCTTTCAGTCCTACTCCTACTCTCTCAGGCTCCTTTTGCTGGAATCATCATCCATATCCTAATACCTAGTGGTGGGTCTCTTTCCTAAAACTGTTCTTATAATCTCTCTTATCAACCTCAGCTCCCATACATTTTTCATCTCTATGTAGATGACTCCCAAATCTGTCTCTCTCTTCATACGTATACACACATACGTAAATCAATCATGCAGGTTCGTCAGTCTCTCCTGCTCGTCTCTCTTCTGAGCATCATGTCATTAACTGTATGCTGGATATTTCAAAGTGGATGTCCCAGAGACATCTCAAATTAACATATCTAAAACAGAACAATACTTATGTAAATATACACACATAATGATTATTAGGGAATTAATATAAAGTAATTAAATACAGGGTAACAGTGGAGAGCATTAGAGGCTGGAAGAGGTAAAGATTCATGTAGAACATAGGGCACATTTCAGGTTATGTACAGGGAATGGCCACTGCAGAGATCCATATTACTATGCCAGCTGTGTAGAGGATGGAGTAAGGTGAGTGGAGATGTGAGGCAGAGACTTGCAAACATCTAGGCAAGGAAGGGCCTTCCTAAGGTAGTGGCTGTGTCAGTAGACAAGAGTGACAGGATTCAAAGAAGGGGTCAAATTCAAATGATGGAGTGGAGGTAGAAATGGGAAGATTGAACAACTGACTGGATTTGTAGAGTAAAGGAGAATGGGGCATTCAAGACGAGCTGTAGATGATGGTACATTTAAGAAAAATAGGGAAATTTGGAAGAGAGGGGGACTTTGGGGGAAAAAACAATGAATTCTAGACATAATGAATTTGAGATGTCCAGGGGACTCAGTTTGAAATGAGAGGTAACTGGAAATGTGGAACTGTTGCTCATTCAGGAGTCTGGGGAGATATACACACATATACCTATATACATGTATATATTTTCTTATATATATACATATGCATATGCATACACATACATGCATTATAGATTGATATACATGTGTATATACACACACACACACACACACACACACACACACACACACACATATCTCTCCCTCTCTCTTTATCTCTCTCTCTGAAAGTCATCCGCATAGAGATAACAGCCAAATCCATGGGAACTGGTGAGGTCACCAAAATAGAGAGAAGTGAAGAGAACCTTGGAAACATCCAGTTAAGTGGTATATGGATGATGATGAATAAGGAAAAAACATCCAGGAAACAGTGGTAAGACATCCAGAGGTAGAACCATGTGTCGGTACCAGGATGAAACCCAGAGAGGAGAATATCCAAGAGGAGAGGGTAGGACAACAGTGTCAGTCAGATGTGGCAGGGAGGTGAAGGATAAGGACTGAGGAAAGACCATCAGATGTGGCAACTGAGAGAAGAGTTTCAAATGAGTGAAGTATGAAGTTGGATTTTAAAAGGTAATGATAGGAGAGGCAAGGTGTGTAAGTCAGTTTTTTCTGCTGAGAATGAGAGGGACAGAATAGGAAGAAAGGGTTAGGATGACAGCTTGAGGAGATCACTGTGGTTCTTGTCTGACTCTTCCTGACCCCATTTGGGGTTTTCTTGGCAAAGATACTGGAGTGCTTTGCCATTTCCTTCTCCAGCTCATTTTATGTATGAGGAAACATAAACAGGGTTATGTGACTTGTCCAGGGTCACACAGCTAATGAGCATCTGAGGCCAGATTAGAACTTGGGTCTTCTTGACTCCAAGCACTCTATCCAGTGAGCCACCTAACTGCCCCTTTACTAGGAAGGGGATTGGGGAGGAATGCAATCTTTTTACAAACGGGGGAGACAGGGACATTTGAAGGCAGTGGAAAAGGAAACAATGGACAGAAGCTGAAGATTAGAGAGGAAGAGGGGATGATTGTGTGGTTGCAATTTGGTGGAAAAGACAGGAGACTGGATCAACGGCATACATGTGCATGTAAGTGTGTGTGCGTGTGTGTGTGTGCATGTGTGTGTGTGTGTGTGTGTGTGTATTAGAGTTGGCTGTTAGATGCTGGGGGAAAGGGAGAGTGAGTGATGATGAGAAGGGGGTTTTGAAATGAACAGTGGAAGAAGAGCCTCAGTTTTCTCAGTAAAGTAAGAGGTATGGTCCTCAGGTCAAAAAGAGAAAGGAGGTAAAGAAGGCTTGAAGAGAGTAGAAAAAATTTGGAAAAGAATGTTTAGAGAAAGAGAATCAATCAAAGAGAAATGAAAGTACAGCCGATGCTCAGAGTTATGTTTTATAAAGTTACCCCAAACACTGAATTAATAAATGTTGAACCACAGCTTTTTGGGGAAAATACAGGGTTTTAAGTTGCTGTGAGCCTCTGATCACAACATTTATTCAAGCACTTTCTGGAGCAGCCTCATATACAGATCAGCTAATTTCTTCTTCCTTTTTTCTGGCTATTCGGTGTTGTGGATTCATTAACACTAAACTCACCAGCAACAGAACTCTCCTATGCCTGAATGAAGTCAAATCTGGCCGTTTCTTCCTTCACTTTGCCTCCATCTGACCTCTCTCTAGACTCACGTTGTTTGCCACCTTAATTCTGAGTCATACTATTACAACAGCTTCAGAACTGGTCTCCCTTCAAGTCTCTTCTCTTTCCAAATTCTCCTCCACACAGTTGCCAAAGTGATTTCCCTTAAGCATATATCCCACCATATCAGCCCCTTACTCATTAAATACCAGTGGTTCCCTATTAACCTCAGAATCAAAATAAACTCCTCTGTTTGGCTATTAAAGCCCTTCTCAATGTAGCACCAACATGCCTAGCCTTACTATGTACATCCCTATCTTCACACCCCATATCAGGTGTCATGAACCCCCTTTAGTAGTAGGGAGAAGCCTCAGAATATCTTTAAATGTATAAAATAAAAATCCATAGAATTACAAAGGATTACAATTACACTGAAATAGTCATCAAAATTAAAAACAAACAAACAATCCCAGACCTCAGGTCCCACTCTGTCTCCACCCTAGTGCCTTTACCATGGCCATCATGATGCCTAGAAAGTGCTTCCTTTCCAGAATCCCTTATTTCAGGGTTTTTTAACCTTTTTTTGTGTCACAGACACATTTGGCAGTCTGGTAAAAGTCTATGGACCCATTACCTCTTCTCAAAACTTTAAATGCAGACAATACATAGACTCACCAAGGAACCTATTACGTTGAAATACAGTTACTAAAACATCAAGTAGAAAATCATCCCCTGAAATTGCCCCCAAAACCTGAGGTGAAGAGTCCCAGCCTTACAATTTGAGCACCTTCTTCCATTTGGAGTTTTCCCTGACCCCAATTTCACCGGCCTTCCATCTCTATACTACTGTGTATTGAATTTGTACTTATTCTTGTCTGTACCTATCCATTTACAGTCTCCCCCCCCCCCCCCACAGAACTGAGCAGAGATTTTCATTTTTGTCTCTGTATACCCCAGCACTTACATAATATTTGATACACAGTAGGCACTTATAATACGTTTGTTGATTATTTAAGAGGTAGGAGCAGCAAATAACAGTTGGACTGATAATTCAAGTAAGATAATGCCAAATTTCAGTCAGAAAGAACTATAACCCTGGGCTAGCTGCTCCATGAACTCCCCATGCAGTCTTTCCCAATAACAACTGAAGAAAAAATAAAAGATTTTACTTCTTGGGAACTTCTACCCAAATTTACCAATTTAATTGCGTAAGACATTAATTTAACATCTAATTATTTATGCTGAGTTATTTTTGCAAATAAGTTCTGTTAAATATTTTAAATTATGGTTAAAATGTATTCCTTGTATGCTTCAGGCCTCTGGGCACATTTGCATACAGAATTAATACATACTTACTAATAAATGAAATTAATTTTCTAAGACTGATGGCAGTAGCTTTGTTAGAGTCACAATGCACAGAAAGTCTAAATTTATCTTTCCCTACTCAAAAAACCCAAAACAAAACAAAACCTACCCTGCCCTCAGACTCCAAACATTCAACTATAAAAAGCCAAGGGTAGATCTCTGGAAGAATTTGTTCCATAAAATAACACAGCAGGAGAGAGACAAGTATATAAATACAGATACAATTTACAGATCTAAAAATCTGGAATTACTCAAAAAGGTATATTTAGTAGGTCTTTTATTCAGTGTCCCTTTTCATTGCCTATCAGCTAAAAAAAAAAAAAAAAAAAAAAAAAGGCAAGAGTACCCCTATTAAATACTGAACCAGGAAAGCCTTAACAATGTCATGTCTACATTTAAATAGGGCAGAGTTCCCCTTTAATATTGATTCATAACCTTAATTCTACAAATACTTACTAAAATAAAAGTTAAAGAAAATATACTGTCTAAAATTGTAGGGGCTAAAGTGCAGGGCCTGGATTCAAAAAAACTCTTTCAGAGTTCAAATCTGTTCCCAGACACCAACCAGTTGTATAATCCTGGACAAGACACTTAATCCTGTTTGCCTCAGTTTCCTCATTTGCAAAATGAACTGGAGAAGGAAATGGCAAATCACTCAAGTATCTTTGCCAAGAAAACCCCAAATGGGGTCATGAAGAGTTGGGCACAACTAAAACAAAAGAACAACAACAAAATTGTAAGGTCCTTGGGAACAGAAAGCATTATATCTTCAAATTCCTTTTTGTAGCCGTCATTGAATAAACACTACTGAGTGACCGATGAGATTTGGGGGGAGGGGTGTTGCCAGACCAATGGTTTCATTAGCATATGGAACTCCCTCTACCAATGCACGTCACTTCATAACTTGGCCCTTTCCTGCCTTTCTGGTCTTATACCTTATTCTCCTCCACATACTATTTGATCCAGTGGCATACTTCCTTGGTGGTTTTCCAACATCACACTGTATTTTCTGACTCCAACCATCTTCTCTGGCTGTCCACCATGCTTCTTCATCTCTACCTCCAGCAAGAAGAGGCCCTTCCCAGACCTTAGTGCCTTTCCATTAAGACTACATCCAATTTATCCTGTATATACCTTGTTAATACATAGTTGCTTGTATGTTGTCTCCCCTCATTAAACTGTGAGCTCCTTGAGAACTGGAACTTTGCACTGAGAGGTTGAGTAGCTACATGACCTTGGGCAAGTCACTTAACCCCAACTGCTTTGCCTTTCCCATAAAAAACGACAATATGTCAGCCTAAACATAATATAAAATATGCTATAAAAAAGAAATTACAAGTCAACAGGACAAATGTGAGTAGAGAAATAGTTGGCATGCTCAATCTAGAAAGCACAGCTAAAGTAAAAGCTATCTTTAGAGGACTCCTACACTAGGGTAGTTATATCTCTACAATGGAAATGGGTCTCTCAGACTGTCTGAACCTGACCACTCTCTCCCTTTTTTTTACTATCCACCAGCAGTTCCTTGTATTAACCTGGTTCCCCTAAACTTCCCTAATGAGGTGAGACTAGATTAACCAGCCAAGAAGTATTTCAGTCGGCTTGGCAGTTACATTTCTCAGTATCAATTAAGAGTCTGGCTTGTCTGGATTATTAATCAATCTTTTGTGAATGAGGTTCCCATCAATCCATCTCCCCACTCAGCCCCTAAAGCCTGTTCACCCCTAGGTGAAGTGATAAAATGAGGAGTCCCTAAGAAGGTAAAACTGAGAACCCAATCTAAGATACACAGTGATTTCAACAAGGTGAAGATGCCCCATGAGGCCCTAGCCAGCCCCCATATTAACTCCATATTATTAAAAAAAAAAAAAGGCCTAGATGTCAAATAATTGTCAAAGATAAATCAGGTGACAGTAGAACCAATACTTGATCTCAACAATGACAACTTTCCTAATGTATTATCTTCTACCCCATTTTTCAAATCTAAGGAACAGAACCTCAGCTACCATGTTTCAGATCCAACATGGCTATGCATAAACATTGGTTTTACTTTCTTCTATTAAAAAGTTATTGAGCTCAACCATGGCTGTAGGGCTAGGGACACGAGGGTAACTGCTGAGTCACCTTAGAACTTCTGCAGAGGTGGCCACAGTTCAAAAGCCACGCCTCAGCCACCCCTGCTATACCGAGAAGCAGAAAATTTTGAAATTTACGGAAACAGAAAAGCTGATCCTTGAACACTAAGGCAAAGACAGGAAGGAAGAAATGAGCAGTGGTTTGCCTCACTTTCCCAACCTCTACAATACAATCAACCACGAATGGTATATTTAAAACTGTCACCACCACCACCAGATGTTGCCACAGTTAAAGGTGACTGGAAATAGAAAGAAGAGATTGTCTCTGGGGACTTTGGAGACAGTTTCAGGAGAACATAAAGGGAAAAGTGGGCAGTGTTGGATCTTTTCCACATGCATCTTACAAGTAATGCAGCTTCTTGTCAAAAATAACTGGTGACTTACTACATTTTTTTTATATTATCCACCAAAAGCTTTGCTCCCAATGAAATTACCCTGGTAATCAAAATAATCAAATATTTAAGTATTAGTAATGTTTCCAAAATCGGCAAAATTGGTTTGCTTGGCTGACAATCTGGTTATTTATATAAAGAATTTGGCAACGAAAATACTACTTCTAAGGTGACAGTAATAGTAGAAAAAGTAAGAGGGAAATTTATAAAAAATTATTGTCAAACATATCCTCTGAGAGAAAAGTGAAAAAAATTCACGTGTATTGCTAGAGGCTAGCCTGAAAAGGCTGACGAAATTCCAAGACACGGATTTGTTACCAGTTCACTGCTGTGGCATCAGGGATTCTTCCAAGTAATAATGACAATAATGTCAATAACTCTAGTGCTTACTACGTGCCAGGCACTCCACTAAACACTTTACAATTATTATCTCATACCCACTTCAATATTCCCATTTAAAAGATGAGGCTGGCTAGGAACAAAGCATAACTAAATCTATCTACCAGTTAGCTCAGGCAACCAAAGACAACTTTACAGGTTGGAGAAATGCTAGATTCAAACACTAAGCAAATCATTATACCTAATATGAAAGCACTTTCAGTTTAACTACAGGACAATCAGAGATAAAAGTGAAGACTATAAACCTCTTTGTTAAGGAAAGTACATTTTAAAAATATTTTTTTAAAAGGTATTCTTCAAATTTGGACTTATCCTTTAGAGGGGGAATCAAGACTGTGGAATAATGGAAAACGTATTGACTCTAAAGTAAATGTCCCAGGTTTCAAATGCTGTCTATTGCACGTGGCTTGTATGACTTTGGGAAAACCATTTAGCCTTAGCTGGGCTAGATGGACTGAGGTCCCTTGGACTTAATAAGGCACTGGATATAGGAACCTTTTTGATAAGGCACTTTCTTGTTGCTCCAGTTACCAAAGTAGACACTGAATGAAATAAAGAAAATGTCCCAGAAAGCTGGGCTGCAGTTGTGAACATGTGGGAATAGAGAAGAAAGAGAATCTCCCTTCCCAAAGTTACTGTGGACTGAGCGAAGAACTTCTGCATATATCTAATTAGTTAATAGTGTATGTCCAGCTTCCTGGGCCTTTTGAGGATTACAGATATACAAGTAGAAGGCATCATCAAACCCAGCTCCCTTGGATTACAGAGAAAAAAACATAACAAAGGTAGCTATGCCCAAGGTCCTAGTGGATCACTAGTTATCTGACTGTAGGTTAAGTCACAGAATCAGGGACTATGGAAGCCATCTAACCCAAGCCTCTCATTTTACTGCTGAGGAAACTGAGACTGAGAGATGGTAAATGATCTGCTCAGGGTTATACAGCCAGTAAGTGTCAGAGGCAAAGTTGTACCCTGGTCTTCCTGATTCCAAGCATATGTAAAGTGAGGATATTAGTGCCTGCCCTACTTACTTCGATGCACTTCTGTGAGAAAAGTGATTTGCAATCATAAAGCATAAATGTGAGTAGTTTTGTTAGAGGTAACTGGAGTTCCACCAAAAGCATGTTTTAAGAGTTTATTGAACATTTAGTGGGCCTACCATGTAGGCAAGTATTGTAAGGTAGGGTGCATGGCTTCCACAAAGCCAAAGAAAACTGAGAGAGTTCCATTAAAAAAAAAAAAAAAAAAGACTGGGTCTCCCCATCTTGCCAAGGTTGGAAATCTGATCCCAATTTGGTATGAAAATTTTGACTGGTCCTACTTCCAACCTGGATCAGTTTGCCACTCTGGTGGCTCTCACCATATTAATGCTGAAATTAGTGTGGACACCCCATTGGCATAATTCACTGTAGTGTAGAACTTCTGAGTACAAGAGATTCACCAGTCTAGGATGACAAGCATGTGCCACCATCCCTAGCTATGGTTCCTAAAAGGGTGAAAAATGTTTCCCAGTGTCAAGATGACTGGAATATAAACATGGAAAAGGAAAACATGGGATCGAATGAAAATAAGAAAGGTAGCAAACTATGCATAGTGTAAGTATCAGCAGCAGAAATTCTACAACGTATTCTGCTACCTAATTACAGCAACAAAATCAGTCACTTCAAGAAATGCTACAAATAGTCAAACACCAGTTATATACTCAAAACCAGTTATAATAGATGCTTAGAATTCATAGCTTCTTCTTTCAGATGAGTCTGATGCTTTCATTTTTAAACATGAATACACCAGAACTAACCAAATATAAATGCAACTTTATGGTTTTATAATCAGTAAAATTAGATGCAAAAGAAAAAGTAAAATAAATAGGTGTGTCATACCTCAGAACATAATTATGTAGCTTTTAAAATCAAAAAAGCTAGCAAAAAACCCCAAACTTGTAATTTCATCAGGGTCGAGAGCTTCTGGTGAGGAACTTCCTTGACCAGTGTCAATTCAGTGCCAGATTTCCTGTCATGTGTAGTTTTGATTGTGTTATATAGTCCATGAAAAGAGTCTTCACTGTCATTAAGAACATAATTAAGAGATAAGGAAATGGAACAAGTAGTTTTAAAAATAAGATCTTTGATTTCATTAGTAAGAGAACTTTCAATGAGGACTACAACTTAGACACTTAGAGTTGTCTGGGGGAAGTAAAACCACTTGTCTAAGGTCACCCAAGCAGGATGTATCAAAGGTTGGACTTGAACCAGTCTTCCTGACTCAAGAGGCTCACTCTATTCTCTATGCCACAAGGTGTCTCCTCCTTTGCCTTTCTTCAAAGACAACTCTCTCCAGTTTTCTCTTAGTCTGGGAACTGATAGAGAGCAAGACTTCTTTAATGCACCAATGACAACATATGTGAAAAAAAAGAACTCATAACACAGACATGTTCACTTTGTGTATTTGTTAAGTTCAGAATTATTAAAACAAAAAGCTCATGATATTCCAACACTGCAGATTCCTCCAAACAAATCTGAGGATATTGAAATAAATTATGAAAGGCACTTACTATACCATATCAATTTTTAAAAAAGAGAATCCTCTGCTATATGATTCCAAACATCATGTTTATTAGATTTCGCCCTATCTTCCCCTCACTTTCAAAAGCCCAATGGATATTTCCATGTAGATGTCCTATTTTCCTCTCAAACTTAACATGTTCAAACTAAATTCTCCTCCCTTTCACGTTTTAATCTATCTGGATAAGGCCTCCCCATCACTCCCAGGCTGGAAGTACAGTGGCCATTCATTAGCCCAATCCTACTACTGATCAGTAGGGGAGCTCTAAGCTGCTATTTACAACCAATTGACCAGTTGACCCCTCCTTGGGCTGCCTAGTGGCTCTCTGCTCTGGGGGCCAACCAAATTGGTGGCTGACATATGCAGACACATGACTGGCTTAGCCCACTGCAACCCCAAACCCCCATATTCAAGAGATCCTCACCATCCTCAGCCTTCTTGCTAGCAATAAAAATGTTGTTGATCTTGCTAAGTCCTACACAATGCCACTATGTTAATTTTCTGTTTAGGAGAGTGGTTTCGTTAGTTCATTAAGTTAAAGCAATGCTTAATTGCCTTCATCATATTCTTCTTCTATTCAACAATTTTTCAATAAAGGCTCAATATTGTGTATCAGAACAGTTAAACAAGTTTTCTTAAGCATGGTGCTAGGCACAGTTGAGTGGTGAAGTCATGTTAATTTAGAACTATATAATCTAATTGGGCAGCTATGTGGTGCAGTAGACAGAGTAACAGATCTGAAGTCAGGGAGAATTGAGTTCCAATCAGGACTCAAACACTTACTAGCTCTGAGGCCCTGGGCAAGTCTCTTAATCCTATTTGCCTCAGTTTCCCCATCTGTAAAATAAGTTGGAGAAGGAAATGGCAAATCACTTTAATATTTTGTCAATCCCAAATGGGGTCATGAAGAGTCTGAAATGACTGAACAATAAAAAGATATAGTCTATCTGGTCAATTAATTAGTACTTAAGTCTTGTTTGTAAAATTCTTGGGGACAGAAAGGCTGTATTTTATACTTATTTCATATTCCCACAATAAAAGCACGTAGGAAGTGCTCAGTACTTTCTTGGTGCCACCAATGGTGATGTGCCCAGTCTCAAAAGGGGGCATCTTCTACTAGGTTATAAGAACTATTATCAGTGCAAAGGTTAGTTTTATATTGACGGCAGCACACTAAATAGCATGCTCCCTTTCTATATAGTTAGGTGAGATCTGACTTGTGGGAAGATCACTGGATCAATCTGGAGTCCAGAAGACCCAATTCAAGCAGATGATCCGTGACCCTGATCAAGTCCCTTCAGCGCTTGAAATCTTAAGTTTCCTCATCTGTAAAATGACAGTAACTTCCAATACCTAACCTAGGATGAAATAAATATCCAAGTTATTTTAGAAACTATAAAACCCACAAAAATACATAATTACAATTAGAACAAATCAGCTATTTTATGTATGCCTTGCCAGGCACTGTACTGGTGGCTTAATAAATGCTTGGTGATTGACCGGATGTTGGCTGGCCTATATGGTGATATGGAGGCCTTAGGATTTACAATGAGATTAAATCACTGTGCCACAACCTTGCCCTTCCCCCAATATTTTAAGGTGAAATTAGGCTAAAAGAATAAAAGTTGTTTGTAAAGAAAGGAATGCAGTCTCCCTCTTTTAATATCTGCTCTCTTGAAAAGTAGGCAATTAAAGTATGTGAAACACTGTTTTTAGTTATATCTACACAGATAATTAAAATGGAAATTTAAGGTTATCTTTCAGGACAAGTTTTTGCCTTGGTAGTGAAATCCTGGGTTAATCTGTATGAATGAATTTCCAAGTTTAAAACCATTGGCTGAGCCAGGTTTTCCTTGTCCAGTGGTTATTCCTTTATGTTACTGCTCAGTTGCCAACAACACATATGCAAGGAAAGATGCTGGGCACGTGGAAAGGAAGAAAGGAAACCTGCCATCCACCCCCTTTAGAATGGCTCTGTGTGTAGCTGTTCTGGTCATGCACTCCAGCTACTCCATAAAAACCAAAGCAGGGAAAAAATAGGAAAAGGAAAAGAACATAGAACACTGTACCACAGTAGTTCTACAGCAAGTTTTCTCTTACATTTCTTTATACTGAAAATCAGTGCATTGAAGGTGTTTTTCCCTAGTCAGTCAAGAGAATGTTTCAAAGGTCTAGTACACAGAATTTTGAATCAGAAGACATGAATTTTAAAACCACCTCTGACACTTACCTAGAGTGTAACCTTAGACAAGTCTGTCCTAGGCCTCAGCTTTCTCATCCATAAAATGAGGTTAAATTAAATAGCCTTTAAGGTGCTTCCTAAGGAATCCAAGGATAGGAGATTTTAACCTTTTTTTTGTGTCATGGACCCCTCTGGAAGTCTGGCGAAACCTATGGATCCTTTCTCAGGATGTTTTTAAATGCGTAAGATTACAAAGGACATCAATTATATTAATATATGGTTATCAGAATATTAAAAAAAATACAAATTCATGGACCCTGGGTAAGAGTCCTTGTTCTAAAGGTCACCAGGCACAATCTAAACCTGAGAAAAGGGCAGAATGAAGACTGTCCACTTCCCACCCAGGAGGGATCACCTTCTAGAAAACTTCAAAGGGTAGAAATCAGGCTTAAAGAGAATGATATTTTCACCATCATCAAACTGCTATTTGAGGCCCACAGGACCATACAGTAAAAGTGCTACCTTGTACAGAGCCATTCTCCCAATCTGTGGGTGGATGGCAATTTTCCCTTCTTTCTAAATCCCCAGCACCCTCACTCGCAATCCTAGCTGGCAGCTAAGTAATGACTTGGGGAAGTAGCTGCTAGAAGAAAACCTGGCTCAGGCAGTGGTGCTAAAAAAGACTTAAAAATCAGACTCCCTATCAATCAACCCTCAATTCACCACTTTCCTTTACCAATGAAATCACAGAAGAGGGCCCTATAAGCTCTTAGTTCCTGCCTAAAAGGTACCAAATAAATCAGAGCCACCTTAGACTGTATTTTATTTTTATTCAAACAGTGGTATAAAATCATACTTGATCATAGACTTATGGCTGGAAGGAGCCTGGGGTCATTTAACTCAAACTCTCATTTTATACATAAGCAAATTGAGGAACAAGGTTACATGACTAATTAAGTGGAAAAGCCAAGACTTGAATTCAAGTTGTGTGACTCCTTTTCAGCAAGTCAAAGATGCTTATTCTATTTTTAAGGTCTCTAAGTTCTATAAATAAAGTTATTTTAAGGAAATTAATTAACTTTAGTTTTTAAGAATTAAACATCAACATTTTGATCAAAGATCTTCCCTGAGCAGGTAGTAACATCCCAACATGAGGGAGGAGCCCTAGAGAAGAAGTGACACTGTTACCATCAGTCACTGAAGAGGAGGTCAAAATCTTCAAGTGCCACTCTTGTAAACAGTTTTTAATAAAGACAACACCATCCTGATTGTATGTTTTGTAAAATATATTCTTCATTCTGCCTGGATTTGAACTGTCAAGTTTACAGAAAACATTAGTACAAAATTTGCAAATTACTCACCATGGACAACTTACTCAAAGTTACTCATTCCTTTTTATTCCCTTTTATCTAGCACCTAAGTGATAAGCAAATACAATGCCTCAATGAGTTGGTACCCTTGGGGAACATGAAATTCCACAGAAGTGAGTTGGGTTTTATTTTTTAAAACTTATTCCCTTATGACAGTTAAAAAAAAATTTAACCATTTTTGTTGGAAAATCTGCTAAAATATCACACACTTCCCCACACTTAAGGGACACAATGACTATTATTTACAGCACTTTAGGATTTGCAAAATGATGTACTTTCATCATCTCATTGGAAAAGCTCAGGATAACAACGTACTGAGTAAGCCTTTATTACTGTCTTTGACCTTTTTCTCTCATCGATAAACTGAATTGACTAGAGTCACTTAGGTCCCTTCCACTGTTAAAACTGTGTTTTTAAAATGTTTATGAAGATTGGTCTTTGTACCGTACTAACAGATAGACTGGCCTATCAGATCACTCCCACAGGTATCTGAGTCCTCACTATGTACTCAACATTGCAATGGGCATTTTGAGAGTATTAAGCTGAGAGGGAGCCAAAGAGGAGTATAGAAGTTCTCTACCAACTGAACTCTTTGACTTAGCATCAGATTTCTATGGGTGGTTCCTTTTTAGCCATCTCACCAATGACTCTCTCCTACATGAGCTCCATTGAGGTGTCTTGCCACACATACAGGAGCTAATTCTGCTTTTCCTAGGGCCATTAGTATTAAACTACCTGGTTTAATTCTTATCCTTTTACAGATGAGGAGGCAGAAAATTAGTAAGTGGACAGATACACCAATTTGAGTGCTGCCTACAAATCCAGTACTCTACACCACACGTACGTGCTCCTTACAATATTTTCTGAGCCTACTGTGTTAGTCCAGTTTCCCTTAGTCTAAATTTCTCCTACAACTCTACTGTGACTGCCATGGCTAATAATAGCCTGCATTTATATAATACTTCAAGGTTTGCAAGGCACTTTAAAAATATTATCTCATTTGAGTCTCACAGAAATCCTGGGAAGTAGATTCTACTATTATCCTCATTTTAAATGGGGAAACTGAGGCAGTGGTTAAGTGACTTGTCTAGGATGACAGTTACTAAGTGCCTGAGGCCAGAATTGAACTCAGGTGTTCCTGACTCCAGGTCCCTCCTGCTCTATCCATGATGCTACCCGGCTGCCATAACTACCTTATTTTATATCAATAGGCAATTATTAAGTGTTTATAGATTAGAGACTGAGCTAATCATTGAGAATACAAAAAAAAAGTTAAAAATCTCTGCCTTCAAGAAACTTAGATTTTAACGACCAAGATAAGTGTGAACATAATAAATATATACATGATGTATACAAAATGTATGCAGTTATTTATGTTCATATTTATCTCTGAATTAAAATGTAAAAACACTATAAACAGTAAGTAGGTTTTTCAGGGAGTGAACCAGCAGCTGGATAGAGCAAGAAAGGCTTTATACAGAAGGGAGTGCCTGAGCTGATTTACCTCTCTTCAGTCACTTGTCACCAAGTGCCCATTAGATTGTAAGCACTTTGAGGGCAAGGTCTGTCTCTGGCCTCTTCATATTCCAAATGCATAGTCTAGTGCCTGGCACATGGTAGGTAATAATCATAAATAAATTTTTACTTACCACTGTTTATGTCTCACTTTATAAATCAGTTGTTATAGAAATAAATATCTATATTTTTTAAGATCTGTGTTTCACTAGTGCGATAAACTCACAGCGACCAAATCAGCAACTCTTTTTGCAATTTAGTCTTAAAGAGAGCCACCTAGAACACAGAGAGGTTGATTACCCAGGATCATGCCCCCAGAAAGTGTCAAGAGGCAAAACCCAACCCAGTTCACCCTAACACTGAGGCCTTGCTCTATAGTTCGTTCTGGCATATTCCCTTTTTATTTTATGTACAACTGTCACTTATCTATATATCAGGAGTTTCAAACTTTCATGTATTATATACACTGCAAATGTACATAATTCTGTAGAATGAGATAATTGATGAAATATTTGATTCTAGAGTCAATCGAGACAGTAAGTAAGGGGTGTGATATGGTGAGGCCTGCCCTTTAGGAAAATCACTTCCACACCCTGTGTACAGATTGGTAAATCGAGAGACCATAAGCAAGGGGACCAGTTAGGAGGCTATTGAAATAATCCAGGTAAGAGTCCATGAGGGTCTGAACTAGGATGGTAGCAGTGTAAGCAGAGACAAAGGGGCACAAGTAGAGGCAAAATAAGATTTAGCAACTGATTGGCTATGTAGGGTAAGAAAAAGTGAGTTAATGATACTAAAGTTGAGAATCTAAGTGCCTAGGATAGTAAAAGGCAAGTTTGGAAGATAGGGGGCTGAGGGGTACGGATAAAGGGGAAGATAATATAATGAAATCAGATGTGTGACTCTTTGTCCCACCAGGAAAAGGGTTAAAGATGGGGCTCTTATTGGTCACTGCCTGGAGGCCCACACTGAGGGCACCTATCAGCTACAAGGTGATCGAGCTATAGGCAAAGGGAGGAGGAATTTTCCCAGTGGCACTTGTGGAGCTGGTAGAGGTTAGTTACAGCTGTCTTGAAGGGCAGATGCCTGACTTAGAAGGAGATTGGGGACTTGCAAGATTGAGGGAAGGGGCAGAGTGGGGAAATGTTGGAAACATGAGTGGGAAGATATCATTGTTTTGGAGAGAAGAGCCAGGAGAGGGTTTGATGGTTGACCCAGGGTTTGATGTTTTGAAAGGGAGACCACACAGCCCCTGGAGTCAAGCCAGAGCCACCCCACAAGGGCTACGACTATCCCTTATCTAGACAAGGAAGATAGAGCATGAGCTTTGTAACATTTACTTGGTCATAAGTTCTTTTCTTGATAAGATCACAGACTAGAGTCTCAGAGGCTAAGGAGTTCAACCCTCCCATTTTACAGATGAAGAGACTAAGACATGAGGAGACTGATTAAATGACTTGCTCAAGGTCACATGGTTTAGCACAAACTGTGGAGTTGTAGCTGCATTCTTTGTGGCTGAGGTCAGAGAAATAAGGCCTTCAGAGTAGAGGGTCCAATTTGCAAAGCACATTTCACTTTTGCAGGAAGCTGAATTTAAATGACTCCTCCAGAGAAGATGGGTGATATCTCCTTCTTAAAGGAGTAAAATTTTTTTTATTCTGCATCTATCCCATTTCCTCAACTAGCCAAGAAGCCAAAGATCCCATTTTTTTTTCTCATTCTGCACTGTTGGCTTATGCAATTTTTTCCACAATTGTCTTCTTTGATGAACAGGCATTCTTTAAGTCAGTCCTTGGTGCCTCGCTGAGGATCTAAAGCAGTGAGGAAGTAGATAGGACTAGTGGTTTCCTACATGTACATTCCCACTTATTTTCCCTTTTTGGTTTCATGAATAATGACAATGTAATCTTCCCTGTTCATGCTTCTTGGAATTTGAAAACATTTTTTATGCCAACAGCCCTGGATATAACCATTAACCCTCATGACTAGTGCCTAAAAAGAAATAAGGGCAGACACAAAGAATAAGATAGAAGCTTTAAAAGGTCTAATAATTTATTTACTGTGCTGTTTGGAATGTAGCCTGCCTCCCAAATATGTCAAACCACTACAACATTATGTCTTTGAAACGAAAAAACTGTACAGAATAAATACCAATCGGGGGAAAAGAAGGGCATCCTACAAAATATAGGTCAATATAGTCAGATATAGGCCAATAGAGTACTTACATATTTTCTTTTGACTTAGTTTTCATGAAAATCTGTGGGATACACCTAGTTACTGTTACAGCTGAATGCTTGTGTTCTTTACTTCTTGGGGCAATTGGTGCTAAAGATGGGAGAGATGATTAGGGGAGGAAAATGGGAAACAATGACAACATGGATTGGCATATGAAGCCAAATATAGGGGATGTATCTATCTACTGTGAAAGCTGTATAATAATGTCACCAAATCCTTATGAAGATGATTGTCAAAGGGCACTCAACGTTTAACATGTAAGTGGTGCACTTCTTGGCCTGGCTCTACAAACAGGCCTCCAATGAAAATCCTTTGATGGGGTGACTAACGTAAAAATTTCTAGCTATTCCTTCTCCAGGTGCTATTACTTACAAAGCTCCACCTCAGGACAATTTCTCCCCCAGGTTAGCTTTCCACAGCACATTATTAGTGTGAGCATCCACTCATGACCAAATACCACTTAGGGTGATGATTTAGAGAAAAACCAAACCAAACCAAACAATTGTTTCCTGAACACAAGCTGAGCCTCTTTTGCCCACACTAAAGCATTTAAAAGTGTGCTTTGTTTTACAGATGATTACAGGGGTGCCATTTGTAATGATTACAGTGGTACTGCCAGAGCCTGGGCACTGCATTATATTCCATTTTTGGGGAGTGCAGTGACTAAAAATCTCTCCAGTCTTAAATTTGGCATCACCTACATATCTCAGCAGAAACAAGATTATTGAGTAAAGAACCACAGGAATCCAACATTTTTCTTCTGCATTCTAGTAGGGGGGAAAACCCACTGAAATAGCACCTATAGTTCTTCTGGTCTAACACAGAAACCTGAAGAAAGGTTTTTCTCCCCCCTGGCAGAATATAATCAGTAGGTTGTTTTGCCTAGATTAAACTACAATCAGGCTTGGCAGATCTTTGTCTATGATGTTTGAAATTCTCAAAACTTCTAAAAATAATGCTAAACCATCTCATTTTCTCCTCAGCAATAAAAACAAGTTGCTTTGATATTTTGAAGGAGTTGAACACAGTTGGGGCTTCTTTTCTTGATTATTCAAGATAGATGTTGGGGGGAAGGGGAAATGTGGGAGGGAAAGAAATTGATTCTTATGAAGACCAGCACAGGTTTTTCCTATTGTAAATCACCAGGAAATCAAGGAATTACATGGGAATGTCTCTACCCAAATCTGTTAACCTTTCTGGCAAAAAATGATTCAGAGCTAAGTGCTTTAAGAGGTCAACCGACCACCTTGGTTGACAAATCTTCCTACAATAACATTCAACATTTCTCTCCCATCATTGAGATGGCAGTTTAAAAACAAAAAAAAAGGCTAATTAGATGTCATTATTAATCTCTTTACATTGCTATCATGTTTTGACACAAATGTTTTTAAAAAGATGTTTTGCATAAAAAGCTTCTAAGGATCCTTCCAGGTAATATAATTTCATAGATTTAAGGCAGGAAAGGATCTTGGAAGTCACCTAGATTGACCCTCTTATTTTACAGATAAAGACACTGAGGCACAGAGAAGTTCTATAGCTAATATCTGAGGTTGATTTTGAGTCTAGGTGTTCTTGACCCCAGGTCTAGCACCCTATGCACTTCCACATGCCAGTGATAGAAATATTTCTTTAAAGGTTTCAAGTACTCAGAACTATGAGGAACCAGAACTAGGAGTAGAAATAAATACATTCACTGCTCTAACTACTTGAAAAATGGTTTTCAAAATTTCTTCTTTTGTAATAGTGATATATCACCTAGTTCTCCATTCACTTCATCTTGGTGATTCTTCTCTACCTATTCTGGGGAAGAATGAGAGCGACATCAATAAAATTCTTAGAGAATTATACAGTCAGCTAAATAAAGACAGACTTGGCTGTCCCGATTTCTAGTCCAAAGTTTCTTCCACTATACCATGGTGTCTCTCATGAATTAAACCAGACAAGTTGCAGAGATTTGGATTTTATCTTAACTAGTTACCAGGAGAGAAGCACTTTATGGCTCTCACACTTTCCCACTATCATACAAATCTCAAGCAAGACCTAAAAGAAACATGCATTTGCTTAGGTGTTACAGGTCAGGTCTGTAAGACAGTGGCAGAATTATACACAGGCAAATATAGGTAAAACATGTACAAGCATGTTCTGGTCAAGTCAGTGATACAATGGTGCTCATAAGAGTACAAGTTACTCAGGTGTGTAGGAGAAAATCAAGACAAACCTAGGGATGGATCACAATTACCCCCTGCTGGAAGGCTCCCGTTGTAGATGGTTAGCCTCTTTTTTGACAATTAACTCCATTGAACATTTACTGTATGTATCTTTGGGCATCACACAGGTTAAAATCCAAATGTAAGAGGAACTAGAGAAGCTTCATTTATTCCTAAATAACTCATGTTCCAAAGAACTGAGCTCTCTCTTCCATCTGACCCTACATCTTTCCCCTGCAATTATGGCTATCCAATGTTAACCCAACCTCCAACTTCTAACAGCTATGTGCTTAACAAATAGTACAATCAACAACCCATTCCAATTGTTGAGGAGTGGAGCAAGAAGCCAACCTCCACCTATTACTTCAGAGAGATATATGTGTGTGTGTGTATAAACACACACACACATACATATACATACATATATGTACACTTCATATATATATATATATATATATGTATATATATATTTCTGCACCTTTGTCCTCCTCCCTCATTCCCCTCCCCCCATGCTCCTGGAGGGGCTGCGGACTTTGCATTTTTATCTTCAGCTTCCTTCCCAAGCAGCCCATATTCCAAGCCCTTAATAGACTATTCCCAAGAACTCCATTCTAGTCTTCTTCCATCAGACCCTACCTCTCTCCCTCCAACCACAGCTGTCCGGACATCAGCCCCACCTCCTACTTCTAACAGCTATGCGCTTAGCAAACTAACACTCCCCTCCAAAGGAGGAGAGGTGAGCCCGGCTGGGGCCGTTTTCATTTTTCTTTATCTTCAGCACCTGGTACAAACGCCTGGCACACAGTAGGAACTTAATAAGTGATCGTTGGGTTGGATTGAACATATTGATTACCGATCCCAGAAGGGGTGGCTAAAGATTGAGGCTTCCGGTCATGGCTTTGATACTTGGGCACCGGGTGACCTTTGTGAAGTCACTTTTGCCTCCGCGAGCACGAGCTTTTCATCTGTAAAATGGAGATAATAACCCTGTGCACTACCCACTTCAGCCAGTGGTGAGGAGTGCCCTCTATAAAGTGGCCTCCGGTGTCTCTCCCGATGGGGGAGGGGAGGTGTGAAGGACGGGATGGAGGGGAGAGGGAAAAGGGAAGGCTGTCTAGAAGTGTGCGGATTGAATTACTAACCCCACAGCATCACTGCCAGAGACCCTCACAGCGGGGCGAGCCCGGGGGAGGGCACCCCACGGGGCACTTCGCGCACACACGCGCGCACACACACACACGCACACACACACGCACACACACACACACACACACACACACACACACACACACACACACACACACACTCTCCTGGCTCGAGAAGACTAAAGAGCTAAACACGCGTGGGCAGCCCCCTCCCCTTTTCTCAACCGAGGACCCACCCTCCCTTAAAAAAAATGCCCCCACCCGTTCCCACCCACCCCCTCCCTGGGAGGCCAGGGCATGGAGTTAGTTAGATTTTTCTTGCTTACTCATTTCCCTCCCGCACCCACCGCGCTCTCCCTCCCCCCGCCCCGGCCCGGCTCAGCCTCCTCCCCAGGAGCTCCGGCCCAGCCCCGGGGGGCCCCCGGCGGCGCGCTGCCCCGGCCTCGCCCGCCACTGACCTGCTGCTGGAGGGGCATTTCCGAACCAGCCCCGCCGCGCGGACGGCTGCGGGGGCTGCGGGGCACGGCGCGCTGCCCGGGCCGGGGGGCCCGGAGAGCCGAGCAGGGCGCGCAGGGCACGGGGCGCCGGGGGGGCTATCCCTGACTGTCCCAGGCCAGGGAGCACGAGCAGCCGGAGGAAGTGGGTGCCCCCTCTACCCCGCCAGCGCCCCCTCCCGCCGCCGCCGCCGCCGCCTCCTCCTCCTCCTCCTCCCCAGTCACAGGCGCGTCCTCGGCGCACGTGTGCGAAACGTCACCGGCGGGTCCCGGGGAGAGGGACAGACCGCGGCCGGCGGGACGGGAACCTCGGCTGCCCCCGCCCCCTCGGCAGCCAGGGAGGCGGGGAGGTGGGGGGGACAGGGCGGGGAAGGAAGGGGCAAGGAGGGGGGCAGGGTCAAGGGCAGGCCCAGGGCGCCGCCGAGAAGGCCGGGGCGACTGGGCCACGCGGGTGCTGCCACGATGTGCCCCAGCCGGCTGCCCCAGCCCCCTCCTCCCCGCCCCCCAAACGCACCCCCCACCCCCACGCGGCGCTCTCCTTCCCTCGCCACCTCCCCCAATTCCCGACCCTCCTCCTCCTCCGGTTTCTTTGTTGCAGGGAGTTACTGATCCCAAAATGTCTAAAGCGCCACACAGCCAAGCCCGCGAGTGCCTGGCATTCAGCCCCCCCCCCCAACCTTCCACCAGAACCCCCCCTTCAGGCCACTCCGGGAGCCACCGGTCATAAACTGGGCCACAGGCCCGAGGGCCCGGCCCAAGGGGTGAGAGCTGGACAAGTGTCTGCTCAAGGTCCCAAACCTCCCTTAGTTTTCCCTCTGGCAACTGCCCCCTCCGCCCCCCCCTCCACTTATCTGCTCCCTTCCCCCCAACTTCTTCATCCGGGGCGTGACCCCTTCCGACGCCCTGAGAAAGAGGAAGCTTCAGGTTTTGGGGGGTGGGGTAGGGGTTAGGGAAAAAGTGAAGACAGAAAAGATCTGGGGAGGAGGGGGCGCGAAAAGTTTTCCCGTGTTTCACGTCGTTGGTGCCAAGGCGATCCACGATGCTTCGCGGGTAGTGGGAGCCAAGAGTGGGGCCAGGGGGTGCAGAGGGACCGAGTCCTTAACAATAAACCCCTGCCTCTCTGGGGCGAGAGCCGAAGCCCAACAATGCGGCCCCCAGGGCTTCAGGGGCCCAGATGCCCCCACACTCCAGCCCGAGTCCTGCACATGCCCATACGCCTATCCCATCGCGGCCTGGAGAGGTGGGTGGGGGTGGAGGATGCAGGGAGGTGGGGAGGGGGGTATTACCGGAGGGCCGCCACCGCCGCCTCGTCCTAAGGCTGGTTGCTGTTGCAGCAGCCCCGCTCGGCTCGAGGGTCCGTGCGGGGTGGAGTAGAGGAGGCTGCCGGCGGTCTGCTCCACGCCGGGGACGTTAGTGTGCTGGGGGCCGGCGGCAGCACCCCCACTTTGAAGGGAGGAGGAACAGGAGGAGGTGGTGGTAGTGTTCGTGGTGAGGATCTGGATGTAAGTGCCGGGGGCGGCGGTGGCGGGGAAGCCGGGGCTGGCCAGCAATGCCCTTTTGTCCATGGAGGCTGCAGCAGCGGCGGCGACGGCGGCCGCCCCCTCCCCACCCCCGGCGGTCACCAGGAACTGCTCCAGGGCGGGTTGGATTCCCTTTCTCATCTCTTGCGCTTGCTCTTTTTTTATTGCTCTAATGATTTATAATGTTTTTTTTTCAATTTCTTTATTATTTTCAGTCGGAGTTTCCCGGTCTCTCCTCCGCCTTCTCTCCTCCCCGCCGGGGCGCTTCCAAGTCCCCTTTCTCTCTCTTTTTTTCTTTTTTATTTCTCCGCAATGCACGGCCCCGGGGGCCAAAAATATTCAGGGCTTCGGAGAGAGGAGGGTCTCGGCAGCACAGATATCGGACCGTGAGGGGGGATGGAGGCGGCGGGGGCGGCCGATGCAACGGATTGTGAGCAGGCGGCGGCAGCCCCGGTGCTGCGGCCGGCAGCTGAAAAATGGCTCCAGGAAGCTGCTGCTGACAATGAATGAAGGGATACGGTTTACGCGCCAAGGTCCTCCCGCGAAACTCGGATTTCCCGCCGGCTTTTCAAATCACATCTGCATACCCCCGCCCAGTAGCCAGCCCCTGGCAGCCTCCACAGCCCATTGGCCTCCTCATCCCCCACCCCCTCCCCAATCACCGAGTCCAGCCAGGACCTTCTAGGCTCTCATTGGCCAAGGTGCATCACGGTTACCGAGGCGACGGGGGTTTGATTTGCATACGTAGCTTCTATTGGTTGCGAACCAAGTAGGCTTTATTTCCCCTTTGCCTTTCGTGGCTTCTGTTCACCCCGCCCAGAAGACCCCTCCCGGTCCAAGCCCCACCCCTTTTCCGTCCCTCCCCTCCGGCTCTGCTGACCTAGGAGGAGAAGCCGGGATCGTTGGATTGTGTGAATGGCTAGGGGACAAGTTTCATTTTTGGAGATTTCCAAGGTGACCGTGAGGACAGCTCGGCTACTCTCTCTCTTCACTGGAGACTGAGCAATAGCGGGAGATTCATCCAACACAACACACGTGCTATCTGCAAGTTAGACCATGTGGACGGTACATGACAGGTGGGAGGGAGAGCCCTTTAAACCCTGGGTCGCCTTTCTCCTTCCTGAAACCCAATCAATGCCGCCGCGGGAGCTGATCATGAGGCAGGAGCTGACAGACAGAAGCATGTGGGCATATAGGACCGTGGGGGCCGAAGGCTCGGCTGACATTATCCGGCCCCGTTTATTTAATATTCAAGATGCTTCCCCAGATCTTCATTGCTAACGGGAATTGTGTTTGCAAGGAGAACTGCGTCTGAACATTTTGCCAAATAAAATTTAATCTGAATATTGCTTTCAGGATGGCAGACATCTTTTGACTCATGAGCACATGTTGCCGTGAATCAGTACTAGACTAAGAAGACTGATAGGCTAGCGCCTGACCTAGCCAGTCTGTAATCTTCAGGAAGCACTGTGCACACCCCATGATGACGTTGTCCTCCCAGGGGACACTGCCCTGTGGGACGCCAATATTTCTAATTGTTTTACCTCCTAGGTGCTGTGGGGAAGTTCTCCCTTTGCAAAGAGAGCCCTTGGACAGATATAAATTCGAAGAACCTTTAGAGAGATTAAAAAAAGAAGAAAATGTTATCTATAAATATCGCAATTTTGCAATCAAAATAATTTCTGTATAAATAAAAATAGATATAGATGAATAAAAATAGATATAGGTACCAAAATTGAAGAGTGCTTTTGTAAGGACGCACCAAATGCTTGTCAAGTCGCTGCAGCAAATGGGAGATCGAAGATATGTTGGCTTTATTTCTAGTTATCAGTTTCTGTTTCAAGCGTTCAGAATGGTGCAAAACCTAATAGCGGGTAAATAGAACTAAATGTTCATTGATAATGATCGAGATATTGATGGTCTTTTTTTTTTTTTAAGATTGAACTTGAGATTTCATTTATTTACGGAACTCCAAGGGAAGAAACTCCCTCTACCAATGCTGATTAACACCTGAACTGCAATTTAAAGCCTTGCCTGGGGGTAATTAGAGGTTTAGGGCCGTGCCTAGGGCCACAGAAACTGAAATCCAGGTTTTTCTCACTTCAAAGTGGGTTCTGTATCTGCTTCATCATGGCTGCCTTTCAGATCTTTATAAGACTTGAAAGAAATGCTCTAGAACAGGTGGAATACATGAAAACAAAATACTTCCAGCTTCTAAACTATGATTCTGTGATCCTGTGAACATAGTCTTAGTGTTGCTAACCTCACTGTTGCGATGTTGCCTTCTACCCAGTAAATCAAGTAATGGAGCTAAGGGATGCTTAATTCTGTCCCAGGCTAGAATTCTTCATGCTCAGTTCTACCTTCATTTCAGTCAAAAAGATACTGGCTATTGCTTAGGCCTTCAAACTTTAAAATGTCTCATACAGCCATCAGTGTACCTTGGACAGTTGCACAGGGCAGAAGTAAAAATGGACCATTCCATATTGTCCCCAGCACTACTGTGACACCTTGTTGGAAAATTGATTGCCCAAATACCTCAATCAATGGAATAAATTGCTTCAGTCCAGCACAAGTAAAAACTGAGAGACCCTTACCACAGCTCCTTTCTAAAATTTAAAATACACCTGCAGTGACAGTCACCAAAAGAGAAAGGCATTTACTTTTTCCTACCTGCTTCTTCCAATGGTTAACCATAGAGTTATGATGCAAAGTAGGACAACCTAATGACAATGTAAGGTAGGGAACAGTCAGCCTTAGAGTCAGGAAGAATAGGGTTGAAGTCCTGCTTCTGACCTGTAATTCTGGTTTGATGCTGGGCATACCTCTTTGTGCTCTAGGCAACACTCTAAGACAATAAATAGCTGCCATGTTGGTAGAGAGCCTTTCTTCCACAGCAAGTTCCCTATGTAGGTCCATTGCTGATCCTCGTAGACATTTATCCAGGATTCAGGTTACCATTTATAGAGGGTGACTGGAGGATGAATAGGGAAAGATGAGTGATGCTAAAAATGTGTGATGTACTGTTAATGTTTTATCTATTTCTTAGTTTGTATTGTACAATTATATCAAGTACTTTGCCTTTACTTTCTCTTCATGACACTGGCTGTTATCTTCTTCTTACTGTTCTACTGGTACCCTTGAGGATTTAATGTGTTTCTTCTTTAATGCCATTGGCTCAGCCCCCCATTCTTGGTGTGGTTCTTCCCAATGTTAATGTCTAATGACTTGTATCCTAGCTCTATTTAACCAATTTCCATCAGTTAGCTTTGACAAAAGGACACATACACACACACACACACACACACACACACACACACATTTCAAAGACATAGCAATAATTGAAATATAAATATTCCCTCTCCCAATACTTTGGGGGCACACACTCTCCCCTATAGGTCTTAGACTTTGGGCTAATATCAAAATTTCTACAAGGCATTCGTCCAACCATGTTCACATCTAAATACAGCATTGCTGGTGGATGAGCTCTTGTCTCAATTACCAGTGAGCTGGGTCCTGAAGTTTGTTCCTTGATCCTTGGTGCTAAACTAGTCTAAAAACCCAAAATGGATTATACTCCTAGGCCCAGGGTGACTTTCTTTCCTGAACCATCAAAACTCATAGCCTCCAATCTCCTTCACCTAAAATGAAAGAACAAACATTGAGTCAAAGAACCGTGGTGTTCTTAGCTTCAATGTGAGAGGAAGACAAGCACCCATTACATAACTATATATGCATTTATGTGAATAAAAACAAATGAAAGTAACTGTTTTATTTTTCATGTAAAAATAGGTGACATAAGTGCTGGACTTATAATGAAGGCCTGAATTTGACCACTACCTCAGACTTTTCTCTCAGCCTCTGTGTCTTCATCTGTAAAACGGAGATAATGGTAGTATTTACTTCTCAGGCTTGTTGTAAGGATGAAATGAGGCAGTAGATATATAGTGCTTTGCAAACCTTACAGCACTATGGAATTGTTAGCTATTATTATTATTTAACTATAGAGTAAACATTACCAAAACATGTAACTAGTATGTTGGACTCAGAATATCAATAATGTAATATTGGCAACATATTGTTCATGTTCCTGAATACATGTTTAAATTCACCATAGATGCTGATTCTTCCTCATGTGTATGTGATCATATACACCCTTGATGTTATGCTATCCCTTAACATAGGTCATTCTCCTAAAATGGATTTTTACCTATAAAACCAGTATGTTAATAGCATCTGCCTCACAGGATTATTGTTTATGTCAAGTGCTTTGCAAACCTTAAAGTATATAGAAGTCAGCTTTTGTTATTAATGCTACTTAAAAAGAAAAAAAATGTACATCCTGAAAACAATCCAATTATAGAAAGTGCTCAATTTCATACAATTTAGCTTTGGGGTGTAGGGAGAGGAAGGAAGTAAAGTAGCTTATATTAAGTTATATATTATAATTTGTTACTTTTCCACTTTTTCTTGTTTTGTTGCTTTGCTAATATAGCCTTCCTCAACATTTGTCTCTTAATTACAGAAATACCACTTTGCCAGGACTCATTAGTGATGTACAAATGACTATCAAGTAACAGGAAAGCGTAATATTCTTGTGGGATATGTTAAATAGTCAGTTTTTCAGATGTGTAGGATTATCTTTCTAGGAAATAAAGAGATTCACCTATGATTTGATGGTAGTAGGAAATCTAAAGGTAAAATTGAGTCCATATTATGTATTGAATCAGAACTTTTCTCACTGGATAAAGTTTCCTCACTTTGGTAGAATAGATCATCTAGGGAATAGATCATCTAGGATAGTATACAAAAAAGAACAAAAGACCCTCAGCATTTTAATTGTATTTTCTATCCATTTTGAATTTATATAAAAGAAAGAAAATGAGAAAATGAATTTCTCAGATTTGACTATTTCAAAATTGCTGCTTTGGGATTCTAGAATGTAACATTGCTTAAACAATGTTTATATGCACATTAGTTTTTATACCAATTCAATTCCCACTCACATTTGTAACAGAAAAACAAAACAGTAAAGTAACATATGGGGACTGCTACTGACAAAGTATGTAATATTCTGCACTCATGGTCTGCCACCTTTCTACTAAGATAGTGGTTGTGGGTTCCAGTATCAGTCATATGGAACCAATATTGATCATGTCATTTACTATAAATTCTACTGTCTTTTAGTGTTGTCTTCATTTATGTTATCATAGTTATGTATGGCACTCTCGTGGTTCTGCTTTCTTCATTCTGTATCATTTCTTATAGGTTTTCCCAGATTTTTCTGAATTCCTAGTGGTGTGGAAGAGAGCCAGAAGATCTGGCTTCAAATCACACCTCTGACCCATACTGGATGTGTAACCCTGGGTGAGTTATTTAACTTCTCAGTTCATTCAAGCAACTATCTAAAACTAAGTGGCAGAGAAGGTGCTGTGAAAAAACGGCCCATATTGTTCACTTCAATATTCTCATGGTGATGCATAGCATCAAAGAATCAAAGTGGAAGATCCTATAAGGGAAATGCACAGTCACTTGGTAGACAGTAGGTTTATGTAACACATATAAATGAGAAAGCAATCAAGAGAAGTTACCTAAAGGACACTGTCAAAGAAATATCCAACAAGAAAAAAAGACATGTTGGTCACATGGATAAAACAAGGGATAACCAATTGAGAATCTTTTTGGTCCATTTGTATCCATGCTATGTCAGAAGACATAGAGGATACTAGATTTATGGAAGAACTTGGACAAGAGATACACAGGATAGGAAGGTAAGGATAATTTGCAATCTGCTCATTGAAGGGCATAGCTACATCCATGAGATAACAAAATATTTACAATTATCAAAATGACAAATGTATGAATTTCTCGTTGACATTTTGCTAGATGATATAAAGTCATTTGGAGCAGGTGCTTTTTTATATGTTAATTAATTTTTGGCTTATTTTATTTCTCTTTCTGAGATTGAGTTGATGAAGACCTCTATTTCTAGTTTTGTTAATTTGGACATTTTATTTTTGTTGTTATTGTTGTAAAAGGTTATCTATGTCCTTTAAATCAGGGATTCTGTGGTTCTGTGAACTTGTTTTATTTTAAAAAATTTCTTTGATAACTGCATTTCAATATAACTAGGTTGCCTTATAATCCTCTGTATTTTATTTTATGCATTTTAAAAAACATTAATCTAAGAAGGGGTCCATAGATTTTATCAGATTGACAAGAAATCCACAACACATACAAACACACACACACACAAGACCTTGTGATTTAAATTCTAATTTTTGCTTATACATAATTGTGTATTTTGATTTCTGAGAATATGCTTTATTTTCTCTCCATTATATGTTTACATACCTTATTCATTTTTAAAATTTTTCCAGTTTGCTCTCTCTCTCTCTCTCTCTCTCTCTCTCTCTCTCTCTCTCTCTCTCTCTCTCTCTCTCTTCTCTCTCTCTCTCACACACACACACACACACACACACACACACACTCACACACACATACTACCAAATGGTTTATTGATTTTTCTTGTTCTTAAAAATGGTATTTTTCTACCAGTTCAATCATCTATTTATTTTTAATTTTCTCTGTTCTTTTGTAAAATAAATTTCTCTTTATGTGTTTGGATATTTCAGAATTATAAAATTCTTTTAAGATCTTCAAGCTTCTCCCAGAAACAAAGGAATATATATATATATATATATATATATATATATATATATATATATATATATATATATATATATATATATATATATACATGTTTATATGTATATGTGTGTGTTTACATATATATTTTTTTCTTGCTAACTATCTACTATTGTTATTGCATGCCTGAAAGACATAAAGCACAAGAATCTTTGAAGAACTGAAAATGGATATCACATAGAAGGTAATGAAGAGATGAATAGTGGGTATGAGAAGGCTGTAATATATGAAGAATAAAGAACCTCAAAGAAGAAAAGGAGGAAAATATGTAATCAAGAAAGTATGTGATTGGAAAAGAAGATGGGCTCGTCATTTGATCTTATAAGCCTATGGGGCAAGGGCAAAGGATGGCCAATGAAGAGCCCAAGTTCTTTACTGATATCAAAAGAGTTCAAGAGAGGCCTCTAACACTAAAAAGAAACCCTTGTGACACTTTTATGGGAGGACATCAACAAGAGTCACTCAGGATAGACTGGCATGAATAGGTTGCTATCTCCCTCTGTTGAGGTAACATCCTGATCAATGAGATTACAGTTTGATTTGAGCATTTTGAGAGAATGTTTCTTTTATTTGATAAGTTTGCATGTGAAATTCTCTGTTCACTTGGGGTTTTTTTTGAAGATGAGTCAAATTCCTACCTTTCATTGAAAATCCATCTTTTTCTTTGATTAAGCTTGGCTTTGAAGGATTTGGCATTTTAACATGCAAACAGATATCCTTTGCTTTCTACAGTGTCATGATTTAACCTTGTCTTTAATAATCTTTAATAATTAATAATTAAAAATAATTGATAATCTTTAATAATCCAAGAGGAGTCCTAAGGGATTTTAACTGCTTTTCCTTGGTTTGTGAAGGACTTTTTTCTTGGCTGTTTGCAATATTGTTGTTTGACAACGTAGTTCTGAATGCTGACTATAGCATATCTTTATGAGTAATACTTGGGAATCTCTCTTAATAAGTGGCCTTTAACTTATGACAATCTCAACTTTGCCCTGTTTCCAATACTTTTGGACAATTTTCCCATACTATTTTCCAAAGGAAATATTTAGGCTTTTTATTTCATAACGTTTTCCTAAAAGACGTATAATTCTTAAATCATATTGTAATAGCCTATCTTCAAGCTATTCAAGCTTTTATTGGGTCACATTGTTCTTCAAAACTTCTTGTCTTTTGGTTTTATTAAATTATCATTCTAATTTTTTGCCTCTCTATTTCATTTTCAAACTTGCTCCCCATCTTATTTTTCCTCCAGAGAATTTGCTGACTTATTGAGTGCTTCTCAGTGCTTTGTTCTAAATTCTTCATTCACTTATTTGTTTCCTTAACTACTTCTTCAAGAATCCTAATTTCTACCCTAATTTTTAATTTTCTGTTTTAATTCTTTTACTGCATACCTGGACCATTCTAAGGTTTTTGTGATTACTCCAGTATCATTTATGGAGACTCATAAATTTTTTTTCAATTGTTTCTGATTTTTCATAATCCCATTTGGGGTTTTCTTGCTAAAGATAATGGAGTGGTTTGCCATTTCCTTCTCCAGCTCATTTTGAACTGAAGCAAAAAGGGGTAAGTGACACACAGAGATGAGTCTTCCTGATTCCAAGTGCAATACTCTATCCCCTGTGCCACCTAACTCTTTACTGCAATGTGTTCCTCTCTCTTAGGTACTTTCTAGTCTACTTCCTTCAATCTATAGTACTTATTCATTGTAATAGCTCTTTTTCTTGATTGTTTGCATTTTTTTTCTGTTTCAACAATTTCATTGCTAGCTTTTCTCTGATGTTTTTCCTATAATCAGTCTTTTCACTGAAAGTCTCTTCTCTTCTCTGCTAGATCACTGATGCAGGTCTGGCACTTTTGAATTCCCTCCATTTCCCCACTCACTATCCGGTTCAACTCCCGTCCATCACTGGGACTGGTTGCTTTTGTTAAAGGTTACTTCGAGTGCTTAGTCCTTATATTTCAATATAGTTGAATAGCTATGCAGAGGTAATACTCTTTCTTCATGCTGGTTACAGCAGCATATCTTTAAGTGATTTTCACATCAGATGCCTTCAGGGACCTCTATCCATTGAGTGTGGCATGCTCCTTACCAGACAGGCTGCTGAATTGAGATTTCAGTATAAAAACAGACACTGCTATCACTACATGGATCTCAGAGCTCTTGCTCTGCTGTGGCCAGTGCAGCAGGCAGGTGGTAAAGTAGGAGCATTAGGTACAGCTCAGAGATTTAGTAATTCAGCTTTTTGTTGCTTTTTCTAAATAGAAATTACTTTGAGAAGAATTGTTTCTCTTATGCCCTTCTGATTGTTGCCATTTTTGTTATTTTATTTGGTGCATTTATTGCTATTCTGAGGCAGTGAGAGGGAGAGAATCTTAAAAGCAACCTCCTACTCTCCCATCCTAGAGTCCCAATTGGTAATATGGTTTTCAAACTTATGGTCTGGGGAAAATTACTTGTGAAATGTTGTCCTTTGGTTACAATCTAGGATTATGGCTAGACAGAAATCTTTTTTCTTACTGGTTAGAAGAGCAAGTCTTTTAGCTGCTCTCCCATCAAACAGTGAAGGCATTTGACTGTACTCACTACATATTGATGGTGCATAACCTCAGCTACCTCACACAACTATAGAGCCTTTGCTTTCTCTGCTCTTACTGATGATCCATATCTTTCCTCATAGGCATGGTTTCAAGCCTTTTTCTCTCCTGACACATTTCTACCACTCTCCCTTACATTTATTGCAGATGATTTAACTTCTTACTTCACTGAGCAAATTGAAACTAACTGATTTGAGATCAGTCAAACTCCTTTTCTCCAGTCCCAAAAACTTCTTGGCATCATTACCCTTGGTGTATTCTTTTACTCCTCAGAAGAAGAAATAGACAAAGAGAACAGAATAAATATTTATATAGCACCTACCATGTCTGGCACTATGCTTAGTGCTTTACAAATATTATTCCATTTAATCCTCACAACAATCCTGTGAAGTAGGTGCTGTTATTGTCCCTATTTTACAGTTAAGGAAACTGAGGCAATCAGATTTTTTAAAGTGACTTTCCACACAGCTAATAAGTGTCTGAGACCACTTTTGAACTCAGGTCTTCCTAGGACTCTATCCACTGTGCCACCTACCTCTACTCTTTCCTAAGATTAAACTTTTGTTCAGCATCCTTAATCCTTTTTCCAAAACCTTGTTCCAGAAATCATTTTCTCTCTTTCTTGTTCTACTGGCTACTTTCCATCTTCTTACAAATTGCCAATCCTAAAGTTTTCCCTTTGCCATCCTGCTCCATTCAGCCACTATCTAATTTTTCTCCTCTTTATAAACAGTATACTTCTTGAAAAGGTTGTCCATAATCAGTGTTTCTGGTTTCTCACTTCCCAACATTTTTCTTAATCCTTTAGAGTCTGACATATGCCCTTCACCCATTTACTGTAAAAATGATCTTGTTCAGATCATGCAGTCATGCCTGACTCTTCGTGATGCTGTGGACCATAGCTTGCCAGGCTCAGAAGAGCCTGTGTTAGGCACCTTCTGACCTGAGGGTCTCATCTGCCTTAGTCATATCTTTTAACATTTTTAGTACTGTCCATGGGATTTTCTTGGCAAAGATAGTGGGAACTGTTTTCCATTTTCTTCTCCAGTGGATCATCTTTTGTCAGAACTCTCCATTATGACCAGTCTATCTTGGGCAACCCCACGTAACTCATAGTTTTGTTGAATTGGGCAAGCCCCTCCACTGTGGTAAGGCAGTGATCCAGGAGGGGGAAAGTAATCTACTCATAACCAAGTAAAATAATCTTTTTTTTCAGTTTTCACCTATCTTGAGTTCTCTATAAAATTTGATTCTCTTGACCACTTCTTCTGGATTCTCTTTTCTTGAGGTCAGAAACAAATGCTCTTTTTGTTTTTCTCTTCCAACAATTTATTTTCTGTCTTCTTTTCTAGCTCTTCATCCCTTTCCCAACCCATTAAAATGTGTGCTCCCCAGTGGTCTGTCTTTGGTCTTCTTCTTTCTGAGCACTTTCTCCCTTGGCAATCTCATTTATTTTCAGGGAAGGCACTTTTAGTTTAAATTCATTTCCACTAGTGCCTCCACACAATTAACTCCCAAATCTCTCACAAACCTTGACCTTTTCCCCAAGCTCCAGACTCACATCTCTAATTGCCTGCGGAGTATCTCTACTTAGATATCCCACTGGCTCCTCAAATTCAGCACATCTCCAACCATGTTCATTCTGTTTTCCCCTCAGCTTACTTCTTCTCATCATTTCACTATTTCTTTCAGCAGCACCATCTCTCCTTCAGTGTTCTGTCTACAAAACTTTAGTGCTGGCTTTTATGTTTTCCTCTCTGTAATTTTGATATGCAATCAGTAATGAAGTCTTCTTTACTCTACTTTCATAATATATCTTCCTTCCATTCCATCTTCTCTATTCTCACTGCCACTACTCTGGTACAGGATCTTATTTCTGCTTACTTAGATTGTTCCAGTAACCTTCTTATCATATTTTCCTGACTCTACTTTCTTTCCTCTTGAACTCATTCTTCACATAACTGCAAGTCTCATCTTTCTCACATAGGGATCTAGTCATGTGCCACCTTTGCTCAAAACTCTTTGATGACTCCTAATTACTTACTGAATAAAGTTCAAACTCCTTTGCCTAATCCTCAAGCATATGTGCAATCTGAAACCACTCTATCTTTTCAGCCTTACTGCATACTACTGCCTCCCACGTACTCTCTGATCCAGCCAAAATGGACTAATTACTCTCTTTTGTGTACTTGTCCTGCTGTCCCATCCCTTTTCCTTTGTTTATACTGTCCCTTTTGCCTGGAATTTCCTCTGTCCTCCCCTTCCCCCTTCACCTCCCCCCTACTTGTTGAATTCCTGTTCATTCTTTAAAGCTCAACTCAGATGCCACTTCTTTGATTATATGGTTATTAACCTTTTTTTGTGTCATCCACCTCTCTGGGCCCCTCCTCAGAATAATATTCTTAAATGCACAAAATAAAACACATATGATTGCAAAGTAAATCAATTGTATTGAAATTATATATATACATATATATAGTGAAATACAAGTATCAGTTTTTTAAGATTTAAATTTATTTATTTATTCTTAATTTCCAACATTCATTTCCACAAGATTTTGAGTTCCAAATTTCCTCCCCCTCTTTCCTGTCCCCCCACCTTGAGATGGAATGTAATTTGATGACTCCTTCCCCTAGTCTACCCTCCCTTTTATCATCCCCACCCCTTATCCCCTTCCCCTTTCCTTTCTTAAAGGGCAAGATAGATTTCTATACCCCATTGCCTGTATATTTTATTCCCCAGTTGCATGTAAAAACAATTAACATCTGTTTTTAAAACACTGAGTTCTAAATTCTCTCCCTTCTTCCCTCTCCACCTACCCCAATTGAGAAGGTAAGCAATTCCAAATAGGTTATACATGTATAGTTATGCAAAACATCTCCATAATAGTCATGTTGTGAAAGACTAACTATATTTCCCTCCATCCTATCCTGCCCCCCAATTATTCTGTTTTCTCCCTTGAGCCTGTCCTTTTTCTAAAGTGTTTGCTTCTGACTATCCCCTTCTCCAATCTGCCTTCGTTTCTATCATCCCTCCCTCTTATTCCCTTCACTCCTACTTTCCTGTAGAGTAAGATACCCAACTGAGTGTGTATGTTATTCCCTTCTTAAGCCAAGTTCTATAAGAATGAGTTTCACTCATCCTTTTCACCTCTCCTTTTCCCCCCTCCATTGTGAAAACTTTTTCTTGCCTTTTTTATGTGAGAGAATTTACCCCTTCTATCTTTCCCTTTCTCCTTCTCTCAATATATTCCTCTCTCTTTAATTTTATTTTTTAGATGTCATCCTGTCATATTCAACTCACCCTGTGCCTGCTTGACATCCATCCATCCATCCATCCATCCATCCATCCATCCATCCATCCATCCATCTATCTATCTGCTTCAACTATCCTAACACTGAGTACTAATACTCAGTACTAATACTGAGAAAGGTCTCATGAATTACAAATATCATCTTTCCATGTAGAAATGTAAACAGTTCAACTTTAATAAGTCTCTTATGATTTCTCTTTCCTGTTTACATTTTAATGCTTCTCTTGATTCTTATATTTGAAAGTCAGATTTTCTATTCAGCTCTGATCTTTTCATCAAGAATGCTTGAAATCCTCTATTTCATTGAATTTTTCCCCAGAAGGATCAGTTTTTCTAGGTAGGTGATTCTTGGTCTTAATCCTAGCTCCTCTGACCTCTGGAATATCATATTCCAAGCCCTTCAATCCCTTAATGTAGAAGCTGCTAGAGCTTGTGTTATCCTGATTGTATTTCCATAATACTCAAATTGTTTCTTTCTGGCTGCTTGCAATACTTTGTCCTTGACCTGGGAACTCTGGAATTGGACTACAATATTCCTAGTTTTCCTTTTGGGATCTCTTTCCAGAGATCGTGGTGGAGCCTTTCAATTTCTATTTTACCCTCTGATTCTATAATATCAGGACAGTTTTCCTTAATAATTTCTTGAAAGATGATGTCTAGGCTCTTTTTTTGATCATGGCTTTCAGGTAGTCCAAAAATTATTAAATTATCTCTCCTGGATCTATTTTCCAGGTCAGTTGTTTTTCCAATGAGCTATTTCACATTGTCTTCTATTTTTTCGTTCTTTTGGCTCTATTTTATAATTTCTTCATTTCTCATAAAGTCATTAGCTTGCATTTGTTCCATTCTAATTTTGAAGGAATTATTTTCTTCAGTGAGCTTTTGAACCTCCTTTTCCATTTGACCAGTTCTGCTTTTTAAGGCTTTCTTCTCCTCATCGGCTTTTTGGACTTCTTTTGCCATTTGGGTTACTCTATTTTTCAGGGTATTTTCTTCAGTATTTTCTGAGGTCTCCTTTAGCAAACTGTTGACTAGGTTTTCATGATTTTCTTATATCACTCTCATTTCTCTTCCCAATTTTTCTCTACTTCTTTTACTTGATTTTCAAAATCCTTTTTGAGTTCCTCCATGGCCTACAACTAATTCATATTCCTCTTGTTGGCTCTTGATGTAGGAGCTTTGACTCTGCTGTCCTGGTCTGGTTGTATGCGCTGATCTTCATTGTCATCAAAGTAAGATTCTATAGTCTGACTTCTTTTATGATGTTTACTCACCTTTCCAGCCAAACATTTGACTTTCTAACTCTTTGTCAAGGTAGGATTCTGTTTCCAGTGGTGGTGGGTGTCCCAGACTTCATGGATTTTATATCAACTGCTCGATTCCCCCACTGTCTGTGGGCCCAGAGCTCCAGAAGCAGCTTAAGCCATTGCTACAGCTGCTACTGCTGCCACTGCTGCCTCCACCCCCATGGTCCTGGGGCTGGGACCCCAAGCTCCTTTTTCACTCGGGTCCCACAGTGTTTTCTCACTGACCTTTTTGGTATTTTAGGGTTGAGGAGTCTGGAAACTGCCAAAGCTGCCAGTGATTCAGTACCCTGAGACCTGCTGTGGCTGTCTGTGCTGGTGTGGCTCACGCTGGACTGCACTCCACTCCCTGCCTGGTGTGAAGGATCCTTCCTGTTGACTTTCTAGGTTTTTGGGAGCTGGGGATTTATTTCACTCTGTCATTTTGTGGTTTCTGTAGCTCTAGAATTTTGTTTAGAATCATTTTTACAGGTATTTGGAAGGCTCTAGGGAAGAGCTCAGGGAATTCCCTGCTTTTACTCTGCTATCTTGGCTCCACCCTCCAGGTATCAATTTTTTTTTAAAGCTAAGAGCTTCTGCTCTATAGACCTTTCCTAATCCCTAATATGGACCTCGCATAGAAATTATTTTTCTTTCACAGAATACAGTGTTATTAATGAAGACATCATTACAATTTATAATGAAATTTTTTTCAGTCTACAGTGTCCCAAAAGTCTTAAAGCAGTCTTAGGCTATTAAAGTTTATTTCAACTATTAAAGCTTAAACTGCACTAAGACTTTTGGGATACCCTGTACTTATTTCAAGAATTCCACAGAAGTCTGAAGTTATACAATAATAGCTCATTACATAAGCATTTTAAGATTTGCAATATTATTTCCTGACAGTATCCTTGTAAAGATAGTAGTGCATATATTATTATGCAATGAGGACACTGAACCTCAGAGGAATTAAGTGATTTGTTCAGAATCACACAAGTAATATATACTGAACCTGGGATTCCAATATATTCCTTGCATTAAATTTTGCTTGTACTTTTCATATGCACTTATGTATTATTTTTATTGTAGAGATTTACATGATATGCCCCCTTACTCTATCCCAAAAAGAATTGAATAATGAATCAATGACAGTGTAGAGGCAATTCTTTGGTTGTGCCCTCAGGTTTTATCCTCGGAAATGCTTTGTTCAACTTTTTTTATTAACTACTCAGATGATAACCTAATAATCAAATTTGCATTGTTTAAAAACTATACTTATATTGTAGGTGAAAACTCTCCCTTGCCCTGTAATGGCCATACATTGCTAGAGGTATAGTTGCTATGACTTTTTGATATATGTTTAAAATGAGTGAAATATGTAAACATTCTATCTTTACCCAAAGCTGCTTGAAATAAGTGATACTATATACTATAGTATATACTATATACTATACTCCCCCCCAATACAATATAAATGTGTATATTTTTCCAAAGTCAATTGCTAACTTCTAGCATTTTAGCATCAAGGGATTCCTCTTAAGTAGAAGCCACTTGTGTCTGACTCCTGCCTCTACTCTTGAGGGTGAACCCACAGTGAACCCCAGTTTCCAGTGCCCTCCCCACTTTGTTTGCCTTAGATTTATTATCTGTATATTAATGTGTGATTACATCTCCTCCAATAGAAAGTAAGCTCTTGAAGGTCAGGGATTATGTCCTTTATGTCTTCATATCCCCAATATCTAGTACAGTACCTAAATTTATTAAGTACTTAGTAAATGTTTATTTGTTGGTTGATTGATTATTAAGTATTCTTGAATAGAATGTACAAAATTACTTTCAGCCTAATAGTTTTTGATGGCTTTTTTAATGACCTAGCTTCTTGCTAAAAATTTCCCAGGGTACAGATGGGGTGGAGGTCATTAGATATTCTCCTGCAGAGGAATTCTTCCACCTGCAACATAATATGTTGGAAGGCAGAATGAAGATTCAGAAAAATTTCAACAAGCTAGAAAAATGAGCTGAAATTAAGGTGAAATTTACAAAGACCAAATGTATAGCCATGCATTTAAAATTAAAAAAACTAACCATATTAGTGTGAGGGAAGAAAACTTATTTAGCAGTAGTTCAAGTTATAAAGACTTAGAGACTTTAAGGGAATATAATGAAAATATTAGTTAATTGTGTGATGTACCTTCCCTCAAATCTAATTTGATCTTATAACATTAATAGAAGTTTAGTAACCAGAATGTGAGATATTATGGGTGTAGGGCATCAGTGCTTTCTTTCTCATCCCCCATCTTCCCCAAGTTTTATATATCAGGCAGTATCAATATATTGTGAGTTCAGGCAGTAAATTGTGATGCAAATGCCTTGAAAACCAAGCTACACTCATATTAACACTTCCCCAAACATTCTGACCTCCCAGTTCCACAATATATTCATTTCCTATAACCAACCCATGGAAGCTACCACAGCTACACAAAGAGATGGTCATACCTTTGATCTTAGCTCCAACAAGTATTCCACTTCTAACTTCACGAATGCTGGAATTCCTTTTGTAATAAGTCATAATAAAAGATCAAGATCTTTTATCATTTTGCCTTTCCCTCTGCCTTACAACCTGTAGCCGTTTCTTGATCTTTACCATGAATGACCTCCAATTATTTCACCCTTCTTTCCTAGGCTGTCACCCTTGTACTAGTTATACTCAGCTCCTCTCTTTATCTTGATCCCTTGATGAACCAATTCCAATTTACACTGTATTCTTCTCTTGAGTCCTTTTCCTGTCACTATTCTTGCCTTGCCAATCTTCAGCCTTAGATTATTCCTACTATACATTGCTTTTACTCCTAGTCACCTGCTGAGAACAGGGGTTTGGAGAAACCAGGAAATGGTGCCGACTGGGTCCACCACAAATTTATGTCCCATAATTTGACGGATGGCAGTCTTAACATCATGGAAAGAAAAGCGGATTACAGGAAGACAAGCTCTCCTGTGCAGTCAGTTAGCATTGAGCACAGCCTCACAGTGAATTACCATTAAATCTATCCTTCTCCCCCCAGTAAAAGAATAAGATGCATAGGCCATAGAGTCTCAATCAAGAAGATGCATAACATTTCATTAAGTCAATGTGAAAGTTTCTGATAGCTTTGCTTAGAATCTGGGGTTAAGGTCTCTAACTCAGAAAGGAATATATGAACTCACATATCAGGGAAGTACAAGGTGGGGGCACTAGGCACTGAAAAAAAGATCAGTCAGGTCTATGAATTCCACAATAGAACCATATGCCAAAAAGGGTTCAACCCTTGAGGTTCATGAGCCACCAAAGATTCTGGGTGGGGAATGGTGTCTGAATTTCTGAGAGATAGATGAGCAACTCTGTCACTCTCCTGTCTCTTAGTTATTTATAGTCTCATGGCTATAGTGAAGGGCAAGATGGTCTAGTGGATAGAAAGCTGACCTCTGAGTCAGCAAGACCTGGAATCAAGTAACACCTCTGACACTGTCTGTGTAACCCCAAATAAGTCATTTAACCTTTCAGTTGTTCAGTCATGTCCAACTCTTCATGACCCCATTTGGGGTTTTCTTGGCAAAGATACTAAAGTGGTTTGCCATTTCTTTCTCCAGCTTCTCAGTACCTCAGACAAATATCTAAGGCTATAAATTGCAGAGCAGGTGCTATTCTACATTAGTTGGGGCAGTTTCCTCACAGGTAGTTCTCCCCAAGGAAATCATAGGTTCCCAGGTCTGAACCCTCTACCCTTTCCTTGCTCTCCCCCACTCTGTGCCTTTCCACTTCTGGGCACTGCTGGGGCATCATCTCAGGTGTTGATAGATGGCAATGATCTCGCAGTCTTCTGCAACAACCAAGTGATATCTAGAGGAACAGACGTGGTTCCACAGAAAGAGGAAGCCTGGATTCAAATCTGACTACAATGAGTCTTATGCTAGCTCTGTGACTATGAGCAAATTTAGCTTCCTCATGAAATAAACTTTTAACAGTTAATAGCAATAATAATAAGAGCTAGCATTTACATAATGACTTAACATTTGCAAAGCACTTTACAAACATCCTATTTATGTCTCACAACCACAATAGGTAGATGCTATTATTATCTTCATTTACAGATGAGGAAACTGAAACAGGTTAAATAATTTCCCCAGTATCACACAGGTAGTCAGTATCTGAGGCCACATTTGAACTCTGGTCTTCCTGACTCCAGGTCCAGAACTCTAGCCACTGGTACTTGTGCTACGTGCTACCTAGTTGCTCTCACTGTCTACTTCACTGTATTGTTATAAGTAAAGTGTTTCGTACCCCTTGAAGTGCTATTATAAACATGACCTGTAATTACTGAGTTCAGTTGATAGCACTTCTTTTTGGGAGGGGCTTTGACAAGATGCTCTACTGAAGTCATGGCTACCCATGACTTGGAGGTGAGTTTGGATTCTTGGCAACTATGTCAACAGCACACAAGTTCTAACAAATTCTCCCAAATGATAGACTATGTTTACTATCTGAGGACTAGCCAAAGAGAGTTTGAAGAGGCTTATCCCTAGGAGGATGGCCACTCGGAGATGATTTTTTTTTATTGCAGCAACCCACAAAATAGACAAAAACACAAAATAGTTTTCATTCCTGACCATTTCTTTTCTGTAGCAAGGGTGGAGGAATGCCAGAAGGGAATCAGAGCATTCCAAGAATTATATAAGTCTTAGACCATCTACTATTAGTAATAGAACTATTGGGTTCTGCCATCTTTTTTCTAATGACCAATAATTTGATACACTACTGGTGAAAATGAACCATATCTATCTTGACATTCTCCCCCAAAATGCAAATCTAAGATAAAAAAAGTTGCATTGAATGGAAGGAAGGCCTATAATTTCTACTCAGAGAGGAAAAAAAGGGAATAGAGGAATTGCTTTCATTGTGCAACAAAGGGAAACAAAAATTAGGTCATCTTTACTTGAAGTGCTTATTATGAGTATAAGCAAACAGAATACCATGAAGATAATGGCAACTTATATTGAAAATATTTTGCATCATAGTATGAAGACCTGTAGAAATTATTTAGAAAACTAGGTAAGCTCCTCCACAACAATTCAACGCATCATTGGTATGCAATGCCTTTGTGTGTAAATGAACACAAGAAGAACAGTAAAAATTTTGTTGGAAAATATGGGTCAGAATCAAGAGATGAAAAAGCCCAAAGATTTGTATAAACTATTTAGAACCTACAAAATTCTACATCAGGAAAACTTTCCCTTATAAGAGAGATACAATGTGCTAGATTGTTGAACACTGATCAGCATCATAAAAACAATTTACTAAAATTTGAACAGACAGGATGTAACTCGAGTTGCAGTTATTTTTTGAACCAGCTGACTGTATGCAATCAGATCTCAATTATGAGAGCAAAAGTAAAAACAAACACCAAAAAGAAGAAAGGGTAAATATGAAAAGAAGACATTTAATGCAATTATTGTAGCTTCATCCTGACCTGTTCAAATGAACTGGTAACTCCAAAAAATGGGAAATGAACAAAAGAAAACATTGGCCATGACTATCTGACAATCAATGTTTCTTAGTGTATTTTAAATACCACAAAATAGTTACTCTGAATAGAAGTCAGAAACATCAAGTTTTAAAAATGTAATCTCGTTGCCAAGTGGAGGTATACGGAAACCAAGGTCAACACTGGTTTAAGGTACAAGTTCGTTTGCAAAACATTAAGGAGGAGAATAAAGGAGTATTATGAGGAAATCAACTCACTTCATACTCTGATGGATCTGTGATCTCAGCAGTATGGATATTCTTACAATACAGATCATACCTCATCTGTGCCTGTCCTCCTGTGAAACTTTTATCCATGCCCTTCTATATAGTTATTATAATGGAATATTGGGAGTAAGAAGTAGGGATGATGCCTACCTAATGTACCCAGGGATTTGCTCTGTATCTCTTAATATTTCATGTTTAACAATAAGCAGATCAACTATCTGTCAGTTATTCCTAGGTGACTGGACCATCTGTTGTTCTGTCTCTGATAACATCCTTTATGCTTCTTTTCTTATGCAGTTCATTGTAATATATTATAGACCCATTGGTCTTTGGCAGATTCTCAACTTAGATAGTTCTGAGATTGTGGTACTATATGACTTGCAGTAATACAACACAAATGGAAGAATGTTTGTGTTAAAAAAGGTGGACCTTTATTTTAGGGTCATCACAATGTAATAACCTAAAAAAAATTTCTCCTACTCCCTCCTTTACATTTGACTCTGGGCTCAACCTATTGTCAATTTTCAGTATTTGTCCAAGATATTTGTGCTGATGGAGCAGCTTTGTGAGATTTTTCTTTCAATAAAATGCTATATTCTGGACAGTGGGCATTCTTTGTCCATTTAGTTTTTTACATGAGGCCAAACTGAGTTTTATGGGCCTTATCTAGGAGACTACAATTTTCTGGAAATTAATATAATCATCACAATGCCATCTACAAACAGGAACATTTGAAAGATCAACTTCACTCTTCCTTACCATTAGGCAAGACTTTTCCATGTAAATTCTCTAGATATTTTCATAATAATAGCAAACATATCTCTCTGATTTATGCCTCATGTGATATATCTATAATCCTAAAATCATAGATTTAGCATTAGAAGGAACCCATCTAATCTATCTATCCACTCTCCCATTTTACAAATGAGTAAACTGAATCCCAGGGAGGTTAGTGAGTTAATTAGATGTCCCAAGTTCCAGGGAGGTTTAATGAATAAGTTAGTGGTCCCAGAAGTACTAAGCATGAGAGGTAAGTTTTTACGCAAGTCCTCTGAAAACAGAGCCACTATCCTTTCCACTTTACTATGTAGTTAATTGTCGATTATATAAAGTTATTTTCATTATCTCTTTGAAGAAATGTATGTGTAAGATTTTGATATCTATAGCTATATATATATAAAATACATTTAAGCAAGGTTTCGCTCCATTGAATCAAATGCTTTTAAAAAATAATCAATAAACATTAAGTACAGTGAGATTTTGTAGAATCTATATATTTTAGTCAGTAGTGTGACAATAAAGATGTGGTATGTTATATAGAACAGTGGTCCAGAGATTCCTTTCAGAGGCTCCATGCAGTCAAAACTTTTCAGAATAATACTAAGCCATTTTAATTTCTATATGATAAATGTTAGTAGGTATAACCCACATAAACAAAAGCTCTTTGGGGGGGATCTCAATAGTTTTTAAGATTGTAAAAGGTTCTTAAGACCAAAAAAGTTTAAACAACTGCTATAGAATATTATTTGAGAAAGTCTTCCTACACTCTTCTCAAATGTTTTGTCAAAAATATTTTCAATGAGTGTGTGGATTGTTCTGAAAATTTTTTAGGAGAGATGGAAAATGTAGTCTATGGGTTGACAATTATTATGTATATTGTTTTATCTGATTACATTGCTATTCTCTTGGTGACTTGTTTGGATGATGATAAAATTTAAATTTTTTTCCCAAGACTTTGGTATTATGTTCCCTTTGCCTTTCCTACCCTGTTGGACCTCACCATTGTTTCCAGTACCCAACCATCCAGGTCTTTCCTAGGCCATCAGTCTTGGGCTAGCTATACTCTCCTCCCTTTCCTTCCTTGGCTCTTTGATAAACCAGTTCAACTTTGCACTCTGTTGAGTCACTTGCCTCCTTATCCTATTACTCTTCTTGTCATAATAAGCCCTAGCCTTGACTTCCCATCATCCCGCCTTTACACCTATTCAGGTATTACCTAATAGAGTTTCAAAAACCCAGGGAATTGTGCTGAATGGATGCATTGCAAATTTATGTTCCATAATCTTCACTGAGCCTTCACTACACCAAGGCAATCCCTTTTCAGCTCCATAATTATTTCATTATGCCTCTCACCATAGTGGCTTTTCTAAACTTTTCATCTCCCTTCAAATATCCCACAGTTTCTCCAGCTACTCTCTCTCCTGAGAACCTTGCCTCCTATTTCACTGAAAAAATTGAGGCCATTTATTATGACCTCCCTCTACTCCACTCCATCTCACATCATACAGATGCCTTCCCCTGCTATCCCTTCCTTAATTCGTTCTCAAATAAAGAGCTGGCCCTTCTTCTTGCTAAAGTAAACCCCTCTCCCTGACTAAGTGTCCCTATGCCATGCTATCATCCCCACTCTCCCACTTACCTTCAGTTTCTCCCCATCTACTGACTGCTTCTCTGCAGCCTACAAACATGTTTACATCTATCGCTTTTCAAAATGCCCATTTGATCCTTCCAGTCCCACTAGCTGTCATCCTATATTTCTCCTCCCTTTTGTGGCCAAAGTCCTTAAGTGGTCTGCAAAGAGTGCCTTCCTTTCCTCTCTCTTCCTAACTCCCTATAGTCTAGCTGACAACTTCGTCATTAAATTGAAACTACTCTTTCCAAAGTGAGCGATGATCTCTTTAAAAACAAAGCTTTATTGATATGTTTTGTTTCTTTTACGTTAACCATTATCTTCCCAGAGACCTAACCTCTATAACCAATAAATCTTTTTTAAGACAAAAAAAAAAATGAAAGGGGGAAAAATCAGCAAGACTTATTGATATATATATTGATATATAAGTGCAATGTGCAATGTTTGTAGACTTTTCACTGTTGCAGAGAGGTGGGTTCGAATTTCTTCTCATATCTCCTCTTCGAGCCTTGTTTGTTCTTTATAATTTTGAAACATTTGCTTTTGATTGTTTCTTTGTGTCGTTGTTTCTGGTTACATTGTTGCATTCATTGTGTATATTGTTTTCATAGCTCTGCTTCTCCACTCTGCACCAGCTCTGGTAGATCTTTCCATGCTTCTCTACAATTACCACATTGGTTATTTCTTACAGCACGGTAATATTCCAATACATTCATGTACCACAATTTGTTTCACCATTCCCCAATCAATGGGCATCAGAAATGCTGCTAAATAAATATTTCGGTGCATATAGAAACCTTCTTCTTATCATTAGCCTGCTTGGGGTATAGTCTCGGGGGGAATCTCTAAGTCAAACAAAATGGGCATTTTAGCCTCTTTACTTCCATAATGCCAAGTTATTTTCCAAAATGACTGTACTTCATACAGTTTCACCAACAATGCACCATTGTGACTACTTTCCCACAATACCTCTACATTGACTATTCCCCATCTTTTGTCATCTTTGCCAATTTTCTGGCTAAAGTGTACAAGCTTAGGGTCATTTTGATTTGCATTTCTCTCATTATTAATTATTTGAACATTCATGTGGTTGTTTGCAATTTTTTCTTTTGAGAACTGTTCACCTTCTTTAATTACTTATCTACTGCAGAAGAGATTTTGACTTGTTGATTTTCTCTTTTACTATGTTGGATAGAAAACCTTTATCAGAGAAATTTGAAACAAAGATTTTTTCCCCTATTCTACCACTCTGAGAGTACATAAAAATATGCAATATATTTTAAGGTGTTGATTTAAGCTGAATTTCTTCTGCACTGTGTTCCAGTTTTCCCAGAAGCTTTTATCAAATAATCATTGGGTTACTTGGTTACTTAACCTATTCACAGTCAAAATACTGAGCTAGGTTCATATTTTCCTCCATAACTCTAATTTTTTTTTTTGCAAATTAGAATTTTTCTCTCTTTTTCTAGAAAAGCAATACTGCATTTCTTCAATTTATTTTAAATGAATGTGTTTTATTTCTGCTGTTTTCCCACCATCTCTCTCTTTCACTAACTCTTAAGATTTACCCATCTAATCCCAGTTTATTATGCTTTTCTCTAGTTTTGGAGTTTTGCTTGTTAGTTCCTTTTCCTTTCTTGTGATTTTTATCTAGTGATTTTCTCCTCTTTTTTCTTTTCTCAGTGAAGTGGACCAATAAAATTCTCCTTTTTATATTCCCCTTTAACCTATTTTGTTTATTAGTTTTTAAAATTTTATTTCCTGTGCCTCATTCTGGAAAGGACTTCATTCCTCCATTCTCTTCATTATTTATCTCCCTTTCTACCTGTTCTAAACTTTTATTCTTTGATTCATGGCTTTTATACTTATCTAGACCTTTAGTCTATGTATTCCTCATTGAATGAAGGCTTATAAGGTACTGTCATCCTGGGATCTTTGGTAATTTCACATGCCTCCCTCTCCCCATTTCCCCCTATTGCTCATTTTTTTTTTTGACTCCTTCCACTTTGACGGCAGTTTTCTTGGGGGTTGGATCTTAAAGTGCTCAGCTTCCTCTCCTACTGGGTAATTCATAGTTCACTAGACTTAGTTTTTGCCCCAGGTGACTTTTGAGGGAACAAAGCTCATACCAATTGTATTCTCTTTCTCTCAGGAGTATTGGACTACCCATATCACCATGCACACATGTCCTGCTTCCTTTTCGCTCTGATCCTCTATGCTGTCCAAGCTCTGCTTTGTCACAGAGTGCTGCCTCACTGCTATCACAGCTTGAGCAAATTTGTGCAGTTTGGATCTCTGCAGCACTGGAAAGAGGGTATAGGTTGGAGTATGGAATTAAGTTCTGTTGTAAACAATGTAAGTATGTTTGTGTAGCCCTGCTGACTGGAATGTGTTGGATGGTGAAGGAAGAGGTGCTGAGTGAGAGTGCATCAGGTGCTAGAGATTAATCATGTCTGCTATTAGTTCATTGGTTTTTTACCTTGTTTTGATCCTTGGTGTCTTAGCTGTGGAGACAGCTAAAATTACTTTCTCTCTAGTGCAGTGGTGTCAGATTCAAACAGAAAGGAGCCCTCTGTGCACACTTTAATTGTTGTTGTTGTTCAGTTGTTTTCAGTCATGGCCAACTCTTTATAATCCCATAGCTACTGCAGTGGTTTGCCATTTTCTTCTCCAGTTCATTTTACGGATAAGGAAACTGAAGCAAACAGGGGTAAGTGACTAGCCCCGGGTCACACAGATAGTGAGTGTCTGAGGCCAGATTTGAGTTCAGGAAGATGAATCTTCCTGACTCTAGGCCTGACACTCTATCTACTGTGCCACCCATATTCACTTAGAAAACCACAAATTAGTATCTATATTGTATTGCATTTTTATCTTGTTAAACATTTCCTAACATCATTAAAATTTAATAAATTAACATTTGTCAGATTTTTTCTGTTTTATTTGATCTCATCACTTCCATGGATTCAGTTATCATTTTTATCCAGGTGATTCTCAGATCTGTTTTACTAGTCCATTTGGTTGGTTTTCCTGCCTCAAGTCTCTCTCTATTCTAGTTCATCCACCAATGAACTATCAAAATTATATTACTGAAATTCAGGTCTCATCATGCCCCATCCAACTTTCTCCTGCCACCTCCCATTTCTCAGTCAATAAGCCTCAATATTTCTCTATTGCCTCTAGGATAAAATACAAAACCCTCTTTTTGGCCTTTAAAACCTTTAATAATCTGGACTGTTCCTAACTTTCCAATTTTCTTATCTCTTATTCCCCTCAACTCACTCTATAATCCAGTGACTCTGGTCTTCTTGCTGTTTCTTATATAAGACATTCTGTCTCATGACTCTGGACTCTGAGCGTTTTCACTAGTTATCAGCCATGCTTGGAAGACTCTCCCTCCTCATCTCCACCTCCTGATTTTCATGACTTCTTTCAAGACTCAGCTAAAATCCCATCTTCTGTAATAATCCTTTCCCTGTCTTTCTTTAATGCCAGTGTCTTTCCTTTGAGATTATCTCCAATGTAACCTGTATATGTCTTGTCTGCTCATAGTTGTTTCCATGTCATTTCCCCTATTAGATTGTAAGTTTTTAGAAGGCTGTAAAGTTAATGGGATATAAGATTTTCCCCACCCATTAATAGGTATCACATGAACCCTGAAGCAGAACCAATTAGGTTCTGGGCCACAGGGATTCCCACACCTTCCTAAGTAAGTGCTGATTTCCAAGCTTCTCAGCACTAAGTCTCTGATTGAAACAATGTATATTGCGTTGCTTGGAGGGAAAGGTGTAGGTGGAGAGTGAAACAAGAGGCTGAGGGAGAAACAACAGGGTGAGACAAGAACTTGCCTAGGGGAACTTGCTCTCAGGGAGGCTTAACAGAGAGAAATGTCATGTTCTCTGGATTGGGGATGAGTACCTTCTGCTATCCTAATAGCAATGTTCCAAATAAATATTTTGGTTTTGTCTTGGAGGAGGAGAGTTCATTATATTTTGTGAACACACCCTGGGAATATGTATGCATATTCACAACACCTGATATGGATGTCACATTGGTGTTACAAAATCAAGCAGTATTTTGGCTTTTTTTTGTATCCCCAGAATTTGCCCAGCACCTGACACAAAGTAGGGACATGTTGCTGACTTGATTCTACTAGTCAATGTTTGGTACTACTTGGATACAGTCTCCTCTGCTTTTTGCTTGCTGCTTAGCTCAAATCCTTGGCTCAAATACTGCTATGCTTTTGCAGAAAGAGCAGGAACCCTCCCTAGGACTTGTGGAAAGAAGGAAAAAACCATATTTCAAGCCCCTACAATATAGCAGGTATGAATGCTAACTGCTTAACAAATATCTCATTCAATCCTCACAACAAACTTGGGAGGTAGGTGTTATTATTATTTTCTCATTTAAAGTTCAGGAAACAGAGGCTAAGTGACTTGCCCAAGGTCACACAGCTGTGTCTGAGGTCAGATCTAATGCTTATACAGAGTGCTGTCCCCTCCATGAGATATTTCAACTTAACTTATGGTTACTGTCCAATATACTTTTCAGATTTGTATCTCTATAGGCTTGACCATAAACCAGGTAACAGCCATTTTCACTATAGTCACCAAACTGCTTTAGAGCTTGGAATTCCCTGCTTTTAAAACTCTACGTCTTTTCTGTTCATCCATATATATATATATGAACTGATAAAGAAATGTGTAAAGGTACTATATACAGGCCTTCACAGTTTCACACCTCTTGTAATAATGGCTAGGATTTATATAGCTTTAAGATTTGTAAAATGCTTTACATATGTTACCTCATTTGATCCACATATCAACTCTATGAGGTATATGCCATTATTGTCCCCATTTTACAACTTTGGAAACTGAACCTGAGTCAGGTTAAGTGAAAAGGCAAATCTGAAAGATTCTTTGCCCCACACTCTTATATTAGAATACAGACACAGTGGTTTCACCCTCCTTGATGTTGAATAGAGTTTGGTATAAAAATCTCTACAGATTTCTTCCACATATCTTGTTTGTGTTTCTCCTTCTAGTTTAGTCCTCAAGAACTCTTTGAATGACTTTGTTTAGTTGAGGTGCTAGCCACTTTCTATGAAATTATTTTCTTTCCACAGTTTCTTGCTATTTTATAAGGCAATAATGCTCATAATCATCAAACATAATTTTCTATAAGACTTTAAAACAAATTTATATTTTAAACCAGTGGAACCTTTGGCTACCATATCTCTTCTCTTGGCCAATGGATGAAATGTTTGCTGGTTAAAGTGGTTTCTAGGCTGTTTTGTTCTCCTTCTAATAGCAATTAATTTACATCTGCTCAACTTCGTTAGAAAAATGTGATAGTCTGTGTCAGCATATGAGCTTTGATCTACTTCTCAATTTCCAGCACTCAATAAGCATTAGATTATTTAAATGTCAGTTTGGAATTGCCTCATTTGTATACCACTGTGTGCCATATACTTTGATTTTTAATCTTCTGATTTGACATTGGTTTTCATTTTTATTCCAACAAGTCAGTGGTCTGACTAAAACAGATGAGTCAGATTTGAATACCACATCAGTAATTAATTGATTTCCTTCTATTTAAATATAATCTATTTAAAATAAGTTGAAAATAATTTTTGTGGTAGTCTTTTTTAAAATAGTTATCATGTAATACAACATGACCATATATCCCATCAAATAATATTTATTTATTTTTTGAAATTATTTTATTTGTTTTCAATGTTCTACAATCACTTCCATATATCTTAGATTTTTTCCCTCCTTCACTCCCTTCCTGTCTACCTCCTCACTCCTTCCCCAAGACAGCATATAATTTTATATAGATTCTATAAATACATTTCTATTAAATACATTTGCACCTTAGTCCTCTTGCATAGAAGAATTAAAATGAATGGGAGAAATAATAAAGCAAACCAAAACATAATACAAAAGAAAATTATCTGCTTCATTCTGCAATTGAATTCCATGATTCTTTCCCTGTATGTGGAAGGCATTTTGCCTTAAGAGACTTTTGGGAATTGTTTAAGTCCTTGCATTTCAATGAAGTTCCAAGTCTACCAGAAAAATTCCTCTTACGCTGTGGTTGTTGCTGTATACAAAGTTCTCCTGGTTCTGCTCCTTTCACTCAGCATCAGTTCATTTAAGTCCTTCCTGGCCTCTCTAAAGTCTTCCTGTTCATCATTTCTTATAGCACAATAGTATTCCATTACATTCATATACCACAATTTATTCAGCCATTCCTCAATTGATGGACATGCCCTTGATTTCCAGTTTTTGGCTACCACAAAGGGAGCTGCTATAAATATTTTTGTACATGTGGGACCCTTTCCCATTTTTATGATCTCTTGAGGATACAGTCCTAGAAGCGGTATTGCTGGGTCAAAGGGTATGCACATTTTTGTAGCCCTTTGGATATAGTTCCAAATTGCTCTCCAGAACGGTTGGATCAGCACACAACAATGAATTAGTGTTCCAACTCTCCCACATCTTCTCTAGCATTTATTATTTTCCTGTTCTGTCATGTTTGCCAATCTGATAGGTGTGATGTGGTGTCTCAGAGTTGTTTTGATTTGTATCTCTCTAATCAATAGTGATTTAGAGCATTTTTTTCATATGACTATAGATAGCTTTAATTTCTTCCTCTGAAAACTGCCTGTTCATATCCTTTGACCATTTATCAGTTGGGGAATGACTTGTATTCTTGTACATTTGTCTCAGTTCCCTATATATTTTAGAAATGAGACCTTTATCTCAGACACTAGTTGCAAAAATTCTTTCCCAGTTTTCTGCTTCCCTGCTAATCTTGGTTGCATTGGGTTTGGTTGTGCAAAAACTTTTCAGGTTAATGTAATCAAAATTATTCATTTTGCACTTCATAATGCTTTCTATCTGTTGTTTAGTCAAAAATTTTTCCCTTCACCATAAATCTGATACACTTCCTTGCTCCATTAATTTGTTTGTAGTACCAATCTTTATACCTAGATCATGTACTCATTTGGACTTTATTCTTGTGTACAGTGTTAGGCATTGGGCTATGCCTAGTTTCTGCCACACTGTTACCTAGTTTTCCCAGCAATTTTTGTCAAAAAGTGAGTTTTTATCCCAAAACCTGGGGTCCTTGGGTTTATCAAACAATAGACATGAAATTATATTTATTGTTATTTTTGGATACAAAATCAAACAAACTCTTAACTCCTTTATTTACCTCTTCAAGGAAAACCTGTGGTTCATTTTTCCATTTAGTTGAAACTTCACGAAATAGAAAAAAAATTGAAAAAAATGAGCCTGCAGAGACCTTGGCATGAAACCCAGCTAAATCATAGTGTCTTAATATCGCTTGCAGATAAAGCCAGATGGAGAACAAATAACAAAGGAGAAGTGGACTAGAATAGTTAATTTTTTTCTTTTTAAGGGTAGCTTCTTTCTAAAAGTTTTATTGATTATTTTTAACCACAATAATTTCCCAATATTCCTCTTTCCCTTTGAATCATCACTTACAATAAAATAAAATGTTTAAATCATGCTGATCAAGAAAACAATTAAATTTGAGGATGTATGTAATATTCTATGCCCTTAATGCCTCTGAGGAGAGAGGAGTGTTTTGCTATTTACTCTCCAGGACTAATTTGGTCATTTCAATTAATCTGACTTCAGCTACATTTTAGTGTTATCATTTACATTATTGTAGTAATTGTGTATATTGCTCCCATGATTCTGTTTTTTTCTACCTGACATTAATTCACAGAATTTTTTCTGTGTCTTTCTGAGCTATTCATATTTATCATTGATTATGACAAACTCCAGTTGCATTATAGTCACTAACCATTATTTTTTTTTTTTTTATGTTCCTCAATCCATGGGCAACTACTTTTTTTCTAGTATTTTGCTACTATAAACAGTACTAATATGAATATTTTGCTGTACATAAGACCTTTCTTTTTATCTTTGAATTCCTAGGAACATATGCCCAGTGGTGTTATGAACAATTTAAGGCCTTTCCTTAGATAATCCTAAACTGTTTTCCAGAAAACTTGGACCAATTCACAGTTCCACCAATAGTGTATTAGTATGTTTGGTTTCCCACAGATCCTTCAACATTCATTATTTTCATCTTTTTATTTTTTTGCATATTTTATAGGTATGAAATGAAGTCTCAGAAATGTTTGAATTGGTTTGAATTGAATTCTTATTAGTGAATTGAATTGAATTATTAATGATTGAGAACATTTAAAAATATGATTGTTGATAATTTGCATTCTTTTGAAAAATGTTCTTATCTTTTGACAACTTATCTATCATGGAATGACTTTTAATCATATATGTTTCAATTTTCTTTATATTTTGGATTTCAGACTTAGCGATTACATTTAAAATTTTTTTTGATGCAAAGATTCTTTTTCCTATTTGATAGTTTCTTTCTTAGACTATTTGCATAAGTTTTGTTGGTGTAAAAGTTTTAAATTTTATATAACAAAAATTGTCTTTTATGAGTTTTCCTCAACCTTAGATCTAAAAGGTTCCTCACATTCTTCTCTAATCTTTTTTTTCATTATGATGTGAACTTTTAAATTTTGGTTCCTTATCCATTGGAAGCATATTATGGTAAATGTATTAAATGGCAATCTAAACCTATTTTCTGCCAAAGTGCTTTCCAGTTTTCTTGAGTTTCTGAAAAATGGACTAGCCTTCCCTAATAGTTTATGATTTTAAATTTGACTCCCACTAAGCTACTATTTTTCTGCATCGATTGCCTAGTTTAATCTTCTGATTTATTTTTTAATTTTTTAAAATCAGTTTCAAATAGTTCTGATGATTACTGCTTTATAATATTGTTTAAGATCAGACAGCAAGATGATGCAGTGGAGAGTTTTGGACCTGGACTTAAGAAGACTAGAATTCAGATACGACCTCAGACACTTCCTAGCTATGTGACTTTAGGCAAGTCACTTAACCTTACATTCATAGTTGAACTATTCTTAGGCCATCGCCCCCCTCATCTATCTTTGTTCCAGGTTAAAAAAAAGTTTCTACCTATGTCCTTGCTTTTAAAACATTTATTTAAAACTATATTTTTAGGTTAATCTCACTCCCTTTCACCACTTTAGCCAAAATGGCTTACTTTTTATTCTCTGATTTTGCTATATCATCTTCCATCTTCCTTTTCATAGCCTGTCCCTCACATTTGGATTGCATTTATTCTTCCTCTTTACCTTTTAGAATATCAAGCTTTATTCAAGCCTTACCTAAAATGCTTCCACCAAAATGACCCTTTGATCCTCTTACCTGTCAGAGGGAAAGTTCTCACTTTTCCTTTTCCTAAACCTCTTTTACAAATGTTTTTTAGAAGAGGTTTAGGAAAGGCAAAGTTGTGGTTCCCATCCCCCTTTCCTCCCTTTCCCTACTATGCATGGATTTTTTCCATTAGTGCTACCACCTTTTGTGAGACAGTATTCCACAATGGTTTGTGTTGTGAGAAAAACGGTTGAAAGAAAGAAAAGAGGGTAGTAATTGCAAATTGTTTTAAGCTAAGTCTGGGAAATGAAATTTGAAATGGGGGAAAACAGAAGGTGAACTTTGTTAGAGTGAACAATAATTTGACTACATTTCTTTCTCTGGAGTTCCAAATAATGAATATTGATGCCAATTGTCTTGAGTGAGCACATGGGCAGAAAGTAACATTTTCTTTTTTCACACTTTGAGAGCAATTTATTTTATAAATTTTATAGAAATGGTACCTTAGTTTATATATGTTATAGCAGATCCTTTCAGGTTAATTAGCTATTCATCAGTAGGGGTAGCTATTAGGTATTCATCAGTAGCTCTTTCTAGCCCTCTATGCCATCAACATCAGGAGGCTATACAGTGAATCAAGTATTTGAAGTCAGAAGACTTGGGTTCAAATTCTACTCCTATTACTTATGACCTGAATGATCTTAGGTGAGTAGATTAAGCTCCCTGGACCTCAGTTTTTTAGATAACCTCAAAGATGATTTTAGCTCTAAAATTATAAGATTGGTCAGTAAATAAACATTTATTAAACGCCCACTCTGTTGGTGGCATTGTACTAGGCATTGAGATAAAAGGCAAAAATTACAAAAGAAATACAGTTTCTGAACTCAAAAAAATTCTATCAAGGGAAATAACATGTGTACATATATTAGTAAATATAAGGTGATGGGTGCAGTTGTTTTGGACACTCCAGATCAACTGATTTTCTCTTCCAGTTTAGATGATAGTAAATAAATATGATAGAGTTGTTAAGGTTTTCAATGAAGTATATAGGTAGGCTTATTACCTTTATTAGAAACCCTCATTAGAAAGTGTGAAATCTTTAAGCTTGATGGAATGAGTAGGGGAGATTACCATCGGATGACTGAAGATCAGCCATCCTAGGTGACCTCTAAAAAACTACCTTACCAGCTCTGGAGACAAGGCAATTAGCAACTTCAAGGAGTACAATATATGGTGGACTAGAGGAGAGCCAGCTATGACAGAAGAATGCAACTCTTCAGAGGAGATTACCCTTTGCTTTTCTTTTTGTGCCTGTACCAAAGGCCAGTGATGGTTGGGATGTAGGAGGCGGTGCAGAATTTCTCTCTTCCCCTCCCCCGATCAACCATGACATCTTGTCTTTGAACTGCTCAATCAGCAGGAAGCAAAGCACTCGTCAGTTGATTATCAATGAAGGCTGACGACTATGACTCCTGGAAGCAAAGAAGAGAGTCTTCTAGGGATTCAAGGGAGAACTAGCTCTGGCAGTCACATTTGAGTTGTAGAGAAGATCAGTCCTTTAGAATACAACTAAACACCCTGACTACCAAAGACATTGTGTCCTGGGGGAACTATGTGAAGAAACTATAAGAAGAAAAAGGAAGGTGGGGACCTCCAATATGGTAGGTGTGAGTTGCCTTGGCCACATGTATTCCTATGTATGTGCCTTACTATGATTGTATTCTAAGTTTGTGCCAGCTTTCCTGCTGAGTACCCTAGGCCTGTAGTCAGGTAAACTCGTTTTTGTGAGTTAAAATCTGACCTCAGACACTTACTAGCTCTGATCCTGAGCAAGTCACTTAACCCTGTTTGACTCCATTTTTATCTATAAAATGAGCCAAAGAAGAAAATGGCAAACCTCTCCAGTATCTTTGCCAAGAAAACCCCAAATGGGGTCACAGAGTCAGAAACAACTGAACAACAACAACAGCAAACTTCATGTTTGTGGAGGAAATGTTTTATAGTTACTTTCCTATGTAATATGTCATTTTAGCAAATGTCTTTGTTGTGAGCTAATTGTGTCCTGGTTGATGATAAAAGGTAAGTGCTCCTGTGGGGGTTTCATGAGCTAAGTGCAGATTCTACCTTGCTATTCAACCTGTCCTCTGTGAGTCTGAATTAGCAGATAGCTAGAGAGGGAACATTATCACAAAACGTGAACAAAGTAAACATACACTCATCATGTGTGTATTGAAGATGGGGGGGGCAGTTGTGAGGGGGGAGATCAAGAAGGGCCTCATGTATGAGGTGGCATTTGTGCCGTGCTTTGAAGGGAGCTAGGGGATCCAAGAAGCTGATGTTAAAGAGGATTATTATGACTTTCAAGTATTCCCAAGAGTTATTTGCATACCATTCTAGCCATGGGGTATAGCCTGTAAACCAAAGACATAAAGGGAACAAAAGCAAACAAGATTTGGAGAAGAGGAAGAGAAGAGAAAAGATGAAAAATAACAGGTATATATGATGATGATGATGAAGAGAATGTCTTAAGAAATCTCCCCAGGTGCCTACACGGCTATTGATTTCTTTGAGAATAGAAGCAACTTCCTTCAGACTGGGTGCCATTTAATACACATCAGGCAGAATACTAACCCACTGAACTATGAGTAGCAAAAGTGTGTAAATGGAACCTAAGTTAACTCTTGGGAATACCTCAGTCTTATCACAGGGTCTGATCTAAGAGGGAAGTCATCCTACAATGAAATAGTAGATCCAAATGCATGGGCATAGTCGTGTGTTGCTAAGTTATAAACATTATACATTGTAAAATGAAATATAGAACTAGGGAGTCTTTAAGTTGCCTGCTAGCTCTTGTGCCCCTATGGTCCAGTGATTCTTTGATTCACAATTTTTGAAGGCTATAGAGCCAGGTCAGGATTAAAGATTTACAAATACGCTTTTTGGTTCTTGTAACACAAAGGAAATATTTCAGGAATTGTTTTAGGCATAAAAATTGCATTTTCTATGCTTCTATTATTTAATAATGGCCAAAGAGCTTATTTTTCATTGTTTAGAGAAAAATAATTTGCCCTTAGGTTAAGACCAATCATTAGGCATTTCATCTCTTGAGTTATTTTGTTGGAAAAGCACAAGGGCAATACTTAAGCAGAAAGGTTTATAGGACAACCTCTGAGGCTTCAACCATGGTAGGAAGTTTATGAAGCATGAAAAGTACTTCATGGCATACATAAAATCTCATTTTCTCCTAGTGAATAGGAAATTTCTAAGAAGTCCTGCAAAGGAATCTTTTAGTTATCATGTCCCTGTGGGAGATAATTTCACACTAGACATTTAGGGCAGGGATTTCCTAAGGTGCAGATTTCGCTATTGTTACCTCTTATCCAGCCTGCCATGATCTTATCTATGCCTATGGTCTTGATTATCATTTCCATACAGATGATTCCCAAATATATATATATATATATACACATATATACATATAATGTTAAAAAGAATATGGATGATTTTTTAAAAAGGCAACATATACTTAGTCATTTGAAAAAATCCTCAATCTAACCATGCATCAAAGATATATAAATTAAAAAAAAAAACCTTTTAGCTATCCCCTTACATGAATTAAATGGCTGAAAATATTTAAAAACAATGAAACTCATTTATGGTTGGAGAATTTCAAACTTGGAATATTTTGTAGGGCTCAGAAAGTACATAGAAAATCTATAAAAATAATCATGCTCTTTGACTTGATAATTCCATTGTTATGGCTTCTCTTTGAAAGTGTTATCAAAACAAACTAACAAAGAGTTATCTGTGCTAAGTATTAGAAGTATTGCCAAAATGAGGCACACTTTACCTCATAAGCATGTAAAGTCTAATACTAAGGTCTCATTTGTTTGGTAAAAAAAAAAGGATTAAACAAATTAAGAAAAAATTAAGAATTAATGTTAGCTCAGTGTCAGGGTCTCCTTGGAATCAAATATCCAACTTGTCTCCATTAAATTGAAGACTATTGATTTCTGATGTGATAAAGGATTTATGGTGATCCAAAGTTGTAATGTTTTATTGTTTAATCTAATTAAGACAGGTATCGTTTTGTTTACCACTGACAAGACTGAAAGAGAAACAATTCTGTCAAAATGTAATTAGCAAAATATTAATTAAAAAAACAAAAAGAAGAAGCTTACAGACCTCAACTCTTGCTGCAAAACATGTTGGACGTTGCTTGGGTCAAGGGCTATTCTGATTAAGTAGAGGGGAGCTTTGCCTATCTGTACCTCATTCCTAGTATAAATGCTTGTGTATTATTAAGTTGCTTCTGACAGATTTTGGCTAAAATGCATAATATAGATTGTTTTCTTCCACAAGTATCAATGAGATTTGGTGGGATAAAATCAGTGACTGAAATGTAACTCTGGGTGGAGATGCCTTATTAAACAGAAAGAATAGTTTAAAGGGGATAGTTGGGGTAGCATTGTATATTAAGAAATTATACTTGTAAAGAGAAATTCAGGCACCAGAGTAAGGAAACATTGCTGAGAGTATTTGGGTGAAGATCAGTGGAGCGAGAGAGAGAGGTGACTTTGTCATTGTGTTATACTGCAGACCAACTAGAAAAACAAAAGGAAATTGATGAATTTAGGAAACAGATCACAAGCCTCACTTAGAGGCATGATACATCAATGATTGGGGACTTCAGTTATCCAGATATCTGGTTAAGTTCATAGTTTGTCAAAAGCAGAGCAGCTAAGAGTTTCTTCAAATTTCCTTTCCTTTGAATTTGAAGGACTTACTCCTGCTTATGTGTAAAATTTGTTTATGAATTGAATTTTTAAATCTAATTACTATGTATCTTAGATTTTGTAGCTTTGGTTTCCCCTCATCCATGTTCCCCCCCATCCCAAACCCTATCCCCCTTCCCAGAGACTGACTTTGCATTCTTTCAAATGGTATTGCTTCTTTCAAGTTCTGGATAGTTATCTTGTATTTTTTCTTGCATTATGGTGCTCAGGTTTTTTGATTTGTCATATTCTTCTGGGAAATCTAAAACCTTAGGTTGTCTCTATTAATCTTATTTTCAAGAGCATTATGTTTTGCTTGAATAGAGAGCACATTTTCTTTTAATGTTATTGCTTTTCTCTTTTTTTTTCTTCTAGGTTATCCTTCACTTCTGTGTAATTGCCTTCCTGGTCAACCCTCTCTTTTGTTTCTGTGATGAGATTAGCCATTGAAGATACAAGTTTTTTATATTTTATTCTGCCAATTATTTCTGATGTGCAAGCCATAAATTCTGCTCTCATAATTTTCATTTCTCTTTTAAATCACTCAGGAACAGTGTGTTGTTCTTCCATGTTTTCCTCAAATTATATAGGGTCCTCTCTCTTATCTACTGAGTCAGTTCCTTTGTTTTGCAGTATTTATTCATAGATGTCTGGACTCATTTGCTATATTTGGAGGCCGCATTTCTTTCTACTGTTAATATTTTTCCTATTTATTTATTTGGTTATTCTTGAGATCTTTGTATTTTCTTTCTCCTGAGATCTTTAGATTAGTCTTCTTTTTCCTTATTTTCCCCTATTGCTCACTTTCTGACTCCCTCCTCTCTGATAGTGGTTTTCCCAGAGGCTGGATCTCAAAGTGTCTCAGTCTCCTCCCACACTAGACAATTTGTGGTTTACCATCCAAGATCTCTACTCCAAGTGACTTTTTGGGAGACAAAACTGGCCCCAGTTGGATAATGAGTTCTTTCCCTCCAGTTTGGTGGAGAATCAGACACCCCGGCCTAGCTTTCCCTACACAGTTCCTTCAGTTCCTCAGTTTCCTGGCCTGGCAGCTCAGAGTGCTACCATTCTAGTGCTATTGCAACCAGAACTGATTTCTCTCATTTTGATTTTGGGTCTTGGCCATTCTGGGAGGAGAGACATGCATCCTTCCCCTTCTTTACTATTCCTCCACTCCACCTGCAGAGATTTTTTGTGTCACAGTACATTGCCAGAGTCTGACTCAGTAAATTCCTCCAGTCTGGAGCTTGAATCTGTAGGGCATTGGAAAGAGGAGGAGGAAGACAAACTTGCATTTTGTTGCAAGCCTGAGATTAGGCTGGTACACCCTTGCTCCTGGTCATAAAGTGGTTAGGAGGGGAAGGAGTGACAAATGAGTTCAACGTAGATGTTGGCTTATTTTTGTTGTTGACCTTCTTTCAGGGTCCCATTGTCCTATATCATGGAGATAGTTGAAGTTGCTTTATCTTTGGCACATAATTGTTGTGTTGTAGAGGCTCAGAGAGGTCATGAGCATCAGGGAAAATATCCCATCCTTCATCTTCTTGGTTATATGATCCATAAGTCAACTAATAACTTCTTGAATCGCCATAATTTCATCTTTCAAAAGGTAGAACAAGATAAATTCTATTACAGGTCTGTTTCTCACTCACAGAATGGACTAGGTTATGGGGGTGAAAATGGTGGTAACCTTGAGGGAAAGTGTCCATTCACTTCTAGAGTCTGTGATGGAGGAGAGAAAGCCAGGTGTAATCTGGCATGCATCTTAGATTTTGGAAGAGCAGATTTCAAATTGTTCAAAGGAAGGATCAGTAGGATTTCATAGACTAGTATTCTGTAGGGGAACTCAATCCAATTTGGGTGGGATATGAAATTCTAGAGACACAAAGGTAATCAATTCCAAAGAGGAAGGAAAAGTAAGGTTTATCTGAAGAGGCTAATGTGGAAGCATGTGAAAATCAATGAGTCAAATCCAGGTAAGAGATGATGACTCTAAGAGCATGGCACAGTTCTAATAAAAGGAGTGACAACAGTGTTAAAAGTCATAATAAGCTGAGGCTAGTGGTGGAAGCTAAGGGCAACAAAAGATCTTTTTTTTAAAAAAAAGATATATTGGGAGGAAAGGGAAGATCAACGAAAGAATAGGAATTCTTTTTGGGATAGATGGGATGATGATAACTGAAAACAGAGAAAAAGTAAAATTAATTTCTTATTGAGTTCAGTTTTCTCTGGCAAGAAGAAGAATTTTTGCACTGAAAATGATGGAGATGTTCAACAGGGAATAGATATGCAAGATAAGTAAGGGATAGGAAATGGCACCTTATTACTCTTAATAAGTCCAAATCACCTGGCTAATATGAACTACACCCACTGTTACTGAAAGAAAAGGTAGATGCTATTTTACTGTTAGTAAAAGATAGATATTATGATTACTATCAGTAACATTTGAAAAAATGTGAGGAAAGAAAGAGAGGTACTAAAGATTAGGGGAAGGCATATGTGTCAATTTTCAAAAGAGAGAAGAAAACATAGTCTACAAACTATAGGCCAGTGAGTTTGACTTGGATTCCTGGGAAAATCCGAAAGATCAGAGTGTAACACCATTAAATGGATTCAGTGATCTTGATAGGCTAAAGGTTCTTCAGGTTAAATCTAATGTGAGAAAACTCAATAGGGATAAATGTAAAATCTTACATTTTCTTAGAAAAAAAAATCAACCTCAGTCGTATACAGTGGTAACAAATGGTTAGATAGCATTTGTTCTCAGAAATGAATTGGGAATTTTAGTGGACTGCAAACTCATAGGAGTGTGCAGTGTGATGTAGCAGCCAAAAATCTCATATGATCTTGGGTTTCATTAGGAGAAGTTTGGCTTCCAGGAAGAAAGGGATATTTCTACTGTACTCTGCCCTCATCCAACCTTTTCTGGAATATTATGTTTAGTTCTGAGGACCATGGTTTAAGAATACTTATAAGATGGAGAGTGTCCAGATGAAGCAGCCAGATACGTAAAAAGTCTTGAGCCCAAGGTAAGAGAATCAGTTGAAGGATCTGTCCAGGCTTAATTTGGAAGAAAAATCAAGACTCATGGGTACAGATAGCTGTCTTCAAGTATTTGAAGGGCTCATATGTGAAGGATAGATTAGATTTGATCTGTTTGACCCTGGAGGACAGCATTGGGAGTACCAGATAGAAATGACAATGAATTCAATTTAGATTTGATGTCAGGAAAAATTAAATTTAACAATTAGAACTGTCCATAAGTGTAATAGACTGCTTTGAGAAGTGGTATGTTATCTTCCTTAGAAGTTTTCAAGCAAAGACTGTGTTATCACTTGTTGTGTGTATTGTAGCAGAGATTCCTTTCAGGTATGGGTTGGAAAAAAATAGCAATTTAGGTCTTCCCAGTTCTCAGCTTCTGTGATTCTTTTCAAAGATTTGATAATAGCATTATAACATGATTTTTTTCTCCATTTCTAAATCTACATTGCCCACATATGGTAGTCCTGCGATGGTGGAGGGTACTAAGCAATACCTCTCAGGTGCTTAGGGAAAGACATGATCCTCCCCTCCCCCCTCCCCACCATGGCCTGTGCCTATCCTTAGGTTCAAAGGCAATTGTGTGGTATATTCTGATATTACCTCATAAATTATCATAAATATAGGTGCTTAGTTAATGACCTCTGAGTCCCTACCCCAGTTTATAAGAACTAGAGAAATCTCTTTTGCCATAAGCTTTCTTTCCTCTCTTAGGCTCAAATCCCAGTCTCATAGACTTAGACAAACATCAATATTACTGCCTATATGATTTATTAATAGTAACAAATAAAGTTAAAATATAAGTTAATATTTCAGCAATGTGTTGACTGTGAGAAAGGTCAGATCCAGAATTACATCAAACTATCTGATGTAATCACTGACTCCTTTAAAACACTAGAACCACAGTTCAACAAATTCAGTTCTCTCAGGATGGTGCTTTAAGTTTTTCAGGAAATTTTGGTATAGGATTTTCTCCACCGAATAAGAGCGGAATTCAATTCTCTCAGAATATCTCTCTCAAAGATGACAGTTCACTTTTACTGTCTCTTACAGATTCTTCATTCATGACAATTAACTCTTGGAATATCCTCAGGAAAGAATTTATCGCTTTTTTTGCTTCTTTTCTTTACATCCCTCCAATGATGATAGTAAATTGCCATCTCATAAATCCCATTCATTTTCCTTTAAACATGTAGTGATAATATCTAAGGTCATGTTTAGAGGGGTTTTTAAGGTGAGGTTACATGTGCAACCAGCATCAGTGTCTGGAACATAGTTCATGTTTGGCAGAAACTTGTTGATGAAATAATATAATGCTATTAAGATTGATTATGGGAAATGTAATAAGATTTGGAAAGATCTTTATGAAATTATATAAAGTTAAACAAAAGAACCAGAGAAAAGAATTCGCATACTCTGACAATAAAAATGTTAAGTGAGTAAGAATAAATGGACAAAGAATCCTAATGTGTAATTTAGGCAAGACTTTGGACCATTCTAGTCCTCAGTTTCCTCATCTATACAATGAAGAGGTTGGACTAGACGATCCCTATGGTTTCTTCTAACTTTAAATCTTTGGTTGTATAACTTGGAGAGCTTAAAAATTGTTTTGATATTTTACTTGTTAAAATGTATTAATTTAAATGGAAATTGTCATTAAGCAAGTTTAGTTTGATGGCATTAATTTAAATTTTTTTAAAAAAAAAAACCTTTGGTTTTATAGTCCATCTGGTGAGGAAGTATTAATATTATTTTTAAATTATTTATTTATTTTAAAAGCATAATATTTTATTTTTCCTCAGTTATATGTAAAGACAATTTTTAAGTTTAATTTTAAACAAATTTTGAATTCAAATTTTCTCTCTCTCTCCTTCACCTCCCTTCCATGAGACAGTAAGCAATTTGATATAGGTTACATATGTTTAGTCATGCAACACATATTACCATATTAGTCATGTTTTGAAAGAAGACATAGGCCCACAAAGAATATGAACAGGCAGTTTTCAGAGGAAGAAATTAAAGCTTTCTATAGTCATGTGAAAACATGCTCTAAATCACTATTGATTAGAGAGATGCAAATCAAAACAACTCTGAGGTACCACATCACACCTATCAGATTGGCTAACATGACAAAACAGAAAGATGATAAATGTTGAAGAAGATGTGGGAGAGTTGGAATGCTAACTCGTTGTTGGTGGAGCTGTGAGCTGATCCAGCCATTCTGGAGAGCAGTTTGGAACTATGCCCAAAGGGTTACAAAAATATGCATACCTTTTGACCCAGAAATATAGCTTCTAGGACTGTATCACAAAGAAATCATAAAAATTGGAAAGGATCCCACGTATACCAAAATATAGCAGCTCTCCTTGTGGTGGCCAAGAACTGAAAATCAAGGGGATATCCATCAATTGGAGAATGGCTAAACAAGTTGTGGTGTATGAATGTAATGGAATACTATTGTGCTATAAGAAATGATGACCAGGAAGACTTCAGAGAGGCCTGGAAGGACTTACATGAACTGATGATGAGTGAAAGGAGCAGAACCAGGAGATCATTGTACACAGTAACAACCACAGGGTGCAAGGATATTTTTCTGGTAGACTTAGCCCTTCACAGCAATGCAAGGACCTAAAACATTCCCAAAGGACTCTTGAGGCAAAATGCCATCCACATCCACAGAAATAACTATGGAATTGGATTGCAGAATGAAGCAGAATATTTTCTCTTGTGTTATGTTTTGTTTTCTTTGGGTTTTTTTCATGGTTTCTACCATTCATTTTAATTCTTCTATGCAACATGACTAATGTGAAAATGTACTTAATAAGAATGTATGTGTAGAACCCATATAAGATTGGATGCCATCTCAGGGAGGAAATGGGGAGGAAGGGGGAGAAAATCTAAGACTTACAGAAGTGATCGTAGAAAACTGAAAACAAATAAATTAATAATAAAAAAAGAAGATACAGACCCAGATGAAAAAAATGAAAAAAATACAGAAAGTGAAAAATAATATACTTTGATCTTCATTCAGATTCCATCAATTTTTTTTCTGGGGGTGGATATCATTTTTCATCACGAGTCATTTGGAATTGCCTTGGATCATTGTACTATTGAGAATAGCTAAGTCATTGACAGCTGATTATTGTACAGTATTGTTGCTACTATGTATGATGTTCTCCTGCTCACTCCACTTTGCATCAGTTCATGCCAATCTTTTCAGATTTTTCTGAAAGCATCGGACTCTCATTTCCTGTAGCACAATAATATTCCATCACAATCATATACCACAACTTGTTATTGTCTAATTGATGGACATCCTCTCAATTTCCAATTCTTTGCTACCACAAAAAGAGCTGCTATAAATATTTTTGTACAATGAGTCCTTTCCCCTTTACCCCCATTGTTTAATCTCTTTGAGATACAGTCTTAGTAGTGTTATTGCTGAATGAAAGGATATTCACAGTTTGATTGCCCTTTGTACATAGTTCCAAGTTGCTCTCCAGAATGGTTGAATTTGTTCACAATTCCACCAAAGTGCATTAGTACCCCATTTTCCCACAACCTCTCCAACATTTATTATTTTCCTTTTCTCTCATATTAGCCAATCTGATAGGTGTGAGGTGGTACTTCAGAATTTTAAATTGCATTTCTCTAATCAATAGTAATTTAGAGCATTTTTTTATGACTATAGATACCTTTGATTTCTTCACCTGAAAACTCCCTGTTCATATCCTTTGACCATTTATTAATTGGGGAATGATTTGTGTTCTTATAAAGTTGAACCTGCTCTGTATATAATTGAGAAATGAGGCCTTTAACAGAGACACATGCTGTAAAAATTATTTCCTAACTTTCTACTTTCCATCCAATTTTGGTTGCATTGGTTTTGTTTGTGCAAAAGTTTTTAAATTTGATATACTCAAAATTACCCAATTTACATATAGTAATGCTCTCTATCTTTTGTTTGGTCATAAATTCTTCCCTCCTCCATAGATCTCATAAACTATACCTTGTCTCTTAATTTCCTTATGGTATTGCCCTTTATGTGTAAATCATGTGCCCATTTTGATCTTATCTTGGTATGCAGTGCAAGATAGTGATCTATACCTACTTTTTGAATTACTCTTTTCTAGTTTTCCTAGATAGTGAATTTTTGACTCAAAAGCTGGGGTCTTTGTTTTTATCAAACACTGGGGTATCATGGTCATTTACTCCTGAGTATTGTGTGCCTAATCTATTCCTCTGATCCATCACTTCACTTCTTGGCCAGTACCAGATGGTTTTGATGATTACTACTTTATTATACAGTTTGAGATCTGGTACAACTATGCCACCTTCCTTCACATTTGTTTTCATTTATTCCTTTGATAATATTGACCTTTTGTTCTTCCATATTAATTTTGATATGATGTTTTTATCTCTATAAAATAATTTTTGGTAGCTTAATTGGTATGGCACTGAATAAGTAAATTAATTTAGGTAGAATTTTCATTTCTTTATATTGGCTTTCTAAACTTAATTTGTATTACTCTTATTCACACATTTTCCATTCCAATCTAAGTAGCTTGCCAGTTTTTCTCCATACACAACATTCTATTTCTTATCTCTCTGCCTTTGCATTAGGGGATCAAAAATGTGCATCAAATACATACATACATACACAGAGATACAAATGCACATATATAATGTATATATATTCACACATATATGTGCATAGTTGAAATATAAGCATGGCAGCTTTACAAAAATTTGACCATGTGCTAGGGCAAAAGTTCTTAAAGTGTTTTCCAAGGAGGTTCTGGAGGTTCCCAGGATCCTTTCAGGGGTGTGTGAAGTCAAAACTATTTATATGATAATATTAAGTTATAATTTGTCTATTAAAATACTCCTGCATTTTCCAAGTACATATTTATTTGAGGCTGGATTTTCTTCATATGCTTTAAAAATAATTTTTAAGAGCCTAAAGGAATCTTGCGACAAAAAAGATTGAGGATCATTGAGCTAGGTCATAAATACCTTATAAACAAATTCAGAAAACCAGAAATATTAAACACTTTTTACTGATCATAAAGTAAGAAAAATATAATCAATAAGGGACTTTTGAAGAAAAGATTAAAATTTAATTGGAGACTAAATACATTTGTCCTAAAGAACTGATGAGTCAAAAAAATTATAGAAACAAAAGATAAAGTCATTAAAGAAAACTACAGCTAACAATATACCTAAATTTTGTGATTCAGCCAAAGTGGTCTTCAGGGGAAATTTTGTGTCGCTAAACACTTTTATCAATATAAAAAAGAAAGAATAGATCAATGCTGAGGCATGTAACTAAAAAAATTAAAACCAAAAAAAGCAGTTGAGAAAAACTCCTACTGAAACATCAAAATAGAAATCTCAAAATGCAAAGTAGAGAAAAGCCCCCCTACTGAATTGACAAATCAACAAGTATTGTTTAGGGGAAAAAGTCACTAGTAAAATAGACAAATCGCAACTATTATAATTATTTTTAAAGATGAAAAACAGATTTCCAGTACAAGAAATCAAAAAGGAGAATTTACAATTATGGATGATATAAAGAAAATTATTAAAAACTATTTACCCAATTATGTGCCAAGAGATGATTAATTTAAATGAAATAGCTTAATATTTACAGGTATAAAAAGCATCTGTGTGAATAGAACAAGGAATAGAGAATTTAAATAATCAAAAAACCAAATGAAGAGAAGTAAGCCTTAAAAAGCAGAACTGGCCAAATGGAAAAGGAGGTCCATAGCTCACTGAAGAAAATAATTCCTTAAAAATTAGAATAGAGCAAATGGAAGCTAGTGACTTTAAGAGAAATCAAGAAATTATAAAACAGAACCAAAAGAATGAAAAAGTAGAACACGATGTGAAATATCTCATTGAAAAAGGAACTGACCTGGAAAATAGTTCCAGGAGAGATAATTTAACAATTATTCAACCACTTGAAAGCCATGATAAAAAAAAAGAACCTAGACATTTCCTAAACAATTCAATAAATTATCAAAGAAAACTGCTTTGATATTCTAGAACCAGATGGTAAAATAGAAATTGAAAGAATCCACTAATCACCTCTGGAAAGAGATTCCAAAAGGAAAATTCTTAGGAATACTGTAGCCAAATTCCAGAGTTCCCGGGTCAAGGAGCAAATATTGCAAGCAACCAGAAAGAAACAATTCAAGTGTTGTGGAAATGCAATCAGGATAACACAAGTTCTAGCAGCTTCTGTATTAAAAGACTGAAGGCCTTGGAATATGATGTCCTAGAGGTCATAGGAGCTAGGATTAAAACTGGGAATCACTTACCCAACAAAGCTGAGTATAATCCTTCAGGGGGAAAAATGGACATTCAAAGAGGATTTTCAAGCATTCTTGATGAAAAGACCAGAGCTGAATAGAAAATTTGACTTTCAAATACAAGACTCAAGAGAAGCATGAAAAAGTAAACATGAAAGAGAAATCATAAGGGACTTATTTAAAGTTGAACTGTTTTTATTGCTACCTCGAAAGATGACATCTGTAACTCATGAGACCTTTCTCTGTATTAGGGTAGTTGGAGGAAATAGCTAGCTAGATGGCACAGGGTGAGTTGAATATGAAGAGATGCTATCTAAAAAATAAAATTAATGGATGAGAGAGGAATATATTGGGAGCAGAAGAAAGAGAGAGGTAAAATGGGGTAAATTATCTCACATAAAAAAGGCAAGAAAAAGATTTCACAATGGAAGGGAAAGAGAGGGAGGTGGGAGGGAATGAGTGAACCTCACTCTCATTGAATTTGGCTTAAGGAAGGAACAACATACACACTTAAATGGGTATCTTACCCTACAGGAAAGTAGGGGGAAAGGGGATAAGGGGGAGGAATGATAGAAGGAAGGGCAGGTTGGGGGAGGAGGTCATCAGAAGCAAACACTTTAAAAAAGGGACAGGGTCAAAGGAGAAAATAGAATAATTAGGGGGGCAGGATAGGATGGAGGGAAATATAGTTAGTCCTTCATAACATAACTATTGTGGAGATGTTTTGCATAACTACCCATGTATGACCTATATCAAATTGCTTGCCTTCTCAATGGAGGTGGGGAAGGAGGAAGGGAGACAATTTGAAACTCAAAGTTTTAAAAACAAACATTAAAAATTGTTTTTACATTCAACTGAGAAATAGGGTATTCAGGCAATGGGGTATAGAAATCTATCTTGCCCTTCCAGAAAGTAAGGGGAAGGGAATAAGAGAGGTTGGGATGATAAAAAGGAGGGCAGACTGAGGAAAGGGTGATCTGAATGTATGCCATCTCAGGGTAGGGGACAGGAAAGATGGGGAGAAAATTTGGAACTCAAAATCTTGTGGAAATGAATGTTGAAAACTAAAAATAAATACATAAATCTCAATCTTAAAAAAACCCCTAAATCAATTTGATTATTCAGTACCATACAATTCAAACTAAAGTAATCTAAAGAGTTACTTTATGGAGGTCGATAAAATGAAAACAAAATTTACCTAAAAGAACAACAGATCAAAATTCTTAAGAGCAATAATGAAAAAATGAGAAGGAAGAGGTCGAATAGCACTATATTTAAAACTAGATTACAAAGCAGTAATCATTAAAAAAAATTGATATTGACTAAAAAGTAGAAAAGTCTATTAGAATATATAAGAGATGTTCAATATTCAGAAATAACTGAACACAGAAGCTTATTATTTTATAAGAAGAAAGAAATAAGAATTTGTTATATGTCTACTATGTGCCAGGAACTATGCTAAGTGATTTACAAATATGATTTCATTTGATCCCCCAAAGATCCCAGTAACTGGAGTAAGGACTCACTATTCAACAAACACTTCCCAAAAAATGGAAGGCAGAATGGAAAATTCCAAAGACTCAACTAAAAAAGTTAGTTGAAACAATAAATAATTTAGCAAAGTAGCAGGATTTAAAATAAATGCTTATAAATCATCAGCATTCCTATATATCCCAGACAAAATTCTGCTAAAAGAGATAGCTAAAAAATACCCCATTTAAAAAACTCTAGATAACATAAAATACCTGGGGGTACACTTGCCAAAACAAACCCAGAACTATGTAAACAAAATTATTTTAAAAAATCATTATATAGAAATAAAATCAAATTTTAAAAATTGGGCAAATATAAATTGTTCATTGGTAGGGAGGAACAATATAATAAAAATGCCAATTTTACTCAAACAAATTTTACCATACCAATTAAACTACCAAAATTTTTTTTTACAGAAATAGAAAAAAATAATAAAATTCAACTGGAAAAACAAAAAATCAAGAATATCAAAGGAAATAATAAAAAAATGTAAAGGAAGTAGGTTTAACAGTACCATGTCTTAAACTGTACTATAAGGCAGTGATTATCAAAACAATCTGGTACTGACTGAGAAATAGAAAGGTAAATGGATAGAATAGAGTAGACATACATTTTACAACAGCAAATAAACGTAACCTTGTATTTGACAAGTATGAAGACTTAAGATTTTGCAATAAGAATTCATTATTTGGTAAAAATTGTTCAGAAAACAGGAAAGCAGCATGTCAAAAATTAGACATAGACCAATATCTTACACCATTTACCAAGATAAGGTCAAAATGGATATATGACCTAGCTACAAAGAAAGATTTTGCAAGAAAATTAGAACATGGAGAATAGTACTTATCAGAATTATGGATAGGCAAAGAATTTATGAATAAACAAGAGAGAAAGCAAAGTTACATTTCTAAGTTTTCAATCTAGATTAAATTAAATTAAAAAGTTTTTGTACAAATAAAACAAATGTAGCCAAGATCAGAAGAAAAACAGAAAACTGGGAAAACATTTTTAATAGACAATTTATCAGATAAAGGTCTCAGATCAAAAATATACAAAAAACTTTGTCAAATCTATAAAAATATGAGTCATTCCCCAATTGATAAATCATCAAAGGAAATGAACAGGTAGTTTTCCAATGAAGAAATCAAAACAATTTTTAGTCGCATGAAAAAGTTCTCTAAATTATTATTGATTAGAGAAATGCCAATTAAAACCACCTTGAGATATCATTTTATACCTACCAAACTCGTTAAAATGATTGAAGGGGAAAGTGACAGAATTAGAAGGAATGTGAAGGCAGTGTGGGAGAAAGTAAATTTAGACTAAGAACTGACACCACATACTACAATAAACTCCAAATGCATATGTGATATAGATATATGAAATAAGTATAGTAAAATCAGGAACTTGCTTGAACTCTCCCAAACACCTCCAAATACCTGTAAAAAATGACTCTAAACAAATTCTAGAGCAAGAAGGCCACAAAATGATCAAGTGAAACAAATTTTCAGTCCCTTGACAACTTTGAAGGTCAGCAGGAAAGACATGCCGCACCAGTCTGAGAGAAGAGCATAGTCCAGTGTGGGTTGCACCAGCACAGATTGGGCCCTCCAACAAACCTAGAGCAGGCCTCAGGGGACTGAATTACTGGCAGCTGTGGTAGTTTCCAGACTTCTTAGCCCACAAACACCAAGACAACTTAGAAGGCCAATAGGAAAGGTTTGTTGGACTTGGGTAAGAGAGGAGTGTGGTCTGGCCCTAGACCCAGAGTGGTGGCACTGGCTCCTTCAGGAGCTCGCAGCCCATAGATGGTGGCAAGATTGAGTGGCTGATCAGGGGATTGCAGGGATCTCTTTGCTGGTGCTGAGGCAGGAATCTTTTTCTTTCCTGCTGCTTCAATCTGGGTCACAGTCCTGGGTGGCAGTCCTAAGGCAAGGAGGAGTGCTGCCATGGTGGAGGAGAGGGAATCATTCTCACATTTCCAAGGCAGAAAACAATGATCACGGTCACTCACAGACCAGAGCACTGACCAGGAGAGGAATAAATACCTCTTCTTTGATCATACAACCTTGGAAGAACTGAAAATTTATAGGTCCCTAGAAATGTCTCTGAAAACATCTGCATAAACCCTGGAGCTTGGGACAGGACACCCTCCAAACTGGAAGTAGAATTCTACCTCAACAAAGAGCTAAGAAGTCAAGTAATTGACTAGAAAAATGAACAAATAGCAGAAAAAAATCAGAGTATAGAATCTTACTTTGGTAACAAAGAAGAAGAAAACAAAGTCAAAGCTCCTACATCCAAAGCCTCAAAGAAAAATATGAATTGGTCCTAGGTCATGGAAGAGCTCAAAAAGGATTTTGAAAATCAAGTAAGAGAAGTAGAGGAAAAATTGAAAAGAGAAATGAGAGTAATGCAAGAAAATTCTGAAAAATGAGTCAACAGTTTGCTAAGGGAGATCCCCCCAAAAATAGACTAACCTAAATGTCAAAAGAGGTCCAAAAAGTAAATGAGAAGAAGAATCCCTTAAAAAGCAGAATTGGCCAAATGGAAAAGGAGGTGCAAAAGCTCACTGAAGAAAATAATTCCTTAAAAATTAGAACAGAGCAAATGGAAGCTAATGACTTTATGAGAAATCAAGAAATTATAAAACAAAGCTTAAAGAATGAAAAAGTAGAATACAATGTGAAATATCTCATTGGAAAAACAACTCCCCTGGAAAATAGACACAGGAGAGATAATTTTAAAATTATTGGACTACATGAAAGCCATGTTTAAAAAAAGAACCTAGAATTTCCTAGATAATTCAAGAAATTATCAAGGAAAACTACTTTGATATTCTGGAACCAGAAGGTTAAATAAAAATTGAAAGAATCCATTGATCACCTCTTGAAAAAGATCCCAAAAGGAAAACTCCTAGGAATATTGTAGCCAAATTCCAGAGTTCCCAGGTCAAGGAGAAAATAATGTACGCAGCCAGAAAGAAACAATTTGAGCATTGTGGAAACACAATCAGGATAACACAAAATTTAGCAGCTTCTACATTAAGGGATATTCTGGAGGTCAAAGGAGCTAGGATTAGCAGCTAGGATCACCTACCCAGCAAAACTGAGTTTAATCCTTCAGGGAGAAAAATGGACATTCAATGAAAAAGAGGATTTTCAAGCATTCTTAATAAAAAAGACCAGAGCTGAGTAGAAAATCTTATTTTCAAATACAAGACTCAAGAGAAGCATGAAAAAGTAAACAAGAAAGAGAAATCCTAAGGGACTTCTTAAAGTTGAACTGTTTACATATGATATTTGTAACTCTAGAGACCTTTCTCAGTGTTAGGGTAGTTGGAGGGAATATACACACACACATACACATATACACACACACACACACAGAGGGCACAGAGTGAGTTGAGTGTGAAGAGATGATATCTAAATAATAAAACTAAGGGGTAAGAGAGGAATGTACTGGGGGAAGGAGAAAGGGAGAGGTAGATGAGGTAAATTATCTTACACAAAAGAGACATGAAAAAGCTTTTACATTGGAGGGAAAGACCAGGGAGGTAAGAGAGAATGAGTGATCCTTACTCTCATTAGATTTGGCTTAAGGAGGGAATAATAGATACACTCAATTGGGTATGAAAATCTATCTTACCCTACAGGAAAGTAGAAGGGAAGGGGATAAGAGAGGAAGGAATGATAGAAGGGAAGGCAAATGGGAGGAGGGAATAATCAAAAGCAAACACTTTAGAAAAGGGACAGGGTCAAAGGAGAAAATAAAATAATTTGGGGGCAGGATAGGATAGAGGGAAATATAGCTAGTCTTTCACAACATGACTGTTATGGAAGTGTTTTTCATGACTACACATGTATAACCTATATTGAATTGTTTACCTTCCCAATGAGAGTGGGTGGGGAGGGAGGAAGGGAGTGAATGTGGAACTCAAAATTTTAAACATGAATGCTGACAATTATTTTTACATGCAGTTGGCAAATAAAATATACAGGCAATGGGGTATAGAAATCTATCTGGTCCTACAGGAAAAATAGAAGAGAAGGGGGCGGTGATAAAAGGGAGGACAGATTGGGGGAAGGAATAATCAGAATGCACACCATCTTTGGGCTGGGAGCAGTGAGAGATGGGGAGAAAATTTGGAACTTAAAATCTTGTGGAAGTGTATTTTGAAAACTAAAAATAAATTAATTTTAAAAATAAATAAAATATAATTTATAGCTTCAAAAACAAAAAAGAAAGAAAATATGGGTAAAGTAAGAGTTTGTGACCAAAGGAAGGGCAGAGAGGATCATAGATGATAAAATGGATACTTTTGATGATTTAAAATTGGAAAATCTTTATAAACAAAACTGATGCAGTTTAAATGAAAAAGGGAATAATTACATTGAAAAAAATCTTTGCAGTATGTTTCTTTGATAAAGTTCTGATATTCAAGATATAGAAGAAACGGATTCAAATACAAAAAATTGGTTATTCTCCAATAGATAAATGTTCGTAAAGGGATATGAATAAGTAGTTCTTAAAAGATCTTCAATGCCAGGCCTAGAGGCCTGTGTGGGCTACCCGAGTCTTCTTACCTCACCTCCGAGGTCTTAGGTTGGCCAAAACCGGATGCTCATATGAGAGAAAGGACGTTCCAGAGTCGAACAAGGGTTGAGCTTTATTTCAGGGTCTCGGTTACAAGTGCAGGGAGATCTTCCTTAGGAGGAAGAGGGGGAGATTTCCTAAGGAGGCTAAGATCTTAAGGGATTGGAAGTAGAAGTACAAGCGGGGAGAGAGGGGGAGGGGAGAGAGGAAAGAAGAGAAGCGGAGCCTACTGTCCTCTTGGCTCCTCACGTGCTAAAAGAGCTTTCAGGCTTCCTCAATCCTACTTAACCTTCAGCCACACAGTTTGCATCTGAATACCGTGCTGTTAGATAACAATAGTGTGCCCAGATCCGGGACGACCTCGAGGGCAGGGAGACTCCACCCATCACGTATCTCCCGGGGAGAGGCGGAAATACCCGAGCTAGCCGAGCTAGCTCAGTCTGACCTTCTCGAATCCCCGCTGTTCATGGAGGGCCTCATAAGACTCTAAGATTTAGAAGTCCCACTTTTACCCGCCCGAGACCGTCCACACGGATTTGAGCTTCCAATCCCAACACTTCAAGTTATCAACAAATATTCCAAATCACTAATAATTAGAGAAATGAAAATTTAAACAACCTTGAGGCTCCAATCTAAACTCAAATTCCAATTGTTGGAAGCATTGAGGGAAGACAGGTGTACAAATGCATTGTTGATCAAATTGTGAATTAGTAATTTTGGAAAGCAAATGGAAACTATTTCCCCAAAGTCACTAAACTATGCATACTCTTTGATCCAGCCATAATGCTTCTAGACATATACCCCTAAGAGAGTAAAGAAAAAGGGAAAGGACCTGTACATTAAATGTACATATACATACATATATGTATATAGCAATACTTCTTATTATAGCAAAGAACTGGAAACTGAGGAAATGTCCATTAACTAGGAAATAGATGAACATAAGATTAGATCTGAACGAGATGGAATTTGTTGCTTTTTAAGAGAACGTAAAAGTGACAGATTCAGGGAAAGCTGAGGAGATTCATGAATGGATGCAGGATTAAATGAGAAGAATCATAAAATTTTTAAAAACAACTTTGAAAAATAGAACGCTGATCAATGCAGTGACCAACTACCATTCCAGAGGACTAATGATATATCACATTACTCCCCACCTAACAGAAAGATGGAAGACTTGAGTGGTATATTGAATTACACACTTTCAGATATAGATAATGTAGATTTTTTTTGTTATTGTTGTTGCATGACTAAGCTTTTTTGTATAAGGAAGTGTTTTTTTTTTTTAATTAGAGGAAGAAATTGGTAATGGATGTCCAAAAAACAAAAGAGAAAGAAAGAAAAGAGTGTCACTATTGTATTTTTTTTAATACAAAAAGAAAATGAGAGATTCAAAAGGAGGCAGACAAGTAGGACTACTCTGAAATTAATGTTGAATGTATTATATTCTTTTGAAAAGGAAAATTGTATGAAACAGATTCATGGTTTCAGATATAATCTTTTCTTCTTTTCTTTTGTGTATATGGAAATGATAACATTTTGATGATGTTTATAAAGTACAGAACAAAAAAATTTTATTTAAAAATGAAGGCCATCTCTCACATAGAGACAGTTTGGTATGGTAGAAAAAACCCACTACATTAGGAAATTGAAATTCTGAGTTCTGAGCCTTTCTTCATTACTTCTAAGCCACGTGGCATTGGCAAAACTTCTTTTGAGCCTCAGTTTTATCATCTGTAAAATATGCCCTGTCCCATAATTTGTATTGATTTCTCAGTTCCCCCCATCTCTCTTTATCCTCCTGTCTTTGAATAGCCCCCATGAATAGTTGGCATGAATAGTTAGGTTTCAATTACAATGCTCAATAGATTAAAAAAACCTCAGTAAAATGTTCACTGATTAGTTGATTGATTGGTTTCAGGGAAAAAAGGACAGCAATTTCCACCTGTAGTTTTTGCGGTGTAAGAGCAATCAAACAGGTCTGTGTACCACCATGGAGAATATGGGTTTAAAGATCAGTTTTCAGTTTCCAGGACACACTATTTTCATAATCTCAAAAGACCATATTTGTTTCTGCTGCCTGCAGACAATGTGGGCCTGGTGAGGGGGGTGGGGATGAAATTCAGGGTAGGAGCAGCTAGGTTTGCAGTAGGAGGGGAGGGAACATAGAAATTGGGAACAGAAGTGGGCACATGAATAGTTCATCTCAGCTGTGTGTTCATTCAGATGTACACAGATTAAAATGTCCTTCCTTACATTTGTGCGTATATGTGAGAAGTAAGAATATAAAGTAGTTTCTGCTTCATCCTTAAAATATCTATGAGTTCAATTGTTAAACATTTATTATGTGTAAATGAGCCATAAAATGATCCTCCCTAAACCCTTAAAAAGCTAAACCAGTCATTAACATTTACTAAAAGTGAAATCTCTTAAATTGGTCATCTTTGAAGTGGTGGTGAACATAGAGGTGGCCACAGTTTCCAACATTCTTATACTTTTACTGTATATAAAGGCAGTATTGCATAGTGGATAGAACTGGCTTTGTAGTCACAGGACCCAGGTTCAGTTTTTAAGGCTGTTGTTTACCACCTGTGAGCTCTTGGACAAGTCACTTAACCTTTCTCTTCGTCTTGGTTTTCTCATCTGCAAAATAATTCTTTTCCAATTCTAAGTCTCATAGACTTCCAAAGACATCTGAATTTTTAGACGATGATTTTATTTTTCTTGTTTCTATAGAGAGATCAGAAAAAGGGAAGGGGATGGATTACAAATGGAAGGTGTATGAAATGAGTAATAATTTGTCCAAAAGCCACAAAGGGACTCCCTTCATGGCTTCTGAAACAGAGAAATGGATGTCTTTCTTCTCCCAGATAGTTCTACTTGGTACGTTTCATTTCTTTGCTACAGTTGCAGTCACAGAGCTTAATTGGGAGAAGAAAGGTGAAGGTAGTGGAGTGGATGGTTGGAAGTGAGATGGCATTTGGTCATAGAGGGTAGTAAAGGGTAGAGCTAGGCTTCATGAAAACATGGTAATGCTGCTCTCACATTTCCATGGGCTTCTAAGACCAGTACCAAACTCAAATAGAAACTGAAGTCACTAATCCATAGATAAGGAAGACTTTGGCGCACATATTGAGTTAGGGTTAAAATATATTATCTATGCCTTATTGTATTTCTAACTATTTTGTTCAATATTTCCCAACTACATTTTCATTTGGTTTGGGTCCCTTTGAGAGTGCTGTGGGCCACATGGGACCCACAGTCTGAATGTTTGACACGTCTGCTCTAAGATACCTGCTAATAAGCTTTTCTAGGTATTAGTTGAGTGTCTGTACCTTTGACAATCTCGAAAAGATAGAGGGGAGGAGATGACAAGGACCTCAGAAGTCATAAATAAGCATTTATTAAGCACCTACTGCATGCCAGTCATTGGATTAAGTACTGGTCTATGAAGAAAAAGCAAAAACAGTCCTTGCTCTCAAGGAAGATATTACATTTTAATTATCTAGTCCAAGCCTTACCTGCAGCATAAATACCTTGTTCAACCTTCTTGACCAGTGGTCATCTAACTTCTATTTGGATATTTCCAGTAAGATAAAATTCAGAACTGATTGGATGGCTGGACTCAAAGAATACCTGTGAATGATTCAATGTCAAAATGGCAGAGTGTCTCCAGTGCGTTATCCCAGAAAGCTGTGTTCGTGCCTTTTCTGTTTAACATTTTTATCAATGATATGGTTGAAGTCATAGACAGTATGTCCATGAAATCTGTAGATGGCACAAAGTTGAGAGGGAGAGCTAATATAACAGATGACAAAGTTAAGATTCAAAAATACTTTATTGGGCTATGATTGAATGGACTGAATGGAGTGGATTGAATAGATTGAATGGAATAGAATGAGATGAAATTCAACAGAGATAAGGGTAAATTCTTCTACTTGCTTACAAAACAAATCAACTTTATAAGTATAAGATGAAGGAGGCATGGACAGCAACAGCTGTTCTGAAAGATCTAGGAGATTTTAGTCAGGGGTATGCTAGAGCTAACTGTTAAATTTTCATTGTGGTTATTTATATCTCATTAATCATCAACTATTACAAATCAGGGATTAATTGATTATTTTGTTGATCACCTAAACTTAAGAAAGTGCCAATGATACCAATTAAATTTAAAAGTGGGCACATATACATTTTCCCCCTAGAGAGTCCAGTTGTCAAACACAATCATCTACTGCCACGCTTCCATACCCTATCACCCTGTAAATATTGCTTGAACTCAGTAGGAGTTCAGTAGAAGATTCAGGGTATGAAGTCATCATCAGACTGGAGGTCTGGTGACATGAATAATAATCCTGACAACAACAAGAATAGGCATTTAATATAGCACTTTAAGGTTTGCAGAGTGCCTTACATCCATCATCTCATTTGAACCTTACAACATTCCTGATTTTAGTGATCTATAGTCTCATTATGAGTCAACGAACTGATGCAGCAGTTAAAAAAGTTAATGTGATTATACGGGACATTATAGGTGACACTAAGAAAGGTAGAGCTCCCCAGAACAGAAGTGATAATCTCACAATATTCTGCCCTGAGGCCTCATTTAAAATACTATATTCATTTCTGAGTACCCATAGTTTAACAAGTACATTGATAAGCTGTAGAGTTTCCAAAGAAGAAAAACCAGGATGGTGAAGAGCTTTTCTTCCATGATGCATGAGAATCAGGTGAAATAACTAGGAATGTTGAGCCTAGTCAAGTGAAGGCTCAGGGGCACACAATACCTGTCCTTAGTATTTGAAAAGTTCTCATGTGAAGAAAGGATTAGATTTTTTGTTTGGCTTCTGAAGACGGAAATAGAAGCAATACATAGAAATTGCAAAGAGGACAATTTAAACTTGATGTCAGGAAAAACTTTCTAACGAGTTAGAGCTGAGTAGATTAGAATAGTAGTGGGTGATGGCTTCCCCCTCCTTGGAGGTCTCCAAAGTAAGTCTGATCAACTACAGTACTTGTCAGTTATCTCATAAAAAAAGATTTCTTTCTTGGATGGGTTGGGTTAGATGGACATTAAGGTGCTTTCCAACTGTCAAATTCAGTGATTCTCTGGTTCTGTGACTTAATGAGGAAGCCATATTCTCAGTGGAAAACTGAATTATTATTGGCCATCTCTAATTATTTGAAAGTTTTTGCTTATATTTAGCTGAAATACAGCTCCCTGTAATGTCAACCCCACCAATCCTGATTGTCTTTTGGAGCTTCAGAGGATAAATATAATCCTTCTTCTGTGAGTCAGTCCTTCAAATAGTTGATTACAGTGATTATGTTACTTTCCCTATTTTCCCCACGAACATTCTCAGTCTTCCTATCACATGCTTTTGAGTACTTTCACCAACCTAGTTGTTGTCCTCTTGAGGGAGCCTGGTAGGAATCTAACTATTTTAGAGAATCTGAAAATAATAGTAGCAACCATGAAAATAATAATGGATAGTTCTGTAGTTCACGAAAGTTCATAAAACGTTTTACACACTTTAACTCAACCAAACTTCTCAACAACTCCATGAAATAACCACTATAGGTACTATTAGCCCCACTTTATAGATGAGAAGGAAACCCTCTGTAGCCAGAAAGAAGTGTTTCCTATATCTTCCCCTGTCTGAAAGGTAAAATGAAGCTTAATAGCTTATTTTTTTCCCTCATAGCTTCTCCATGAGGAGGGAAAGAAAAGATAACACAGTTCCCACTTTAAAGATAGGGAGACAATGATGCTTAGTAACTTGTCCCATGTCAAAAAAATCCAGATGAATACATTCACAGTAATTTGCTTTTATTAACCAACAAAAAGAAACTTCTCTGTTCTAGAGGCTTCATTAGGGCTTAGTTCTTATATAAAGAAAAACTAATAATACCCAGATCCATGACCATAGTGTGACTTTGTTGAGTAACAAACACTCACATTTTGCTTTATTTGAAAGATTATAAATTTTAAAATCAGTTAATGGTGCTTTTATAGACTTGAGACCTCTGTCTAGCTTTCAAATAACTATATATAATCTTATTCTTCTAGAGTATTTCTATCTTGTATTTCCCATTTATTTTTGCCAAACATGGTACCCTCATAAATACTCTTGCTCCTCTTCCCTGTAATCTAATTCCTTTATCTCTGCCACAATACCTATTAAAAAACAGAGCTCCCTCTGAGAGGAGCTACACTGAATGTATTAGTTTACACTTTACTTAGACTTTTCTAGATAACCTTGAAAGAGCATCAGCTCTCCAGACCTCTTTAATGAATGTCATCAGGACCTGCAGATTAAGACCCTGACCATTGCTATAATAATATAGTAGCTGGTCAGAAAGGTCTTCCAGATGATGATCCTCAGATCATAGGAATGAGCTTATTTATGAACAATGTTCAGGTTAAGATTTTCTGTGAGAACATACAGGATTTCATTATTCCAAACACTGCCTCACTCTCAAGCATCTTTTCTCAATCTGAGCATAATTTCTTTCAGTTTTGATCAGGATGTGTGATGCATAAGTAATGGGCTTCCCACTGCCATCTGGCAATCGCTGTGAGTTCTCAGCTCCCACTACAGCAGAAGGAGCATCACCAGCCAAATTTAAAAGTAAAAGTAGGCTAAAGGACAGTTGTACCTGTGGAAATGATGACTGATTTAGCTTCATTAAATGCTTTTTGAGAATAATAGAACCTCTCTTAGCTTTTTCTCTCTATCTCTGCAACAATTTAGGCAGGGCCAGTTGTAATGGTGTATATTTGTGGCCTCTGATGTTAGGGAGGATGAGGCTTGTGGATAACTTGAGTTCAGGAGTTCTGAGTTGTAGGGTTTGAACTGATTGGAAGTCTGCCCTAAATCTGGTACAGATATGTTGAATCTCCAGGAATTGGGGGGTGCAAGGATGCCTAATGAGGGGCAAATCTGCCCAAGTTGGAAAAAACAAAGCAGGTTAAAGATTCTGCACAGATCATCACTGGGATTGTAGTCTTTGAGTGGCTGTCACTTTTCCAGACTGAGACAGGGACAATGGGATAGGGAGACTCAATCTTCAAAATGCAAAACAAAAACACAGTTCAGATAAGGTCAAGATTATCTTAATGTTGTCCAAAAATCTAGTAATTGATCCAATATGCATTTATCAGCATTTACTATATACACTAGGCACTGGGTAAAAACAATTGTAGTTTGTTAGCGTTTTAATTGTTTCTTTAATATGAACCATTCCATTGTCATCATTGCTTATAATACAATTAAATTAAACCAAAGTGAGTGATTTTTGAGGATTTCCCAATATTTAAAAATAATCTTATTCTTATATGTGTTATTTCACCCACCATGCTTCTTCTTCTTGTTGTTCAAACTGAGAAAAAGATTTAAATAACTGTTTTGTCTTGTATGTAGATATCATTGTTGTCTGTAACATTTACAGAACAGTTAGAATGATTAGTCTTCTTCTGGACCAAGGGCATAAACAAATATTTCTTAACACATACTTAGGAAGGTTTAGAATACCAAGAACTCAGTACAAGGAAATATGGAACTCATAAGAAGACAGTAAGGAAAGCTAGCTTTGCTGAGAGGAAATACTCAAAAAAAAGATGGACAATCAGGGAAAATGATAGAAACAAGTCAGGTCTATTGGGCACCAATGTGGAATTGAATACCCTACTGCGATCTTGGAAAACTGGGGTACGCTCTCCCCCACCAGTAAAGTCTGGTAGAATTTTATAGTGTTCTTAGCCTAGCAGTAACAGACATTGGTGAAGGAAAAGAGAAGTCTGGATCTGGGAAATGGTTTCGATTCTTCATGTTAGTGGAGGGTAGAGAAGATTCTTGTGGATTGATGACTAGTTGATATTCAAACTTGCCTCCAGAGGGACAAAAGGACTTGGGACCTTTACTAGCGGTCTTACTTTGATAAGGTGACTCAACTTCCCTTTCAGGGGTTTGGGAATTTTTTCCATTTAATGGACCAGGGAAGCCACTGTATTCCTTACAATATACTTCCTCCTTTATAAAAGCATCCTTTGTATTCTTTTGGTAAGGAGATAGCCCTTGAGAACACCAGCAGTCTTCATGTTGTCCCCTTTACCTTGGGATTCTTAACAATATGCAGAGTTCTTTCAGTAGGCAAATATTTTCCCTAAACCATACTTTCCAGGTTGATATGTAGGCCATTTCCTATTTTCAGGATTATTCTTTTTTTAGCAGCATGCTCTAATATGGAAGACCACAGAGGGTTAAATTGGAGCTTAGCATAAGAAAGTGACTGACCACCTTGGTTTTTCTTTAGCATAATTCATCAAAAAAGCAGTGGGGCATGATGAATAAAAGGGGAGCCTTAGAGTCAGAGGTAGCTAACGTTGATTGATCCTTTAAGCTTTGCAAAGCATTTTAGAATTCTAGCCATGATGGTTGCCAGAAGGAAGGCAGCTTGCCCAGCTCCCACATACCTGCTAGAGCAAAAACCTGAAATTTGTACCAGATCAAAAAATAAGTAAGCTATCCAGTGAGAAACAGAGTGAGTAACTTCTTCATCCCCAGAACTGCCCCAAAAGTTAAACACAAGTCCATGGGCAATGGGAGATGAATGGAAGGAAATAAGAATTTATACAGTGCCTCTAATGTGCCAGGCATCATCATGCTTAGTGCTTTACAAATATTATCTCATTTGATCCTCACAACAACCCTGAGGGGTACATGCTGCTATTATTCCCATTTTATAGTTGAGGAATTAAGGCAAACAAAGTTTAAGTGACTTACCCAGGGTCACACAGTTGGTAAATGCTTGAGGCAGATTTGAATTCAGGTCTTCCCGACTCAAAGCCCAGAACTCCAGCCTGTGTCCCAGCAAGTTGATCTAGGAAAGAGGACCATCAATAAGGCCAGTTCCAGTGCATGACCAGAGATATATGTAACCAACAAGGCTCTGTGTTTAGAAGCAACAAGAGTGAAGAGCCTCCAAAGAAAGACCCAGGGAGGTTAGGAAGTTCCAGAGTGGGGATTCTGAAAACCTCATAGCAACAATCAAAGTTGGATGTTAGCATCAGTCTGTACATTCCAGGTTCCAGGAGTTCTGAGATCCCTACCATTTTATTCTGAGATATCAGAGAGGTCCTGAAGAGTCAAAGATCTGAATTCAAAGATCCAGTAGGAACTAATCCCTGAATATAGGGAACAGCACAGGAACCTAGGAAACCCAGAACAAGACCAAGATGGACTGATCGCCCTACTCAAAGGCAGAGCAGGGATTAGAATGCAACCATTTCACAAAACCTCAAAACAAAGTGGAGAGATGAGTAAATCAAAGAAAACACCAACCAGTTAAAAAAAATGTAGATATGTAGATTCCCCAAAGGAAGGGAATAATTTCATAGCAACTACAGTGACTCAAAGGAAAAAATGAATTTTCCACAATGACTACATAAATACGTAAAAGAAATGAAGCAAGAGATAAAAAATGAAACGAAAGGCCTTGAAGAAAGAATTAGAAAGCGAATAAATAATTTAGAAGAAAAGAGTGGTAAATCTTACGTAAGTAATGAACTCTGGAAACCAGAATGGACTATACAGAAATCATACAGAAACTCCATGAGACAAAAAAAAAAAAATAATAGAACAAAATCATAAAGTTGAAAATATAGAAAAAAAATTAACCTATCTGATGTTACTAACAACTGACCTTGAAAACAAGTCAAGGAAAGCTAATTTAAGAATCAATGACTTCCCTGATAGCTATGATTAAAGAATGCTTGGACACTATATTTCAAAATATCATAAATGAAAACTACACAAATTAGATCCAGAAGATGAAGTGAATATAGAAAGAATCCAGTGAACACCTCCTGAAAGAAACCCCAAGAAGAAAAGTCTCAGGAATGTCATAGTTTTTACTCAGTTTCCACATAAATGAGATATATTGAAGAATCCAAAAATAAGCAGTTCAAAATACCAAGAAACCACAATTAGCATCATATAAACCCCTGACGGTGTCTTTGGTAATTTAAGAGATTATGGGATACAATATTCCAAAAGGCAAAAGTGATATTTGTAACCAAGAGTGATTTACTCCACAAAGCTGAGAAAAATCCTACAGGCAGAAAAATGTATCTTTAATGGAACACCAGGACCTTCAAGCATTTCTGATGAAAAGACCAGAGCTGAGTACAAACTCTGAAATACAAGCACAAGGATACAAAGAAACCTAGACAAGTAAATTGATTTGAGCAATTAGAAGAAAGGTGAATGTAAAGTGGTGCTAACATTTTAATAGAGGTGGGGAGAAGAAACAGAAGTCCCTTCTGAAACTTAATGTCTTTGAAGTGTATTGAGGGAGTTAAAGAAAAAAATGGGTCTGGAAAGGGTTATATTGGGGTCTGTTCTGAGTGATTGAAGAGGAGAAAGAGGAGGATAAAAGGAGAAATACACTGGCATACAAAGGAGGAAGAAGTGGGTGGAACTTGCTCTTTTTCGTAAGAAGCATATTACAAAAATGGAGGAAGAGCGAGGCAAGAGGGCAACCAATGGATTTCAGGCTTTTTCAAAACTGACAAGAAACAGTTCCATACTTGAAGCCAGAGGATTTGGGCTCAGATTCTGATTCTTAACTGCCTACAAAATGGTCTACAGAATATTAAATGTAAAAGAAAAATAGCAGAATAGTAATTTGTCCCAGGGCAGTTTTTTATTTGAACTTTATCAAAATAGATGAGAAAAATGAACTGAAAAACAACAGTCATCATAGTGACATTTTATGTATGACTTTAAGTTTGTAAAGTTGGAGAGGAGAATTAGGAAGAGTTAGTCTTAGCCAGGAAATTCCCATGATAAAAGATAGGAGATACTGGTTGGAAGATTTATAGATACTTTTAGAAGGAGTTCTTAGCAGTGATTTTTTTTAACCCATATGGGAAATTTGATGTTAGGTGTCAGCCCACAATCATTCACAGTCACACACTTGCCCCATGCTCAAGACCCTTCCTCTCCTTCAGGCACTCTCTTTCCAAAATAGTCTAAGAAATGTTCATTTCAGATGAGTGGTGTCAGACCAGACTTGTTAACCAGTCTCACATCTATGCTGGTATATATGCTATATATTATGGGAGATGGTATTAAGACCTAGACTCTGGCACACTATCCCCCCTGGATCAGGGCTCAGGGCACAATCAGGGTAGCAATCACCTTCATACTTTAATTCCTCTTCCAGATATACTCATTAGTTTTCCTGTAGAATTATTGAATTACTTCCCCTGAACCCACTTTTTCAAAGCTCCTTTGATACTAATATTTAATCCCTCTTATTCCAAAGTGAACTCTCATGCTACTCATGCCTCAAACACCAACTCAGCCTCCCTGACTACACATGTCAACTTTCAGTTTATGTTCTTATATTCACCATGTAAAGGTTTCCATCTAATAGTCCTACCCTTAAATCAGGAGTACCTGAATACTCCTGCAGCCTCCTGGCACATTTTTTTCCTTTCTTTTCCAGCACTGTCAATAATGACCTTTAAGAATATAACAACATTTATGGGTATCTTGAATCATCATTAGGGTGGGGGCAGTGGGAACTTTGACCAAAATTTAGACACTGATAAGTACTGATAGTACTTATATTCTTTCAACAAGTAGAAACAACAGATTTGATGTTTGTTGTTGACTGTTTGAACATCATACTTTCCCTAGGCTAAGCTCATCATTAGAAATCTCATCATCATGCTTCAGCTTTAGTACTCAAAACCTCCTTATTCCCCTCAGGTACCTCTTTCCTCTGATTGGAAGGCTGAAGTGCAGAGCATGAGACGTCTCCCAAAGTCTCTCTTTATACAGGGCCTGGAATTTCCAGCTGTATCTTCATTTCCACCAGCTGCACTGCATGGTTTCATCTCTAAAATATCATGTCTACACACTGGGTGCCCTCTGTCTTCAACCTTATTAGGCTGAAGGATACCCAAGGAGTTTTTCTATTCCCTGTTGATCTTTCTTTTTCCTCCAACATGGGCTTTAAAAACCCTTTTTTGTTGTCTTGGCATTCATCATCAATCTCAACTCCTAGTGAATTTTAACATTTCTGATATTATTCTTATGGGGTTGTGGCAGAGTTTTGTATTTCTCCTCTCCTCTTTGACTTTGCTTCTATCTTGTAAATATGCCTTTAAATGTCTTCATTGGTTAATTAGTCCCCTGTGTATCCACATCAGTCACTTTAGAAAGCTCTCTCTTTTCCTCCTTGAGCATTCTTTGGATTTTCATTTGTGTGTGCTTTTTCATTTTCTTGACCAATATATTGTGGTCTATTTAAGCAATATCCTAATTTTTAAATTATGTAAACATATGGGGAAAATTTGAGAATTTCTCACTTTATTGTTTCTGCGCATTTTAGTTATGAGCATAAGAAGTGCATCTTTTATGAGAATTAAGTTACCTTCTTGAAATTTATGCTAGATTTGGAAGGATGACAAATGGACCCAGCCTCTATATTTCATCATGAAGAATGAAGGATGTCCAGGGACTCTTAGCGACAGTAAATTTTTTCTTTTACGAATAATTCATTCCAGGGCATTGAAGGCTTATGGCACACAGTTGTTGAAGTAATACAAATGTATTGAGTAATAGGATCTTTTCTGGCTTTGAAGAGAACTTTCTGGCTGTGGTGTGTGTATGTGTGTGTGTGTGTATAAAGTTTATGTACATAAAGATACCTCAGGGGTGGATTTTGGGACAACCTCAGTTCAAAATTTATCAGAAAAAGAAGACTGGGTCAAAGCCAAAGGCTGTACATCTCCCAGGAGTGTATTGGAGCAGGAGCTACTTGCTAGCATGGCTGTCTCTGGGAATACCCCTAGGAGAGAGCTAAACATGCAGTTGCAACCTTAATAGACTACAAAAATTTAGTTTATGCTGAGGAGGCCCAGATCTTATCTGAATGTCCTACCTGGTGGGCATTATTATTTTCTTAGTTGTTCTTTTTTCTCTGAATGATTCATGTACCTGAAACAAGGGGGAATAACCCTATTCTGTCTATGCACTATCACAATGTTTGTGATATCATACATCACAAAGAATAGTCTCAGGTAGAGCTTTTGGTTGCTTCAGGGGGACATCAGTGTAGTACTGATGAGGAAGCAGGAACAGCTCTGGTTTTGATTTTTTTCAGGGGTGGATGGATATACCATTTCACTATTGAGAAAAGGTCATATATGCTCCTTGTGACACTTTCTAGGTCAGTCAACAATCAATAAATATTTTTAAACATCTAATATGTGCCAAGCACTGTGCCAAGTGCTAGGTTTATGGAGAAAGATAAAAACAGTTTCTGCTTTCAGGAAGGTCATAATCTAATGGGAGAGATGGAATACAAAGAACTAAGTACAAATAAAGTAAATATAGAATAAATTGGAGATAATCCATGGAAGGAAGGCACCAGTAGGATTACCGTAGAAGGTGGGATTATGGCAACACATTCAGGGGAGGTGAGCATCACTGGCGGCCTGACTAGGCACAGAATGCTCAGCAGCATATCTGAGACTACAACTGGTGCCATGTTACAAAGAGACTATGGTGGAATTGAAATATATGCTTGCAGCTATTGGAAGTACCTCTTGACTATGTATTGATTGGGAATTGATTTTATAAATCTATGATCCTATGAACTTTAGTGGTAGTAGATCATGTGGATGTATCACTTGATTCCATTTCCCAAGGATGCATAGGTATTTTCTAAAGGAGATCATTCATCTGTTTATAGATCATCTTGTATAGGGACCCAAAGTTTATAACCAAATATTAGAAGAGACTTTGAAAGATTAGAGGTTCAGCTAATGCTTATTATAGCCAATCAACCAGGCCAATGGACAGGCAGAACAGGCAAAACAAGCAAATTTTAAACAGTATTTATGTTGTTACATTATACTCTTAGAGCAGTACTGGGTCTAGTTTCTGCTGATGGTAGGAGCTGCCAAAAATAATATGGTATACTATGCCTTTGGAAACTCATTCTTTTTGAGTATCCTGTGAAATCCATATGAATTTCCTCATATATACCAAGCATTCCAAAGTCTTAGCAAATGCTGGCTTTTATGAACTGGTAACATCTGCAAGTCACTTTCAAGAAAAAAAGTGGGCATGGGGAAAGGGAAGGGAGAAGAAGAGTTCACATCCAACAGAGGTTCCATTATGGGAACCCATATAACAAGTCTGACTAGATCACATGCACTTTTTAACATGTTGACCTTTCTAGACTTTGATATTCAGACCTCTTTACCAGAGGTGTCTTATGACTTAGGATTACCAAAAACCTAGAAAATTCACCTAGTCGTTAACATTTCATATGCTGGCATCTACATAGAACTGCTTTTCCTGGGCCCAGTGTGGTTGGGTGCTTAGTCTCTTCCTCTTAAGGAGTTCTTATTTAGCACTGGAAGAACTAAGAAAAAACCCATTAAATTGACTGAAACCAGGCTCTGTTAAGTTTCCACTAATGGCTCTGTGTTTAGAATGGTGGCAACTGTTGATAAATAATTAGGCTAACTGAAATTGAGGAGAGTGGTTCAAACCCATTTAAATCTCTAGGACTTAGGAAAGGCTTGGGCTCCCTTGGCAGGTAGCAGTTCCTCCTTATTGGAGGCTTTGAAAAAATTGAATGACAACTATTGAATATACTCTCAAAGAGATTCTTTTAAAGTGATCTGTTGGCCTGGTATGTAATAAGCATTTAATAAATACATGTTGATTGATTAACTAGATGACCACTAAACTCCAACTCTGGTCTAACGTTCAGTTCTAAAAATCTGTGAATCTATGAGAGGTATAGTTGAATTGATTGGGGTTCCCAGAAAACTTCTGTGATGTGATTCCTCTCCCCTGTGTATTATCATTAGGAAGGTCATGTGGAAAAGACAGGATATGATAGATCTCTTGCCCTTCCTTTCTGCAACTGGACCTTCAAAAACTGGAGCTATAGAGTGACAGAGGTGAGGACAATTAATTATGGACCTGGGTCAGACTCAGGTGTGCAGTGGAGTTGGCATTGTGTTAGTTCTCTGGGGTACCTGAGTCTTTCCCTTCTGTCTGTGTACTCTAATAGTTGGCTGACCCTGCCATTGAGATGGCCAAGAAAACATATGGCATGTGTGTCCCCGTCAGGGTGCCTAGTGTCCCTGTGGCCAAGCTGAACTGTGCCTGCCTTTTTCCTTTTCCTCTTGTGTCTTATATGCTCTACTATGCTTGGCATTTTCCCCAGTGACTTAGGTTCAGTTTTTGGGTACAGGTGGAATTATTGTCTTTCTTTTATCCCCAGCACTTTGCAGAGTGCCTGGCATAGAATAAGTACTAAATAAATGTTCCCTGACTGAGTGTAAGATAAGGTGACTCAGAGATAGCTCTAGGCTTTTAAAAAGTTAATGCAGGTTGTAGACCAGCTTAGGCAATTTTGTTAGGAGCTATAGGACCTGACAGCCAAGCTGAGGTTGCAAAAGAATCATCCAATTCACTCTAGGGTAACATATTCCCTATTTCCCACTGATCTTGGGGACCAGGGTCAGTAACCTCAGACCAATTGACTCTTAAATGACAATAGTCCTTCCTTCAGTCTTTCTCTCTAGGGAAAAAATCCTTGACATTTTTGGAATAGTGTAAACTCCTACCTCTACAACATATTAGAATATGGTGTTTTTCCTTATAGAATGTTCGGTCAGCTGCAAGATGAATGGAGCAGCACTTTTCATGTAAGAATAAGGTCTTCTCTATTGATTTCATCCCTTTTACTGGGAATGTGGGTATGAATTTAGTGGCTAAGGACCAAAAAGTGCCCTGAGAGGAAATCCCAGGGAAACAATCCAGGGAAAGATTAAATTGTAGCTATGAACACCCACTAAAAATTTTTCCTGAGAGGACTTCTGGCAAATGTAGTTTATAGGATAAGGAAGGAATGTTAATGGGGCAGAAGACAGGCCTGAGGTGGTCTATGGTTGATTAATCCAGACAAATCAAAACACAAGGCAAGAGGAAGTTATGGGACAAAGTTCACCAGAGAAACAAAGAGAGAAAAGTTATACTGGTCCTGGAGTCCAGAGCAAGCAGCAAATCTAGCAGATAGTTGAGTAGGTACAAGTTCAAAGATAGCAGGGCAGGGAAATCATGGTGATGGAAAGGGTTTCATCATTTCCACCTTTGTGGAGTTTCCCAATAGCTGGTATATTTAGGCAGTGAATCACAGGACAGTGAAATTATTTGTCCTTTTGCTCCAAAATTAGATAGTTTGGAGTCTACCAATATAGAATAATAGAAGTGAGGGCCATAGAAGATGAAGCAAGCTGGGACTCAGGTGTGCCAAAGAGCAGGACACAGCTCTGGTGGTCTTGGGTCCTTGAGCAGTTCCATTCTGTCTGTGTGTGTATGCTCTAATGGTTGACTGATTCCATTAGTGAAGTGGCCAAGAGGACATATGGTGTGTGTGTCTCTCCCTCAGTGCCTACTGTGCCTGTGGCAAGGCTGATCTATGGCTCTGGAGTCTGGGACAAAGTGGCACCATTGGGCCAGTCCACGTTGGCTCTGGGCTTTCAGGTCTGGCAGCAGATATATGCCTGTTAAGTTTATTTGAGAAGACTCTTTTGTTAGGGTTCCTCTCACCCCCATATGGTGTTGGCCATGAGAATAGGTGAGATGGGAGAGCTGGTTGTGCTCCCACAGTGATTGAGGACTATAGTACTAAGACTGTGGGAAATGTTTGGGTCTTGTACCAGGGAGTAGGATCCAGCAATCACATTGTTGGTAGTCTGCTAGGTTGGTCCACAGATGCTCTAAGTATCACTCAATGATACATATCGTTCTTCCAGATTCACATAATCACGGGTTGGAAGGAATCATCTTCCATGAGATATTTAAGTTGGGACTAAGTGACGACTTTTTGGAGCACCTGATGTCATCTGAGAGCCTGATGAAATAATTGAGCTGAGGGCTATTTTATTGCTGCAAGTTGTTTGTGTCCAGGGCTGGTTAGTCTCTCTGATGCACTGCCACCTTTTGGTCCTCCATGGGGTGCTGCCATCTGCCGGTGTCTCCACTGAACAAGTTTCTTTGAATGCTTTCTTTCTCTTTTTCTGAATGAATATTATTACGTGGCTTTGCTCTCTAAGGAAAGACTCTCAGCTCTTTTATCCATAGCCTCATAAGCATCTGTTTTTGGTTTTTTTGTTTCTGAAAGACTACCAGCTATATCTAGTCAGCCAATAATAATCAACTGATGGATGAAACAATCAATAAGCATTTATTAAATACCTGATATGTGCAAGGCCTTGTGCTACATGCTGAGGATACAAGTACAAATAATGAAACATTCTCTTCTCACAAGAAGCTTACATTCTAATGGGGGAAACAAAATGTGTATATGTATATATGTATATAAAACACAACATAAATATAAAGATAATATGTATATACACATACACATACATGTATGTAAAGTATATAACTGTGATACATGCATATGCATGGCCATGAGAATAGGAGAGATGGGAGATACAAACATATCCATATATAGCAGTTAAATACAAGATAGTTATCCAAGATAATTCCAAAGGATTCATGATGAAAAACGCTATCCACCTCCAGAGAAAGAACTAATGGAGTCTGAATGCAGATTGAAACACACAATTTTTTACTTTCTGTATTTTTTCATGATTTTTTTTCCCTTCGGGTCTGTGTCTTCTTTCACAACATGACTAATATGGTAATATGTTTTGCATGATTGAACATGTATAACTTATATTAAATTGCTTACTGTCTCAGGGAGGGGAGAAGTAAGGGAGGGAGAAAGAAAATTTGAAACTTGAAATTTGTTAAAAATAAATGCTAAAAATTTTCTTTATATGTAACTGGGGAAAATAAAATTACTAAATCTATTTTAAAATAAATTATTAAAAGAAATTATTTAAAAATAAGTCATTAAAAACAAATACAATGTAATTAAGGAAAAAGGGTACTATCAGTTAGGGAAATCAGGCAAGGCTCCATGTAGAAAATTGTGCTTACGCTTTGTCTTAAAGGAAGAGACCATGAGGTAGAGGGAGTCAATTCCAAACTTATGGAAAGACGAGCACAAAGGAATGGAGATGGAAGGAGATGCAATGTTGTGTGTATGGAAGAGAAAGAAGGCTGGCTTATCTGGACCACAAAATGTGGGAAAGAGAGTAATAGCCAGCAAGGTTGGAAAAACAGTTTGGGGCCAAGATGTGGAGAGCTTGCCAAAAGGCGTTTATATTTTAATCCTAGAGGCAAGAGTTAGCCAATAGAACTGTTTGAGTATGGGATGATATGGTCAGATCTATGGCTAAGTAAAATTACAGTGGACTGGAGTGGTGAGATTTGAGGTAGGGTGAACCAAATGAGAGGATACTGAAAAAAATCTAGAGAACTGATAAGGGTGTGGACTAAGGTGGTAGCTATGTGAGTAGAGAGAAAGGGTCAGATGAGAAAAAATGCTATGGAGCTAGAAATGACAAGATTTTGTAACTAACTACATTATGGGATGAGAGGTAGCAAGGAGTTCACCATAATGCTGAAGTTAGGAACTTGAGAGAGTAAAAGAATGGTTGTGGTTTTGATAGAAATAGGATAGTTTGGAAAAGATGAGGGTTTGGGGGAGGGATTAATGAATTCAGTTTTGGACATTTAAATTTGAGGCAAAGAGGGAAAAAGCCCAGGGGAGAAACTGAGGCTGGATATATAGATCTGAATCATTTGCAGTAAACCCATGGAAGCTGATAAGGTACGAAGGGAGAGAGAATATAGAGGGAGATAAGGACCCTTGGAAGTGAGGGAGTGTGATTTGGATGATGAGCCAGTAAAATGAGACTGAGAAGGAACAATTAGGTAAGAGAAGAAACTGGAAAGAAATAGTGTCATAAAAACCCTGAGGAGAGGTTATTCAGGTGGAGTTGGTGGTCAATAGTGTCAAATGTAGCATATAGTTGGGAAGGATAACGCCTGAAAAAGATCATTAGATTTGGCAATTAAATGTTTGCTTTGTAGAGAGCAGTTTCCATTGACTGATAGGTCAGAGACAAGACTGAAAAGAGCTAAAGAATGAGTGAGGTATATCAAGAGTAGACAGCTTTTTCAAGGATGCACTGAGATAATCATAAAAGAGTTTTTACTCAGGTCAGTTTAGTTTCTCACCTGAAGGTCAGGGGGTGACTTCCAGATGACCCCAGGTCTCTAATCTCATCTGCTCTGGATTAAGTTTTCCTTCTGAGATGGAAAATATGATTTTCTTTTCCTCTTGTCACTAGTGAGTTATTAAACCCACTCGATGAGTGTAGGTCCAGAGCAGAAGGGGAAGAGTGAGAAGGTGCAATGCTTCAACCCCAGCAACCCTCAGCCTTTGCAAACCAGATCATTTTTTTGAGGGCAAAGGGGTGGCTTCCAATCTGCTCCAGATCCTAAATTCCAGTAAGGAGAGCTTCATGTGAGCTGGCAAGCTCTACAGCGACCAGGTTTCCCCTGGGAGAGGAAGCTGATTTTCTTTGTCTTTATTGCCTTTGGATCAGGGAAAGCTATTTCCAGACCCAGGCAAGCAGTAATCTACTATAAACCTTGAAAAAAAAATTGTTTTGTTTGTTGAATCTGCATACCTCTTTATTTGGGGACAGTTATATTTTTCTCCTCTACTTCTGGAACTGTATAAAATCCACGTGCAGTGTTTGACTTTTTCCTATATGGGGCTGGGAAAGCAGGTGAGAGGACAATGCTTATGTGTCCCCAGGCCCACAGGGAAATGTTCTGGATTGTTGACATGCTGTGTGTGTTTAAACTACCCCCCACCCAATTTGCCAAAAATGGTAAAAATTTTAAACAAAAGGAAGAATGAAATAGAGGCCTGACCTAGGAGCATGCGCGTTTGGTGGTCATGCTTCTGATGTATCTGATGTCATGGGATGAAGGGGCCTCATTTATCGACTTCAGAGAACCCTTAGGAGTTTTATGATTGATTCTAGCCTCCTTTACTGAAGAACTATATGATGGGGGACTGGCCTGGAACTGAGAACGCATATAAAATTTGTCTACTAGGGCAACTCAGCCCTCTTCTGCTTGGTTTCATTTGAGTGAGGAGGTAGGGACTGCTGTAAGCTTCTGGGTAGGGGGAGAGAACTAGTACCAGTGGCTCATTCTCCCCACCTCAGGCAACATGAAACCATGAGCATGTCCTTGCTGATGCTTCTGTCCCTGTTTTATCTCCTCTTTCCAGCCTTAGGTGAAGAAGGATTGAAAATGAAACAGATTAGGCCACAAGTTTGTAAACTTTGAAAGGTTGGGAAAAAATGGGCTGATGGAGATCTGCTGATGGGATTCCATGCCAGGATTTGGATGCAGCTGAGTCTCATGAAGATTAAAACCCTAAAGTGACCCAGTGAAGCATTGGAAGTTACTCATTCTTTGACTATGCCATATTCGGAAGCGAACATGATGGGACAAATGCTTTGTAGAAACTGCTTAAAGCTTGAGACCACTATTCATAGGGACTGAAATGGTTTGGTGAGAGTATATCCCTGGGTATTGGGAGAAATGGTTTGTTCTTCTATTCTTGCTATATCTTCTCAGTATGGGCAGTTAGGTGGTGCAGTGGATAGAGCACCAGGGCAGGAGTCAGGAGGACCTGAGTTCAAATCTAACCTTAGACATTTGACTCTCACTAGCTGTGTGACCGTGGGCAGGTCACTTAACCCCAGTTGCCTCATCCTGGGTCATCTCCAGTCATCCTGATGAATATCTGGTCACTGGATTTAGATGGCTCTGGAGGAGAAGTGAGCCTGGTGACCTGCACTGCCCCTCCCTCACCCAAAACAAAGTCAAGTGTAAGTCATGTCATTATTTCTGATGGCATGGTCTTCTTTGGCAACGAAGGACGAATACACACAGACAAGATCTTCTCAGTAAATATCCCTTAGAAGAAGCTAATTGAAATGAATTGGTTAAATCATACTGGGTAATTGGTTCCAGTAATTGGTTAGAGATACTAACTGTAATTGGCGATTGATGCTGAAGAGATACCATTGAACAGGGACTGGAGCTAAAAGCATTAGAGAAATCCCAATACCTCAGGACCCCTAGACTCCTAAAGGGAAGATGTAGCTGGCTTTGCTCTGGGGGACCTGACTTATCAGGGTGATGAGAATTAAGTAGTTAATGAGGACTACATTTATGGATGAGCACTTACTGCCTTCTACCTATTTATTAGACGGAGTGAGCTACATTCCCTGATTCCCTGTGTATTCTCAATGGTTCCTGAGTACACTTAACCTATTTTTCCTCTATGAGCCTTATCAGTGCTCTAAGATGTTCAAGATAATTTAGGTATTTCTTGTACATTTTTTTGTAGTTAAGAAAAGCCCATGGAATAAAGTAGGGAGTTGGACTGCTGAGAAGGAAAGCTAAGGTTCCTTCTATGGTTCTAGTAGCAATATTTTCCGTTTATCTAGTGCTTTAGGGCTTAAAAATCACTTTCCTCATGACAGCCAAGTAAGGTAGGTAGTGAAAATATAGCACAGGGGAGGTCAGATGAAAAGCTCATCTCACACAGAGAGAGCTTTAACAAACTTTATTGCTACTCACAAGGGAAGGAGGAAAGCAGCTGCTAGCAGGAACAATCTCAGTGTGCAGCCTCCATGCCCATGGGAGGCAGTACACAGGTGTGTGTGTGTGTGTGTGTGTGTGTGTGTGTGTGTGTGTGTGTGTGTGTGTGTGTGTGTGTGTGTGTGTGTGTGATCCACATTCCAGTTCAAGGTGCCAAGATCCTCAGGGCTCAACCTTCTATATCATCTGAGACAAAAAGCCCATACAATTCCAATCTGAGTCTACCCTATCCTCTATTATGAATAAAATGAAGGTATTTTAGAAGTTACCTAATAAAAAGGGAGAATACCAAGCAGGGAAATAGGAATTTAAGAATACAGAAGTAGGAAACTTAACCCTAACATTACCATTCAAACAAAAGACCGGGGGGCTTTTGGAGGCTGGGGTCGTACCAGTTAAACCATTTTCACTGACTCTTAGAAGTATTCATCTCATTTTGCACACAAGAAAACTGAAAGGTACAAGGTCACATAACTAATGAGTGTCAGAGCTGAGGTTCCAACCTCTGTCTCCTGACTCTAGTCTCATTTCCTTCCATATGCTGGCAGATCCTCTTACCCTTACCCCCAATATGAATTTGAATATAGATTTCTAGAACATAGACATAAAACTCTGAAAGAAAACATTTATAATTGCCGATTTCCAGTGTTAAAGAACAGAGAGGATTTCCAGAGGCAGTGTTTGAAGGACCATCCTCATCCCTCTAGCCAGCCATTACTGATGTGTGTTCCCTGCTGGGCTTGGCACTTTGTAGAAGATACAAAAAGGGAGAAAGTGACCTCTAGGAACTATTTTATAAGTATCTTGGCACATTTAGTGAGTAAACACTTAAAAGCTTGTTTGATTAGCACAAAGATCTTGCATTCATTTAATGCCATATCCTTATTTCTTCATTTAATTTTGCCAGATTTTGTCCTTTGGAATCATGGCAGAAGCTAGATATGATCCATGCTCCTCTAACATCTCTTGTGCTCTACCTCCCAGCTATGATTAGTTATGAGTCACAATTATATCCATGTTTACCTGCTGCTGCAACCTGTGGGCCCCAGTGATTATTATTAATTATGTAGGTGTTATGTACAAACCAGGAAGCTATAGCTTAGTTTAGCTCTAATAAAGAGATTTTTGGTTATCTGAGAAAAATGTCTTCAGGTTTCAAGGAGAACAAACTAATTCTGCCTATTTTTCCTAAAACCTGATATTCTTTGTCAGAAAGAAAACCAACTTGATATGATCATTGATAGGCATGTGTTTCCTTTCTCTCAACTCAATTCATTTGAATGAGGATGGGTTCAGTCAACAAACACTGATTAAGTATCTCAAGCATACATTCTAAAGGGGGAAGCAACTTGAAAATAAATGCCTGGGTTCCTGAGAGATATAGAGTATGTGAAAGTCAAAAATCCTCCGGAAGGGGAAGACATTAGCAGCCTGGGAGGACTAGGTAAGGCTTCATGAAGGCTGGATTTGAAATAGTTTTTGAAGGAAGTCAGGGAAACTACAAGGAGGAGGTATGGAAGTACAGGTATAGTATTCTAAGCATGGAGAAGAACCAGTGCAAAAGTATGGAGGTGGGAAATTTTAAAAGGAGTGTCATATTGGAGAAACTGAAAGTAGGTTAGCACTACCAACCAGGCTAATATAGCTGGATTGTAGAGTGTGTGCAGGGTAATAAAGTATAAGAAGGTTGGAAAAGTAGGAAAGGGCCAGATTGTGAAGAGCTCTAAATAAAAGTCAAACAGGGGAGTTACTTTAGTTGACCCTGACAAACTGATCTAGCAAATAAATCCCAATCTTACCGATTTTTGCATTTTTCCTCAGGAGAAAGCATATTTTCCTTTGGTTTTATTTTTGAAATTAAATTTTACTTTTTAAAATTATCAAGCATTTCTATTCTCTCCATCCCACCTCCTCCTTCCTCCACCTAATGCTTTGAGAAAGTAAAAAAGAAAAACCAAAGGATCATAATAAATATTCATAGTCTCTCAACACTGCTTTATTCTTACCCTCAACAGCAAATTATTGACAAGAATAAAAATATCTATATTTACCAAGGGTCAGTTAGAGGTTTTTAACAACACCCTACCTATGAATAAAAATAAGCCATGAAGTTTCCAATGTACTGGATGTTTGGTTTTTTTTCCTAAGTCAGCAATGCTGCTTTAACAAGGGCTCTGTTTTTTTTTTTTTTTAAATTAGACTATGATTTTATCAGCATAGGAAGCTTCCTCTCCTGTTGAGGACTGGCACTTTCTCAGCCATTTATAATCTCAGGGAGTTTCCTGGAGCTTTGAGGGTTTAAGTGGCTTGCTTTTTTCACATAGATAGTATGCCAGACAGAGGACTTCAACCTAGGTCTTCTTGACAAAGAGGCCATTCACTAGAGCATGTTGCCCCTCACCACAAAAACAAAAATATTTTGGGTTAAACATAAGTGACTCTTACCAGATTGTAAGCTCCTTGAAGGCAAGGATCACATTAGAAATGTATTTTTGTGATGTACAGATTAGCTTATGTCATACATTAGTATTTTTTTAAAGATCACAAAAGAGGAAAAAAATCTCAAAAAGGAATAAATTATATTACACATTATACTTAATAGGCCACACTCAAAACTAACTGATGTCAAACTGTATATTTCCATGTGGTCTTAAATGGATGGAAGTTGTGGAAAGGAAGATTTAGGTTTGAGGAAAACTTTTTTTTAAAAACACTTATAGCTATGCCAAAACAGAATGGCTCCCTTGGGGGGTTCAAGCAAAGGATCAATTGCCACTTATTAATCTGTTTTCTTCCTCAGTTTCCACAACTGTAAAATGGGGATAATAATAACACCTGCTTCGCAGTGCTGTTGTGAGGGGCTTGGCACAGTGCCTATCACACAGCACTTGCCATAGAAACGCTTCTTCCCTCCTCCTCCCCAATCATTTTTTTTTTCTTTTTCACTGTGTAAATATGGTTTTCCCTCTCCCTTTGATAACAAGGACATGTGGAAGTCCTTCACTTTCATTGTGCCACCGCCCCAGTCCATAAGTGTTAGCTATTGTTATGATTATTATATTCAGGAATAATTTTGTTTAGATGGCTTCCGAGGTCCCTTCTAACTCAACTGTAAAGTGCTTTGCCAACCTTAAAGTGCTATATAAATACTTATTATTAATTATTGTAATTGTTAATAGCTTTTCCCAGTGGATAGAGTGCTGTACATGGAGACTGGAAGACCTCAGTTCAAAGCTATCCTCAGACACTAGCTACGTGACCTTGGGCAAATAAGTTAATTTCTGTTTGGCTCAGTTTCCTTATCTTTGATTCTTTTTCACATCTGTTTTCTGGTCCTTGTCATTTACGTTAGTGCCTTATGCGTAGTAGACACTTAATAAATAAGTGCTGAATTGTAGTTAAAATTTAAGATTATCAGCGAAACTTCTGTTTGATTATCAGTTTGAGAGGCTGCATGGTAAAATGGAAAGAATCCTGGTTTTTGAGTTAGGGGACACTTAGATTTCTCCAGCTTTAAAAATTTACTGCCTGTATGACCATGGGCAAATCATCTTTAAAATGGGAATAACAATGCTTGCACTATTTACATCTTAGGTAAGAAAGAGAACTGTGGTGCTTATGAAACTTTAAGGTGCTATATCAAGGTGAATTTTTATAATAAAGCAATTTTTGTTTAGTACAGTCAAAGCTGCCTGCTCTGGTGGGCTAAACCGAGGGCACAGTGGTGGCCAATATTTTTAGCTGCATATTACACCTTCCCTACCTTCCTGTTTGATTTTGATTACATAAGTAGGGGATTTGGATGAGGGGCAAAGGATGGACTGAGCTAGAAATGGAAATGTTTTATGATGTAACCTTTGACTATTACTGTTAAATCATTTGATCCTCTTAAAGGATTTGCATACTAGTGAAGACTGTTTTCCATCTCATCCTAATTCCCACTCCTAAATAGCTTGTAAAAATAGAACTAGAGATGCTAGAGGAGTTCATGTTTAGAGTTCTAGGTCTGGAACTTGCCTCTACTATTTAACTTTGACCATCTAGATAGACTATCATCTGCCTCTTAGCAGGACTGGTTTTCCAAATCTCTTTCTCTCCACAATAATAATCAGTCATCATATTAAAAGCTCTAGAAGAAGACCTACAGGGCATTACATAGATCCACCACAGAAGATTTATGGTAGGATATGGAGACGTATCACGGAAAATTTGTACCATTGGTCGCAGCACACACATCTTGAAGAACATAGATTCACAAAAGGGCCTATGGAGGTATAACATGTACACAGTACAAAATACAGAGAAATAATCTTTGCCCACCTAAGGTTTGCATATAGAAATGATTTTTTTCTTTTTACCTTTTTACAAGATAAAGTTAGATGTATATATTTGTGTATAGGTAGGGGAGATGGGAAGGGAGGGAGAGAGATGGCAGATGGAGGAATAAACGGATAGTAAATGGTTGAGTTCTGATTAGGCCATTGTTTCCCAACCATTTTCATTTTGTTACATACCTTTTATTCTTAAGCCATACTAGGGATGGGGAAAGAGTAGCAATCGAGGAAGCAGGAACCACTTCCCTTTCTCCAGTGGTAAATATGTATTGCCCTTATGTATTCCTTTCCATATTTCCATATTCCTAACTACATTACACACACACACACACACACACACACACACACACACACACACACACAGAAGTTATTATTCCTCTTTCCATCTTGATTACTTCATTTCCATCCCTCAGCTCCATGGTGGCATTGACAAAGGGGAATTCTAAAGAAGCCTAGGGCATCACAACAAATCATGAAACCCATCATAATACACCAATATGTAATGAAGATCAATTGGAAGACAATGGGTTAGGGTATGAGAGAAATTCTTGAATGTACCAAATGGCTATTTTAATCAGCCTCAATGCTGGCCAAGTCAGAGGTCAGGAAAGATGGGGAGAGATATATTTTCTGGCTCTAAAAGTTAAGGATTTTACATTAGGAAGAAAAGGTCATGGTAAGGTATCAAAGGACAATTCCAAAGACTCATGCTCAAGAGGCAAGCCTTGAATATCTTACATATGGTTTGTTCTAGCTTTAAAATCCTCTGACTCCCATGAAATATAATAAAATCATGTTTTCTGCATTTTATGAATTTGTGATAATTTAGATAGGTTCTGGGAAACACTAAGGGGAAAAAGACCAATTGGTCAAAGGTATGGCATAAACTTCATAATATTTTTGAGCTCTGTCTAATCATCCATACTTGAAAAACCATGTAGATGAAAAAATGTATAATGCCCAGGTCAACATGTAGCTAAATGGGTATCCAGTTAAATTAGTTCATCTAATCTATATTTGTACCAGAAGCTCCATGTAGCTATATCCAACAGGTGTGGTGATGGGGCAATAAACACATCACTGAATTGAGTTATAATGTGGAATTTAGACTGGTCACACTTGTGAAATGCATAACACTTACAATAATTCTAAGGGACTCAGTGGCTCTAAAGCCCAGTTCTTTAACAGTAATATTCTTCTACCTGCATGCAGGTCATAAAATACTATAATCCTTAAGGAACCATAATTTTAAGTGACCCATAAAAAAATGTTAAGATGTAGGCACATGCGAATATACCATAACATTAATAACAATGATCTATTCTGGAGAAGTGGCATAAAAGCCATGAAGGACATGTACAATTGGTAAAGGTTAGGAAATCATTTAATGAGAACCAGAGCTAATAGAGCTGTGTGCTACCTTGGTGTTAATTTCAATAATGTAGTGGCTCCATGGCCTCATTGTAGTGGGCAAAGATTATTTCTCTATATTTTGTACTGTGTACACGTGATACCTCTATAGGCTCTTTTGTGAAGATGTATGTACTGTGACCAGTGGTGCAATTTTTCCACGATACATCTCCATGTCCTACCATAAATCTTCTGTGGTGGATCTGTGTAATGCCAGGGATTTGTATCAGATCCTCTCCATGTTCCCTTACTCCGTATAGCTTTTCCCTACCCTACAAGGGAGAATCTATCAAATATCTTGGAGGTCTTCTCTAGTTTCTTTTCTTTATGAGTACAGTTTGATACTTGTACTGTCCATCTTATATTAGTTGTTATATTATGGTCCTTATTTCATAGATGAAGAATCTGAGGCCTGGAGAAATAAAGTGACTTGCCCAAGTGAATAAACAGTAAAACTGAGATTTGAATCCTGGTGTTCTGTTTCTGTTTGTCCTCCTTTTCAAAGAGGAATGATGACATCACAATGTTGGGGTATAGGTGACATCTTGACTTGCAAGTGAATTGCAAATAAATGAGGCAGAGTTGCACAAAGTCATCAGCCTCACTCTTTCTTCCAGTCATGGAAGTCCAGTGGCAAGACAAAAGTCAGTATTATTGGGGATAGCCCAGGATGCAATGGATGACCTTGGCATCTTCAGTGTGTGACCAGCTCCAAACACTCCATAGTACCTGCTTCAGCCACCTTCCTGGACCACTGAAACAGATTGTTCTCCTCTGCCCATTCTGCTAGGGGAAGTCATCACAAGCTTGGGGTAAACATTCTTGTAAATCACTAATGGCTTTGAGGCCTGTTAGTTACTCTCAACCTAGTTTAATCCATTTGCCAACATAGTTTTGCTGGGGTGTGGCCACTGTACAGCTTCTTAGAGTCACAGGTGAGAGTTGAGTGAATCAGGTGAACACCAAAGATGGATGAGCAGCCCTGAAAGGGCTCAGCAAACCCTCTTGCCAGAGGTACTAGACTTCCTTGAACACCCCATAGTCCCCTGGTCTTCTACATAGTCAACAAAGCAATGAATCAGGGCCTTATTTGTAGCATTTGCCAATTTCCAAGGTATTAATAATCATACCACAATCTTTTGAGGTATCATTATTATACAGTGGGGACAAAATCACTTCTACTCTACTTAGTTCTGATACATTGATCAGGTAAAAACCCATTTGCTCACTAGGTAGAACCAAGGCCTGGCTACCTCCTTAGATATGACAGAAATCATGTTCAATCAGTTGAGGGATTTAGTCAAACCCCTGGACCCTGAATAAAACCATCAAAGAATAAAGAGAATGAATAGCATAGTGCAGATAATGAGGAGAGAGCACCAAGGCCTCAGCCTAGGGCTCCTTTCCTAGAATCTCTTGCTAGAGGGGATCTTGTGAGCTTTAAAAGATTCCAAAGCCATTCTAGCATCAGCCTGGGTCCACCAGGCTGTGGGCAATGTCTGCGTTGGAAGCTGGGAATACACTGAATGTGATAGGGAAAACAAATTAAAGACTCTACACAGAGTTTACACCAGAGAAGCTGTATCATACCTAAGTGGAACAACTTGAGGACTCCAGAAAAAGGACCACTAGAAACTGAGTCTTTCCTTTTGCCACATGTGCTCTAAGCTTGAGCTCACTTTCCTCTGGACTGTGTGCGTACTTGTGGGAGAGTGCATCACAGACTTTTGGAGGCTTGTTTTGTACCTGCTGTTCTTACCATCCCATCTTAGTAGTCACCTTTCTCAAAGCTAAGTTTGGCTGACTGACATTTACTAACTATCATAACAGGTGGGCAGCTAGGTAGTGTGCTGAATAGAGTGGCCTAGAGTCTGGAAGAGTCATCTTCCTGAGTTCAAATCTATCCTCACATACTTACTCCCTGTGTGATCCTGAGCAAATCACTTAACCTTCTTTGTCTCAGTTTCCTCACTTATGAAATGAACTAGAGAAGGAAATGACAAACTACTCTACTATCTCTGCCAAGAAAATCCCAAATGGGATCATGAAGAGTCAGACACAAATGAAAACTATTGAATAACAACAACAACAAAATAATCATGACAGGAAGATCATCCATGGAGGCTTATGAGTAAAAAGCTTTATAAAGTCAACCCGAGGAGGAGCCAAGATGATGGAGAGGAACCAGTAAGTTGACTGAATTCTCTCCAGTATCCCCCAGAAACAATATTAAATCAAGCCTCTAAAATGGATTCTGGAGCAACAGAACCAACAACAAAAAACCAGAATGAAACAAATTTCCAGCTTAAGATTACTTAGAAGAATTTCTGGAAACGTCTGTCTTACTTGGGGTAATAGGGGAGCAGATAGCACAGGAGGTGTCCTGGCAAGTCAGCAGGAGGTTCTTAGCACCAGTATAGATCAGCAGTTCAGTCTCCTTGTTCCTAGAACAGCAAACTGGAAGAGAGGCCTCCAGTCCCAGTGCAGAAGGCCAATTGCTAACCCCAGAACCCTGGCATAACAGGTGCAATTAGGCCAGGCTGTCCCCAGTAGAGTGGGCAAGTCACAGACATCTGAGGCCCCAGTGGACAAAGCCAGTGACCAGGCCCCCGGTCCCAACATAAGAAGCTTGGGATAATGCCCCTGTGCCCCAGGAAAAGAGGTCAGCTTTAAAAGTCATAAAGATGAAAACTGAGTAAGAAACAGAAAAGAGCTGAGCATAGAAAGCTACTATAGTGGCAGGGAAGATCAAAACACAAACTCAGAAGAGGACAATGACAAAATGCCTACATGTAAACCCTCAAAGGGGGATATGAATTGGTCTGAAGCCCAAAAAGTCCTCTTGGAAGAGTCAAAAAGGATCTTAAAATTAAGTAAGAGAGGTGGAAGAAAAATTGGAAAAAAAAAATTAGTCATGCAGAAGAATTATGAAAAAGAATTAATGACTTAGAAATAGAAGCACAAAAATTGACCAAAGAAAACAATTTCTTAAAAAATAGAATTAGTCAAATGGGGAAAAAATCCACTGAAGAAAGTAAGTTCTTTAAAGGTAGAATTGGTCAAATGGGAAAGAAGTTACAAAAGATAACTGAAGAAAATAATTCCTTAAAAATTAGAATTGAGCAAGTGGAAGCTAATGATTATGAGACATCAAGAATCAGTCAAACAAAAATCAAGAGTGAAAAAATAGAAGAAAATGTAGAATACTTCATTGGAAAAACAATTGATATGGAAAATAGATCCAGGAGAGATAATTTAAGAATTATTGGACTACCTTAAGGCCATGATTAAAAAAAAGAGAGAGAGACTGAAGGGCATCTTTCAAGAAATTATCAAGGAAAACTGCCCTGATATCCTAGAACCAGAAGGCAAAATAATCATTGAAAGAGTGCACTAATCATCTCCTGAAAGAAATTTCCAAAATGAAAACTTCAAGAACTATTATAGTCAAATTCTAGAATTGTCAGGGCAAGAAGAAAATACGGCAATCATCCAGAAAGAAGCAATTCAAATATCAAGATCCACAGTCAGGATTACACAGGATTTAGCAGCTTCTACTTTAAAGGAAGGCTAGTAGAATATGACATTCTGGAAAATTAAAGAGCTTGGGTTACAACCAAGAATCAACTACCCAGCAAAACTGAGCATAATCCTTCAAGGGGAAAAGATGGACATTCAATGAAGTAGGGACTTTCAAACTTTCCTGATGAAAAGACCAGAGCTGAACAGAACATTTGATCTCCAAATACAAAACTCAAGAGAAACATAAAAGGGTAAACGAAAAAAATATTATTCTGTAAGATTTAAACTCTTTTCCTTACATAGAGAGATGATAGCTGTAACTCTTGAGAACTGTATTTTTATTAGGGCAATTAGAAGGAGCATATATAGAGAGAAGATATGGATATAAGTTGACTTTGATGTGATAATATAAAAATAAAAAGGGGTGAAAAAATTGTCGTGGGAGAAGAGGAAAGGGGGAGGCAGAATAGGGTAAGTTACAACAAGTGAAGAGGTAAAAAAACCTATTACAGTAGAGGGAAAGAAGAGAGGGGGTGAACATTCCAGAGTTTTCAGGTCAAGGAGAAAATATTGCAAGCAGCCAGAAAGAAACAATTCCAGTATTGTGCAAATACAATCAGGATAACACAAAATCTAGCAGCTTCTACAAAGAATTGAAGGGTTTGGAATATGATATTCCAGAAGTTGAAGGAATTAGAATTAAAACCAAGAATCACCTCCCCAGCAAAACTGAGTATAATACTTCAGGGGAAAAAGTGAAATTTCAATGAAATAGAGGACTTTCAAGAATTCTTGATGAAAAGATCAGAGCTGAATAGAAAATTTGACTTTCAAATACAAGAATGAAGAGAAGCATGAAAAGGTAAACAGAAAAGAGAAATCATAAGGAACTTACTAAAGTTGAACCGTTTATATTCCTACATACAAAGATAATATTTGTAATTCTTGAAAGTTTTCTCAGTATTTGCATAGTTGGAAGGATTATATACATATAGACAGAGGGCACAGGATGAGTTGAATAGGAAGGGCTAATATCTAAAAAAATAAAATTATGGGGTGAGAGAGGAATATATTGGGAGGAGAAAGGGAGAAATGGAATGGGGCAAATTATCTGTCATAAAAGAGGCAAGAAAAAGCTTTTTCAGTGGAGGGGAAAAGAGAGAGGTGAGAGAGAAAAAAATGAAACTTTCATCACATTTGGCTTAAGGAGGGAATAACAGGCACACTCAATTTGCTATGAAAATCTATCTTATGCTACAGGAAAGTAGGGGAGAAGGGGATAAGTGGGGTGTATGAAGGGGTGATAGAAGGGAGGGCAAATGGGAGGAGGGAGTAATTAGAAGTAAACACTGTTGGGGAGGGACAAGGTCAAAAGAAAGAATGGAATAAATGGGGGGCAGGATAGGATGGAGGGAAATATAGTTAATCTTTCACAACATGACTATTATGGAAGTCTTTTGCATAACTATACATATATAACCTATATTGAATTGCTTGTCTTTTCAGTGGGGATGGGTGGGGAGGGAGGAAGGGAGAGAAGTTGGAATTCAAAGTTTTAGGAATGAATATTGAGAATTGGTTTTGTATGCAACTGGGAAATAAGAAATACAGGTAGAGGAGTATAGAAATCTATCTTGCCCTGCAAAAAAAGAGAGAACATGCGTATGGGGAAAGGGGAATGTGCGATAGAAGGGAGGGCAGATTGAGGGAAGTGATAATCAGAATGCATGGTTTCTTGGGGGGAGAGAGATGGGGAGAAAATTTGGAACTCAAAATCTTGTGGAAATGAATTTTGAAAACTAAAAATAAATAAATAAAATAAAATGATAAGCAGTACCTATCTAAAACCATTAGCATACATAATATGTAATGGGGATAATCTAGACACTTTCCTAATAAGAAGAAAGGTGAAACAAGGATGCCCATTCTCACCACTATTATTCAATATTGTGCTAGAAATGTTAGAGTTAGCAGGAAGAGAAGAAAAAGAAATTGAAGGAATAAGAATAGGCAAAGAGTAAAAAACTATCACTCTTTGTAGATGACATGATGGTATACTTAGAGAATCCTAGAGAATCAACTAAAAAAACTACTTGAAAGTAAACTTGCAGGATATAAAATAACCCCACATAAATTATCAGCATTTCTATGTATTATCAACATAGTCCAGTAGCAGGTGATAGAAAGAGAAATTCCATTTAAAATAACTGCAGATAATATAACATATTTGGGAGTCTACTTGCCAAGGGAAACCCAGAAACTATATGAACACAATTACAAAAAACTTTTCACACAAATGAAGTCAGAGGTAAACATTTTAGAAAAATATGAATTGCTTATGAGTAGGCCAAGCTAATATAATAAATACGGCAATTCTATCTAAGTTAATTTACTTATTTAGTGCCATACCAATCAAACTATCAAAAATGGTTTTATAAAGCTAGAAAAAAATAATGAAATTCATTTAGAAGAACAAAAAGTAAAAAATTTCAAGGGAATTAATGAAAAAATGCTAAGCAAGGTGGCCTAGTCATACCAGATCCAAAACTATATTATAAAGTGACAATCATCAAAACTATTTGGTACTGACTAAGAAACAGAGTGGTGAATCTGTAGAATAGGTTAGGTATAAAAGACACAATAGTCAATGACTATAGTAATCTGCTGTTTGACAAACACAAAGATTCCAACTTCTGGGTTAAGAACTGACTGTTTGATAAAAGCTGCTGGGAAAACTGGTAAACAGTGTGGCAGAAACTGGGCCTAAACCAACGTCTTACACTATATCAAGATAAAGTTGAAATGGGTACATGATTTAGACAGAAGGCATGATATCATAAACAAATTGAGAGAGCAAGGAATAGTTTATCTGTCAGATCTATGGAGAAGAGGAGAATTTATGACCAAACAAGAGAGAGAGAACATTATGACATGCAAAATGGATAATTTTGATTACATTAAATTGAAAAGGTTTTGCACAGGCAAAACCAATGAACCAAGATTAGTGGAAAAGCACAAAGCTGGGAAACAATTTTTACAGCCAGTGTCTCTGACAAAGGCCTCATTTCTAAAATGTATAGAGAACTGAGTCAAATTTATAAGAATACAAGTAATTTCCCAATTGATAAATGATCAAGGTATAAACAGGCAATTTTCTGATGAAAAATTTAAAGCTATCTATAGTCATATAAAAATGCTCTAAGTCACTATTGACTAAAGAATTATAAATTAAAACCACTCTGAAGTACCACCTCACACTTTTCAGATTGATTAATATGACAAAAAAGGAAAAATGATCAATGTTGGAGAAGATGTGGGAAAATTGAAACACTAATGCATTGTTCATGGAGTTGTGAAGTGATCCAACCATTCTGGAGAGCCATTTGAAACTATGCCCGAAGGGCAACCAAACTGTGCATACCCTTTGATCCAGCAATACCATTACTAGGTCCGTATCCCAAAGAGATCATTAAAAGGGGAAAAGGACCCACATGTACAAGAATTTTTGGTAGTATTTCTTTGTGGTGGCAAAGAACTGGAAATTTAGGGGATGCCTATCAACTGGGGAAAGGCTAAACAAGCTATGTTATATAAATGTAATAGAACACTATTGTTCTATAAGAAATGATGAGCAGGTAGATTTCAGAAAAGCTTGAAAAGGGAGAGATGAACTGATGCTGAGTGAAGTGAGCAGAACTAGGAGAACATTGTACATAGCAACAGCAACATTATGTGATGATGGCCTTTGATAGACTTTGTTCTTTTTAGCAATCCAAGACAATTCCAAAAGACTCATGATGGAGAATGCTAAAATATTCAGAGAAAGATCTGCATTTAGACGAATGCAGATCAAAGCTTACTATTTTCACTTTTTTTTGTTTCTTATTTTTTCTTTCTTGTGCTTTCTCCCTTTTGTCCTGATTCTTCTTTTACAGCATGACTAATGTGGAAATAGTTTAACATGATTGTATAATCATGTATAACCTATATCACTTTGTTTGTTGTTTTGGGAAAGGGGAAGGGAAGGAAAACATTTGGAACTCAAAAATGTACAAAAATGAATGTTGAAAACTATTTTACATGTAATTGGAAAAAAAACAGAAATATTCTTAAGATAAATAGAAGTTAAGTCAACCCCAACCCCTCAAGGTGACTCCTAGCATCCTTAATAATAACATAACCAGCTTTGCTCTGCCCATAAGAATGGAGGTAGGGGTCTTAGTTCTGGAATGTATCATATTATGATTTTTATTTCATTAATGAGGAAACTGAGGCCTAGAGAAATCCAATGATTTATCTAACCTAAAAAGAGGCAAAGTTCAGATTTGGATCCTGATCTTCTGGTTCTAAATTCAAAGATCTTTTTTACTACCCTACAGTGGCTCTATCAGAGCATTATGAAGAGTTTAACTTCAGAACTAACAAACCTAGCAAAGGGACGCCAAAGGAAATCAAAGGGACTGCACTCAAGTATTTGTGAAACAAATTCAGGCATTAACCATGTCTTACAAGTGGTAGGGGGGCTTACCAAAGGCAGCATTGTACCATGAAAAACACACTGGGCTGAGAATTAAGAGCCTTGGGTACTAGTCAAACCGGTGCCACTTTAACTGTGTGACCTTGGAAAAATCACCTAATCTGCTTGGGACTAGTTCTGCCAATCTGAAGAAAGAATCATGGTGGACTAGATGATCCCTAAAGTTCTCTTCTATTTTGGAAATTTGATAATTCTGAAACCATGTGTGGAAGCTATATTTCCTTTATGGGACTATGTCCAAGGCTATGCTGTTTAATATTTAACAACAGGCTCTCTGAAAAGCATGACACACATTTAAGTTTAACCTGCATTATTAACATTTTCTCTTTCACTTTCTTAAGTCTGCAAATCGACAAAGCAATGAATCAAGGCATGATTTGTAGCATTTTCCAGTTTTCAACATGTAAATATTCACACTGAAATTTCATCATCAACTCTCAGGAGCTGATTCAAGTTGGTTCTAGCACCCTCCTGACTATGTCCATATTGGCTCGATCTTTTCTTCTGTTCGAAAATTCCTAAAAGCACATAGGGAGATGCAAACATATCAAATATAGAACATTTTTATCCTTCCATGCATGGTGTTTTTATAATGTTGCATGACAAAACTGATAAGAGTGAGTGAACCTTGAACTAGCACAGAGCCATTTTCATAACCATTTTAATTACCCTCCATTACATGACAACCCTGGGTATGAATGACAGTTTCATTGGCCTCTGTCCTCTTCCTCGCTCAGGTATCATGATCCCAGATGGTAGAGTAGCCAAAGTTCACTCAAATCTGTTCAGCTGCAACTTTGTACTGTTACCCATGGATAATGCTAACTGCAAGACCTATCTTTCAGGGCCATTATGAGGAAAAGGTTTTGTAAACCTTAAAGAAAAGCATAAAGAGTTGTAATAACTATATTATTATTATTAATTATTATTTATCAATGATAGAATATAATTTTTATCCCTCCAAGCTATGGCATTTATAAATCTTCAACTATCAACTCTTTATTGGTGAATCTATATCCCCAATGTGCATCTTGACTGTCAGCCTGTCAACCAGCTCTCTACTCTCCTCATTCCACTCATGTGATGAACATTTCCATTTGGATCATAAAATCACAGAACTTCAAAGTTGCAAGAGATTTCAGCAGACATCTAGTCTAATCAGTTCTTGAAATATGATGTCTTGATGTCACCTTGAATGCAACATGTCAGAAAATGAATTAATCTTCTTCCCTTCTAAGCTAACCATTTTTCTTCAGTTTCTTTAAATAAATCACTATCGTTTTCTGAGTCATGCAGGCTTAAACCCCTCAAATCACTTTTCATTCCCCTCTTTGAATGGACTGTATACTGCATGCCCATTTAACCATATATCACAATATGGGCATTATATATTTTCCACACACTTTTCATAAAACTATGAATGATTAAACTGCTCTCCCAAATCATTTATAAAGATATGGTTTTCATCATACCTTTGCTTAATGAGGTGTTGTCAATTTTTCCTTCACTCTGACTCTCATATTCATCACTTTCTCCTGCTATCATCCTGTTCTAGTCCCCCATCACTTCACACCTGGATGACTCTTTACATTTTTTCTAAATGATCTTCCTCTTACTGGAAAAATCTGTTCAATGCATATGGTCTAATCTTAAAACACTGCCGTAGTGATCTCATTACCTCACTTAAGAACCTATAACCAGGAGGAAAGAGAAAAAAAGAGAAGAAAAGGAAAAACTAAAGAAATTTAGTAATAATTTTATTATAAATTTAAAAGGAATAGCCAGTTGTAGATAATATATTTGCAGTTTTATGTGCAATCTTTTTTTTAATTATACCATGTTATGGAAATGCTTGTTTTATTATACAAATGAAAGTAAAATGAATAAAAAATGAGGAACCTATAACAGACTGACAAAATTTCTGAGTAGGAAGGGATCTCAGCCACTATCTAGTCCAATCAATGTCTGAAAAAGTATCTTCTCTGCAATGATCCCAACAAATAGTCATCTAGCCTTTGTTTGAATACTTATGTATGACAGGGAGCCTGCTCCCTGCAGAAGTAGTACATTTCACTTTCGAATAGCCCTGAGTGTTGGGAAGTTCTGAAATTGCTTCTCCTGCTCACTATTCTGCCTCCTGGGGCCAAAGAAAACAGTTCTGATTCTTCTTTCACATGATACTTCTTCAGTAAAAGACAGCTGTTATGTGTCCCATGACTGTTCTTTTCTCCAGGCTAGATATCCCAGGTTTCCCCAACCAGTCCTCATATGGCACAAACTTGAGACCCTTCACAATTCTCATTGCCTTTCTCTGATACTTCCCTGTTTATAAATGTTCCTAGAATGTGGTGCTCAGAATTGAATGCAATGTGCCACATGTGGTCTGATCAGGGACTATCTTACCTCCTAGTCCTTATCATAATGACTTTTTAAGGGCAATTTTAGATTTTATTAGCTTCTTGACTGCCATTCAGTTCAATTCCATAAACCTTCATTAAGTGCCTAATGTGTGCCAGGTCCTGTGTTAAGCATCAGGGACACAAAAACAGGCAAAAGATAATCCCTGTCCTCAAGGAACTTACAATCTAATGAAGGAGATAACATACAAACAAATATGTACAAAGCAAGTTCTATAGAAGATAAATAGAAAATAATTAACAGAGGGAAAGCACTATAATTAATAGGGGTTCCTGTAAAAGTTGGGATTATAGTTGAAGCTTAAAGGAAGCCACAGAAGTCAGTAGTTGAAGATGGAAGAGAGTGTGATTGGTAGGGAGGACAGCCATTCCACACTGTTAACTCATATTGAGCTTACAATCCACTAAAATACCCAGATTTTTTTCATATAAATGACTACCTGTACTTAAGCAGTTGATTTTCCAGCCCTATGTACAAGACCTGACACTTGTTCCTATTAAACGTCATCTTATTAGATGCATTCCAGTATTCCAGGCTATCATTGGATCTTGAATTTGTAATATGCTATGACAGCTAGATGGTACAGTGAATAAAGCCCTGTACCTGAAGTCAGAAAAATTTGAGTTCAAATTTGAATTCAGACACTTTCTAACTGAGTGGCCCCAGGCAAGTCACTAACATTTGTTTACCTGAGTTTCCTGAACTGTAAAATGGGGTGTGTGAGTAATAATAGTTCTTATCTGCAAGGTTTCTGTAACAATCAAATAAGATAATACTTGTAACGCACTTAGCTTAGTACCTACCACATAGTAGGTATTATATAAATGAATATTCTTTTCCCTTCCCTCAGTGAGTTAGCTATTGTTTTAAAATGTGTACCAATGCAGATCAAAGCATATTCTTTTCAGTTTCATTTTTTGTAGTTTTTCTCTTTTGTTCTGTTTCTTCTTTTACAACATGATTAATATGGAAATATGTTTTACATGATCACACATATATACCTATATCAAATTGCTTACTGTATTAGGGAAAAGGGGGGGAAGGAGAAAAATTTGGAACTGAAAATATTATAAAAATGAATGTTAAAAATTGTCTTTACATGTAATTTGAAAAAATAAAATACTATTAAAAGTAAAATTTGTGTCATTTGCAAATTTGGTAAAAATGTGATCTCTCACAATTTTTTATTAACAATTTTCAACAATAGCTAGCCTAAGATTTACAAAGTGATTTGCATATATTCATTCATTTGATCTTTATAACAACTCGGTGAAGTTAGCATCATCCCCTTTTTACAGAAGAGGAAACTGAGGTACAGAGATGTTAAGTATCTTGCCCAAGGTCACACAGCTAGTAAGTATTTGAGTTGGAATTTGAATTTGGATATTCCTGACTCCAAGTCTTTCTCTATGCACTGTACCACTACACCTGACAGTATAAATATACATAACAATAAATATTATAGACATGCCAAATTCCATATTGCTTAAAAGATCAAAAATTCATTTGTCTTACATTCAAAGTCCTTCCTGTTATGGAAGACCACACTTGAATCTCACCTGATCTCTCATGATGCCCCAGTCTGAATTCTCTCCTTCAGTTAGGCTGCAGATTCATATCTGCCCCTGGACCATTATTCATGTAAGCTGCCTGATCAGAAAAGCCTTCCTTCTGTCCTGTTCACTTATGTAAGTCTCAGCTCCAACTCCTCTTGTTCAATAAAGCCTCCCCAAGAATTTCAGCCTACATGGATAGCTCCTTTCTCTAAATTTGTGATCAGAAGAACATCCAATATGCAAAAGAAAGACCCCTGTTCTTGTCTTCTCTTCTAATCTCCAAGGTCTCTTTGAATGATGATGACTATGATGAGGATGTTGCCTGATCTTGATAACAGCAAACACTGATAATGCATTTTGAAGTTCACAAAACACTTTACTTATATTATCTCACTTGATTCATCCAACCAGTTTCATCTAATCTGGTGAGGTACTTAACACATTTATTATTATTTCTTTTTACAAATGAAGATAAGTGACTTAAAGTCACACAAGTATTAACTGTCAGAAGCAATATTGAAACTCATGTCTCTCCTGACTCACAGTATTGTTCTGACTCTAAAGATTTCATCCCTATGATTCTATCTACAAGACCAGCCTCTAGCAATGATGCTTCCAGTCTCAATGACACAATTTAGCACTCCATTATAAGCTTGATTTGTACTGATCTTTAGTTGTTAAATGAGTCCAATGGTTTGCTCAATTTGATTATAAGTTCCTTGAGGGCAAGAACTATGTCTTGTATTTCATTTATTCAATGTATATTTATTTAATGCTTTTTAAATCTGTAGCTCTGTGCTTGGTGGTGTGGGGACTACACTATATAGAGTATTCTAAAAATCTTTGTGCTATTTTAAACTTTATGTTACGAAGATTTTTGAGACATCTTGTGTAAGACACATTTATAGCATTATAGCTAGAGCTAGAAGAGACTTTGAAGATTATCCACAATAATAAATTTCTCTCCCCCCACAACTAAATTCTTGCAAAGCTGTATATAATTGTAGCCTTGTCTCATGTCTATGAGACAGATTTATAAAATATGACCCATATTATCATAGAATTTCTGCTCTTAGAAGCTGGTTATGAAATAACTGGTGCTTATGCCTCTACTGAGTGAGCAAAACTTTCTTACAGTGGACTTGGGGCTACTGTCTCAGACCTGATCTTTGAAAACTTTTGAGAAGATCAACCTTCTCTTTGATATGGGGAAACAAAGGGACACCTTGCAACATAAGGGCAGGTTTAATACTAGGCATTTATGGGAAAGAGTATTAAATCCAGGAAATTTACTCTTTAATAGAATACATTTCTTTAAAGCCACAATTAGACAGAAGTAAGAGTTCCTCTGCCTGACTTGTTTCTCTCAGTGTTCATTCTATGAGAACAATTACCTATGGAAAAAACAGAGTCATTGAACTCCCAGCTTGTCCATTTAGAAGTAATCTCTTGTGGCAGTAATGTTGTAGCCATGGGACATCGCTATCTCTCCTTTTTTTCCTTCTCCTTGAGGGTCTCCAAAACTCTCACTGTCTGTGTGTGAAAGCCTCAAAGTTCTCCCTCCTCTCACTCCAACTTTTCCTGGATCTCAAGTTAGTTTCCCGTCTTCTGAAACTTGGAAACACAACAAATCCCAGAGGATTTTGTGGTCAGCCAACCCCTTACCAGGATTGTTACATAATTAAATACTGATCAAGAGAGTACAAAGAAATGCTGCTGGAGTTCAGAAGAAAAAGAACATTCAGAGAAAACTCCATGGAACTTAAACGGGAGATTATAACATAGAAATTTTTTATGCTCCATCATAGCTAGTATACTGTGATGAACCCTCAAGGGTCTGTGATTTTATCAGTGGGCGTGCTGTTACTATTACAGATAGCAACCCATAACCCAGTCTTCTTGAGTTGCTGTGACCAAAAAGATCCCATCATCTTATACCATCACCTTAGCCAGACTGGTCTTTTATGGTCCATCACTTCTATTTAAAACTTTTCCATCCTAAAAAGACCCTGCCAAAGCTTGCACACTGTTCGTTTTGTGGGTCACCTTTAGGACATGATGAGGCTTTAGATTATGAATAGTTTTGATCACAAAAGATGATATACATGATATATATATACACATACATATATATATCTACATGTACACATATATATGTGTGTATGTATATATTTGTTCTGACCTGATTTATTTTGAGGCTCACATACATCATGTGTATTTTAGAGTACAATAGTTGTGAGCTAATAATGACAATCCAAAAATTATCTCACATTTATTTTGCCTCTCTCTGATCCTTAAATATTTCCTTACACTTATTCAAAGTTTACTGCTATTGGGGTAAGCCTCTACTCCCACTGGCAGGTAGGTGGCGCAGTGGATAGAGTTGTCAAGCCTGGAGTCAGGAAGATTCATCTTCCTGAGATCAAATGTGATCTTGCACATTTGCTAGCTGTGTGACCCTGAGCAAGTCACTTAACACTGTTTGTTTCAGTTTCCTCATCTGTAAAATGAGTTGGAGAAGAAAATGGTGAACCACTCCAGTATCTCTGCCAAGAGAACTCCAAATGGGATCATGAAGAGTCAGACATGCTTAAAATGACTGAACAACAACCTACCTCCACCCCAATCAATCAGTCAATCAGTCAGCAGAGTAAACATTACAGTTGATTCTCATCATTTGTTGTAGTCATGTTCTGTAAAGTCACTGTGAACACTGAACCATTGCTCCTAGGGGAACTACAGGGTCAGGTTCCCGCAAGCCTCTACCCACATTTCCTTTAGCACTTTCTAGAGCAGCCTTATGACAATCCTTACAGAGAGGTTCTCTTTCTTTTTCTGGATGTACTGTACATATTGTTGATTCACAGATGTTGAACTGATAGCCAATAGCACTATAACTCAAGCCTAAACAGAGTTTATCTAGCACATGTATTTTCTCTGTAAGTCACATCACATAAGCCTTCTTGCACTTATGAACACTAGATAGCACTTCAGCAATATGCTTATAGGACATTTAAAATGGTGAAATCACCAACAAAAAACTCAAAAATGTAAAATTGTGACACTAAATAGATCTAGAAAAGGATACTTGTTTAGAGTATGAGAGCCAAAATAAGAAAGTAGTTACCTTATTCAATCTCAGCTGAAACATGTCTTCAAGCAACTCATTTTTTTGGTCATTCTTTGTACATCTGTAAATGACTGCGATAAGTATTGATTTGGGGATTACAAATTCATTTTAGTGAATAGGCAAATTCACAAATATAGCCTCAAATAATGGTGATCAGCTGTAGGTAGTAAGGAATTTTGCTATAACCTCATCAACTTTTGGCCATTTGGATGAAAGACAGATGATTCCATACAAGAAATATCTTGTGATTGGTCTCCATAGAAAAAGAGTAGTTTGTCGAGAGGTGAACTCAGGTTGGCAGTGGGCCAATCTAGCCATGAGGAATTCCAACATTGAAAGCTGATGACTCCAGTTGTAGAGTTTGGGCCAAGTCTCTAATGGGGGAAGGGAGAGAAATAGCTTCTCTTTATTTTTCATCTTTCCCTTCCTCATTTACCTTGTTAGAAATACCGCACCAGTAGAAGACAGTATATCTGGTTAGGGGCAGAGAGAGTCACTCTGAGGACACAGGTGGATACAGAAAGAGCCACTTGAGGGACAAAAGCAGCTTCAGGAAGCTTGAATTCTCATGGTAAAAAGAAATAACAGTTATTGGCTCTACAAAAGCATTGATCCTTAGAGATCAACAGAGAGTTACACCTAAATGTAACTTCATGAGGACTATACAAAGAGACCAGGAGTTGAAAGTTATTCAGCCACATGTATCCTGTACCTATGTGCCTTAATATCTTTTTACTTTAATTGTGTGTCCACTCTCCTACAGACCCTTTATGAATTTGTGCGAGAGCACTCCACAGACTCCTGTACCAATGTTTTATATCAATTGTTTATCCCATCCTTGCAGAGAGCTAAATGAAGCTAATGAATGATCATCAGTGGGTAGTACCCCAGAAGGGGCTTGTGAACAACAGTATTAGAAACCCAGGCTCTTAAACTTACTCATAGATCCCTGAGATTGAGAAGCAGTCACCCTCTGGGGACCCAGGTCATAAACATGAGCAGGAGTTGGGGAAATGACCATTAGGGGGGTGCTATACTACATCTATACATATCTACATCTACACTAACTGTAATTAAAACCTTTAGCGTCACAGCTCTAATAGTTATTCATCCAATAAATATTCATCAAGTTTCTACTATGTGCAGAGACTATGCTAGTTGTATGCTAGTTTAGTCCCTGTTTCTATGGAATTCACAGTCTATTTCTACCCCTGCTCACAGGGACTTCTCTAAGGGAGGTAAGAACAGATTTACAGTAATCAATCTTTCATGGTTTAGAAAACTAGGATATCTACATTTAGATAAATTTTAAATTGGCAGCAGTTATCGTCTAAATCAGGCAAATAAATAAAATGGAATATTCAAATAATTTTCTGAAATCAGAGAAAAGCAACTTGAAATATCCTAATAAATGAGGGGGAAATTGATACTTTTACATTTGTTCATGTTAAAGTTCTCGTCATGTATTGATTCTTTGTTCTTTTTCATTTTCTACTCTTCAAATTTGTATTGTAAAGAGGCATAACACAAACTTCTTCATGGAAGGCAATGAAGTCTGAATAAAACTTTTTCCTCTTAGGAATCTGTACTATACTTGAAATTCACCTGAAAATATGACCCAAGGAGATCAAGGACAGAAAAGCCCCTACACATACCAAAATATTCATAGCAAAATTTTGAGTGGTAACAAAAACAAATAGAAACAGTGCATGCTCATTCTTTGGAGAGTGACTAAACAAATCATAAAATGTGAACGTAAAGTATCATTTCTCTGTCAGAAATGGTGAATTTGAAAAATTCAGAGAATCATGGGAAGACTTGCTTGAACTAATACAGAATGAAGATAGTAGCAACATGTACAATGAGTAATATAATCTAAATGGAAATAATATAGAAAGGCAGCTGAATTTGGATCAAATTCAGTAATAAAAACATCTTCCTCCTCTTGGTGGGTGGGTTTAGGTGTGGAATATTGGATATGCTATCAATATGGTCACTCTCAGTAGGTTTTGCTTGACATTTGGCTTGTTATTAGGGAGAGTTCTATGGGGCAAAGGGAAATGAGTGGTGTAAAAACCAGAGGACACAATTAGTCATCTGAAAGAATTTGGCAGTTGGTCCCCACTATGTGAAGAGTTTAGAGTTCATTATCTTACCATTTATTGAAGGTACCTTTTATTGAATATATTTTATATCTACAGCTAATGGCACTTTATCATGATGTTTGAGATTGTGAAGGTACTTTACCATAATATGTCCATGAAGATGAATCTCATAGAAGGTTAATAATAACTTACTAATGGTTGGGTTGTTTCAGTCAGGTTCAACTCTTTGTGACCCTGTTTGGAGTTTTCTTGGAAGAGATACTAGAATGGTTTGCCATTTCCTTCTCTAGACCATCTTGCAGATGAGAAACTGAAGCAAACAGAGTTGAGTGACTTGCCCAGGGTCACACAGCTAGTAAATTCAGACATTTACTAGCCAGTTTTGGACTCAGGAAGATGAGCCTTCCTGAGTCCAGGCCTAGTACCCTATCCATTGTGCCACCTAGCTGCCCATTTAGTACTGGTAAAAAGAAAAAGAAAATATAAAATCAAGATAGTCTGGGGAAAAGTAAGAGTTTTGCTACTAGAAATAAGCTCTTGAGACCACAAAGTCAGGATAGTATACAATAAAATAAAAATTTTCTTCCTTTCCATTTTTTAGTAACTTTGTGCTTTATTTCACCAATCTAAATGACATTACAATATCCAGTGCTAGGATGTTGACCTTTGTCTTATAGCGAGTGAAAACAACACACTAATGAACTTCGGGAATATACACAGGAAATTGATTTGCACATAAGTGGTTAGGGGTTGGAAAAAAGACTTGGTGGTGACAGGCAAAGAATTGACATTTGGAAGAGTAGACAGGCTGAATTTCAAGGAGAATAGAATGAATAACTGCATCTAGAGGAAAGGTAATTTATACAGGGTCCAGGATCCTATAAATAGTGGAAGGAATAGTGATCTCATAATTCAGGAACGAGATTGTATTTCCAACTCCATCAACAACATTTGTGACACTGGGAAGATAATTTATTTGGCATCTCAGTTTCCCAATTTGTAAAAGAGAATAATTAAACTATCAATCCATATCACTGTGAAATTGTAAATTAGTTTCTTAGGAATTACATAGCACTGTAAATTACTCTTCTTGTAAATTGTTCTTTTCAGTTCTCACACTGTAACGTTTATTGGTAAAAACGTGTTGTGGGATAGTGTCTTTAAAGACCCTAAAGTTTCTTGACTTTGTCTTAGTTGATAACTTCTCTTATCTTCTTTGGGCAAGGACTTGTAACGCATGAAGAATAAAGTGTTTGTTGGGTTCTCTAGGGCCAATGAAAAATGATGCCACAGGAGCCCTTGACTAAGTAGATGGATCAGAATTTCAGATTCATTTTCAAGTTTGTGGAGTATAAATTGGCAGCAAACTAACAATCTCTGGATACAGCTCCCTTAATGAAGATCAATACTGAGGGGACACACACATGCACACACATACACATATTCATACCTGGGCATGTGTACATGCAGAGTACAAATGTAATTTTCTCTGATTTAATACTCTTGATAAAAAAAAGTATATTCCTTTTTGGAAAAAGGAAAGTGAAATTTATATATACTCTCCACTGTTTACATTCAAATCAACCTAGCCATTCATCTACTCATACAAAAGAGTTCTTGGGGATCCAAAGTGCATACAGAAAAGATGGAAATTTAGTTCAACCTCCAGTTTCTCCTGAGAATATTAACTGGCTTCCTCTAGAATTATGAAAGAGTTTGTGCACTTTCTCTAAGTCGTGGACCAGCGTCCTGGTGGTGCCCAGTGTTGTGGTTACCACTGAGGCAGTCCCCTCTTCTTATGTTATTTCTTACTTGAGAAATAACCATTTTGGTGCTTGTTTGGCATCCACATTTACTCATTGTTTCATGTTCAGACCCTTGAAGTTTTATTTTTGATGCTTCCCTCTCCCTGTCCTTTCATATTCAGTTATCAAGGCCTCTAGATATGTCCAATATATTTCCTACCTGTCCCCTCTTCTCTGTTCTCCTTGGCACCACCCCAGGATACTGCCTCATTGCTTCTTACCTGGCTTAGTTCCTAATAGTTTCCTAAATGGTTTTCCTGTCTCCACTCTCATTTCTCTGCAAGCCATCCTTCATATGGCTCCTGGAATTATCTTTCTTGCACATAGATTTGCACGGGCAACTCCTCTCCTGAAAAATCTTCAGTGGTTGCCTACTGAATAAAGATCAAACTAGTTTTCTTAGAATTCAAGACCCTCTACAATCTGGTTCTACCTAGCTATCCAAGCTTCTCTCATGCTACTCCCCTTCTTGTATTCCATGATCCAGTGAAAACAAACTCTTCGGTCTCCTCCAAACATATCCTGTTCTTTCCTGTCTCTTTATCTTTGCTTACACTGTTCCCTATGTCTTGGATGTTCTTCCTTTCCTTGACCTATTGAATTCCTATTCAGACTTTAATTTGTTGCTATTGTTGCTATCGTTGAGGCATTTCAGTCTTGTCGAACTCTTCATGTCCCCATTTTGGGGTCTTGGCAAAGACGCTGGAGTGCTTTGCTTCCTTCTCCAGCTTATTTGAGAGATGAGGAAACTGAGGCAAACAGGGTTAAGTGACTTGCCCAGGGTCACACAGTCAGGGTCTGAGGTTAGATTTGAACTAAGGTCTTCCTGACTCCAGCCTGGCACTCTATCCACTGCACCACCTAGTCGCCTTATTCATACTTTAAAGCCCAGCTTAAATATCGGCTCTTTCAAGAAGTATTCTGTGATTTTTCCTTGGGTCACAAATGTCCAAATTGGGTATGATAGACTATTTTACTTTACACTTCTCTGATACAGTTATCATGGATAATTGTATATCCCAGTTTTTTCATTCCTCTACTATGATACTTTATTTAAACTTTGTACCTTCTATCCCCTCCTTTTCCTAATATACAGCAGCATATTGATATAATATTAATTAATATTATGACACTGTCATATCAATATATTAATTATATGATATAATTATAATATTAAATAATATTAACATATATAAAGTAAATACTTAATGGTATTTGTTGAATTCAAAATACTGTAGACTCCTTCCTTCAGTATGCACATGTAGCTAGTGAGATGATGGTAGAGGGTAGCGGTTATTCCTAGCAACTAATGAAATTTACCAATGGAAAGGACCTCTATTTTTTCTCTTAGCATAGGATTTAAATGGACGTGCTAACAATTGTAGAAAAGAGGCCATCATGTCAAGTCTCTTGGATAGAGGACAGGATGGGAATTTAAGAAGCTTGAATTTCAGTTCTGATATTACATTCCAGGCCTTATAACTTGTCCTTCTGCCTCAGAGTCTGTCCTTCAGTCTTTGCCTGGGAATTATGTACCTGCCTCACTTTAAACCTAACCTAAAATGCTGAAACTTGGATTTGCTTTTATACTCCCCCAAACTCTTTGAGGGCAGAGAAGAATTTTTTGGGGGTCCTTATATCCTTCTTTATTTCATTTTCCTCCTAGTTCCATTCCTGATTTCTTGAACTTTCTCACTTCTGGGATGATCACTTCCTCACCTCAGTGATGCCACTATACCTATGTCTTCCTCCTCTAAATGGTGAGTTTCTATCCAGGACCACTAACTTAGGAGGTGTCCCAGGCCATCTAGACATAACATCTCTACCGCTCCTGACTCTCTGTTCTTTCCCACTTTTCCTCCTGAACAAGTATGCTTCTCCCTCCCCCTTTTCAGGCCCCTTTTATGCATTATCTTCCACCATTAGTTTATATTCTAATGCTATATAATGGAACATAAACTCCTTGAGGGTAGGACTATTTTTTTTTTTTTGCTTTTATTTGTGTTCCCCTCCCCCTTCCTCCCCTCCTTTCCCACCTCCTGTCCTGTACTCCAGTGACTTACATAGACTTTAATGAATGAATGGGCCTTCTTTTTAAGCAGCTTTATTTCGGTTAACAGGAATAAGGATTAATGTAGGATCCAGAAACCAAATTACCAAACCTGTGTAGCAAGCAATTAGAAACCAAGGTCAAATTACCATATTTTTATATAAAAAATAAAGAGATAGGGATCCAAGGAGAAGGAGAATCCCAAATTGGTATAAGTTTTGAAGAATGAAAGCACACAGCAGGCTGAGCCAGATCACCAGCACACAATCAAGACCCTGGTTCCCTTAAATAGCTGGGTGGTGCCTGGCAGCCCTTCCTTCTCACCCTGATCTGGGTTAATCCCTGCTTGCCTAGCCAAAAACACTTTCTCCTGGCTACAAGTATGATCTCCCTTCTTAATCTATCTTGTACCATCTAGTTCTAGGCCAAAATATATTGTATGCTTCCAGTGTTCTCCAAACTATCCCATAGAGTAGAAAAATTTTTAGACACTCCCCCAACTTATTTCCTTATTCTCCCTTGGCTATGTATGCTTACGTTTTCTCTACTGTGTCATCAAGAGCTTCCGGAAAAGATTTTAGTGAGAATGAACTGATAAGAGGAACAGAGAAATTAAAAGCTGATATTGTCAAGGAAGAAATAAGGGAACTTTAAAGTTGAAATTTGCATGAGGGTTGGCTGTACTAATTATAGGTAGTTAGATAAAAAACAAATGGTTCTTAACTCCCAATGACTCTTTCCATTCTGTTCCATTTTATAAATGTATTAAGAGTATTGTCTATATGCAAAGCACTATGCCAGGTGCTGGAGGTAGAGATGAAATAAGACACATACTCTGTATTCACAGATTTTACAGTTTAATTCAGATGGAGAAAGACATGTGCACAAGGAAATTTCTAGCAGAGATCATTAACCTTTAATGGAGTAATTCTTCCCAAGTTTAGCTCACAACACCAAGCTTAGGTATGATGTTTCTTGTTATTGAAAAGCTTGAGTCTGCAAGCCTCACAACGTAGACTCATTATTTCTTTTCAATTCTAATTGTGCCTACCACCGTGGAAGTGACCACTTCTATTAAACAGTGGTGTCTATCAATGTAGTGTTTGTTGTTGTTAGTTGTATCCAATACCTCATGACCCCATTTGAGTTTTCTTGACAAAGATACTGAAGTGGTTTGCCATTTCCTTCTCTAGCTCATTCTACAGATGAGGAAACTGGGGCAAACAGGGTTAAGTGACTTGTCCAGGTCACACAGTCTGAGGTTAGATGTGAACTCATGAAAATGAAACTTCCCAGTTCCAAGTCAGTGCTCTATCCATAGGGCCACCTAATTCCCCTTAATGTAGCATATGAACAGCTAAAACTCTTTCCCCAGGTGAAGAAAATTGGGAGAAGTAACGTGTGAATCTGCCAATTCTGATTTGACTATTTATTCCCTATTTAAAACTTCCTTCTTTCTTAAAACAGCGTTATAAATCATTTCATTGATCACTAATTTCTATGACTTGAAGGCAGCATGGTACAGTGGAACAGGAAATGGCCTTCAAATCCCACCTCCAATAGATACTCTCTGTATGACCTTGTCAAGTCACTTAGAGTGACTTCCTCTCATTTGGCTTATGTACAATGAAAGCATTGGACTAGGTGGATTTTGGGGTCCTTTCCAGCCCTAGATCTATGATCTTCTTATTTATTTATTTTTATCAAATTAGAAGTAAAAGAAAAAAACCGCTTAGGGGAAGATGGGGAGTTTTACCTTTTTTTTCACCAGTTCACATAACATCAATCATCTTACATAAATCTTGGTTTTTCTTTGCACTGATAGGGAAACCATACTGCTTCCTCTCCTAAGAGGTTCCCAGTCAGCCCATAGGCTCTCAGGGCTTCCTGGCAAGTTGCTTCTAACTCAGCCATGAAAAGCCTTTCTGATGCTTTATCCTGCTATGTGCATTCATTGCCAGTCTGTGGTGGCACAGCCCCCTCACTGGGGCTCAGCTCTCTAATGAACTGGGCCCTCTCCTGACAAAAAGCTGCCTCGCTAACCTCAGGGGATGCTTCAAGCTGTTTTTCCTCCACACCTGCTGCTGCTCCTTGATCCTTCTGATTCCAGGTTAGAAACAGAAAAGATAGATTAGGGAAAAGTTTCTTAGAAACACAGTTACTCACTCACTGGGCATAGGCCTCTCTCGTAAGTGCTGTGTTTTTTGTCATTCTATATAGACTTTGGCATTTTACAACCTTTGTTGTTGTTATTGAGTCATTTCAGTCATGTCTGACCCTTCATGACCTCATTTGTGGTTTTCTTGGCAAAGGTAGTAGAGTGGTTTGCCATTTCCTTCTCCAGATCATTTTACAGATGAGGAAACTGAGACAAACAGGGTTAAGTGACTTGCCCAGGGTCACACAGCTAGTGAGTGTCTGAGGCCAGATTTGAACTTAGGAAGATGAGGCTTCCAGGTCTGGCACTCTATCCACTGTGCCACCTACCTGTCTTTTTACATCTACCCCTACTTTAAATTCAATATTTCTTTTCTTTAAGAATCAGAGAATCATCCATTTAGAACTGAAAGGGACCTTGAACATCATCTTGTCTAGACCCTCTTTTCAGGTGAGGCTTTTCCTCTGAACTTTAAGAATACAATATTAACCAAATAGAACAGTTTTAGAAAATAGAATGGTTTCCACACATAATCATCTTTCCCTCCTCTCTACCCTGCCTGGTCCCCCCCAAAATCTGGTGTGAACGTTTAAGATTCTCTCAAGTGCATGAGATCTGCTTCCTTTAAAGCTATTTCATGGTAAGCTGGACTGGTGTGAGAACATCTTACCTTCCTCCTGCTTTTCATTCTTGCCAAAGGAGCCACTGATGAATCTTAGGGGGCAAGGAAGAAAATAAGCCTGGTAGGTATATCTAATTCCTAAATAGCCCTGCTGTACTGAATCAGCTGCTCATAATAGCCACTGCCCAGGTGGGTGCGGTACAAGCTCCTAAGAAGGGAAAACATCTTATCAAAGTCGCTGCTTTACTGTCTGCTCTCTCATTTACTAATTTTTCTCCTTTTGTCTTAAATCCCAGCTCAGTCCTGACATTTCTTTTCCCATTCTCCTCTGGTCATGACATAGCACAACCAGGGTTTTGCCCTGCCCTCCCTCTTGCCCCCAGCTTTGGTGTAAGTTCTAATTCATCTCACTATCTTCCTCTGTCATTCCTGCAGCTCTGTTCTGTCCCATCTCATTTAGTGATGGAATGGGAGTTAACCCACTCTCCAGGGGCCAGCTTCTTTGACCCTCCCAGTTTGGTTTGTGTAGCAGCTGACATCCTGCAAGACTTGAAGACCCAAAGATTAAAGTCTTCTGAGATGAAAAGAGAGATCATAGTAGCCCATTAAATTATTTGAAGGAGGATATTTATGCTCTCTCCTTCCTTCCCTCTCATCTTTCCCCTCTTTTATCTACTTTTCTTCCCCTCTTCTCTCTCTTTTGTAAAATGAGATGGTCCCTAAGGGTCTTTGCAACTTATTGCTTGATATTTATCTAGCATCTTAAAGTTTGTAAAGTAAACTTTTTTTAACTTACAAATTTTACTTTTGCATTTCATCTAATATTTTCCCATTTGTAGATAAGCATGTGTGTTTTTGAATGACCAGTGTGTTCTTGTCCATATTCTGAGAACCAATTAGGATCATTAAGACAACTGTAGCTATTAGCTCTGATATGAGCTGAGCAGAATGACCTAATCCCTGCCCAAGTGAATATAAGGTCCATTACATGTCTCTACTCATCAATGCTATCAGGATCTTTCCTTGTACACCAAAGTTCTCAAAGTCGACCTATCAAGAGCTTATTAAGCACTTCCTACGCGCCGGCATTGTGCTCTTTGGTGTCTAACAACTAACATCCTAAAGGCTTCATTGTAATGTTAATTCTGCTTAGTACCAGCCACAGTAAACTCTTTTGCCTGATTTTCAGCCCTCTTTCAAAGTGCGTGCCAATTTTGGGTCAATTCTGAATCACCTTATGTAGTTCTCCAAACAAAAAGGAGAGCTTCTATTCTTTGCAAAATAAGGATATCTACCTACAATGGACAGGTAGTTTAATTCATAATTCATAATTGATCTAGAAAGATATTTCAAGTTCATGCCACTGAATATATGACTTCTCAGACTGTTCTTCAGCAGACAGCTTTCTTTTTATATTTCTTGAATCTGAATGTTGTCATTAAATTTATGCTGAGCCAAATTCTTCCCACTTTATTGTGTCCTTAACACAAGGGAAAGTACTGTATTTTCCTTTAGAATGTGTCACTAGTTAGCAGTTTCATTCTGCTTTCTTGGCAGTTCCTTAACATTTCCACACCATACTCTAGTCCAGCCTTCATCTTCATCACCTCCATGTTGGAAACTTGGACTCTACACTATGGCTCTCTGGGCTTTGATAGGTAAAATTGTTGCCTTCTTCTGCTCCCAAATAGGCCTCCCTTCCTGGCTGTCTCCTCACCACACTGCCCTCCTCTCTCTCTTTTCTAACCTTCCTTAATGTATCTTTCTCCCACATTAGAATATAAGCTTCTTGAGGTCTTGGCTCTTGCCTGTTGTATTTATGTCCCTAGTGCTTTGCATATAGCAAATGCTTCATAAATGTGTCTTCTCCTTCTCTTTTTTCCTCTGTGTCTTCCTCTCCTTTCTGTCTCTTTCTCCTTCTTTCCCCTTTTTTCTCTCTCTTCCTCCCTCCTCTCAATTTGTAATGAGTTTTACATATATTATCTCCCTATAAAATATATCTGCATCTATATATAAGCAAAGCCCCCTGTTGATATTCACCTAAATAGAGAGAGAGGAAATACAGAAGAAATACATAACACAAAGCAAGCAGAAAGAAAATTTGGTCATCATTCCATCTGCTTTGTGGAAAATAATTGTGAGCCAGATGGAGGTAGTGGGACTAGAGAGACGGTGACAGGAACAGAGGAAGAGGCAGTGAAGGGGCAGAATCAGAAGGAGAGATTCCCCTCACATATTTCTATTTCTATCTTGGGCTTGTGGATATAAGCAGATACAGACCCCCTTGTTGGGAATGCTTTCCTTCCTCACTTCTGCCTCCTGGACTCCCAGGCTTTCTTTAAGACTCAAATCTCACCTTTGCAAGAGACCTTTCATGATCCCCTACTGCTACTGCTTTCTCACTGAGATTCTCCTCCATGTATTTCCATCTATACTGTATGTGTTGTATATACATAGCTATTTGTGTGTCATCTCCCCTCTCTCTCCATTAGCATGTGATATCCCTAAGGGTGAGGAGGGCGTTTTTTCCCCTTTATTTGCACGCCCTGTGCTTCCCCACAGTGTCTGGCACTTAGCAAGTGTTTAATAAATGCTTGTTGACTTGACCTGACTCTGGTGAATCTAACCTGGGAAATCACTAGCTCTGCTTTGGTTTCACACCTGAAAGAGAAAGAAGCCTGGGAAATATGACCTAAGGAAGTGAAACAGTAATAAGTATGGGAAAAGAACAGAAATGATTATGGATATTTAAATAGCTTTTCAATTGTCTCTACCATGTAGCCATCAGGGGCAAAAGCAGCTTCAGAGGTAATGTTTTTTAAGACTTCATAAACCTTATAATGTATTTTGCTCATTGGTTGATTTGTTTTCATCCTTGGAAAGAGTGGCAGAACAAGTTTGTAATAAATACTTCACATGACAAGCTGCTATTTGCCCAGGGGAATCTCTTTAGGTCTCTTCCATTGAATAGCATGAAAGCTGAAGCCCATTTGCAGGGCTCATGAGCATGTTTTGCATAAAGGGTGGGCTCCTTTTTAGTCATATTTCTGTGAGGGTGCTAGTCTGCTCCCCATTTTGACCCTCAATGGAGCTCTTCTGTACTAACACCTGGGAAGTACAGTTCACACCAGGCCATCAGGTTGCAAAATTGGCACCAATAATTCCCAGAGGCTGTTTCTACAAGGTACAAAGCTTTTCTCCTAAATTATTTTGAACACACTCGGCATGATGTTAGAGACTTTTAGCTGACTCTAAAGGCTTGACTGAGGCAATTAGAGTGGAATGCTATTTGCAAGAAGCTATGAAATTAGTTATGATATCAGTTTTAATAACCTCAACCATTACTATAAATTTATAGTTTTCAAGCTTTTTATATTTACTTTTTAAACTTATTTATTTATTTCACACTTAATAGTATTTTATTCTTTCCAATTACAGGTAAAGAGAGTTTTCAGCATTCAATTTTATAAGATTTTGAGTTTCACATTTTTTCTTCCTCTCTCCCTTCCATCCTCTCCAAGAACGGCAAGCAATCTGATATAGGCTATATGCATGCAATTATATTAGATCTATTCCATATTAGCTATGTTGTAAATGAAGCATCAGAGCAAAAGGGAAAAACCAAAAGAAATAAAAAAAGGGAAAATATATACTTGGATCAGCATTCAGTTCTTTCTTTGGATTTGGATAGCATTTCCCATCATGAGTCTTTTGGAGTTGTCTTAGATCCTTGTATTGCTGAGAAGAGTTAAGTCTATCAAAATTGATCTTTGCACAGTATTACTGTTACTGTGTACAATGTTCTCCTGGTTCTGCTCAATACACTCAGCATCAGTAAGTCTTTCCAGGTTTTTCTGAAATCTGTCTGTTCATCATTTCTTATAGAACAATAGTATTCCATTACATTCATGTACCACAACCATTGTTCAACCATTCCCAATTGATGTATTTCCCCTAAGTTTCCAATTCTTTGCCACCACAAAAAGAGTTGCTACCAAATATTTTCACATATATGGGTCCTTTTCCCTTTTATATGATCTCTTTGAAATACAGATGTAATAGGGGTATTACTGGATCAAAGGGTATGCACAGTTTTATAGCCCTTTGGGTATAGTTCCAAATTATTCTCCAGAATGGTTGAATCACTTCATAACTCCACCAACAATACATTAGTGTTCCAATTTCCCCACATCTTCTCCAACATTTATCATTTTCCTTTTTTTGTCAATTAGTCAATCTGTTAGGTTTGAGATAATACCTCACAGTTTTTTTAATTTACATTTTTCTGATCAATAGTGATTTAGAACATTTTTTCATATGACTATAGATAGCTTTAGTTTCTTCATCTGAAAACTTCATATTCATATCCTTTGTCCATTTACCAAGCAGAGAAAGACTTGTATTTTTATGAATTTGACTCAGTTCTATATCTAGTTTAGAAATTAGGCTTTTATCAGAGGCAGTGGCTATAAAAATTGTTTCCCAGCTTTGTGCTTTACTTCTAATCTTGGTTGCATTGGTTTTGTTTGTGCAAAAACCTTTTTAATTTATTGTAATTGAAATTGCCCATTTTGTATTTCATAATGTTCTCTATCTCTTGTTTGGTCACAAATTCTTCCCTTCAGCATAGATTTGACAGATAAATTATTTCTTGCTCTCCTAATTTGCTGATGGTATCACCCTTTATGTCTACATCAGATACCCATTTTGACCTTATTTTGGTATGGGGTGTGAGATGTTGGTCTATGCCTAGTCTCTAACATACTATTTTTCTAGTTTTCCTAGCAGTTTTTGTCAAATAGTGAGTTCTTATCCCAGAAGTTGTTGTCTTGGGTTTATCAAACAGTAGATTACTATAGTCATTGACTACTGTATCTCACATACCTAACCTATTCCACTGATCCACCACTCTATTTCTTAGCCAGTACCAAATAGTTTTGGTGATTGCTGCTTTGTAATACAGCTTTAGATCTGGTTTAGCTAGGTCACCTTCCCTTGCATTTCTTTTCATTAATTCCCTTGATATTCTTGACCTTTTATTCTTCCAGATGCATTTTGTTATTGTTTTTTCTAGCTCTAAAAACTATTTTTGGTAGTTTGATTTGGCACTGAATAAATAAATTAATTTGGGAAGTATTGTCATTTTTACCATATTAGCTTGGCCTACTCACGAGCAACTGGTGTTTTTCCAGTTATTTAGAGGTGACTTCATTTGTGTGAAACGTTTTTTGTAAATGTGTTTAGTAAACCATGTTAGCAGGGCAAAAATTTCCTGGAGATCACTTATCCTCAAACTCTTTTCTCACTCCTTTGCAAACAAAAAAATGGAAAACAGAATTAGTGGCAGGGTTAGCATTATTTTTAATGAGACAATAATCAGGTGATATCTCATTTTTATTCAATGTCATAAATAATGAATTCATTCAAGAACTATTTTTAATTCAATCATGCACCTTTAACCTACTAGAAATCAGTCAGACAGGTCCCCCTTGGAGAAAAGTGGGTGGGAAACCCTCGTGAATAACCAGTCATTCCCAAATGACACTTTGGGAAACAACATTGTAGAAGAAATTAAATAATAAAATAATTTAGCTTGTCTCTAGCAAAAGTTTTGTCATATGTGGTCAATGTCATGTTTATCACAGGTAGCTTTGTTCCATCAGGTATTGATATCACCGTAATGAATGAATGAATAGAGACAAAGACTCCTGTGGTCATAGCACTGTAGTTGGAAGAGGATCTTAGAGGCCAATTAGTACAGTCCCCTCAATTTATAAATGAGGAAATTGAGGCAGGTGAAGGTAAAGTGATTAACCTAAGGTCTCACAAATAGTAAATATCAGAGGTCGGATTTGAACTCAGGTCCTCGATTACTCAGAACCAGCATTCTTTTCACTATACCATGTCAGTTTTCTAAAGTGTTAGAAACTATCTGCTCATTTTAAATTTAGCTGGCAGTAGGAAGAATACAAATAAAACATTTAGAGATTGTACGTATGCTTTTTGATGATTCAAAAATAGTATGGTTCCTCATCTTATTATTTTCAAAGACTACAATAATCAGTGTCTCTAAGAAGTGAGAAACTCCTAAATCCTCCTCTGAACCAGCTCTAAGCTCTGTATGTCTTCTGTTTTTGTTTTTATATCAACTTTATTTCCTAAGATATTTCTCTACTCCTACTCAAACAAATCATCTTTTATAATATAGAATAACAAGAAAAGGGGGAAAATGCAATTTTGCAAAATTAATTACCATATCAACCAAGGGTGACAATATATACACTGTTCTATGTCAATAGTCTCCCACCCTTGTGAATAAAAGAGAGAGGTACATGTTCTCATCTCTTTTGAGGGGCTAAGTTTGATCGCTATAATTACATAGAGTTCAGTTTTTTGTTCAGTGTTGTTTTGTTCTATTTGTAGTGCTGCAGTCAATGAATGAATAAAAAAGCATTTTATTTAGCACTTACTCTTGTTTTTAGGGTTTTACTTACTTCATTCTGGATCAATTCACATCATCTTTCTATGTTTCTCTGAATTCTTCATATTTATAATTACTTATGGAACATTAATATTCCATTACAATCGTACCACAATTTACTTAGCCATTCTGTATCTCCCATTACACTGTCACATTATGCTAATTTTATCTTCCCTACCAGATTATAAGATTCATGAGGGCAAAGCCCACACTGTTTTTCTCAGTATCTCCTGCCGTGCCAGATCTTTCAGTCACATCATTACATAGTTAGTACAATAAACCTTGTGCTTCAGGGCAGCTTACCATTTCTTCAGCATTAAATTCTCATTAATTGGTTATCTTTCTTTTTCCTATCCTTCCCAGTCCTAAGATTGTTCTTAGGAGAGAAAATGAAAGTAAAATAAGAGTTGATAATGTAATTATCTTAACTGATATTTTTGAAAAGTGTACTTACAAGCATGTCTCTTATCTATCATCTGTCCATATATAGATAGATAATAAAATGCTGAATACCAAAAAAAAAAAAAAAAAAAAAGATCTAAAGAGAAAATATATATTAAGATACTGGCTATTTTTATTGAGGAATACTCAGTGACAGCTGAACTTGAGGTAGAAGAGGGCAGACAGTCCACCTTTCCTGAGTACATTATTGCTTTTGCAATTCTCTCAGCCAGGGAGAAAAACGGGGTGAATGTGAGTGGTAATTTCCATTGGATGAGTCACTTTCATTAGATAGTTCACAGGGATCATAAATATGACTTTCCAAGCCCTCTTACTGCAAACATTGAGGGCAGTTATTGACTTGACTTTGCACACAATGATAGTCAAAATCTGTGAGAACACATAAATTACAGATTAAAGTCCAGTACTGTGTAATATTTAAACTGGTCAATGGGGAGGTATCTCTGCAATTTCTCCATTCAGTTTTGGAAGTTTGGGGGGCCTCTATGCATCTATTAATTCTGTTTGTTCTAGGTTGTAAGACCTTGAATGGAACTTCGTAAAACCTCCAGCATGTCAGTTTGTTTCTTTGGGGACCTAATCCAGGTGATCTGTCAATAGTGATCATTGCTATACTAATGAGGATAGGGATTGACAGCAAGAAAAGGAGTAGATCAGCTTTGTCCCTTCTCCCTTCCAAGTCCTAAGTTTTAAGTTTGCCTTAGAAAATATACTCATTAAGCCCCTCAGGTTGTAAATTACAAAGCATGACAGAATTGTGAGCTATAATGATAATGACTATTTGTGGCAATGATAATAATAGTTAGCATTTAAGCAGTGCTTTATGGTTTGCATAGTACTTTGTTGTTGGTGAGTCATTCCAGACTCTTCCTGACCTCATTTGAAGTTTTCTTGACAAAGATTCAGGTGTGTATCCCGCTCCGGCTCATTTTACAATTGAGGAACCAAGGAACAGGGTGAAGTGACTTGCCCAGGGTCACACACACAGCTAGTAAGTGTCTGAGGTCAGATTTGAACTCTGGAAGAGTCTGCCTGACGTCAGGTCCAGCACTCTAACTGTTCTGCCACCTAACTGCTCCCATGGTACTTCATATATTATCTCATTTGCTACTGATTGATATCTTTTGTCTAGCATAGGTGAGCCAAGGAAAGTCAGCTAGGCTAGTGCTGATACATATAATAAGTTCCTTGAAAGCAGAAAATATTTCATTTTTGTCTTTATGTCCCTGTCACCTAGCAGCGTGTGCACATGGTAGATATTCAATAAATATTTGTTGAATTGAATTGGTTGAAACTGCTCTATTAGGAGCCTAGCTCTTTCTTTGTGGTGAAAGCCTTCCCTAGAGCAGGAAAGAATACCAGTCAGCAGCCCAAGACAGACACATCTAGAGGTCTAATGAGAAGGATGCATTCGTTTCCACTTGAAGAAAGGATTCTTGAAGAACAGAAACCTGGACAATCTACTAAATACCATCAATTGCTAAAAATGTAGATTATTAGATAGTTTGGGAATTTCGTGCATGTGTGAATAATGATCAAGGAGTAATGGTTTTGAATGAAGTGAAATAAAGTTGCTATTGCTATTATCATTATTGTTATTACTGTTGATTAGTTATACACCTGGACATGAAAAGGATGTTAATGTAGTGTAATGTAAAACATTTTCTTGACTTGATAACTACAGTCCATTTTTTGTTGTTAGATTATTCCAATAGAACTTCTTTAAAGAAAAATTTTATAATTATTGTAGTTTTCATTATTTTCAATATTTTAACATTTTTAATAAAAAAGATGGGGCATGTAAAATGAAGATAAAAGTCCATTACTTCTGACTAACTGGGACTAAGTGAAACCTGAATTGCCAAAAAAAATCTTACTTATAGAATGTTATAACTTGAGATAGATCTCTGGGATAAATTATAGAAGGACCTATAGGGTCCCCTGAAGTCAGGAGGTGGCAGTAGTACCCTGACTCAAGGTAGCTGGTTGGACCTGTTCTTTATTGCTATGAGGTGAGATGCCAGTCATAACAGGACAATAAAATATTAAAAGGACAACTAGGTGGTGCCTAACGTCAGGAAGACCTGAGTTTAGATGCAGCCTCAAACACTTTTTGGCTGTGTGATTCTGGGCAAGTCACTTAACGCTTTGCCTCAGTTTCCTCATCTGTAAAATAAGCTGGAGAAGGAAATGGTAAACCACTCTAGTATCTTTGCCAAGAAAACTCCAAATGGTGTTGTGAAGAGTCAGACATGACTGAAATGACTGAACAATAAATAACATTAAAAAGCATAACTCTCTTGACAGGGAAGTTAATAGTAGTAAGAAGAAAGATTGATGATAGGTCTGTAATCTAGACCCTCCTCAAATGTAGGCACCCAAAATCTGGACTAAATTCAAGTTACACCTTATGTTAGAATCTTTTCAGAATTGTAGCTCATGAGTCCCTACTAATATTTCCCTTTTATGAGACTGAACCACATTACACATGAATTGAAAGCAAAAGGCATTTAACTAACAGCATGATAAGATGTATAAGTATACCTCCCTGCCTCTCCACCCCACCCCCTAACAAGGGCATCCTTTCCCACAGACTCCCATGACACATAGAGGAGTGGGAACATATTCAGAAATAAACTTAACCAGGACAAGTTATCCTCCTATAATTCTCTGCCTCAGAAACTGCCGCTAACTGCTGCTATTATCTCTGAGCAACTTTCTTAGCCAAGATGTGAGCTGCAAGCTGACTGCGTCTCTTTTACACGACTTTCTCTCTTGTCAAACTTTCTGCTGGTTCTCTAATGAATTATTATTGTCAGCTGTGGATCCTCTGTTGAACTGCAGCCATTTGTTCTCCACAGTGGTTCTCCACTGGACTGTAGCTGCTATATAACCTCTTCCCCAAAGGGAAGTGGTCTCAAGACTTTTAGTTCATCTCTAGCTCATAACATCAAAGTTATTTTAGCACTTTTGTGAGTCAGACACACAACTAACAAAACCTTTCCCTTTGCTTCTTCAGAGACCACTCTTCTTGTCCTTTCTGCTATTTGGAATGGGGTGAGAAAATTCCTTTCAACTCTTATGTCCCTGGCCACTGAGTCTATAAATGTTAAAATGAAGCTTCACTTAGCAAGAGAAGAGTGAGGTGCAAATGGCAACTTCTGTGCTACATTCCTACCAGCACTATTTGTTGCTTTTCCTACAGGTGATAGGATTTAGAATTGAAAGGGACCTTAGAGATAATTTAATTCAATTATGTCATTTTACTAATGAGGAATTAAAACAATAAACCAGCAGAGTAGATGAGAGAAAGAATATGAAACACAAGTTAAAGGAATCTGGGATCTTATAAGGCAGAAAGAATATTGAATTGATATAGGATTGTAGTCCTAAAGAAAAGTCTAGAGGGGCAGAAAGAGAAGGCGTGACAAATAATTAATAAATTGCCCACAGAGAGGAATTTAAAGCTAATCTAATGAACATTTCTTAACCACTCATTGCAAACAAGGCACTCTATTAGACATTGGAAATGAAAATTATAAGGTAATTTCTGCCCTTAAAGAACTTACATTCTATCAGAGGATACAACTTGTAGAGTGTAATTATAAGTAAGCATAATTTTAGAAATGAAAGTACCTGAGAAATAGTTTTCAAAAGAGGTGGTTCTTGAACAGAGCTGTAAAGGGACCCACTGATGCTGAGAGGTGGAGGAGAGGAGGGAGTGCATTCCACTAATAGGAAGAAGTCTGTGCAAAGGCACAGGGATAGATGCAAAGTTTAGGGAATAGCAAATATTCCAGTTGAACTGGATCACACTGTGTAGAGGGCAGCAGTCTAGAAAGATCAACTGGAAATATACTAAGAGGGACTTTAAATAACAAGTTAAGTTTCTGTTTTATCCTAGAAGATATACATATATGTGCATACACACACACATATATATATATATACATTCACATATGCGTATGTGTGTATACATATATGAATGCACATATACACTTATGTATATGCTTGCATAAATATATGTATAAATATATACATGTATCTTTTTTTTTAATTGGGGGAGTGACATAGTAAAATTTGCTTTAAAAAGATTATTTTAGCAACTATATAGGATGAATTGGAGAACAAAGGGCTTGAAGGCAGGAGACTAGTTGGGAGGCAATTTTTAATTGTCTAATTGAAGGGAGATGAGAGCCTGAACTAGTGTGTTAGTCATGTTAGTGGAGACAAGAGAACAGATGTTCATATGTTATGGAGAAAAAGTTGGCAAGTCTCAGCAACTAATTAGAGGGAAGAGTGAAGAAAAGAGAAGAGTTGAGGGTGACCCTAAAGTTATGAACCTGAATGCCTAGGAGAATAGATGTGCCCCATTTTATTTAGTTTTTCAATAATGTCTAACTCCTCATTGTTGGGATTGGAAGCTCAATTCCGTGTGGACGGTCTCGGGCGGGTAAAAGTGGGACTTCTAAATCTTAGAGTCTTACGAGGCCCTCCATGAACAGCGGGGGTTCGAGAAGGTCAGACTGAGCTAGCTCGGCTAGCTCGGGTATTTCCGCCTCTCCCCGGGAGATACGTGATGGGTGGAGTCTCCCTGCCCTCGAGGTCGTCCCGGATTGGAGCACACCTAGTTACCTAACAGCATGGTATTGAGATGCAAACTGTGTGGCTGAAGATTAAGTAGGATTGAGGAAGCCAGAAAGCTCTCTCTTAGCACGTGTGGAGCCGAAGAGAAAAGTAGGGCTCCGCTTCTTTTCTTTCCTCTCTCCCCTCCCCCTCTCTCCCCGCTTGTACTTCTACTTCCAATCCCTTAAGCTTAGCCTCCTTAGGAAATCTCCCCCTCTTCCTCCTAAGGAAGACTCCCCTGCATTTGTAACCCGGACCCTGAAATAAAGCTCAACCCCTGTTCGACTCTGGAATGTCCTTTCTCTCATACGTGCATCCGGCGTGGCCAGCCGAAGACCTCGGAGGTGAGGTAGGAAAGACTCGGGTAGCCCAATACAGGCCTCTAGGCTTGGCACCTCATGACCCCTTTTAGGATATTCTTGGCAAAAATACGTAAGTGATTTGCCACTTCCTTCTCCAGATCATTTTACAGATGAGTAAACTGAGGCAAATGAAAGTTGAGTGACTTGCCCAGGGTCACACAGCTAGTAAATGTCAGAGGCTAAATTTGATTGCAGGTCTTCCTGACTCCAGGTGCGGAGCTCTATCTACTCTGCCACATGTAGAGTTAGTGAATTTTGAATGACAGGTAGGTTTAGGTGGAAGAATAAGAAATTCCATATGAGGAGGTTGAGTTTGATGTGCCTAGAGGACATCCAGGTGGAGATATGATGGTGATTTAGGTCTGGGTTTCAGGTGAGAGAGGCAGGCAGAGTACAGAGATGTGGGATCTTATAGACACAGAAGGAATTGAACCCTTAAGCTATGATGAGATTACTAAGAATACATACAGGAAAAGAGAGAAGGGTCCAGGACAGAATCACCAGAGAAGCCCTTGCTTAGGTGATAAATTATGGATGATAACTCAAGGAAAGGAAACCAAGAAGGAACAATTGGACTAGGAAAGGAAGAGTCAAAAGAGAAGTGCATCTTGGAAACCAAGGAAAGGGAGAGGACAACTAGGAGAAAGGGGCTGAGGATAATGCCAAAAGCTACACAGTGGTCAAATAGAGTGAAGCTAATGATAATAATAGCTAACATTTATATAGTGCCTTCTATGATCCAGGCACTGTGCTAAGCAAACTATCACCTCATTTGATCCTCACAACAACCTTGGAAAGTAGGTTCTACTAGAATCTTCATTTTATAAATGAGAGAAAACAGATGCAGAGAAGTGAAGTAACTTGCCCAAGTTTTTCAGTCATGTCTCACTTTTCCTGATCCCTTTTGGGGATTTTGTGTCAAAGATACCGGAATGGTTTGCTATTTCCCTCTCTAGCTGTATTGAAAATGCATTTTTTTTGTTTTAGTATAATCAAGAGCCTCTGATTGAATAATGTGATTAAAGAAGATTAATGGACCTGGGATTATTGTAGGAAGGCCCACACCTTTTGTTAATTTTCTAATGAGGCATTGAATCTCAAACGTTGTGATACCCTCTGGCTCTGAAAAATGTACAAGTACTCTGAGGTGAGGTTTTACTTTGAGGCTTACTGACTGGAAGTGTTTGTTTGACCAGATGAGACTCTGGGCAGCTACTAAGGAGCCCTTTGACTTTGAAAACCCAAATGTTGGTGTTTCTCTCTCTGGTAACTATGTATGTGTGTAATGGTCAGATGGTTGGTTCTGTCTGTTGATCTATGATGTCAAACAGTTGGAAGCCCTGTCTGTTGGTTTTGATTTCTCTGTATTTTCTCTAAAGTTCAGGAGGCTGACTTTTTCTCCTGAACTAAGTGAATGATACATGTGCTTGATCAAAGTGATTGTTGACCCCTCAAAAGGAGCCAAGATGGCAAAGTAGAAAGATGCACTTACAGTAGCTCTTCCCCCACAGCCCATAAAATACATGTAAAGAAAGACTCTCAACAAATTCTGGAGCAGCAGAAGGTACAGCAAAATGGAGTGCAGGAGGTTTCCAGCACAGGGTGACCTCAAAGGCCACCAGGAAAGGTCTGTCACACCAGACCCGGAACCCAACCCAGCCTTGGCTTTAATGGCTTAATGGCTTTAAAAAGCAGAATTAGCCAAATGGAAAAGGAGGTTCAAAAGCTCACTGAAGAAAATAGTCCTTTAAAAATTAGAATGGAACAGATGGAGGCTAATGACTTTATGAGAAACCAAGAAGTCACAAAACAAAACCAAAAGAATGAAAAATGGAAGATAATGTGAAATATCTCGTTGGAAAAACAACTGACCTGGAAAATAGATCCAGGAGAGACAATTTAAAAATTATGGGACTACCTGAAAGCCATGATCAAAAAAAGAGCCCAGACATCATCTTTCATGAAATTATCAAGGAAAATACCCTGATATTCTAGAACCAGAGGGCAAAATAAATATTGAAAGAATTCACCAATCACCTCCTGAAAGAGATCCAAAAAGAGAAACTCCTAAGAACACTGTAGCCAAATTCCAGAGTTTCCAGGCCAAGGAGAAAATATTGCAAGCAGCTAGAAAGAAACAATTTGGGTACTGTGGAAATCCAATCAGAATAACACAAGATCTAGCAGCTTCTACATTAAGGGATCAAAGGGCATGGAATATGATATTCCAGAAGTCAAAGGAACTAGGACTAAAACCAAGAATCATCTATCCAGCAAAACTGAGTATAATACTTCAGGGGAAAAAATGAAATTTCAATGAAATAGAGGACTTCCAAGAATTCTTGATGAAAAGACCAGAGCTGAAAAGAAAATTTGACTTTCAAACACAAGAATCAAGAGAAGCATGAAAAGATAAACAGGAAAGAGAAATCATAATGGACTTACTAAAGTGGAACTGTTTACATTCCTACCTGGAAAGAGAATATTTGTAATTCTTGAAAGTTTTTTCAGTGTCTGGATAGTTGGTGGGATTATATACACATACACACACACAAACATATGGAGAGACAGAGAGCACAGGGAGAGTTGAATAGGAAGAGATCATATATAAAAAAATATTAAGGAGTAAGAGAGGAATATATTGGGAGGAGAAAGAGAGAAATGGAATGGGGCAAATTATTTCTCATAAAAGAGACAAGAAAAAGACTTTTCAATGGAGGGAAAAAGAGGGGAAGTGAGAGGGAAAATGTGAAGCTTACTCCCATCACATTTGACTCAAGGAAGGAATACAATGCATACTCATTTTCTTATGAAAACCTATCTTACAATACAGGAAAGTGGGGGAGAAGGGGATAAGCGGGGTGAGGGGGATGATGGAAGGGAGGTAAATGGGAGGATAGAGCAATTAGAAGTCAACACTCTTGGGGAGAGACAAGGTCAAAAGAGGGAATAGAAGAAATGGGGGGCAGGATAGGATGGAGGGAAATTTAGTTAGTCTTACACACCATGACTATTATGGAAGTCATTCAGAAAATTACACATATATAGCCTATATTGAATTGCTTGCCTTCCCAATGTGGGGAGCAAGGAAGGAAGAGAAGTTGGAACTCAAAGTTTTAGGAATACTCAAAGTTGAGTATTGTTCTTGCATACAACTGGGAAATAAGAAATACAGGTAATGGGGTACAGAAATTTATCTTGCCCTACAGGACAAAAGAGAAGATGGGGATAAGGGAAGCGAGGGATGTTAGAAGGGAGGGCAGATTGGTGGTAGGGGTAATTAGAATCCTTGGCGTTTTGAGATGGGGGGAGGGGAGAGATGGGGAGAAAATTTGGAACTCAAAATTTTGTGGAAATGAATGTTGAAAACTTAAAATAAATAAATTAATTAAAAAAGAGAAAAACAAAAATTGCCTTTCCTTTTAAAAAAGCATATCTAAGAACCTGTGATAGCAGGCCATCCTGTGTATGTCAGGGTGCTTACTGTTACACCAGCTCATGTTACATACGAGGAAATTGAGACAAATAGTTTAAGTAGCTTGCCCAGGGTCACCTAGCCAGAAAGCATTTGAGGTGGGATTTGAACACAGGTCTTCCTGACTCTAGGCCAGGTGCTCTATCCCCTGTGCCACATAGACTAAGAAAATAGCATTAGATTTGTTAAGAAATTGTTGGCAGTCTTGGAAAGAACTGTTTCAGTCAAGTGGTGAGATCAAAAGTCAGAATGCCAGTGATTGTGAAGTGAGTGAAATGTGGAGAGGAAATGGAAGCCATGAGTAGGGAAAGGTTTGTTTGGTTTTTCCTATTCTAGGAGTTTGGTTGTAAAAGGAAGTAAAGATATAGGGTGATAGCTTGAAGGAGGGTAAGGTCAAGTAAAGGTTTAAATGTATATGTATATATATATATATATATTTTAACGAGGAGACCTTGACAAGTTTGTCAATAGCAGGAAATGAAATGGTAGAGATGGAAGAAGAGGAGAGCGAGGTGGGATGATGGCAAGGTAAGGGCTGTTTTTGGCTTTCTTTGTATCTCCATCATGATTTCTAGCACATAGTGAGTCCTTAATAAATGCTTGATGAAGGACTGGCTTACTCCCAAAAGAAACAAGATGGGATGGGATCAAGGATTTTAATAAAGGGATTTGTCTTGGCAAGATAAAGGGCCACCTCTGTTAGACATTGGAAGAAAGGAGGAGAAAACAGAGGATGACATAAAAGATGTTTTTAGGAATGAAATAAAGAAGAGGAATCTCACAATGGATGACCTCAATTTTTTTTTCAGTAAAATATGACAAAGTTCTTTGCAGAAAGGAATATTGAGGGGGGTTATATAAGGGGCAAGAGGGGAGAAGATTTGGATCACTCATTGTGGAGAGTGCAATATACAATCAGGGAAGAAGAAAAGGAATTCTATGCATCAATGATGGACCAATTAATGTTGGAGAAGAGATGCGAGGGTGTACTAGGTACCTGGGAGTGTCAAATTCCTTCCTGGGAACAATAGCATGTGTTGGAAGCCATGTTCTTCTAGAATTCTGAGCCCTTAGCAAGTTATGACACCACCTAGAAAACTTGATGTGAGGCTATGTGTGAGAAACATGAAGATTGAAAGAGAAAGAAGAAGGATGTAGAAGTCCTCTTAGAAGATATCCCTTGTTCCCATGCTGCTTTAGGACAATGGAGAAGTCCTCCTTAGATTAGTCTGAATATGTCCCATGATACTTTGGGATCAGCCGGATTTCTTCATTGGGGAGAGTTCCTTGTCGACACAAAGAGGTGCCGAAGTTGAGGTAAACAACTGAAAGGACAAAGAGTTAAGAGACATATTAATAGCTAACATTTACATGGTTCTTACAAAGCGCCAGGCATTATACTAGAAGCAATTTGCATTATTATCTTGTTTGATCCTCACAACAATCCTGGGACATAGGTGCTATTATTACTTCCACTTTACTGATGAGGAAACTAAGGCAAACAGAGGTTAAGTGACTTGCTCAGGGTCACACAGCTAGGAAGTGCTTAAAGTTGGATTTGAACTCAGGTCTTCCCAACTCCAGGCCCAGCATTCTCTCCACTACAACACCTAGCGGCTCCCATATTGGCAATAAAGAGCGAGAACTATAATTCGTTAAATCTGCAACATTGGACTAGTTGGCTCCATGCTCCATTTTTCTGCAGACATAGACAGATGTTAGCTTGACCCTGCTGTAATCAGTGCAGTGAGGTAGCTAAAAAAGATTGTTAAGCAGGAGGCAGAAGGCAAGAAGAAAAGGAAAAAGCCTAGGAAATTCAGCTTTTTATTGACCAGAGAACAAAGAAAGGGAATTTCAAGAGGAAATTAACTTTTTAAAGTGACTGAGACAGCTCAATCTCCTTCTGCTTTGGCAACAGAATTGTTTACGTATTTCCATGCTCCTATGATGTGGAATCCATGGAGAGGGAAGAGTTTAGACTCATAACCTTCGGGGGTGAGCGTTGAAAGCAAACCAGGTGACTCGCTTGGGCCATAGGTTTGGGGAGCGTGTTGTTGATCATTTCTTTAGCTTTGCAATGCTTGTTATTTTAAGTGTTTGTCACTTTAAATTTTTGTTCTTTACTATTACTAATATGAAATTAGATAGTTTGTTGACGTGACTGGATCTTAGAGGAAGAAGGGAATTTCTATTAATTAATTTATTTTTAGTTTTCAACATTCACTTCCACAAGATTTTGAGTTCCAAATTTTCTCCCCATCTCTCCCCTCCCCTACCTCAAGATGGAATGCATTTTGATTATCTCTTCCCCCAGTCTTCCCGCCTTTCTATCAACCTCCCCCTTCTCTTAATCCCTTCCCCTTCTATTTTCCTATAGGGCAAGATAGATTTCTATACCCCATTGCCTATATATCTTATTTTGGAAGTAGAGAATTTCTAGATAGGGATAGAAACAGAAACAAATAAGACTAGAGCACGAGGGGGCATGAGGAGAGATAGTTTCCTCCAAAAGCGATTAGATACCACCCTGTTACAGAAATGGGAAGGAAATGCCCATGGAGGAAAAGAATCATCCTTCATCCTGCTGGAGTTTGTGGACGTTGAGGGTTTCCTTTCCTCTCTGGCCAATGCCAGATTTTGGGCATGATGCCACAGCACTGTTACACACCCTGAAACCTTCCCCCCATGATTGATAATATTACGTATTAGACTTGATTGGCTCACACCTGCCAGCTCTTTGAGACAGGAGCTTGCTCTGATTGACTGCTCTGTTCTAGAAGCAGAGACTGCAGAATCCTGATTACTCACATTTCCAGGAGTGAGAGACTATGAGATGTAACACCTTTTGTGGTCACTGGATGAGGAAGTTGTTAACCACTGTTTCCAGCTCTGTCAGGTTGAAAGCAGTAGTGCAGGGCAATGGATGAGGACTGGGCTAGACTCACAAGCTTTCTCACTTTAGGGGTTGCGATGTGATTTGATTTGAGAAAAAGATGGTAAGATTCTGGACTATTAAATGTGTGTTTCTGATATTCACTCTGAATTTCTAATTTGAATGAACTATCCTTTATGTACCTCTATGATTTGATCAGTATTTACCAGTCTAGAGAGTGATCTAACACAAAAGCGTTAAATTCATGGTCTATAAAATTCAAGTCCACCAGAGCCAGATTAAAATGAAATTAGGAAATATTTTGAAAAAATAAATAAAAATACAATACAAAATAGATAATGTTCATTTGAGGTTTTCCAAGTCAATATGCAACCGGGGAGGGATTTCTTTTTATTTGAGTTTGACACCCCTGAAGCAGACCCAATAATTTACATAAATTGAAAAAAAGAAATATGATGTCAATTTGCTCAAGTAGTCAGAATCAGGAGCTTTGGGGAGGTAATGATGCTAATATTTATATTTTATTGTAATTTTATATTATATTTATATTATATATTTATAATTTATAATTATATTATAATTTATACAATGCTTACTTTGCTAAGTGTTTTACAGTTATTATCTCATTTGATCCTCACAGTGACCCTAGAAAGCAGGTGCTATTAATGTTAAGGATATTAGAATTTTAGCTCAGTATAAAAGAAGCCTTTCTAACAACTAGAGCTATCCCAAAGCAGGAATGAGTTGCTTGTGGAGGTAGTGAATTACTCTTTCCTTCAAATCTTTAGTCAAAAATCATATAACCACTTGTTGGAGATGTAGGAGAGGGGATTTCTATACAGTTCCAGGCTAGATCAGATGGCCTCTATAGTCTATTTGAACTCTGAGATTCTGACAGTCTTTAAGCACATAAGACAACCATCACTGAATGCTCATAAAGTATCTTGGAATTGAGCAACGTGGTACAGAGGGAAGAGCATTGAACTTGACAGGTGAGACCTAAGTTTGAGCCTTGCCTCGAATACTAATGAATTGTGTGACCATGGGCAAAGAGTGTTTTATCCCTACGAACCTCAAATTCCCCCATAAGTAAAATGGATATTATAATGATAGTGTAGTATTATTAACAATAATTATATTATAACATAATACAATGTAATATAATATATAACATTATATTATAATTAGCAATAATTATAATAAACTGTAGTATCTACCTTAAAGAGTTGTTGTGAGGTCCAAGTGAGATAATGCATGTCAAACATTCAAAGGTTCCATTAATGTCTTCTGTTATTAAGCAGAAGTCTATCTCTATGATAGTGAGCTACACACAGAAGGTATTTAATAAATGCTTATGGAGAAGGTGTGGTGGTTTGTATCTGTAATCTATATTCTGACTCTGGCACATCTCCTGAACTAGGGAGCTCTCAACGCTAGTGGGCTATTGGGTATCTATATTAAAGTCTGGCAGTGATACGGTGGGCGTAGGGAGGAGTCCCGTATTGTCTAAGGAGGGACAAACTGGGGCAGGTCCAAAATGGAGCAGGTCAATGCTTCTGTGCCAGTCACACAGTGAGATGGACCCTGTACTTTCCAGTCTGGATGAGATAGAGAGACCCAATCTTAAAACAAAACACAAAGAAACCACCCTTATCTGAACTGAATTTGTAAAGAACTGCTTTGTAAATTTGTAAAGAAATGCTAATATACCTAAAAATACGTTTTCAAGTAGGTAAAAAAAAAAGGCAATGCTTCCCGCAATCTGAGGACAACATTGCTTCCCTTTTTAAAGCCTTTCTTCAGAGACAAATTTTACCACACCTTCCCTAGCACTGCAAATTCCAAACCTGGTGGCACCTGAATGAATGAAGTCTCAACTCTCATTTCATTGATTTAGACAGTCCAGCCTCGATTTTCCGCCTGTGAACTGCACACAGTAAATCATGCAGGCTCTGGAAGGCTTCTGTCTGCTGTGTACCAGGGCCATGGGCAGCAAATTGGAAATAACAGGACTCCAGTAATTATTAGATGGCACAGTAAAAATGCAAGGGGAAGGAAAATATTCCCTCTTTCTTTCCAACAATATCACTAGCTGGTCTAATATTAATTGACAGGTCAGCCAGCCAGTGCTAGGGAATGAAGAAAACCGAGAGGACTCATACCACTCATTTTCCTGCATTCTTTCTCTAGCCTGATTCAACGTAAGAGGGAAAGAAAGCAGACAGTACAAGGGGATTGTTGTGGCTCTAGAAAATATCCTGCAAACACTACTGGGGACCCAAACTGCTGCTAGGTGTCACTCTTCATAAATAATTATGTGTGTGTGTGTGTGTGTGTGTGTGTGTGTGTGTGTATGTGTGTGTGTGTGTGTTTGTGTGTGTTTTGGTAAAATTTACAACTGGGGCCTAGAAGGTCCCCAAATATCCAGTGTGATAAGGCCTTGTTGGGCAGATGCCTTTACAGTTCTCAGGCCTGCCCCCTCCTTCCTCCTTTCTTTGCAGTGCCGGGGAAAGCCTCAGTTGGTCCCCCCAACAACCCATTTGTTCATTTGGGGACACCTTGCATTGTTTACTATTTCCATTTCCCCCCATTGTTCTTTGTTCATCAAGAACAGTAGTGCTTGCTTTCCCAATAATTTTACTTGACCATACAAAGCAAGAGAAAGAACCTGAATTCTCTACCCTCACCCACAGACTGTTCCTGATGATTACATTTGGAATTATCCTCCTTGATTCTTACTTGGTCTCTTAGACTTTGCTGTGGCTTTTAGAGAAAGTCTTTGGCAGTTTATCTACCATTTTCTATAATCTGCCAAAATGCCCATCCCTGTTTGCTCTGAAAATTGGAAGTTGGCTATGTTAACAGCTAGAGCAAAAATATATCCCAATAAGATTCTAAAGTAATTTTTCTTTTAAGTAGAAGAGTTATATACAATTTAATCATCAATATATTCTGTGAGAGATTCATTCAGCTTCAAATCAGTTCTACTAGGATTTCTATTTAAAACGTCCTTTTCAAAAGAATTTTACCACGTCTGTGATACTAATAATGTATTTGTCAATCAAGAACAAATGGCAGTGGGGCTTAGTGAGAAGAATCCTAGATTTAGTAGCAGAGGACCTGGCTTCAAAGCCTAGCTCTTCTGCTTACCACCTGGCTGACTAAACAAGCCATTCAGTTTCTCTATGCCTCAGTTTCATCATGTGTAAAAAAAAATTAGACTGGATGACCTATAAGGTCCTATCTAAACTTACAAAATAGGATTCAACATGTAATTCTCTTTTCTGATCTTTTTTCTTTTCTTTTTCAAATTTGTTTCAATTTATTTTTATTTCATACCTACTCCATGATATTTGTCACTTTTTTGAAGTATCTAGAGAAAAGAGGCAAACCCTCTGGATTATACGTTCTTAACCTTTTTGGGCATCATGAATCCCTTCAACAGTCTGATGAAATCTGTTGACCTCTTCTCAACATAATGTTTTTAATACATAAAATAAAATGTATAAGATTATAAAGGAACTGAATTATATTGAAATGTAGTTGTCAAAATATTTAAAAAAACATGTGATACAGTAATATGTTGTGCTTTAAAAAATATATTAATAACAAGATAATATGTTGAAAATATAGGAGAAACTGTACAGTGGAGAGAGACTGCTGAGAGTGAAGTTGGGAAGATCTGAGTTCAGACCCAGACTCAGGCACTTACTAGCTCTGTAACCCTGGGCAAGTCACTTAACCTGTTTGCCTCAGTTTCTTCAACTGTTGTAAGGATCAAATGAGATAATATTTATAAAATGCTTATCATGGTGCCTGGTACATACTAAGTGCTATATAAAAGTTATTATTATTATTAAATGACAAATAAGTATGAATGCAATTGTTGCTTAGCTTGAATAAAGAACATTAAGTTGTGGGATGGTGTCTGAAATTGTCTGTTGAAAATCATCATTTGCCTAAATCACTAATGATAAAGACAAATCAAGACAACTCTCAGGTTTCATCAATTCTTTGCCCTAAAAGTTACCAAAGATTACAAACCATGGGAATCGTCAATGCTGGAAGTGTTGTGGGGAGATAAGCACACGAGTACACTTTTGGTGGAGCTGTTAATCAGTGCAAACATTTTGGAAAGCAATTTGGAATTATCTAAATAAAGTAACTAAGTCACCCTTGCCCTTTGACCTAGAGATTCCATCGCTAGGCTTATATCAAAAAGAGGCTGTTGACAAAAAAAAATCCCCTTTTAAAACTAAAATATTAATATTTTGTTTATTTTCAATATTAAACTTTAATAATAAAAAAATTAGTATTAACTATCTTAAAATAAAAATATTTATAACGGTACTTTTGTGATACTTTTTACTTTTGCAAAGTAAAAAAATCAAAAGTGAATATTGAAAAAATTACAAAGAACAAACATGACCCCAAAGAGAAGATATGAGAAGACACCCTCACCCCTTTGCAGTGGTGATGAGTTTACAAGTGTGGTACATTGTGCATATGTTCACACTATTTTTGGATGTATTGATTAGTTGTGATCATTTTATTCTCTTTTTTTTTCCTTAAAAATATTGGATGGAATGTAAGGGCTGTTCAAGGAGGACTAGCACCTCTGCTGTGAGGGCTTGCTGAGCCCTTTTTAGGGCTGCTCATCCACCTTTGGTCTCTACCTGGCACTCAACTCTCACCTGTGGCTCCAAAGAGCTGTAGCATGGGCAGCAGCCACACCCTGGTAAACTGACTTGGCAGATGGGCTAAACAAAATTGAGGGTAAACAACAGGCTTCAAAGAACATCAATGAGTTAGAGGATGCCTACCCCAACTATGCAAAGACTTCCCTTGGCAGAAGGGAGGAATGAGAATAATTTGTTCCAATGTCCATGAGGATCACTGAAGCAGGTGCGGTGGAGGACTTAGAGCTAAGTTAGACATAGAAGATGCCAAGGTCATCCACTATATCATGGGTCATCATTAGTTGTTTTGACTTTTGTCTTGCCTCTGGACTTGGATGACTGGAAAAGAGAGTGAGGCTTATGGTTTTATGCAACTCTGCTTCACTTAAATCCAGTTCACCCAACACATCACCCCATTGGTCCTCTTTTAAAAACAAAGGACAAACAACAGTATGGGAGAGCTTACTGGGAGGAGGAGAAGGAATAGTGGGAGGAAATAATAGTGTTGTAAAAAAATGACATTAGTAAAAACATTAAAGGAAAGAAAACCCAAATTTGCAAAGATAAGTTGTTGCAAAAGAAACAAACTTTCATAGCTTACTTTACAAGATAAATGTGTTACAAGTATAAAATATTCTCAAGGTATATCATAATTCACTAAAGCTTTTTGAATTAAACTCCAACTGTAGTAAGCTTTTTGTCCTTATGTTAATGATTTTATAATCAGTTAGATCCACATCTTTGATATAGTTTATGTCAAAAGGAAAAAGAATTATGAATTATTCATGGGTCAGCTTTAAAACCATTAAATTCAAATAGTTATAAGGTATTTATTTTTAAAAATTACATTTTATTTCTTCAATTAAGAAACATTTATTTTCTTTTCCTCCCACTTCCTCCAACCCTGTCAAGAAAAGAAAAAACTTAAGCAAAAATGCTTTATATATTTGCTAAACCAGACTAATTTCCATATTGACCATGTCCAAATATACGTTTCATTTTTTGTACTCAGTTCTCTGTCATCTTCAGTTCTAGGGAATCATGGTTGATCATTGCATTGATCAGAGTTCTTAAATCTTTCAAAGTTATTCATTTTTACCATGTTACTGTTATAATATAAGTTGTCCTCCTGGTTCAATCCACTTCACTCTGCATTAGTTCATATCAATCTTCCTAGGTATTTCTCAAACTTCTCTTCGTCATTTCTTATGGCAAAATATTATTCCATCACATTCATATACCATAATTAGTTCAGCCATTCTTGACAGATGTCTGTTTTCTGAAGAACTAACAATTTTATATCTCAACTCCATCTAGATAAAGTACTTCATCCAACATTTGAAAGTTTGCAAGAATGTTAACCTCTACTCTGTTCTTCCAAATAGCCACTTCAGTCAAGAAAGCTTGAAATTTTTTAGTAACCTCCATAATAGTGACTTCAGAATCTTGAATTAAAAGATTTATCTCATTTATATGGTTAAAAATCTGTGAATAAGCCAACAATATATGACAATCTTTCCTTTCAACATGTTGTAAGAATGGTTTTATTTTTATCTTTAGAGAAAGCAAAATTTCCACTCTGTCTGTAAAAGCTCTTGAAAGGATCCTCTTGAAAATCAGTAAACTTCTGTGTGACAGAGATGCATTTCATATTCTTCTCCCATTTCTTGACAAAATCTTTTAAAATTTTGATGGCTTAGATACTATTTCTGATAAAGTTGATTATTTTCATGGCTGTTGACAAAACTTTCAAGGTTGTCAGAAAAGTCTTGTTGTCAGTGTATGTCTGTATAAAAAAGCAATCAATGACAATGACCCAAGGAATTTCTTTTTTCACTAAAGTAGCAAGTGTCTCAGGAGTTCCATTTGTGCAAAGAGCATGAAGCTTTTCTTTCCAGTCAGGGTTTTTTTGTTTGTTTTTGCTTTGGCAAGAAAAATACTTTTGAATGTTCCTGAAACATGGATACAGTTTTTAGTTTTTAAAAGGGGCCCACAAAATAAGAATTCTTCTTTGACGGCATCAACATGCACACATTGAATGAAAGCAAGGAGCTGGCTGTGAGATCTATATAGTTGTAGCCACTTACATATGGATAGGGAATGCCGGTTTCTCTGTGACCTGCTTCAAAATGTTAAAAAAGAAACATCAATTCTTCTAGAATATATCACATCTTTTTTTGACAATGGAACAACTTTCATGTTTTTTCTTCTGGTTCCAATACACAAATTAGCTCAACTATTTCCAATGTATATGGCTTTTTAAAAAGCTTCTCTAATAGTGTGAAGCTTCTTTTGTTTGGCAACCCAATAACTGACTCCCCAGGATTCTTTTGTGATATTGCAAATCTAAATTTTGGAAGTATTCTACCTTTTTGAATTGAACTTTCTTTGCATGAAAAGAATTTGCATCTTTATAGGAATTTTCAGGATGGACAGATGTGAGATGCTTATTATATTTCCATTTATAAGAATTTTTCCACTCAAAAAATACTATGGCTTTTGTGTCCTATAATATTAATTAATGCAAGTGAAATCATATATAGTCTTCATTATGCTTCCCTTTCTTTGGCTTTTCAACTTAAATTAGGTCTGTAAAAGTGTAGAATGATGCTAATTTTTGTTGAATTATTTTCCTCAGTGAGCTTTTTTTTTTTGCCCCTCCTTTTCCATTTGGACAATTATACTTTTTGACGAGTTGTTTTCTTTAGTGAATTTTTGTGTTTCTTTTACCATGTGCCCTGTTCTGCTTTTAAGGCATCATTTTCTTCAGTCTTTTTTGTTCCTCCTTTACCAAGCTATTGACTCTTTGTTCATGATTTTTTTGCATCGCTCATTTCTTTTCTTTTTGAGGCAATTGAGATTAAGTGACTTGCCCAGAGTCACACAGTTAGTACATGTCAAGTGTCTGAGGATGAATTTGAACTCAGGTCCTTCTAACTCTAGGGACAATGATCTATCCATTGTGCCACCTAGCTGCCCCCTCTTATTTTGTTTCCTGATTTTTCCTCTACCTTTCTTATCTGAATTAATTTTGAATTGTTTGAATTTTTGAATTTTATGTGCTCTTCCTGGAATTCTTTTTGGGCCTGAGACCACATTTTCCTTTGAACCTTTGGATATGCTAGTTTTGACTTTGCTGTTTTCTTCTGAGGTTGTGTTTTGATCTTCCTGGTCACCATAGTAATTTTCTGTGTTCAGGTTCTTTTTTTGTTATTTCCTCATTTTTCACCCTATTTTTTATCTTTTTACTTTATGTCAAAATTTGACTTTGCTCCCACGATGGAGCAGGGACTGTCCCAAGTTTCAGGTTTTTCTCTGTAGCTGTTTTAGAGCTAGTTCTGGGTACTTGTAAGTTTTCAGTTCTTCTAAGGTAGCATGATCTAAGAGAGGTATAATCATTGCTCTCCTGGCCTGTGCTTTGGTCTATGAGTAACCACCAACACTCTTTTCTGTCCTGGAATTGTGAACAGGGTCTCTGCTCCCCTGGGGCCTCAAGCTCTGGGGTGCTAATTCTGCTCCTTGCCCTCGGACTATGACCCAGGGCTGGACCCTGCATCTATATAAGGACAATTCAATAGAGTCCTGCCCCCAATGCCAGCAAAGCGACCCCTGTAATCTTCTGATCAGTTGTTCAAACCCCTCACCATCTGTGGACTGAGAGCTCTAGGAACCTGAGACACCCTTAAGATCTACTACTGTTTTACTGAGTGCTGCAACTTCTCAGGATTATACTTCATTCCATGCTCTGCTGTTACCCCTGTGTAACAGACCTTTCCTGCCAACTTTCTGAGTTATCTTGGGCTACAAAAATTGTTACATCCCATCCTTTTGTAGGTTCTAGTGCTCCAGAATTCTATTTGAGGTGCTATTTAAAGTTGTTTGGGAGGGAATAGTGAGCCTCAGCCTTTTCTCCACCATCTTGGCTTTGCTCTTCTATGTGTTTTAAAGTGATCTGTTTTATAAATCTACACAGAGATAATGTGTATATTAAATAAAGTGTAAAATATTCAAGAAATTTAGATAACGAATAGATAAACTGAGACAGATTTTACAGTTTACCCAAAGTTTTAACACTTTTAATTTTTTTTTTAATTCTCAGATAGACATATGGAGATGAGGATTATAGCAGTAGCTCAGGAGTCATGCCTTTCCTGAAATTTGGCTGTTGTTATACATGAAGTTCCATAAGCTTTCTGTTCCTTCCCAGAAAAAAAAAACAATTCTCATTTTTGATATTTACAATCTTCTTACAAAGTTACTTAATGTGTAGCACTTTCATGGGATAATAGTACATAAACACCACTTATATCAAACAACATATTGCAGCTTTACTTCATATCAGAGACAGGGTGCAAAAAGGGAATACAAAGAGACAAGTAAATAAAAGAAACAACCTTTTTATTCACAAAATCTACCAACCTATGTTTGACCTGAATCACTAATCAATTTATTAGCAATAAGTCACTTTACAAAGCATACTTCAACTGTTATCTCAACTTTATCAGTTCAACAGTTTGGTTGTTTTAAGTTAGCAAGTCTACACTTGTAGCCCAGGTCCCTATCCATGTTGTAGAAGGCCTTGTCCATCTTGTAGTGAGTTCAGAATTCTCACTTGAATAGCTCAGTTATGCAGAACTTCAATGAATTATGAAAACAACTCATCTCTTTCTATGTATTGATCAATTATAGATAGAGAATACTGTAAAACAATGTCATCAACATGGAAACACATAATTTCACAGTTTGGTAGCTAAAAGACAACTAAGTGAAAAGTTGCCTGATTGTTGACCAGCTACATGGCATGAACATCCATAGACAAGAAGACTGTAATAATATGTGATCTAGGGCCAATTAGACCTAGCTCTACAGTAATTTTGAAGTACTGAGGAATATAAATGATATTTTGAGATATAATCAATAAGTGATATGAAATTATCTGTGATTTTTATTGATGACAGTCATAGGCACTACTCATACTCTGAGCATATTGCCTATACTCATAATTGAAGGAAACACTAAGTTTCAGTTAAAATAAAGATGTAACTTTGTTCCCTGCACAAACTCCCTGAAATCTGTATACTCTTTGGGGAGGGAGTCTGTAATCCCTAGGCTAAGGACTTCTGCTCTAGGGAATCAGATTTTTCAGATGATATTGTATTGGTAGTATCAAGCTCCAAAATTTTGCATGGTTTCCTCAAAAAGTCTCAAGATTGGCTTAACAGTCCACATACACATGCATATGTACATGCATGCATACATACATATGTAAAACTAAATACATTTTAAAAATGTTCATTGTTCTGAATGACTTAAATGACCGATTCATTGAGTTAGTACATTAATAATTATATCTGGGGGAGATAGTATGGATAGACATGAGTAGGGCCATGAATGGAACATGAAGAGGAAATAGGCTGGATTGCATTTATAAAATTGCTTTCAAAGTTCCTCACTCAGCACAAAATTCATTTATTTTCATTACCAAATTGTTAGTGATACCAAGTCTTAGAACACTCTAGATTTGAGAGAATCAGGTTTGTGAAAGAATCAAGTTTGTGTAAAGAGAAATTGTTGGCACCAGTAGACTGCAATATATTTTCAGTTAGGATCTATGAAAAAAGTAGCGTAAGTCAGAGGTGTCAAATACACAGTTGTCAGGTTGCATGCAGCCCACAAAACTCCCAAATGAGACCCAAATAGGATTAAAATGTAATGGGGAAATATTAAGCAAACTAACTAAAAATATAATAAAACATAGAAAATATTAACATGTAGTTTTCTAAATTAATATGTACCCACAGGGATCCTTATTTTATGGTTTAGTGGTCTTATTTCTTTTTCATTTTGACATAACTGGTATCAGTCTTTCAATAAGGAAATGCATGACTGGAAAGGAAGATGGGTTAGCTATTTAGTATTAGCAAGGCATAGCATATGAGCAGCCTGGGATACTCATGACATGGGGAGGGGGGAATATTACATATTGAATAGATCCCTTTTGGAATGTCTATGAGAGAATATGGACAAGAGTCTTCACCCGATGAGATGTGGAATAGGGTGTAAGTAGTACCAAAGGAGGGAATGTTCACATCAATGAAATCACAGGTTTACTAAATTACTGAAAAAGTAGTTTAAGTAACAATGATTTAATTACAGCACCTGGTAAACAGTTTGAAAGAGAGAGCTGACACAAAGACATTGAGCAGTTAAGTTTGGAGATCTAGGCAAAGAAAACATTATGGAAAAGTGGAAGCCATAAGAATGTTAAATGAGCTGTTGCAGGGAAGTCGTTCAATTCACAGTTTCCTGTTGGGTAAATAAATGTAGGTAAATCCATTACCTCTCCATCATTTTGTGTGACCGATTTAAAGTAAACCCCATTTTATACCGAAATTCAAGGGATTTGTTTGAAAAGAGCGGGTCATCCACTTTCTGTTTTGCCATTATAGATGGAGGGAAGGGGAAATGATCAGTGTTCTCCCTGTGTTTATTATTCAGAATTCATTAGCGAAATGGCATTTATGGCTGAGTAGTCATAATTCAAAATATTATTAAAGGTAAGCCTTTCAATTTGGATACTATTTTATTATTGCTAAAATCAGTGCATGAATAAAAAAAAATTTCAACTCCATTATGCGAATAACTCCATTTACCCTTTGTTTTTTGCGTTTAGGCCATGATGACCTTCAATGCCTTTTGATGGCTGCCCTCTGGTGGTGACTTATTAACTATACACATCTTTAACTTTACCAGAATTTTCTCGGAGAAAACACAACAATCCATTTGGCCTGGACAGAATTGTGTAGGGTTATTGGAAAAGGGACATGCACACTATACAATTTGTTGTCTTTTCTGTTCTTTGAAAACAAGTCCCACTATGTTGTTTATAGTTATGGGGTTTATTTTTGTCTGTGTAAATTCTATACCAGCAGCTGCTAGCCCTGAAGGATAATTTTCATTCAAATAGCTTCAAAAGGTATGTGAGTGTGCATGTGTGTATATGTGCATGTATATGCATGTATTTCTGTTTGTATTGTGTATCTGTGTTTAAGATAACTAATGAATGAGAGGAGAAATTTTAAAATGAAAATAAAAATTGGCTTTAAATTTTATATGCCATCACCTACCTAAATCACTCTATGTTTCTGATTATGAGCTAGGTACTGCTTAGAATTGAGACTTCCTTCACCAGATTGCCCTAGTCTCTAAAACAATCTCTGCTTGCGAAATTGACTACTTAGGAAAACTGAATTAAGGTTAGGGGAGATGTCAATGAGAACTGGAGAGATGGAGGAAGCAGATAGTCATGCACTTTATAGAACCTGCTTCATACATAAAGATTCTTCCTTGTATCCCTCCTTGGATATAATAATGGCTATAGAGTGTTAACTATCTTTCCAGTAGGCATAAGTTCACTGCTTTCAGATTAGTTTTCTCAAAGACACTCTGTCATTTAATAGTATGATAGGGAATGGAGGAAAAGGAAAGGGAATAAGCATTCACATGGTACCTACTATGTTCCAGGCACTGTGAAATACTACTGCTAATAATAGCTCGCATTTATATAATACTTACTATGTAACGGGTGTTGTGCTAAGTGCTTTACAATGATTATTTGTAATTATTTCGTTTGATCCTCATACCAATCCTGGGAGGTAGGTGTTTCAATCATTCCCATTTATATGTGAGGAAATTGGGGCAAACAGAAGTTAAATGACTTGCTTAGGTCGCAAAACTAGCAGGTGTCTGAAGCTAGATTTGAACTCAGATCTTCCTGACTAAAGGCCCACTGTTCTACCCACCTAGTTGCCCTATATCTCATTTGATGCTCATGGCAGCCCTGTGAAGTAGGTGCTATTATTATCCCCACTTTGCAGTTAAGGAAACTGAGACAAACAGAGGATAAGTGACTGCTCAGGACCATATATCTGGTAAGCATCTGTAGAAGGAAGGCCTAGATTAGGGGTCAGTTACAAGAGTTTGAACTGAGACCTGATTTTGTCACTCATTGGATGTAGCTTGACTTTTCTGAAATGGTTTCCTCATCTCCAATGAGAGGTGCCATATTTGTAATGTTTCTTTCTGGGGAACTGCAGGCTAGATGATAATAAAATTTGGTGGATGTTGAATAGCAGTTGAATGACATTTTGGAGATGTCTTAGAACCTTGCACTTCTGAGAAGAGACAAGTCTATCAAAGTTTGTCATCACACAATATGACTGTAAACTGTGTATAAAGTTCTCTTGGTTCTGATCCCCTCATTTAGCATCAGTTCATACAAGTCTCCCCAGGTTTTTCTGAAGTCAACTTGAAAGAGGTTTCTACTTGAGGGCCCTGTGCTTTGTATTTGGCCCTGTGTTATTTAATGTTTTTATTAATGACTTTTATAAAGGAATGCTTATCAGATTTGTAGATGATACAAAATTGGGCCAAATAACTAAAAATGGTTAATGGAGTCACTCCCTCCTTTCTAACAACTTCTGTGGCCTCCACATCAATGGCCTAACTGCCCACACTACAAACCATATCTTGAATGTACTTCAGACCTGGTGTTTTCCTGATTGGTGCCTGTCCTTTACTGAACACTGTTTTAGAAAAGCCTCAGGCATGCTTCATTTGACTCTGTCCTTGTCTCACAAACTACCTTGTTGCTGAACATGTGCCCTTTCTTTACAGCCTCCCTGCTGTCCAAGTCTAGAACCATGAATCATGATGAAATCAACTCTGAATTATTCCTGGATGGAGTGTGTCAATCTATTCCCCTTTGTTTCCACTCACCATCCTTGAAACTTTCCGCATTAAAGTGTCCCTTACTGACCACTACTTTGTTTATGTACATAATTTTTCCACTAGAACATAAGCACTTTGAGGGTAGAAACTGTTTTTGATCTCATCTCATTCTTAAGACTCTAGCCCATATTAATATTATCTCTAATGGTGTACCCCAGTAATCTCTAAAGTGGGGTTCATATGATAATATAGAGGCTCTGGCTATATGGATTTTTAATTTAAAAAGAGAAAGAAATTAAGTTCTTTTTATGTTGGTGCCCTCACTTTGTGTGTATGGCTGTTAGTTACATGTCACTTGGGTAGGTGCACAGTGAGGAAAGGTTGACGGTGGCACCCTCATTTATTCTTTCACTTTCAGCATAGCATGGGACAATTAGGCAGTATAGTAGAGTGCTGGGTCTTGAGTCAAGAAGACTCATCTTCATTAGTTCAAATCTGTTATCAAACACTTATTAGCTGTGTGATCCTAGGTAAGTCTATTTGCTCTGTTTTGTTCTTTCCAAAAATCAGAAGCAAACCTATTTTGCACGTTCCCTCATCTGTAAAATGAGCTGGTGAAGAAAATGGCAAACCACTCCAGTGACGTTGCCAAGAAAACCCCAAATGGAGTCACAAAGAGTTGGATATGACTGAAATGACTCAACAATAACAAATATTGTGAGATACTGAAGTTCGTATCTACCAGTGAACTGGATTTGTGGATTACATTATGTAATTTTAATGAAACGAACTTTCACAAAATGAATGAGTGACTTAAGAAGATTCTTGTATGTAAACCATAGAATGAACAACTAATCAATGACAAGAAATGGTAGAGTTGACCCTTCTACTCTTAATATAAGCTCTTCATTAGCCCCTTTACCAGGGAAAAACAATAGGAACCTAAATTCAACATTATCAAGAAGAATTTTTGAAATATAAATTTATACCCACTATCATTAACAGTGTACCTTGCCTTGAGACATTAGCTAGTGATAGCATGAAGTCATTGTGATGAGCAAAACAATTCAAAACTAAGTTTTTGTTATTGAAAATGTGTGTTATCCATGAAAATTCTAATCTGAACTTCTTAATGAGACAGAATTTTCTTTTTCATTTTTTTTTTTGGTATTTACTTAGTATTTAATTTTTCCCCAGTTACATGTAAAAATAATTTCCAAAGTTTGTTTTCAAAACTGAGTTCCAAACTTTCTTCCTTCCTTCTTCCCCTTTTCCCACTCTGCACCCCATTGAGAAGACAAGTAATTTCATGTAGGTCATATACGTATAGTCCTGCAAAACATATCCATAATAATTATGTCGTAAAAGAAAACATAGATTAAAAAAAACTCAAGAAAAATGAAGTGGAAAAACCCCCCAAAAGTTGCTTCAATCTGTATTCAGACACCATCAGTTCTTTCTCTGAGGATGGATAATGTTCTTCACCCTGAGTCCTTCAGAGTTATCATTCATCATTGATTGTATTGTTGTTACTTTGTACCTATTACATTTACTTTGCACCAACCCATCTAAGTCCAGGTTTTTCTGAGAGCTTCCTGTCCATCATTTCTTATAGTACAATAGTATTCCATCATAATTATATACCACAACTTATTCAGCCATTCCCCAATTGATGTGCATCCTCTCAATTTCTAATTCCTTACCTCCAGAAAAGAGCTGCTGTAAAAATTTTTGTATGTATATGTCCTTTGCCTTTTTGTTTTTATCTCTTTTGGGGTAAAGATCTAGGATTGGTGTTGTTATGTCAAAGGGTATGCATGGTTTTATAGCTCTTTGGGCATAGTTTCAAATTGCTCTATGGAATGATATAATCAATTCAGAGCTCCAACAGTAGTACATTAATGACTCATTTTTCCTACATCCCCTTCAACATTTATCATTTACCTTTTCTGTCCTATTACCTAATACAATAGGTATGAGGTAGTACCTCAGAATTATTTTAACTTGCATTTCTCCAGTCAATAGTGAGTTAGAATGTTTTTTCATATGGCTATAGAGAACTTTAATTACTTCATTTGAAAATGAATCATATCTTTTGATCATTTATCAGTTGGGGAATGGCTCTTATTTTTATAAGTTTGATACAATTCTCTATATTTTAGAGAAATGTGGCCTTTATCTGAGATACTTGCTTCATTTTTTTCCACAGTTACTATTGCTAACTGTGTTTCTCTTTGTCCTATTCTCCCTACCTCCGTTTATTTTATTCTCTCTCCTTTCATCCTATCCCTCCTCAAAAGTGTTTTGTTTCTTCACTACCCCTTTCCCTAATTTTCCCTACCTTCTATCAACCCCCTTCTCTTACCCCCTTCCCCTTCTCTTTTCCTGTAGGGTAAGATAGATTTTTATATCCCGTTGTCAAGACAGAATTTTCTAACCTGCTTCAACATCTTCCAAATAAAGAGTTTGGAATCATTTTGTTAAAAATAGAAGACTCTTTTTAGGAAATAGTGGGAAATAAAGTTAGATAGACAACAGGACTACATTATGAGGGGTAGAATGTATCTTGAAAGTCAGTTAGAAAAATTTGAATAGATATATTAAGAAATAGGGAATCATTTGCAGGTTCTTGGGCAGGGGAATGGTCATGATGAAAATGGTGTTTTTTGTCGATTAATTTAATAACCATGTCAAGTATGGATTAGAGAAGAGACTCAAGGCAGGAAGGTTAATTAGGAGAGTGTTGTCATAATATAAGTGTGAATTAATGAGGACTAGGATGGTGGCAATGGGAATGAAGAGGAAGAGGCAGATCCAGGATATATTTTCAAAGAAAAAATGACAGGATTTGGAAACAGATTAAATATAGTATATGAAATTCCCTGTGGACAAAGGTCATTTCCTATTTCCTTTGACAATTTTCAGAAAGTAAGTGCTAAGAAGTTTGGTGAAAGAAGGCAGATGGTCCTAAGAATAGTCAAGGAGAATCTGGAAAGCATTTCTGCTAAAAAAAAAAATACAGCCAATTTCCTATTAATGAGAAAAAATGAATCCCCTAAAGTGGTCACGTATATTTGAATTTGAACTATTTGAAGTTAAAATTATGTAAAATATGGTAATTGGTTCCAAACCAATGAAAATATGCAGTGCAAATTCAAATAATGCAACCAATTCAAGGGACTCATTATTCACAGTAATCAGAGCCTAGATTATCTAAATCATATTTTCTATCAATCAATCATTAATTTTAGGTTTGCAAATTCCTCTTTAAAAATGACAATGTCACCTTGATGGATGAACCCTATCATCAATTATTAACACTTTAATACAAACTACCTTAATAAAATTCTTTTTTCCCTTAACACCTGGCTAAGATTATTTACATTAAGACAATGGGAATTTTGAAGTGGGAAAGGAATAGGGGAAAATAACTTTGAGGGGAGGAATACTTGAAAAGAGGAAGGGCCTTAAGGTGTCTTCAGGGAGGATTTTGGACAGTCAGAAGGTAGCACAGAGTCACTGGGTACTTGGTAAGAAAGAGTAGAAAGTCTGGAAGAAATACGGAAAGGTGTCAAAGAAGCAGCAAGGGGCAGGGGCTGCATTAGCTGCAGCAGGCAGGCAGCAGCCTGCATCCATTGTTCCATTGTTGGAGCACGCATAAAGTCTCTGAGGGAACTGAGCAGCTGCTCTGAACCTCAGCCCTGAGCACAGTCCTGGGGGGAGGAGGAGCACTAGGACCCTCCTCTTGACAAAGGATTCAAAAGTCAAGTAACTGTCTGGGAAAGTGTCCAAAAAAGGGGAAAAAATAAGACCATAGAAGGTTACTTTCTTGGTGAACAGGTATCTCCTTCCATCCTTTTGGATGAGGAAGAACAATGCATACTGTCAGAGGAAGCCAAGGTTTCTGCCTCTAGTACCTCCAAAATGAATATGAAATGTGCTCAGGCCATGGAAGAGCTTGGAAGGCTAGTCAGCAGCTTGCAAAAGGAGACCCTAAAAAATGCTGAGGAAAATAGCACCTTTAAAAATAGGCTACCTCAATTGGAAAAAGAGGTCCAAAAATCCAATGAGGAGAAGAAGGCTTTAATAAGCAGAATTAGCCAAATGGAAAAGGAGGTTCAAAAGCTCACTGAAGAAAATAGTTCTTTAAAAATGAGAGTGGAGTTCAGGGAAGTTAATGACTATATGATAAACCAAGAAGTTACAAAACAAAACCAAAGGAATGAAAAAAATAGAAGATAACATGAAATATCTCATTGGAAAAACAACTGACCTGGAAAATAGATCCAGGAGAGACAATTCAAAAATTATGGGACTACCTGAAAACCATGATAAAAAAAAGAGCCTAGACATTATCTCATGAAATTATCAAGGAAAACTGCCCTGATATTCTAGAAAAGAGAGCAAAATAAATATTGAAAGAATCCACCAATCGCCTCCTGAAAGAGACCCGAAAAGAGAAACTCCTAGGAATATTGTGGCCAAATTTCAGAGTTCCCAGGTCAAGGAGAAAACAGTTAGAAAGCAGCTAGAAAGAAACAATTCCAGTATTGTGGAAATACAATCAGGATAACACAGGATCTGGCAGCTTCTACATTAAGTGATCAAAGGGCTTGGCATAGGATATTCCAGAAGTCAAAGGAACTAGGATTAAAACCAAGAATCACCTACCCAACAAAACTAAGTATAATACTTCAAGAGAAAAATGGTCATTCAATGATATAGAGGACTTTCAAGCAATCATGATGAAAAGACCAGAACTGAATAGAAAATCTGACTTTCAAACACAAGAATCAAGAGAAGCCTGAAAAGGTAAACAGGAAAGAGGAAAAATAAAGGACTTTCTAAAGTTGAACTGTTTACATGCCTATATTGAAAGATCATATTTGTAACTCTTGAGACTTTTCTCAGTATTTGGGTAGATGGAGAGATTATACATACACACATGCACACACACACAGAGTACAGGTTGAGTTGAATCAGAAGGGATGATATCTATAAAAAAATAAAATTAAGGGGTAAAAGAGTAAAATATTGAGAGAATAAAGAGAGAAGTGGAATGGGGCAGACTATCACGCATAAAAGAGATAAGAAAAATCTTTTTCAATGGAGGAGAAAAGGGAGGAGGTGAGAGGGGAAAAGTGAAGCTTACTACCTTCACATATGGCTTAAGGAGGGAATAACATGCTCACTAAAGTTGGTATGAAAATTGATCTTATGTTACAAGAAAGTAGGGGAGAAGGAGACAAATGGGGTGATGGAGATGATAGAAGGGAGGGCAAATGGGAGAAGGGAGTAACTAGAAGTAAACACTTTTGGGAAGGGACAAGGTCAAATGAGAGAATGGAATAAAGGGGGGACAGGGTAGAATAGAGGGCAATATAGTTAGTCTTACACAATATGAGCATTATGGAAGTCTTTTGCAAAACAACACATGTACAGCCTGTATTGAATTGCTTGCCTTCTCAGTGGGGATAGGTGGGGAGGGAGGAAGGGAGAGAAGTTGGAATTCAAAGTATGAGAAACGAATGTTGAGAATTGTTATTGCATATAAATAGGAAATAAGAAATACAGGTAATGGGGTATAGAAATTTATCTTGCCCTACAAGAAAAGAGAGAAAATGGGGATAAAGGAAGGGTGGGATGTGATAGAAGGGAGGGCACATTGAGGGAAGGGGTATTCAGAATGTAAGGTATTAGCAGGTGGGGGAGGGGAGAGATGGGGAGAAAAATTGGAACTCAAAATTTTGCGGAAATGAATGTTGAAATCTAAAAATAAATAAATAAAACTATAAAAAAAATAGAATGGAACAGATGGAAGCTAATGACTTTATGAAAAATGGAGAAATTACAAGACAAAACCAAACGAATGAAAAAACAGAAGACACTGTGAAATATCTCATTGGAAAAACAACTGACCTGGAAAATAGATCCAGAAGAGAATTTAAAAATTATTGATCTACCTGAAAACCACGATCAAAAAAAGAGCCTAGACATCATCTTCCAAGAAATTATCAAGGAAAACTGCCATGATATTCTAGAACCAGAAGGTAAGATAGAAATGGAAATAATTTACTGATCACCTCCTGAAAGAGACACCAAAAGGAAAATTAAGAACATTGTAGCCAAATTCCAGAGTTCCTAGGTCAAGGAGAAAATATTACAAGCAGCCATAAAGAAACAATTCAAGTATTATGGAAATACAACCAGGATAACAGGATTTAGCAGCTTCTACATTAAGGGACTGAGGGGCTTGGAATATAATATTCCAGAGGAGATAGGATTAAAACCAAGAATCAACTACCCAGCAAAACTGAGTATAATACTTCAGGGGAAAAAATGGAATTTCAAAGAAATAGAGAACTTCCAAGCATTCTTGTTGAAAAGACCAGAGCTGAATAGAAAATTTGACTTTCAAATACAAGAATTAAGAGAAACATCAAAAGGTAAACAGGAAAGAGAAGCCTTAAGGAACTCATTAAATATGAAATATTTACATTCCTACATGGAAAGATGGTATTTGTAACTCATGAGACCTTTTTCAGTATTAGGGTAGTTAGATGTGTATACACACACAGACACACACACTCACACACACATATAGGGAATATATATACATACATATATGTATGCATGTATGCATGTAGGTGTACATGGGTATGTATATGTATATTACATATGTGTAGGTATGTATATGTACATGGGTATATATATACATACATATAGACAGAGGGCACAGGGTGAGCTGAATATGAGGGGAGAATACCTAAAAAAATAAAATTTACTGTTGAATGGAATGACATAGAAGTAAGAGAAAGGGAGAGGTAGAATATAGCAAATCATCTCACATAAAAGAGGGAAGAAAGAGCTTTTACAAGGGAGGGGAAGAGGGGGGAGATGAAAGGAAATAATTGATCCTTAGTCTCATGGTATTCGGCTTAAGGAAGGAATAACACCCACTAAATTAGATATGGAAATCTATTTTACCCTGCAGGAAGGCAAAGGGGAAGGGGATAGGAGAGGGAAGATAACAGAAAGGACAGCAAATTGGGGAAAGGGATAATCAGAAGCAAACATTGTTGTGGACAGGTCAAGAGAGAGAATGGAATAAATGAAGGGCAGGATAGGACAGAGGGAAATGTGGTTAGTCTTTTACAACATAACTATTATGGAAGTGCTTTGCATTGTTACACATGTATGACCTATATTGAATTGCTTGTTTTCTCAATGAGGGTGGGTGGAGGGAGGGAGAAAATATAGAACTCAAACCTTTAAGAATGAATATTAAAAATTGTTTTAGCATGAAACTAGAAATTAAGCTATACAGGCAATGGAGTATAGAAATCTATTTTTCCCTACAGGAAAACAGAGGGGAAGGGGGATGGAAGAAGGGTGGGTAATAGAAGGGAGGACAGACTGGAGGAAGGGGTTGATGGGGTGCTTGCTGTCCTGGGGTGGGGGCCTAGGGAGAGATGGGGAGAAAATTTTGAATTCAAATTCTTGTGGAAGTGAATGTTAAGAACTGAAAAATTAATAAATTATGTATTAAAAAAAGAAATTCCCTGCCCTCAGGGAGATTATATTCTAATGAGACAAGATAATATACAAAAGAGTGCTGAAAAGTGAGGGAATGAGAATATGGCACATGGGGTGATATCCTTAGGAAGTGACCTGAAAGCTCAGGTTCTGGTGGGAGGGAAAGAAGGAAAGTAGATGGCATAAAGTAGAAATGACTGGGAAGTGATGATGAGATACAATGGTAACAAATCAGGTAAGTTTACAATCCCCAAAATTCTTACTGAGCTAAAAAGGCAATGTAGTCCCATTATGTGATATTATAGTGACTTCCAAACACTATTTTGTAAATAACTGGTATACATAACATAAATATATCACTTTAATCTTTACAAAATCCTGATTTATACAGTATCTCAATCACATAGGATCAAATGTTAGAGTTGGGTGGAACCTTAAAAATCATCTGGTCTAACTTTTATTTTTACAGATGAGGAAACTGAGACCCAGAGAAATGAAATGATTTGTCTTAAGTTTCAGGGTCCAAGTTTGAACTCAGATCTTCTAATAAAATAGTGCTCTTTTCACTTCATTGTGATTGTTGCAACAAAATATTAAAGTAGAATTAGGAAAATTATGAGACTGTTAACTTGATGAAGCAGCTGATCAGAGTGTAGGTTCAAATGATGGGGTGCAAGAAATGACTCACGTTAAGAGACTTATGGTTATAGAGTAAAGCAACATTTATTGGAGAGATACAGAGGAATAGGTATCAATCAGCAGCTCCTCATGCTAGTGGTTACAGCTACAGCAGGTCCCAAAGCAACAGCTCGATCAGCTGTGTGTCATCCAGGACTCAGACTTCTGCTTGAAGTTTGGTAAATTCCATTGATAAACAACCAGGAATGTATGGTGTTGGCCAATCCCATTACACCAAAGACCCAGGTCCTCTAGGGGCTGAAGGGGTTTTGTACTCACCAAGGGTTAGGTATCTGGGTTCTTTACACTGTGACCCCTGTGATAGGAAGAATCCCAGGGAGATGGAAAACAAGATTCAGCCTGACCTTCTGGTCAGCTTTATGAATCACCAGGTAAATTCCTTTTGGCTGGCCTTGCAGAAAGTACAATAAAGGATAGGTGTGGAGGTGTATGTCAGAAGCCTAATGCAAGTGGTACATGCCTTTCTTATCTTGTTGAGAAAGCCAGGGGCTGAGAGAGGCAAACATCAACCAGAAAGACAAAACTCAAAAAAATCATGAGGTGATTCACAAGGTGTGGAAATCTAAGCAGAAATACAAAGGTACAAAGCATGAGTACATGCCCTTCAAATACGTGTGGTTAAAAGGGTTGGTCCCAGATCTGGAAACTTTCAAGATGATTCACAGGTCAATAAAATAGTTGCTGCCCTTCCTACAAAGCCTTCCTAAGAAGAGAGCTACCACAACTGAGAAAGCATTTTAAGGTTCTACTAAATCTTTTTAGGGTCCTGCCAAATCAACTCTAACTGATGGCTTAAATGTTCTTGGTTACTGCTCTTGGAAAAGTAGGTGCTTTGTTATATTGAGTAGTCTGGCCTGTGTTACACTCCTTTATGATCTTTTCAATATAGGAACAGATCCTAAGTCATCAAGCATAGTTCTAGTGCAGGGATACTTAACTCTTTGGGGGCCAAAGGATAGATCAGAGATCCATGAACTTGGAAAGGAAGAAATGATATCTTTATTTTCACCAATCTCTAAATGAAATTTACCATTTTCCTTTAATTATTTTAAAAAAATGTTCTGAGAAGAGGCCCATATGTGCCCTTCCAAAAGTGTCCATGACACAGACAAAATGTTAAGCACCCTGTCCTAACCAATGTTTTCATTTGAACAATTCTGAGATGGGCTGCATGTGGTGAGGTGCAGGTAGCATGATAACCATCTTCTAGAATAACACTGATTATCCCCCTTCAATGGCATCCGTAATGGACTGATGATCCATGGAAATGAGTGGGATTCCTCAGGCAACTTCTGTATCAAATAATTCCTCAAGATTGGCCTCTTCTTCAGGCCAACTTGAGATCCCATGTAGTTAATAATGTAATTTGATCAGCTTGAAGGGGAGGTTATAAGACCAGAGAGGTCTTCTAATATCAATGCTTTCAGTGGAAATGTCACAGAATGATTGGGGAAGACAGAGTCCTTGAATCAGAATTGAAAAGAACTTCATAGGCCATCAAGAGGTAGCTAAGTGGCATCGTGCCTAGAGCAGTGCACGTAGAGTAAGGAAAATCTTGGGCAAATCACTTAACCTCTGTCTGCCTCAGTTTTCGCAACTGTAAAATGGGAACAATCACAGTACCTACCTCTCAGGGTTGTTGTGAAGAATAAATGAGATAATATGCATAAAGCTTGAAAAACTTAAAAGGCTTTATAAGTACTAGTTATTATTTTATTATTACTGTTATTTATCTAGTTCAGCCTATACTTGAACAAGAATACCTTCTATTTCCTACCCAAAGTAGACATCCAAACTTTGTTTGCAGACTAACTATAAGAAGAAGCCATGACTTCCTAAGGCAACCTATTTCAATTTGGGAGGGCTCTAGGTATTAATGAGTTTTTACTAACATAAAGTTTACTTTTCTGTCTGTCTCTTCCACTCATTGCTCCTAGTTCTAATTTCTGGGACCAAGCAGAAAATCCCTATGGCTTTTACATCAAATTCCTATCAAATTCTTGAACAAGGGTTTTCTTTTAAATCTTTTCTCCAGGCTAATCATTCCAGTTTCTTTCAAGTAGATTCTCCCACCGCATGATCCTAAAAGCTCTTCACTCTTATGGTTTCTTTCCTCTAGCAAAGTCTTTCCCAAAATATAGCACCTTAATAGAACACAGCACTTCAGATGTAGTCTAGTATAGAGCAGGCATAACAAGGCCATCACCCTCCTAGTCCTGAACTTACTTCTCTTAATGTAGCCCAATTCTAATGTATTATTATTATTATTATTTACCTACTATATTATACTGTTGGAGCACATTGAGACTGAGTCACTTAAATCCCTTGATCTTTTTCTGACAAACTTCTATCTACCCATACTACTCCATTTTGTACCTATGAAGTTGAATTTAAAAACTCAAATGTAAGACCTTTCATTTATCTCTATTAAATGTGATTTTACCACTTTATCAGATTCAACTAAATGTTCTAGTCTGTGAAGACATTTTGGGGACCCCACCTCTAATTCAGTGTGTTAGCTACCCCTCCCAGGCTTGTGTCATCTTCTTATTTTACACTCAAGTCATATATAATGTTATTGGTGGCAATGGCCCAAGACATCAATGTTGAAGAGTGATTCAGTATTATTCCTCCAGATTTTCAGATTATTTCTAAGCATTTGGTCAAAAATTCTAGCACCATATGTATCATGAAATAATTTACAGATTTATCAACAAAAAACTTGTGATGAAGGCAAATCAAAAGGGCATGATCATACAGGTAGTTGTGGAATTCCTTGACACCCCTAGCAAATATCAAAAACTTCTTGGATTAGTTATGTTTTTGAGATAATGTTCCTCTTGAAGTATTCTTTGTCTTTGAGTCATCTGAAATTGTGTTGCAAGCCTGGCTCTAACAATGTGAGTTTTGTGGTTTATTTCCTTTATATCGTACTAAGATAGACACCTTTCACCCACCTGTGAGCTGGGATTTCAAGAATCTGTAGCATGCACAGTGGCCACACCCTGGTAAAGCTGTCTCAGCAGATGGGCTACCCCAGGTTAAGGGTAACCAACAGGATTCAAAAGCATCAATGAGTTTGGGGGGGTGTAACTACCCCAAGCATGTGAAGACTTCCTCCAGAGGAATGGGCAGATGAGAACAATTTGATCCAAGGGCCATGAGGGCAGATGAACCAGCCATCATCAGTTGTATTGACTTCTGTCTTGCCACTGAACTTTGATAGCTCTGGAAGAAAGAGTGAGGCTGACAATTTTGTCCCACACTGCCCCACTTACATTCAATTCACATGCAAGTCATTGATGTCATTGATCCTCTGTGAAAAGGAAGGATGAAAAACAACAATTAGCACAGACTGTAAATAACTGCTTGGCATTCTGGAAAGAAAGCCGATCATTGATCATAGGACTTCAGAGAGCTCAGAGCTTAGGCAGAGATCTTAGAGGTAGGACATAAAATCCAAACCCCTCATTTTAAGGGTGAGAAAATGAGGTCCAAAGAGTTTAGGTGATTTGTCCAGCTTTATCCAGCAACATATTAGTGGAGCTAGATTAGAGGCCAAGTGTCCTCAATCCTGCCTGGATTTAGCTAGGCAGTCCAGAGGAGAAACCTGTGGGCCTGGAGTCAGGAAGACCTGAGTTTAGGTAGTTACCATCTATGTGACCCTGGGCAAATCATTTAGATCTTGTCTGCCTTAGTTTTCTCAATCATAAAAATAGAGATCCCAACAGAACTTACCTCTTACAGTGGTTGTGAGGACAAAATGATATAATATCGTAAAGCACCTGACACATAACAGACAACGCATGAATGAAAATGATAACATAAAGCTGTCGTTCAGTCATTTTAGTCATGTCCCACTCTTTCTGACCCCATATAGAGTTTGCTTGGCAAAGATCCTGTAATAGTTTGACATTTCCTCCTCCAGATCATTTTACAGATGAGGAAAGGAAGGCAAGCAGGGTTGAATGACTTGCCCAGGGTGACATAGCTAGTGAGTGTCTGTGGCCAGATTTGAACTTAGGAAGAATCTTTCTCATTCCAGGCCCAGAATTCTAACCACTCTGCCACCTAGCTGCTATTTTAATGGCATTATATGATCAGTGGAAAGATGTACATGCATTAGCAAATATGACTTGTAGATGTACATCATGAAATTTTATGTGAGACAAGCAGTAGACAGAATTCTGGAGGTCTGAGTTCAAATCTAGATTCAGATGCTTGCTATGTGTCTTTCAGAAAGTCACTGAATCTCTCTCTCCGACTCAATTTCCTCATCCATAAAATGGGGATAATAAAAACACCTCCATTCCAGAGTTGTTGAGAGGATAAAAATATTGCAAAGCACTCTGCAAATCTTAAATATAAATACTATTACTGTTATCATTCTATCATAGGATCACATAGTTAGAGACATTAGAGGCTCAGCTTCTTACCTGTCTGGACGTTTATTCCCAGACAGATAATTCCTACTTTTCATCAAAATGGAACCTATTTATTAACCATCTTATGATGTGCTGCATCCTATATGGAGTAAGGACAGATGGTTAGTTATTCTCCAGCTTTAGACAAGAGATGAGGACTGAAATAAACGTTTCTAAAAACACATAATTAAAAGATCAGGAGAGTTCCAGGTAAAAAAGACACTTGTGAAATAATCGAGAAATATACCTGTAGGTACAATGTAATATAAAAACAAAAGATATCAATAAAAATGATATTTGAAAATGGACTAAAATCATCCCACCATTTTTGATACAGTAAAATCTCTCTGGGATGGTTTTATAACCTTTTTAAAAATAGTATGTAGTATCCAACTCTAGGGCAGTCACGGGGAGGAGAAAAAGGGGAAAAAAAGAAATTTATATGATAACTTTAAAAAGAATAGCAAGTTATACATAATAGATTTGTAGTTTCATGTACACTCTTAAAAATTATTCTTTGTTACGGAAATGCTTATTCTATCCCATAAATTAAAAATAAAATAAATTTTAAAAATTTAAAATAGTATATATTACAGGTGAAGTACTGAGATATTCCATAGTCCATAGAGTAATCCTAAGAAAATAATGGATCATGTTGTCAATTCTTTACCAATAACTAAACAGGAAAAAGGATAATTAATCAGTACCAGACTCCTTGTCCCACACTGCTCTCAGAGCATTCTACTTTCAGATGTCCCTCGTGGCTGCAGTCTTTGAAATAGTAGCTGTCTAGATATACTGGAGGGTACAGAAAGCAGGGATATAGATCAGCCTTTGCTCCCTGATATTCTACTACAAGCACTGAAAATCTTTCTTTTCTGTATTCTACACTTTGGTAAACTCCTTATCTTTATCATAATTCTTTTCCTAACTCCTCCGTTGCTCCTCTTCCATCTTTCTGCTCTATTAGGGAAAGAGTCAGGCTAGTTGAATCAGATAACCTCTGGCTGCTGATTCACTTATTCACTTATTTTTACTGCTGATCATTTTCCAAGCTTTTCAACATTACCTACTTCATGCCTTCCTAGTGAGGAAGGATCTGTTGAAAGGTAATAGATAACTTCTCAGCCTCATGCCATTTCAATTCTCATTTTCTCTGCTTGTTGGATGTTGAATGATTCATTTCAGAGGCTTGACCATATTTGAAAAGTGTGTGTTTTGCATATTGGAGACTGGAGAGTTATTTCTTTTGTGTCTATTTCTAGCAAAATAATCAGGAATGTGGAAATAAAGATAGTACAGTCTTCTTCTTTCCCTCAAAACTTTGCTGACCATTTCTTACTTCCTACTTGAGAACAGAAAACTGAGGGGGGGCGGGCAGACAATGTAGTTTACACTCTTTGGAATCTCTGACTCATACACTATTTCTTAAGTTTTGCCATGTAAATTTCAGGTTGGACCTGTTTTTTTTTAAAGATATGATTCATATTAGTGAATCAAGATCAGTATTTGGGAAAAATGATTGTATCTACAGTAAAATGTAACAGGAAATCTGAGATATTGTTCTGAAAACCAGCGCTAGAAATTGGAGCAATCCCTTACATGCTCCATTTCAACATGATTGATTGTGCATTTTGTCTGTAAAGAAAGGGATTGATTTTTAAAAGAAAGAAGGTTGGCTTCTTCTATCTTATCAAATAATAAAAATACTCAACAAGATGTATTTACCCCCATTTCCTTTAGGAGGCACATTTTATATAGAGCAAAGGAGTTGGGTTCATGTTGTTGTTCAGTCATTTCAGTCATGCCTGACTCTTGGTGACCCCACTTGGGGTTTTCTTGGCAGAGATATGGGACATTTTGACATTTTCTTCTTCAGCTCCTTTTACAGATGAGGAAACTGAAACAAACAGGGTTAAGTGACTTGCCCAGGGTCACGTAAGCTGGTAAGTGTCTGAGGATTTTAACTCATGTCTTCCCTAACTTCAGACTCAGTCTTCTATCCACGGTGCCTCTTAGCGTGCATCTTATTAAAAACGACAGCAACAAAAAAGGCCAACTTAAATAGTGTCATGATAACGTTATTTGTAATTGCAGAACACTGTAAGCAGCCCAAATGTTCAAAAACAGAGGAATGGTTCAATAAATTATGGTTCCCTGATGTAATGGAATATTATGTTGCATGGAGATGAGTATGAAGAAAAATATGGAAAGATTTGAAAAAGTAAATGACAATGATTTTATGAAATAGTACAAACTGAAAAACAGAATTGGAAGAATTAAGTATATGAATGAGAATGAATGAACAAAGAATTCCTGCCATTCTATTTATTGAATCTCATTTATTGAAATGTAAGCATTTGCAAAACAAATTTAATGAGTTACACTGATATTTAATATTAAGTTTATAATAAAGCATAAAAAAGAGAAAATATTTCTTGAATTCCTTTTCTCTGATAGGGAAGGAGAAGGTGAACAAGCATTTCTTAAGTGTTTACTATGTGCCAGATACTGTGCTAAGCACTTTACAGATATGATTTCATTTGATACTCACAACCAACCTGCGTAGAAGGTGCAATTAGTGTCCCTATTTTACAACTGAGAAATCTAAGGTAGAGGGAGGTTACTTAGTAAGTGTCTGAAGCCAGATCTGAACTCAGGTTTTCCTGAGATTGAAAGAAAGGATCATATAGATTTTGAGTTGGAAGTAACCTTAGAAGTCATCTTGTCCAATGCCTTTGTATTGCAGATGAGGAAACTGAGGCTCAGAAAAGTTAAGTAACTTGCCTAGAGTCACACAAGCAGTAAGTCAAGGAGTCAGAATTCAAACTCAAGTCCTCAGACTCCAAATCCAGAGTTCTTTCCACTGTACCAGGCTAGTATATGAAGGTGATAGGATTATGATTCCTACTAAAATTTTAGAAATCATTATGAATGGAACCTTAGAAACTATCTAGTTTAATTTCCGTAATTGTGTGTACATGGGAAAACAGTTGCTGTGAGAGGTTAAGCACTTTGCCCATGGACTCACTGATAATTTAGGGCAGGACCAAGCCTAGAACTCAGGTTCACTGGCTCTCAGTCCAGTGTGAGTTCTCTTTCACAATCTACCTACTCACTCCTTGCAAGTTTTCAATTTCTTCCTTTCAAACAGGAAAGTTCATGAGCCCAAATTGGGTGGATATGATATCAGTTGCTATGTTGAAGGGAAAGAAGAATAAACACAATAACTTTGGGGTTTTAATATTGCTGGAAAATATTTAATTTATGTATGAGTTGTTTTATGATTTCACCTCTAGGTGGTGAAAGAGACTAGACTAACACAATATTTAGTTTCTTAAATCAAGCTGAGCACTGGAAAAAAATAATTCTTGGAATTCTGAGGAAAATTTTGATCTTTTGAAAGGATCCTTGTGGTAAAACCTCTAACCTGCCACTGAATTTCAAAATACTGACTCAGAAATTAAATTTGGCATGCTTTCACCTTGATTGTTTTTATCTTTGTTTTGTAACAAATCTGAAGATTTGGTTGAGAGTGAAACAAATAAAAATTAGATGGATAATCTGATGGGTCAGGGGAGGAGGCAGAGTTGTCTAATGGGGAGAGGACTGGTCTTTGGAGTCAGAAAAACCTGGATTCAAGCCTTTCCTCTGACTCATACTGGCTGTGTGAACTTGAGGTGTGGAAGGGAAGGCAAAAGGGAAAAGCTTTTATAGAGTGCCTGCTCTGTGCCAGGTATTGTGCTAAGCAGTTTTACAAATATGATCTCATTTGATCCTCACAATAAGCCTACGAGGTAGGTGCTGTTACTGTTCTGATTATATAGGTGAGGAAACTGAAGCAAATCGAGGTTAAGTGACTCGCTCAGGGTCCCATTGCTAGAAAGTGTTTGAAGCCAGATTTGAACTCAGGTCTTCCTGACTCCAGGTCCAGTGCTCTATCTACTGTGCCAACCAGCTGCTCCCATGAGTGAGTCACTTATCTCTTACTGTCCCCAGATGATCTAAGACCTTAAATTATTGAGGAGTTTCTTGATCAGTGGTGGGGGGCCAGGTTCCACAAAGTGAGCTTCCACACAGATGAAAGCACAGGTTTGCACCAAAAAGAAAAAACAACAACAAATTTAAGAAATTGTTTTAAGAATGAAAGAGCTGGGAAATAAAAACCTAAACAGAAGCGGTAAATGTTCCTGACCCCTTTCCTGAGTCAGTTTCCCAGCAGCCTTCTCTGGCCACTCTAGCCCTCAAACTCAGCTTTGAATGGCTACAAGGAGAAGTTCTCTCACCTTGGATCATCATTATGTGAGAAGATTTAAATTAATTAGTTCTACCTGAGTGGTTACAAAGGCTTTTAATGGAGTCTTTGTGCATGTTAATAACTTGCATGGAAAAACATTTAAAGCAAATGTTATTAAGAAGTTCATAACACATATTTCCTAACTTTTAATTATGTTCTTGTTATACTTATTTCCTCTTAAAATAGTTGCTAAAGGACTGTATATCTAGAGCTGGAAGAGGTCTTAGATGGGAAATAGTCTGACCTCCTCAATTTACAGTTTAGGGAACTCGAGTTGGACCAGATGACCTTTTTTTCAGATCAAAACCTGTAATTTTATGATCCAATGGCATACCCTCTGATAATTCAGGGTCACCTTTACATTTTGAAGAGATATTAGAACAGGACTTTAGAAATTAAAAAGTTTATAAATGGCAGAAAGACCATGTGAAGTTCTTGTGTTACAATATGCCAACTAACATATACTAGCTATTTTATATTTTATATAAAATGCATTCTGATAGCTATTGTTAGTGATTAGGATAATTTTCTCATTCGCTTTCATATTGTACCATTGGGAAAACTGCACTTTAAAAAAGTAAACAGAGTGACTAGGGTGGCAACCACCCACTAGAGGTCGGGGAACATAATCTGGGATGAGACATATGGGGAATATTGAGATAAGAGAAGTAAGAGTAACTGTTTAATAATAGTATACAACTTGCCAAACTACCAAAAAAAGATTATTTTTTCTACCTGTGCAATAGTTCACAGAACGTTAAATACAAAAAAAACATAATTGAATTAAATACAAAAAAATATAGCAGGATAGTGACTTATCTCAAAACTATTTCTATTTGATTGCCATTGAAAAAGAGGACAAAATTATGACCATATGACATTTCTGTAGAGCTTTAAAGTCTGTAAAGGAGAGACTTTTCTTACAATAGCCCCAAGTGCAAATATTACTTCCCCACTTCACAGAATAGGGAACTGAAACTCAGAGATGTTACATGACCTTCTCATGCTTCCACATCTAATAAGTGGGGCAATTGATAAACAGAGCATTGCATTAGGTACTAGGAAAGACATAAAGTTTAGATCATATGCAGTCCCTGACATGATGGAGTTTATTGTCTTAGCCAATCAAAGTTGAACTTCTTGGTTGAGTTAATTAGAATGGGAGGCTAAACTTGGTAGTCTCTAATTTGTCTTATTCTGTTTTTGAAACAGTTTATAGTCCACAGAACAAAGGAAACCATTGCTTAGATTGAAGGAAAAATGTCCTAAGTTTCATCTCACTCCTCCCAAGGTTTAGAGAAATCGTGAAGTGCTTCTTTGAATTATTGCATCAACAACTTAAGCTTAAGTTTCTAAGGACATTTTGACCAGTTAGTCAAAAGCCAAGGAGTCTGTACTTAGTAACCTGTCCCTAGTTACCCAGGAAAATTCTCATATGAGGGGAAAATACAGCTGTCTAGAGGTGGGTGTGCTTTAAAAAATGTGTTCTATGGAAAGCTACAAGCAGATATTGGAGGACACCTAATTCCCTTAGGATGTTCATTGCTAAAAGTCTATATTCAATGAGTTTATGGTCTTGTATGACTGAAATTTGCTATTTGCATAATCATAAAATATCATAGATAGAAGACCTTTGGAGATACTATGGGAAAAGTGTTTGATTTGAAGGCAGAAAATGTGGGCTTTAACTTAGGACATATGCAACCTTGAAGAAGTTCTTGAAAGTTTCTGGCCCTTAGTTTTCTTATTGGTTGAATGAGAGGTTGGAATAGATAACCATTTTACTCTAAATCTATGATCCTAAGATTATCTAGTCCAACACATGTACTTTATAGAGGAAAAAAGTGACACTGAGAAAGGTGAAACAGCATGGTGCAATGGATAGAGTGCTGGGTCTGGCATGCAGAAGATCTGAATTACAATTCAACCTCAGACATTTAATAGTTGTGTGATCTTGGGCAAGTCATTTAACTTTTATTTGCCTCAGTTTTCTCCTCTGTAAAATGCAAAACACTGTAAGCAGCCTAAATGTTCAAAAGTAGAGGAATAGTTAAATAGACTATGGTTCACTGATGTAATAGAAAATACATTGCAATGGAGATAAATAAGTATGAAGAAAAAATATAGGAAGATTTTAAAAAACACAATTTTAATGATTTTATGAAGTAATATAAAGTGAAAAAAAAGAATGAGAAAAATTGAGTATATGTTGTGAGGAAAAGTGAATGAGAGTGAATGAACAAAGAATTCTGACATTTTATATTGAATTTCATTTATTTACATGTAAGCATTTGAAAAACAAATTTAATTATTTACATTGATGTTTAATATTTAGTTTATAATAGAGCATAAAAAAGAGAAACTGTTCCTTGAATGTCTTTTCTTTGAAAAGGCACACCTGGCACATAGTAAGCACTAACCAAAAGTTAGCTATTCTTGTTCTTATTACTATTATTGACTAAGGCTGCACGTATAGTAAGTGGCATTTTGGGAACTCCATCTGGAACTCCTTCTTCTCCCACTTGTACCTTGTCAACTAACTTGACCTGATTCTCAGAGTACTACCATTGCATTTCATTTCTCCAATAAAGCTTTATTTCACAGAATTACATAACCTCATAGGTGAAAGAGACCTCAGATATCACAGAGTCCATTCTGTACCTGAACAAGAATCCCCCCTACAACATTATCAAGTGGCTATCCAACCTTTGTTTGAAGATGTCTAGCAAGGAGGAACCTACTAACTCCCAAAGCAGCCCATTTCACTTTTGGTTAGCTCCATTCTTAGGAAGGTTTTTTTCCCTCCCCTATATTAAACCAAAATTTGCATCCCTGTAATTTCTACCAATTACTTCTAATTCTGCTCTCTGGAGCAAAGTAGAACAAGTCTATTACCTCTCTGACATCACAACATCTCAAATCTTTGAGGATAGTTATCATGTCTTTCCTAAATTTTATCTTCTCTTGGCTAATCAACCCCAGTTCTTTCAACAAATTCTCAAATGGTGTGATACTGAGGCCTTTTGCCATTCTATTTCCCTTTTTTTTTTTTTTTTTTTTTTTTAGCAATAGTCTTCATAAAATGTTTCATCTTGAGCTGGATATGATATTCCAGATACTGTCTGATCCTGTGTTTGAAGGTTAATGCCAAGGGTTGGAGAAGTGATATCTCTGGCCCATTCTTCAACATTTAGCACTAAAAGCTCTCTAAGTAGATTTTTTAAAATGGTAAACATTTGTTGGCCAAAATTAAAAAAAAATTTTGAGTAATCAACTCAAAATAACAGAGATCTGGGAGCCAAGATGGTGGAGTAGAAAGACACACATTCGCAGGGTCTCCCCACACAATCCATAAAATACCTGTAGAGAGAGACTCTCAACAAATTTTGGAGCAGCAGAAGTGGAGAACAACAGAGTGGAGGAGATTTCCAGCCCAGGGTGACTTGAAAGGCCCATGGGAAACATCAGTTGCACCAGATGCAGAACAGAGTCCAGCCCAGCCTTGGCTGCGCTGCTCATGAACAGCCATTGGGGGTGGAATCTCCAGTCGTGAATCCCCAGTCCCAGCAGCAGCAGGTTTGCAGATCCCTCAACCCACAGGCGCCAAAGGTTAGTGACAAAGTTTTTTCAGCTGGCCAGGAAGGGAGAAGGGCCTTCCATAGTTCTGGCCTTAGACAGTGGCTGAAGAGGCCATATCAGGCAGGTGGCAGCAGTTCTCACGGCAGTCGCTACTTCAGCCTGCATACATTGTTGGATCGTAAAAGCCCTGGGGGCACTGAGGAGTTGAGTCTTGCGTAGGCCCTATGTGGAGGGCTCTGGGGGAGCTGGTCTTTGTCTCACACTGAATGGCAGCCCTGCCCATCCAGCTTATCTGAAAATCAGTCCCCAGGGCTGACTTGGAGGAACTGGAGGGCAGGTAGCTGTGGAGAGGTAACTGCTAAGATTCTGGGCACAAAAATCCCTTTCTACATCCAGACCAGTACACGCTTGATTGGGCCACCTTGGAGGAACTGAGATCTTACAGATTCCCAGAGTACACCCTACTCTCAACAAAGGACCCAAAAGTCAAGTAACTGGTTGGGAAAAATGCCCAAAAAAGGAAAAAAAAATAAGACCATAGAAGATAACTTTCTTGGTGAACAGATATCTTCTCCCATCCTTTTAGATGAGGAAGAACAGTGCTTACCATCAGGGAAAGACATAAAAGTCAAGGCTTCTGCATCCCAAACAGACAAAATAAATATTCAGTGGGCTCAGGCCATGGAAGAGCTCAAAAAGGATTTTGAAAATCAAGTTAGAGAGGTGGAGGAAAAACTGGGAAGAGAAATGAGAGAGATGCAAGAAAAGCATGAAAAGCAGGTCAACACCTTGCTAAAGGAGACCCAGAAAAATGCTGAAGAAAATAACACCTTGAAAAATAGGCTAACTCAATTGGCAAAAGAGGTTCAAAAAGCCAATGAGGAGAAGAAGGCTTTAGAAAGCAGAATTAGCCAAATGGAAAAGGAGGTTCAAAAGCTCACTGAAGAAAATAGTTCTTTCAAAATCAGAATGGAACAGATGGAGGCTAATGAGTTTATGAGAAATCAAGAAATCACAAAACAAAACCAAAAGAATGAAAAAATGGAAAATAATGTGAAATATCTCATTGGAAAAACAACTGACCTGGAAAATAGATCCAGGAGAGACAATTTAAAAATTAGGGGACTACCTGAAAGCCATGATCAGAAAAAGAGCCTAGACATCATCTTTCATGAAATTATCAAGGAAAACTGCCCTGAGATTCTAGAATCAGAGGGCAAAATAAGTATTCAGGGAATCCACTGATCACCACCTGAAAGAGATCCAAAAAGAGAAACTCCTAGGAACATTGTGGCCAAATTCCAGAGTTCCCTGGTCAAGGAGAAAATATTGCAAGCAGCTAGAAAGAAACAATTCAAGTATTGTGGAAATACAATCAGGATAACGCAAGATCTAGCAGCTTCTACATTGAGGGATCGCAGGGCATGGAATATGATATTTCAGAAGTCAAAGGAACTAGGACTAAAACCAAGAATCACCTACTCAGCAAAACTGAGTATAATACTTCAGGGGAAAAATTGGTCTTTCAATGAAATAGAGGACTTTCAAGCATTCTTGATGAAAAGACCAGAGCTAAAAAGAAAATTTGACTTTCAAACACAAGAATGAAGAGAAGCATGAAAAAGTAAACAGCAAAGAGAAGTCATGTAACTTACTAAAGTTGAACAGTTTACATTCCTACAGGAAAAGGCAATATTTATAACTCCTGAAACTTTTTTCAGTATCTAGGTACTGGGTGGGATTACACACACACACACACACACACACACACACACACACACACACACAGCACAGAGTGAGTTGAATAGGATGGGATCATATCTTAAAAAAATGAAATTAAGCAGTGAGAGAGAAATATATTGGGAGGAGAAAGGGAGAAATGGAATGGGGCAAATTATCTCTCATAAAAGAGGCAAGTAAAAGACTTTTCAGTGGAGGGAAAAAGCGGGGAGGTGAGAGAAAAAACATGAAGCTTACTTTCATTACATTCAGCTAAAGGAAGGGATAAAATGCACACTCATTTTGGTATGAAAACCTATCTTACAATACAGGATAGTGGGGGATAAGGGGATAAGCAGGGAGGGCAGTGGGAGGAGGGAGCACTCTTGGGGAGGGATAGGATCAAAAGAGAGAATAAAAGCAATGGGGGGGCAGGATAGGATGGAGGGAAATATAGTTAGTCTTACACAACACGACTGTTATGTAAGTCATTTGCAAAACTACACAGATATGGCCTATATTGAATTGCTTGCCTTCCCAAAGGAAATGGGTGGGGAGGGAGGGATGAAGAGAAGCTGGAACTCAAAGTTTTAGGAACAACTGTTGAGTATTGTTCTTGCAACTAGGAAATAAGAAATAGAGGTAGTGGGGTATAGAAATTTATCTTGCCCTTATGGACAAAAGAGAAGATGGGGATAAGAGAAGGGAGGGATATCAGAAGGGAGGACAGATTGGTCATAGGGGTAATTAGAATGCTCAGTGTTTTGGGGTGGGGGGAGGGGAGAAATGAGGAGAAACTTTGGAACCCCAAATTTTGTGGAAATGAATGTTGAAAACTTAAATAAAAAAATTAGAAGAAAAAAATAACAGAGAACTATAGTTGACTGATTAATTGGAAAGTCTATTATCAAAGCATTCTACTTCCCTCCCTTCTTATTTTTTGGCTTATCACCTCTATCAAAAAAATATGTGTGTGAGAGAAAGAAGTGGGGGGAGAGAGCGAGAGCGAGAGGGAGAGAGAGAGAGAGAGAGAGAGAGAGAGAGAACTCAGGTTTGAATCTGGAATAAGAGAAACGTCAGAATCAACAAGAAACCATATCCCAGATCAATTCTTCCAGTATATAAGTGTATCCCAAACTTCCTTTACTATAGACAGCTTGCTATATAAAGTATTATTCAGAGATGAAACACTTTTGAGAAATATATGGCCTTGCATAATTTAAAATGGAACCATATATTTATTAAAGAAAAGTATCAACATTCCTGAAATGAGTGTCAACATAAAAATGTTTTTAAATTTAAAAAATCCTCAATTTTCTATTGGTCATGGTACATGACATTCTTTGGAGAAGAATATTTTTTCTGGAGTCAGAAGTTTTTTTAATTTAATAATTTTTAGTTCTTGACCACTCTTTCTTCAATGCATGGTCATTTAGTGGATAAGTTTCAAGAGGTTGGTGGTCAAAGTTTTCTTTGTTTCAAGCTCTATACAGGCTAATGTACATTATAGACTTTTCCCCCAAGATATTTAAGTGAAGATTTAAATGTCATCTTCTAAAGGCATAGTCAATGGCATTAATTTAAGTTGCTATCTTTTTCTCTTGTTCATTCAATTTGTGAGTTGTATTTTTTTTTATTAAATTGGTTCTAACATCATGGAAGGAGATCTTTTTTGCAGGTCCAGTAAGTCATTAAGCTCCTTAAAATAATACAAGACAATTTTTATATTGCTTTGGACAATTTACTCAAAATGAGATTTCAATTCCTCTAATTTTTCAAAATCCATATCAATAAATTAGTTAACAAATATTTATTAATTTCCTACTATATACCAGGCACTTTGCTAAATGCTAGGGATACAAAGAGAGGCAAAAGACAATTCTTGCCCTCAAGGAGCTTGCAATAAGCAAATGTCTGCCCAGTTATTGTCACTTCACTGTCCAAGAAATTTTTAAGAAATATCCTTTTCTTTCCAATGATCACTCTAAATATTATCTGTGAAATGACCATGATGTTGACCGAAATTGTAAAGGATGACCACAACTAGTTTTCGGTCTACTAGACAGTAAATGTTTAATGGCTATTTGTAGAATATGGACTGGTGAAAATATCTTCTTACTGGCATTTTTCATTAGTAATTCTCAGAGAAAAATTAACAGGTAAAAATCCAAAAGCAGGTGGTGGAATTTTAACAGTGTATCTATAATTAGGACACGTCTGTGGAATCCTTAGCGTTCACCATATGTAAAAGTTATAGATCAAAGAACATTTCCCAGAGAATTTCTGTAAAATGTATTAGATCTTAGTAGTACTTAGGGATCTTCAAATACAAATGAAGCATGTTAATTTATCCTCAAAATTATGCATTTGTAAAACTTCCTCTAAAGGTCTTCACCCAGACTGGAGCCTTCTTAAACTCTTGTGTCCTCTTACATTTTCAGCTTTTTATATCCTTAATCTTGGCTGAGACACCAAGCTTCCTTCTAAGCACTGGGACATTGCCAGGTCTCAGCCTTCAGCTTAAGGCTATGTCTCTCTAAGTGTATTGTTATGTGGTTATCATAAATACCACATCATTAAAAAGTGAAATCAAAACACAACACACAATTCATGAACATGCTAGTATGCTTTATTGAAGGTTATGTTACAACTGTCCAGACCTCAGATGGATCAAGAGCACAGGAAATGTTGAAAGCTACTGGGGACCTCTTGAGCCCTTCCCTCAGAGGTGTGCTTCTTTGCTGCTATTGAGTTCCTGATACTCTGTTGTCCTGTGAAATACTGATACAAGCTCCAGAATCCATATCTGAGTCACAGGACAAGTCTTTAATAGCAATACAATTTGAGGTTGAATTATTTTTGTTTATGTAGGGAAAAAACTCCATTGTGGATGGAATTTATAAATAACAGTCTTGCATTTTGGTTAGTCTTGAAGATTTGGGAGTGCTATTGGGCTAAGTCTTTTCCAAATTTATGATTCATCTTTGAAGCAACTCATATTTAAAGGTCAATGAGGGCTCATAAGTTCTAGACTGTGGGGATTTTTAGGTATTTCTAGGAGTTACTTTTAAATTTAAGTTGATTAATTAATTCCCTGTGCACCTACAACTGTCTATTTAGACAACTCTCCCTTTTCTTCCACACTGGAAATAATTTTCACTGTCTTTAGAATTTTATTATTAGAACTTCCTTTCATTCCTGAATAACTTCTCTTTAGAATTTTATTCCATAGGGAGGAGCTAAGATGGCAGAATAGAAAGATACAGATACGGTTAACTCTTACCCCACAGCCCATAAAATACCTGTAAAGAAGACTTTCAACAAATTCTAGAGCAGCAGAAGTCACAGAACAACAGAGTGGAGGAGATATCTGTTCCAGAGAGACCTGAAAAACCAATGGGAAAGGTCTGGTGTGCACCGGACATGGAGCAGAGCCCAGTCCTGCCTTGGCCACACAGCACCAAGAGGAGCAGATCCGAGAAGGCTTCAGGGACGGAATCTCCAGCAGCAGCACAGGTCCCTCAACCTGATGAGGTTCAGACTCTGGGAGCCTCCTTGAGCTCCCCTTGAATCTTCCCACTTAATCTGGTCTTTCTTACTCAAATTTAATCTTCCCATTTGTTCCAGCAGTCTCAGGAAGCCCATGGGCTTTTCATTATCATTCTACTCAGGTCTCTGTTGCACCCCCACCCCATTCCCCAGGCTGCTGACCACTCCCATCAAGATCTGTATCCATTCCCATACTGCCCCTATCAAGATCTCTGGATTGCCCCACCTGCTTCCCACCCAAACCCTCCATTGTCTGATCTCCTGATAGCCTCCAGCTGTTTCCAGCCTTTGACCCTCCTTGGATTCCCTCCTTGGTCTTCTCCTCAAGACCCTTCCTAAATCCCTCCTCCCATCACCTTGGACTACCAGACCACCTCCTCCCAGACCCCTCCTATACTCTTTTCTGTATTTAAGTTCCATCTTGCCTCCATGAAGGCGCTCAGATGCAATCCAGACTCTGTCTAGCTGGGATTGTGTCTGGCCCGCTTGTGAATACAAGTGTTACAAATGCTTAGGCTCCTTAAGAGGCAACCCAATTAGGTGAATCCTTAATAAACTTTGTTTTCTTTGGCTTTAAGAAGGCTTGAGTCGAATTCATTCAAGCATGACCTGGGCCCTTGGTATTTTGGGGTCCCAGATCACCCTTCTTCATTAACCTCTTCAAACCCACAGGTGCCAAAGGTCAGTGAGAAGGTCTTTTTGGCTGGCTGAGAGGGGAGCGGGGTGTCCCCATAACTCAGGCCCCCTCAGGAGACAGCAGTGGAGGCAGTGGCAGACAGGGGCTCCCAAAGCAGGCAGTGGCCTGTATCCATTGTTCAAAGTCTCCTTGTAAACCCCCTGAGAGAGCTAAGCACAGTGTGGTGGCCCTGCCCCCCACCTGAGCAGCTGAGCATAATCTCACACTGAATAGCAGCCCCACCCCTGCTGAAATCCCCTAAGGCTTGGGAGCAGTATTTGAATCTCAGCCCCCAAGAGCTGGCTGGGTGGAACTGGAGGCAAGGTGGTTGTGGAGAGGAAACTCAGAAGTCAAGTAACTGGCTGGGAAAATGCCCAAAAAAGGAAAAAAAAAAATAAGACCATAGAAGGTTATTTTCTTGGGGAACAGGTATCTCCCCCCGTCCTTTCAGATGAGGAAGAACAAAGCATACTGTCAGAGGAAGTCAAGCCCTTGGCCTCTAAAGGGAACTTAAAATGGGCTCAGGCAATAGATGACCTTAAAAAACAAGTCAGCAGCTTACTAAAGGAGAACCAAAAAAATGCTGAGGAAAATAACAGCTTTAAAAAGAGGCTAACTCAATTGGAAAAAGAGGTCCAAAAAGCCAACGAGGAGAAGAAGGTTTTAAAAAGCAGAATTAGCCAAATGGAGGAGCAGGTTCAAAAGCTCACTGAACAAAATAATTCGTTGAAAGAGAGAATTTAGTTCAGGGAAGCAAATGACTATGAGTTAAACCAAGAAGTTAGTAAACAAAACCAAAAATTTGAAAAAAATAGAAGATAAGGTGCAACAACTCATTGGAAAAACAACTAACCTGGAAAATAGATCCAGGAGAAATAATTTAAAAATTATTGGACTACCTGAAAATCATGATAAAAAAAAGAGCCTAGACATTATCTTCCATGAAATTATCAAGGAAAACTGCCCTGATGTTATAGAATCAGAGGGCAAAATGGATATTGAAAGAATTCATCGATCACCTCCTGAAAGAAACCTGAACAGAGAAACTCCTAGGAACATTGTGGCCAAATTCCAGAGTTCCCAGATCAAGGAGAAAATACTGCAAGCAGCTAGAAAGAAACAATTTGAGTACTGTGGAAATACAATTAGGATAACACAGGATCTGTCAGCGTCAGCATTAAGGTATTGAAGGGCTTGGAGTGAGATATTTCAGAAGTCAAAGGAACTGGGATTGAAGCCAAGAATCACCTACCCAGCAAATCTGAATATAGTACTTCAAGGGAAAAAATGGTCATTCAGTGATATAGTCAAATTTCAAGAATTTTATTCCATAGAATCTAATCTATCCTTTCCCTGAATCCTTTGAAACCTAAACTCCTAAAATCTAGAGTACTCATCCAGCTAATGTCCTCTTTCTCTCTCTCCTAACCAAGATGGAGTGTTTACTTTTCCTCAAGTTTTCCAACATTTCTACTTCAGTAACCAGATTTTCCTTGTTAATGAGCATCAGGTCAGAGACAGCCATTTTCTTTATTGCTTCTTCCACTTTTTACAAGATTAAGTTATAATTATGACAACCCAAGAAATTATTAACTGGAAATGGTTACTTAAAACACTAAGTAAAATAGGCAGACTCATTCAAATATAACATTAACTGTTAGAAAGATCAGCTTTCACAAAGTTTATGCTAAATAAAATATACATTTGCCTTTGGCAGAGTATTTTTCTTTCTTTTTTGGTTTTGTTACTTGGAATTTAGATTTTATATTCAGGTAGTTTTTAAAAAATGAACTTTGATTTTCCATAAATCAAAATTTTGAAGAGGAAGCATTCCTCACAAAACCATGGAAATCTTATATCATCCAGAGGGTTGTTATGAGGAAAGTCCTTTGAAATCTTAAGGCAAAACCTATCATCCATCCATCTATCCATCCATCCATCCATCCCGTCCATCCATCCATCTATCCACCTCTCGAGATGTGAATCCAAGTCTTCTTACTCTGACTACTTTTTATCCATTTAGGAACACTGCCTTTCCAAAGTATCATGTAAGCATAGTGTGTTATTAATAAAATTGATAACAATTTGTTGACTGTGTTTTTAATAGGAAACCAGAAAGTGTTAACTGTTTAAAACTGAGACATCTAATTGAGAGGTAGTATAGTATGGTATGGTGGAAGGTCTTAGGCTGAACCCTGGCTATGGTGCCTACTAGCTGCACTAATTATTTTTTTACTTTTGGGGCAATGATTTCTTCAACTGTATAATGAAGGTATCTAAGATTTTTTCTAGCTCTAATTCTCATGATCTTCTAAGGTATGAGGTGTCTCTCACAAGACATATAGATATTCAGTCTATAGTCATGTTTGTGTCTACCATAACTTCTGCTAGACTTTGTTGTGAATCTCTCTTTCCCCACCCTGAATCGAGTGGTATAAATTATCTATCAGTCCAAATCTTCTCTGAGGTTTTCTAGATTATGAATGACTTGGAGATGGTGTGGATCTGTTGGGCTGGAGAAAATTGTTATGGACCCTTAATCCAGACACACCTGGTGTGAATCCTCAGCGTCTAGTGTTGGCCTGGAAGTAAATCTCTGGGAGTGGATTGGTGAAGCCCCCAGTGTGAGGCCATTTTCCTTCCTATATTCCATAACATACCAATATCATCCCATAGACTTCTCCTTTCTTTCTGTATAGTTATAAAGTTAGCAAAAACTAAGACTGTAGATCTTACTGTATGGGAGTCATGAAGCAGTGTCATGCATATAGAATCACAGAATTATGCAGTTTCAGGGTTGTACAGGACCTCCAAGTTCATCTAAACTAACCTTCACTTGAAAGAGAACACCCTCTCCAATGAATCTGACAAGTACTTATTCAATTTTTTCTTAAAGATTTCAAGTGTTAGAGAGCCTACCACCTCCTTAGGCAGTCCGGTTCTCTTCAATTCTTAGCTTCAATTGTTAGGAATGTTGTCATTCTATTATGCATAAATTTGCCTCCCTTGCAACTTTAGCCATTATTCCTAGTTTTGTCCTCTCCTCTGTCTCTAAGCAGAACAAGTCTAATAGTTTTTACACACATTATTTCTTCAGTTTCTCAGAGATGCAGATAGTACTTAATAAATCCTTATTGTATTGAAATCAATTAGTAAGAGCAAAATGGTAAGATACTTCTAGTTGCTTTCTTGGCTTTGATGTCTTTTTCATACTGATAACATGGAGGACAAATTTCTCCATGGGGTTCTGTGGGAAAGAATTCACTAAGTGACCATTCTATTAGAGAGAGAGATTAAAGAGTAGATAGAGAGTAACACTGCTGCTAGACAGTATCTCAACCTTGAGTATTTAGATTGTCATATTAAAGCCATACTATATGGCTGCAAACCATGAAGTACCACAAACTCTGAATCATCAAAATTTCAGGCTACCCAGGAGGACCATGGACAACCATTTTACCTTTTGGGGCAATGATTTCTTCAACTATATAACAAAGATATCTAAGATTCATTTTAACTTTAATTCCCATGGTCTTTTAAGGTATGAGCCTGTCACTTAAAAAAATACAAAGATATTCAGACTATGGTCATTTCTGTACCTACCATAACCTCTGTCAAGTTTTGTTGTGAATCCTTCTTCTCTCACTCCCAGTCAAGTGATGTAATCTAGCTATGAATCCAAGACTTTTCTGAGGTCTTCTAGACGATGAATTATGCATGTTTTTAGTAGGCTACATATTATCAATAAGGAATTTTGTTTGAGAAGCAGAAAAGATATCAAAAATAAGTATGATCAGAAAAGAAGGGCTGTTCATGAATGAATGAATTAAAAAGCACTTAAGCACTTATTGTGTGCCAAGTATTCTACTAAATGTTGGAGATGGAAGTAAAAACTTCACAGAACCCTTGCTCTTAACAAATTCCCTTTCTAATTGGGAGAAATAACAAAGAAAGAAAGGTTCAACAGAAGAGCAGATGACAACGGCCAAGGGTTCTCAGAATATACTGTTAGGTCCGGTGATAAGATCCAGTGATCATTAGGGCACATTGACCAGGCAGATGTGAAGACCTCCATCTTTCTAGAAGGGTTATAGGTGGTGATTCCCTGCTAATCCAAGTAGCAGAAGTTATGTCTATTGGGAGTGGGGTAGGGAAAGGGCTGGAGGAGTTCACTCTACATTGTTGGGAAGTGAGAAATGAGCCTAAGGGTCACAGTGCATCAGGGAACTCTAGTTTTCCTCTTGAGGGAAATGAATTAGCATATAGTTATAAAGGAAAGGGGAAAAGAGGAGAATTAACAAGAAGACTGAGGGAAAGAATTCCTTGTTCCTGCAGGGTCTTCTTGTGCCCATGGGGTCTGGGCATCAGGTAGGTGGGGAAAAGGAAAGGAAGAGTGTTTTATAGCAACTTGTTCATGTTTGACTCTCAGTGTTCACATATTGACAAGTAGATAGACCAAACACAGCACTGTTACCAATGGAAGGGTGTTAAGATTCTTAAGGAAAATCACCCTGCACATTGAGTAGACCTCCTGTGAAACATTTACAAAAGGTCATGGACAAGAATCATAAAGGATAAAAAGGGAGTGGATATTATCTCTGTCACTGGGGGCAGTATCAAAATTTATGAGTTCACTGATCTTTGAAGTATATATGTGTATATACACGTGTATGTATATATGTATGTATATATGTATATATACATGTGTGTCTGTTACTAAGTAAAGAAGTAGTATTTATCTCTGCTTCCTGCCCTTCTTGAAAAATTTCAGATTCAAAATGGATGGTCTTACTACTCATCAGAGAGAGCTCCAGGATGGATGGAGACCACAAGGATGTACTGCATCTGTCACAGAGGATAGCATCAGGAGAATGGCATGCATTGGTAGGGGAGAGCAGTTCAGGCAGCTGTGGCAGGGACGAGCCATGGGGAGCAGCTTACCTCTTCTCTGTGTCTTTTGAGGATTCTTCCAGGATGAAGGGGATTGTTTAGCAGCTTTCTCATTCTCTACCCTGTTGCTTGCTTCTCCCCTTAGTGATAAAACTTTGGGGAAATCAGAAATAGCACCTCATCTGGAACAGGCTAGAGAACCTCTGCTACAGCACAGTCTATGTTTACTATGTATGGAGTGGACCATTCATTTCACATACAAGGCTACCACTGAAAAGAAATAAATGCTCCTGGTTTATCTCTCACTTTCAGCTGACTAGTCTGTAAACTTCGTCAGTGTTTGCATTAGGTATTTGTCACCCTCACATGCCACACAAGTAGTAGAATAATATAAATACAGCTTTCAAAAGACGATGTGTCAGAAACATAACTAAATGTGACAGGAAGAGCTTTTGGGGGGACACTTTGACATATGAGTGATTTAGGCAGTAGATAATGCAAATACTGGAACAAATATACTCTTTATACATTCCTGGGTTTTAAAAGGGGTAGTGTCTAGTTAGGATTAAAGTTTAAAAGTGACATTTCATAAAGAAAAACAGCATTAGAAAATGTGAATAATTTTACCTGAGCATTTATTACAGATAACGCCGAGATTCCCTGCCAGCATTCTCTGCATGATATATTAACATGCAATACAAAAAGCCCTTGAGAGAGATTGTTGAATTCACGCTGACCACATCTAGGGAGCTCTGAAAGGAGATGGCTTGAGGTGAAGAAACTGAAGACATTCAAAGTTCTCTTAACTAGTATATAACGTAAAAGTGCCATTCCAGTTGGACATTAAAACAACTATTTGAATGTTTGTAGGTAATGTATAAAGGGGCAACTAGATGGCACAGTGCATAGAGTGCCAGATCTGGAGTCAGGAAGCCTCTTCTTGGTGAGTTCAAATCTCGCCTCAGACGCTCACTAGCTGTGTGACTATGGGCAAGTCACTTAACCCTATTCGTCTCAACTCCCCATTTATAAAATGAGCTGGAGAAGGAAATGGCAAACCACTCCAGGATCTTTGTCAATAAAATTCCAAATGGAATCACGAAGAGCCCAACGTGACTGAAAAATGACTTAACAACAAGGTGCTGCTTGTAGCGTCTACTCTTGAGAGCCCTCTAGATATGGTTCGGGTGAATTTGTATAGACAGGCCCTGGTAGAATTATTAAATATGTCTTTATTTTCAAGTCACACCATGTACTTCTATTGATTATGTTTATCTAATTGTCTCACTCACTAAACTGAGAGCACTTGCTTTGACTATCCAGAAGTCTGTCCCTTGCAGGTGTTATAGTATTTTCTCTTTCAAAAGAGACACCTCAGGAGCTATACTATTGTCATAATGATGCTATTGTATTGTGGGAAGGGGGGATAAACAGCATGGCATCTCATCTGTTCTGTTAGAGCAGACAATCCCTTGCTTCATTCTTTTTCCCAGTTCTCCCTGCCCCCCACTAATCACAAGCAATTGCTACAAACATATTTGAACCTTCCCTTTTAAAATTGCTTCCATTGCCTTCAATACATCCTAGGAGAACAGGAATCAAGTCCTATTTAGGGATAGGGATAAAGCAGGGACACATAACTTCATTGCGATAGAGAACTTAGCAATAAAAAAAGCAAAATCAACCAAACCCTCTACCAATGCCACTTAGAATTAAGAATTACTCACTCCCCAGGGCACTGTGTGCATGTCACTCCGACACTATAATCACAGACAGGACTTGAATATAGGTCTTTTGGCTCTCTGTCCACAATGCCATCCTGTATTTATGTGCATGGGCTATTTACTTTATCTCCCCTAGTATCTCCCCTAGTGCCAAACAAAGCACATGACAAGCAATAGACAGTTGGCACTGTTTTGGAGTTAATAAATGTCCTCAATGGTGCTGATTTTTCACTCTTTGAGGACATATTTGGTTTGGGGGACTAGCTAAATATCACTCAGAGCTAAATCTGGTGAATAAGGTGGGGCATAGGGAATAATGCTTTTGGTTAAAGATAAGGAGTGACTAAAAGTAAAGGCAGTGATTTGTCTTGTGCTGTATGTGAAGCTCTGAAAGCCAGTTCCAAAGAGCATATTCATTACTATATAAATGCAAAAACATATATATAGATATATGCATATGTACACACATGCATATATACATGCACATGTACACACATGCATATATACATGCACGTGTGTGTACACATACATATGTATACCTGTATGTCACAACATAGGCATGTATATGCATGCATATTTTGTGTGTATGTGCATATATTATGTATACATGATATATAATATGTTATATATATACACACACATATACATATATATTCTTCTAAGTGATCATATTGGAAGACCAAACCTTTTGATGTTTAAGCTTTGGTTATGTTTTAAATCAGTGTTATGTCTTTATATGGCTCTGGAGGAGAAAGTGAGACTGGTGACTTTGCACAGCCCTCCCTCATACAAATCAAAGTGAACTGCAAGCCATGTCATCATTTCCCTGATGTCATGGTTCTCTTTGAAAATGAAGGACAAACACAAACTGTGAGGAAACCAAGCTGTCTGAATGGGGACCCAGCTAGCTGGGTAACTCAGCTTGTCCTCTCCTTCTCCCTCTCCTTCTCTCCAAAGGAAGGTAAATTTTGGTGGCCAGAAGCTGCCCAGTTAAGTTAGGGTTTACTGGCTACATTTTCTCTTTCTTCTTCCCTCCTCCCTCCCTCCCTCCCTCCCTCCTTTCCTCCCTCCCTCCCTCCCTCCCTCCCTCTCTTCCTTCCTTCCTTCCTTCCTTCCTTCCTTCCTTCCTTCCTTCCTTCCTTCCTTCCTTCCTTCCTTCCTTCCTTCCTTCCTTCCTTTCTTTCTTTCTTTCTTTCTTTCTTTCTTTCTTTCTTTCTTTCTTTCAATCTTAAGCACAATTCACTCTGAAGCCCATAGATTGGACCATAATAGGTCCTTGCCCAAGATCCCTTTAACAGCTGTTTTTTAGACCCTCTTGGCTTAGAGTGAATCCCAATGGTAACTATTTCTCTTTGGAACACAACCCTGAAGGCCTTGCCCTTCCAGCTTCATTTTTTTTTCTTTTTCTAATTAAAGGACTGATCCTATGACTGCTTCCTAAAGAGGTCTATTCACTGAATGGGCATTACCTCACTCTAAGTGAGTACCTGAAAAGACCTTACCCTAAAAGGGCCAGGGTCTCCCATTGCATCCTTGGCCATCTGCAGTCATCCTGATGAATATCTGGTCACTGCATCCTGACGGCTCTGGAGGAGAAAGTAAGACTGGTGACCTTGCACAGCCCTCCCTCACTCAAATTAAAGTCAACTGCAAGTCATGTCCTCATTTCCCTGATTTCATGGTCCTCTTTGAAAACAAAAGACAAACACAACAACAGCAACTTTACAGATTTACTTTTAAAAGGTTAAAAGTAAATAAAATCCCACAAATCAAGTGCATCTTTTTGGTGCACTTGGAAAGTTAAAAAATTAAAAGACTCTTGTGATTTATCTTTTTATAAATAAAAACAGTGTGACATAATGGAAAGAGAACTGAACTGAGTCGAAAGATATGGATTTTGTCCTAGCTTGGCCACTGTGCGGCTTTGGGAAAATCACTAAACCTCCGTGGGTCTCAGTTTCTTATTCTACAAAATATTGTTTTACTTACCTCTCAGAACGGTTGTGAAGATCAAATGAGTGAGTGTATATAAAAGTACCTTGATAAAGTCCTTTGCAAATATGAGCTATTATTAAACCAAAGCAACAATGCTATCTTCAGAGAAATTTTTGGTAATGAGTACAGTAAGCACTGTGGCTAAGCAAAATAGAAGAGTTAGCCGTAGCTGGGTTGGACTGGACTGTCCTTCAACATTATTCTGAATATAATAGAATGCTGTATAATAGAGAGAGTTTGAAAAGAGGAAGAGCAAAAACTTGCTGCTAGTAGCTATTACACTGACTTTTTCAAAGAATTTGTTAAGGGCTTACTACATGTGCATCACTGTGCTAAATGCTAGATACAAACAGAGAGGTAAGACAGTCTCTGGTCTCAAGGAGAGCAGAGTGTGGAGAGACAGTACAGATTCAGAAGGTTTCAGTAGCATGTCAAATGTAAAGTGCCCATGGTCTTTAGGGTACAAAGCAGAGGAAAACATATATTCTTTAATATTATTTCCACTTAAGAAATCATATCTTTTTAAGTACTTATGAAACTTTTGGAAATGTCTGATCATTTGCTAAGAGAGTCAGACTAAGGAAGTCTTTGGGACTGAGGAAAGTCATGGTTTGGATTCTTGGGAGATTGGAGTGAGCCATTGTTGGAGTACTTCTGGTATATTGACCTGTGGAAAGGAAGTTATGCCATGTCTACATTCTCTCTCTCTCTTAGACTCAAGGTGTGTTGTGGCTACCCATGGTAATTGGTTTGCAACAGGGAAGGGTTAGACTTCTGGTACCAACAAATTTGTGTGAAAAGGCCTATTTGAGGCAACCTAGTCTGCGTCTTTGTTATGGAACCTAGTGTTATAACATCATAGATTGAGAGCTAAAGACAACTTTAGTGGGCATCAAATCCAACCTTTGAAACTGGGGCTAAGGTTAAGTAACTTGCCCAGGATCACAGTCATTTTGGGTGCTCTAGATATAATAATACTGTGGGAAATGTGAAGACTGTTCTTTCTTTTCTTATCTTACTAGAGGAGCAAGTGGAAATCACTGACAGGTCCTTGGAACAGCTACTAAATCAATAAGCCTTTATTAAGCACTTGCTATGTTCCAAGCACTATGCAATGGCTCAGAAGTTACAATCACAGCAGCAGTAGTCCATTCATATTATCATTGGTATCCATCCAAACCTGCAAGTAGCTGTAGTTCAATCCCTGATACTATATTGCTATTTATAAAAAAAAAAAATCACTGTCATTTTCCAATGACAGCCCCAGGTGGTAGAGTGGATGGAGTGCTAGGAAGACCTAGATTTAAATCTGGCCTCAGACACTTATAGCTGTATGCCTCTGGGTGAGTCACTGCACCTCTGTTTGCCTCAGTTTCTTCATCTATAAGTTGGGGATAATAATAGTATCTACCTCCTAGGGTTGTTATGAGGATCAAGTAAGTAGAATGGCTCTTGGCATGTAGGATGTGCTACATAAATCTGAGACAGCTAGGTGGTTCAATGAAGAGTGTCAACCCTGAAGTCAGGAGGACCTGAGTTCAAATCTGGCTTCAGACACTAACTGTTTGCCCCAGGCAACTCACTTAGTTCTTTTTGCCTCAGTTTCCTCATTTGTAATATGAGCTGGGGAAGAAAATGGTAAGCTACTCCAGTATCTTTGACCAACAAACCCCAAATGGAGTCAAGAAGAGTTGGAAATGACATAACAATATACATTTATTGTTACTCTCATTATATAGAATTTTCCTTCTTAACAATAAGCAGTTTAGTAAAATAGAACAATATACAGATCATGTCTGATAATTTGTAATGCATTTTACACCTATGTTCCACTCCCTCTCCAGAGAGAGATGCCCTACATCCTCAGGTGACAATGAGGGTGAACACTGGATTTTCTTGGCCAGTGTGTACCAGCATTTAAGACACAAGCTTGCATTTCATGGCAGGTCAGGTCCAGGTGGCTTTTAGAAAATTAGGAGCAATTGCTCTTATTTAGGTAGTTCTTCTGATAGGAGAAGGAGGTTCCTTGTTGAGATGTTATAATTACTTTAAGGGTGAGTTCTTTGGATAATCAGATATTTTTTGTGAAAACATGAAGCAACAGTGTTGACACTAAGCATGTGACACAAATGAAGTGCCTTTGTTAGTGGTGTGTATAATTGAATTTTGCCAGTCACAAGCAATTTTTCATTGAAAGAGACAATGTCAGTGTAAGTATTTAGGAAGCGGTAAACGAAATGTTAAAAGATCAAGGAAGGCTCTGTAGTATAATGTAGTCACAAGAACGCAGTATTTGCAGCCAAAAGAAGATTGGATTTAAATCATGACTTTGTTAGTTAGTATCTGTGTGACCTTTACCTTTCTGGGTATCAGTTTCTTTACTGTAAAACTCCTGAGATGGAATGTCCACCCAGTCTTTCATGTTTCATACCTAAAACTAGCTTTTTCCCCTGATTTCCTGTGGCAATAACAGGAATAATAAGAATAAACTACACCTCCATAGAAGAGATAATGAGAATACTTGATAGACTAGAAAGTATATGGCCCAGATGACTACAAATAATGATATTTGAAGGTGCTCATATCTTCTCTTGCTAAAGGACTACCATCAGAGGTATCTAAGGAGACTTTGACATTCTTGGTAGAAATAGGGCAGCTAGATCATGCAGTAGATAGAGTGCTGAACCTGGCGTGAGGAAGACTCATCTTCCTGGGTTCAAATCTAGGCCTTAGACACTTGCTAGCTGTGTGACCTTGGGTGAGTCACTTTACTCTCTCTGTCTCAGTTTCCTCATCTGTAAAATGAACTAGAGAAGGAAAAGGTAAACCATTCCAGTATCTTAATATCCCAAATGAGGTTACAAAGAGTTAGAAACACCTGAACAACAACAAAATAGGAGGGTCTTATCAGCACCATGATCAGGGGTAGGCAGCTCTACTACCACGGAAAAGGCTACTTTGCTCTGCTTTGCAATGTTATTATGGTGGTTGTACTGCCTGTTACCAATAATTAGACTGTTTGTACTAGTGAAATTTTTTGAAGATTTGGTTGTTTGTGCAGAGAGACTCAGGCCCATGCAAGTCTCTAGGGCACAAGAAGGACATGGCTGAATTGTGGGATCCCCAAGAGACTTCCCTGACGTGAACATTTCTGTGCTCTTTTTCAAGTATACTGACCTGTGTAAAGGACTATGGGGAGCTACTTGTTGTCTCCATTATGTCCCATTGGATTCTTTGTAGGCTGAAGCTACTGGAGTACAGAGCATGTGGGAGCTTTGGGGAACAGACTAGTCTGTAATGATTAAGTTTTCCTGAGACACTTTACTCCCTATCTGATATATCTGAGACGCTCTTCATCAATGCTAGACTGTATTTGAAAACTACAAACTATAACACAAAGTCTTCTTCTATAAAGCAAATCATTTTCCCTAACTTATTATTTTTATCTTTGGTAAATTCATATTTTACTGTTTTGGCTTTGCTTAAAGCATAATACACTTCTGCAATGGAATCTGATGTAGGGATTGCCCATTGGACTTGGAGTCAGGAAGATCTGGGTGCTAATCTTGCCTGAGACACTGCATAGCTGTATACCTCTGGACAAGTTGCTTAACCTCTTTCAGCCTCAGTTTCCTCATCCATAAAAGGGAGATAACAATAGCACTTACCTCCTAGGTTGTTATGAGATAATATAAGAGATATAATATGTGTAAAGTAATACGTATATTATCATGTAAGACATTATGAGATGATGCATGTAAACCTCTTAAAGTACAACGTAAATGTTAGCTATTTCTTCTATCTGTACTTGGAGATGCAGAGGGGTAGACTGAGATAGAATACTTGACTTGTAGTAAGGAAGACCTTTCAGTACATCCTGCAACGCTTAGTAGCTGTGGGACCATAGTGAGCCGTTAAAACTTTCTAAATCTTAGCTTACTTATCTATCTAAAAAAAAAAGGAAAAATAATGTCTATATAACCCACACCACAGAGTTGTTGTGAGGTTCAATGAGATAATACATGTAAATTTCTTAACAAACCTTAAAGTGACATTGAAATATCTACTGGGTAGCTAGGTGGTGAAGTGGATAGAGTGCTGGGTCTTGGAGTGAGGAAGTCTCATCTTGAGTTCAAATCTGGCCTTAGACACTAGCTGTGTGATCCTGGACAAGTCACTTAACCCGTTTACCTCAGTTTCCTCATCTGTAAAATGAGCTGAAGAAGAAAATGGCAAACCCCTCCAGTATATTTGCCAAGAAAATCCTGAATGAAGTCACAAAGATTTAGACATACTGAACAACAAATAGCTAATATTACTAATTTTGATATTTAGGAGATTTTTTATCTCATTGGAGTGACTACTCATTATACTGACCTAGACAAAGAATATTCATAATTCCTTATACTGTGGTATTGTTGTCAATTTCCTTTCATAAATCCTAGGATTCCACATATCTGGAAATTGTACACCTATACAATAGGTACAAAAGCTTATTGCAGGCAAAAAGACGAGTCGGCTCTTATGCTGACAGTTTGGAAAATGGATATTCAAGGCAATGGGTCTTGAATGGTGCTTCTTGATAGAAAGGAAATGAAGTACTCTTCTTGGAGGTAGGAGCAGAGAGTGTTAGGCATTTTCTTTTTTAGCCACAAAGGAAAGTCATGTCCATTATATGCACATCTAAGTCTTAGACCCATATTTGAAGTATGTTCAATTTAATCTTTATTTAAAGCTCGGTGAATGGTTGAGCAGAGCCATTTAACTTCAATCTCCTGAATTTCCATTTTGTGACCTATCCCACTGAGACAAGGCACTCTATTACCCAAGGGCAAATGAGATTTAGGTGTAGTTTTGACCATACGCATTAAAGGCAAAATACATCCCAGAGAGGCGTGGTGTGATTCAGTGAAGTGAGAAAATTGTGCTCATGTGCCCAGAGGGTGATGAAGGAGAGCAGGATATTTAAAAGGTTTAAAGAGAGGAAGCCTGCTCTAGGGAAAATTTATAAACTCTGCAAGATTCTGAAGTCCACTTAGAATGAAGCTTACGTGAAGGAAGATACACCTATGACCTTCTTACTAAAAAATCTTCCTGGATGTTTCATATCAGCACTGGTATTATTACTTTTCTTATAATTAGAACAGAAAATTATTGCAGCTATTGGTGGAACAGGTGAACATGTGTTGAAGGCATATCAGGTACGTTTCAGGTTGGGAAGCAATTATTAATTATTTTTCCTTATAAATACAGTTCCTAAATATAATCATAGGAAGGGCAAAAGGATTTGTAGTAATAATAAAATATGTTTTTGGATAAAAATAACATTGTAGACTGGGAAATAAAAAGTTAACTCTATTATATGCCAAGGACCATAAGTGGATGACTGTAGAAAAGCTTAGGCCAGGAAATAAAATGCCTGGAATTGAAATGCTTACTAGCAATTATCTTACTGATATTGAGCTACCTCCTCCTCCCATCCCTCTCCCCAGAAGGGCATAATTTGTGTCTTCCTGTCAAGGGCTATCTCCAGCCTCCTTTCCTTTGCCTTCTTCTTCTCTTTCTACTCTTTCTTCTTATTCCTCTCCTCTCCCATTTCTCATTTCTCTCCTAGCTTTTTTAGTTTTTTTTTGCTAATAATTAACTTATTTGTTTTTAGTTTTCAACAATCACTTCCATAAGTTTTAAATTTTTCTCTCCTTCCCTTCTCCCAACAGCATACAATCTTATATGGGTTCTACATATGCATTCTTATTAAACGCAGTTTCACATTAGTCATGATGCATAGAAGAAGTAAAACAAATGTCTCCCAACTTTTTTTTAAAAGAAATGTACAGCAAATGGAAGCAAGGAAAGATAAAAGAGAACAAATATGTAAAATTGTGGCTCAGAAGGAACTGAGACTGGAGAGAGACTAAGGCAAACAAAAGATTTTTTTTTTTTTTAAAGTTATATGGGGGTGGGAAGGGATGATCAAAGAAGAGCTAAGTCCTTTGCTTGAGGTGGATGGGATGATGATGGCTGATAAAGGAGAGAAGGTAGACCTTGATTGTTACTTTATTAAGTTACTTTGTTTTTTTTCTGTAAAGAACTCTATTTATACTGTTTATGAGGGAAAAATAATTAATAGAGTAATGATACCCATGATAAGTAAGGAGATAGAAAGAAAGCTAAGTGATGCAGTGGATGGAATTCTGGCCCTGAAGTCAGAAACACTCAATCAGTGAGTAAGAACGGAGGGCATTTTAAATAGCAAACACATAATTGGCTGGTTCACATCCTACTTCACTTTCAATTGTTTTCACCTGGGGTAGACCTAACAATTGTTCTTATACTACATTGAGGGCAGTAATATGACGGGATTAGAAAACTGGGCTTGGAATCAGGAAGATTCATTTTCATGAGTTCAAATACAACCTTAGGCATCATGGAAAATGGGAGAAGGACCGCAATTTCAGAGAAGGGAGGTTTTTTTTTTTTTCTCCTGATTTTCAAAAAGGGAAAGAGAACAGAGTCTGGAAATTTTAGTTCCATGAATTTGACTTTGCTTCCTGGGAGAATTCTAGAAAGGACTATCTTGTGTTGGCTGTCCAGCATCTCTCTAGGGAAGTGGTGATTGCTATGAACCAACATATTTTGATCAAATACAGATCATTTCAGATATCCTAACTTCCTATTTTGGTTGAATTACTAAACTAGTAGCCGAGGTCAATGCTGTGAATATAGATTAATTAGATTTTTAAAAAACAAAGATTATAATAAAGTATCACATGATATTCTTGTGGAGAAGATAAAGAGATATGGACTAAACAATAAAGCTGATGGATTCAGAAATGATTGGATAGTTGGATTCAAAGTGTAGTTGTAAATGGTTCAATGTCAATGTGGCTAGAAGTCTCTAGGAAAATTTCTAGGGAGTTGTGTTTGGTACTATGTTTAACATTTTTATCATTGATATGGAGAAGGGTAATATGTTCACCATATTTGTGAATGATACTAAACTGGGAGACATTGCTAACATAACAGATCATTTGTATCAAACTCAAATGGAAATGGGGACCACTAAACTATACACAAAGATCACTGTGTACTGCATATTGATTTATAAAATCACATATGTTTCTATATTTTTTTAAATTAACACGTTAAAGTTGGATAGGAATTACATTTTAATCTAGTTTGAGGCTGCATTTGGAAGTGTTTTGATCTGTGCCACAGCCTGCAGAAGGAGTTTTTAACACCTCTGCAATAAATGAGAAAGACAGGATTCAAAAAGATCCTCAAAAGAAAAGATTAGCACTTTGGGCAGAATCTAATTAGATGGAATTCAATAATGATAAATGGAAATATTGCATAAGTACAAAAAAAATCAACTTCATGAGTAAAATACAGGGAGACATAGCTAGACAGCACTTGTGAAAAGAATATGGGCATTTTGGATAGACAGCACTTCCACATGAATCATCAGCATAATGCAGCAAATGAAAAAGCAAATATGATTTTGGACTGCATTAAGAAAGATAAAGCTTGAGACAGCTAGGTGACACAGTGCATAGAGTACAACCCTGGAGTCAGAAACACCTCAGTTCAAATCTGACCTTATATACTTACTAGGTATGTGACCTTGGGCAAGTTACTTAACTCCAGTTGAAAGAAAAAAAAGAAAAGAAAGAAAGAAAGAAAGAAAGAAAGAAAGAAAGAAAGAAAGAAAGAAAGAAAGAAAGAAAGAAAGAAAGGATGGAGGGAAGGAGGGAGGGAAGGAAGGAAGGAAGGAAGATATAGCTTCCAGGAATAGAGAGATGATAGCCATAGTGTACTATGACCTCATCTGAAATCTTGCATTCAGTTCTGGGCCACAGCTTAAGAAGGATGTTGATAAGGTGGAGTGTGTCCAGAGTAAAGTAACCAAGATGGTGAAGGGCCTTGATTGTGTAACATGAGGATCAGTTGAAGGAAGGGATTATGTTTTTCTAGAAAAGGGAAGATTCAGAGGTGACATGATAGTTGCCTTCAAATATTTGAAGGGCTCTCATTTCTAAAATACATAGAGAGCTGAGTCAAATGTACTAGAATACAAGTTATTCCCCAATTGATAAATGGTCAAAGGATATGAACAAGCAGTTTTCAGAGGAAGAAATTAAAATGATCTATAGTCATATGAAAAAGTGCTCTAAATCACTATTGACTAAAGAGATGCAAATCAAAACAACTCTGAGATACCACATCATACCTATCAAATTGGCTAAAATGACAAAACAGGAAGATGATAAATGTTGGAGAAGATGTGAGAGGGTTGGAACACTAATTCATTGCTGGTGGAGCTATGAGCTGATCCAACCATTCTGGAGAGCAATTTGGAACTATACCCAAAGGGCTACAAAAATGTGCATACCCTTTGACCCAGCAATACTGCTTCTAGGACTGTATCCCCAAGGGATCATAAAAATGGGAAAGGGTCCCACATGTACAAAAATATTTATAGCAGCTCTCTTTGTGGTGACCAAAAAGTGGAAATCAAGGGGATGCCCATCATTTGGGGAATGGCTGAATAAATTGTGGTATATGAATGTAATGGAATGCTATTGTGCTGTAAGAAATGATGAACAGGAAGACTTCAGAGAGGCCTGGAAAGACTTATATGAACTGACCCTGAGTACAAGGAGCAGAACTGGGGGAAGGAACCAAGATGGGGGAGTAGAAAGATACACATATGCTAGCTCCAAACCCATAGCCCATAAATTACCTATAAAGAACTCCCAACAAATTTTGGAGCAGCAGAAGCCACAGAACAACAGAGTGGAGGAAATTTCTGTTCCAGAGAGCCCTGAAAAACTGACCTGAAAGGTCTGTCCCACCCCGGACCTGGAGCAGAGCCCAGCCCTGCCTTGGCCACGCAGCACTGAGAGGAACAGATCTGAGCAGGCTTCAGGGACAGAATCTCCAGTGGCTGCATGGGTCCCTCCATCCACAGGTCAGTGAGAGAGTCTTTTTGGCTGGCGAGAGGGGGAGTGGGGTGTCCCCATAACTCAGGACCCCTCAGGAGGCAGCAGCAGAGGCGGCAGCAGACAAGGGCTCCCAAAGCAGGCAGGAGCTTGGATCCATTGTTGAAGGTATCAGCATAAACCCCCTGAGGGAACTGAGCCCTGAGTGGTACCCTGCCCCCACCTGAGCACCTGAACTTCATCTCACACTGAATAGCAGCCCTGCCCCCACCCAAAGCCCTGAGGCTGGGAAGCAGCTTTTGAATCTCAGACCCCAAGTGCTGGCTGGGAGGATCTGGAGGAGAGGTGGGTGTGAAGAGGAAGCTCAGAAGTCAAGTCATTGGCTGAGAAAATGACCAGAAAAGGGAAAAAAAATAAGACCAGAGAAGGTTTGTTTCTTGGTGAACAGATATCTCCTCCCATCTTCTCAGATGAGGAAGAACAATGCTTACCATCTGGGAAAGACATAAACATCAAGGCTTCTGTATCCCAAACAGACAAAATAAATATTCAGTGGGCTCAGGCCATGGAAGAGCTCAAAAAGGATTTTGAAAATCAAGTTAGAGAGGTGGAGGAAAAACTGGGAAGAGAATTGAGAGAGATGCAAGAAAAGCATGAAAAGCAGGTCAACACCTTGCTAAAGGAGATCCAAAAAAATGCTGATGAAAATAACACCTTGAAAAATAGGCTAACTCAATTGGCAAAAGAGGTTCAAAAAGCCAATGAGGAGAAGAAGGCTTTAGAAAGCAGAATTAGCCAAATGGAAAAGGAGGTTCAAAAGCTCACTGAAGAAAATAGTTCTTTCAAAATTAGAATGGAACAGATGGAGGCTAATGACTTTATGAGAAACCAAGAAATCACAAAACAAAACCAAAAGAATGAAAAAATGGAAGATAATGTGAAATATCTCATTGGAAAAACAACTGACCTGGAGAATAGATCCAGGAGAGACAATTTAAAAATTATGGGCCTACCTGAAAGCCATGATCAAAAAAAGAGCCTAGATATCATCTTTCATGAAATTATCAAGGAAAACTGCCCTGAGATTCTAGAACCAGAGGGCAAAATAAGTATTCAAGGAATCCACCAATCACTGCCTGAAAGAGATCCAAAAAGATAAACTCTTAGGAACATTGTGGCCAAATTCCAGAGTTCCCTGGTCGAGGAGAAAATATTGCAAGCATCTAGAAAGAAACAGTTCAAGTATTGTGGGAATACAATCAGGATAACACAAGATTTAGCAGCTTCTACATTAAGGGAGTGAAGGGCGTGGAATATGATATTCCAGAAGTCAAAGGAAGTAGGACTAAAACCAAGAATCACCTACCCAGCAAAACGGACTATAATACTTCAGGGGAAAAATTGGTCTTTCAATGAAATAGAGGACTTTCAAGCATTCTTGATGAAAAGACCAGAGCTGAAAAGAAAATTTGACTTTCAAACACAAGAATGAAGAGAAGCATGAAAAGGTAAACAGCAAAGAGAAGTCATAAGGGATTTACTAAAGTTGAACTGTTTACATTCCTACATGGAATGATAATATTTGTAACTCTTGAAACTTTTCAGTATCTGGGTAGTTGGTGGGATTACACACACATACACACACACACACACACACACACACACACACATAGAGACAGAGAGCACAGAGTGAATTGAATAGGATGGGATCATATCTTTAAAAAATGAAATTAAGCAGTGAGAGAGAAATATATGGGAGGAGAAAGGGAGAAATGTAATGGGGCAAATTATCTCTCATAAAAGAGGCAAGCACAAGACTTTTTAGGGGAGGGAAAAAAGAGGGGAGGTGAGAGAAAAACATGAAGTTTACTCTCATCACATTTGACTAAAGGAAGGAATAAAATGCACACTCATTTTGGTATGAAAACCTATCTTACAATACAGGAAAGTGGGGGAGAAGGGGATAAGCAGGGTGGGAGGGATGATGGAAGGGAGGGCAATGGGAAGAGGGAGCAATTTGAAGTCAACACTCTTGGGGAGGGACAGGATCAAAAGAGAGAATAGAAGCAATATGGGGCAGGATAGGATGGAGGGAAATATAGTTAGTCTTACACAACACGACTATTATGGGAGTCATTTGCAAAACTACACAGATATGGCCTGTATTGAATTGCTTGCTTTCCAAAGGGAATGGGTGGGGAGGGAGGGATGAAGAGAAATTGGAATTCAAAGTTTTAGGAACAACTGTCAAGTTCTGTTTTTACTACTAGGACATAAGAAATACAGGTAATGGGGTATAGAAAATTATCTGGCCCTACAGGACAAAAGAGAAGATGGGGACAAGGGAAGGGAGGGAAGATAGAAGAGAGAGCAGATTGGTGATAGGGGCAATTAGAATGCTTGGTGTTTTGGGGTGGTGGGAGGGGACAAATGGGGAGAAAATTTGGAACCCAAAATTTTGTGAAAATGAATGTTAAAAGTTAAATAAATTAATTAATTTAAAAAAAAAAAAAAGAAAGGAGCAGAACCAGGAGAATTTTGTACACAGCAACAACCACAGTGTACAAGGAATTTTTCTTGTAGACTTAGTATTTTGTTGCAATGTGAGGACTTGAATAATTCCCAATGGTCTCTTAAGGCAAAACACCTTCCACATCCAGAGAAAGAACCACGGAATTCAATTGCAGAATGAAGCAGATCATTTTCTTTTGTATTACGTTTTGGTTTGTTTTATGATTTCTCTCATTCATTTTAATTCTTCTGTGCAACATGAGTAAGATATTTAATAGGAATGTATGTGTAGAACCTATATAAAACTGTATGCCATCTCAGGGAGGGTATGGGAAGGTAGAGGGGAAGGGAGGGAGGGAAGGGAAAAAAATCTAAAATATATGGAAATGATTGTACATCACTGAAAACAAAATAACAATAATAATAGGTAAAAAAAAATTTGAAAAGCTCTTGTGTAAAGAATAGATTTGTTCAGCATGGCCCCAAATGATAGAATCAGAAGCAATTGGTGGAAGCTATGAAAAGGATAATTTAGGTTTGATATCAGGGTGGAAAATAAAACTTCCTAAAGATTAAACCTGTATAAAATTGGAATGGAATTCCTTCAGAGGTGGTGAACTTCCCTGTTTTAGAGGACTTCAAGCAGAGGCTGGATGATAGCTTAATGAATATGTTATAGTAGAGATTCCCTTTGGGTAGAGGATCATCTAGGTGGCCACTGAGGTCCCTCGCAGTGCTCTAATTCCTTTATTTCCTCTTTTTATTTGCTCATTTGTTCATTCCTTCCTTCCTTCCTTCTTATTAGAAATTCATAAAAATCTCTGCAAATACAAACAAGTAAATAAAATAAAGAATGCAATACCCAATAAAATTATCAAATGACATCTACTTACAGTTTGACAGTTTAGTTCAGTAAACATTTATTAATCACATCATATGCAAAGCACTGTGTTATATACTGGAATACGGAGACAAAAGAAGAGTTTACACTCTACTGGGTGTGAAAGAGATAAGTGAGGGGATATGACAAGTACACAAAGAGGTAATTACAAGGCTACTTAATTAGAGAAAATGATAATAGTGGGGATGTCAGAGAAGACTCCATTTAAACAAAAAAGTAATAATGTAATAGCAATGAAATTTTGCTTAGTAATAACCATAAATAGCATTTCTATAACAATGTAGGGTTTAGAATGTGTTTTTCAGATATCTCATTTTATCCTCACAACATCTCTGGAAGATTGATATTATTACTATATCCATTTTATAGTAAGAAAACTTAGGATGAGAGAGGTTAAATGACTTGCCTATGGTCACATAGTAAACATTGGAGACAAGATTTGAATTCAGGTCTTCCTGACTCTAGATCCAGTGTTCTAGTCACTGCATTTCAATCTCATTTATACCTATGTACTTACAAATTTTGGTTGCTGCTGTTCTTGTATATTTATAGATAATGTGCATGTTTGCCTAATTATATGTATTTCAGTTTTTATCACTATGTATATCTTTCCTTATTTCTTTGTTTTTCAAATTTGTAATTTTTTGTAATTTAGTATTTGTTGCATTGCTATAATAATATGACATTTATGTCATACTTAAAGTTTGTAGGAGCACTTTACATATATTGTATCATTTGATTCAGACAACGACCCTGTGAAGTAGGCACTACAAATATTATAATCCCATTTTACAGATGGAAAAACTGACGCTTAGGTTAAGTGACTTGCTAAGGGTAACAGAGCTAGAAGTGAAACTTGAATCCACATTTTTCTGCCTCTAAATTCAGCATTCTATCCATCATCCAACACTGCTTCACAGCTCGTTCAACTATTCCACAATTTCTAGACACATAAGTTATTTCTAAATATTTGTTGTTACTATTATAAATGAGGCAGCTATGAATACTTTGTACAAATACATCATAGCAACATAGATTTGCAACTGACTGCAAGTCCAACACCCTTTCTACTATAATGCACTTTCTGAAAGTTTTAATAGTATCTTTAGGATATAATCTGAGTAGTAGGATAACTGGATTAAGGGGAATGATCATTTCTGTAACTTTTAATTTATAGTGCCAGATTATATTTTGAAATGATTATATAAATTCCATCTATGCAATACATTTCCATCTATCCAAAACAAATCAGTAAGCATTTATTGGGTACTCATCATTTTATTTACTAGGCTCTGGAGACAAATAAAACAGTCCTCAATAAACTAACATTCTATGGGAGAAGGAAAGGGAAATGATACAACAAATAAATAAATGAATGATAATTTAAAGACGAGGAAGAAAATGATATTATAAAAGGGATCAGTGGGTATATGCCCAAGTCCTTGCTTACCTTTTTCACTTTTTTTCCTTTCCTGGTCTTTGGTGATTACCTACTATCCTGTGTAACAGGTTTTGAGGCAACTTTGTAATTTCTAGGGCTCTAGAGGTTCTGGGTCCTTTTGGTAAGAGTTGAATGTCGTCAAAGGAAGAGTTCTTAGCAATTACTCCAATGATCCTGAAGAAGATGTCTCCCTCTTCTCCCGAAAAAAAAATGACAAACTCTATCCATTTTGCCAGAAAACATTTACCAGAACTTGTTTGGACAGTTAAATGCCAAGGTGAAATGCAAAATGCCTTAGCAGCGGTGTCACAAATTGCTTGCTATGCTGATGAGGCTGAAGTATATGCCTCCCAGAAGGCAATACCAGTTAATAGGAATAAAGTTACTGAATCTTAAAAAGCTGTGGGGTGGAGATCAGAGGAAAAACTGTTCTTCAGAAGATGGTACATGAGGTAAGATCTGAAGGAAATTAGGAATTCTAATGGAGGTGAGGCTGCACAAAGATCAGACTATGCAAAGACATGGAAGCTGGAGGTGTAGTATAAAGTCTGAGGAGCAGCAACCCGTACAGTAAGGCTGAAATGTAAAGTATTTGAAAGGAAGAAATGTGTAATAAACCTGGAAAGGTGGGCTGGAGCCAGATTAGAGAGGGCTTTAAATTCCAAAATAAGGAATTTGTATTTTATCCTAGACACTTGGGAACCACTGAAGTTTATGGATCAGGGGAGTGAGATTTGTTTTTATTTTGGCAACTACAAAGAGACTAAATTAGAAGAAAGAGATACTGGAAAACAGGAGACCAATCTGGAGACTGTGTCCATAGTCAAGGCAAGAAATGATAAAAGTGTATGCTCTGGTTGTGACAGATTATATGGAAAGTGCATAGATGTGAGAGATGTGGTGGAGGTACCATTGGCCAGATGTAGTAACTGTTAAAATTGTGTCTTGTTCTGATCCCCTGATCCCCTTCCCCTTCTTGTTAGTATAGTGAGTTTATGAGTGATCAATAAAAAGTTTCAATAGCAAGAAATAATATTGCAAAGAGTAACCTGGAAGTCACATATACATCGTCCTTAACTTTGAAAAGATTTTGATATGTTGGTGAACTAACCCCAAGGTGGTGCAGAGCAGAGCTGGTCTGAGCCTCCCAGAATGCTATAAAAATGAGACCTATAAAAATGAGAAGTGTTCTTGAGCATTCTTCTCCATGCTGCCTAGTGCTCCCAACTCTAATCATGGTTACATGAATGATACTGTCTGCCTCTCTCCCTCCCCGTCTTCTGTCCTCATGCTGTCTGTCTCTGAATTCATTTGCCACTTTTCTCCGTATGTTCTGTGCTTTTTTTGTTTTGCCCTTCTGCTTTCTGTGGTTATTAAACTGTGATTATAGGCCTATTTTCCACTGCTAGTCATAGTCTTTCTTAGTGAGTACCCAAAGAAAGGGATGTGTCTGCACTTATTTCATAATTTCATAAATTAATTATCAATTCAGTAACTTATTGGTTATGAGGGGGAGGCTTCAGGCAGGGGGAAAACACCACAATGTGGTGGAGAGCATTTGGGTGAAGATCAATGGAGAGACAGAAGCAATTATGCCTGGAGTCAGAAAGACTCATTATCATAAGTTCAAATCTGGCTTTGGACACATACTAGCTATATGACTCTGGGCAAATTATTTACCTCAGTTTCCTCATCTCTAAAGTGAACTGGAGAAGGAAATGACAAGTCACTCCAGAATCTTTGCCAAGAAAATCCCAAATGGGGGTCATGAAGAGTTGGACATGACTGAAAATGATTGGGCAATGACAACAAGAAGTAGGGTTGAATTGAAGGAAGGGGCAAAAGAAAAAGTGCTATCTAAAAGTGGAATGGATTACCTTGAAAGTGTCAGAGTTCCCCTTATTTGAAGGTCTTCAAGAAGAGACCGGATGACCTCTTGTCATAAATGTTACAGTACAGCTTCTTTCTGGTAGGGGTTGGACTAGCTGGCCTCTCTGATGCCTGGTAACTCTGATAATTTATGATTCTACAAAGTGTTATAGATAACTCTGGAAATATATGAGAGTTCCTATTTTTTCACATCTCCACCAGTACTGATATTTTTAGTTTTAAGTGTTTTTGCTAATCTTGGGGGTGTAAGATGGTATCAAAGATGTTTTATATTTCTCTGTGAACAGTTCAAATTATTTAAAGAAAACATTAATTATAATATTTATGTTTCTTCTTTTGAAAATGACATGTTCAAAACAGTTCTCAGAAGAATTGTGAATTAATCATATGAAACAAATGCCCTGTCATTAATAACAAGTGAAATGCAAGTTAAAATAATCACAAGGCTTCACCTGTGACACCTAACAACTTGGCAAAGATGACATAAGAGAAATATCGTCAGTGTTGGAGGAGAAAGATAGGCACATTGATGCATTATTAGGGGAGTTGTGAATTATTATAATTATATATGTAAGATGTTACATAAGGATTACTTTCTTAAGAAGGGTAGGGAGAGACAGAGGGGAGGAGTGTAGGTTAAGCAAAATCAAAAGATATCAATAAAATTCATTAAGAATGAAATTGTTCATATCCTATAGTCATAATCCATTGGTAAATATGTATTAATCTTATAAATTTATGATCTGTACATATATATCTCAAAGATTTTCTTCCTTTCTTTTATTTTTAAGTAGATTAGCTTTGTTGCTCAAGAGTTTAAAAATATAATTAAATCCATCTATTTTGTCTCGAATAATTTTCTCATTTTTCTACATATGAGAACTTTCTCTTCTTCACAACTGAGATGAATTATTCTTTTTTTCTAATTCTTATAATTTAAAAAGTTTAAACATCACTATTCTAACTAAATTTATTGTAATATGTAGCATGGTCTGTGAATTTAAACTCATTTTTGAATTTAGACTCAGAAATAAAGGGGGAAAGGAAAAGAGAGAGCAATGAGAAAGAGAGAGGGGGGATATTTTTGGATTTGTATTCTGTATCATAGATTAACTTTCTTTTAAAAAATTTGATGTCATATAGTTTTGATAATTACTATTTTATAAGATTTAAAAAATCTTATAGACAAATCCTCTAATTCCTTCATAGTTCTTTTTGAAATTTTTGCCTTATATATATATTTTGTTATCATTTTATATAATTATATGAAGTAAGATATTGATATTTTAATTGGTATAGAATATAGACAGATTAATCTATAAATTCACTTAGGAAATAATGATATGTTGTATTGGTCCTTCAACTGATTAGATTTACAGTTTTTTTATGAAATATTTTATTTTGGCACAGCAGACATTTCCTAACAAATCCCCTAAGAAAACCCTCACAAAGTAGAATTCCCAAAGATAGCGAAGTAAAGTGCCTAAGAGAGCAACTGGACTGCCAATATGCTTCATTTTCCATTTTCATAGTATACTTGTAATTAACAGAATTCCATCCCAGGAATGGTTTCCTCACCCAAGTTGTGCTGATAAATCTTTAGCAATTGATATAGATAGATAAATAGATACATAGATAGATAACTATAGAAATATAGATTATATAGATATAGAAATACACATGATATAATTTTAAGTTTAATTTGCATCATTAATATTTTCTCCATCACTTTCATAAGTCCAGACAATCAACAAAACAGCAAATCCAGTTTTGATCTGTAGTGTTTGCCAGTTTCTGAGCTATAAATGCTTATGCTGAAAATTTAACAATAGCTGCTAAGCGTTAGTTTGAGTGGGCTCTCATGCACCCCTTTTTCACCTTTGTTACCTTTTCCTCTGTGCCTCAATCATTTTGTTGTATGGTCTTGTCCCCACTTTCTCAAATTATATCATGAATGTACTTACCTGTTTACAATATGGATTCTCCTAGTGGAATGTTAACTCCTTGAGGAGCATCACTTAGTCATCTCATATGACAGTGGTCCTAATAGACCAAAAAATCATCATGAAAAGAATTGCTATTTTTGCAACAGTATAAGTTGTAGAAGATTGGGATGTGGAAAAATGCTGCAAAGAAATTCTTAAGTACCTCCAAATGACATTCTTCTATAGTCAGTGATATTAGCGCAAAGGTAGATAAGAGAGGAGTGACAAATGTATTATAAAATATATTTGGGGAGTAAGGCATGAGAGAGGTTAAACATTTGTAGACTACTGAAGGCTCATGCTACTTTATGAACATTATTTTTGAGAAAAAAGTTGGAAATTATGTTATACACCAAATAAAATCGCAAAATGTTACTGATAATATTTTAACAAACCTCATCACTGATTGAGGATTCATTCCTGAATTATGTTTTGGGGCATAGTTATAGTATTAATAATAGTAGCTAATACTTATATAATTCTTACTATGTGCCAGGTACTATTCTAAGTGCTTTACAATTAAGATCTCATTTGATTCTCACAACAACCCTGGGAAGCAGGTGTTGCTATTATCCCCATTTTGGAGATGAAGAAACTGAAACAAGTAGAACTTACCTGACTTGCCCAGGGTCACACAGTTAGGGAGTGCCTGAGGTTGGATTTGAACACTGCTGTTTCTTTAGGTTCTGCCTTGATGTCTTCCACCAATGATGCTACCTTTGCTTTAGTCTCTGCTATCTCCTCCTTACTATCTACTGATTCCACCTTAGCCTTGGTTGCCACTCCTTGATCCATCTTGAATCATTACTGCTTCTACCTTCATCTTCACTGTAGCCTCCAGAGCTGCTTCCACTGAAGTCATCTGACCTGCTGTTGTAACCCCTCCCTCCCCTCCTCCCCTTGGGTAGTTATTTAGGACAGATGAGTCTAACTGGAGCATCAAAGGAATACAAGGTAATCATAAGCTTCTCTAGGGTAGCAATAGGCTGAACATAACTAGTGATGAAGCCACTGCACACAAATATTTATTGAAATATTGGGGAAAAGTTAAATCAGAGAATGAGTCTAAGGACCTTAGGGACAAGCCTTAGATTTCGGTGGAGAGGCGGTGTACAACTGAACTCGACAGAATGAAATGAGAACAGAGATGTAACTAGTCATTTCAGTACTCAGGGAGATCACTGCCTGCAATAAGCCCTACTAGATGGGACAAGTAGCAGAGAATGCCCTCTCAACTCAACTACATTATGTGGAAACAGTGCATGAAGCTATTAAGGCAAATTCACTTGGATAGTGAAGGAAATGAAATTCCTAAGATGGAAGAGACCTTGGAGATCATGTCATCCAGGCAATGAAATCTAGACAACCTTGCCTCCCATATAGTTTGTGAGAGGAAAGATAATACTTGGGTTATTAACATACCTTTTTAGAGAAAGTGTTGCTACTTTTGGAAGGGGGTGGGCAAGAGAATGTTCTTCCTGAAAAGGACAAAGGGGAAGGGAAGCCCTCTGGTAGGGATGGGTGAGATGAAGTGGAAGAAGAGAGAGGGTAAGTAAATAGGTAAATAAGTAGTCCAATGTCTTTACAACTACCCAGTACCTGCATATTTTCCCCCCTCTTTAGTCAGTGTTTGAATTCAAATTCCTTTCTCCTCCTACTCTAGAAAAGAAGTTCATAAGTTTTGAACCATCTAAATTTTCTGCCCCAAAGCAAACCTCCAATTGCCCTTCCTTAGCTATACTCTGAGCAGGAAAATGGAACAAAAGACAAAAGGGTTAGAGCCAGAGCAGAGAACCTTAAAAGAATAACCAGATAGGTTGAGGCAAATCGAAGTGACTGGGATTAGCACCTTTTATTTTGTTGTTCCAGACTTGTGATTTCATTGGTGAAAGGATTCTCTCCACCAAAACAGAATGGCAATGTTTCTGTAATTTATAATCTTAGAGAGTGTCTATGGGTACTGGGAGATCAAGTGACCTACCCAGAGAGTGAGTATGGATCAGAGGAGGTACTTTAAATTAGACTTTCCCTACTTAGAATCCAATCATTTCTGTGTTACATGGTCTCTGAGAAGTGAATACCTTTTGACATATGGTGTGGCTCTATTATAGGATCATAGATTGAGAGCTATAATGGATCTTAGAGGCCATCTGATCATTTTTACAGATAAGGAACTTCCCAGAAAAGTTAAGGGACTAGTCCAAAGCCATGTGGGATAGATGTTGACGGTCAGAACTAGTACATGACCCCTAACTCTTACTCAGATACCAGTCCTTTTGCCTAAGACTTTACAAGCTAAAGGTTATCTTACTGATGTGCATAAGCTAGTAGAAGGACCTACAAGTTAAGAGGGAATTGTTTAATAAACCTTAACATCAGCCAGCATCAGACTCATGAATAACTATTTATAACCTGCATGAGTTTGTGAGTTGATCATCATATTGGGGAAAAGCATTGTGAAGGAGGTGGGACTTTTAGATCTTCAAAAGTGGAGACCTAGAAAAGAAGTACAAAGAGAATTTCAAATATTGGGAAGAGTACAAAATTGAGGAGCAGGAAAGACAAGTTAAGGGAATGCTGGGAAAGCTGTAATTGGTGGAACAAAAAGCAAAATGGGGAGGAGGGGATGATGGAGGATGCTATAGTATTTACAATGAACAATTCTGAATGCTTCCCAAGATGAAAAGATTGACAAGCTTACTTGTAAGAACAAGATATTCTGACAGAGAATGTTTCTTCAGATAGCCTACAGAAAATCTTTCAACAGGAAAAAAATTGCTAACATACATAACCACCTCTACTCATATTCTTGCTGTAATGGAATAGGAATCATTAAGATGGAATTCTTATCCTATTTGTGCTGTCTTAACAAACATGGCAACAGGCATTACAGAAGTATACAGACAAGTGGAGAGACAATCAATGGTGATATGTTAAGATGAAGCAGGGAAGTGGAAAATATGATGATGATCTGGAAGGTGTGTGGTATTCACGTGACTAGTTGCAACACTTCACAGTTAATGGGAATAAAGCAATACTATCTCAGTGATGTCAGAATATTTCAAGCTTCTTTTTCTTACAACTTGCCTTTCTCTGTGTTTAGTCATAGCTTCTCTCCCAATTATAGTTTCAATCGCTTCATGTGTTTTTCTTAACAACAGCAACAAAACTTTCATGGGGCACCATGGTCAAAAAATTAACAATCTTGCAGTCAGCCTGGAGTGAGTTGAAATCTGGCCTCAGGCACTTACTAGCTGTGTGACCCTGGGCAAGTCACTTAACCCTGTTTACCTCAGTTCTTTATCTGTTAAATGAGCTGGACAGGGAAATGGCAAACCACTCCAGTGTCTTTTGCCAAGAAAATCCCAAATGGGGTAATGAAGAGTCAGACACAACTGAAACAACTGAAGACTGGTTCTCAGGAAGGAGACAGTCTATTTCTGAGAATTAGAAAGACTTGTCACAATCTTCTGCCCAATTTTCTGGAACCCCAAATCTTCTCCACACCATGAGGAGGTACTAGAATAGGATATTGTTCAGTTAGCTTGTTTGTTTTCCCCTACTTTATCTGGCACAGATTATTAATAGCTATAAATTTAGACTTAAACTTCCTAGATTAAAAAAAAAAAACAACAACCACAAGTTAGAACTATAGATTAAGACTGTCCAAACTCCAAACTGAAAAACCAAAAAACCCCCAAACTTTAGCTCAAGACAGATGCTATTGTTAATAGTCAAGCCTGAGACTTTATACTGGAAATAATTTGAGGTTTCATCAAGGTGGACGCTCTCTTCCCTGATGCAGATTAAAGTCTTTCTGTGCTTTAAGAAATGGCTTCCCAAGTTATTCTGGTCAAAAGACATAACACTTTCTGATGATGAACCTTCATGAAATTAACTAGGTTGGTCCTGAGACGATAAACACAGAATTCATGTCTAGGCCCATATTTAAGGTCTTTCCAGCTTGGTAGCATCTGCCAGAGTTCCTGCTATATTGGCACAGCCTGCAAGCAATCAGTATCACCTATGTGATGTCATCAAGATAAGACTTTCAGTGGAGGCAACACAAGATTTGATGGGATTAGATATTACATCTTAATGCTTGGAGAAGAAGTGATCCTAATAACGCATTGCTTTAGTTTGAAGTCACATACACATACATGCAAAGGTATACTTATTTATATATGTATTGTCAACCATTTTTCAAAGGGTTAGTCCAAAGAAACAAACAGAATCTGTTACCCCCTTAACCAAAAGTTTGTCCTAAGAACAAACAAAATGGGGTTCCCCCTTTACCAATGGTTTGTTCAAGAACAAACAGAACAGGGTTACCTTACCAAAAGTTTGAACAAGGAACAGAGAGTCAGGCTTTACATGTGCTAAAACATGCTTATTTATTCTCATTAAGCTAGAGAATCATGTATGATGGAGTTAGAAATAATCCTAAACTCAGAGGTAAACAAGCTGAAGGAGAGCCTTTATAAACTTAGAGCAATTTCAACTCAAGATGTCTGTGTCTCACCAAAATTCGTTTCCATGTGTGTTTAATTATAATGTGAGAAAGGAATTTCTTAATGGAACAGGTTGTAAATACAATACGATAAGAGAATGTCAAGGTGCCAACTGAAACTATAGATTCAGGATGTCTGTGTTTCTTTTACCATTAACATGGCATAATATAACATAATAAAACATAAGAAAAGTTCTATTATTCAAGACAGTGTCAGGTTCAAGGTGCCTTGTCCTTAGCAGTCATAAACAGAAGAATGCTCCTGGTCAGCTTCTTCTGGCCTTGTAGTTGCTGACACAGGAAGGAGCATTTTGGGTTCATTCAGACAGCAAAGCAAAGCATGTCTGTTATGCCAGAGCACCCAAAGCATTATCTTAGGTTAAGCTTAGAGTGGGTCAAAATGTTTTTCTCCTGATTGGACAATCCAAATTTTAGGCCTTTCTCAAGTGATGGGAGGGCACAAAATGGTTTCCAGTATATACACACACACTTATACTTATTTTCTTCAATTAAAGCCATTATTGAAACCACAGGAAAGAATTTAAGTTCAGCCCTTACGTCTACCTAAAAATGTTACCAGGCAGCCCAATGGAACACACTTAGAAAAATTACGGTTGTAAGAAGATAGTGTTCCAAGAGTGATACTTTGGAGAAGCAATAAATGTTTCCCTAGCAGTAGTAATAAAACATTTTTGTTTTAAGTGTTCAAATAACAGTAAAAACTCTCTGGTGGTTTAGGAGTGATATCAAATATTCAGACTATCTAGCAAGTTAAAAAATGAATATTACTGATAACTGGGGAAAAGGATATTCAGTAAGGATGAATGAAAAAATTGATAAAGGGTCTACTATGTGCTAAGGACAGTGCTACATGCTAGAAATGCTACAAATAGAAAAAAAATGAGAGGTCTCTGCTATCCATGCTCATATTATCCTTGGGGATTGCAAAGTATAAAATAAAAGTTCAGCAGCAAGCAGGGATGTATTGGTAAATGTTGGTCCATTCAAGTTTAACCTGCATGATTAACATTCTCTCCAACATTTTCTTCAGTCTAGAGTAGACAATCGATAGAATAATAAATCCAACCCTGATCTGTAACATCTGCTGATTTCTGAGGTGTAAATGCTCCCCCTGAACATTTAACAACAGACTCTCAGGAGTCTGGAGGAGTTGGCTTCAGCACACTCCTGTAAAACACAAAGTCCTTAACCTTCACAGGCCTCAGTTTCCTTCTCTATAAAATGAGAGGATTTCTAGCTCTAAATTTATGACATAATTTGATACCTCATTTTACTGCTGAGTTATTGTAGAGTAAATGACTTGCTTCCACAGCTAGAGATGGCAGAGCTAGGGCTCAGGCTGTTTTGATCCATTTCCAGCATACCCTTGGTTGGTAGAGCATTTGGAAAGATCCAAAGTCCTACGAGTTCAGCTGAAGGCAATGCCCAGAGGTCCTTTGATTTTATAAGTTGATCAAATGACAATAGGGACAGAAAGGGGGTGAATTGCAGCAGGTGGAGGCAGAGCAGATGATAAAGCCTGCTGAACCTGCATCTCAGTGGAAGAAATAGAGTTGTGGACTCCCAAATCATCCAAGCCCCATGTGCCATTAAGCCAGCACTACCCACCCAAAATATTTGTCACCTGTGAGATGGGTTTGGAGGTGTTCTGGGGTGGCCAGGTTTTAGGGGGATAAAAGAGGAAGATGATTTAGATTTGGGTTAGGGGAGAATGTCCCATAGTGTCTGGTCAATGGTTCAAGTTTTAGTCTTCTCTCTAAGGAATTTTTCAGTACATTTAAAGGCAAATGTAGCTTTCTATGCTTGGGGCAGGGCCTTAGGACAAGCTAGCCTAGTCTAGGTGGCCAAGATCCTCGTGGAAGACCTTATTTGCATTCATAGGAACTTGGTTAGAGTCCCAGATCAACTAAGGACTGTAAGCTTTGTGAGGCAAGACAAGTCCAACCTCTTTAAACTGCAGTTTCTGCAATAATGTGGAGACAAGACCTGATGCATGTGAAGGGATTTTATAAATTGTAAAGCCTTATATAAATGTAACAGATTGTTATTGTTATTGTAGATACATACACTTAATGGAGATACTATGAAGCCCTGTGTCCCATTGTTACTGTGGTTCCTGCTCTTTAGGGTCTTAGGGACCACTCTTTAAAGACCCAGCTGAAGCCCTCTCAGGTCATCCTTGCCTTTCCGGGCTCTGAATCATTCACTCTTCACTACCTAGTACTTCCTTTAGGTTTTTCATCTGCAAAATGAGGATATAATTTCTACTTTTTGTTCATTGTTCAGTGTGTTGTACTTTTGGACCATCTGGGGTTTTCTTGATACTATTTTCTTTTCTAGCTCATTTTACAGATGAGGAAACTGAGGCCAACAGGATTAAATGACTTGCTCAGGGTCATGTAACCAGTAAGTGTCTGGGATCAGATCTGAACTCAGGAACGTGCGTCTTCCTGACTCCAGGCCCTGCATTTTATCCATTGTACCACCTACATACTCCAATAATTTCTACTTAGCCTACTTCATAGGGCTACCATGGAGAATAAATGACAATGTACATAGAAGGTCTGTGGCTGGGTTTCAGAAAGTGGGTTTCTCAATGGTGATTAGTTTCCTAGACCAGCCCACAAAAATCTGGACTACAACCTTCAGCAGGGTAAATAACAATTGTTATTTACGTTCATTCTGAGCCAGTCAGGGCTTAAACAGTGAACAAGTAGGGCTTGGTCTGGAGTCAGAGAGATTTGGGGTTAAGGTTGGTCTTTAAGAGAAAAAAGAAATGAAAACAAGGAAAAAAACTTTCAGAGATTAAATTTGCATCCTCTTTGGGCAGAGCACCTATAGGTAGGTGTGTGATGCCCCATGTTGAGAGAGAAGCAAGAAAGAAGGAAGGAAGGAAGGAAGCTGTGTTGCCCAGTTGGAAGTTGGGTTCCTAGTGGGCTGCTCCTTCTCTACTCACAGAAGCTGCTGTTTGTCTTTCCTTCTAGAAGAGAACCATGACATCAGAGAGGTGATGCTATGACAAGCAAGTGAAATAGTTTTCAGTGAGGGAGAGCTGTACAAAGTCACCTGCACTAAGACTTTTGGGATATCCTGTATGTGTTATCTCCCTCTATTGGAGGGTAAGCCAGTCTTGCTTTTGTATTTATATGTCTAGAGTTTAGTCTATAGTAAGCACTTAATAAATGCTTTGCATTTATTTGTTAGGTGAAAGAATATTAGTTTTTACCAAGAGAAGTATTTTTTTTTAATGTACCAGTTTTATTACAAAGGTTCTTCAAAAATACAAAAAATAATTTCAAAATGGATCCCAACCCAGACCACTCTCACACAACCCAGTTGACATTGGTGGGTTCCTAGCCAGGGTGAAAGGGTGACTATTTGAAAGGGCAACCAACAGCCCTTAGCCTAGAGTCTGCTGAGGCGTGGGAGGCAAATAAAATAGGTGACCCAGCAAAAAGGCACATCCCTATCACATGCTCATAGACTGTGGGAACCAAAAAGCACCTATGAGCAGCTGCTAACTTATTCTACCTCAGGACAGAAAAGGTGGTTGGCTAAGCATCTGAATCTACCAGGAACCACAGAGGAAGCTGGACAGACACATGTACCAACTGTCATTCTTGCAAAAACTTCACTGTTTCAAACTCAATTTAGAGGAATAAAAAAGGCCTACAGAGGGAGAAAAGGGGACTGTGGAGGCTACCCAACCTAGCCACCCAGGGCAATGTGTCCTATGTCATCTTAAAATAATCCACCCAGAAAAATGCTCCCAGGCCCTAAACAGCAAGTCAGGCAAGGGGTTGTGTTTACAACAGTACAGTAAGGGAAGAATGGATTCCTCCCTGGGACTCAAGTGTACAAGGCAACAACCAACAACAAAACCCCTCATTCCTGTGTTCTGGGGACAGTTCTAGCTCATATAATTATGTATAAATAGAGAGACATAGAAAATATAAACTCTGAGGGTGTAGGGGTAAGGAAACTGGAAGGAGGTTTGGGAAGCAGACCCCAAGGAAAGCTGAAGAGCTCAGGCAGATTTGGTTTCCTCCACCCTTTTGGCTTCAGGTTTCTCTTCCTTTGTCTTGTCTTCCTCTTTTGCTTCTTTTTTTTTTCCTCTGGCTCTCGATCTTTCTCCTCTTTCATTTTGACCCTCTCGGCTTTCTTGAAATTGGGTGAGTTCTTTTGACCACCCTCGCCTTCCTCATCTGAGTCTGAAAACTTCTCCTCACAAGCAATTCTCTTGTCTGAGGAGCATATTGAAATTTGCTTGTCAAGATCTTCCTCATCCTCATCTCCATTGTCCTCCTATATCCCATCCTCAGAAATGGGTTGCATCTAGACACGAGGGGCATGTGGGAACATTCAGAGTTTCTCAAACAACCTCTGCTTGATCTCCAAGAACTCTTTGGTATTCTGGTTTGTCATGTTAGGTGGACTAATATGAAGTTTGAAATCTGGTCTGAAGTATTCAAAGTAATCGTTGTAGGGAAGTTCACTGGTGATCTCTGTGTCCAAGGCCACACAGCTGTTTCATATGTCTAGTACCTGGCTACACTGAGGATGTAGCCAGGATGAGGATGCCTTCCCAGCATCAGCATGGGTAGATTGAAGCTCTTGAAAAACTCCACACACTTGGCATGGCCTTTAGTGGTAAGGTTGAAATAACCTAATCTGTTGCTAGACAGGCAATCAGAACCACGCTGCAAAACCACTGCACTGGGCTGAAAGGTCTCCATCACCTTGGACATAACTGGTTTGAAAATGACCTCATAAGATTCGTCATCAATCCCATCTCGAAGAGGACAGTTGGCAGTGTGGTATTTGCATTTTACCAGTTCCAGTGTCCCATAGGTCACCCAATCCCGGGAAGTACTCTCCATACTTATGAAAGGACACTGTCATGACCCGATTTGTGGTGTAGAAAGCTTCTTGCACACCATTGCCATGGTGAACATCAGTGTCAATGTACAGCACACTCTGGTGGTACTTTAACAGTTCCAGAATGGCCAACATAATACTGTTGACGTAATAGAAGCCAGAAGCTTCAGACTTCTTAGCATGGCACAAGCCCCCAGCCCAGTTCACAGCAATGTCTGTCTGCTGTTTATTAAGCTTCACCACACTTGCTACAGATTTCACTGGTGGATAACTGACAGGACTCAAATAAGCCATCAAATTCTGAGAAGTCTTCACCAATGTTAAATCTCTGCATCTGCTTGCTGTACTCCCACATATTATCAGGATAGATACAGTGCAAAAATGTAATGTAGTCATTGTTGTGGTACTTGGGCATCTCATCCATATGGGCTTTGTGGGGCCGACAGATTTCCAGTAGAGTTCATAGGTTAGTAGCAAATTGTGAGTCATTCACAATGGGATTTCACTGGGTGGTCCTGCCCATAGTAGTAATTTCCAACATCCCTGTCATAGTAGTAACACTGTTCAATTCGTGCCCTGAGTCAGCACCATCTTGCCTTGCATCCTAATTCTATAGACTTCATAATACCAAGGTTGTTAATATTAGTAGAACTATTCGATTAAATAGAATTATTAGTCATAATACAAGCACTAATTCTGTAACACTAATAGTATTAGGATACTATTAGTGCAAATAGAAGTTACAATGATATGTGACTTACTTGGGACAACTTCAAGTAATTTGTTGATAAATAATAAACCTTATAAAATTTAACATTTATTTTTAAAAAATAGTCTTAGGTTCTCTTATTGTTACAATCGCTTTTTATATGACTTGACATTTATTTCATATTTTTTGATATATATTATTCAATTCTTCATCATTAAATCACATTTTGATCATTTTGGATATTAAGCATACCTTGATGAACTGTCCATTTTTCAAGTTTTTCCTTGATTACAGTTCATAGGTTTTCAATGGGGTTCAAATTAATCAAATCAAATGAGATGAGATATAAAGCATCGCAAACATTAAAGAACTGTATAAATGTTATTAATCACTCAGCAACAGCACAAATGAGATGAATTTCAAAGTCATTAAGGCATGTGTCTCCATTTCTTGGGTAAATTTCTTAGCCTTTCATGCCTTGGTTCATGGTGTAAGGCTGAAGTATTTCAACTCCTTTTGGAAATTTCTATAATTATGGAATAATTCTCCTTCTAAGTATATCAGTCTGTATATCAGATTTCATCATTCCTCATCAGGGATAAGATTTTCAGGCTAACTAGAAATAATAAAAACCCTCTAAAATGTTTTTGGGAATGGATATTTTACAATCTGATGGGCATGTTTAGATATTATAGGATTGTCAGGACTTCTGATCAGCTGTTTTTGGTATAATCTTGAATAAAAGATGTTTCATCAATAAAAACTACTCTCCCCCCATTTACAATACCCTGATATTTATATTGCCATATCCAGGACAAGCAACTTTTCTTCACAACAACAATTAGCAGTTGTTCTTTCTGTTTTGTCTTATTGTTCTTCTGACTACTAAATAATATAGAAAGCACAGAAAGGCAGGGTAGCTTTGCAAACAATGTGTAGTATTTATTATATAATTTTTCAAAAAGAAAGACAATCTCAGTGTAAAGATCACTAATTTTGCTAAGAGTTCAGACTTTTTGTTGACCTTGGACAAGTTGCTTAATTATAGGATTGCACAATTTTAAAGTGGGAAGAGGCATCAGGAACCAGCTCTAAACTCATACCCCAAAAGAAAAACCATAATATTAGGTCATGCCAACAAGTAGTCATCCATAGTCATCCAGCTTTTTCTTGAAGACTTCTGGTGAGAGGGAATCTGTTCACTCCAATGGCAACACATTCCAATTAGGGATAGCTGTAATGACCTTGGAGTGCAATTTTCCTTAGCATCAAGCCTAAATTTGCCTCTTTGCAACTTCTGTACATGACTGCCAATTCTGTGCCTCATTTGAGTATCCATTTCTGAGTTATCAATCTATTGCCATTCACAGATCTAACTAATAACATGTAACAAGGAACCTAAAGGGAAGTAAGGCTAGAAAATGGATCTATAACATGAACTGCAGACCATATATGTACACACATTCACAAATTAAATGTAAATTGAGAATATAATCTAAAAGTTTCTATGTTGTGTCTTTGTAGTCTCAGCATTTCAAGATTACTCTCCAATGGCATACAACTGATTTTCTTCAGAACCCATACCATCTACATTTCAACTTCCTTTTGTGTGTTATTTTCTTCCATTAAAATACAAGTTCCTTGAAAGTAGGGACTATTTTTCTTTTTAGTTTGTATTTATTTGTATCCCAAGGACTCAACACAGTGCCAAGCATATACTAAGTGTTTAATAATTGTTTCCTTCTTTCCTTCCCTCCTTCCTTCCTTCATTGGAATTGGAGAGAACCCAGAGTGGGAAGACTAGATGGGAAAAACTTGTATTGGTCTACGTTCTTGTACTTCCTAAATATAATCTTTCTGTAGTTTCTGGTAACACTGAACTGATCTTACACCATAATGAACCTTTCTATTTCTATGTACATCTGAGTACAGTACATGAGCCAATCGGCTCAGCCATTTGTCAGATATTTTGCTGATTTACTACAGGCTGTTTATGTGGATATTATCCAAGGTTCTTCCATTTTTTCTATTCTTGGATATTAACTATTTTGTAGGCTCCATCCTTCAGTAAAATAAGATCAGTTTTTGGGTCCAGTTTCATATATCTATTATCAGCCTTTTATATTGTTCTGCAAAGTAACGTTGATTTGCTCTGGAAGAATTTCTTTAAATTTCTAACATTTTATCATTTAGTCTGGGAATATCTATCTCTTCTCTCTTTTTCTGAAGGGAAGTATTAACCTTACTAAAGCGTCCTTAGTGTGGTGGGCCCTATATTTTGTTGTGCCAGTTTTTGTTTGAGTATTTCCTAAATCTGTTGTCATCCATTTAATATTCCAAAGGTTTACATTGAGATGGGCTTTTAAAGCTCTAAACAGGTTCTTCTCATTGAGCTTTAATTTCAGGATGTCAGTGGGTCCCTTGAAATATATAGCAATAACTTTCCTCTTGATAATTTTATACTAATGTGTCTTGTTTAGAAAGGCAAAGGTATTTACTTGTAAACAATCACATTTGTCCATTATTCTATTTGCCCACTAGATTCTTCTATTTTGTTGTTTTATATTTGATGGAGTTCAGATCAAAATAGAACTGTAATAAATCACTGACCAGTAATTATTCTTTTATGCTTAGTATTTGGAAAATTATTGTGAAGGTCAATAAAATGACTCATTCATAATTGAATGAGAACATTAAGATGTAGCCTCATTTTTTTTTGGTAGATTTATAGAACCAAACAATTTTAGTAGCAGACAATACAGACAAGACAACAGGGCTGACGAACATTTTCTTGATCCACAAAGTTTCAACTTCTTCTCTAGGGCTCTGTGTTTTGGAAATTTTTTATTCCATGTAGTTTGGGTTTTGTGAGTATTTTGAATTGCAAATTTTTCATAATTTATATTATTACCTGGTGAATAAAGGTGATAGTTTTATCTGTGATGCTACTTTGATTAGGGCATAATATATTTGTTGAATTCTCAAAGACATTTTGAAGTTTGTATCATAGAATTTATCATCTTTTAATTATAAAGAATAGTGACCTTTTTTTGTATAATTCTGTTCACTTGATCATGCCTTTCTTAATATTCAGAAGGTACTAAATTTTTCAACCTGAAATGATATGTGGCCCAATTTCCATGATTTCCTTAAAAAGTATGCATTGATCTATAATTCCTAGGTCCTTAAGAGTGAACTTTCTTTGGTTTCTGGTAGCAATGACCTAATTCTGTATTGATATCATAAGCTTCTCTGTTTTTGTAAGCAAATAGCTTTATCTACATATTGTTGGTTGAGTTTCTTCCTATGATTACTTTCTCATTTTTTTGTATGGCTGCGAAAAATAGTCTTAGGACAAATCACTATTCTTTTAAAAATGTTTAATGTCTTGTCTATTATTGTGGAGGTTGAATAAATAAAAGTATTTAGATGTAAGCTCATCTTCTATAGGCTCACTAAAAGCATCTTTGGGACAACTCCAGCAGCAGTCAAGAAAAAAGCGATGATATGTACTTCATCTTCCCACAAGATTGTGATTTCTTGTACCAGGTCTTTATATTTTGGAACTTTTTTTTTTTTACAAAGTTTGAAGATTTTGAATATTCAGAGTGGTGACAGCTATTCAAACTATTATTTAAAATTTTCTGGATCAATGTTATGTCTAGGTGATTATGGGCACCAGGTTTGTCTGTGCCAGTGCTCTGATTCCAGTATGGTTTATTTGTTGAAATCTCAAGAATATTTTAGGATCTATATTTTTAGTATGGGATAATAGTATTTTAGAATTGTTGCTAGTATGCTTCAAGAGCTGTCATCAACATGCAGAAATTACTGGGTGACTGTCTCTAGAACTTTTGATTATGTCCAATTCCTGAGACCTTAGAAGTCATTAAATCCAACCTCCTTATCTATAATATGGAGGCCTAGAGAGGTTGAGATACTATCTCAGGATCACACATAGCTAGTGCATGTTTGAGGCAGGATTTGAATCTAGTTTTCCTGTTCTCAAAACCTGGGTGCTAGAACCACTAATCTCTTCTATCTATAAAAGACTGAGTAGCAGCAGGAAAACTTTCTGTGACTAGCTACATTCCACAGTTTAACAATATCAAAGATAGGGCTAAGGAGTAAATAATTGCTGTTCTCATGACTAGGGAGCTCTAAAGACAAAAGTGCAAACAGAAAAGGGTGGTTTCCTTTATCTCAAAGTGTGGAAGAAAGGGGAAAGAATGGGTTCTTGGTTAATTACTTGAGGAGAAGGTGAAGAAATGCCAGGAAGCAATGGGAAAATCAGATTTTAAAATAAACAATACTGTCTAAGCATGGCTTTAGGAACTAGAAGTGTTTCTCTCTCTTAACCTCTCTCTCTCCCTCCCTCTCTCTCTCCCCCCTCCCCCCCCGCCCCTTCTTCCTCCTATCTCGGTCTCTGTCTCTCTGTTTCTCTCTCGTTAGGAGTGGGACCTGTGGTGAACTGCTTAGGAGCAGGACACGAATCTGAGAATTGCGGCACTTTTCCTCCCTTGCTTCAGGCGCTCAGGAATCAACCCAAAGACTCTCCGACATCAGAGCAATAGCTGTCAGCGGAGATGACTTTTGGGGAATCTTGCAGAGCAAGGCGCCGATGGGAGTTCTTGGGCAAGCGTGGTGCAATGAAAAAAGCACTCAATTTAGAGTCAGCGGATCTGTGTTCAGATACCTGCCCTTTGTTTAAATTTGTTACTTGTATAAACTTAGGCAAGTCACTTGTCTTGGTCTGAATTTCCTCACAACTTAGAAAGGGGATCGAACAAGGTGATTTGTCGAACCCCTTCCAAATATAAGTTGCGTGATCTTAGAGGAAACCGGGGCAAGGGGCTCCTTGACAATGGAGTCCTCGCAGGGACTGACCTGAGTCCCGGTAGGAGGTCTGGGCTAGATGCCTTAGTGGGGAGATCAGGACCGGGGTGCGCCGGCTGCCCGCCCAGTCCTCACTCCCAGCTCCGTAGGAGGGTGAGGCCGCGGGGGCGGAGGCTTCTCTCATTCTCTCTTTCGACCTCTCTCGAAGGCAGAGAAGGGCGGGAGGAGGGAGGGAATGCTCTGCTGTTAGCAGACTCCCGCCCTCCGCTCCCCCCAACGCCCACCCTCCCGGGGCTGTCCTGGGTCACTGCGCCCAATAAGAGGGAAGAGGAGGGGAGCGGGAAGCTGAGCGGGCTCCCCACCCGGCCAACTTCTGCCGTGGTCACAGTACCAGCTGCAGCGCCAGGGCTGCACCCCTCCGGCTCCCTCCGGCTCTGCTCGCCTGCCGCCCGGAGCCCGACTGACGGTTGGCCTCCTCGCCGCGTCCCCTAGGCTCGCTTATCCCTGGGGTCAAGTCCCCACCCAGGCCGGGCGAAGACCCCAGGGAGGGTGACTCGGGGTTGGGGCAGACGCGACAGCCCCCCCGAAGATGCAGGATGGCAACAGAGCCGCTGCCGTCCAGCCTTGCCTATCGCACCACGGGCTCCACCTTGTTGCACCCGGTCAGCGACCTCCTGGGCATCCCTCTGGACCAGGTAACAGCAGGGAACAGGAACTGGACCCTTTTTCACCCACCATGCGACCACTATAGAACTCTGGGGGCATGAGTGGTGGGGAGAAAGACAGACGTGTTCTGTAGGAGGGGGAAAAAGTTAAATCTTTTAAACTCGTCCGGGATTTTGCTAACAGGCTAGACACATGGGCCTGTTTTGCAACAGTGAGAAGTTACACTGCAAATGGAATGTACACTTTTGAAAGGAAATGGGTGTAGTTTGAGGGACAGGTTAAAGCGTGAACTTCAGCTTTTTAGGTCCTAAACGATCCTTTGCCTCCCCGTCGGCTTTTGCCCCTACCTTCTCTTCTCGCCCCTCCCCCTCCTTCATCTCTTCCCTGGTAACAAAATGTCAACAAGACAGACTCTAGACTATTTTAAATTCAGAATTAAATTTTTTAAGGTCCTCATCACCTATGCACTGTCACAAATGTCTGATTTAGTTATCAAAGCAGTAGCATATGTTTTAAACGGAGGGGAACTTTCCTGTGAAAGTGTGCTATTTAGGAAGTTGAAAAAAAAGGCATTGGTCAAACTTTCTAAAGACAGGTAGGTGTACACCCGTCCATGTGTAAAGAATGACATTCTGAGATTCAGAAGTCTTTGGAGTGCCTCTATTTGATTCCGATTCACCTTATCTTTAGGAGTCTGTGGCTCCTGAGTCGCTCTAGAGCTAAGAGAAAAGGTTACTCCCTGACAGGGTGAGGCAGTTAGTTACTGTCGGGGAATCATAAAACGTAAATGACAAAAATAGATACAGGTATTCCTGGTGAGTTGATTTGGGCCCACTGGGCAACTATGAATGATAGTGGTGTACTTGATATGGTTACTTGGCGCTTTTTCATTTTGGCCAGGTATCTCTTTCCTTCTCTCCCTTTCACTTGTTGATCTTTTACTCTATCGCTTTTCAAACATGACTACACCTGTTGCCCTTTCTACTCGAATTTCTTTAGCAATGAGGAAGTCTAAGTTTGACTTATTCATTGTTTAATGAGCCAACCTGCTACTTTCTCCAGTGAGAGAGTCTAACTGTAACCTCCACCTGACTAGTGCTTCATCAAAAGTTTCGAAATGGAGAGACAGTGGAGAGACAGGAAATTGGGAGACAGAACAGATGCTAACTTGTGTGCATTTTGTAAAGTCGTGAGTTACTATCCCGCAGTTGTCTTGCCGAGTGGACAGCCGCTTGTACAGACAGAGACACAAATACAACGTCAAATCCTTCTGGACTGAGACAGAATAAAGCTGTTTCCTTGTGAAGAGGGAGCTCCTTTCTCCCTCGACAAAAACAGTTTTTTTTTTTAAAAAAAAAATCATTCTTTCCTCTGTTGTGGAGACTTTCTCTTTTACATAAAAAAGGGATGCATATTCATATTATTTGTTTGTAGTGATTTTGGATTTTTTTTCCTAGGGCAATCATCTCATCTCCAACCCTCGGGACTTATATAAACCCAGTCTCTACTTTCATCTATAGCATTGCAAATCATTTTAGACTATAGGAAAGCTTGGGAGGTAAAGGGGGAGGGGACTATCGGAAGAGAGCAAAAGAGGAACTGGAAGAAAAAGAGTTGAGGAGAGATAGTTTGAGTGAGAAAGTTAACTTTCTCTGTATCAACTACCAAATATCTGTTGGAAACACTGAAACCTTCCTCTGTAACTAGAGTGCTTCCATCCTACCACCTCTCAGTGTAGAAAAGAACTGACCCCCTTGCCCCCAATCTTAGAAATTTTGTTACAGAATAGGTTAAGATATGTTTTAGTTTATTTGGAAGACCTAGGGTAACTTTCTACAGAAAATGAGATCTTGACTAGAGTGTAGAATTGGGAATTTGTAGCTTCACTTTTTTTAAAAATTTCACCTTCAACAACTTTAGGGGTAGCTCAATGCTTCTCTTATGCTTTCTTTTCACTTTTTTCATGTCTTCAATGACTATCTGAATGTGATATGGGTGGAGTCTCATTTTTGTCTTTTCTTTCCCAAGGAAAGGAATGTTATCGATGCAGAATTCCATGATATTTTATTGGGGAGGGGAGGAGAGGAATAAGTTTCACAAATTTACTCATATCAAGATGGTATTAATTCTATTTTCCAGTGGATTAACAAAGACTAATTCAATTCAGTTCCACAATATTTCAGAAATGCCTACTTATTATGTACTTGAAGCTATATAAAATTACTTCACACTTGAGCTCTCTGTAGCCTAGACTACAGAATGATCAGCCTGAGAGAATAATCTTTCTGTCACTCTCAGTATAAAGACCCCGAGTGGAGGTTGTTGTTTCATCTTGTTAGGTATAGGTATGTCTGCCTCTTCATGACCCATTTGGGGTTTTCTTGGCAAAGATACTAAAATGGTTTACCATTTCCTTCTCCAGCTCATTTAATAGATGAGGAAACTGAGGCAAACAGGATTAAGTAACTTGTCCAGGGTCACACAGTTAGTAAATTTCTGAGACTAGATTTAAACACAGAACCTCCTGACTCCAGGCCTGGCACTCTATCTACTGTGACACTTAAGTACACTGAGTGGATATGAAGCCTTAAAGAATGCATTTTTAACTCAGACCAAATTGAGTAAATTTGGCAAAATAAGGTGGGAAGCTTTTTTTTGCATTAAAATAGGTTATTATTTTCCTTTTTTATTTAACAAGTATTAAAACAATAATCTGATCCTCCTTCCCCCTCCAAGTTACCCCCCCACAAGCCCTCAACACATAACTTCCATAGTCCAGCAAAACAAATTCCCACATTAGCTATTTCCAAAAATATGTGTACCTCTTTCAGCATTTGAAGTTTATTGTATCTCTAGAAGGAGGTGAGTGATATATTTCTTTTTCATTCTTTTGGACTCGTGGTTTACCAATGCTGTTGATCAGAGTTGTAAAGTCTTTCAAGTTATCTCTTTCAATAATGCTTTTTTCACTGTACAAATTGTTTTCCTTGATCTGCTCACTTTGCTTTGCATCAGTTCACAAATGTCTTCCCAGTTTCTTCTGAAGTTATTGATTTCATTATTTCTTATATTAATATTCTTCATTTCTTTATTTTTCAATATATTCACATGCTACAATTTATTTAATCATTATCCAAAAGGCGGATTTGGGGCCACCAAAAAGAGCTACTGTAAATATTTTTACACACATATATCCTTTTCCTCTTTCTTTGATTTCTTTGTGGTATAGACCTTGTAATGGTATAGTCCTATCAAAGAGTGTGCATCATTTGATAACTTTCTGGGCATGATACAAAATTGCTTTCCAGAATAGGTGGACCAATCAGAGCTCTGCCAAAAATGTACTAGGGTATCTGTGTTCTCACAGCATTAGGAAGCTTTTTAAGGCCTATTTCTGGGTAGACAATAGTTGTGTTCCTGAAAAGTTCTTTATAAATCATGTTTGTAAATGAATTCCCTCTCATTCTTTAACCTTATTTGCATATATGTCTCTACTCGACTTTAAGTCCCTTGAGAGCAAGAACTTGTATTATTTGTAAAGTACTCTCATAATAAATATTTTTGCATTTGCTGTGCCTGGTATAGTGACTTCATGAAGGAAGCAAATGATTGCTGAGTTTTTCAGTCTTTTAATTTTATAGATGTTTTGTCATAATTTCTGATTAGTTTTCAATTATCAGTGAGTCCTCACCTTATTTAATAAGTTTCTTTGGTCTCTTAGCACCAGTGGTTTGTTATCTTTTAAACACTTAAATGTGTCATTGGAGTCTCTCAGAGTAAAGAATTATTTCTTAATTTAAATGATAATTTCCTGATTTATCCATTTTATAGATTCCTGAAAATTTTTGAAACATAGAATGTTGTTGTGTATGCGTTATCTGCATTGAAGAAATTGAGAGCTTTAATTTCCAGTAATATAAATCTGAAATCTTCCTTGTGAATTTTAAGTATGACATTCTCCTTTTTAATGAAAGAAAATAGAGTACAAAGAGTGTGGATGCATGATGATCTAGAGATCTTATACATAAACCACTTAGAGGTAGTCTGCATTTCTGAAATACTGAGTCTAGTTCTCTCCAGTTAAAGTGGAGGTTGGAGGCAGTTATTAGGGTAGCTCAGCCACAACATTTCACTTTTCTAGGTTACTCAGGCAAAAATGTTTCTTTTAAAGTATCCAGCTAATTGCTTTCATTCTCCATTTTGATTTGGCTTGGAGCTAAGATATGCTTTATCTTTTAATTTATTTGCCAGTCTTCCAGGTTTGCAACATGGAACAAATTCTCAAGTTGTATGGATTATGTTATGGTTAGTAGCAGGATAAAGGCAATGGGTATTTCAGCTCATAGAGTGCTGGATCTGGAGTCAGGAAGAGCTAAGTTCAAATCCAGCCTCAGACATTTCCTAGCTGTGTACTTTGGGCAAGTCACTTAAGCTCTGATTGCCTGAAAAAATGGATCCATTGGAGAAGGAAATGATAAAACCACTCCAGTATCTTTGCGAAGAAAACCCCAAATGGGGTCATGAAGGGTTGTATCTGACCTAAATTATGACTGGTAGTATGTTTATCTATGGGATGTAACAACTGGACAGTAAAAATAGTAATAATAAATCTATGTTATCTCATTTAATTCTCAAGGCACAGTATTGTTAAATCTGTGTTTTTGTAGTTAAGGGTGCTACCAAATAATCCTATTGCCTAGAAATATTTATTATTTATCCACCTATTGATATTAGAATCTGATGCCTTTAGCATATCTTTGGAGCCTGGTGGGTCCTCAGTGAACTGATGAATGAGACTCTTGAGTGGGGGCAGCTACATGGGTTGAATATTAGCCTATCATGTATACAATAATTAGGTATTTACTTAATGTTCATTTATTAAGTACTCATTGTATAGGAGAAGCATTGAATCAAGTTCTGAATTGGTGGAGAGTTTCCATGCTAGGAGTTTCCAGACACTGATGAAATCACAGATCTGAACAACATTCACAAAAAAGGGCACACTTACACCTAGGTAAACTATAAGGGACTATTCTGATCCTTCATTAGGGTGTGGAGGTGACTCAGTTCCTGACAGATAATGCCAGTGGATTGTAAGTGCTGACCGTTCCTATCTATGAATTGACGTTGATTATGTATGAGTAAAGGTTAATTTCAAAATAAAGTTTTTTGCGAGATGGAATGATGCTCTATGCTAGAATTTATTGATTCATTAATGTGTTTGCATGTATTACTGTGTTGCAGACTTGATGATAAGTATTCCCACAATTTAAAAAGAAAATATAACATTTCCATTTTGATTTCTGACTTCCAGATAGATGTTTTCTGAAACCACGATGACTTTTGCCTGTTGGGGAGCAATCTTACAAACATTTCTTCCTTTGGGTGCTACTTGTTGTGTCAGTTGTGTGTGACTGTTTGTGACCTCATTTGGGGTTTTCTTGACAAAGATACTGAAGTGTTTTGCCATTTCCTCCTCTAGCGAATTTGATGGATGAGGAAACTGAGGCAAACAGATTAAATGACTTGCCCAGGGTCACAAAGCTAGTAAGTGTCTGAGGTTGGATTTGAACTCAGGTCTTCCTGACTCCAGGTTCCTATCCACCTGGTCACCTAGCTGCTGGGGTGATAGACCTTTCTGTAAAGATTTCATGGAAATTTCCTTTAACTTCCTGGTAATGACTCTGAGCCCTTTTAAATTCTCACCTTTGTTCCTGGTTCCTCAAGTAAGAAAGACCCTTCCCTTTCTGACCTATTCATCCAGTTTGTTTCAGGTATTCTTGCTCTGCTTTGACAGTGATTTCATTTATTTTTCCATTGCTCCTGTTCCTTAAGAGTTCTACGAATGAATATCATCCTTAATCTGTACTCTCTTCAGCTTTGCCTGAAGTAGATTTACTAGTCAGTTGTTTTGTCTGGGATTAGCTTTTTTTTCTTATTACCCCTAACCCGGCATTTACCTCTATTTTGTTTTAGGGCCATGGGTTTCTTAGAAGAATGGCCTCCAAGCTTTTTTTTTTTTTAAACATGTACCCTGTTATCAATATGCTTATTTATCTATTTAAAAATTATCTTCATGCTCCATTGTCTTAATCGCTATATGCCTTGTAAATCTTATATATAAATAGAAAATTTTAAAAGGATGCGATAACAATGAAATGATATTTGATCTTAGAGTAAGTAGACAGGCACTGAAATTTACTGAGGAGGGAGTGACATGATCAGACCTTGGCTTTGAGAAAATCACTTTGGCAGCTGTGTGGAGGCTGGAAGCGTCAGGAAGCCCAGTTATGAGGCCATAATCCATGTAAGAGGTCATAAGGACTTCAAATACTGTGGTGACTGTGAAGAGTGAGGAGGGGACCAATTCGAGAGATATAGAAATAGAACAAAAAGATCTGGCAGTTGATTGATCCTGGGGGGGGAGGGAAGTGAGGAGTTAAAAACATGACACTGAATTCACACTGAAGATGATAAACTGGGTGAATAAAGAATAGTGGTGACTTTGACTAAAATACGGAAGTTCAGGAAAGGAGGGGTGGTTTTTTATGAGCAAAACTAATGTAATGAGATCTGTAAGAGAAGCCACAAGCCCACTCATTCTGCATGACTCATTCTGTCTCAGGGAGGAGGTAGAACTCCTATCAGTTGCTCACTGCCCAGGAGCCTGAGCCCTCTAAAGGGTGCTTCTAGAGCCTTGAGGTGATTTGAGGGTCTAGGGGTTTCAATGCCAGAAGGGAAGGGACATTTTCCCTATGGCACCTAGGTAGCTGCTGCTTTATTCTCTTTAGTGTTTAGATCTTTCCCCTCTCCAGAAGTGCCCTCAGGGTTTGACTCTAATTGCAGAAGTGGGGAGGTTGGGAACTTTCACAGCTTGGGGAGGAAGGAAAGTAGAGGAATGTTGGAGAAGAATAGGGTGTGGTTGTTTTGGAGACAGACCCCAAGACTGGTTATTATGGAGCTTGGATGCCATCTATTTTCCCACCCTCCAATTGGTCTCAGGTCTCCTAGGGGCAAGTTATCATGTTGGAGAGCACTGGCCTTTAACCTTGGTACCACCATGGTTTGAGCCTGAGTTCCCCATATTCTATCTCTGAAAGGAAAAAGAAAACACAGCTGTTTTCCATCCCTATTCAAGCCAGTATGCCCTGTGGTTCTCCAAGGAAGGTCCTATTTTAGTGATGCCTCTAGCTCCTAGGCTACTAATACTGCTGAGTTGTTATATTCTGGATTCAGGGAGTAAGCAAGACTTAGGGTACCAATCCCTCTCACTTCTCAGCACTTGTCTCTTTTATTTATATCCTCAGGGTCCCTTTTTAACTAAGGGAGTTGCTTTCCTGACCCCCTTTATAATTTCAATATATAATTTATATTTTATGCATTTGGTAATTAATTTTTACTTATAGATTTGATAATTAAGGACAATTCCCCCACCAGTAGGGACCGGGTCATGGTATCAGGTTAACACCTTCCTAGAGTCTTCCTAGTTTAAAAAGTAAAATCCCTCAATAAATAAACAAGAAAATGGCCTATGGTTGTATTAATATAATTCAGTTCAATATTTTATAATGATCTTACCCAAGAAAACAATAGGGAAATTACTTAATATAGATTTGGCTGATTAAAAAATGTATTCTGTATGAGAATTGATCTCACTGGGATCAAAAATGTTATTGTGTGCAAAGGGGGAAGATTTATTCATCTACTTACAGAGTATTTTTCAATTACACCTAAAGGTAGTTGGAGAATCATTTGCTACCTTCTTTGTAACTCATATTTCAACTCTCAAAAGTTATCAGTGTTTAATCAGTTTTTCCATATTAATAATACTGATGTTGATTTACAGTGATTTTCAAAGTTCATAATATCTTAAAATGGTCAAAGAATATATTTTGAAATAATATTTTATGTTGCATTTGCTGATAATTTCCTATTCTCAGTTTTGTTTCAAATAAAACATAACACTCTTTTACTTACACACACACACACACACACACACACACACACACACACACACACACACATCAATTTGACCATGAGGATATTTCCCAATTTGTGAAAAGGAAGTACTAATGGAAAACCTCTTTTTGATTTTTCCTAAAATTTTAGTAATGTCAATGAAGAAAAAAAAATGTGTATTCTTGAAGCTTAATTTCATTTACCATTCTGCATCTTAGAGACAGCATAGGGTAGTAGCTAGAGAAATGACCGTGGAGTCAGGAACACCTGGGTTCAGGTTTTGCCATACTATGTGACCCCAGGTCTCCCTCAGTGCCCCAGAAGATTCCCTTAAGACTAACATTTGCCACCATGGTTGATGAGTAGGAGTCTCCTTGTTCAGGAGTTTCATATACAGAGAAAACAGAGACCCAGTCCCTAGATCACTATTTTCTCTGCAGTTCTAGGCTAAAATACAGTACCGTCATAGAGGTGCAGAACATAATGGGGTGGGGCTAGTAATTCACTGAATGGGGATAGCCAGAAATTGCTAAATTCCAAGTTAGTCTGTGAAATTTTATGAAGCAGTTTAACCTGCAAACGTCACTGAACTCAGACTTCCTTGTTTCTGATGCTCTTTCCAACAGTCTTGGATATTTGGCTCTTTTTTTGTTTACTAGAAGTTCTGTTTTTTTTTTTTCTGAGCTTCTGTGGCATTTTGGAAATATTAAATTCTTTATTCTCACCAAACCTTACATATTACTGAGTTAGGATGGTGGTGCTGGATGGCGCATGGCTGAAGGGAAGGGCTTTTCTTTTATATTCAGCCCCGATCCCTGTGTGCTTACACAGAACCCTAACAGCACAAAAAACTTACTTCAGTGTCCTGCTATGCTGGCCTTTGTCATTTCATTTTCATTGAGGGCAGAAGTAGAGGAAATGGCAGCCTGGAGGATTTGGATTAGCTTTAAGAAATCTCTTTTCGGTCAACTAGGTGGCACAATGAGGAGGGGCCTGAAGTCATTAAGATTCATCTTCCTGAGTTCAAATACGGCCTCAGACACTTACTATCAAGGGACCCTGGCAAAGTCATTTATTCCTGTTTCCTCAGCTTTTTTATCTGTAAAATGAGCTGGAGAAGAAAATGGCAAACCACTCCAGCATCTGTGCCAAGGAAGCCCCAAATGAGGTCATAAGGAATTGAACATGACTGAACAATCTCTTTCTAAAATGGATGCAAAGTGCCATATCATTTCTTCTTAAGCACATTTTTTAAAAATTTGTTTAAGTGTTTTATTTTAATTTTTCCCCAGTAACATGTAAAAACAATTTTTAGATTCCTTTTTAAAACTTTGAGTTCCAAATTCTCTCCTTCCTTCCCTTACCCCACTGAGAAGTCAAGCAGTTCAATATAGATTCTGCATGTATAATCATGCAAAACTCCTGCACATTCTGAAGCCATCCTGATGCTTTTTCCTAGACCAGCCCCAAAAGAGTGTGACTGTCTTTACTTTCTTGTGTCCGTCTGTGAAATGGTGCCTAAAAGTTTTCACATGTATTTCTCTCTTCCTTCAAGCACTAACTGGGATTAATTACTGATGGATGTTACCCACCTTCATCATTTTTTACCCCATTGCTCAATATAGAACTAATATTCATTAAATACTGATGTGTGTGATACTATGCTAAGTACTACTATACATGTTAATAGGAAAAGATTATCCTGGTTTATGTCCAATAAGACTTTTCAGTGTTAATCAGAAGTTAGTTACATGAGTTGACCTTCAGAAATATTTTATTCAATTATGTGAGGGAGAGAAGGTAGGTAGAAGGAATATGTGTATATACATATATTTCTGTGTGCATATATATATATATATATATATTTGGAGGGTGCTGTTCCAAAGACAGAATCCTACATTGTAATATAAGTTTAATTTCAGCTGATTTATGACTTTTCCTCTTCTAAGTTTTTCCTCCTCCTCCACCTCCTGAGTTCTACAGCTAGGTTCCTTATGTAAACTTTTGTTGACTTAATTTTCAATATAACCTTTCCACTAAGGCTTTCAGAGTGACTTACAAGTATACCGTAATATATTCTTTTACCGTATATATTTATACCATATATATTCTTTTTCTGGTCTGATTATCAGCATGATTCCTACAGTTTCACAGAGTAAGTACAATGAAATTGCAGAATGAAAGTAGAGGCATTTTTTTTGTCAAGATAGAGAGTGGGATTTTATTTATCTGTTCCAGAATGTATGGTCCCTGGTGAATAACACCAGGTGTAGTTGATAATAGAATGTACTAAAGCAGGTAGAATCCAGCATGTCAGTTTAGGAACTGATCAACTACAGCTTATGAAAGAGTCAGAAAGTCATCTTTCCATTATAATTGTAACTGTTCAAATCTGAATTATTGTATTTCTTTTTGCTTTATTTGATCATTAAATTTAAAAAAGCTGTAAATTTGGAGAGTAATAGGAAAGAAAAGAATAAATGTAGTAGGAAATAGATACAAGGAAGAGTCATATGAATTGGGACTGTTTGACCTTTTCTGTGCCTTACAAAAAAATATTTACTTAATAATTATCAGGGATTCATTGATAACGAGCTGGAAAAACTAGAACCTGAAGGACTGTACTTCACAGGACATAAATGTCAGACTTTAAAACTGGAAAGGACCTTTGGGATCATTCAGCCTGGTGGTGTCAAACTCAGACAGAAACAGGGTCCACTAAACCATATATAAAGATTCCAGCAGGCCACATATTGACTTAGAAAAATCACACATCAAAATTATTTATGTTATATTTTATTTTAATTTATTTTATTTATTTTGTTAAGTATTTCCCAATTACCATTTAAACATGTGGGGAGGTCACATGTTTGACCCCTCTGATCTAGTCCATCCATTTATTTTAAAGATGATCCTGAATTCTTAAGAAGTTGTGTCCTATTCACGTTTACAGACAATATGAAGTTGAGCTGATGGAAACCCCGATCCTTTGATTCTAAAACCCCTTCTCTTCCCACTACAACACAAAGGCTACAAAACATCCCTGACCAGTGGTCTCTAAGCATCTACCTGAAGATGGGGAGGTCTCTACTCTTCCTCAGGCCATACGTATTACTTCAATATAGATTCAATTATTAAAAAAATTTCTCTTTATATAGAGCCAAGATTCTGTTTCTGTCTACTGCTACTGTTTATGTGCTCTGGAGTTGAGTAAAACTAGTTTTATGTGTGACAGCGTTTCAAATATTTGGAGACATTTATGTTTCTCCTAAGTCTTCTGAAAGATAAAATCCTAGTTTCCTTAAATGAATTTTTAATGGGGGTTTTAAGATGCCCACCATCTTGGTTTGTCTTCCCTCATGTTCCAGCTTGTGAATGTTCTTCCTAAAATGTGACTCCCAGAACCGGATGAGCTCTAGTTAAGGCAGAGTAAAACAGGTTTATCATCTTCTACATGCTAGACACACTGCTTTCATTAATTCAACTTAAGGTCACATGCTCCCGTTTGGCTTTTTCTTCTTCCTCCCTCCCTTCCTTCCTTCCTTCCTTCCTTCCTTCCTTCCTTCCTTCCTTCCTTCCTTCCTTCCTTCCTTCCTTCCTTCCTTCCTTCCTTCCTTACATCTACTGTTTTCTCACCAAAGTTTCTATGTCTCTCATTCTATTCTTGGGAATATTTTGAACCATTTTATCCCTGTTCAGTCTTTTTGCTTCTTTTTTCTAACCTGTTGAGATCTTTTGCAGTGGATAGAGCACCAGTGCAGGAGTCAGGAGGACCTGAGTTCAAATCTTACCTCAGACATTTGACACTCAGTAGCTGTGTGACCTTGGGCAAGTCACGTACCCCCAATTGCCTCATCCTGGGTCATCTCCAGTGATCCTGATGAATATCTGGTCACTGGATTCAGATGGCTCTGGAGGAGAAGGGATGCTGGTGACCTGCACAGCCCTCCCTCACTCAAAACAAAGTCAAGTGCAAGTCATGTCATTATTTCTGTGATGACATGATCTTCTTCAGCAATGAAGGACGAGCACACACACATTGAGATCTTTTGGGAACTTAGGTTAATCCCATCCACAAATTTGATATACATGCCATTTATATTTTTATTTAAGATCTATCTATCTGTCTGTCTATCTAGCTATCATCATCATCATCTACTTATTTATCTAACAAGATAGTGTCAAAGACAACTCTCTGGGACACCCCGCTAGACACTACTTTTCAGCCCAATATTGATCCAACAGTGATTATCTTTTGGATCTGGTCAAGTCATTTAAGTTGTTACAAATTTGTTCATCTGAAGACTGAGGAGCTCTTTAATCATGTCTCTCACTTCTTTTCATTTTGTCAGTAAAGATATTGTGAAACACATTGTCAAATTCCTTATTGAAATCCAGGTATACTGGTATGTTGTATCTACTGCATAACCTTTTCTTCTTGTCTAGTTACCCACCCAGTCAAAAGAAGAAATGAATTTAGTTTAGCATAACTTCTTTCTTATGATTTTCTTCTGGCTCTTAATGATCAGTGCTCCCAGAAAATACCTTTACCAATGTGTTATAGAGTTTTGTCAGAAATTGAAGTCCATTTCACCCGCTTAGAGATGAAAGAACCCATCTCTTCTCCCTTCCCTACTTTTTTTAAAAAGCAGGACAATGTCTGCCTATTTTTAGTCCTGTGGGACCTCTCTTATTTCCCATGAGTTTTTCAGGACTTTCAATAGCAGCTCAACAATCACACCCTTAATTTCATTTACTCTTTTGTTTTATAAAAAAAAAAAATCATCTATTTAGTACTTATGTTATGCAGAGCACTATGCTCCTTTTTTTTAGTACTCTGAGACGTATTTATCCAGACTTGCTAATTTTCCTTAAGTCATCAAGGAAAATTAGGTTCTTCCTTACCATCTCCTCTTTTATTGATTTTTTGGTTCACTATGAACCTTTTTATTCCATATTTCTCAATTTAAATAGCAATATCCTTGTTAGAGAAGATAGAAAAAAGAAATTGAAACTATTTTTCTCTTTGCTAATCATGATCATGGCCTCACTCATCATAAATAGTTGTCCTTTTCCTCCTTTGATATTTTTTTTTTTTGCCCCCAGCATTGCTAAGGTCTAAGTTTGTTCTAAATTTTAGCATTCTGTTCATATTTATTCTTAGTTACCAGTCTTTCCTTTCATTATCTGTGTATGTCTTTTAGAAAGCTAAGTTGGTGGATGAGTTCTTTGTATGGCCAAATCTATTTCTTTAGCTCACTTCCCTTGCCACTCCACCCTTTTACCCCCACTTGCAATTGGAATCATTTGTGTTTGTGCTGTCAAGATTCCATTCCTGAGCACATGTTATCTGTGGTGAGTTGACCTCCTCCATAGAATTTTAGATCATGGAAACCCTACTTATCCTTTCTTGGGGGATTCTTTGTGTTACCTTCTCCTGAAATTTGAGTATATATCTGACAACTTCCTGCCCTATTCACTGGCAGATTTAAGGCATTTTGGTCACTTTTTGTGAAAGTTCCTGTTAAAAGCAGGTCTCAAAATAGTGATTCCCTTCATTACTTATTCTATACCTTTTGAAGAATAAAATTATCAAGTCAAATCAAAAATTTACTTTGATCAGAAAGTTTGTTCTGGAATATGTATAACTAATGGAAATTATCATTAATATCATGCCTTCAGCTTTGTGATCTGGATCTAGAACCCTTAATTTTTTTTAGCCTTCTATTTGTTATATTTCCATAGCATTATTGCTTCTACTTCTCCCTGAATTGATCCTCACCTAAATATTATCCATCAGGCTTTCCCTCAGATTCTTTTGAAGAGGGGAATGAAATAAACTGGAGAAACTGGTTGCAGCTAGAATGTAGAGGGTGTTAACTAGAATGTAGAGGGTGTTAAGTACAGCTTATAGGCAACTGAGGAGCCATTGAAGGTTTTTGATCAAGGCAATAACGTGATCAGATCAGTGCAATAGGTATATTACTTTAGTATGTATATGACTGATGAATTAGAGCTTGTTTCATGCTTCTCTTCTTTATGAGTTCTACCTTCCAGCCACAAGGTTAGTGACTTTCCTATATTTTGTTCCATCTTTTGCCTCCACGCATTCACAAAGTTCTTGCTTCATACCAATAATGTATTTCTTCTCTCCTCTCTTAAAGTGCCCTCTCCTCTGAGAAGAGTTCCCTGATCTTCCCAATTGTTAATACTCCTTCTCTCCTCAATTTTCCTAGTACTTTACTTTTGTATATATTTTGTCACCCCAATTGATTGTAAGCTCCTTGAGGATAGCCACCATTTTAGGGATCTCTTTCCTTTGTACCTAGTATAGTGCCTCATACGTAGTAAGTGGTTAATCATCATAATACTAGATATTTATGTTGTCAGTTCTAAGGTTTCATAAAGTGCCGTACATGTCTTTATTTGATCCTTACAATAACCCTCAAAAGTAAATGCTATGGATATGACTATCTCTATTTTACAGATGAGAAAACTGAGGTTGAAAGAAGTTACATGATTTGTTCAGTCATATAATTAATAATTATCTGAATCAGGATTTGAACTCAGGTCTTCCTGATTTCAAATTCAATACTCTATCTATTAAACACAAATGCTGTTGGATTGAGTGGGAAGATAATGAAGTCAAGGACCCCACTTAGGAGGCTAAGATGATGTTGCATGTGAAATGTGATGAGAGCTTTAATTGGGATGGTGGTGAAGTAAATGGAAGGGATACAAAGTAGAGCTGATGGAACTTGGCAAGTTATTGTGTTAGGGCTGAGGGTGGAGGGAAGTAAAGGGAAGAATTAAGTATAACTCCAAGGTTTCAAGCTTGGGTGATTGGGTTGTATAATCAAGGGATATAAAGTAGATGAGAGGAAGTATGAGTTTGGTGAGAAAGATGAGTTCAATTTTAGACATGTTGAGTTTGAGGCCCTGTTCTTGCACAGGTTTGGATATCCAGATGGAAGTAGGGCATGAAAGACTGGAACTTAGGAGACTAGATATATACATTTTGGAGTTATTTGCATGGAGGGGATTAATTGAAGCCATGGGAGTAGATGAGATGGCCAATAGGGAAAGTATACCAAGAGAAGAAAGGATTGAGGGTAGAAATTAGAAAGTGAGAGGAAAGAGATAGAGAGGACCAAAAGAGATTAGTGTAATAGAGTGAAGGCAGGAGAGATTATGGAGGATTCAAGAATGTGAAATACTACAGAAGTATAGAAGAGGAGAATGATTGAGAAACGGTTGTGGGATGCGGCAAGGAGGAGATTTCTGATACTTTAGACAGAATAGTTTTAATAATGGTACTGGTAAGGGATAGAAACCAAATTGAGGAGGATTGAAGGATGAGTGGGTGGTAAGCATAGACTACATTTCTAGAAATTTAGTAGGAGAGGAGATTGAGATGGTAGTATCTTAAGGACAGAGCAGGATTAAGGGAAAGCTCTTTTTTTTGGGAGGAGGGGAGTAAGCAACAAACATATTTGTAACGAGAAGGTAAAGAGGCAACACAGAGGGAAAGGTGATCGAAAAAGACAGGAAACCCACCCCCCAACAAAAACGACTGTTTTGAAGAGAGGAGGTGAAATCTGGGTAAAATGACAGGCCATTAAGCCCTTGAAGTGTGAAAGAATTCTGTTGATTCTTCTTATCACTTAAATGTTATTCCTTATCATAGAAATGCTGGCGTTGTTAACTTGGGTGTATTCATAAATCACTAACTAGATTGTTTTTGGAATTCATTTTTTAAAAAGTCAACTGTCCATTCAAATTTATCACCAGCCTACAATTTTCATCAGCTGATCAATCAATTGGTTTGTGTGACCCTTCCACACCCAAGATACATTAAAATAAAAAGAAAAACCCTGTGCATAATGACAGTCAGGGAGTCTAGGCCTACTTATGGCCCCTTTCAAATGGTGGGTCTTGCTTTGTCCCATTCATGGGCATAGCGTTTTGGAGGCATGTGCCAGGCTTTTCCCCTCATAACGGGGGTATGACTTGGATAATGTTTCAGAGGAAGTTACAGTAATTGTACTGTAGTTCTGGCTAAGCTTGGGAATGACCTATGCTAGGATTCTGAGGATCTCAGCTTTCCTCTTGGCTCATAACACAGGGAAATTGTAAATAGGGATCTCTATATAACATAATTTAGACTGAGCTTATTTTTGAAAGTCTAGTTTGAGGCACAGAGCCCTTGACCTTTGTCGCTGATTTAGCTGATTACCTTTTTCTCTTCTGCCACTGCTGCTGTATTTGAGTACTCTGGTTCCAGCGCTAACCCTGCCTCCTCCTATTTCTCTTCTTTCTTTTCAGTTAACCTACCTCAGAGATTGGCAGAAAAAAAAATAAAATAGATTGGTGTACTTTTTCCTTTTCTTCCTAGGGGTTTATTTATAAAGGAAAGAAAATGTAATTTAGAAATTATGTGAAGGAGGTTAAAGGCGAGTGTAAGTCAAAGAAAACTGCCCAGCACAGATTAGTTGGTGTTCGAGTCTTTAACCTACATGATCCTGGAATCATGTTCCCAAGGTAGAACATTCCTCCTCCCTCCTTGCCCTCACTGTGATTGACTGAACTGTATATTATGGTCAGTTTGCTTCTATAATCCCAGTCTCCCTTTCAGCCTATCAGGAAGCCATCTGTTTAACTTGCAATCTTATTTAATCATTATGTAAGTATCCATAATGCCCTAACCATTCAATTAAAAAAATGTTCTTTAAGTGTCATGGATACCATCTGTATGCAAGATGAAGGTAATGAGATCTTTTAAAAGATATTATAGCAGTTTTTCCTATTTCCCAGAAAAAGAATAATCCAGCTTGATACTTGGGTCACAAAAGACGTTCTTTTTTCAGACTAGCTCCTTCAAAATGAGGTCGTTCTGGTCAGGCCATATGGTGTTATCTATGTTGCTTTTATGGTAACATAGCCCATAGTGTGAAGAGCTACATAGCCTTTGTTAGCATTTCTATCAAAGATGGAGGGGCACTAATATGGAAAAACCAAGAAAGCTTAATACACCTTCCATGGCCAGGTACCTGAAAGAGAGATTTGCCCTTTTCATGTGAATATCCACCTTTATGTAGATTAGACCTTAAACATTTCATTAGCAGAATACTTGGAAATCCTATTCGAAATGTTTTCTTTACTAGATAAATCTGCTGTGACCTCTTTTCCATTCTCACAATTTCCACCTTGGGCAGTTTTCTCTTTCACTTGATATCATAAGGAAATACATGTTATAGAGATGATTTATTTAGTGTAAGTGAATGATGATGAGCTGAATAAGTATAGTGTTAGTTGTTAATTACTTACTTACTTATGCCCAGCCAAACTTTAAGTGAGCAAGTCAGGTCTTGTTTTCCAGTTACCAGGACAAAACCCCACAGATTCTGTTTCTCCATCTTACCATCATCACCCCCAATTATGCGCTGTTCAGTTAAAAAAATTTATTAAGTGCATACTGTATGCAAAGCATGTGCTAGATGCTGGTAACAAACAGAAAACAGTCCCAGCCCTCAAGGAGCTTATATTCTACTTGTATAGCCAAGATATACACAAGTAAGTAAGTACAATAGGATAGCTAGGTGGCACAGTGGATTCACCTTCCTGAGTTCAAATCCGACCTCAGACACTTACTAGCTGTGTAGGCATGTCCCTTAGCCCTATTTACCTCAGTTACCTCATCTGTAAAATGAACTGGAGAAGGAAACAGCAAACCACTGCAGTGTCTTTGCCAAGAGAACCCCTAAAGGGGTCATGACACAACTGAAGATGACTAAACAGCAACAACAAATAAGTACAGAATATAGACAAGCAATTTCAAGAGAATGAGAATGCTAATACCTGATTGGGGAGGAGGAGAGAGAAGGAATTTGGGAAAGGCATCATGCAGGAGTTAATGCCTGAGCTATGTTTTGAAGGAAGTTAGGGATTCTATAAGGTGGAGGTGAGGAGACAGTACGTGAAGGACAACTTGTGCAAAGATAGGGAGGCAGAAACTGGAATGTTTTGTACGAGGAGCAGCTAGATAACCAGTTGGATGGGAAGGGAGAGTGTGTGAAGGGGAGGATTATGGAATAACACTAGAAAGGGAAATGGGAGCCAGATTGTAGAGGGCTCTTAATACCAGCCCAAGGATTTTGTATTTTATTCTTATAGCAATAGGATTCATTGAGGATTTTTTTAGTAGGATGGGGTAACATGGTCAGATCTGGGTTTTAGGAATCTGAATTTGGCAGATAGATGGATTGAAGAGGAAAGAGATGCAGGGAGAACAATTAGGAGAGTTTTTCAGATAAGGGCCTGAACTAGGATTAAAGCTGTGTGAATGGGAAGAAGAGGATTGATGCAAGATATGACAGATGTAGAATTAACAAGATTTGGCAACTGTTTAGATACTGATGATCAAAAAAGAACCAAGGATGATACCAAGGTTTTGGATCTGGGTGAATGGAAAGATAATGGGGAGATTTGAAGAAGGGATAGATTTGGTCCTCAGTCTATGTGCCATATGTATGTAATCACATGTATATGAGTATGCATGTATATATATGTTTACATATGTCTGCATATATATGAATTTTATATGTTCCAAATAAAAAATGAGATTCAATATGCATTAAATACTTTTCAAAACTTACTGTGTTATATAAATATGAGCTGTTAGTATTGTTATTTTGTTCTCATCTTTTTTCATTGTGGTTCAGTTAGGAATGGTCCTAAGATGAATAATTTTCCCACTATTATCCTTTTATATTTCATGTTCTGTGGACTATTGTACAGATAGAAAAAAGTTACTTTTTTGTACTTGAATAAAAATATTAGAATCTAAACTAATTCTCTGCGGGCTCACTGGAAGCATCCCTGGTACAACTCCAGTAGCAGACAGGACAACAGAGATCCTTTTCCCACCTGATTTTTATTTCCTCTTCTAGATCTCTATATTTTGAAAGCTTTTCATTTAATATAGTTTAGCAATGAGTGACAACAACAACACTAGTTATAGGTCATTATCCTTTCCCTTACCATGTTTACTACAACATCTGACCTCTTACCTTCATTCTACTATTTTAAAAAATGATGGAAAGAAGTGTTTCATAACACACCAAGGAATATAGAGTCCTGCTTCGGTGAATTGTTTGAATAACTGGGTGTTGAGGCTCAAGGACACCCTGTGAATAAACTCAGTTGAAATTCACTCAGTTGAAATTCAAGCTTTGTCATCATTCCTGCCAGAAAGCTTTCAGAAGTGTCATGCCAAGTCATTGTTAATATTCTCCTGGGTGAGTGTTTGTTGGAGGTGAAGAGATGGGGTGAAAGGCAGTGATGGCAGGTCTGAAGGGGGAGAAAGTAATCTCTATGGTTTATTCTTCAGCTAAGCCATTGCAATTTGACAAAGAATTTCCTTACTAAACATTCTTTGCCAGTAAAGCACATGTTAAAGGGGAGGATCGGCACAGCAATGTGGACTATGTATTACCCCATCTTTTCCCTCACAACCTTGGCCTTCCAGAACATCCTGTCCAGGATTAGCCTTATGAGTAGGCTAAGTAGGGCAGCGCTGTGTCCAGAGTATCATTCCTGCTTTTTGTCAGGTCAAAGCTTCATCCTGTTGCATCAATAAAGGCTCTTCCTTCCTTAAGAATCTCTTTTTAATACTCAGATATGCATCTGAAGTAACTCTTATAGAACTGTGGAAAAGTTCAGCTAGAAGTGATCTTAGATATCCTCTTTTTTAAACATGAGGAAACTGAGATACAAAGATGTTGACTCACTTGCTCAAGATCAGATCCCACAGCCAGTAGGTGTTAGAAATTGGGATATAAATCCAGGTTTTTTTCATCCCAGGGTCAACGTTCTTTCCATTATTAAATTATATTGCCTTTTATCAGTAAGCATCTTAGTTAATGGTTAACATCTTAGTAGAGATGAGTTGGCAACCAGTTTAAAGTAAAAAAAAGTATGACTGCAGAATGGTTAGCTGGGATGGGTGGGTGAGGGAGTCAAAAGAAAGAAAATTCTATTAGCCATAAATGTTACCTGGTTGATTTTTTTCCCCCTAGGTCTGGCGCTGGTCATAACACCCAAAACCTCCTTGTGTGTTTCTGCTTAACTAATTATTGAGGAATTCCATTAGGGTTGTTCTCACCCCTAGGTGGAGTAGGTAATATAGTCTATATGTTTTGAATCAGGCAGACCCTCCTACCCCTAAATATTTTCATCTTAGCATACTTACTAAAATTCTGCCAATTAAGATTTATTTTTTTTTGGTTTAGTAAGATATGTCTTTTAAAACGCAGATAGATATTCCTAGGACAGTTAACTCATTCTCTTTGACTCTTTGTGCCTTATAAATTAGTTTAATCAAATAGTTTTCCTCCATTATTGAGTTGCAGTCAGCATAGTGTAGGAATGGGAGTTTGATTGGGAAGTTGGCAGAAGACCAGCTAATTTGGGGCAGGTAGTTTTGGAGCATGAAACACTATTTACCCTGAGAGAGAAGCTTGGGATGCTGCATTAGGGAACTCTAAGCAGCATGAGGTTGCTATGACTCTGATGATTGGAGGCCAGGGATGCCAGGAGGTGGAAGAAAGAAATCCAAAAGGAATGGTGCTCAAATGACCTCTCTGCTTTTTTGCCAGATGCTAGATCTTATGTAGTACAATGCAGCCCCTGTAGCAAGTAGTAGGGAGCAAAGGGGAACACTACAGAGATTCTCATAAAGGGATGGGCAGAACACTGGAGTTAATACCTGAACTATGTTTTGAAGGCAATTTGGGCTTTAGTTCCTACTAAGCCACTAATGTGTTATGTGGTAGTACAGTCATTTCATTTCTCTGGGCCCATTTCCAACACTGTAAAATGAGGGCTTTAAATTTGATCACCCCTAAGGTCCCGAATAGCCCTAAAATTACAGGAGTCTTTGTTCTATTATGTTCTGTAATTTTTGTGAAAGACCCTTTGCTTTTTGGGGTTTCTTTTTCCCATCTGCAAAAATGGGAAGAGTAGCCTCTTTCCTTCTTAACTGCTGTCAGTATATGTAAATCTACATCTCGATTTAATTTCTACCTATATATATGTAAAATCTTATTATAATTATTATGAATAATTACATAGAATATTTACTTCATTGAAAATTACTATGTGCTGCATATGTATAAGGCACTGTGGTTTCATTTATTGAATACTACACCAATTGATTGTAAATTATTTTCCTTCCATGCCACTTACATTTCCTTCAGTCAGTAAAAGAGAAGACTTAATTAAATTCATTTCAACGAGCATTTATTACCTTTTTACTGTATTGTATGCTCTGTGCTAGGCACCATGGCAGTGGATGGTAGCAGTGAGAATGGAGAAAAAGAAGAGATGTTTCTAAGTTGTTCAGTTGTTTCAGTTGGGTCTGACTCTTCATGACCCCATTTGATTTTTTTTTTTTTTGGCAAAGATACTAGAGTGGTTTGCTGTTTCCTTCTGTAGTTCATTTTATGGCTGAGGAAAGTGAGGCAAACAGGGTTAAGTGACTTGCCCAGGGTCACACAACTAGTAAGTGTCTGAGGCCAGATTTGAACTCAAGAAGATATCTTCCTGATTCCAAACCAAATGTGCTACCCAACTGCTTCCAATGATAGTTCAAATGGATTATCTAAAGGAGTTGGTGACAGATTGCATATAAAAGAAAAAGTCAGATTATTCCAAAACTTTAAACTAATGTCAGAGAAAATAGTATCATTGGCAGAAATGAGAAAATGGCCAGGGTGATTGTCTTAGAAAGAGAAAGTGTACTTTTTGAGTTGAGGTGATAGGAACTCACAATGGAAAGACCCTGAAGATAGTTTGAGATCTGAACTGGAGGCAAAGGAGAGGTCAGAAATGGGTACAGTTGTAGGAATCGCTGGCTTTGAGTAGAGTATTGAAACTATGCCAGAATGATGAGAGGGAAATAGTGTAGAGGGAGGACAGTGAGTCATCTAAGGAAGAAAAACCCTTAATTTAGCTATCAAGGAAGAAGAAAAGTCAGAGAAGGAATAATCAGAGTTAAGATAAAGCAGGATCATCAAAGCTCAGGTGAGATAGAATTTTAATAAGGAAATGTAGACGGAAGTGTCAGAAGATGCTGTGATGTACAGGAACAAAAAGGACCGAGGAAAAGGTATTTGGATTTCTTGTACAGAATTAAAAGGCAACCTTGGAGAGAGTGACTTTGATGGTGATGAGAATGTCTACAAGATTGTAAAAGGCTTGGTAAGGAACTAAGGCAAAGGAGAAATGGAAGAAGTAGATGTTCATTGCTGTTAGTTGTGTTTGACTCTTCATGACCCCATGGACAATAGCACGCAGATACTAACCTTTGAATTTTCTTGACAAAGATATTGGGGTGCTCTGCCATTTCTTTCTCTAGTGGATTGAGGTAAATAGGGTTAAGTGATTTGCCCAGGAGCACATAGATAGTAACTGTTTGAGGCTGGATTTGAATTCAGGTCTTCCTGTTTTCAGACCTGGTGCTCTATCCACTGAACCATCTAGCTGCCCCAAGAAGTAAATGTAACCACTCCTTTTGTAGATCACTCCAATTTTGGGTGAAAAGGAAGAAGAAATGCAGTAGTAGCTAAAGGGAACAAGAAAACTAAAAAAACTTTATTTTTTTAAGCTAGGAGAGACCTATATGCATTTGCGAGCAGAAGGGAAGAAGCCTGTGGGAAAGGGGAAATTGAAATATGTGGAGAAGGGAGTGGACAGAAGTGTGGGTTGTAAGACAGAAGTGTGGGTTTAGGGAGAAGGTTAGATTTAAAGGCATAAAAGCTTAGCTTTAGTGAGTGTGAGTCTAGAAAGCAGAATGAGAGATTAAGTATGTAGAAACATATTTTGATTAGAAGATATTGGAAAGAAGGAGTAAAGTTATATAGCCTTGACCTATTCTGTGACGTTGAAAATTCCAGGGCATAGAATTTGCCTTCTAGAGGATTGCCTGGACCTAGATTGGTCATGGAAAGTAGTGAGAGGTTTGGGGAGAGGAGAAGTTTTTGAGATAGAGGCAAAACCAGAGTATCCATTTTTGTTGAGTGACCCTTGGAGGTCTATCCCTGGATAATCTTAGTGGAGTTTGTGCTATAGAGAGAGAGGTCAGTCTAACATACTCCAGGATGCCATTTCTCAAAAGTTGGTTTGCAGCAAATTATTTCTGATTTGAAAGGTTTTTTAAGTCTTTATGCTTCAGATACTATAAATCTACAAACTGACTCCTCCCTTTGTCCTCTCCTTTCTACCCCAGCCTTCTCTGGCTTTGGGTTTATCACTCTAGATTTGGAGGTTGTCTTGTGGAAGATGGAGAGGTGAGAGGTATGGGATTCATTTATTTAGATGTTTCTTACTTGCCCACTGTGAGCAAAGCACAATGTTAAGGATTGGGAAAGATAGACCACTAGGTAACACAATAGATAGAGTGTTGGGCTCAGAGTCAGGAAGACTTGAATTAAAATCCAACTTCAGACACTTAGTACGTATATAACCTTGGGCTTAACTTCTGTTTGCCTCAGTTTTCTCAACTGTAAAATGGGAATAATAATAGACCTGGCTCCCAGGATTGTTGTGAAGATCAAAAATGACACTGGTGACAAAGCTCTTAGCACGGTGCCTGGCACATACTAGTGCTATGTAAATGCTAGCTTTTATTAGACAGAAAGTTTAAGAAAAGATATTTTCTTGCTGTCTTCATGGAACTTACCATCCATTAGAAGGATAAGACACAAACAAAAATAAATGTGAGATGAGATATTTTATTGGCCCAAAGTGTAGTTTTGGTTGAGAAACACTGTTCTAGAGAATGTATATACACACACATATGTATGTATATATATGTGTGTATATATATATGTATATACACACACACATACATAAATATACGTACATACACACATACTCACACACTAGTGAGAGCAGGTATTATACTCTGGTTTAGCTCTTCATCCAGTCCCATCCAAACGTAAGACAGAAATAGAAAATCAACAACAGGACAGAGGAAGTGACCTCTTTCTTTCTAGGTTCATGTAGTTTTTTGAAAAGAGGAATGAAAAGCCTCACATCACTTCAAAAATGACTAGGCTTTCCATTATGCATTGTAGGAGATGTAAAGATATGCATACCCTAGTACAATTTATAACTGAAAGCTGAGTTAACATTTCTCTTTTCTGGCTGTAGTAGTTTTAATGTTTGTCATGGTGGTTAGGAGTGGTTTAGGCAAGTGTCAAACACCAGTCTTGTGACGTTTGATGCCGGCCAATTTTGCTCTGTCACCCTTCGTCATGAACTGAAAAAGGCTGTTTGGCAATGGACTAAAGGGGGAAGAAGACAAGTGGAGACAGCAGATAGACTGGTCTTTGGGGGAACAATCTCCAAATGCAGATTTTCAGAGAAAAGAACCCTATTTAACAATACGGAGAAGCAGAAGGATAATGTAGTTCATGGAGTTCTGGACTTGGAGTCGACATCATCTGTGTTCAAATCCAGGCTCTTGTGTTTACTAGTGTGTTATTAGTGGCCAGCCACCTCATCTTCTAAGCCTCAGTTTCTTCCTCTGTAAATTGGGGGCAATAACATCTATAACCTACTTCATAGGGATATTATGAGGATTAAATGAGATAATGTATGTAAAGTGCTTTGCAAACTTTAAAGATGCTATGTAAGTATCAGTTATTGAAGAGATGGATTTTCTGTATCTTAATGTCTCTGTAGCTCTCTCTCTGTCTCTGTCTCTGTCTCTCTCTTCCTCCCTCCCTCCCTCTCAGGGTGTAATGCTATTGAGATTAAAGATCTTCCCCAATCATTAATGGGTCTGCCCATTATAGGAAGCTTGGAAGCCCACAACTTTGTTAATTTTCTAATGAGGCGCTGTTTCTCAAGGATTGGGATGCCTTCTGCCTCTGAAAAATGTATAAGTACTCTGAGGTGAGGTTTTATTTTGGGGCTTAGTTTTTGGAAGAAGGTTTGTGTGCCAGATGAGACTCTTGGAAGATGTTAAGCAGCCTCTTGCCTTTGAAAACCCAAATGTTGATGCTTCTCTGACACCTATGTGTCTTTTTAATGGTCAGACAGTTGCATCTGTCTGTTGATCTATGGTGTATGTATTGCTTATGGTCAGGTAGCTGAACACCCTGTCTGTTGGTTGAGCTTTGTTTCTCTGAAGTTTAGGATGCTGACTTTTTCACCTGAACTAAGTGAATGATATATGTGCTTGATTAAAATGATTGTTGACCTCTCAAAGGTTGCTTTCCTTTTAGAAAAGCAGATCAAAGAACTTGTGATAGCAGGCCCTCCAGTGTATGTCGAGGTGCTTGCTTTTACAGAGAGCTCACTCTTCCAACTCACGCTGTCAGGATAGGTTCCCAGAGGAGCAATGATTATTCCAAGGGGCTTTGTTCCCCATATTGTTGCTCCCAAGCCCCCGCTGGTGTGCTTCTTGTGAATAATTATCCAATGACATCAACTAGCATTTCACAGAGGGCATTTACTAAAGAAGTATAATAAGAACAAAAACTAATCACAAACCAGGGAGGCATTCTTTGCTCACACACATGCTCTCAGGAATTCATGGGCTTAAACTTAGTACATGGGTAGTGTGTCAGATATACAGAGACCCCCATATACAAAGGCGTACCTTACAAACTCCTAGTTACTGGAAGTCCTTTCCTCCCAAGGTAGAGTCCTCATGTGGTTTCCCTTCTGTGTATTTCTCTTCTGGGCTCTGAGAATTGATACCTTTCTCTACCATCAACAGCTTGTATTTCTTTCTGTCATGAGGTACCACAGTCCCTGAAGCTGCTGCTGAACTTGAGTCTTGTCTTTGCTTGTCCACAATTAACGATGTCTTTCCACATGCACAATTCAGTGCTTCCTCTTGATGACTACTGTGGTAGTACTACTGCACTCTGTGCCCTCCGCTCCTGATTGTGGTTGCTGGTAGAAGTAGGGAAGAAGATGGAAAGAGAAACTCTATTCTCGTTTTCACTGCTTCCCATCCTCTCTCCAAGCAGTTCTTATTTGGGGGTCTAGCTGAAGCCATTCTGCTACTGGACTGGTTGATTCTAACTCGTCTTACTCATTTATGCATGGGCCCTGAGTGTGTCTGGTTCTTTTGGGCCATATTACAATTACAATACAAAGATATTTCCTGTGTAGCATCATTTGTCTTTATATAATGAATAAAGCACTATATTTTTCTCAAAGTGGATTAAGGAATTGGTTGCATGTAGTTTACACTTTTCAAATGATCTGTTTGTGTCTTCTGTGATTGTATTAGTTGGGTTGGAAACCTTCACCCTTATACCCTCTTATGTTTCTTTAGCTCAAGAGATATTGGTTGAATGAATGAATTAATATTTTCTTGTATTGGTATCCTTCCATGAACACTCACTAGCTGTGTGACTTTGGGCAAGTCCCTTAACCCCAATTGCCTCATCCTGGGTCATCTCCAGTCGTCCTGATGAATATCTGGTCACTGGATTCAGATGGCTCTGGAGGAAAAGTGAGGCTGGTGACCTGCACAGCCCTCCCTCATTCAAAAAACAAAGTCAAGTACAAGTCATGTTATTATTTCTCTGATGGCATGGTCTTCTTTGGCAATGGATGAACACACATCAACCAGTGAGTGATATTTCCAATAAAGTTAACGTTGGTCTTGGTGTTTAAAAATATCCATATAGTTTTTTAAAAGCCAAGATTTAGAATCCAAGAGTGGGAAGCAAGTAAAAATGGTCCTTTGTAAACTAGCAGGTCAACTTTCAGTGGGCCAGCTCCAAGGCAGGATTGTGTATTTTTCAGGTGTGAAAGCAGAAATTTGACTATTTGTTCCCTTCTGATAAAAAACTCAAGCACAAAATTATTTATTCTAGGAAAAAACAAAGTCTGCTAAAAATAAAACATTTCCTAGACCTCTCCTACTTTTTATAAACTCCATAAACCTTTTTTAAAAAAATTGCTAACTGAAGATAACTCCCACTCAAGGGAACTGTTAAAGATATCACTATTGAACCCATTTTCCTGGATTTTTTAGAACAGGCATGTTAGAACTGAAGTGCCCTGTAGAACTGGCTAAAACTGTTGCCTGTGGCTCTCTCTGTCAGTGTTTATTTATCCATTCATTTATTTAGTCATTCACTTGGTCAATCAGAAAACATTTGTGGAGTTCTTGCTTGGTCACTGGACTCAGCTAGGTGCTAATAGGTTGTTGTTTGTCCATCTTTCAGACCTCCCTTTACTTAAATCCAAGTCACTTGCAGTGATGGCATCACCTCCCTGAAGTCACCGTCCTCTTTGAGAACAAAGAACAAACAGCAACAAAGAAGACTTCAGGAAGGTAGTGCCATGACTTGCAAGTGACTTGGATTTGAGTGAGGGAGAACTGGCAAAGTCACCAGCCTCACTTTCTCCTCCTGAGTTATCTGGGTCCAATGGCAAGATATAGATCAGGATGACTGGAGATGGTCCCATGCAGTGGAAGACTTTGGCCTTTTTAAATTAAGTTAAGGTCTTTCTTAGATCTCATTTTGACCCAGGCAATACCCATTCAGTGATTGAGGCTAGGTAGTGAAAACAACCACCACTACAAAACTACAGTCTGGGAGGGGAAGACCCTCAGGGTTTCTTGCCCCAACTGAAACAATTGCTTTTTATATTCACTCTGAGCCATTGTTGGCCCATCTGTGGGAGCCGCAGTGATTTGGATTTAAGGTGTGATCCTTAAAAAGGAAATCTAGCCTATAAACTCCAAAATATTTTGTAAGGTTTCAGCAATCCTTTGGGCAGAGCACCCCTAGGTAAGGGTATGATACCCAAGTGGACAGAGGAAGAGGAAGGAGGAGAGGAACGGAAAGGAAAAGAGAAGAGAGGAGGAAGGATGTTCATTGTGCATTGCCCGAAAGGTCCCCAGAGCGGTAGCTGGTGCTACTCACAGATTACTATTTGTCCTTCATCCTCAGAGAAGACTATGACAGCCATGTATGATACTAGAGAAGAGAATCTGCCCTTTTGTACTTTACTGGTTAATTGAAGAGAGGGGACACATCCACAGAAAGTAGAGTGAAAACAACTTCAAGATAAGATAGCATTTCTTTTTCTGACAATGTCCAATTTCATTAAATATTTTTACGTATATACATTACTACTAGCATATCGTAACTTAGAAAACCTGAGAATGGGCAAAGACTCATGTGGAATGTCCTTTGATTATTGAAGCTTTTTATGAATATTTTATATTGTTCAGATAGATCACTTTCTTAGATCCTTGAAATGGAACTCAGTTATCATCATCATCATTATTTTTTTCTTTACTTAGCCAAACTTATTGTAAGTCAAATCAACAAGCATTTGTTAAGCGCCTACCATTTTTCAGGCACTATAGTATATATTTGAAATATAAAGAAAGGGGAGAAAAGAGTCCCTACTTTTAAGCAGCTAATTGTCTAATAGGAGAGATAACATACAGAGACTATGTTCAAACAAGATATATACAGGGTAATTAAATGGGGATAATCTCAGAGGGAAGGGACAAAGATTAAGGAACATTGTGAAAGGCTTCTTGAAGGTTACATAAGCTGAAACTTGCAGGAAGCCAGGAGACTGATAGGTGGAAGCAGAGAGTTCCAGGCTTGGGGAACAGCCAGTGGAAATGCCGAGTCAAGGGTACAGGGACTGAAGAAAAGGTGCATTTATTAAGCACCTATTATATACCAGGTATTGTGCTAAATGCTTTACAAATACTATCTTCACAGCAACCCTAAGAGGCATGTGCTATTATTATTTCCATTTTACAGGGGAGGAAACTGAGACAGAGGTTAAATGACTTGCCTAGAGTCACATAATAAGTGTCTGAGACTGCATTTGAACTCAGATCTTCCTCATTTTAGGCTCTGCCACTTGTTTTCAATCCCAGAGTATGTGAATTGAAGTAAGGTGTAAGAAAATTGGAAAGGTAGGAAGGAACCAAGTTATGCTGGACTTTATAAGTGAAATAGAGGATTTTATCTTTGATCCTGGAGATGATAGGGAGTCACTAGGGTTTATTATTGCAGTAAGGGGTTCTTTAAAAAGAAATCTGAACTTAACAAACAAGCACCAAACAAACAAAACCAGGGCATTTTCACATAGTATGCCAGAAAAGGAGGATTGTACAGTTGTCTCTTCCATGTCCCAGGGGTTAGGGGTGTGGTGCCCTGATGATCTGTAAAATTCACATAATCTCCTTTTGTATCAGAGAAGAAGTCTGAATTATTATGGTATTAAAAGAGAGACTATGCTGATTGCTTTTCTTTAAAAATATATAATAAATTCAACGTATAAGTGCCTGTTCTTTTGTGATTATTTCTGGCCATTCTTTCTTCTCTTCTGTGCATTTTAAAAGAATGCTTCAGTGACCTTCCCTTTCCTAACATTCTTTTCCTTCTTCTTCCTCTCTGTAAATTTAAAAAGAGAGAGAGAGAGAGAAACCAAAACAAACCCCTTGTAACAGGTATGCATAGTCGACCAAAGCAAATCAAAGCACTCAGTTTCAAAAGGTGAGGAGGAACTTTCTGGACTCTAGTTAATGTTCCTAAAATGCTAACATAGATGGAGTAGTTTGAAGTTTGCAGAGTGCTTTTTATTCGTTATATCATTTCTTCCTCACAACCTGCTTATTGAAGCAGGTTCATGGGCACAAAGGTAGTAAGTGCGGGCACAGAGGTAGTAAGTTTGGGAATTTGTTTGGTAACAGAAACCAAATCTTCCTGACTCCAAATGTATCATACCACACTGTTCTACATTTATTGATTGATGGAACGTAGATGATTTGTTGGTTGAACTAATTCACCTGTTATGGGCGTGGGTTCCTCACTTCTTGAACTGAGTTCTCTCTCATGATGCCAGACTTCTTGGTAGGATCTTTTCATGGATTAGAAATAGTAGTTAATTCTTGGCAGTTGCTTGGTGTCATAAGTTCTTTCCTATTATAGCTCACTGGGTACAGGTCCCATGTAAAGGGACCTTTTAAAAGTACCAATTTCCTCAAGCAGCCCAGATGCCAGCAACTCTGTGATCTTCATTTCTCTTAGAAGATGCCAGCATCATAGACTGGAATCTGGGCTACTGGCTTACTTGTCCTTCCTCTTCCTCAGAAAATGTGGTACCTATATAGTGCACACCTAGTTAGTGATGAGCTGATAACTATAGAGTTGGGCTCCTCTTTTCTTCCTGGAAGTTATCTATATAAACTCATATGTCTCAGCCTTCCCAGTTATCATAGAGTGAAAAGAAAATGGTCTAGCTGACATCAGAAGCTGTGACCTTCCTGCTCAGTGTCTGGGAAAGAGGCTCAGTGCCATGTGCTTTAGGGTGTGTATTTTACAGCTCCACACTGTGGAGAGCAAAATAGAATTGGGGAGGACATCAGCAGAATTGTCCCAAATTTCATGTTCTCCAATCTAATCCTTTTCCTCTCCTTCCTATGTGTCCCTCTAGAGGGACTTGCTGGGGCAAAGCATTGGTATTGGGGCCACCCGGGGAGCCTGAAGTGCCTGGTATGTGGGATGGGACAGGGTGGGAAGAACAGCTTCTTTCCCCAGATTCTCTTGGAATGCAACTTCACGTTGTCTGTGCCAGAAAGTGTTTTGGTAGAACTGCTCCCTGTCCCATGAGTGGGGAGTGGCAGCAGAACTGGGCTTCTTGTTTTCTCTTCAAATCCTTGTTTTTGAAAACTGGTGGGAAAAGTCATATAGGTCTTCTGCACCATTGTGTTAATTTATCTTATTTATAAATGACTGATTTTTCCTGCCATATTATTTATTGCTAAAGCTAAGAAGCAAAATTTTGATGTTCAGATCCAGGGTCTGTCTCAAGATTAGTCCACCTATGCCAGTGGTGTTGTTGAGTAGTAGTTATTGTTGAAACTCCATTACTTCTTACCTGTGGATGACTGTGAAGAAATATTTGTCATACTTTGGGACAGGTATTGTTTGCATTAAGGTACATGTGGTACATAAGATTCTTGTGATTCTTCTTAAACTGGAGAGGTGCCCATAGTTGGCAGGTTATTCTAGTTGGTAGGCCAGGAACATCCCCATGAAGGGGAAATTTTATGGATTCTGCTCCCATGCACACAGTGGAATCTACTAGTCTCTATTTGGGGGAGAGGAGATATTTCTGTAACAATAAATTTATTTATTTATCCATCCATCCATCCATTCATTTATTAATTCATTGTTTTACTCTTCTTTCCTTTTTTTCCTACTTCCTCCCCCTGCCCTTTTCCATAAAGAGTACCAAGTTTCCCAGTGTCATCCAGAGATATCCATCAGTATTGATCAGTGCTGCTGGTGCTCCTTAAGGTTAGTGAAGGCTTAACTGAACTCTAGCCTGTCTGCTTTGCTGATGAAAAATGAAAATAATATTAAAAAAACTTTAAACTTCTTCTACACATTCCTAAGTTGGAGTAGCCAAAAGTTCAAATGTTTTGACCACACTCTAGTTATTTTCGAAAGATAAGTTATCCCTACTGAATAAATTTGGTCTTGCTATCATTCTTGAATGCTATTGCCATCTATCCAGTTGTATCTTTATTTTCTAGGTTATTGAAGAGATTGAAACCATAGATTTACATTATAGATGTGTACTATCCACTTGCCCCCTTCATCTTTTTTTTTTTTTAAGTAGGATAAGGATTGCTGGTGGGGGATGGAAAAGGCATAGATACTACCAGTACTCTTATAGTCAAGAGATCCATAAATCTTCATATGTGTTATGTTTTGAACTCTGATCTGTCTGTGACTAGAACCATAGGCTATTAAAGTTGGAAAGAAGTTATTAGAACATCTAGTCCAACCCTCTCCTTTTACCAGTGAAGACACTGAGGTACAAGTGGGGAAAGGGACAGTTAGAACCTTCCTAGAATAGCTGAACTCTGGCTTCCAGCTTTCTTCTTATGCATCTGTGATGCTGGCTCATTGCTTTAGTTTCTGTGGTGGTGGAAAATGGTTGTCACTCTTTTGGGGATTTCTATGAAAATTTTGTATTGTATTGGAATGACTATGTTGAATGTAAGCCTGTATTCCATATTTGGAGCATAGGCTTACAGACGTATATGCTCAGACTATTTGCAAACTGTAGACCTGATAGTGAGAAATGACTGAATTTATTATCTTTTTAGTCAGTTGTTAGACAGTTTAGATTGTTATTTTAGGAAGAAAAGTTGAGAACTCTAAGTAATTTGTCCTATTTTGTTTGAGAGATGTAAGGACATTTGGTTATATATATATGTGTGTGTGTGTGTGTGTGTGTGTGTGTGTGTGTGTGTGTGTGTGTGTGTGTGTGTGTGTATAAGTATTGGTACTTTACTGTAGCTTATATCAAAGTCTATTTTTATCTTCACTATTTCATTATATTCTCTCTCTTATTTTCCATCAGTGATGGAATAGCTGCTGGTCCAAATTATTCATATTTTCCTTAAGACTCAAATTTGGCCTTTTTTCTTTATGAGTTATTTTACAGAAGAAAGTAGGAACAGAGAGTGTGATCTCTCTTTCTCCTCTGGACCTCAGAATCTTTGTGTCTACATTTATCCTCTCCTTCTTTCTTCTTTTCTTAGAGACCTTCTGTTTTTGCCTATTCCTTGTGACCTTGAGTCTATCCCCTCCCTCCTCCTTAGGGACTTTGCTTTATCTATTACATCTTCATTCTCTCCCTCTCCTCTGCCTTCTTACTATAAGTATGCTCATGTTTTCTTTGTGAGTGATTGGGATGAGATCAGCTTCACCCATACCTTGGTTTGAGGGAGAGCATATGTAGGTGGAATCAGGGGCTGGAGAGCAGCTCTGGTGCACGGACATTAAGACTAACTAACCTTCAGTGCTCTTCATAACTCAGAGAATATGAGAATAAAGAACAGGGTAAGTCTCAGAAGATTAGAGCAATAGTTTGGCTGCAGTGGTCCAGTAATTCTTTGTGTTGTTATGTGTGGTGTCTGGCTGCTGACTCCCTGAGAAATACTCTCCAATTGGGAGTCATTACTGTGGCATGTGTGTGTTCACCAAGAGTCATGTGTGTGTGTCTGCAGTTGGGTCCTAGATGGCTTCAGGTCTAGAACACAGAATATTAAAAAAAAAAAAAAGAACAATAATGATGTGTCACAAGTTCAGCCTAACCTGCTTTTCTTACCTTTCTTACTCTTTTATCAGTTGAATTCAATTTCTGGTCCATGGAGACAGAAAGCTTGGCAGTAGGCACTTATAGATATTATTTATTCTAAAATGATCCTCGTTCATCTCTACCCTCTAAGCTCCCATCTCATCCTCTTCCTCCTCTTACTTCCAGACTTCTTGAATGTAGGAAAGAAATCTTTGCTTTTTTTTTTTTACCTCTTGAAATATGCTCTTACTGCACCATAGAAACTGATCTCTCAGAGGTCCCTAGTAATCCATTTTCCAAAGCCAGTGGATTTTTCTTAGTCTTTATTGTGCATCTGACATTGCTGTCCATGTTCCCTTTACTGATAACACTCTTTTTTCCTAGACTTTGTGACATGTGAATACTTTTTTTGTCTCCTTTACTGTCTTTCCTTTATTTTCTGCCTACTAAATGAAAAACTGCCCATTAGTCATTTTTTCTCCTCTCTCTGTCTCTGACCTCTCTCTCTGCCTTCCCCTTCCAACCCTTGTCCTCCCCCTTTTCCTCTCTGTTTCTACGTGTCTCCCTCCCTCCCTCTCTCCCTCCCTCCCTCTCTCTTTGCTCTATCTCTGTCTCTCTTCTCTCTCCTTTTCTTTCTTTCTTTTTCCTTCTCCCTTCTCCCCTTCTGCTCTTCCTTAGTCTCTTTTTTTTCCTTCTTTTCTCTCTCCTCCTTCTCTTTCTCTCTTCTGTTCAATGAAAGTGGCTGTATAGAAAAAAAAAAGACCTATACTTCTAATGCTCAATCCTTACCCAATGACCTATGAATTCTACTGCAAATGGAACTGATCCAGAGCTTATATTGGCATTTGATCAATTAATAAGCAAATATTTATTAAGCACTGGGGATACCAATGCAAGAAATGAAACAATCCCTACTCTCAGAAAAGAAAGTTAAGATAGTTATAGAAGGGGGTACTACCAATGGGGGGAAAATAAGTAAAAGCTCTTTAGAAGGGTGTGCTTGGGCTGTGTCTTGAAGGAAGAGAGGGATTCTATAAGGCAAAGGTGAGAAGAGAGTTCATTCTAGTCATAGGAGACAGCTATGGTGGTATGGAGATGGGAAGTGGTTTGCTATGTGGGAAAAAAGAGAAAAAACCTGTTTGTCTGGATTTCTGAATGTGGGAGGGGAAGAAATGTACAAGGTTAGAAAAAAGAAAGATAATTTTCACTATATGTTAAGCCAGATGATATAAAAGACATCGTAGCTATATAAAAGGATGACTCACAAGTTCCCCTTAGGGAAGTGAATAAAGGAGGTGGAGAAGTTGGTTTCATCATCATGTACCTCAGGAGTCAGATTGGAATTATCAAGGAGCAGAGCCACAACTCACCTCAAGCTGATTAGACACTGTACAAAAACCATTGAGGAACACTGATGTACAGAAGGGATACACGAAGATATATGTTTAGTTCATCTTCGTAATTCAGGGAAAAGGGCTAAGTCCAACCTAACCAAGGGCATTGTTGTGATAATTTTACCTTACAAAGCTCATGATGAGTGTAAGTAAACAGATTACCAGGAGTGTACTTGCAGTTTGTGCACTAGTATTTGTTGCAGAGGAGGATAGGTTTCTGTAAAGGGCTTGCTGGGATATAGAAGACTAAGTTAACATTTACGTTGATATTTCATCACTTCAATGGGAAGGATAGTGAACTCTGTGTTGGAAAATATAGTTAAGGATTAAAGAATGAAGGAAGCCCAGGGTTTACAAACAAAAAAACATCATGTCTGTAGATAGTGAATATTTTCATCAAGTACAAAGTTAGGTGGCTCTAACGTGATGAGTCTCAAACGTCATGCATAAAAAATAGAATTAACCATATCCTAAAATACAGGAAATGCCTGATTGTGTGGGAGTCATTTCAGAGAAGTTTGAGAGCAATCAGACTGGCTAATGACAAGTTCAAAAGCAACACCAAATTAGAGAAAAGCGCAAAACAAAGACATCGTTTATAATTGAAGGAACTCCAATTTAAACTTTTCGACATATGGAAAGAAGTAAAGATAATATTAATTCTATCACTACTTTTTTTGAGTTTAAGTGAATCAAAGTATTTATGAGGAGGCTAAAAAACCCTTTAGCCAGTAGCACTTGATCTAAGACACAGTAGCCAAGACAAGACATTTGAAAAAACATTGGGGAAAGATGGCAAAAGATGACGAACAGTATCACTTGAAAAAGACAGCAAAAGTAGTTTAGAGAAAAACTAACAGAGAAGTTGGTGGGAGACCCAGCTAAGGCAGAACAGATGAAATTAGGAAGAAACATACATGTAAAATGGCAGAAATCAACCAGCATTTCTATGGGGATGTTTTGGCCATTGGGTCAATTGTGGAATCATTAGAATCTATCCCTTTAGAACCTCATATACTTTTTGAGAAAATGACAGGCTGATGCAGTGGGTAGAGAGATGGTCCCCAAACTGAGATGACTCTGGATGAAGTCTTTTTTTTCACACATATCACCGTATGATCCTGAGTAAGTCGCTTAATCTCTAAGTGCTCTCGATAACTCACTGAGATTCTGGGTTGCAAAGAAGGAGCTGACCTATGTTACTCAAAGGAATTTCCTTCTTGGGAGTTCTCTATATCAATGAAATAACAGGTTGAATCCCAATTGAAGAAGATGAAGTCCGGAAGAATGACTGGATATGTCCTGAAGAAATTTGTGCTGGTAGCAGTGACATTTTAAAGGGATCATTTTTTCATAATCTCAGGGAGAAGATTTCAAAGAAATAGGAAAAGAAACTCATGGAAAATACTGATCCCTCCTCCAAAATTCTCCTATGACTGTGTCAGCAACCACCAACTTTACTTTCTCATGTTTATTCATACTTGCTCATTTCTACAAAATCTTGAATGACCTAGGTGAGCATTTGGTGTAGGCTTCATTGAAACATGAGAAGGTAATAGGCAGACTTTTGTAGACCATATCTTTACTGTGATAGAACTGTCTTAGAAATTTAGAGAATACAAGCTCTTGCTGTGTCGATTGCCTTTTTTCTATTGGTTTTAAAAGTGCCCATTTTGATTTAATAAAATAAAATGAAACCTCTAAAAGGCTTTCTTGAAATCAGCATATTCTCCTCTACTATCCCAGAGATCAGATTGAGAGCCTGGCATTTAACATCAAGTGAAGCATGAAACAGGGAGACATCCTCATCTAAGGTGTTCATCAGAGGCATGGAAGATATCTTGTCCTGATTGCAAATAGAAGAGGGATTCCTTATTCATGATGAGGTTCTTAAGTTGATCCTGTTCAATGATAATGTGCTTGCTACACTGAACACTGTGGAGCCTCCTCGATGAAATCTGGGGTTATTTGAAATAGATTAGCCTAACTATCTGTACTGATAAAACACAATTGATGAAAAGTATATTTCTCCCTTTGTGACATACAGTTGTATGGGATTATTTGCTGGTGGTAGTTGGTGGTATCAAGGGAGATAGGCTCCATCTCCACTGTGAATTCTTCCTTCAGTTAGAACTATGGAGGCTGAGCTAGTGGTTTGAAGAGACATTGTCACTCCAAGGCTCCTGCATTCAGGGTCCTGGGCTATCTTCATTGATGTCTGAACACACATGGTTGTTGAAGTAGTGATAATAGTTTGACCTCCTGGAATATATTATCTCCTGATTCTCCCCCATGGTGCCTTGTTCCTTTAGGTAGGCTGCCTACCTGCGCATAGGTAGATAAGGAAATCAGTCAGTCATGTAGCAAGAGGGAAGGGTGACAAACGGGTACTTCAAGCACAACATTAGCATCTATAAAGTACTTAAATGTTCAGAAGAAGACTGGAAGCACATTGGGTAGTTTCTCTAAGGAGAATTTACAGAAAGCTTTTAAAGAAAGGATTTACAGATCAGGAAGCTGCCAATGGGAAGAGTCTATCTACTGGCACAAACAGAACAGATATCTATTGGAGAAGCTACTCTGGCAGCTAGAGTAGTCAAGTCTTCTTTACAGCAAGGGTCACATCACTGTTGTACCTCCAAGGACCTAGGGAAGTGCTTTCCACATGATTAAGGACAGATTTAGAACCTGTGATTTCACTGATTTGAGAAACTCCAGGATGAGGAAATTCTCCTCTACCAATGCGGGTTGGTACCTTTCAGTCTTAGAGTTACCTAGAACATTAAAAGGTTAAGTGCTTTGCCGATGGTCATACAGCCATTATATGTCAGAGGCAGAACTTGAACTCAGGTCTTTCTGGTTCTGAAGCCTGCCCTCTATCCATGAAGCTCTATCTCTCTATTTACTAATAACTGAATTAATGTTTGTTGAATCAAGTTAATTGAATGGCAGAGACCATTGCTGGTTAACAGATAGGAAATGTAATGTACCAATTAATTAATGACAAAATAATATTCCTAGAGCACAAGTATGACCATGTTATTTCTTTGCATGAAAAGCTTTAGGGCCTTACTGTTGCCTCTGGGATAAAATTCAAGCTTCTTAACTCAACCTTTTGTGATTTGGTTCCAGCTCACCTTTCCAAACTTATTTCATATTACTTCCCTCCAGAAAGTGTGGTATGGTAGGTAAAGAAGCCAGCTTTGAAGCCAGGAAGACCTAAGTTTCTTGCTTGAGGATCTGAATAGCATTGAGAAAGAGCTACTGGGAGGAAGACAGTAAGAAACCTTTCAGGTAGTTAGAGTATGCAAGACATTTGGAGAATTTCTTCAAAATTATCTTCTTCTCTATTAGAGCTTCATTTTTGTTGTTAAACTCTTCTTTTAAACAGCCTGTACTCCCTCGGGAGGTACTATGTATCATTTACCTCAACTTGAATGACTTCAGACAAATAATTAAATTGCTGAGCCCCATGTTGAGGTAAAGAAATGGGAATTTTAATTGGAGTGGGGTGAAGGAAAGATCCTTTTGGAACTTACTGGATTATGGGGAAGGCAGAGAAAAATAGAAAAGACAGACCAGGATGGCAGATTACTGTGTGAGTGGGGTGCTTCGGACAGCAAGAGATTTGTATAAGGGCATCGGATGTGTTCTCCAGGGGAAAGACCAAGACAGATCTTTAGAGAATGGTAGCCTAATGGGACAGGCAATGCAGCAGAGCAGAAGAAATGTGATAGAAGCACATGGAGTTATTTACTCTCGCAGATTCTTGGGATTTGGACCCACACTGGAACCTTTGTGAAGATGCTTTAAAGGGGTGTGGCAGTAAAACTGAGTAAGGCCCCAGTTCCCTTAGGAAGGGGATGCCCAGTAACTTTAACTGGAAGTCTAGGGCTATTTGTGAGTTTTTGCATTATAGGAAGGATGCAGATAAATATTTTGAGACATTTATTTAACAATTGCTCAGAATAGTTTCATCTGTCAGTATTGGGACCTTTTGTTAGTCTGTGTTTTGATGACAGCTACATAAGATTACTTTTGTTTGCTTGATTCACAGGATTATTGAACTTTTTGGAGCTGTGATATCATTTCATCCCCACTTCTGGTCTCTTTCCTGGAAAAGTGGCAATATTTTTATTTTTGAAATTAAAGTGAATTAAAATTAATTTTAGTTTGAAAATTTTACAACCCTCTTTGAGATAATTGGGCATTTCATAAGGAACATTAAAGCAGTCATTTCAAATCTCGGTTACATTTCCCATGATCCTAGGAGATCTTACTTATAAAAGATTTCTGCCCCCTCCCTTATTTTGTTTCTTATTATTTGGGCTGCTGCAAGATGAGTATGGGGGCAACATTTCTCAAATCACTCTAGATAGCCTTAGTGTTCTATATAAGGTAACTGACTAGAAGCTATATGATACAATTGCTAGTCTAGTAGTGAAAGGGGATGGGGACCGGTTGGGACTAGGACTTCTTGGGAATCCAGAAAACTCCACAGTGGCTGGGATACCACTACTGTGCAAAACTGGCAGCACTGGATTTCCCTTGCATTGCTCTGGGCATGCTAAAACCTCATCCTTTTTTCTCACTCCCTTACACACACACACACACACACACACACACACACACACACACTCCTTCCTATTGTGTACCCCTCCTTCCCTCTTTGCCATAGTTTCTCATATTTCTACTGACGTTTTCACACTATTTCCATATCTTATAAATACTTGATCATTCCCATGTCCGTCTGTCTCTTTGGATTATTTTCACATTATGAGTCTAATTTTGATGCACCAGCATTTACCCTCAGTCCTTCCTATATTTTGTTCCTGAAAACCTTTCTCTCTAGCCCAATGCTCCTTGCACCCCTCCCCTCATCCATTCCCGATCTTTTGTGTCATATCTCTAAACTCTCTGGACAAGTATTTGTGTATTTCATTGATATATTTTAATCCCAGAGGTGTTTTATCACCGCAGTCATTTAGAAGGCTGCTATGGGGATTGCTTACCTTTAAAAAAATCACTTAAGAGTTATGAGCACTAAGAAAAAAAGATTAACCTATTTGTTTTTTGTTTCTGGAGGCGGCTTGATTTAGTAGGAAGAGAACTGGCCCGGGAATCCATTCCCATCTTTTTCACTCATTTTTTGTGAAGTGTTAGGCAATTCATTTAACTTCTTTATATTCCATTTTTATCCACAGGGGAAACACTGAATACCTACCGTACATTGTCTTCATTCTATTGATAAAATGAAATTGAGCCATACAATATATATGTGAAGCACTTTCTTAGATCCTTAGAAAATGAAACTTCTTGCAGTACTACTGGAGAATTGCAGATCTTTAATAATAACATGTTACTACCATCTGGCATTTATGTGGCACTTTAATGTTTATTTACAACTTTACAGATATCTCATGGATAAGAGAAGACTGAGAGAAACATGATTTTTATGTTGATAAATGGCTATGGGTTGATTGATAGGGTTATTCCACATGTTAGTGGTCATAGTTCCACGCCTTCTTTTCATGCTGGGCAACTCATGTCCATGTGATCTTGTAATTCTACCACAGGGGCTCCGTCCAATGTGTTGGAGCCCTTTTTCTGGATTTCTTGGCCTTGCAAAGATGTCAGTGAAGCATACGCTCACCCTATTGGTTTACCCTCAAACTTCCTACATGATTGTCCTATTCTCTTTTCTAATCATACTTAAGAAAAACAAACAAAATTCTCTCACTGTCTTCCCCCCTCCCATATCCCTACCTATGTATATTATATATGATTATGATATATATACAATATGATACATATATTATGTATATATGTATATGATGTATATACATCATATAGTATGGTGTTGTTCACAGAGGATTAGCACCTTTGGTGTGAGGGCTTGCCAAGACCTTTTCAGAGCTGCTTATCTACCTTTGGTGTCCATCTGCATACACATACACATACACATATATATGTGTGTACATGTATGTGTCTATGTGTGTATATGTTATGTGTATAGCTACATCTTTATTTTATTTTACTCATGTACAATTTGTTGGTAATATCTTGCACTCTACTTATGTCCTCTTGAAATGTCCTCTTGAATCCATTATGCCATGCTTTTCAGATATATACTATCACGAGAAGATTAGGATACCCACCTTGAAATATCTAAAGAGCTATTGTATGGAGGTGAAGGCAAACTTGTTCTATGTGACCACAGACAAGATGACCAGGACCAATGGATGGAAATTTATGGGGAGGAAAATTTTGTCTTAACCTAAGGAAGAATGTTATAATTAGAGCTATCTCCAAATGGCATGGATGGAGGGAGTAATCTCTTTGTTCCTTGAAGTGTTCAAGAAGACACTGGTTGTTTACTTCCTCTCTAGGGATGTTGGAGAGCAGGGGTCTTAATCTTTTTTTGTGTCATGGTCTCTTGACAGTCTGGTGATACTTAGTACTGCTGTTGTTTGTTACCTACATTCATAATTGAAAGCAATACTGTTTCATTTAGAAGTTAGTAAAAATAAGGATGTGTATGTGTGTGTGTATACATATGTATAAAGGGCTTCGTATACATATATATACACACATATATGTATATTGTACATATATTTTTCCCCCATGTTGATGGACTCTGAAATTGGATACAGTTGTGAAGTTAACTTATAGATTTTTCAGTGATATATTATGCAATTGATGGCTCGTTTTGCCATCATAGAATCTTAGAGTGTGAAGGGACCCTGTTAGAAGTCATCTTGTCCAACTCTGTATTTCCTTTCGGGGTCTGTGGATCCTAGGTTACAAACCTGTGCTGTAGAGTACGCTTTTTGTAAGGATTCAGTTCTATTACCTATGGTCAAAGCTGAGATTCTGCCATTCCACAGTAGATGCAGGAAGTTTGGGATCCTAATTGCAAAGGTTATGTCTTTATTGCTACTCAGCCAGTTAGGGAGGTTAGATTAAGTGACCTCTAAGGTTTTTACTCACTCTAAGACTTTGTGATTTTTATCAGTTTTTTAAATCTGTTTTTTTCTTGGTTATTGGTATTTTGAATTTACTTATCTCCTGAGACTTCAAAAGCCTAAGAAATCTAAGCTAAAACCATTTATTTTAAATGCTGGCTTAATATAACTGGCCTTTTCAAACCATAGTAGTAAACTTATATCAAATTGAGGGAAAGAAGATAGGCTAATTGCATGATGAGAGTCAGGTTGGATACAGTGGTGAAGATGACTTTTGAATTATTCAGGAATTTATTATGAAATTAGTGGATTATTTCACCCTCATAGAATCTTAGATTAGAAGCCATCTCGTTCAACCTTCTACTATGGCTTTAGGTTTCTTTGTGCTCTTTCTAACCCTTGGCACCATATGCCTGCTATTTCCCATGACTCCTATTCTTCTACTGGCAAACTGCAGTGCTTCGTTCACAGATACTTCCTAATGGTTCTTCGCTGCCACTACCTTTCCTTTTCACCCTAGTTTCCTACCTAAATTTGTCTATGGAAGAGGATGCAGGCTTTTTCTTCCTTCCTCGCTCTGCTTTTTAGAAAAGAACACATACAACTTTTGAAGTTTTTATTTTATTTTTTTCAAAATTTATCTCAGTTAAAATAATGAACAGAGAAGGTCAATATTACATAGTGGCTAGATAGCTGGATCAAAATCATGAACATCTGGCTTCATATTCTACCTTTAACCTATGTTGGCTGTGTGATCTTGGACAAGTCATTTCTTCTTTAAGTGCCCCAGGTAAATTTTAAAGTTGCAGAATAGATGCCATTTGTGTTGGTAGAGGGATTTTCCTCACCATGAGTTTCTGATAACCAGTGAAATAATTGGTCTAGTCTTAGGAAAGATGAGCAGAGAGAAAAGATGCTTTCCTCATTTGTAAAATCAAAGGGTTGGGCTAGATCAGGAGTTCTCACCCTGGGGTCCATGAGCTTGTTTTTAAAAATTATTTTGATAACAATTTCACTTGGTTTTCTTTGTAGCCCTGTGTACTTTATTTTATGCTTTTTATAAATGTGGTTCTGAGAAGGGATATGTAGACTTCACCAGACTGTCAAAGGAGTCCTTAACACCAAAAAAAGGCAAAGAACCCTACGCCAAGATGGTCTCTGAAGTCTCCTTAAACTCTGGACCTAGTATCCTGTGAATGAATCCCATTTTAATAAAGCCTTGACAGCCAGTTCTGGTCCTACCTGCAAGCATCTGACCTATTAAATTCTGTCTCTAATCTTCAAATGGTGGTCTGTTTAATGTGAATAGAAAAGCCCTGGGAGAGTTTGACATGGAGAGTAATTAGAGCCTGTTACCAACATAATTAGAAATTCTAATTTTCAAATTTTTTGTATTGGGTATATACACTTATGGTTCAATTAAATATTGATTTATTATTATTTCTTAGTGTGTACTGTGTTATGTGGGAGGCCCTGTGCTACTCTCTGGATACAAAAACAAAACGACCCTTGCCCTGTAGGAGCTTCCATTCTTCTGGCGTGGTAGTTGTGTAGAGAGGATGCAGCATATCTATCTATATCTATTTAAATATAAGGTAATTTGAGAAGGAAAAGAACACTAAGAAGTGGGGGCATCATCCTACATGTTAGCATAATAACCCTGCAAATTATTAGGTAGAAGATATCACTGTGAAACATACATACCACACATTTGCAATATGATGACACTTACATGTATGGAGTAAAATTTATTCACAAGTCAATTCGTATTTCTTGTTCTTCCACAATTTTTCTTATTTCCCCAGCTCCACTAACAAAGTGTAGATGGAGCCAGATGTTATTTATGACTCAAGAATTTGCCCAAGGAAAAATACTTGCAACACCTCCCTACCTTACCTCTAAAAATAAATAAGCAGGTTAGTCTTCCCTTACATTTTTTTTCTGGTCTCCATGGAATGGAGACCTCCCTATAACATTTTCTTTGATAAATCAGGATTTTGATAGCAGTGAGATCAGCAGGTTGGCTACGTGTCCCTGACACAAAAGAGGGAAAACAATCAGATAGATGAGAGAAAACAGAGTTGCTGAGTTCTCAATTTGTTTTTTCTGCCAAGAAGAATGATGGTTGGAATGGAAAAGAAAGAGCAAAAATATGCAATAGAGTGTTGTAATCAAGATAAATAAAAAGGTAGTAGAAGAATACCAAGTACTCTTGGTGAGGTCATGTTACCTGACACAGATGAACTCTATCATAAAGTACTGAAAGAACAGACAAGTGTGATTGCTGAGTCACATTTGGTAATCTTTGAAAGAGTATGGAGTATGGGAGAACTATTTTAGGGCAGTATAAGACTAAATGTAGTTCTGCTTTCAAAGAAAAAAGGGAGGAGAATCAAATCTGTAAGCTACTAGCCAGGAAGCATGACTTTGATTCCTTGCAAAATTCTATAACAGCGTTGACAAATTCAAATAGAAGTGGAGTCCGAATATTGATTTGGAAAACTACAAATTAACATTATCAATGTTGTATTATATTTTTGTCATTTTGTTAAACATTTGCCAATTATATTTTAATCTGATTCAGAGTAAGATTGACACCTCTATTCTAGAATATAGTATTAAAGGGATGGTTAGTGAACCTCTAGAAAAGCAATTGGTAATCACACAAAGTCCTGACTTTGTCAAGGACAGGTTATGCCAGACTAACTTTATTTCTTAATTTTTTTGCCCTAAGGATACTAAGCTGGTAAATTAGGAAACAACTACTGATAGAGTTGAATAAAGCAGATGATTAAGATTTCTCATGTTATTCCTTTGGAAGTTATAGATTTTAATAAGTAGATTTAGAATTATTGGAATGACTGGACCCAAAGAAAAGAGTCATTAGTAGTTTGATGTTGTATTAGAAAATAGTCTCCAGCTAAATACTCCTAGTTGCTATTCTTGGCCAATGTTATTTAGTATTATTATTGATGATATACATTTTAGATGACATCGTTATCACATTTGCTGACGACACATAGCCAGGAGGTATAACTAGCTCATTGGATGAAACAATCAGGATCTCAAAAAATCCGAAGCAGAACTCTGGGCCAGATATAAGTATGATGAAATTTGGTTGGATAAGAAGTCAGCTTCACATGTAAAAGACGTAGAAGGCAGAGACAGATAGGCACTAATCTAAAAAGATCTACGGGTGAACGGCTAAGTCAGTAATAATAACAATACTAAAATAAAGACAGTACTAAAATATGGCAGCCACAGAACAGCATGTATAATCTTAGGCTGTTTTAAGAGGCATTTTTTCTCTTTCCTGCCCTGGTCAGACCACATCCAAAGTGTTGTGAAGCCTAAAACATGGCACTGTACTGTGTGCCATGTTTTAGGAAGGAAATGAATAAACTGAAGGCTGTTCAGAGGTCAAGAAGGGCCTTGAGAGGATCAGTTTGAAGGCACTAGGAATATTTAATTTGGAGAGAAGATTTATCTGGGGCATGATATCTATCTTCAAGTATTTGAAAGACTGTCATATGGAAAGGGGAGGTTAGAATTTTTCTATTTGGCCCCAGGGAATAGAACTAGGAGAAACTAGGGTAGAAGTGGGAAAGAGGCAAATTAAGCTTAAAGCAGGGAAAAGCTTCCTAATGATTAGAGTCTTTCCTAAGTATAATAGACTACCTTGGAAGGCAAAGGGTTCTCCCATTACTAGAAGCCTTGAAGCAAAGGCAAATTCTGCCTGTTTCCTCAGGTATAAAATGAGCTGGAGAAAGAAATGTCAAACCACCTTAGTATCTCTGTCAAGAAAACCCAAATGGGATCATAAAGAGTTGGATATCTGAAAAACCACTGTACAGAACACATTCTAATCCTGCCTCTTACACTAATAAGATATGTCACATTGAGCCTTACCTCTCTGTGTGCCTCAGTTTCCTTATTTTTAAATAAAGGGTTGAACTAGATGATCCCCAAGCTCTCTGAAGTTGAAAGTTCTATGATTCTAGGGTAACTTCCAGGATTGTTTACATTCTAACTTGGAACAGTAGAAACTATCTTTTGCAGTAAATTATAGTGAAGTTATAGCAACATGGTAGAAAGACTTTTGGGGGCTGGAGGCCACTCCTTTGTGTTCTTTTATACATACTGATACCTACTCAGTCAGAAGCCTTTGCTGGCAAATCACCTGTTCTATGGTCATGGCTTTGCCATTGATTAGCTGTGAGTGACTTTAGAAAAGGTTGTTCCTTTTTGTGGTCCTTGGTTTCCTCCTACTTAAAATAAGTGAGTTTCAGTAGATGATTTCTTATCTCTTCCAGTCTAAACACCTCATGATTCTTTGATTCTGTTTATCCTACCTATTGATATTGGAAGAATTGTTTGGAGAGGGGAGAAATCCATAAATGGAGAAACATATTTGAAGAATTTAGAAATGTTTTCCCCCTTGAGCGTGGAAAGATGTGTTGTTTTTTGTTTTCTTCTTTTTTTCTCTGAGAAAGAAAATACAGGATAGTGGCTTGAAATCAAGAGACTTCAGTTTGATTTATAGAAGCAGAGATTTAGAGTTGGAAGGGACGTTGGAGAACTTCTTAGTCCAACCCCCTCATTTTATAGATGAGGAAACAGGCCCAGAGAGGTTAAGACACTTGCACTAGGTCAAAAGGCTAACAAGTGCCAGATGCTGTCTCAGACACTGGGATGGATGATCATAGATAAATTATTTAATTTCTCAGAACCTCAGTTTCCTCCTCTCAAAAATGGGAATAATAAAACTGATTCTGCCCAGCTCAAAGGTTCATTATGGAAAAGGTCTTTGTCAATCCTAAAGCACTTAAGTGTGAGTTGTTATTTTTGTTGTCCCAGTTCTATATAGAGAAATTATGTGTGTTGTAAAAAAATACTGAGTATAAGGATGCAGAAAACCTACCTCTTATATCTTTTAAACTGCACCAAATTAAATGAGATTCTTCCTCTGAGAATTCACACAGGATCACCTTGTTTCAGTGTGCCTGGAGATGACTCAGACTTGACTTGCTTTGGCAGATATATGTTGTGTATATTCATACTCAGAAGAGTGTTTACATAAGACACAGAGAGAGGGAGGAGTTAAAAGAACTTTTCCATCCCCAGAAATCTCAGCTATGCCTTCCAGCCTCACCCTATGAAGTCTTAAGTCCAAGTTTCTAAACTAGAAAAAGAACAAATTAAAAATTCCCAGTTAAACACCAAAATGGAAATTCTAAAAACCAAAGGAAAGATGAATAAAGCTGAAAGGAAAAAAAAAGACATTGAACTAAATAACTAAATACTAGGAGCTGGTTTATATAACAACTCAATAAGATAAATAAACCATTGGTTAATTTGATCTAAAAAACCAAATTACTGATATTAAAAATTAAAAGAATGAATTCACCACCAATGAAGATGAAATTAAAACAGTTATCAGGAGTTATTTTGCCCAATTACATGCCAATAAAATGGACAATCTAAGTGAAATGGACAAATATCTACAAAAATGTAAGTTGCTCAGATTAATAGAATACCTAAATAACCCTATCTCAGAAAAGAAAATTGAACAAGTCATCAATGAACTCCCTAAAGAAAAATCCCCAGGAGTAGATGGATTCACAAGTGAATTCTACCAAACATTTAAGAAGCAATAAATCCTGACACTATGTAAACTGTTTGAAAACATAGGTAAAGAAGGAGTCCCCCAAAATTCTTTTTATGACACAAATAAAGTTTTGATATCTAAACCAGGGAGAGCAAAAACGGAGAAAGAAAACTATACAGCAATTTTCTAAATGAACATTTTATTTAAAAATGCAAAAGTTTTAAATAAAATACTAGCAAGAAGATTCTGGCAATATATCACAAAGATCATAGACCATGTCCAGATGGGATTCATACCAGGAATTACAGGGCTGTTTCAAGATTAGGACAACTGTCAGCATAACTGACCACATCAATAACAACAAAAATCATGATTATATAAATAGATGCAGAAAAAGCCTTTGACAAAATACAACACCCATTCCTATTAAAAACACTAGAAAAACATAGCAACTAATGGAGCCTTTCTTGAAAATGATAAGAAGTGTCTATCCAAAACCAAGAACTAGAATTTTTTATGATGGGATAAACTTGAAGCCTTTCTAGTAAGATCAGGAGTGAAGCAAAAATGTCCATTATCACTACTATAATTCAATATTGTACTAGACGTGTTAGCTATACCAATAATAAAAAGTAATTGAAGGAATAAAAATAGGCAATGAGGAAAGAAAACTATCACTCTTTGCAGATGATATGATGATATACTTAGAGAACCCTAGAGAATCAACTAAAAAACTAGTTGAAACAATGAACAACTTTAGCAAAGTTGCAGGATGTAAAATAAACCCACATAAATCATCAGCATTTCTGTATATTACCAATTCAGCAGTAAGAGATAGAACAATTCTATTTAAAATAACTGTAGACAATATAAAATACTTGAGAGTCTACCTGCCAGGACAAACCTAGGAGCTATCTGAACACAACTACAAAACACTTTTCACACAAATGAAGTCAGATCTAAACAATTGGAAAAATATCAATTGCTTATGGGCATGCTGAGCCATGATAATAAAAATGAAAATTCTGTCCAAGTTAAATTACTTATTCAGTGCCATATCAAATCAAACTACCAAAGAATTATTTTACAGAGCTAGAAAAGAGAGTAACAAAATTCAGCTTGAGGAGCAAAAGGTCAAGAATATCAAGAGAGTCAATGAAAAAAAATGTGAGGGAAGGTGGCCTAGCAGTTCCAGATTTCAAACTATATTACAAAGTGATAATCTTTGAAACAATCTGGTACTGGCTAAGACATGGCATGGTGGATCAGTGGAATAGATTAGATGCACAATACACAGTAGTAAATGACCATAGTAATCTAGTGTTTGATAAATGCAAAGATCCAAGCTTTTGGTGTAAGAACTCAACATTTGACAAAAATTGCAAGGAAAAGTGAAAAGCAGTTGGTCAAAAACTAGGCATAGAACTAGGTGTAGACCAACCTCTGACACTGTGTACCAAGATAAAGTCAAAATGGATGAGTTAGACATAAAGGGGAGTGGAAAAATGTACCTGTCAGATCTATGGATAAGGGAAGAGTTTGTATCCAAACAAGAGACAGAAGGGATTACATGAAATAAAGTAGATAATTGAGTGCATGAGATTAAAAAGCTTTTGCACAAACAAAACCAATACAGCTAAAATTAGAAGGAAAACAGGAAACTAGAGGAAAAATTCCATCACATTTATTTGACAAAGTCCTCATTTCTCGCATATATAGGGAACTGAGCCAAATTTATAAAAATAAGACCCATTCCCTAGTTGATAAATAGCCTAAGGATATGAAAAGGACATTTTCAGAAGAAGAAATCAAAGCTATCAATTGTCACATAAGCAATTTTCTAATTCACTACTGATTAGAGAAATGAAAATTAAAGCAACCCTGAGATATCACCTCACACCTATCAGTTTGACTAACATCAGAGAAGCAGAAAATGACAAATACTGAATGGGATATGAAAAAATTGGGACATTAATGCATTGTTGGTGGAATTTTGGACTTGTTGAAACAATCTGTAGAGCAATTTGGAACTATGCCCAAAGGGCTATAAAACTATGTATACCCTTTGACCAGCAATGCCACTATTAGGTTTCTATTTCAAAGAGATCAGAGAAAAAGGAAAAGAACCTATTTATACAAAAATATTGATAGCAGCTTTTTCTGTGGTATCAAAGATTTGGAAATTGAGAGGCTGCCCATCAATTACTGTATGGCTGAACAAGTAGTGGTATATGACTGTAATGTAATATTATTGTGATATAAGGGATAATGAGCAGAATGGTTTCAGAAAAACCTGGGAAAACTTAAGTAAACCAATGCAAAATGAAGTGAGCAGAACCAGGAGAACACTGTAAACAGTAATAACAATATTGTAAGGATGATCAGTTATGAAAAATTTAGTCATTCTGATCAAGACAATGCTCCAAGACAGTTCCAAAGCATCCTTGATAAAAAATGCTGTCTACCTCCTGAGAGAGAACTGATGAACTCTGAATGCAGACTGAAGCATTTTTTATGCTTTTAAAACTTTTATTGTTTTATTTTGTTTGCGTTTTCTTTTATACCATGGCTAATATGGAAATATGTTCTGCATGACCTCATATGTAAAATCAAAATCAAATTGCTTCCCTTCTCAAGGTGAGGGGAGAACTTGGAGGGAGAGAGGTACTATGGAACTCCAAATTATAAAAGAAATTATTGTTATAATTGAGAAATATTTAATGAGATAAATAAAAATAATTTTAAAAAGAGGAAAAAAAAGACAAAAAGACCAAGCTTCCAATAGGAATTCAAATAAGAGACCTAAGAAAAATTGTACTTTGAATTAGCTTACTCTGGAGTGTAAAGCCCTTATAAGTTAACCATTTTGTTGCTTGATAGATGAGTTTTGACATGTCTATGACAGGTGTAGTGATCTGGGAGATCTCTTTCTTTTAAAAAAAAGAGGAAAGGAAAGAAAGAAAATCATAGGATCTGGCATGGTGCTGGGTTAGGCCATAATTCATTCTTCAGTGGAGGATTCTCTAACAGTCCCTGTGGGAATGTCATTCATTTATCTTCTGTCCTGGAGAGTAAGAAGCATGTGAAACTTGTTTTGTCATGTATCATAGCAGAGACTTTAATTGAGCCGCTAGAGTCACCTCATTTGTTAGTATTTTTCCCCCTGTGGAATAATAAGAACCAAAGGGAACATATAAGTAAATTGGAAGATTCCTTCGGCTAGGAATTATGCACACTGATCACGAAACTTCTTTTTTTCCTCAATATTTGCTTGCCTACTGGAGCATGGAAGAAATTGGCTGTTTACAAAGTAAAAGGCATTTCTTGCTGACAGGCCTGAAGGAGTTTGGAATGAAAATGTACAAAGGCTTCATTTACTGTACAAAAGAATGAATAAAGGGTGGGGTGGTGGCCAGAGGTGACAGTAGAAAAGGCAATGTAAAATTATTTAAAAAGTTGGAAAATGAAGAGGTTGTTTTCAGTAATCTCCCTTTCCTGATTTAAAATTTATTTGTATAATATTCAAGTTTCAACATCCCTTTTTTCCTATTTGCCAAGGAGATACCATCATCAATAAAAGCATGGCTTGTTTAAATAAAGAGATTGTTTAATTCATCCGGTTTTGTCTTTGGAGCTATTCTAATCCACCACATATAAGGCAGTGTTCGGAGAGGAGAGACATTCCAGGGAGAAAGGATTGCTTGCTCATCCCTGGTAAGCTTCCGAAGAAGGGGACCTTATCGTAGAGTATTCATTTTTGTCATTGGTTGAAAGCAGTGCACCCACATCTTTTTATTTGAGGTGAAGGGGTGTGTGTAAATTTTTTTATTTCATGGCAAAGTTCCTTCTTATTCCTGAAACAGTGATTATTAGGGAAAAGGAGGGGAGAGGGAAGAATCAATTTCAGTCTTCATACCTCCAGCATATAACATTAGGGGAAAAGAATTTAATTAAAAACTTGACTAGAAAATGATGCTATCATCACTCCTTTGACTCAAGAAACAAGAAGTTGGATGCTTTGGTAAGCCTTAAAAACATATGTGTTTTATTTCCCTAAAATCTCACAAGAGTTGTGGAAAATCCAGTCTTTTATTAAAGTGTGGGTTATGTCAGTATAGCTTGTGTTTGAGAGGCTGAGCAAAACATCTGGACTGTCCTGGGATGCATTATTTCCTTATGCACAAATACTCAAACAATACTTTGATTGTAGAGAACAAATTACTGGATTTCAAGAATGGAAGGGCAATTTTATTCTCCTTCTCTGGAGTGAATCAGTGGAAAAAGAAAATTTTGGATGTGTGGATTAAAAAAAACACCACAAAAATGTGAAATTTACTAAAGGAGTATACATTTTTCATCTCTTCTGGGTCTTGGTAAAGTGGCCTTTCTCACAGGTCTGGCTCTGAGAGCTGCCTAGTCACTTAGGATAGAGCACTTGAAAAATGATTTCTTTCATCCACTCCAAACTGCTTTATATACCTTGTCTGTAGGGAATATAATAACCAATAAAACTTTGTTTCTGTCTATCACATGTGGAAGAGTCAATGTTTAAGAGTAACCCCAAATACTAGGAGAAAAATTACAATCATTGACTGTGGCATAAGGTGCTTTGGGGGAAAGGAGGAGGGAACTGGGAGACATTAGATATTGCTTTCTTGTGGGAGCACAAGGAAGGCATGTAGTAGGCATTTAATAAATGCTTGTTGATTGATTGATTAGATATCAGCCACAGGCCACTTGGTTTGATACCTGAAGATACTTTCTTTCCTGAGTTTGAAGGGAAACATTTTACAGGAAGTAAACTGTTCAGTTCTACCCATGATGTCACCTCTTCCATACTTTACAATTCTTTCTGATGGGTAAAGAGATCTCCATGTGCTTGAGAAGCACTTGGCTTTAAAGCCTGCATCATCTGGGGCCAGAGGTTTACTTTTCAGAGTTTGACTACAGCTGCTTCTCCCCACTTTCTATTTGATAGGAGCACATTCTCTTCATTTGGATTGCTGTGGGCTCACTTGGAATGGTTGAGAATGGATTACTCATTTTGCTAAACAAGAAATCCAATTGTCATAGCAATTGGAGGAAAAATTTAGAAGCAGTGTGGTATATCACTAGATTTAAAGTCGGGGGTCAGGGTTCAAACCTCAGCTGGTGTTACTTGTATGACCTCTCTAAGCCTCAGTTTTCTCATCACCTTGAAATGAAGAAATTGAACTGGCTCATCTCTAGGGTGTCACCTTTTGAAGGTGCTTGGAGAAAGGAAAGAAGCAAGCATTTATTAAGTACCTACTTTGTGCCAGACACCACCATGCTAAGGGCTTTACAATGAGGGGGTAGGTGCTATTATGATTTCTGTTTTACCATTGGGGAAACAGACTGACAGGAGTAAAGTGTCTTGCCCAGAGTCACACAGATAGTAAGGCCCTCAGATCTTGATTCCAGGCCTATCACTTCACCATTGAGTTGCAAAGCCACCTAATCTAGTAAGTTTTCCTGTATCAACCTTACCTTATCTTTGTTGCTACTGTACATCCTTCAATACTTAATGCCTTATGTTGATACTATATTACTTTATGCTTGTTGAGACTTTTATAAATGTTTTAAAGCCATTTATGTACATCTTGTCACTTGTTGGGTTGCAAGTACCTTGAAGGTGCTATGACATTTTTTAAATTTTGTATCCTCTGTATGGTGCCTAGTAACACTATGTTGTGGTGTTGTTCAGTTGTTTCAGTTGTGACCCCATTTGAGGTTTTCTTGGCAAAATATTGAAGTCCTTTGCCATATCCAGCTCCCTTTACAGATGAGGAAACTGAGGCAAACAGGGTTAGATTACTTGTCCAAGTTCACACAGCTACTAAGTGTATGAGGCCGCCTTTGACCTCCAGAAGTCTTCCTGACTCTAAACCAAGCTCTCCATCCACTGCACCACCTAGCTGTCAGTAATATAATAGTTGTCCATCAATATTGCAAGATTGACTTGGTTTGAGTGGAGTCAACTTCCTTCTCTGTTCTCCATGTAAGCCTCTTGGCATGACCCTTCAGGGCTAGGAGAATAACACTGTGTTCACCTAGACATGTTTGTGGCTTTGTTGGGTTACTCACTGCTGATCTCAAGATTTGCAATCTTGACCAAGGAGTAGCAATTTTTCAATCCCGCATACTGAGTCATATGCAGGTTGTCAGACTGGACTGTTCAGTTGGGCTAGATTAAAAAAAAAAGATATGTAACTCATAACAATAGCTAACATTCATATGGTATTACCATGTGATAGGAACTATGCTAAGTGATTTACAATTAATGATCCTCACAACAATCCTCAGGGGTAGGGGCTATTATTATCCCCATTTTACAAATGAGGCAGATAGGTGAAATGACTGGCTCAGGGTTACACTGCTAGTTAGTATCTGGATGAATATAGGGAGTATGTGCCTGTATGTGTGTATTTTGTATTTGTGTTTAGAGTATAGTTTATGGAGCATCTGGGTTCAAGTTGATAGAACACCAGGAAAGCAAGTGCCACAAAATAGTAGAAAAAAAAAGTTTTTATTGAATGAGGATAAAGTGTGTATTTCACACAGCAGGGAGAGGTCCCAGGAAAGAGCCTATAAAACTATTACATGTAGGAAATCTTTTGCATCACTGGTGCCATCTGGACCAACGCTTCAAATAGCTGCATTAGGGTAATTGGTTCCTCTTCTTCAAACTGCCTCTAGTTTGCGATCTAGTTTGCCAGACAAATATAGATAATATTGATAAGGAAGCTTTGTTGGCCAGCAGGGTTCAAGCCAGTTACCACCTGGCTGATAAGGTAGTGATAGTTCTGCTATCTGGCTGACTTCAGACAGCCCTTAACAAAACAGGAGAAACTAAGAGAGTTCCTTTGTTCACCTTGTCTTTCCTTTTAAAGTCTTCTAGAAATCCCATGTCTTATGTAGTCATCTCTCTGAGAAAAAAGACTCTGAATGGGTTTTTCAATTACTTGGCATAGGCTTCTGGAAGGGACATTTACATATGTGGAGACTTTCTGACAAGTTGAAGAATTTTGGTATGGAACTGGTCTTCAGCCATATCCAGTGATTTTGCAGACCAGCGTCTCTTCCTTCAGGTGGCCTGTCATCTATCTGTCATCTTTCTGGGGACCTGGGTCATAGAAGGATAACTTAGTGAGAGAGAAATAAATGGGGAGATCTCCCTGAGAGGAGTATTCCTCTTTCCCAGCCCCAGCTCCACTGGGAATTTTTAGAGCAAATCCGAACAAAGACAGAAAAGCAACTAGTGGCTGAGGATACCTGAGAGGGCTGCTTAAGTTCTCTCTATTTCTCTTGAACTGTAATTTATTTTTGTGTGGAGATAGGTACACCAAGTGCCCACTCACCTCTCACAGCTACACCAGGCACATTTTAGCTTGGTCTTCTGGTGGTCTGAGGATGATCTCTGAAAGGCTCCTTCCTCTTAACAGCCACCCCTCATCCTTTTCATTCAAGCATTATTCAGTGGTTCCAAAGGCATTCTTGACTGCCCCTCAAAACCTCAGTATCTTTCTATTACTCTGTACCTCTGGCCTCATTTCAAGAAAAGTGCTGTGCTTCAGGTGATGGGGTGAAATAATTAGGACCCCTTGTTAATCTCCATCTTCCTCTAGCTCTTCCTAGTCTCTAATTCCCTACCTGACTCCATCACTCAGCCCCTTTTGTTATTGCTTGGGGATGCTGAAGGTGGTGATAGGTTCTGTTCTTGTGATATGCTGGGGACATTTTCAACCTTGAGGGTCCACATCAGACACTCTGGGAAGATAAATGGTCTGTAGCTACAAGTGGTCACTGTTTGCTATCACCTTTCTCTTTTATAGTTAATAGAGATCCCCTTTTCCTACCCTCCTCTTTTTGCCTCAACCTTGGGGCTCCATATTTGTGCTGACTATGCCATGTGTATCCTGTGGAAGGATTCGGTCCAAATTGTGGCAACACCAAGGACACAGAGAGCCACCACATGGTAGCAAAAAGAGCTTTCATTAAATGGGAATGAGCTCAGATTTTCCAAGTAGGAAGAATCCTCCAGCTAAGACCTTGAGAATGAGCTGCCTGGAGAAGAATCTTACATGGAGACTTCAAAAAAGCCTAATTAAGGCAGTTCATTTTATTCAGACCATTCTAGGTACACAGCCTAGAAAGTCACATCAGTTTCCCAAAAGTTATTCTACATAAGGGGATCTTGGCTGGTTTGGATCCAAGTCTTGTTCACTGCCTGACTGACCAAGTGTTGATAGGTCTACTTATTGGGTTGAGACAGGAGTTACCTTTCTTTATAGGTGAAACCAAGAGAGTCTCTTTTCACCTTGACTTTCCATAGAAGGTCTTCTGTAATTCCCTGTCACCTAAAGGGAGTAGGGAATAAAGGTTGAAAGAACTTTTTTTGTTTTTTGCTGTAATAAGAGTGGAGAAATATGCCCCTAAATAATGAAGAGAGAAATTATATTCAATCCGTTGCTGAGTCTCCACTTTTTCAAACCTGGTTAACTGAGAATGTTGGTACTATTAACAAAGATGGGTAAATTAGGCAGAGGAGGGGGGAGCCGTTGTGTGGGGGAAGATGATGAGTTCAGCAAATATTTTGAAAAGACCATGAATTCTCTGAATAGCATTTTGCTGGTTTGATTGTGCTCATGAAAAAAAGGTACTCTGAAACATTGCAGTTAGGAAAGTAGCTGAGTAGTGTGGGAAAATGGATTAGATGTAGTGGTGTTTCACTAGACCTGCCCCAAGGCAAAGGATTCTCCAGTTAGGCAGTCACACCCATGACAGTGCAGTTAGTTCACTGGAAACCATGGTTGGCGTCTAAGTTGTTGGCGTCAAATGTTTATACATTTGCTAATTCTCTTTCTGGTTGAGTACCCTCCACATGAATCACTTCTGAAGTATTTAGATGGAATATTCAGGACAAAACACATTGCAATTAATGTAAAACAAACGGATAATTTCTGTTTCTTGTTTTAATTAATGGTTAGTTCTCTCTGTGTGTCTGGAGTCTAATTTATTTAAGTTTGAAACTGAGATAATTTTTTTTTTCTTCAGGATTAAAGCTATCTTCTCCCTCAGACCCAAGACATTATTTTGTATTTTCACCTTTCTCCTCATAAAATATATACTATATAATAGAGGAGGTCATTGAAGATTTCCAAGGAAAGTGATTTATTTTGCATAATTTGTGTTGACATGTAAAGCTTAAAGCAGTACAACATCTGCTTCTAAGCTAAATTAATCCAAAAGAAAATAAACCTGAATTTAAATGTTGCTTAAATGATATTCATCTATCAGTCTGAGAAAAAGTCTGAAGAATATTCGATCAAAGTGGTACTTAATAGTGATCAAGTGTCTAACTGGAAAGGCCTTTTTTTTTGCATCCTTTACAGGGATAATCCTTACATGGGTGGGGTGGAAGGCTATTTGTTATTCCCTTGGGAGGAGGGTTAGGCTATCTGTAATTCAGAATTATAAGTTAGACTGCTGGTTAAAACAGTCAATTAATTTCATGGTGTGCTTAAATTTCATTTTGACATCAAATAGTAAACACTTTTGGTAGGGGTAGAAAAGAAACTTTCACTGGTCTTTAGGAGCTGAAAAAACAAAAGCTTCTGCATTCCTCATCCCCCCTGGTATAATGAGGCACAGTTTCTGTCCAGTCATCCATCCTCACCTAAGGTGGGTGCCAAATTGGGGGAAAAAAGGCCAATTCTGAGATCTCACCTAAAGTCCAAGAAAACTAAGATGCATCATCACCTATGTACATAGCCATCTATGTGATGAAGGAATTTCACCTTAACCTTTGTTTTTCCAGGTGAATTTTGTGGCATGCCAGCTCTTTGCTTTACTTGCTGCTTTTTGGTTTCGCATCTACCTGAGTCCTGAGAAGGCAAGTTCTGCTATCCGTCATGCCTTTGCTGCCATTTTTGGAATCTATTTTGTCATCTTTTGCTTTGGATGGTGAGTATCAAGCTTCATCAATAGCACTGCTTACGATTTGGATATCATTTTCTCTCTGCCACTCTGCCACCTGAAATGTGACTTACTTACTTGTGCTAGTCTGACAGTGGCTTTAGCCTGAGAGTTCATTCCAAGGCAGTGAGTTGAACGTTGTTAAAATTTCCTTCCAAAGAGACAGTTATGAACAAGTGAAAAAAGTGTTTTTTTCTTTTTCAAAGTAACATTTCATATCTGCTATTTATGTTGTGTATTTCTTGCATTACTATTAGAGAAAATATGGCCTAATCTTTTTATTTAGGCAGTTTACCTAGAACCAAGACTGCAGTGGTATAGGTCCCAGGGAAACAGTGCCATTTCTTTAACAGAAAAGACTTTTTACCCAGTGTTCTTTATTTACCTGTTTTATGAGAGCATTCTCTCTTTTCTTATAATTGTCTTATGTTTAATCTTTGCTTTCCTCCTTTACCAAGCTCAAGGCAAGATCTAGTCTTAAAGCTGAATGACTCTTTCTTATCATTATTGTTGATTGGCTTAACTGAAGCAACTTATCTCCTTCTCATATCATGGGAGGAGATTTGCAATATGTCTTGCTTTAAGGAGGATGATTGACAGTAAGGAAGTTTTTTGTAGAGTTGAACACTTTCTGCCCAGGGGTTTAGGTAAGGTCTTATTTGGCAGAACTCCTGGGATTGGGAATCTGGAGAATCAGGGTTTATGATCATTCCACTTCTGAGAATTTTACATCACTCAGGAGTATGGACTGTGGGTAGGAAGACCAGAAGTGAAATGTGGTATATATTTTCTTCCTTTCTCAGAAGACTGATTTCAATTCAGTTCAGTTCATCAGATACTTATGAAGTCCCTACTATGTGCAAGGTCCTGTGCTGGGCATTAGTGATACAGAGACAAAAAATGATAGTTCCTGTTTTTGAGTATTACATTCTACTCTCTAGAACAGCCACAAGGGAAAGGCTCCCTGAAATCCAGTCTTAATAACCTATTAACTTAGAATGCTTTGTTCATTTTTAAGGTACACTTCTCTTTCAGACTATCAATTCTATATAAAACAGTGGTCTGAATCTTTATGGATTTTGGTTACTACAATGGACCAATTGGTACTTTTATTCATAGATTTTATAAATAATATCATCAGGTCCTTGAGCCACTTTAGAATCCCACCTTTTTAACTCATGAAATGATTACTAGTTGATGTGTTATTTTCCTTTGGAATAAATGTAGACCTATTCAAAAGAAGTTTTAGCTGATTTGGGGGTGGAGCAAAGGGTAAATAATAGACTTGTTATCACTAAATTTTATGAGCTTCAGAGGTGTTGATGACTGTTTTTTTCTTCTTGTTTTAAGGTATTCCATACACCTCTTTGTGTTGGTGTTAGTATGTTACGGAATCCTCATTACTGCAAGTACACACAACATTCACAGGTGAGGTCATGCTGATGAAAGTGACAAATTGGGATTCTCTTGGAGCTTTACCGGAGTGCTGAGGCTTCATCTTCACCTTCCATCTCTAAGAGAATACAGTAGTAGTAATCATGTTAACTCTCTAGTTATTATTTCCCTTTCTGATCTAGTGAGGTACCTTCCTTCTCTTGACTGTTGTGTACATTTAAGACCACATTTACTTGGGCAGATTCTTTATCATCAACAAATATTTATTCATTGAAAGACACAAATTTTTCATCACCAAATCTGTACAAGGTACTATACTAGGCACAGAGGATATAAGTAACATGGTCTGTGCTCTGGAGGAATTTATGGCCTGTACCAGATTTAAATGTTTGCTTGTAGAACACTGTGTTGTTAGGGGCTGATGGTATAATATAGTACAAGACATGGTGATGGTATAGTATAGTACAAGACATGGTCTTATTCCTCGAGTAGTTTGGGGAAAAGAACATAGAGAGTGTACTTGGCATGGAAAATGTCTTAAATAAAAATAGAAAGGTTGGAATTCATAAAGATGGGATTTTATTGTTTTTTTTTTTTTTTTGCTAGATAGTAAGCGGGCCAGTTTTGTTGGAGTAAAGGGTCAATGTAGGGGTGTAGTACAGGTTTTGGAGGAAGGTAGGGGATTGACTGTGGAGAGTTCTGAGTACCTATGGAAGGAAGAATTGGGGAACCATGTCATTTCTTAAGTGATAGTAAGCAAAGTAGTTTTTCTAAAATGTGAGCCTGGTCATGTTTATATTCTTAAATATAGGATGGATTGGAAAGGGAAGAAACTAGAGTGAAGATGACCAGTTAGGAACAGACCATTGTATTTATCAATTAGAAAGACACTGGTTTCAGAAGAATAGTAGAATCCAGTTGGTTATCAGATTTTAGCAAGATAAGATTGAGTGGATTTTAAAGAAATAGATATAGGGCAGCCAATGAAGAGAGCCCTGGTCCTGGAGTCAGGAGAACCTGAGTTTAAATTTGGCTTCAGACACTTACTAGCTGTGTGACCCTAGTTAAACCATTTAACCTCAGTTGTCTCCAAAAAAAGAGAAAGAAATGGATATACATATTTCTTGCCTTCTCAATGGGTGGCAGAGGGAGGGAAAGAAATTGGAACTGAAAATAAAAAGATCCAATGGCCTTTTTCCATTTTTCATCATCAACCTTCATAGCATTTGATACTATTGATTAGGCCTTCCTACTCTCTCCTCCCTTGGCTTCAATGACGCCATCTTTTCTTGGTGCTTTATCTACCTTTCGATAGCTTCTCCTCTGTCTCTTTCACTAATACCTTATCTCCTTCAAGTTCCTCCATCTTATCTCTCCTGTGGTTCTGTCCTTAGCCCTCTTTATTTTTTCCCTCTTTTTATATTCTCTAGTATAGAAAGTCCTTATCAGTCCCTATCTATAGTCTCTGCTTTCTTTTGAGAGGCAACATAGTGTTAGTGAATAGAGAACTACATTTGGAGTCAATCCAAGTCCAATTTCTGTGACGCTGGGCAAGTCGCTTAACCTCTTGGTGCACAGGGCAAATATTGATAACTATAAACTTGTATATGTTTGTATTTATTCACATTAAATTTATTCTGAATATACTTTATATATGTCCTGGTTGCCTTCTCCATTAGAAGGTGAGCTCCTTTCTGGTAGAAATTGTTTCTGTCTTTGTATTTATAGCTCCAGTGCTTAGTATAGTGCTTACACATAGTAGGTGCTTGATAGATACTTGTTGACTGATAAATTGTAGAGCAGGTATCTTTCTGCACTGGTTGAGAGTCTTATTCCCTGGGAGCTCCCTACACTGATGAAATAATAAAATTTTGGGAAAAAGTACATTAATTATTAGAGATTAGCAGATAAATCCTAAATCTGTACTTGCAGCCTTGACCGTCTTCTGCAATTCAGGTCCTCATTGGCAGCCATTTGCAGGAAATCTCCATCTGAATGTTCTCCTGCCACTTCTGACTTGCCATTATTATTATTTTTTATTACTGTGCATATCATTTTCCCCCTTACATTTTTACCTTCTAATGGTGTCACTGTTTCTCTCATTGCCACTGTCATTCACGAAATTTGCCATGTTTGAAACCTTGGTGTTGTCTTTGGCTCTTCCCTTGTCTTCATTACTCATACTTGAGTGACCAAGTCCTGTTGATTCCATCTCTGCAATGATCTTTCTCATCCCTTCCCTCCTCCTCTCTTCTGCCAGTGCCTGTGTTAAGGCCTTCCTTAGTACCTCTCTGAAAAGTGCAGTAGGTTTTTCAGTCCTCCACTCTTTATCTTCTTTGAGATATGCATGGATCTGCTTTAATGACCTCCTAATTATCTTTCTGTCTTGTCTCACACCACTCTAATCCATCCTCTTTACCACTAACAAAATGATTTTCCTAAAGCCTAGGTCTTATCAGGTCATTTGCCTACAGAGTAAATCCCATTGACTTCTTATTACTTATTAAAGCAAATATAAACTTGTCTGTTTAGCATTTCAAGGCTTTTACAACCTTACTCCACTAACCTTTCAATATTTAGTAAGAATCTTTTAGATAGCATCTACTATATTCCAGACATGTTGTTAAGCTCCTTAAAAATGTTATCTTGTTTGATTCTCACAAAAACCTGGTGATGCAGATGCTATTATAATCCTTATGGTATAGCTGAGGAAACTGAGGCAGATAAAAGTTAAGTAGCTTACCCATGATCACAAGCTTGAAAGTGTCTAAGGCTGCATAAGAATTTCGATCTTTCTGACTCTAGGTTTAGTACTGTATTTACCATGCCACCTAGCTAATTTATTATATACATGTATAAGATTTTATTCTAAATTTATATTTAGTATATTGAAATATATAATAAAATATATTTATATAATTACATATAATAATGCATGTAATTATAATATATCAATGTGTATATATATATATATATATATATATATATATATATATATATATATATATATATATATATATATAATTATTATACTTCATTCCTCTTCCATGGTCTAGTCAAACCAGTTTTATTTCACTTTTGTCTTTATAATCCCATGGTCTCATGCAAAGAATGCCCGGTACTTCAAGGTACTTGATAAATGTATGTTAATTGACTGGTCACTCATTCCTCTGTTTAAAAAACTTCAGTGGCTCTCTATTATTGCCTGTTCAATAAAGTTAAAACTCTTTTGCCTTCCATTCAAGTCTTGTCACAGTATTTCTCCATCCTACCTTTCCATCTTTATCTAATATAATTCCCTTTTTTTCAATCTATGCTTTAACCAGACTGGGCTATCTTTCTCCTCCCCTTCCACAAATTTTTTGCCCATTCCTGACTTTGTGTCTTTGGTCTAATTTTTCCTTTTTAATCAACAAGCATTTAATAAGTCTCTCCTATGCACCAGGTGTTCTGCTAGCTGCTAGGATGCTTACCATATGCCTAAATATTCCTCCTTACTTTTCTTTGCATGCTAAATTTCTACCTATCCTTTAAAACAGTCAGATTTGTCACCTTCATTCCTGCTTAATCTCTTATTTGTCAATGATGACTTTTCCTCTTGGATCTGATATAGCACTTTGCACTACTCTAATACACTTAGTATTTATTACTGTGTTTTATCTATTGTAGTATGATAGAGTATTTTATTACTGTATCTCTATGTGTGAGTCCTATTCCCTCTTTTAGATTATAAGCTTCAGGAAGGATGAGACCATTTCTTATCTAAGATTAATATATCTCACAGAGCCTTACACAACGCTCTGCATTCAGAAAGTGTTTTAGTGAACAAATATAGATTTGTTTGAGATGAGAACAGGTTATATGAAGGAGATTTCTCTGGATTTTTCTTTTTTTTAAATAATGCTTATGAGGAGTCTCATTGTATATATGTTTCCGGATGACTTCAAAGTCCTCTAACAGTTCATCATGCTGTATTGATGACCAAGGTTTCTCAAAGATAGTATTTGGTGTATATGGGGCAGCTATGTTGGTGAAGTGGAATACCAGGTCTGGAATCAGGAAGACCTGAGTTCAATTTTGTCCTCAGACGCTCATTAGCTATGTGATCCTAGTCAAGTCATTTAAACTGTTTGCCTTACTTTCCTCATTTGTTAAATGAGGATAATAATAGTACCTTCCTCCCATGGTAGTCATGAGGAGGGAATGAGATAATCCTTGTAAAGCAGGTGGGGGACCTGTAGCCTCAAGGCCACTTGTGACTTTCTAAATTGTTCAGTGTGGCCTTTGGACTGAATCTTATAGAACAACTGAGTTTTACAGAACAAATCCTTTTATTAAGGGAATTTGTTCTGTAAAGTTTGGATTCAGTTAAAGGACCTCACTTGAGGCCATATGTGGCCTCAAGGCTGCAGGTTCCCCACCCATGACACATTACCTGATAAATAGGAAGTGCTATGTTAACTATTGTTATTATTTGATTTAATTAGTTTGTTTCCAGTTTTCAACAGTCATTTCCATAAGTCTTAAATTCCCTCCCCGCCCCATCTACCTTCCCTCCCCAAGATGGCATGCAATCTTATATGAATTCTACACATACATTCATTTTTCCCATTAGTCATGTTGCATAGAAGAATTAAAACAAATGGGAGAAACCGTGAGAAAAACCAAAGCAAAACAAAGCTTAGCACAAGAGAAAATAGTCTGCTTCATTCTATGTTCTGATTCCATAGTTCTTTCTCTGAATGTGGATGGCATTTTACCTCAAGAGTCCTTTGGAAGCGTTTTAGATCCTGGCATTGCTGTGAAGGGCTAAGTCATTACTGTGTACAATGTTCTCCTGGTTCTGCTCATTTCACTCAGCATCAGTTCATAAAAGGCTTTCCAGGTTTTTCTGAAGTTTGACTGTTCCCCATTTCTTATAGCACAATAGTATTCCATTACATTCATATACCACAACTTGTTCAGCCATTCCCCAATTGATGGGCATTCCCTCAATTTCCAGTTCTTGGCCACCACAAAGAGAACTGCTGTAAATATTTTTGTACAAGTGGGACCTTTTCCCATTTTTATGATCTCTTTGGGATACAGCCCTAGAAGTGACATTGCTGGGTCAAAGGGTATGCACATTTTTTGTAGCCCTTTGGGCATAGTTCCAAATTGCTCTCCAGAATGGTTGGTTCAGCTTACAGCTCCACCAACAATGAATTAGTGATTAACTATTATTATTGATATAATAAATATAAATGTTAGCTATTATTATCATATAGTATATCATAAACTCTGATAGGTCTTACTAAGCTGAAAAAGGTTTTTGTGAGTAAATCCAATAGTGGACAATGTTTCCCTTACCATTAGTACCAATCTATGCTTATCACTAAAAGGTTGGTCACCAGACACATTTCTGTCACAATAGAGGGCTTGCAATCTGCACCAGTGGAGGTAGTATTCATACCCCCCCCAAAATCACAAGTCCTTAAAAACAAATCAAAATATTAGATATCACTTTTATTTGTTTTTATCTCCAGGAAAAAGAAATCAATAAGTTTTAGCTTGGAGGCAACAAGGTGTTGTAGTAGATAGAAGTGCCAAACCTGGAGTCAGGAAAACCTGTATTCAAACCCAGACCCAGACACTTACTCAATCTGTGATCCTGGGTACATCACTTAATCTCTTTCTTCCTCAGTTTCCTCATCTGTAAAATGGAGATAATAATATCACCTACCTCACAGGGTTTTTAATGAGGATAAAATAAGATAATATTTGTAAAGAACTTTGAAAACTTAAAGCACATTCTAAGTGCTAGCTGTTACCATTATTGTTATTATAAGATTTTGAAATTCTTAGACTAAAATGGGCAATGTCTGCTGCTTTCATTTCAAATTCTCTCAGAAAAGTTTAGATTGTTTTTGTTTAAGTCATAATCGGCTTCATGACCCCATTTGGGGTTTCCTTGGCAAAGATCCTAGAGTGATTTGTCATTTCCTTCTCCAGCTCATTTTAGAGAGGAGGAAATTGAGACAAACAGGGCTAAGGGACCTGCCCAGGGTCACATAGAAAGTAAATGTTGGAGGTTGGATTTGAACTCAGATCTTACTGACTCTAGACTCTGTGCTCTCTCCACTTCACCACCTAGCTGACCCTTTAAATTACTTCTATCTTTAAGTATTCATTGTTTCTAAAAATATATTGAGAGATAATAAAACTATAGTTACCCTTCATTCCCATTTTCTTAAATATTTTATCTAAAAGGAGATATCACAAGTCAGCTTCAAGGAGATTTTTGATGAAAAAAAATTGGCATTTTTATTTGCCCCTTAATAGACTTTGGAAATTTAAATTTTCAGTTTATAACCTCGCAGTCTCTCACAATAAATTTCTTATCAGTTGTAGAACAAATGTTTTTAGGTACTTTTAGATTTTATAGACACTCAGTTTTGAGTCCAGACAGCCTGTGAAGGGCAATAATAAAATAATCTATGTTCCAAGTACACTTCTTGCTAGGGATTTTATCATTTGTTCCAGACGGGTGATTAGGTAATTCATCTCTCTCTCCCTTGGAAGGTGAAGCTATATATTGGAAATGCTACACATGATAATGCAAAGTGTTTGTAACCTATTTTCAAAGTTTGGCTTCCCTTGTGTTGACTTTGGATGTAGCTGAAAACTGAACCAATAATTCTCCACATCTCTTCAGCACATTTCCAATTACTTAACACATAGTAATTTGTCCATTAGTCCAACACTCCTGGGTGGGGTGCATGGCATGTGATAGATGAAAGGCTGCTAAGATAATAGAAAGCTAGTCAGTGACTTGTCTAGGTTCATTGTATTAACCAGCAGTCAGGAACGGAGACCCCTGGTGCTGATGAATCTTAGAACTTTGCAGACAGACTGGGATTGTTTTTGCTTTACCACATAGTAATATCATGGATACGCAGGGACATGTCATGAGGCCAGAAAGCAAAGATGCCAAATAAGTTCTTTCTTTATTTGCTTGTATTGTTGCCAGCCTTAAAAAAGGGAGTAAATTAAAGTTCCAGATGGATGAACTGGGTGCAGAACTCAGCTCGCTTACAAGGTAATAAAATTCTAGTTTCCATCCCTAGTATACATACCTGAATTTATTACAAGGTAATTTATTACAAGGTAATAAAATTCTAGTATCTATCCCTAGTATATGTACTTGAATTGACAGAGAACACATGAATCTCACACAGTCAATCAACAAATATTCATTAAGCATTTACTGTGTGTGTGCCAGGCACTGTGCTAAGCACTGGGGATAGATACAAAGACAAAGACGTAGTCTCAGCTCTTAACGTTCTATTCCTTTAGCTAAATCACTTGGGTAATGGGGGTGGGTGGGGTGGGTGAGGGAATAGAGAACCAGCATTTGTTGTTAGAATTCAACAATTCAATTCAATTCAATTCACTTGTGTGTACGTGTATGTATATATGTAGATAGCCCTGTGCCAGGGTGCTTAATACATGTTTATTGAAGAAATGGAATGAATATGTATATATGTATATATACACCCATTTGGTGTATGTATGTCCATGTCCATGTATGTTTGTGTTTATGTATACCTATGTGTATTTATATGTCACTTTGGAATCTTTAAGGCAGTATATAAATGCTGACTATTAGCTTTTCTTGAAGGAGTGAAAGTAGAAACAACATATAGAGAGAAGTAAAGAAGCCTTCCTTAATCACTGTTGGTTAGTAATTTCAGTGAGCTTCTTGGTCCTACCTTTCAATGATGAGCTAGCTGGGAGAGCTACCAGCCTATTCAAAATGTGGAAGACTTGGTGTAAAGAACTGGGATACTTTTGTCTAGGGAGTGTACTTATCATGTTATGTTCTCACAGTCAGCACCATTTTGAACTGGTGGTATTAACAAACACTTAGATTGAACTTCCTTTAGCCTCCTGACCATGGGAAAGTAGAGGCCAAGCAAAGGGTCAGTGCAGCGGCAGAAGAGCTCATGCCTAAGCAGAGTTGTAACTGGCAGCTCACAGGAAGATGTCAGGTGTCACACTAGGGCTGGGGAGGTGAACATTTCTGAGGGTGGCATGATCACTTGGATGATCTGGGAAGCCTTTGGACCCCTTCTTAGAATCATATTTTTAAGTGCATTAAATAAAATGCATGGGATTACAAAGGAAATTATATTGAAATACAGTAATGAAATTTAACATAAAGAAAAAGTTTATAGACCCCAGAATAGGAATCCAGTACTAATTGTCTTATGGCTCTACCCTGATTTCCTATCTTGAACTTTTGGGATTTGGGGTATATTCTCAGAAAGTAAATAGGACTAGAGAACGTTTTGCGGGATGCCTATCTCCAACTTGTCTCTTTTGAAGACTTCCGCAGTAGCTTCTTCTTTATAATTTGTCTTAGGTAATATCTATAGTTGGTGAGGACCATGAGCTGGTTTGGAAAGGGAGGAAAATAAGTCAGTTTGTCAAGGTAGCAAATGGTTCTGGGATAGCAGTATGTGAGTAATTAGTCCTCTTTCTGCCTACCCATATTTTGGTGAATTGACCACATACTGCTGGCTGAATTTCTGCTTTTACTGTTAGTATCTAGGTTAATCTGATCTTAATTATGCTATAACTTATTTTGGTCCAGACTTAGGAGGTATAGGAAACTTGGTCTACCAATGCAGATAGCTAACCATTCTATACTTTATAGATCTTAGAGAGTTGGATAGAGAACTGAAAAGGTAAGTGACTTGCCCAGGGTCACATAGTCAGTGTATATCAGGGATGGATCTTGAACCTTGGCCAAGAATTCTAAACCATTTTTGTTTCATGGACCCCTTTAGTAGGCCAGAGAAGCCTATACTGTTTTTAAATGCATAAAATTAAATATACAAAATCACAAGAGAAATCCTTTGTATTGAAAGACTGTTATCAAAATATTTAAAAAAAACAATTTCATGGACCCCTGATTAAGAACTCTTGCATGCCATACTATATCTCAATACTTCAATATTGTTTCATTGATTCATTTTATTTTTATATCCTATTAATTTCAAAATATATCCCCCATTACCATAGAGGAATTGCTAGTTTTAAAAAATAGACTAGCAACAAGATGACCTGCTAGCCCAGGTTCTTTGATCTGCAGCTTCGAAGGGGTTAGCAATCCTTCTTTAATTAAACATATATAAATCATTCACTAGTTCAGGGGAAAGGTTAATATCCTGAATGTGGAGAAAATACAAACAGAGAAAATACAAGCAGAAAAATTAGCACAAAGATCAGCCACAGGGCTCCAACTGTCTGACAAAGTAATACAACCACCTATGTACACCTCCAGATGGGAGAACACAAACCCCCTGAGTAGTTGAGGGGTGGTTCTTAACAAACAGCTACTCAGAGTCCCATCCAGGGAATCAAAAGATTCTTCTCATAAGCAAAACCCCCAAAGCAAAATATCAGCCTCTCAGTATATATAGTTTTCAACTAATAGGCTCAGAGCTAGAAGACATCACAACCCTCGTGATTACCAGGGTTCAAAGGAAATTGAACCTTGACATATTTTCATTGAGCCTAGGAAACTGAACTCCAAAAAGAAAACAACAAAAAACATCCCTCTCTGGTTGTTCTTACAGAGGGAAAAAAAAAGTAATTCAACAAAATCAGCCCAATGGTCATTTCTTATAGTATATAAAACATTCCACACAAATAGATCTCTATCCCAATAATGAAGCTTTTTTTCTGGAGCCAAGTAGTAATTATGCAGTATTTATTTTTTCCAGTCATTTATTATGGAGATAGTCATATGCTATGTATCCAGAAGTGTTGTCTTATAGACCCAACATAGTACGCAGGGTGTCCCAAATGTTTTGAACTCTCTTGTTATGGTACTACTGATGTTGATGATTGTAACAGTTGATAATCTAATCCCTGGTGAACTGTATTTTTTAGGTACTCCTTTGTGGTTTCAATGAGTTATCTCACACTATGCCATATAAGCCGGATATACATATTCCACTATGGGATTCTCACTACAGATTTTTCAGGGTGAGTACTTTCATGAGCCTGGGTAATGACTGCTGAGTTTGACTCCATCAATTATTTTTAGGGAGTATTTTTATAGCCTGAAATATTTAACACTTAAGCAGGTAAAAAGGATGATTTGTTTTTATAAGAGCATTTCTTTTCATGAAGCCAACATGTAGGTCTGATGACTCATGGTTCTATACCTGCAGACCCCTAGCTCTGTATACCCCTAGCCAGCCATCTCACTGTGGGGAACAAGAGGAACCTTGAAAGAGGGTATGGATTTATCTATGAGTGCAAAATTTTCACCACTTCTGGGAGAAAATCCCCACAACTTTAAGCACATAACCCATTTATTGTAGGTTATTTTCATATAATAGACAATGTAGCGTACAATCACAGAATTCCATAACTGGAAGGAATGTCAGAGGTTATCTTATAGAGAAGCAATGGGAAAATGCTGGATTTGTAGTGAAAAGAACTGAGCCCAAATCTTGTGTTTAGAGTTTACTAGTCATCTGATCATTGCTCTCTAAGCTAAGCCTCAGTTTCATTATCTATAAAATGAACTTACTAATAACTAGAATGGGTGCAACAGTGGACAGAGTGCTGGGTCTGAAGTCAGGAAGACTCATCTTTCTGAGTTCAAATCTGACTTCAGACATTTATTAACTGTGTGACCTTGGATAAGTCACTTAACCCTGTTTGCCTCAATTTCCTCATCTGTAAAATGATCTGGGGAAGGAAATGGCCAACCACTCCAGTGTCTCTGTCAAGAAAACCCCAAATGTAGTCATGAAGAGTCAAATATGACTGAAAAATAACTGACCACAACAATAACTAGTATACTTACCTTATAGGGTTGTGGTGAGGCTCAAATGAGATATGGTACATTTCTTTGTAATCCTTAAAGTACTATGCAAGTATTGGTTATAAGTAGTTTATTCAGTTTCCACATTTTATAGATGAATCATCTGAGACCCAGAAAGGTTAAGGTTCAGGGTCACTCATCCTATAAGTGATAAAACTGGGAACACAAACCTGGTCCTTTTCTACTCCTCCCACTACATTACACTCCCTCTTTCTTGCTTTTAGGAAAGGCAAAATTACCATTGGGCACAATAGTGCTGTTTATCCAAGTTACCTGGGGAGACACTTCAGCTTGGGTTGGTCAATCTGTAGGTCCTGATAAAAATGCTCTTACTTCTACTTTCTCTAGTGCTCAAACTGAATCACACTGGATTTAACAAATTCCTAAAGCACAGACAGAGATCTGGTAAAATGATGGCTAATTTATCTGAGTTTTGCACCCTGCATCTGTGCCAATGAAAACTCCACCCACTTATAAGGCTCAGAATTTAGAAAAGGAACTGTTCCAATCCTCTTAATTTGGTTTTAAGCACAAAACTGTCATGCCTTCCCACATTTTCCCACTTGGATTTTCTTGATATAATTCATATTATGAGATGTGATTGAAAGAGAAAAAAATTAACGCATCTGAAAATGCAGTGGGAAAATACAAATGTGGGAGTCTTAGATACACCATCAGGGAAGGACTAAGACAATGTCTTGATCTTGTCATTTTCACTTCCAAGAGCACAGACTGGTGACTACATTTCTCCAAGTGTTGTTTATCCTATGGCACCAGCTATTTATACTGTGACATTATTTCAATCTCTTTTTATTAGGCAATACTTGTGTTACATTGCTGATACAGCCATACCTCAGAGATATTGTGGGTTCAGGTCCAGATCTACCACAATAAAATGAAAATTGCAATAAAGAGAGTCACATGAATTGTTTGGTTTCCCAGGGCATATCAAACTTATGTTTATACTATACTGTAATCTATTAAGTATGCAATAATATTGTGTCTAAAAAAAAGTAAAGCCTTAGTTAAAAATACTTTACTGCTAAAAATGTTGACTATTATTTGAGCCTTCAGCAAGTTGTAATCTTTTTGCTGGTTGGGGGTTTTGCTTTGATTTTGGTGCCTGCTGACCAGGATCATGGCTGCTGAAGACTGGGGTGGCTCTAGCAGTTTCTTAAAATAAGACAGCAATGAAGTTTGACTCATTGTTTGACTCTTCCTTTCACTTGAAAACTTAGAGGCTATAATAGGGTTATTAATTGGCCTAATTTCAATATTGTTATATCTCAGAGAATACGGAGAAAGAGAGAGAGATGGGGAAAGACCAGTCGGTAAAGCAGTCAGAACACATGTAACATTTAGTGATTAACTTTGCTGACTTATATGGACATGGTTCATGGTGCTCCAAAATGATTATAATAGTAACATCAGAGAATACTGATCACAAATCACCATAAGAGATATGTAATGAAAAAATTTGAAATAATGCAAGAATTACCAAAGTGTCACACTGAGACATAATGTGAGCACATCTTGTTAGAAAAATGGTTCCAGTAAACTTGCCTAAAGCAGGGTTGTCAGAAACCTTCAATTTGTAAAAATTACAATATCTGTACAAGGCATGCTGGTATTTGGGGAGGAATAAGAAGTAAAATGTCCATCTACCACCTATAAAACCACTGCTAATGCCTTCCTTCCCCCAAAATTACTTTGTGCTTGTTTGGTATGGTGTACATGTTCTCTCTCCATCCAAGACAATGTAATTTCTTTGAAGAGGAGGTTTATTTCATTTTTTTCTTCATATCTCCAGCTCCTAGCACAGTATCTGCCACATAGTAGGTGCTTAGTTAATTCTTATTGATTGGTTGACATATTACAATATTTCTTTAACTTCTAAGTGGCTTAATTTTTTTTTAAGACAGAATCTTTTGTAGTTCATCTCTTTCTTCTTACCCCCTTCCCAATTCTTCCTCTTAATCTTTTCTTGGGACTGATTGAATATTTATTTTTCATATACACTGCTAGGTTATAGAAGGGGAAAATCAGATAATCCAGAGATAAGGTTCTCTACCCCAATGATGCAAACATATTCAGTTATTGTGAGTAAAGATAAAGTGGAGAAAGCCTGGGACTTAACGGTCAAGCAAGGCAGGAATACTAGATCTTTAATGTTCCCTAGATCTAGTGGATTGCATTGTTCAATCCCTAAACAACATGAATTTGCTGAGCTGAAGTCCTTAAGTAGAAGCTGACAGACAATGGCATTGGAATGGAGTTGAAAACATTCATACTAGCCTATTAGTTTGTCAATGTTTTGAAGGAGTAAGATGCTCTGGTCTTATGTTAAAAGCATTTGCCTAAGTTGCCAAGACCTTTTCCTTCCAATATACTTCTTTAGTATTACTTTGGTTCATCAAGGTATATAGCAATCTTCTCAGCATTGAGTGGGAGGGGAGTGTGACCTTTCTTCTGGTCATTTCATGTTAGGAGGGAGAACATATTCCTAGTTTGCTTCCCATTCAGTCATTGAACATGGGTGGTAGGATAAGCAAGCATTTATAGCATCATTCTCAAAATTGGGAGAAGGGAACTTATACACTTCCATGGTCCAATATCATCACCATTGGAGGGGTGTTCTTGCTTTGAGTCACAATAATTGCTTTTTCTCTGTTTAAACAGAGTTCATCACCATCATTAATACTTTACAATCTTCTTTGATAAAAGAGAATAGGCTTTTATTAAGCACCTACTAGGTGTTGGATACTGTGCTAAGTTCTGTAGAAATATTATCTCATTCACTTCTCACAACAGCCATGTGAAGTAGGCACTAGGATCCCCATTTGAAGGAAACCGAGGTAGTCAGTTTTAGTGACTTTCACAGGGTCACAGAAATCTAATGTCTGAGGTTAGATTTGAGTTTAGGTCTTCCTGACTTCAGGTCAGCACTTTCCCACTGCTCTACCTAGGTGCCCCTAGTCTGAAATCCTAACGGAGATCAGCAGATTAATCACTAGAATTTATAGTATATTGTAAGTGGCCAATTTTCATTCTTTCTCCATGTCTGATTCTCATTCTGAGCGTGGACATAACCACAGTCTTACTCATGGGAATAACTTATTGTCACCATTGTAGTTTTGAACAATACTCAGCATTCAAGGTTTTTTTTTTCTTCTGCCCCTTCCCCTTAATAAGAGCAGAAGTGCTGTTTGGACATTAAGTGTGCAAAATGCTTAAGGATGACTTGATGCAGTGGGCATTTCTCTTCTTGAGTATGTAAGCAATAAATGTTAAACAGAAAAATAAAGATTATTAATTAATGAATCACTATATTGCACATATATATTGCCAATGTGATACCCACAGCAGCTGCTATAAATATGCAGACATATTTCCAGGGTTGAATTGCAAAATATAACAAGCTCCAGTCCTCAAAAATGAAGTCAAGATATTTACTCAGATACTAGAAAGTCAAATCCACCATGGTAACAAAGAAATTTATACACATCACCAATCCAGGGAGCACCGACATCCCCAACCCTTTCCTTCATTAGACTTCCCCACAAATAAGCTCTCCTAGGCAAAAATTACTCCCTCTCTCACTCTCAGTAGCTGTTCTGCCTCAGTTCTGCTTCACTCTCTCCCAGTTCTGCCTCACTATCACTTCCTATTGCACACTTCCTGCTTCATAAGTTTGGCAAGCTCCTCCCACCATGAGCTCCATATGACTCAGGCTCCATCACAGCAGTTAGCTGCCCTGAGCTCAAAGCAGGTCACATAGACCTATTAATGGGTGGGAAAGATCTTCCCATTCAATTAACATTATAGCATAATAACATGTTTGTAAGTAATGTTGGATTAGATCTGTTTTAGTCTAAGAGATTTCTTTAGAGAATACATCAAATATATTGGAATGCACATTAAAGTTTTCCTTGAAGTAAATTTTATTTGTATAAACTAAAGTTTTAGTGAGAGGTGTTTAGAATATCATCTTTTATTAGTGGCACTCTCATGATTGGCATTTCTAGCACAGTGTGGCTAGCTAGACATTGCTAGACACTGTGTTCCAGGAGCCGAAAACCTTTGCTCATCTGTTTTTACCTGCCCTTTTGGTTTTCCCAGATTCAGTATGGGGAACCTGTCTTTTCAGTAAGAGAAATAGATTGCTCTCATTCTCACCATTATTGACTTTTCTCGTGAAACTTGATACTTATTAGAGTTGGTATTTGTAGAAATAGTCATAGGCCTGAAAAGATATCAGGAATACAAACAAGAATCAAATATGGATCAAGTAGTTATGTCCCATGTAGAAAAGAGAAGACTAGGCAATGAAGAACTATAGAATGATTAGAACAGAATACAGTAACTTGCCATTACTAGTATAATCAGTTCAACTGGGAAATAGTTACTTCCTTGATTAATCAATAAACATTTACTTAGTACCTATTATATGCCAATCACTGTAGATACAAATACAAAGAATTAAATAATCTCTTCCTAGAAGGAGCTTACAATCTAATGAGGAAGACAGGAAATATATAAATATCTGTGGCATAAATATAAGTTCATATAAATATGGGGCAGGTAGGTGGTATAATGGATAAAGTGCTGGACCTGGAGTCAGGAAGGCTAATCTTCCAGAGTTCAAATCTGGCCTCAGACACTTACTAGCTATGTGACCTTGGGCAAGTCATTTAAGTGTCTTTGCATCAGTTTCCTCATCTGTTAAAATGAGCTGGAGAAGGAAGTGGCCAATCATTCCAGTATTTTTGCTAAGAAAATCCCCAAATGGGTTCATGAAAAGTCAGACATGACTGAAAACAAACAACAGCAACATACAAATATATGCAAAGTGGTTACACAAACAGTAGTTTGGGAGGACCAAGAAAGGCTTCATGCAGAAAGCTGTGTTCAGGTTGCGTCTTAAAGGAAGAACGGGACTCTATGAGACAGCTAAGGAAAGAATGCATTCCAGACATGGAAACAGATAGTTCAAAGTCATGAATATGAGAGATGGAGTACTGTGTGTGAGAAACTGGGAAGAGGCTAAATTGGTTGAGTTGAAGAGTATAGGATGGAGAGTAGCAGCCCATGAGGTTGGAAACATAGGTTGGGTCCATGTAATGAAAGACTTTAATAAATAATTTATTTATTTTTCAGATCTTCCACAAGAATTTGAATTCAAAATTTTCTCCTCATCTCTCCCCACCCCCACCCAAGACAGCATGCACCCCATCCACCCCTTCCTCCAATTTGTTCTCCTTTTTACCCACCCTTCTTCCATCCCTCTTCCCCTCTATTTTCCTGTAGGACAAAATAGATTTCTATCCTCCATTGCCTATATAGCTTAATTTCCAGTTGCATGCTAAAACAATTTTTAACATTCATTCTTAAAGCTTTGAGTTCCATATTCTCTCCCTCCCTCCCCACCTACTCTCATTGAAAAAATAAATAATTCAATATAGGTCATACATGTGTAACAATGCAAAGGACTTCTATAATATTTATGTTGTAAAAGACTAACCACATTTCCCTCTCTCCTGTTCTGCCCTTCATTTCTTCCATTCTTTCCCTTGACCTGTCCTCCCACAATAGTGTTTGCTTCTGATTATCCCTTTCCCCAATTTGCTGTCCCTTCCATTACCCTCCCTCTCCTATCCCCTTTTCCCTTGCCTTCCTGCAGGATAACATAGATTTCCATATTCAATTGAATATGTGTTATTCCTTCCTTAAGCCCAATTGCATGAGAGTAAGGCTCAATTATTTCCTTTCGTCTCCCTCTTTCCCCCTCCATTGTAGAAGCTCTTTCTTCTCTCTTGTATGTGAGATGATTTGCTACATTCTACCTCTCCCTTTCTCCTACTCCTAGTTCATTCCATTCGACAGTATTTCTTTTTAGGTATTCTCTCTTCATATTCAGCTCACCCTGTGCCTTCTGTCTATATATATACACACATACACACATGCACATATACATGCCTACACATATATAATATACACATACATACATACCCATACACACCTACATATATATATATTTCCTCTAACTACCCTAATCCTGAAAAAAGTCTCAAATTACAAATAACATCTTTCCATGTAGCAAGTAAATAGTTCCATCTTTAATGAGTTCCTTAAAGCTTCTCTTTCCTGTTTACCTTTTCATATTTCTCTTGATTCTTGTATTTGAAAGTCAGATTTTCTATTCAGCTCTGGTCTTTTCAACAAGAATGCTTGGAAGTCCTCTATTTCTTTGAAATTCCATTTTTCCCCTTGAAGTATTATACTCAGTTTTGCTGGGTAGGTGATTCTTGGTTTTAATCCTATCTCCTTTGACCTCTGGAATATCATATTCCAAGCCCTTTGATCCCTTAGTATAGAAGTTGTTAAATCCTGTGTTAGCCTGATTGTATTTCCACAATACTTGATTTGTTTCTTTCTGGCTGCTTGTAATATTTTCTCCTTGACCTGGGAACTCTGGAATTTGACTACAATATTCCTAGGAGTTTTCCTTTTGGGGTCTCTTTCAGGAGGTGATTGGTGAATTCTTTCCATTTTTGTTTTACCATCTGGTTCTAGAAAGGCAAATCTCCTTGATAATTTCTTGGAAGATAATGTCTAGGCTCTTTTTTTCATCATGGTTTTCAGGTAGACCAATAATTTTTAAATTATCTCTCCTGGATCTATTTTCCAGGTCAATTTTTTTCCAATGAGATATTTCACGTTGTCTTCTATTTTTTTTCATTCTTTTGGTTTTACTTTATAATTTCTTGGTTTCTCATAAAGTCATTAGCTTCCATCTGCTCCATTTTAATTTTTAAAGAACTATTTTCATCAGTGGGCTTTTGAACCTCCTTTTCCACTTGCCTAATTCTGCTTTTTAAAGCATTTTTCTCCTAATTGGCTTTTTGGACCTCTTTTGCCATTTGGATTAGTCTATTTTAAAGGTCTCATTTTCTTCAGCATTTTTTGGAGTCTCCTTTAGCAAACTGTTGGCTCACTTTTTATGATTTTCTTGCATTGTTCTCATTTTTTTCTCAATTTTTTCTCCACCTCTCTTACTTGATTTTCAAAATTGTTTTTGAGCTCTTCCATGGCCTGAGATCACTGCATTTATTTTTTGGAGATTTTGGATGTAGAAGCCTTGACTTTGATATCTTCCTCTGATGGTATACTTTGTTCTTCCTTATCCGAAAGGATGGAAGAAAATACCTTTTCACCAAGAAAGTAACCTTCTATAGTCTTATTTTTACCCTGTTTTTTAGGTATTTTCCTAGCCAGTTACTTGACTTTTGAGTCCTGTGTCAAGTGGAGGGTATACTCTAGGGACCTGTAAGTTTTCAGTTCCTCCAAGGTGGAACAATCAAGGGAGAGGAATTTATTCCTCCTCTGGCCTGCAGTCTGGTCTGGGAGCAACCACAAGCTTTTCTGCCAAGGATCTGCGAGTAGGATTCCCTCTCCAGAACCTCCATCAGCTCCACCATGCCAGCGCTCCTCCTCACCCCAGGACCGCCACTCAAAACCAGATTGGCTGCTAGATTCCCCCAGGGTCTTTAGGGAGGTCTGTAAAAGTAGACCCTGCTGCCCCAGTGGCTGCCCCTGCCCTGGGGCCGGGGCTAGGGCCAGACCCCGCTCCCTTCTTACCCAGGCGAAAGAGCTTTTTCACTGACCTTTGAAGCTGTCTTTGGCATTTATGGGTTGAGAAATCTGGGAACCATAGCTGTTACCTGTGATTCCATGCCCTGAAGCCTGTTCCAGTCCAGTCCATGAGGTGAGGCCAAGGTTGGGCTGTGCTCTGCTCTGAGCCCAGTGTGATAGACCTTTCCTGTTGGCCTTCCAAGCTGTCTTGGACTGGAAATCTCTTTCATTCTGTAGTTCTGTGGCTTCTGCTCTAGAATTTGTTTAGAGTCATTTTTTACAAGTATTTTATGGGCTATGGGAGGAGAGCTACAGCAGGTACTTCTTTCTACTCCCCCATCTTGGCCCTGTCCCCCATAATGAAGGACTTTAAAAGCTAAACAGATAGCTTTATATATTTTTATCCAAGAGGCAATAGGAGTCACTATTTCCTGTTAGCAACTATTAGCAGTCATGTGTCAAATGGTGAGGATAGACTTGAGGCATGGAAGCTAATTAGACAACTGTTAATTTAAGTGATTGGTGATGAGAGTGTGAAATAAAGTGGTGTCTGTGAGTGGAGAAATGTGTGTGTGTGTGGAGAGAGAGAGAGAGAGAGAGAGAGAGAGAGAGAGAGAGAGATATCAAGGATAATAAATGTGTGTGTGTGTGGAGAGAGAGAGAGAGAGAGAGAGAGAGAGAGAGAGAGAGAGAGAGAGAGAGAGAGAGAGAGATATCAAGGATAATCCTCAGGTTATAAATTTAAGAGACTGGCAAGTTGATTGTGTCTTCTACAGAAAGTGAAATTTGAAGGTTTAGAGGGAAAGAGAATTACTTTAGTTTTGGATATGTTCAGTTTGAAATATCTCTGGGACATCCAGTTTGAAGTGTCCTATTGACACTTCATATATAGAATTGAATTTTAGGGGAGAGATGAATGAATCTGTAGTTCTGGGAGTTATCTGCTAAGAGATGATTGTTAAACCCATGGGTGCTTATGAGCTTACCAAGAGAATGTGTAGTGGGAGAAGAGGGCCTAGGCTAGAACCTTGAGGAGTATTAACAGAGAGTGTAATATGGATGATGAGTCAGCAAAAGGTTCTACAGAACGATCAGACACACAAGAGGAGAACCAAGAGAGAGCAGTAACACCAAAACCCAGAAAGGTAATAATATCTGGAGGGAGAGAGTGATCTTAAGTGTCAAATAGGTCAAGAAGTAAGACCCATCAGATTTGGCAATCAACAAATCATTTTTAATTTTGGTGAGAGTAGTATCAGTTGAGTGATGAGTTTGGAAGCCAGATCACAAAGAATTGAGGAAATAATTGAGAAGAGAGGAAATAGAAGTAGTGACTCTGGCACTCTAGATAGCTTTCCCCCCCAAGGAATATGGCTGAGAAAGAGAGAAGTGTAGGACAATAGCTTGAAGATATGACAGGATATGGTGAATTTTTGTTGTCAAAGGAAGGCAAGGAACTGACCCATAAGGAGAAGTTCAAGATTCGAGAGAGTGTGGATGACAAATAATACCACTATTAGGTCTGATTCTCAAGGTGATCAGTGAAAAAGGAAAAGAACTTACATGTTCTAAAATATCTATAGCAGCTCTCTTTTTGGTAGCAAAGAGCTGAAAAGTGAGAGGATGCTCATCAACTGGCGAATAAGTTGCGGTATGTGATTGTGATGGAATACTATATACTTTAAGAACTGATGAGCATTTTGGTTTTAGAAAACCATGGAAAGACCAGCATGGAATAATGCAAGTGAAATAAGCATAACCAACAGAACATTGTGTACAGTAACAGTAATATTGTTTGATGAACAGCTGTGAATGACAGCCAATTTCAGTAATACAATTATTCAAATGCTATTCCCTCCAGAGAAAAAACTGATACATAGAAGCATACGTTGTAGGGTTCTACATATATATATATATATATATATATATATATATATATATATATATATATATATATATATATATATATATATGTATCAAACATTGGCTCTTTATAACGTGACATTAGAAGGAAGGAAAGGAGATAACTCGCAATGCAAAATGTAACAAAAAAAAAGTGCAATGATAAATAGTAGGTGCTTTATAAGTATTTTTTCCCTTCCCATCTTGTATTCTCTGCTTGAACCAGGCTGGCGTTGGGTTGAAGTAGAGAATTGTCCTCCTATCATTTGTGTGCTCATACCAGGAAATCTCCACATTTATTGAAAAAGAAAAAAACCCAAAATCCAGCCAAGGAAACTGCTAGAAAGGGAAGCAAGGGCAGCAGACACTTGACCACAGTAGTTCCTGTCCCTGTCTGACACCTGTGCTATCACCTTTACTGGGTCTGCAAGGATGTAATTGCACAGGCTCATAAGGTTGCTGTTAAGTGAACTTGGCTGATGGCAGAAGACAATCATCCTGTCCCTGCTTAATCACAGCTTCACTCTGTGAAGACTCAGGCTGTCTCATTTGAAATAGAATCTTTTCAAAGGGTCTCACACTGACTTGTGCATAAATTCTGAATGCCTTTTCAGTATCCTGTCAACCAGCCCTTTAGTACTACAGTCATTCCAAACCCACATCTGGGGAGATGGGGAATAGGGCGTGTTAAATACATTTCATTGGCAGCATGAGTCTATAAAAAAGTGGAAATATCTTGGAACGAAAGACTACTATTTTCCCCTGGGCATGATAGATTGGAGGCTGAATTTACAGATTCACATACAATGCACTGAATTAGAAATAATTTTTCTTTTCTTCTTTTTTTTTAAAAGATGTGTGCTAGCCCATTATATTCTGATCTACCATCCTACCAATCTAAACAGAGTACTGGCCAGCCCTGAAACAGAGAGGGTCAGAGATTCTTAGGATTTAGAGTTGGAATGATGAGTAAACCAAAGCCAAGAGTGCTTAAGTAATCTTCTTCCACAAGGTCACACAGCAATTATGTTGTAGAACTGGAATAAAAACTCAGGTTTATCAACTCCAAATTAAAGTACTCAGAAGAAGAGTTATTTTTGTGGTTATATTTTTGCAATTAAGCCTTAGGGCACCTTTGTTGTTCCATGGACCCTTTGGGTAGTGTGGTAAAGTCTATGGATGCCCTTCTCAGAATATTTTTAAATGCATATGTTAAAATACATAGGACTGCAAAGGAAAACCAATTATAATGGAAATAAAGATGTAATTTTTTTTTCCTATTCAAGTTCATAGACCCACTGAAATTTATCCATGAATCCTCAAGACTGGGAGAGACTCAAAGTTAAGAAGCTCCGATTTAGGGGAATATGTGACTTTCTGTGCTGGAGTCCTTTGAATTCCCTGAAATTACTTGTTAGACTGAGGATTCCACTTACCCAGAATAAAGGACAAAGAGCCAGAGAACATTCTTCAAGGTTGGCCATTAAGTGTTGGGAATGGGCCAAAGAATGATCTCTTTCCACTTCTGCTATGATCTATGACTCTGCTGTGCATGAAAGCAGGGGACCCATGCCATGATCCTGTGGGTGGTCCTAAGGGAACTTTAAGTCATAATCATACCCTTGGTCTTAGAGTGGAGAAGCTGAGTGCATTTTTATTCTTCTGCTTCCACCTCATCAGGCTCACTTTTATTGCCATTTCCTTGCTGTCAATGCTCAGGTAGCATAATAGCAAATTTTTACTGTAAATAAAAGAAGCCATTAAAGTGTGGATTTCTAATCTGGTGAACCTAAAAAATCCACTTTTATAAAATAAGAGCCCTCTGCGTCAGATCTGCCTTGATAGCTTCTCACCTGCACAGTTATTCAGCTGTTTTGGCCTCAGCTCTACCTCTTCCCCTTCCCCTCTTTCTCCCTTTCATTTTTTCCACTCCTTAGAAATGGAGTATTAACTTTGGAGGGAGAGAAAAGTTCCTTTTGTCTTTGCCCTTTTTTTAATTTTGATGGTCATTACGACAGCCACAGAAAAGCCCAGAAATGGTACCACCTTTCCCACAGCTAACACAAATCCTTGATTTCAAATTGGTTAAATGGTTCCCATGGATACAAGTGAAAGGCCCATGATTGATGAGTAGGAGCCCTGTATGTGTACAAATTCAAGGACAGAATGCAGCCTTTTGGGAGTGGAACATTTGAGTACAGCTCAGATTCTAAGGCCTCATTGTCTAGAGAAAATTCTTAGTATCAAGTAGCCATTTATGATGCCCCATCTCCTTTTGCCCTTCCTGTACTTGTGGTGTGCACATGAGCACATACTGGGAATTATTTCATAAAAGAACACAGTTTAGCATAAATTAATATTTCAGGTTTAGATATGCATCTTGAATCTTTTTTTTGCTTTTAGTAAAGTATAAATGATATGTAACAATTGTAACATTATTAACATATCATTATTTCATATGTATGATTACTAGAAAAATATGTACATATATTTTTTCCTGGTACTAGTGACTGTTAGAATTTGACTTGAGCTTCTTAGCATCAGAGAAATTGGTTTCTCAGTTTCTACAGCTTCTAGGCAGACAAAAGCAGTCAATAACTATTTTTTGAGTATCTATGTATTACTTCATTCCTGAAGAAAAAGAAATAAGGAGATAGAATGAAATTATGCTATTTTAAAAACTTTTAATTTATAAAATATTATCCTATAATCTGATACATCTTCTTGTTCTGTGTTCCTTAACCTAATCTATTCTTTTGTTATTACAAACTCTTAAACACATGGTTCTTCTTTCTTTGTGCCAAACAAATAAAGAACAAAAGTTCTTACTTTTGGGTGGATGGAGGTACATGTGGATAGATTTTGGGAGGTTTGTGAAACTGGATGGGAAAGGATAACAAAAAGAAAAGCACCTATATTATTTTCACTAACTTTGAAATGAAATGTAGCATTTCCTTGAATTATTTTAAAAAAGTTATCCTGACAATATCCATAAGTTTCTTTTCCAGACTGTCAAAATAAGTCCATGATATAAAAAATAGCTGAGAACCCCTATGCAAAAGAAGAATGTGTTCCTGTCTTCATTTACATGTCTAAAATTCTCTCCAACTGCCTTTTTATTATAAATTCAGGACAGTAGAGGTGTTTTATCAAGTATTATTAACTGCTTTATCTGTCCTCCTACCTCTAAATTATATGAAATGTAGAAGATTGGTAACAATTATTTTAATATAAGGATTTAAGTAGTCATTTGTCAACCTCAATGAATAATTATCAACACTTTCCTGACTTGAGCATTTTAAATCCCTTCTAGTCCATGCAGGATGCAGGGTGACTGCACCTGAATATTGTCAAGCTAAGCCCAAGATGGAAGACAGCAAATGTCTTTTTTTCTCTTTGTAGAGGGTCAGTATAGCTTCATGCTCCATTTGTTTCCTTTGCTAATTTGCTTATTCATTCAGAGGCAAGCTGAAATTAGGAAATGAATTGAACCCCCTACCTAACCTGGGTTGCTTGTACCAAAGGTATCTGAGAATACACTTCAAATTTTTCCCAATTAAAGTTATAGTTTCACTATGGGAATGGTTAGAAATTCATATCTTATGGCTTCTCCTCAAGGCTTCTAGGAAAAAATAAATGGTTTGTTGGAAGTAGGCTGCTTTGTTCTAAAGGTCGTCTCTTGAATTTTTCCTGCATACAATCTTCGTAGCAAATGAAGCTTTTGCAGTAAAATAGGTTTCACTCTGGATTGGTGATTCGTTCAGTGTACCAGGTCTTATTCAGCCAGTGGGGAGGATCCCCACCAAAGGAAAGTGGCATCAAAAAGTGATGTTTATAGGGCTTAGCTTTGATGTTGTCCTTGTCTTTGGGTTCAAAGCTCAAAGTAACAGCTTAGTCGAAGATGGATCATTTTTATCTAAAAAATATCTGGAGGATCATTGTCTAATATTATGTTTCCCAATGAGCACATCTGGTTATAGCAGAATGGTTTGCTGATTTCCACATAGTTCAAGGATTACATTCTACTTGAAGCCTTTTCTAACCTCCTCAACTAACTAATCTCAAATATCTCAAGTGTAAGTAGGTGCTGCAATGAATAGAGAGTCCCAGGCTTGGAGTCAGGAAGACCCAAGTTCAAATTCGGTTTCAGATACTTACCAGCTGTGTGACCCTGGACAAATCACTTAACTTTTGTTTACCTCAGTTTCCTCATTTTTAAGATGGGGATAATAATTGCATCTCTGTACCTCAGTTTCCTCATTCATAAAATGGGGATATAGCACCTCTATCTAAGGGTTGTTGTGAGGATCAAATGAGATAATAGTTGTAAAGCACTTAACATAGTGTGCCTGGAACATAGTAAACCCTATAGCTATTATTGTGGAGTATTAAGTGAGGTAATATTTGTACAAAGCACTTAGCACAGCTCCTAGCACAGAGTAGGAGCTACATAAATGCTTCTTCTCTTTACTGGCAACTGTTATATTCTTCTTTTTTAACTACCTTGTATTTCTATGTCTTGAATTTATTTTGTGCTTTTCCTTTATACTCTTATATATGTGCATATTTTCCCCCCAATAAATTATAAACTTCTTGAAGGCAGCAGCTGTTTCTCTTCTTTTTTTTTTTTGTCTTTCCTCAGCATCTAGCACCGTGCTCAAAGTAGACACCTAATGAGTGCTTGTTGACTGATCGATCCTTCCTCTTCCCTAAACTGAGCCTTATTTTGTGTGTGACTACATATACGTTACCTCCGTGAGGGAAGAGAATATTTCATTTTTGCCATTCTATCCGTGGTACCTAATCCAGTGTCCTGGGAAGCTAGGTGGGGCAGTAGATAGAGTGCTGGGCCTGGAGTTAGGAAGACTTTTCTTCCTGAGTTCAAATTTGACCTCACATACTTACTATCTGTGTGACCCTGGGCAGGTCACTTCACCCTGTTTGTCTCATCATCTGTAAAATGAGCTGGAGAAGGAGATGACAAACCTTTCTAGAACCTTTGCCAAGAAAATCCCAAATGGGGTCACACGGAGTTGGAGATGACTGAAACAATTGAACAACAAATACAACAAAAGTCTAGTGTCCAGCACATACAGAATTACAAGTATCTAACAAATGCTTTCAATTGATTGATTTGGCTCTTATATTCTGTCACATCATTTATGCCCAGTTCAAATTATAGTAGTTCTCATTATAGTAGAGCATGTTATATGTATAGACTGAGATGTATCATAAACTAAATCATATATTCTATAGCATTAGCAAAATGCTTGTTACAGTAGATTTAACCTTAAACAAACAAATGTGTGAAAAAGCATTTAAATACTTGGTTGTGGTGGTTTAGCTATTTCCAAGTCTTTGTGACCCCTTTTTGGGTTTCCTTGTCAAGGATACTGGAGTGGTTTGCATTTCCTTCTCCAACTCATTTTACAAATGAGGAAACTGAGGCAAACAGGGTTAAGTGACTTGTGCAGGGTCACACACCTAGTAAGTGTCTGAGACTGGATTTGAACTCAAGGTACCTTGCTGTTTACTTGAGGCAGTTGGTGGGCACACATGGCCCCTTTTCTGTAGCTCTGTAGTTCTGTGACTCTTACATCTCTTTGCTACCCTGGATGATGGTTGTGGGGTTGGGATGGAAGCAAGGCCCATGATCAGGGGTTGCTGCTATTCCCAGAGTTCTTACGTTCAGGGAAGTGGACTGTCCCCCTCCATGTCACAGGTGGTGGTTGATCAGCAGTTAGTGTTGGTAGCAATGTAGATAAGAGGTCTGTTCTCCACAAAGGTTGCTCTCCTTGGTAGCTGTGGTGACCAAGCTGGAAACAGGGCTGATGATCTGAATAACACTGCTCTTCCCTAAAATCTTGGACTCAAGGTCCTAGGGATTCTTCATATGTCCATGTGGAGGTTGTAGAGGAGGTTTGGCTAGCCTGGCAGATGCCACCTCTTTTCTTTCTCTCAGAGTGCCTTCGTGCTTCAGCTAAGTTGGCTTAATGTTTACCTTACATCTACATACATATGTGTACAAATATGTGTATGTGTGTATGTGTGTGTGTGTGTGTGTGTGTGTGTATCATTAGCTGAAATGCATGAAGCGCTTTAAACACATTATCTCACTGGACCACACAGTAATTCTGGAAGTGAATAGTATAAATATAACCTTCATTTTACATACGAAGAGATATACATAAGAAAATAAAGTGACTTGCCTAAGGTAGCTAGACCAAGACAAACTCATGTCTCTAACTCTGAAAAGTTGCTAAGCTTCTGGAATTTTCCTTGTACCCCAGAATTCATTAAATAACCGAACTACTCAAAGTTAGTTGTAACATATTGGCTTAGGTATCTCCATGTGATAGGGAAGAGCAATATTATTTCTCCCATTTGACAGATGACAGAACTGAAGGCCAGAGGGATTATTTCCACTTAATGGTAGTTGTCCAGTGTGAACTATAATTTGAAGCTACCCTCTTTAATGCAACACCCCCTCCCCCCAAAAATCCCCAAACCAACAAACAAAAATTGGGATCATGTTTTTTTCCCCCTTCCTTAATTAGCAGTCATTTGGTGATAAAAAGACATTATGGTCTTATTTACCCTGTAATAGCTTTATTATCAGCTAATAATGGCTTGGGGATTCTAGGTTGATTAGGTAGCATTAATAATAACATTCTAGAAATCGAAGTACCTTGGAAAATCTCTTTCTTGCAGAGCAAGAATACAAGGTCTATGGATGGTTTTGCTGCAGTTTCTATAGTTACTTAACTTTGGCTCACAGAATTTGAGATTTAGAACTAAAAGGAACCTGGAAGATCATCTAGCCCACCTTCCTTATTTTACAGTTGGAGAAACTGAGGCCCAGCAGGGTTGAAAGGACTTGTCCATTGTTATAGTGCATTAAGTAGCAGGACTAGGAATCAAATCTTTGTCTTTTCATTCCAGATCCATCATTCTCTCGATTATTGCACTGGCAGCCAAGACCTACATATAAAATCTTACAATCTTTCCTAATTTGTGGAGCATTTTGAATTTCTTTCCTTTAGTCCTTGGTTCTTTTCAAAATGTTCAAAAAGCCTTTAGTTTGGTAATAGCCACTGGAATGAGGATAGGAGCAAAAGAATCCCATAATGCAGGAACCATAAGGCATTTTTGCTGCTAATCATTTTCACACTGCTATTGAGTTGTTAGAGGCTGATTACGATCTGGCCCTGGGATTTGTTGGATTCATTTTACCTCTCAGGTAGGTCTTGAATCCTCAGTGAACATTTGTTGGCGTCCCTGAGTTACTATCTTTTAAACAATAATGTTACTGCTTTATCACAGGTTTGCTCTTTTAAAAGGCTGAAAAATGGGAAATTAAAATGGAGTCAAAAGATGAAATGGCCCATAGAAAAGCAAATGAGTTCAGTTCACACATAACTGTTTATTTAAAGATAATCAGTAAAGGAGATGCCACTTTTTTTTTTTTGTCTTTGATGTGTTTTGGTCTCAAGACAAATCTGGGTATTTCTTTTTTCCCTTTCACTGAATGTCCCTGGTTATGGTTTATCTGTGGCTGTGGAAATTATTATTTAAAAATAAATCTTCTGCAATATTGTCTTCATTTGTCAAAAGAAAATATTCAGGGCAGAGCCAAATCTCTGAAAGTCTTTTAATTGATGTTTGTGATTATGTTATTCTATGATCTTATTATAGATATTTACAAAAGTTATTTGGCAGATATAAAAATTCATTTCAAGTTTTAGGGTTCCAAATGATTATTACAATGATTATTGCCTAATATAACTAGAATTAGCTTTCCATCTGTGGCATGTGTGGAAGGGCTGACATCTTCTGTATCTTTACTTTGTAGGCCACTGATGATTATGACCCAGAAGATCACAACCCTGGCGTTCCAAATTCACGATGGTGAGGAAGTACTCTCCTCATGGCCATGTTGGCATTAGACCCACTTCTTACATTGTACTGGTGATTGGCAGCCTGGAAAGAGCTCATCTTGTTGCTAGTTCAGTGGTTCATAAATTTATCTTAACTTCTTCAGCATCTTAATTCCTGAGACAGTACTTTATGTTTGCTGAAATATTTTTGCTGAGAGGAGAGGCTTTCCTCTTTATCTTGACAAGATCCAAATCTCTCGGGTGACATTCTTTCTTTTCCATTATCAGTGCTATTAAAGAGAAATGACACTTTCATTGCTTCACTCCTATCTCCGGAAAGTTAAAAAATAATCCAAAATTAAGCCCCATTTGACATTGTTAACTGATGATGTTTACCTGAACTGTTAAATATTTTAGAAAAGAATATTTTAGCCTTTTCTATCCCCTCTCCTCTATCATTTGTTGACTGATGAATTGAATAGGAAGAGTAACACAATGTAAAACCTTGGAGATACTTCTTAGTGCACACAAATGGATACTTTCTTCTCATCAATCTATTCTTTAGGAGAGGAGCAAGTTCTTATTATTAGGTTTCAACAAATGTATCATAGAGAGTAAGCAAGAGGAGGCTTCAGAAGCAATTTAGTCCAAGACTCTCATTTGACAAATTAGAAAATTAGGAGCTTAAAATGCCTACACTCACAGAAGTGGGGTCTTCTGATCTGAGCCAACAGTCTTGCTGTGGTGCTGAGATCTGGCCATGGTACTATCTGAAGATGTTATTTTCTGTAGAAAAGAAGTTTTTAAAAATAATAGCTCATGTTCAATATAGTGCTTAGCAGTACACAAAGTATTTTCCTCAGAACAAGTCTGTTGACTAGGGAATTCTAGTATTATCTTGCCCATTTTCTTGGTGAGCCAACTTATCTGAAGCTTATAGAGATTACATGGCTTTTACAGCCAGTTGGGCCTTTGGACTCGGTTCTTATTAGAAAGGATATAGCCTTCCCCAAAACTCACTTATGTGGTACTAGTTACCCCTTGAAAAGCTCTTTTTAATAGTTACACACACTGATTTTGTAAATAGTTTTTAACCTGGTGAATTTTCTATTTGAGAAGCTAAGAAGAATGATGATTTCTCTTAGCTGTGTTTCTTATTTCTTCTCAAAAGCTTGGGGACTAATTTAATTTAGTTGGAACCCTTAGTATTCTCGATCCATATCTCTACTCTAGCTGTTACCTGGATAATTTGGTACTGTAGGCTCAAGTACTCTGAAAAGCTAGAACCTGAGTGACTTAGTTTACCGTTAACTCCCCTTGGCAGTAATGTATCCACGCATTAACAGGATAAAGTAAATGCTTGACTTGTTTCAGTCCTTGCTGGTTGCCTAATAAGTATTTGGTGAGTTCAAGCAAAGAATAGGTTTACTCTTAAAGAGTTCTCCTTCCAGTTTTTCATCTGGGCACAATGAATTATCTGCACGTTTATCTGTCCAGTTTATCCTGTTTTATTGACTATTGCTTACAAGGAATGAAAAATTTTTCACTTTTTTTGTTCTAGTAAGGGGAAGATATGAATTTTAAAGTTTTGTTTTCTGCCCTTCCTTTGGCATTTTTTGAATTACCCTTAAGACTGGTGTCCACACTGAGGTCAAGTTAATAATACCTTTTCTGCAGCAACAGCTCTTGATTTACAGTACATGATAAGGGCTTGCTATCAGTTTTAGGCTTCTTAAATAAGGAACACATGCATTTTGTATACACAAATAACACAAACAGAGATTTAGTTAATAATTTGTCTGACAAGTATTTTTGTGTTAATGTATAATGACCCTGAACTGGGTTTGTTCTTCCTTGTGTGGTGGAAGACATATTTCTCCAGTTATAGAGAGAACAAAGCTTTCCCTTGGCCCCCAAAAAGAACCCCATCTTACACCAATCAAACTTCTTTCTGTACCTAGTGCCAAATGAAGACTGACTATTACAGGCAGCTAGTGCTACTTCTGTATTTACTTCTCTTAGGTATGCATAAAAAATGACCTAGAGAACACTAGGGGACCATCACACCTGGGAGAGAAGGTAATTACAATTCACATTTATATACAGCCTTAAGTTTTTGTTGAATGGTTTTCAGTTATGTTCAACTCTCCATGACCCCATTTTGGGGTGCTCTTGGCAAAGATACTGTAGTGTTTTGCAGTTTTCTTCTTCAGTCCATTTTACAGATAGCAGATTTTACAAAGGCAAACAGGGTTCAGTTACTTGTCCAGAGTCACACAGCTACAAAGTGTCTGAGGCTGGATTTGAGCTCCTGAACATGAATCTTTCTGATTCCAAGTCCAGCACTGTACTCACTGCACCACCTAGCTCACCTTAATTTTTACAAGGCCCTTAATTTAGGTTTAAAAGTGTATCATGCCCATTTTATAAATAAAGGAACTGATATTCCAAGAGATTAATTGACTTGACCCAGGACATATTCATCTTAAACTGCAGAGCTGAGGCTTTATCCTGGGCCTCCTAACTCCAGGGATAGTGATCTTCTCACTGTGTCATCTTTGTGGTCCTTGTGCTTCATTTCACAAAGTGGGAATAAAATAGATGCCTGGAATACTGTTCTGCGTCTGCAGGGAAAGAAGGAATTATAGAGTTTTCTTTTCACTTCTATAGAAACCTCTTGGAAAGTTGTCCTCAATAGGTTACAGGAGTCCGACCTATTGATTGGAAAATTGATAAAGCCAAACTATACTTCAAGTTTTTTTCAACACAGAATTTGTGAGGATTAAAAAAAAATCTATTCTTTCTTGATATCTGTTGGTGATTGGGTATAGGACTTTATGGTCTCTTTACTTAATCCCAATCCTCTCATCATCCCCCACCCCCCATGCAATGGCTAGAAGTCTTGAGGTCCAACATCCAAAATTGCAGAGTGTGTGTGTGTGTGTGTGTGTGTGTGTGTGGCTTAATAAATCTGGAATGAGAGCAGGAGCGTTGAGGAGCAGGGTCATAAATCTAGGATTCAAAGGGACTGTAAACGTCATCTAAACAACATTCCCCATTTTATAGGCAAGTGAACTGAGGACCAGGTAGGTTAAGTGACTTACCCAAAGTCAATAAGTAAAAGAATCAGGATCCAAACTCAGGTCTTGTGTTCATTTCAAGACTCTCCCCACCAGACTCCATAAGCACTGACTAAAGAAATGGGACTATGCTTTCCTTAGAAATGTGAAGCTGAAGGGATGAGTCCACCCAGGGCTACATTTTTTCTCCACTGAGCACAGCAGAGAAGGTAATGCCCCCAAAACACTGACCAATCATTTAAGCAGTAGCATTGACATTTCTCCTCATGTGCTTTCAAGTACAATAATCACACAGAGTGGGTATATCCTAGGGCACAGGTTCATCAATGCCCAGCCAATCATTGGGAGCAGCTGTTTATAATTGCTTACAATTATAATTACTTTATAGTTTTGATGGATAGGGTATTGGACTTGGAGTCAGGAAGACCTAAGTTCAAATCCCACCTTAGACATTTATTAACTATGTGACCCCGGGTGAGCCACTGAACCTCTTCTGGCCTCAGTTTCCCCATATCTGAAATGAAGATAATGGTAATGCCTACCTGACAGGTTTATTGTTGGGATCAAATGAGATAATATGTGTAAACTTTAAGCACTCTATAAATGCTGAAGGGATATTTTAAAGCAATGCCTGAGACACATTTCATACTGCTGGTGATCTTCAAACTAGCCCAGTTCACTTAGTTCTGAGGAAGGCAGAACAATTATATTGATCAGTAGCAATTTATAGCTCAAAAAATTGGACCAGGGTCATGGATCCTGGGAAGCTACCACACCATCAGTGGTCATGGGGTTCTATCATATTTTTGACTTGTGTTATACCTATCTGGATTTCATGTATAGAGTTCAGAGCCAGGGGTTTCTCCTGTGTATTTTGGCTGGGGAAAATAGCACTCTCAACCTTCTATGGGTTGTTGGAGCAGACTGTGGCATGTTCAGATTTCTTAGGTGAGAGAGAGAACTAGTCTGGGAGAGGAAATGCCACTGAATTTTGTTAACTAGCATATACTCCGAAGAGTCAGCCTTCAGCCTCCCGTGGTATTATTGTAAAAGGAAACATTCATCTAAGAAGGCAGATTGTGACAGCTTTAATCATCTCATCTTTATAATATTGTTTTTCCTAGGATTGGGCCGAAAAACTGAGGACCTCACTCCTGAGCAACTTCGACTTGCTATAAAGTAAGTTTCTTATTCTCCTAATCATTATCAAATCTCTGATATAAAGATATGCATATATATGTATGCATGGACATATACTAGTTGCTATGTGATTATGTGCAACTCATCTTCGTCATTCAGAAAAATAGGCATAATACTCCCTGTAGTAACTAGATCACAATGTTCATGAGGATCAAATGAGATAATACGGAGTGTCCCAAAAGTCTTATTCAGTTTTGCACTTTGTTTGCTTAAAGTTATATGTAAGAGGTGAGGGACAGGAGTGTGTGGAACTCCACACCTTAACTATTTATAGCACCAAATCCCTTTACATATCTAAAGTATGTTTTCATATAAATTTCATGATTATAACCATCCTCATTATTAATAAATAGTAGCATTTGGAATTCAAGTTCTGGAAACCTATTCTTTGGATAAATGTCATCCAAAGTAGGTGCCAGAGATTATTTGAAAAGCAAGGCCCACCTGGACAATACGGGATGAAGAATTCTGTTTTGTGTGGCTCCATATTCTTTGGAGGCTGGACCTCTGCCTTTGAATAGCAGCCACTCTGATGAAACTGGGAAAAGATTTTCTTAAGCCCTTTCATAGTTGGTATGATAGAATGCATTCATAGAGCATAAAAGTAGCTGCTGAATCTCTGTGTGTATTTAAGTTGGGAGAGAAGATAAAGCTGGAAAAAAAGATAAAAGTGGAGAGATGATGACTTGAATTTTTTTTTTTTAAGTCTTGCACCTACTATTCTTAACTTTTAGGAATGATTAATAAATAATTCTTACCCATAGCCATTCTTACATGCTATTTTCTCTAATATTTCTGAAAACAGAGAGCAAAAACTTGATTATTTGGGTGTAGGTGGCAATATTTAAATTGCTTCAACTGGATCCATTAGAATTGAGCAATTGTGGACCATCTTTGAAAGTATGGATTATTCTCAAATAAAATGCATTATTCTCAAATAAAATGGATTATTCTGAAATAAAAGTTGTCCAGAATTGTTAGGAGGCAAGGAGTATATAAGAGAGTCCTCAGATTCAGCATGGAGATTGAATGGAGGAAAACTGTAATTCACATTGTTGTCCTTGGCCTGTACTTTTGGACAAAACCCAGCTCTTTTCTACTACAGTGCCTGTACTGAATGCTATAGTCTAGTCAAGAGAGTCCTGAACCATAAAGAGTGCTGAATTCTATTTGTAACTCCAATAATTAAATGAAACTTCGGGCAAGCCATACAATTCTGTATTTTGCTTTTTTTTGTCAAATGGTGACAGCATGATGAGCTCTTCTCAGACATATAGAGATATCACAAAGATATCTGAAAAATTGTTTGAGAAAATATTTACAGTTCTTTGGGATAAAGGCCTCTATGAATCTTAAGAACATAGTTTTATTATCATCCTTTCTCTTTTGCATTTACTTTCTGCCAAGGTTTTAAATGCCTACACATATTAGCCTTTGAATGGAGCATGCATATTAGCAAAAACAGATTTTGGTTTTAAGAAATAATTTTCCAAAGTCACTAATACTAGAAATTACTAGCTTTATGTAGCACTTTTAAGTTTGCAATATATTTTACATGCATTATCTCCTTTGATACTAATGATGTTTTGGTGACATAGATGCTACTATTATTTCCATTTTACATATGAGGAAATTAAGGCTTAGTGGGCTTAAGTGAATTGCTTAAGGTCATGTAACTAGTAAGTGTAAGGTCAGATTCAAATTCATGTCTATCTGATACAACATGATGTCACCTTAATCACTGTCTCTAGTAATTAAACCCTCATAATAATTTTCTCTGCTTTGATATTCAACCTTAACTGAAAAAACTAGATTCTGTGGCATTTTAAACTGAAAGATGTGGTTGGGTCAAATTGATTTCATCATTAAGACCCTGCATTTTCCATTTGCCACATATTTTCTTATGCCACATATACACAATTAGTTTAAACAACTCAATAAGTATCTTTTGAACTCCTACTATGTGTCAAGAACTGAAATCACATAACATGGAGAGACAAAAGAAATACAAGGGGGGATTTAAAATTTCTTTTAAAGCACTAGGCAAATTCTGAAATGTTTGGATCGTTTAAAATATGTGAAAAATTTTAGCACACTTTACAAATTTAAAATCTTTTGTTTTCTGAGAGGCATATGGCTCAGCTATAAGAACATTGAATGAAGAGTTAGGAAATCTAGGTTCTACTCTCAGATTTCTTACTAATTAGCCAAGTGACTTTAAAAACATCATTCTAGGGAGGAGGTAGAGCCAAGATGGCAGAGTAAAGACAGGGACTTGCTTGAGCTCTCCCAAGTTTGCCCCCAAATAATGTTAAAATAGCACCTTGAAACAAACTCTGGAGTGGCAGAACCAACAAAAGGATGGGGTAAAACTATTTTCCAGCCCAAGAAAACGCAGAAGGTTGGAAGGAAAGGTGTGTCTCAGTAGGGTGAGACTGGAGCACAGTCCAGTGTAGGCTGTGCTAGCACAGGTCATACCCAGCAAGTCAGCAGTAGGCCATGGAAGTAACTAAGTCAACAATGACTTCCAAAGGTAAGGGAGTTGGACAATTGGTTAAAAGGAGATTACAGGGAATCCTTTGCTGGCACCAGGAACAGGACTTTGTTGCATTGCCCATTTGTGGTTCAGGGTCATAGTCCCATGACAAAGAGTAATACTAGCAGCATTGGGAACCCTGAACAGTCCTAGGGCAGAAAAAAGTGCTTGTGGTTACTCATAGTCCACAGTACAGACCAGGAGAGCAGTGATCACAACTCTATTTAGATCATATTATCTTGGAAAAATTGAAAACTTACATAACTCCCAGAACTAGCTCTAAAAGCAACAGTCCAAAAAGCCTGAAGCTTGGGACAGTATCCCTTCCACTATAGAAGAGGAGCCCAAATTTAACATAAAGATAAAAGTCAAGAAATAGGCTAGCAAAGTAAGCAAGGAACAAAAAAAGAATCCAATCATAGAAAGTTATTATGGTTACAGTGAAATCAACACAAAAACTCAGAAGGCAATGAAATTAAAACAGATACATGCAAAGCCTCAAAGAAAAATGTAAATTGGTCTTAGGCCTTGGAATAACTCAGGAAGGATTTTAAAACTCAAATAAGAGAGGTAGAGAAAAAAATTGGTAAAATAAATAAGAATGATGCAAGAAAAGCATGAAAAAGAATCAATAGCTTGGTAAAGGAGGCAAAAAGAAAAAAATTGGACAAAATAACAACTTAAAAACCAGGCCAAACAGTAAAAGAGGCACAGAAATCCTTAAAAGGCATAATTGATTAACTGTAAAAAGACATAAGAAAAGTCACTGGAATAAAGAACTTCATAAAAATAGAGTTGACCAAGTAGAAAAGGAAGTACAAAACCTCACTGAAGAAAATAACTCCTTAAAAATTTAGATTTGGAAAAGTGGAAGCAATGACTCCATGAGACAACAAGAAACAATAAAGCAAAATCAAAAGAATAAAAAAAGGAAGAAAATGTGAAATTTCACATTGAAAAAGTAACTGACCTAGAAAATAGATCCTGGAGAGATAATTTAAGAATTATTGGATTACAATTTGAAATTATATGCAAAGGGCAATCCAACCATGCATACCCTTTGATCTAGCAATACCACTATTATCTGTATCCCAAAGAGATCATAAAAAAGGAAAAAGGACCTACATGTATAAAAATATTTATAGCAGCTCTTTTTGTGGTAGCAAAGAATTGGAAATTGAGGGAGTACCTATCAATGGGAGAATGGCTGAACTAGTCGTGGTATATGAATGTAATGGAATACAATTGTACCAGAAGAAATGATGAACAGGCAGATTTCAGGAAAACCTGGAAAGACTTACATGAACTGATGCTGAGTGAAGTGAGCAGAACCAGGAGAACATTGTACATAGGAACAGTAACATTGTGCAATGATCAACTATGGTAGACTTAGCTCCTCTCAGCAATTCAATGATCTAAGATAATTCTAAAGGGTTCATGATGGAAATGATATATAAATCCAGAGAAAGTACTATGGAATCTGAATACAGATTGAAGCATACTATTTTCACTTTTTTGCATGTGACCTTTCCCATTTGTTCTGAATCAACAGCTTGCTAAAGGAGATCCAAAAAAATACTGAAGAAAATAACACCTTTAAAACTAACTTTAGACTAACCCAACTGGCAAAAGAGGTCCAAAAAGCCAATGAGGAGAAAAATGCTTTAAAAAGCAAAATTAGCCAAATGGAAAAAGAGGTTCAAAAGCTCACTGAAAAAAAATAGTTCTTTAAAAATTAGAATGGAGCAGCTGGAAGCAGAATAGGATGGCGGGAAATATAGTTAGTCTATCACAACATGAGTATTATGAAAGTTTTTTTCCATAACTATGCATGTAAAGCCTATATTGAATGGCTTACCTTCTCAGTGGGGATGAGTGGGGAAGGATGAAAGGAGAGAAGTTGGAACTCAAAGTTTTAGGAACGAATGTTGAGAACTGGCTTTGTATGCAACTGGGAAATAAGAAATACAGGTAAAGGGTTACAGAAATCTATCTTTCCCTACAAGAAAAGAAAGAAGATGAGAATAAGGGAAGGGCGGGGGTATGATAGAAAGGAGGGCAGATTGGGGGAAGGGGTAATCAGAATGCACAGTGTCTTGGAGTAGGGGGAGGGGAGAGATGGGAAGAAAATTTGGAACTCAAAATCTTGTGGAAATGAATGTTGAAAACTAAAAATAAATAAATAAAACTTAAAAAGGAAAAAGAGAAGCATGAAAAGGTAAACAGGAAAGAGAAATCATAAGGGACTTAATAAAGGCCTCATTTGTCAAGCAATCAAATTTTAAGAATATGAGTCATTCCTCATTTGATAAATGTTAAAAGGATATGATCAGGCACTTTTCAGATAAAGAAATCAAAGCTATCTATAGTTATATGAAAAGATGCTCTAAATTGCTATTAATTAAAGAAATGCAATTTAAAACAACTCTGATGTACCACCTCATACTTATTAGATTGGCTAATATGACAGAAAAGGAAAATGATAAGTGTTGGAAGGGATGTCAGAGAATTGGAACACTGGTGCACTATTTTTGGAGATGTAAAATTATCTAACCATTCTGGAGAGCAATTTCTATGTAGGTAGAAGGCTATGAAACTGTACTTACCCCACACTTTGATCCAGCAATACCACCACTAGATCCATTTCTGAAAGTTATCAAGGGAAAGGGAAAAGGGCTTATTTCTAAAATGACAATGATGATGATGATGAAAAATTAAAAATATAGCAACTCTTTTGTGTCAGTAAAGAATTGGAAATTGAGGGAATGCCCCTCAATTGGGGAATTGCTGAACAAATTGTGATATATAACTGTGTTACAATACTATTGTGCTATCAGAAATGATAAGCAGGATAGTTTCAGAAGGTCCTGAAAAAATTATATGAACTGATGTAAAGTGAATTATTCAGAACCAGGAGAACATTGTACATAGTAACAGCAATATTGCCTGATGATCAACTGTAAATGACATCTATTCTCAGTAATACCATGATGCAAGATAATTTCAAAGGACTCATAATGAAAAATGCTGTCCACCTACATAGAAAGTACTGATGGAGTCCAAATGCAGACATGCAGATCGAAGCATTCTTTTCTTTTTCTTCTTGGTTTTTCTTTCTTTCTTTTGATCTATGTTTCTTACACAACATGATTATTATGAAAATATATTTTGCATGATTGCACATGCATAACCGATGAGATGGGGAAGAGGGTGAATAGGAGAAAATTTGGAAATCAAAATTTTAAAAAATGAATGTTAAAATTTTTTACATGTAATTGGAAAAAAAATGTTTTTAAATTTAAAAATGAAGTTATTCCTGGCCTCTCTTCACCTTTCTATAAAGAAGTGCTAGAGTAGGTGAGTTAAGTTTTCTTTCACTTCTGTTGATTTCGTGCTTCCATGTATAACTTGTTTAGACCATAAAGTTAACATTTGGAATATTAAATGTGAAAGTATTGTATTTTAGACTGTAATTGTGAATTTATACAATTTAATTTTTATAAATATTTTAAGTTTTCATTTCCAGTCAAAGTACAAGTTGCTGACTTGTAAGGAATCTAACATCTGTTAGGTTCTGTAAACTTATGAGAAATAAACACAAACTTGAAGTCAAGAGAAACTATCAACACAACCGTAGATTAAAGAAAGAAACGCATTATGTTTTGTGTCTTCCAGTTTGAAACAGATACAGAAAGAATTCATTTTTAGAAAAGGAAGTGAGATTTTTTTTTTATTGACATCAGGAAGTTTAATCAGTTTTATTTTCAGAGCCATCACTATCAGAAGTCTTCAATGCTTCAATTTTATTATCATGTCTCAGATTGAGATAGGCCTTCCAGCTGTTCACATCTTCCTTATTTCTTGATTTGGGGCATGTATTTTCATCCACAGAACCATTTTTTAAAAAATGACTTCAGAAATTGTGGGGTTTGAAGCAAGCAAAAAGTAAGAGTCCAAACCCGGTTTTTACAAAGACCTTGAAATCATTTTGCATCAGAGATATACTTGACAGGATCCCAGATCCTATTCTTGGGAAAGAGGCATGTGCAAGTGTACTGTAGTCTCCTGTATTTGATATTGCTTTCCCAACCCTAGTTGTAGGAATACTGCTAATTTCTAAGATCTAGTCAAATGTAGTAGCAGAACTATTCACTTATATTCTAGCTTTTGAATCACGAATACAACTGATTTGTTGTAATAGTTGGTTGACTTCAACATTCTTCCTTTTCCTTAATAGTCTTTTACTTTATATTCTTCCATATTCATAAGAACAAGTGTTTGGTAAGGAGTTCCTATTCAGGTCAGTTCAATTCAATAAGCATTTATTAAATACCTGTATTGAGCTCAGACCTGGAGATGCAAGACAAGAACTGAGGCAGCCTCTGTTTTAAAGGATCTACATTTTCTGATTCTGATAAACTAATGGCTGAAAAATTGGCTTTATCATTTTTAGTGTGTTATGTAGTTAAATGCAGAAGACCTTCTTATCAAATAGAATGAAACCTTCACAGTAAGGTTCTCACTTCCACCGCTTCTTACACAGAATCTTTGTTTCCTAGCAAAGTCTCTAGGGATAGTTGTTATCACTTTTCCCTTTCAGTTTTAATACAGGGTTTTTCTGTTTTTGCATTCTTTTCTTCTTGTTTCCTGAAGATAGCATCTACAGAGTGAGTATCTCTTTCATGTTTTATTATATCCTCTGCTCTTTTACAGAGTGTCAGGCTTCATATTGTTGTTGATGAACAAGTTTGGGCATCAAGTATGCCCATTCTGTTGCAGAAATATGTAGACATTTATCCATTATGATCTTCTATGTTACTTTAATATTACTTTCATTGTCATTCAGCAAAGTAAAAAAATTATCTGTCTCTATCTTTTGTAGTAATTTACATTATATAGGTGGATAGATCTATACAAATAATATGCTGTACAGTAGTTTTTTCCTTTAGGGCTTCTTGAAAAAGCTGGTCGAGATGTTATCACAAAGTTTAAAATTCCCCCTGCATATTTTCCTATCTGCAAGTATTATAAATATTGGATTTCATTTATTTTTTTTTCCAGCCTTGATGTCACTAACCACTCACATTGTGACTCTAAAGACAAATTACTCAGACAACATACTAAGCAAGCAGTGTGATGATCTGAGTGATTTTGATTCAATTTGGTTCAGTTCAGCAAGTACTTAGAAATCTCACGTCATTAGGCATTTTCCTTTATTTTCAATGGCATTCTAAAAGCATTTCATTTTCTCAGAAGAGATTAGACACATTTTTTTCTTAATCTTCAGGCTCAAACTCATTTAAAATGAAGCCTTCAAAAATGGGTTGCCCAAGGTTGCTTGCAGTCTTTCACTGCTTGTTCACCTGTAGAAGCTGACTGGGCAGCTCTTTGCGATGAGGCTGGTATGGCTTATGCCATCCTTAGAACAAGAATTGTGGGATCAAGGATGCTACATAAAGTCAGTATATTTTTGCCTTATAGTCTCCCCTCACTTTCATGAAGGATTTTAAAATGTCTAAGGATGCCTCCCACATAGAAGAATGCATTTGGAACTTCATATTTTGTTTGACAGAATTAGCAGATACTATTTATTTTTTCTCTCAGAATAACTTGCCGTGTAGAAATGCTTCCATGTGTTAGAAGCAGGCTTGTTACTTCCCTCAGAGGAAAAAAGGAAAAAGGAGAAAAAAGAAAGATAAATGCTGAGTGGTTAGCCTTACAAACAGTGAGCTGCACCATGTAGAAATTTGGCAGTGGCCTTCCCTCAGTAAACAGCTTTGACAAGCCATAAACTTCCTTTGTTTTAACTTAAAACATACTTATTATGTGATCGCTATATGCAAAATACTGTGCCAGGTGCAATGACTACAAGAGTGGGGTTGCCAAGGTTGGATAGCTAATTTGCCACAAAATATTGGATTTCTAGGAAACAAGCTATGATTTGCACAGGTTATAAAAGTAAATTTCTCCACTAACATCTTTCTCTGAAGCCTCATCATCTCACAGAGTTTACCTGGGTTCTTGAAGGCTCTATCTGAGAAAGGATCCTGAGAAAGGATTGCAAGTTCTGATAAGTCCTATAGCAAGTTAGAAAGTGACTATTATGAGAGAAAATCTCCAGCTTAATGCAAGAGACCCAAGGGGAAAAATTGTTGGCCATAGTACCAACTTTACATCAGCTGATAAGACATGAGAGGACTATTATTTTGCATTGGAGGAGGGAATACTCACATGGATGAAATCAGATTTTTTTTTGGAGTATTCAAATAGGAAAATAAGTTATTGCAGCTAAAGTATAGATTAATATTCTGAATTAGAATGAATTTGAACTACAATGCTAATGGCATGATGAAAATGGTATTTTGGGAAGAATAATCTAACAATTGCATACAGGATGGATGGAGGGGTGGGGGAAGAACTGTAGTTAAGAATATGTATGGAGAACACATGTTTCTTGCTCATTAACTCCAACAAATTACATCACGGATGGAGAATGGACCTGAAAATGTGAAGATCCTTAGTTTCAGCAGCTTCTGTAGATGCTAACTGATAAGGAGATATCCATAAAGATTGGGACATGATGTTGCTGTGAATGATCTACACATCAGTACATAAAAGCAAAACAGGTGGAACAGAATTATCCAGTCACCCAGAGTTTAGTGGAAGGAGTGATGCATGAAATCCCCTTGCAGGCTCAAATGACAAATGGGGGAACTCTGATGGTCAGGGGTGACATGAGCAGTCTGTTATAGCAAGGGTGAGTCTTGTAGTAAGTGTAACAGATATACTTTACTGCCCGTAAGTCCATAAGTGGCCAATTGACAGACTGAGAACTTAATGGGGCAAATTAATGGTCTGAATAATTGAATGAGGATGAAAGCAGCAATAAAATCTATATAAATAATGGCAAATTCAGAAATAGATTATAATAACCAGCAGGTAAGGTGTTTGAGGCTCTGGATTAGGATGATGAAATGAACAAATGTTTTACCATGGAATAATTAAACTTGATGGAATCAGGGTTGGTGGTAAGGAAGGAAGAGGCAATGCACCTAAATACCAGAACTTCTCCCACCAACCTGCTTACCTCTGTTCTCTCTCTCTCTCCTTCTCTCTCTGTCTCTCTCTCTGTCTCTTTCTCTGTCTCTGTCTCTCTGTCTCTGTCTCTCTGTCTCTGTCTCTCTTTCTTTCCTTTAGTGAAGAGTACCTATGTTCACTCTTTCTTTACATCTTTTAAGGCAGGGATCAGTTAGAAAAGTCCAGGACATAGAAAAAGGTTATGTACTCTTGCCTTAGGAGTGGCATTAAGTAGTTTGGGGCCAGAGGCTATTCTTGGAGGTATCACTAATGTTCTTCTTATCTAGGAAATGCCTTTCTAGGCATCAGAGGATAAAGAATTTCATTTTTTGTGCTTCTGTATTCTCCAGGACAACTAAATGTACCTGAGAATATCCCAGCTGACATTCAGTGTTATGCTAATGAAACATGCGAATTATTAAGAAAAGATTTTTAACTCAAGTTTTCTATTGGAGAAAAGTCACTATGAGTTACTTGGATAACTTTCAGAGAAAAAGAACAAAACAAAATGTTTGTATGCATTAAAAATATAAGCTTCTAGAACTGGGACTGTTTTTGTCTCTGTATCCCCAGCCCTTAGCACAATGCCTGATGGTTAATAAGTGTTCAATAAATACTTGTTGAAATGTTTATTGAATAACCATCTGTAAGACAAAGAACTATATAATCTAGGATGCCAACCAACATCTGTGTTTGCATTTTGGCCATTTGCAATGTAGACAAAGGGATAGTGGACTTCCATCTTTTGACGCTATCTTTTTGCTTGTGTTTGCAGAATCAGACCATCTTTCTTGGAATACATAAGCTACCTTCTCAATTTCCTGAGTGTCATAGCTGGGCCCTGTAGTAGTTACAAGGACTATGTAGCTTTTATTGAAGGGAGGCACATACACATGAAGCTGCTGGAAATGAACTGGAAGCAAAAAGGTTACAGCAGTCTTCCTAATCCTTCACCAACTGTAAGTCATTCAATCATTTTTTTGTTGTTGTTGTTCTTTGCAAGGGTCTGGAGAACAGTGTTTTGCTGTGTCAGGACTGAGTCCCACTAATAATTGTCTCCCATAAGGCGCTGAGCAAGACAAATCTACTGGGATGCTTGGCATTGTCTCTGTGTGAAAATACTGCTATTCCTGCTGGTCTTTTTGCTGGTGGGAAAAAAGCTGGCAGAAGTTCTCTGTGTCAGACCAACATATGTTTGTTTTACAGAGCAGCTCATTGGCTGGGAGACTGGTTAATCAATCAATCAACAAGTATTTACTGTTAGCTGCAATAGCATTTTCTCTGGTACCCAGCTGCTGTGCCAATGTTCTGTTAACAATTGGAACATTCTGGAGGTTTGATCATTATGAATTGGAATTCGAGTACAGCTATAGTGCTTTTCACAAAGAAAATGAGTAAAATCAATGTGCTTTGCACTTCAGAGACTATACTTACTATAGTGATAACTAGTCATAAGCAAACTTGCCAGAAAATCTCTTATGGACTCAGGGAGAAAGTTTACAATGACTTTTTTTTAGTGCCATCTCTAAAATTTAAATATATGTATGTCATGTACTTACATCTAACATATACTTCTAGCTAAGCTAGAAGTTGGATTGGAATTAGAATTGGAAATAGTTTTCCTGTAATTTTAGAGGGAAAAATAAATGTATTAATTGGGAACCTCCACTACACTGTTCCACCAGTGGTCCTTGGAGTGTGGAGGTGACCCTGAACTTTCAAAAGTTGTTATTAGCAGACTACAAGCTACTTGTATCAACTTCTAACAACCTGGAAGGGTTGCAGTATGTTTGTAATAAGGTTTGTCCTGGGATAATCTGATGACTGAGGGTCAAGCTTAGTAAGTTTGGGGAGACTCATTACTGGATTTGCGGCAGGGTCACAATTTTTTCAGACATAACGCAAAATCATAGAAGGACTGTGATCTGCCTGAGAAAAAGGAGTATCCACATCAAAGAAATAATCATTTCAAAATCCAAAATATTGGGAAAATGGAAATGAGTTAAGAAATGGAGGAAAAGAGGCAAGTTCAATTAGTTGGCCTAAAAAATATCCCGATGAAAGTCTATGCAAGGGGCAGCTCTGTGGGTCTGTGCATAGAGCACTGACCCTGGAGTCACTAGGACCTAAGTTTGAATCTGGCCTCTGACATTTATTCCTTTACTAGCAGTAAGGTCACCTTGGGCAAGTTGTTTAACTTTGATTGCCTTCAAAGATAGAAAAAAAAAACTTTGCAAAAGTATGAGCTTAGTATTTGGAATTTAAGTTAATTATTAATTATGAGATAGTTTAGCATTGTGGGTAGAGAACCTTTCTTGAATTCAGAAAGACTTGGTATCAAGGTCTGCCTTTGCCACATATTAGCTACAGGACTCTGGTCAAGTCACTTAACCTCTCAGTGGCCCAGGTAACTCTAAGACTGAGTAGCAGAGAAAATACTAATATGCATTATTGGTAGAGGAATTTTCTCTTTGGGAGGAAATGCTACTGAAATCAAATCAAATCAAATCAAAAGTCTGATCCAAATATTCTATAAAAATTCTTAGATAGAATGTGTGTGCTAAATCCGATTAAAACATCTTTTGCTGTAATTTAGCATCCCAACTAATAGGGATTCGATTGTTAAAAAAGTTTGAGTGAATGCTATGTGAGATGAATAAGTATATTAGTCTGATTTATCTGAGCATGTCAATCTTTCAGTATATTTGAAACAATGTTGATGATAAAGTTTATGCAAAATGCTCATTTTTATAATTTGGAGTTTTGTTACTTTGGCAAAATCACACTGAGTTGGAAAAGGTGAAAGGAATCATTTGTTTGAAAGCAACTTTGAGAAACTATCTTATGTCTTGTGTCTTTGGGTTAAGCCACTTTTGGCAATAATTTTTTTTTTTAATTCTTCATAAGCTTTTTTGGAAATCTGTTCTGATATGGGACCACTTCACTAAAATTTAATTAGAATTTAGTTTCTGGTTTAATTTGTTCCCATGACAAGTAAAACCCATTTCTTCTTTAAAGAAGGAAAAGATCCAGTTATTTCTTCCCTGAAGAACAGTTTCAAAATGAAAAAAAATTCACCTTCACCTCCAATCTATTTTATTCTTTGGGTTATGAAATCTTTCAGTCTTTGCTTATAGTAGAAGCTGATGGTTCAAGTTTCTTCTTCCATTAGGGATTGCAAATAATTCCCAATGTCAAACACAAATTCTCTTTAAAAATACAAATTGATCATATAAACTCAGTATCAGGGAGGTTCAAGTTAAGTTAGATGCTATAAATAGCATCCGCTAATAGCGATCTGCTGCTGTTATTTCTACCACATAATATGAAATCGGTTATGATTACTAGGTTATTCTTAACTTTATAGATGCCTTGGACATACTCTTTTTCTTATATGTTTATTATTATTTATAGCCTTATTGATATTTATTTCTTTTCAGGGAGCAGTGATCCAAAAACTATGTATCACCCTGGTGTCTCTCCTCTTTTTTTTGACTCTTACGAAGGCCTATCCTGTCACTTTTCTGATTGATGACTGGTTTATCAATCAAGCATCTTTTTTGTCAAGACTTTGCTACTTATATATTGTTATGCAAGCAGCAAAGCCAAAGTATTACTTTGCATGGACATTAGGTAAGTTGATGGAATGGTTCAAAATTGATCAGCAAAAAACCTAGAGTAGAATTTGTGAATGGCATAGCCAGGACAAAGTTGTGGTACACTTAACTGAAAATATTGATAACATAATGGAAAGTTGCTGAGCCAATCCACTGTTCCTTTTGCTTTCCAGTTTTGAGAGACTCTTAGCAGAACTACTTTCCCCCTGTCCCCCAAGCCAACTTCATAATCAGTGGCAGAAAGGAAAGTGATCTTGGCTGTTGTTTAAACCTGATGCCTGTAACAGATGTCAAAACTTAGAACCCTTTGTATCTACCAATCAAGCTTGGTCCTTATATACATCGGAAAATTTTCCTTTCTCTGACCTCCTCACCCCATTTATATGTACTTTAATGTTGACACTTTAATAAAGAAATTATATTAGCATGTTCCTAAATTAGGCTAAACTTTTAAACTTGAACTCTCAGAAGTGCTCATTTTTTCCCCAATTTCACACACCAAGAAGAAAATGCTTTTGTTTTCTCTATCTGTCTATTCTCTATCCTATCTGTCTCTATCTCTCTCTTGTTCCTTCTCCCTTTTAAGGTGGAATACAGCTTTATCTTGAGTTTAATCAGACTTTTCAGTTTTCAACTGGAGGAAGGAACTTGGTCAATTTTAAGTTTTCATCTTTTAATTTTAACTATTTGAGGCTTAAGAGTAGTATGTAGGGCCTTCCTTGCAAGAGTGAAAAAAAATCCCATATTTACTTACTAGAACAGAATAGATTTCTGATAAGAATATGTCAGTTTCCTATATTGCTGCTCTTCCAGAAAGTGGTTGACCATCTTAGTTGAGAGTAGCATGATGACTGGTGATAACAGTGGTTCCACATGCAGTGGAATGAGGTCAACTTAGCCCAGAGCCATGGGCATGAGGACCTATTATATACATAATTCTCACCCTTTCTCTTTTTTCTCCAAGTGTTTGGTCCACCTATAAGTTTATGGTTACTAAGATCTTTTTTATTTTTTAAAGAGCTAGAATATCCATCAAAGTGACTAACCCATGGCAGTATCTATACAGTATAATATACAGTATACAGTATGGTATACAATACTATACAGTACTTCTCAGAATCAGTGACATTTTTGTTTAAACAAAATTAGTGCCATTGGGCCATGTGGCAGAATTTACCTTGGAGCTCATTTACTTCCATGTTGTTGCTTGTATTCTGACAATCAGCTTAATCTTTCTTTAAACTTTTCCTTTCCTCTGCAGCAATAGCCTTAGAGAATTAGATACTTTAAAATGATACCAGCTCTACTGAGTCAGACATGTTTCTACTCAGTGGAATATTTAATGTTATTGTTTTGCGCCTTATGGATAGCTTTCAGGTGGGTCTGTGAATTTGAAAGGAAAAAAACAATTGCATCTTTTCTTTCTATTCACTTCTATCTGAAATTGAGCATTTCCTTCAATTTTGAATGCAGGCAACAAATCATCATTCTAAGAAGGGGTCTATAGACTGCAGTAGCCTGGCAAAGGGATCCATGATATGAAATCGTTTAAGAACCTCTGTTCTAAGGAGTCTGTCAACTGTGAAAAAGATAAATTACCAAAGAGCCCACAGAGGTTATAGGCAAAAAGCCTTCTTTATTTCATTGGAAGAGAGAAAGCAGACACATATGCTGGGGTCTGGTCTAGGACCAAGGAGACCCAAGGGCAATGAGGCTAAGCCTTGATACGCATAGAGGTGGCAAGACAAAGAGTCAAGCAGAGAGATGAACAGCAGCAGTGAGGTGTGATGGCAACAGTGTGGCAGGTTTGTTTACTGACAAAAAAGTCTATTCATAGCAGGGCTTTATGACCTGAATGTGGTTCCTGAAGGTGCTTGCCCAAGTTCAGGGACCCATGGGGCTGGTTTGAGCCAAGTTCTGTGATTTATCTGCAGCAGAGTTCATTTGGAGGATGAGTACAAAGGTCCATTCTTATGTCAAGCTCAGAACACTTACTGGGTCTTAGCTCTGGAAAACAAGGTGTTTCCTAATAAGAAAGAGAGGAGTGGTCTTCACATGGGGTCCTGACAAGTTGGACCTAACCGGTCTAGGGACTCTCAGTTTTGTGAAGACCTTTCCTCCCTCTCCTTTCTACTCCTTGTCATCCAGCTTGTATTCCAAGATTGAACTGACTTGATTTCTAATTTTGGATGGAGAAATGAAAAGAAGGCCCCCTCATGTTTTCTGTGGCTTCACAGAGAGTTCTAAAATACTCTGAGGACTGACAGGCTTGTCTAAATAGATCCAGATGTAATGAGGTAATTTGGGAACTTCGCCAGGAAGGTACAGGTTCCTGGTGAGATTATTTCTGGAATTATTTTGCTGTTGGTCACCTAGAATAAGACGAATGTATGATGACTTAGTCAAATTTGTGTTTGTTTTGTAGATTTCCATCTCATTAATTTGGACCCCATTTGTTTTTTTAGACCAGGATCAAGATAAGGTTGTCTTTACATTATATTTCAGAAAACTGTTAAGCAACTGAGAAAAAATAAGGATGGGGGGGTGGAAGGGATGAATGAATATATGGGTAATTGTAGAAAACTTTTTGATTTCAGACTCTTAAAAGCATCCATTTACTTACAATTGACTTTTTAATTAGGTATAACTTTAATTTATCCTTAAAGCTAGTCTCCTACAGAATTTCTACCAGAGAATCCTTTGTCAGCCTAGTTCCAGTCACTGAAATAATAACCATTTATTACTTTGAAAATAATCTCTACTTAACATGGCCACCCATTAATTAGTTCTAATTAATGAGATTTTACTCACTGATTTACTCACTTTTAATAATAATTTACTCACTTTTATTTTAGTGAGATTAGTGTGGGAGTAAACATAGGTTAATATATTATCAGAAATCCAAATGAGTTGCTACCAACTTGAGGAAATTTTATTTTATTAATCTCTTGTCTATGTTATACAAAATAGAATTAGAGTTGTTCTTTTATCAGGGAGCTTAGAATTTCAGTCTGAAGTAACGAAAGAGAAAAATATAAACAAAGGCTTGGCACAGTGATAGATACCAAAATTAACCAAAGTTCAGTAGTTCAGATGACCTGTAATAACTTAGGAAGCTAATAAATCTGGTTTCTCATCCCTTTTATCTTTTTTTCCTAAATTTAACTATGTGCTACCTTTGACTCACCTCATTCTGCTCAAAAGTAGGTTTGCTACCCCCTTAGACTTTTCTTTGTCTTTTCTTCCCCCTCCTCTTATTAACTGAAGCCTAGTTTCTTCCCAGTTTTTTCTTTCTGGTTTCTTCTTCTTACCTTTCTTTGTCCCATTTCTCTTCAATGATAGGTGTATGAGGCTGTCATGTTCTTTGCTTCTGATTGCAATTTTCAGACCACTGTTCTGTAATGATTACCGAACTCAACAACCTTTTCCCCTTCTAAGGTTCTTGCTATATAATTAAACTATAGTTTTCTATACTTGTCACCCACTGAACTCCAGGGTACTTTCGTATCTTCCACAATGACTTTTCTACATGACTGAAATCTTTCTTTCTAACCCACCTTTTTTTCATTGACCTTCAGCTTCATTGTATATGGTGATGACCTTTCTAACACTCTAAACTCTAATTTGCTTGATTTCTTTGATTTCAACACCCTCTGTATTCAGTTTTAGTAATTAGATGTCACAGCCACACGTGAGATCCTAGCACTGCTCAGAAATTCACTGCCTCCTAAGATCTTGAATGCTGAAATTCTCCTTCCCTGATTTTTTGCTATTCTTCTACCGCTCTCTTATCTTTGCTTCCAGTGAAGTGTTCTTTATTATGATTCATAGTACTTTGATATCTCCTTACTTTGATAATTTATTGCCTCTATTCTGACTATATTTACTTCGGAACTCTACATGGTCAGTTATCTTAATAGCTTATTTATCACCACCCTAGAATACTGTGTCCCCTTAACATTACATCATTTCCCATCTTGTTAATTTTAAATCCTATGTAATTTTTATTATGTAGTTTGTTTGGTCCTGGCTCCACACTCCTAAGAATTATTGGAGAAAGTCACAAAATTTTGCTTCTTGAAGCTATCATGAATTCATGATGTCTTAATTGAGCATCCGTCCCCCCAATTCTTACTGATATTTATTTATATTTAGAACAATGACTAATCATTTTTTTCAGGTCTCCCTCTTATATTTAAAAAAATGACTGTTCAAAAACTTTTTTTTTTTTTTTACTGATCCTCAAGTCCCTAAGACTATCCCCATATCGGTAAATAACTCCACTTGCTCTACTGAGAATTCTGAGAATTTGATCCATCAATCCTCCTATATTTCTTAAAACTTTTTTATTATAACTCACAAAGTCCACTTTTCCTTCAGTCCAGAGGAAGTATGGATTCTCTCTTTGGTTGTTCTCCTCCTCCCCCTTCTCCCTCAGCCACAGATCCATCTATGCTCATACATTACCCTCCATGCCATTAATATCATTCCATTCTACATTCTCTGAAATCCTATTCTCTTAATTCTCTTTCTTTTTTTTTTTTTTGGATCTTCAATGTTTATTTCCCCACCAGTTTTTTTTAGGATGGCTGTTAGAGAAGGATAGTTTCCATGTTTCTATTATCAATGTCAATGTAACAAGAGGTCTCCAGGGGTATACTCTAGTCATCCATAATTGGACCTGTTCTGTTCAGCCTTTTCCCAGTGACCTGGATAAAGGCATATAGATAGTAAACTCAGCATGCCCATCTGCCTAACTGTGACAGACAAAAAAGGTAAGAGGGATAGCTCATACATGCTCGTGTCCCAAAAGTATCTTGAAACTTAGAACATGGAAGTGCATCCAACAACATGAATTTCAATAGGGATACTTATAAAGTGTTGTACTTGGGTGTGAGTATCACCTTCACAAAGTATAATGTGGAGGAGACATAGTTATTCTGAAAAAGATTTGGGAGTATTAGTGAGTGGAAAAATCTCTGAGTCAGTGATATGATGAGGTAGCTAAGAAAACAAATGCAAAGCTGGAATACGTGAAGAGAGGTATAGAAAGAGTAGAGAGGTGGTTATCCCCAAGGACTCTGCCCTTAAAAGACCTCATCTGGAGTACTGAATTAAGATCTATGCACTATGACTTAAAGAAGAACATTGATAAACTAGAGATGAAGGGCTAATGACATTAAAAAAAAAATCATTTGAAACAAATGATCATGCTTAGCCTGGAGAACAGAAGACTTAGTTGGGTGCAGTATTTGAAGGGCTGCTATATGAAAGATGGAATGGTTTTGTTCTGATTAACCTCCTGGAGGAGAACTAGAAACAATGGACAGGAGTTGTAGAGAAGCCAATATAGTCCTGCTGTCAGGAAAAACTTTCTAATGATTAGAACTCCCCAAAATTTAAGTGGGCTGCCTTAAGGTGTTCCCACATTGTTGGGCTTCATACCTATCAGATGTATTATGGTGGGAATTCCTTTTGTGTAGGAGTTAGATTAGGTGGATGACTGAGGTACCTTCCAGCATTCAAAGTCTATTATTCTTTTGCCTACAAACATCATCAGGTCTCTCCTGTCTCCCCACATCATTGACTCCTAGATTAGTAGTCATCATCCCTGTTAGTGGACCACTCTTTAGAGACCTTGACATATTTTCAACTGCCTACTGTACATCCTTAGTGGAAGAACTCCCTGGTGACTTGAACATGTAACAAAACTAATTCATCTTTCCCCAAAAACCTCCTCTGCCTCTCAGTTTCCTGCTCTGATAACACTGCCATTCTCCCAGACAACAATGCTTACCTCATCACTGATTTATCCCTCTGATCCCTTAATCCAATCCATTGACGGGTTCTGTTGTTTCTGCCTCCATGATATTGCTAATGTTCTTTTCCATTCCCTCTACTTTAAGTCCTCCAAGATGAGAAAACCCATTACCCCTAAGGTAGTACACTTCACTTTTGGAGAGTTCTAATAACCTTTAAAAAGTTGTTTTTTTTAAAGTTTTTTGACACCAAGACTAAATCGGTTTCTCTGCAGTCCTGTCTGCTGTTCCTTGTTCCCCTCTCTGGAGTTAATCAGAACAAAACCATTCCATTACTACCACTGTAGTCTAGGGCCTTTTGACATTTCTTCTGGTCTACTGCAATAATCTCCTAATATGCCTTCTTTTCCAGTCTTTTTCCCATCCAATAATTCTACACATCACTGCAGGATTAATTTTCCTAATGCAATTTGATTATATTGATTCCCTACTCAGAAACCTCAAGCTCTCCATGGTCCGCTAAATCAATCCTAACTCGAGTTACCCTAGCTGTTCCTCTCATACAGTGCTTCATCTCTAGCATTTACCAGCTGCTCCACCCCCTCACTCCCTCATACCTGAAATTCCTTACCTCCAATTCCTATCTTCCTGGCTTCAAGACTCAGCTCAAGCCTCACTTCCTGAATGAGGCCTTTCCTGGTTCCCATCCCCAGTGCACTTTTCCCACTGAGATTCCTCCCATTTACCATGTGCATATATTACATACATACATGATATGCATGATCTATGCATTTTACCTGCCCCCTTAGAATGTGAGCTTCTTGAAAGCAAAAACTATGTTTTTGCCTCATTTTATATCCCCAGAACTTAATATAGTTTTTGGTACTTAGTAAATCCTTAATAAGTCCTTGTTGATTAACCAAGTGACTTACCCTTCTTAGGCCTTTGACACTCTAACTTTTATCTTAGTCTCATCAGATAATATCAATAAAGTATTTAGCATAGTACCTGGCACGTAAGGGTGTTGGATAAATACTTGTTCCCACTCCCTTCCCTTCTTCTCTCAGTCTATTCACCTTCTTGTTATGCTCTCGTTAAACTGGATTATTCATCATTCCCTGTTGGAATGAAATATTGAGATATGTATATGCCTTGTTTCTGCCAACTAGCCAGTCAGCCTCTTTGTTAGCAAGAACACTGCTAGATGGTGTAGTGGAGAGAACCCAGGACCTAGAGTGAGGAAGATCTGGTTTTAAATCTAGCCTTAGACACTTATTAGTTTCATCCCCTTGAGCAAATTACTTAATCTGTGTCTGTTTCCTGCTCTGTAAAATGGGGATCATCATTTAGCACCTACTTTCCAGGTTGTTGTGAGGATCAAATAATAGAACATTTATTAAGGTTGTCACATAGTAGGCTCTTCATGAATACTTGTTTCCTTATTTCATTCTTTCTATGCATCCCCTTCTCTAAGTCTTGAATATATAGTAGATGTGGAATTAAGGTTAATGCATTGATGCTTCAGGACTCTGCTTTTGCTTTAGGTGTCTGCTAACAGGTAATTTGTGATGCCTCATTGTGGCTGCATATGCCCAGTTATTAGACTGTTTTTGTCATGGGAAACATTAGAGTGATTTACCATTCAGAGCTGTTTAAAAAATAATTCTTTAGACTCAGAACAACAGGACAGAAATTGTTAAATTCACCTGTTAGATATGTCAAACAATGTCACTTAGGATAAACAAAAATAAAATAAAATAAATTCTAAGTTTTAGAATTTTGCCATCTAGTTTAAACCATGATAAAGCTCACTTTCCAGCTGTTTGATCTGGTTGCTCTACTCCTACTGTTTTCACAGCTTTGGCTTGGTGTGTCCCAGTTTATTTTCCTGTCAAGGGCTTAACAATATAATTGTTATAAGTCATATTAAGAATAATTTGATAGTTATTAGGGGTACCTATGCTCTCTTAAATTTATCCAGCCTAATTGATGGAAGGTTTTAGTTGGAAGAGATCTTTGGGAGGAGGTGGGATAACCCCTTCAGTTCACAAATGAGGAAACTGAAGCTGGGATATTTTCCTTATTTTCCAGGGCAACTAACTTCTGTTTCATTCTTAGAGCACAGTTCTTTCTTTTCCTTTCCTGTCTTCTTCGCTTCTACTAAGGTCTTTGAAGGTTTTATATTTCTGATTGTTCCTAGTTTTCTGTAAGACTTGTTCTCAATAAATGATACAATACGACTCAATCCTAATTTTGTAAATTGACCTGTGTAAAGAGACCATTTTCCAGCAAAATGAAATACTGTCTAAAAGAATTAAATCATTAGATGCTACAAATGTATTATTTATGCATAAAAAAGATTGATGTTTTCACAGTAAAGTGCCCAATCAATATTCATTAAAATTGGCTTGATCTCCTTGGAGCTTTACCAATCTTGTGAGTCCCAGGATGTTGTGGGACATCTCTTGGGACATTTCATAAAGAAACCAAGGATTGTAAATGCTTCAAGGAACACGTTAGTTTCACCAGTCAGAGACGTCAATTTGATGTGTCATTAGTAATTTTTTTTGCCATTCTTCTTCTAGTATTTGCAGGAAGGAATTCAGCTATCCATCAATACAATGTCAATCAGATTTCTTGGATGGTTTTAAAATATATCTTCACCTAAAATTAGCTTGAACATTCACTAATTCATTCAACAAACATTTATTAAACATCTGCTATGTGGAATGCTCCATAGTAAGGCACTGACCATGAAGTATGAGAGTTGTTTTTAAGTTCTCTTCAAATCCCAAGATTGAATGATTTTTAAAAAGACAAAGTTTTAAAGTTGACAGCAAACCTGAAAGCAAATGGAAAGTTAAAATTAATTATATAGGGCTGGTAGACATTCTGTGATGTAAAATGTTCTGAATAAATTCAGTTTCCCAATCACAGTTGATAACATGTATGGTGAAGTAATTGAGTAGAAATTAAATATGCATTTTCATGGGGAAATTTCATATACCTTTGTTTTTCACCATGTGTTTATATATATTTGGAGTAAACAAAATTGAAATAGTAGCTTTAAGGTGAAGATTATTGCTGTCAATAGGAGGGCTAACTGACATAATTAAAGTTCTTCCATAACTGCATTAGTAACATTCTTAGATTGTAAAATTTTTAAATATTTGTAAATCTAAACATCTTTCACAATTTATAATGACAAGAATTTTTTGTTTTTGTGTAATTATCCATATGCAAAATCATCATCCTTTTTAAAATTTCAATATCTATTTGAACTGAGCTAGAATAATATCTGAATAATAATATCAGAATAATATTTTTCAATAACTGATTTTGCTTTTATTTTCTATTTGATCCTAATTTCCTTTTTTTCCTCCATGAAAAACCTCAACAATGCACCATTACAGCTGATGCAATCAATAATGCAGCTGGCTACGGGTTCAGTGGAATTGATAAGAATGGGAATTTCTGTTGGAATCTGCTTTCTAACCTAAACATCTGGAAGATTGAGGTAACTAGGCATTTGAACTTTTTTCTTTTGGAGATAAGTCAGAAGACCTGTTCTACATGTGACTTTCCTTAGAAGCTCACAATTATGATTTCAGAGGGAATATTACTTTTATCATAGTGTGTTAGCTTTACCTGAGAGATAGTGACTCTGCTCTTGTTATCCATGTTAAGATGTTTTTTCTCCTCATTTTAGGAACATTGACTTCTTGATAGTTACAATGGCTCAAGAGCAAATGACAAAGCCACATGGCAGATTACAGTAGAGTTGTTCAGTTTTTTGCAAATATCCCTTTTCTGTCTGCTCTGACATCCATAAGTCATTGCTTTATGTGAAAATATTTTACTTTATTTTTAAAAAGAATGAGAGGGGCAAGCTTCTGCAATGATTTGGAATTGATGTGATAACAATGACGCTTGTTTCTTCTTATGAAGCCTCCATCAGGACCACAGATAGACAGGACCTTAGAGTCCTTTAGTTGAAGCTCCTTTTAGAGATGAGAAAACTAATTCCAAGAGAAGTGAGCTTAGATAATTTATACATTTTTCAAGTGAAGAATTTACATAATACATCAGTTTTTAAGTCATAGTATGACAACAGAAACAGAGGTCTTAATGTAAAGAGACAAGTTTGATCTCAGGATTATAACTGAGAGTCTGTAAGAAGAAAATTATGTTCAGATTATAGCTCAAAAGGAACAAGGTATGTGAGATGTGGGTACACTGGGGTAGCACTGCATTTTAAGAAGGTATACTTATGTAAAGAGATTCAGGAACCTGAAAGAAAAAACCTAATGGAGCGCATTTAGGTGAAGATGAAGGGAAGGGCATAATTTTCTTATTGGACTCTAATATAAATCATGTGGGCAGAGAGCAGAAATAGAAGAGTTTAGGTCAGAAATCACAAATCTGGAGTAGATATGACTTGGTAGTGCTGGAAATCTTTAGTTAACCCCCGCATCTAAAGCAGTAGAATCAAACTAAAAGAGACCCTGCAGGCTACATATTGACCTAGAAAGCCACAAATTAAGGTTACTTATGATATGTTTTATTTTGTCAAACACTTCCCAATTATATTTTAATCTGGTTCAGGAAGCACTTAGGAGTTATGCAGGTGGGGTTATGGGTTTGACTCTCCTTTAGAGCCCTCTGCTAAAATCAGAATAGTTAATAAGTTCTTGAATTATCTTAAAGATAATTTCACCTTTCCAAAGAACCAACAAAGAAAAAGTCTATTCTGGATATTATTTTCACTAACAGGAAGGAACTCACTACTGGAGTGGAAATTATTAAGGAGGGTGTGGTTGGTTGCTCTGAAGCTTGTGGTAGAGGAGAAGAAAGTTTGGTGGAATCTGTAGTACACCCTGGAGTTTAGGAGAGCAGATCTCATAATTGTTCAGAGGAAGAGTACCTAGAATCCTCTGGACTAAAATCCAGGCTGGGAGGGATAGAAAGCTCTTTAGACTGAAATTTAGAAGAATAAATACAAACAATTCTCAAATGTAGGAAAAACAGGAGTTTTCTGAAAAGATTTTGGTTATATAAATGTAGTAAGAAAACTCTCAAGAATGAAATTCTAAAGACAAAAATGCAAACAATTCTGAAGAGTAGGAAAAATGGGAGTTTTCTAAAGAGACTGTGGTTGTACAGATAGAGTGAATGTAGTCTCATCTCGCTCTCTAAAAGTGAGGCCTGCTATATCAAGAATTGATGAGTGATTTCTCTATTACCATTGACTCAATTTCTCCACTCCTCGCTGCCAACAATTCGCACCTTAGTTACATTTAATCATTTAGCATCGGGTTGCTTTTGAAAGTGAATTTACTTTGAAGATAAAGTGATAGCAAAAGTACAAACATTTCTGCCTCCCAACCCACAGTACCTTGGTAGGGACAATCTCCCCTGCATTATGCCTGCTCTCTCTCTGTGAATGCTCTCAGCAGATTCAAACAAGAGCAGACATCTAGTGAGAGATAAAAGAGTGACCAAGGCTGAGGTCAGCAAATGCTTGATAAAGGAAAAACCTTTCAACAATGAGAGCTCTCCCTAAGTGGAATGGGACTGCCTTGTGAAGGGAGTTTTCCTTTGGCAGCTGCCATTCAGGGGCTGGAGGACTACACATCAGGTACATTCCAATGATGAATCTTTTTTAGGTTGACATCAGACAAGATGACCACTTAGTCCCATTACCATTTTACAAAGCTGAGATTCTGTAGAGTTTTTTTTTTTTTCCCTCCCTTTATTCTTGCATCAGTCATCCCTGGTATATTTTAATTTTATTTTCTTTGGCTAAGTACCATTCATGCTTTCTCAGCATTGGGGATAGGTAAAACTCTCACATCCTGGGCCCTTTTCTTCCTTGCAGCTGAATAGGCATGGTGAGATGGCTTTTTGTGCTCAAGGCCTGGTGATGCATGTGTCCTGTTAGGCATTACTTTATTGACTGCTAAGTAGTGGTAGCAGAATCCTGTGGAAGAAAAGGATCGGACCAGGAAGAAGAGTCCTTACTTATAGGGAAGAACAGCCAAGTGACAAACCAATAAAACAGTGACCAGAGGGGCAGCATGGTACAGTGGGATGAGCACATGCTCTAGTCAGAGGTATTGGATTCAAATCCTGCTTCAGTAGATAGAGTACTGGGTCTGCAATCAGGAAGACCTGAGCTCAAATTTGATCTCAGACACTATTTATGTGATACTGGGCAAGTCATTTAACCATTGTTTGCCTCGGGTTCCTCAACTGTAAAATGGGGATAATAATAGTCTCTACCTAGTAGAGTTGTTATGAGGATCAGAATGAGATAATATTTCTAAAATGTTTAATTCAGTGTCTAGCGTATAGTAGGTACTATATACATGCTCACTTTTCTTTTTGTCCCCATATGACATTGGGCAAATCATGCTTCTTTCTTAGGCCTTAGTTTTCTTATCTGTAAAATGAAGCATATAGCAAGGGATTCCTTGACCTCCATGGATCCTTCTAGGTCTAGATCTAAGAGCCTATGGCAAAAAGGATGCTTCAGGGAAAAATGCTTTGATTTTTTTGCTAGCCCAGGCTTTACGCCTCTAGGGAAAGACAGTTCTCAATGACTTGCCTAATGGAATATGACAGAATGCGCAGGCAAGCTTGTTTTTCTCTTAGAGTACAGTGTCAGCAATCAAATTCTGGTTTTAACAAAAACGCCATCATCCAGCCATCTTTGAGAATGTTCCATGAAACAAGAACAAAGAAAACAGGGATGCTTGTGATCATTATGTAGTGATAGCGCGTTTTTTAACAATTCGGTGTCTAGTGCTTTTTGCAGATACCTTTGCCCTCTCCTTTTCTGCAGGGTCTGAGGACAGAGGTTTAGCAGAAGTGGTTAGCAGAGGCCAGTGAGTTCTAGAATCAGTTCAGTCATGGTGGGACAAGAGAGAAGATTGGTCACAGGGAGCTCTTCTACATGTGCAAATGATGACCACCAGGACAGAAACCGAAACCAAAGGTTTCAGTTTTGAAGGCAGTTAGGTATCATAATTCAATTTAATTCAATTCAATAAACATTTATTAAGCTCTTACTGCATACAGATAGAGTGCTGGACTTAAATTCTGGAATCTTCAGACCCTTTGCTATGTGACCCTGGGCAAATCTCCTAACACCTCTCAGACTAGATTTCCTAGTCTGTAAAATGAGAATAACAGCACCTACTTCCCAGTGTGGCTGTAAGGATCGAATGGATGTGTGAAGTATCTTGCAGACTTTAAAACTCTTCTAAAATGCTAGCTATTATTATCAAAGTGGCAGGCCCCCTTTCTTTACCTGGATGGTGTTAGGAAGTATTTGCCTGCCCTGTGGCTTTTTTTCCTTCTTCTTCAAAAATCCTTCCATTTCCCTCTCAAGGATGTTGCTTGAGAAAACTCCAGAAAAGGTTTTCTTAAAACCATTTCCACCTTCTATTTGGCTGACCTTTGTTTCACACCAACCAGGCCCCAAATAAGTACACTCTTTTCTCATCTCTGTCAATATTGAGATTTGTGGATGGAAAGGGGCTAGAATTACCTACTTATTTACCTACTTATGAAAAATGATTAGAAAGAGAAAGCTTGTATTCACTATATATTTGATCCTGGAAGAGATTCAAAGGTAGCTGAGGAAAACAGCTTTGGTGTAAGTAAGCTTGCCTTGTGGATATGTTTTTCACTCCATTAACCATAAGGGAAAAAAAAAAAAGAAGAGGGGGATAAATAAAAACCATTAGGTTTATGAAATAAACACCCACAGCTAAATAGATAGATGTTCAGGTTGCCTTTGGAGGAAAATCCTCTTCTTAACATCTTGTGCCAACATACGGTTTTCCCATGGTGAAGAAGAATCTTTTCAAATAGATTTGACCTGGATTTTCAGCCTTAAAAGCGTAGCTTTTTACTTATGAACTGGTCTGAAAGTTTCTGTATTTTTTGGGGGGTAGTAGGGGTAGCCCACCATCACTCTACCACTTAATAAAAGATGCTGTGTGAGAAAACTGGAGGACTTGTTCAGGACTTAACTTCATGATTTACCTGAGTCATGCCCCCATATGCTTGGACTTTTTAAATTTACATTGCATATTGTGACCCCTTCATGCATGGAATCTCTTAATCCCTTAGGCAGCATCCGATGCTTTTTTGAGCCAATGTTGCTGAGTATGGTATTGGCTTCATAAGAATGACCTAGTTTGTGGATCGTCCGCATGATAAAGAATTGTGTGTTAAGCTAGAGCTGTTACCCATGTGGGCGTGGAGTTCACATGATTAAACTTTTCCTGCAATAAATCTTGTGCTAATGTATTCCATTTTAAAATTCAGATGACTTTGAAATAAGAGGAGACAGAAAACCCACAACATTTTCCTTTGGTTCTCCCATGACTTGAAAATAACCTTTAAGAAAAATTGAGATGTTGCAAAGCAAGTTCGGCCACACTTCTAAACATTAGAAAGTTTTAGTGTATGTGGTGGAAATATTGATTCAACCTTAAATGAAGTTAGTCATCCTGGTAGAATATGATGGCTCTTATTGCTCTTATTTGGGATAGGAGTCAGCATTAGTGGGTGAATTGGCATTGCTTAGTATATTTTAATACCAATAATAGGTGTTTCTTTCTTCTTCGTAGACGGCAACAAGTTTTAAAATGTACATAGAAAACTGGAATATTCAGACAGCTGCTTGGCTAAAGAGGTAAGCAAAATAAAAAACTTTGTCTTACTTATGGAATTGGGATAGATTTAAATGGCATTCACCAAATGAATTGTAAGTGCAAGCCCTGATTAAATACCTACAGAAGAAAAGACAGTCCTTAACCTTAAGCAATTTATACTCTAGCCAGGGAAAATAGGGTGGTTTGGGGGCAATATACTAGAGGGGATTAGTAAGGGCCTCCTGTAGAAGGTAGTGCTTGGGCTGTGAGCCTTCAGGGAAACTAAGAAATCCACTGAAACACCATCAGTTCATAGTTCACAGATTTGTGAACATTCTAGTTTGGGGAAATCTTTTGTTCCAGACTCATAACATTATGAGTATAGGAAACTCCCTCTACTGTTTGAAGGTTGGCCTCCCTATAACTTACAGCCTTACAGAGTTGGCTGGGGCACTGAGAGGCTAGGTGATGTGTACATGATCACAGCAAGCGTGGCTCAGAGGCAACACTTGAACCAAGCTCTTCTTGACTCCAGAGTAGGCCCTCTGATGATTAAACCACACAATCCCCCCAAATGTGCAATATATATCATATATAAATAAGAAGACAGAAAGGTAGTGAGCTAAGATTTTACATTCAATTCAATGTGACCGACTTTTTTTTAAGCCAGCATTTATATGGTACTTTCAGGTTTGTCAAGCATTGTACAAATGTGATCCTATTTAGACCTCATGATAAGCTTGTGAAAGAAGTGCTATTTTATCCTCATTTTATATACTAGTAAGTCTTTGAGGTAGAATTTGAACTCAGATCTTGCTGACCCCAAGTTCATCAATCTTTCTTGTTGTATCACCTAGTTGCCATTTCTTAGTTACTTGCTATAGACCAGGTACTGTGATAAGCCATGGGGATGTAGAGAGAAAAATGAAAATATCCCTGCTCACAAAGAACACACATTATGGAAGCAGGAATATAAGCCAAATATAAAATGGACATTTCAAATTAAATACAAACTATAGACAAAGTAATTTATGAAGGGTGAGGGGGAGAGAAAGGGAACTAGGTAGCACAGCGGCTAGAGCACTGGGTTTAGAATCAGGAAGATTCATCTTCATGAATTCAAATCTGGCCTCAGACACTCACTCTCGTTATGACCCTGGGCAAGTCACTTAACTCTGTTTGCTTCATTTTTCTCATCTGTAAAAAATGAGCTGGAGAAGGAAATGGCAAAGCAATCTAGGTGTCTTTGCCAAGAAAACCCTGAATGGGGGTCATGAAGAGTTGAAAATAAGCCTTAACAAAAAAGGGGAAAGAGAAGGCACCTGTCTAATTTGAAAGACAATGTCTTAATATAAAATACATTTTTTTCCTTTGGCCTGATAGTGGAGGTAAATGTTCTCATGTCTGTAACATTGTCTATAGATGCCTAAGCAACAGGCAACTTTTGAGGAGGCCATAATGTCATGTTGGCCTCCATTTTGAATAGGTAGTAATAAAAACAGCAGGACATTCCAATTCCAATTCCATTCCTTTGCCTAGTTTATTCATACCTTCTTTTTGGGGATTTGTTGATATTTTCCTGTTCCTCTGTTTTCCTACTCCTCTGTTTTCCTATTTCCAGAACATGACTTGTAGGGTTATGGTAATAACTTTCAAGTGGGCACACAACAATGTGGTGTTCTTTAAACAGCATCACTTTGTAGTTTGTGAAGCATGCTGTTTCTAATTGTGGTGAGATGAGATGGAGTATAAATGAATGAACTTTAAAAACTGACTTCTATAGAAGATGATGAATTTTGGGTAAAGATAAATGGACCATTAAGACTGATGTTAGACAAAAGACACTTGTAACAAAATGTCACAGATTTTCTGTTTCTGCAGCACAATCTTGTTCATTCAGCCCTAATTTCATGGTGTGAATTTCCTTTCATGTAGACTTTACATGCTTTATGTATTTTACAAGTAACAATAATGCAAATTTTTGTTGTATCATTATTTTATTGAAGGCTACAGTCTTCTATGTAAGCACAACATGGAGTGTATATGAGCTATCACTACTGCGAACTTGCATAATGCCCATATAGAGAACACATATCAGTTACCTTTTACAATTAATTTTGATCATTATTAGGATTTGTTTTTATCTTTGCATTTCTGGGTTTACTTTCTAGTTTGTCCCTCTCGTTGCCACAGCAATGTTGAGCCGGGAGAATTTATGAACTGAGGTTTAAGTTGAGCCTGATAGATCTTAACAATGAATGCTTAATCCCAGTATCCCAAAGTATTTGAAAACAGCATCTGCATGCTTTCAGGATCTATCAGTGAGATCACTATCTATTGATATTTTCTCAGATGGATAGACTGACTTGCTAAGATTTTGAATGACTTATTCAAAGTCAGAGGAAGTGCTAGAACCACTGCCATAGCAGAAGGGAGGTTGTTCACCTGGCCACCTTCATTGCTTGGATGCATGGACATAAAAACAGAGAGTCTGAAGAGTTGATAGGAAGGCTTCTTATGTATCACATTAAAGTGCTTTGTCCATCCCTGAAATTTTGCACATGAGGAAGCAGCTCAGAGAGGTTTTATAACTTGTTCCAATACATACTGCTAATCTATAGCATTGTAGGGATTGAAACACAGGTCTTCTACTTTCAAATCCAATGTTCTTTTTTTTTTTCTTTCATCCTGGCCCCATGTATTATTTAGTTTGGTCTCTCACTTTTTAGTGTGGGTATAACATCCATAAATTCTTACTATTTTTTGTAGGAGAAGAGTGACAGCAAAGTGGCATTCTTTCTGCCTAGCAAATAGATTAATTTTTTTCCCCTTCTTTAAAAAAAAACCAAACAACTTGGTGGTACAATAGAGTAGAGGGCCTGGAATCAGAAAGACTCAGGCAAGTTGCTTTACCTCTGTTTGTCTTAATCCATTGGAGAAGGAAATGGCAAACCACTCCAGTATCTTTGCCAAGAAAACTCCATGGATGGTATGGTCCATGGGGTCATAAGGAGTCAGACACAACTGAACAACAACGAAACAGTATTTTATCACATTCATACGATGCAATTTATTTTTCTTTCTACAAATATTGATTAAGTGATTACTATGCCCAACATAGGAAATACAAAGCCAGATAACTTCTTAAGGAGCTTACAATCTGACAGGTTTCATGGGATTTATACCAGTTATATGCAGAGCTGTTGAGTCACGTCAGATCAGACTTCAAGTATGGGTCAGATGGCTCACTTGCTCCAGCCTATAAATCTAATAATATTTTCACTGATTGTGACTAGAAGGAAATTGGAAATGAATAAAAAACACTTGATTATTGAACTGGTTTCCAAGAATAAGGGCTGATGGGTACCTGTATATGCAAGGATGGAGTGAGAACTTTTGAGGTCTGATTCTATGGACAAGAAATTTCAAGTATCATTTAGAAAATAGGTTTCAAGGCACTTTTCCTTTATAATTCATGCACATGACCTGAAATAGCCTCTAATACAAGAGGTGCCTATGTAATAACTCTGTAGGATCCTGATCATTTTTTTGGGGGGTGGTGTATGGACCCGAACTGCTTTGCTATGTTCTTGTTGATGCTTTGTTTTGCCTCTTGGCATGCTTTCTTATTTTGTGGTATTTGGGTAAATGCCTTGCATTGGAGGAGATAAATGTGTTCTTGATCTGGACTCTATCAGTAACTTGTCTACATTCTCCTCTCCAATTAGTGCAGGACCATCACAAGAAAAAAACTCCAGTTTTCCTGGGAGGTAGGAAGATTAATAGGGAAGTCAGAAGTTTAAAAGCATACCCATCAATATGTGGAAATTATATAAACAAGGGAAAAAGTGAATCTTTGGGCCAAGAGTAGGATTTCTTGTTATATCCACAGAGACTTTAAAAGAAGGGCAAAGAAGAAAACATGTAATGGGAAGCTCAGTAGTGCTGGTTTACTGGAAAAGTATTTAAAAAATGAGACTGTGCCTCCTATTATTTGGATAAGGACAGTACTAACAGTGCTCATTCAATGCTTGAGCTATGGAACACAAAATGGCTTAGAAACTACCCAGTTACAAAATGTATTTGGAGCAAAGGTTTAGGGCGATTTTCTCATATTTTGGTATATTATTTTCTAGGTTAGCTAAGTGGTACAGTGGATAGAGTTCTGGGCCTGGAATCAGGAAGACTCATTTTCCTGAGTTCCATTCAGGCATCAGACATTTACTAGCTATGTTATTCTAGGTAAGTCACTGAACCCTGTTTACCTCAGTCTTTTCATCTATAAAATGAGCTAGAGAAGGAAATGGCAAACCACTGCTTTATCTTTGCCAAGAAATCCCCAAATGGAGTCATGAAGAGTTGGACAAGATTGAAAATGACTGAACAGCAACAGATTTCTATTCTTTGCCCTTTTATCCCCATCCTGCCTATCCCAATCCCCACACGTTGTACAACTGTAATTCATTCATTCCATGAACATCTTGGTATTCACATTGTGTTTAGTGCTTTAACCTCACTGGGCACCACATTAGGACAAACAATTGAATCTATATCAGATAAGGTACTTCAATCAACATGTGATCAATGTCCTAATCTGCCTTTGCCTAGTTTAAGAGGAAAAAGGCTTTTTGGAGGAAATGAACCAAGTTTGTAGATAATATAATGGAAAGAGTGCTAGATTTGAAATAAAAAGACCTGCATTGTAATCCTGCCTCTCCTACTGATTACCTATGTGACTTTGGACAAGTCGCTTCAACTGCGCCTTAGTTTCATTAGTTATGAATGAAAATAGTGGAGCAGATGACCTCTAAGTTCTGTTTCTAGCTCTAAAATCTAAAATAATATTTACTATGTGCTTAGTACAGTTCCTGGCATATGTTGTTGTTCAGTCCCATATGAATTTTTGTGACCCCATTTGAGGTTTTTTTGGCAAAGATATTGGAATGGTTTCCATTTCCTTCTCCAGTAGATTAAGGCAAAGAGAAGTTAAGTGACCTGCTCAGGGTCACACAGCTAGTGAGTGTCTGAGGTCAAATTTGAACTCAGATCTTCCTGACCCCGGCCTGGCTCTCTATTCACTGAGCCATCTAACTGCCTCTGGTATATAGTAGGTGCAAAATAAAAGCTTATTCCCCTCCCCCTAAAATCAATGAGTCTTTGAGGCTTGATGAAATGATTTCTAGAATTGTATAGGAAATCCCTGGAAGAGTTTATGTGAGCATATCAAAAAACATGCCATGCCACTGATAGTTATCTGACTCCCCAGAGATGAATAAGGAAATCCATAGGAGATCTGAAAATAGTTCTCCTAGAATTCAGAAACAGTGATGGCATTCTAGAACATCAGTGCAGGAATGGCTAGTTGTGTCTTGGGCATTTCACCTGCAGCAATATTTGTGCATGACTCTCATTACAGGGTGTGCTATGAGCGGGCTCCCTGGTATCCTACAGCATTAACGTTTATCCTGTCTGCATTGTGGCATGGTGTCTATCCTGGATATTATTTTACATTCTTAACTGGAATCCTGGTTACACTAACGGCCAGAGCAGTAAGTGTCCTTTGGATTGGGGTGTGTGTGTGTGTGTGTGTGTGTGTGTGTGTGTGTGTGTGTGTGTGTGTGTGTGTGTGTTGGAGGGGTCATTCTTTATTAACTTAGATTGGTTTGCTTTTTTGGGTTTTGTGATACCTTTAAAATGATTCCTCATTTTCCATTAAAATGCTACTAAGTAGGCTTTCAAGGGTAGCTAGGTGGCTGGTGGATAGAGCACCAGGCTTGGAGTCAGGAAGACTCATCTTCAGTTCAAATCTGGCCTCGTAGACATTTATTAGCTATGTCACCCTGGGCAAGTCACTTAACTCTGTTTGCCTCAGTTTCCTCACCTGTAAAAAAAATAAGCTGCAGAAGGAAAACAGCAAACTGCTCCAGTATCTTTGCCAAGAAAACCCCAAATGGGGTCATGAAGAGTCGGGCACGACTGAAAACAACTGAACAACAAAGTAGGAATGTGTGGTAATCTTACGAAGGACTGGATTTGTTTTCTTTCATACTATCAATGAAGAAAAAGTTTCCTAAGCAAGCAAAGTAAAGGAGTTTATAAGAGGAATGTTTGACTCAATTAAGAGAACAGACTGTTTTCAAATACTTAGTAGCATCCAAGAGCATACCAACCACCTGCTAATTACAGATGATTACCATCTATTAATTAAAGTAGGTATGGCAGAACAGTAACTCTACATTTATCTGGGGATCAAACTAACATAGAACAGCAGGCTCAATTTTCTGGAACACAACCTTGAACTCATAAATAATCAGAAATGCCTCTGAGCCCATGTCCTTTGTAGGGGAAGAGTACAAGCATGCTTAAGCCATGGCCTATTGATTTAGAATTATGGGTAAAGTTAAGTTTACTGATTTAATAAATGTAGCATTCTGGTTTCTCCTGGTAACTTCCAGTTCTTTTTAGATTACAGCATTCATTCATTCTTTAAACAATTGTTTTTCAAACACCTATTGGGCACTGGGTAGCAGACAAAGCTGAATTAGGCAATTTCTGCCCTCAAGGAACTTACAAGTTAGTTGGAGAGATAAGACTTGGTAAATGATCCTAATATGAATCAGTATGCAATAATTGCCATTAGAAAGATGCAGATGCAAAGTCCTACACCTTCAGAAGAGGGAGATTTTCCAGCTGTGGTGATTAGGGAAAGCTTGAATGCTAAGGTAAGGTGTCTAGACAGGATTCAATAGATAGTGGGTTGTCATTGAAAATATTTAAGCAATAGAAATGACAAGATTAGCAGTAGGCTTGAGGAAGACTGTGTCATTGCTGCATGTAGAATGGACTGGAACTGGGAGAGCCTGAAGTTAGCAGATAGTAGGTTAGAAACAGGGGACCTAGGGGAAAAGCGTGGCTGCTAAAAGCAGGTCCCTAAAAAATGACAGCTCAATGGAAAAGCCCAACTGACTGGAGCCAAATAACACCACTCATGTCAGTAACCCCAAGGTCTATAATCGCCACTCTGAGTTATTAAGAAAAAGTTCGAAGATGTTGAGTAGACGTGTAAGAATGCAGGGAAGCATATAATACTTTTAATCATGTTAACAGGGTTGTTGATTAATATATTTTGAAGGATTTTCATTGAAAATGATAAAAATAAGTGTGCTTAAGCCTTAAGAGATTAACCTCATTCATATGGAAAATCTATTTATCTAAAACTCATCCTCCAAAAGTGCTGGATAAATAATTATTGGAGGCATACCCTACTCAACAATAATTAGTTCTGGGAAAACATGATATTGGGGGAAATCACCACTCTAGGGAAGGAGAGGAGGAAGTAGATGAAGAAGAGAAATTACTTTTATAAAAATTATATAAATGAATGAGTTGCTGAATGATGTTACAGTAAACTTTTTCAGCTTTGAGTATATGATACATTAGTGATGACTTTAATGTAACAAGATTCTGCACATACTCTGTAATCCACACATGCATTGCCAAGTCAGGCCCTCATGGCCATATCTCCCTCTTAAGGTTCCAGGTATACCTTTGAGGGTGTTTCATCTAATGCTAAGTAAGTAGCTCATGAATCCCTTCTGCTGTGCTTTTGTCTATGATTATCAGGTGCTGTAAATTAGTTAGACTGAATTAATTAGCTTTTAGAAATTTTAGGGAGTTGCCAGAGGCTCAAAGTCAGAGATAGCAAGGGTCAGAGGTACAATTTGAACTAGGGCTTCTCACTCCAAATCCAGAATGCTATCCGTAACATCACATTATTATTATTAACAATAATAACAACAACAATAATAGTGCTTATAAAGTGCTGGGAGGGAGGTGCTATTATTATTCCTATTTTACAGAAGAGGAAACTGAGGCAGATAGAGTTCTTCACTGTCCTACCTAGATGCCTCTTATATGAACAGTTGAAAGTGACCTTAGCCTAATCTCCTTTTAAAAATAAGAATCTTTTGATAGTGTTACTGATAGATGCTCAAAGATCATCCAACTTCTCCTTTGAATAATTCCCAGGGTCTTAGATTTAAGTTTTGGTTCTGTATCTTACTCTGTGACCTTGATCAAGTCACGTAACCCTATTGAACTGAAATTTATCATATCCACTAACATCCAAAACTGATGACTCATTGTGGTGTAGAGATAAACTCTGATTCTTTAGGACATTGCTAGCAAAGTGTGAGCTCTGGAATATTTTATTTTTTGGAATAATATATTGGAATATATTTATTCCAACCTGAAGTTGGAAAGACTTCAGGTACAAGCGGTTAAACAGACTGTGGTTCTTTGACCTGCCTAAGTTCAGTGAAGCTCCATAAGGTTGGCCATAGCTAAGATGTAGGGGAATTGTGATTTGTGTTGTTAGAAGGAGGAGAAATCACAGATCTTCTCAATTATGAAAATTCTATTTGCCCCACTGATCTCAAAAGTTTGAGGATGGATGGATGGATTAATGAATGAATGAAAAAGCATTTATTATTATATACTATGTACCAAGCTTGAACTGTGCTAAGTGTTTGGATACAAATAGAAAAAAGGTGATAGTCCTTACTAACTCATACTAAAATGAAGGAAGACAGTATATATAAAAGTGTCAGTTGCAGGGTTGATGGAAAGATCCAGAAGTCTTAAGATAGCTCTGGCAAAGTGTAAGACAAAGATCAGGGTCCTCAGAGTGCATCTACAGGTCATGTGACTGACAGTGCCTGGGGCTCTGGAGAATCAGTGGCAAGGCAAATGGTAAGATCTGAAGGTCTTCTATCTCATTGGAAGAGTTGCTACTGCTAAGTTTCATCTTAACCAAGCTCATGGCCAGTCATTCTTTCTTCAGATACCCAATGGGGTCTGGGAAGACCAAAGATGAAGGAGAGACAAAGTGTGGGGGCAGGAAAAGTGGGCCACTTCAGGATAAAGTGAGAACATGGATGAAAAAGAATTTTGTAACTAGAAAGTACTACATAAATTTATTAAAACTTCCAGAGACAACCTTCCAGAACAGCTCTCTATATTGAGTGGGAATCTGCTTATTTTCCTGTATTCATCTTAGTTCCCCCCTTTCCTAATGTCTTACAGTGAATCAGTTGGTGCATTGGAACTAGAAATGAGATATCTTGACCAGATCTACTGTTATTTCTGTTAGCTTTCATAATATTGCTCTAGAATATTTGACGAATGTTTGTTTTCTTTTCTCTTACCTGCATACAGATGAGGACCACCTGTAGACATCACTTCCTTTCCTCAGAAGCTCTCAAGGCAGCCTATGATGTAGTCACGTGGGCTTGCACTCAGCTGGCTGTCTCTTACACAGTGGCACCTTTTGTCATGCTGGCAGTGGAACCGGCCGTCACTTTGTATAAGTAAGTTTCTATCTCTCAGAAGTTTTATATTCTACACATCAACATTGTCCAGCATTTGGTTTGAGGGCCAGGTAATGGATTCCATCCATGATGGAAAATCCATACTTGCTGATATTTTAAAGAATTCTGTGGGCAATTCACGAGCATCATTAGCAGGGGTGATCCTAAAGATCCAAACACCTATGAAAACAGATAAAAATGCAGAAGATATTAAGCCTTTAGTAGTGTGCTTGAATGAATCATAATTAATAGTAATAAACTTTTTGGGAGTGGACATATATATTCCAAACAATTGTACTCTCAATGCTAAGATATTCATAGGGCTTCTATCTCTGGGGGATAATGTCCCTGGCTACTATACTCCTTTTTTTCCTGATTAGAACAAATTAGCCTTTTATCTGTTTCTTTCCCTCCCTCCTCTTAATTGTCCTTTTTCTGCAGGTTCCTTCCTTGTTTTTCCTTGCCAGTTTAAGGAAGACAGTTATATTTTGCCTCCTTACCCTTGTTTTTGTTGTTAAGCTGTTTCTGACTCTTTGTGACCCTATTTGGGGTTTTCTTGGCAAAGATACTGAGTAGTTTGCCATTTCCTTCTCCAGATTATTTTACAAGTGAGGAAGCTGAGACAAACAGGATTAAGGGATTTGCCCAGAGTCACGCAGCTAGTAAGTGTCTGAGGCCAGATTTGAACTAAGAAAAATGAATCTTCTTGACTTCAGGCCTTGCATACCATCCACTGAGCCATCTAGTTAACCTGGGAAAAATATAGAAGGAATTAAAATAACCAAATGGAGGGAAATTAGGTTTGCAGAGATCTTATTACTTGATCCTAGACTACCAGGCAGTTTTACTAAGAACTGGACCATATTCTGTTCTTCCTGCCTCTGACTCTTTATTCTTTCATATTATGGATTTATTTATATATTTTATTCATTCATTCATCTATCTATTTATATTAACTCTAATAGTAATAATAAGTAGAATTTCTAAAGCAAATTAAAGATTTTCAAAGCATTGAAAAGGACCTGAGAGGTCATCTAATCCAGTGCCTTTATTTTATAGGTGAAGAATCTGAGACTTTGTAAATTAAATAACTTGCCCAAGGTCTCACAAGTAGAATAAGTAGCAACACAGAGATTCAAACCTAGCTCTTCCAATTCTAAATCGAGTTTACGTGCAGTGCCTCTCAGATCTTAGACTAAGTCCTACTCAAACTTGTGAGCCTCCTTTCAAAAGGTGGGAGGCAGCATGGTGCAATGGAAAGAAACAGGTATGGAATCAGAGGACTTTCACTGACATCCTACTTCTTTCACTTATTATGACCTTGGACAAATTACTTAATTTCTGGGCTTTAATTTACCCTAAATCTGTAAAATGAATGAGTTGGACTAGTCAAAGATTCTTAACTCTGTGTGTGTGTGTGTGTGTGTGTGTGTGTGTGTGTGTGTGTGTGTGTGTGTGTGTGTGTGTGTGATGGACCCCTTTGGCAGTCTGTAAAAGCCTATGGACCACTTCTCAGAATAATGTTCTTAAATGCATAAAATAAGACACATGGGGTTATAAAAGAAAACTATTGTATTGAAATGTGTCTAATTTCTTTTTTTCATCCAATTTCACAGGAACTTCCCTCTCCCCTCCATTTTGTCTATAGATCTCTTGAGTGTCCATGGTTTTTAGGTTAAGAACCCTTGGACTACTTTGTCCTGAGATTTTTTTCTCTCAGGCAGTGATTTTTATGCCTTCGTCCTCTTACCCCAAGGGGAAGCAGATTCCTCAGATCTCATGTTGTTCTCCTTTCTTTCTGCAACCTCCCTGTCCCATTTCTCTCAACTTCAGGCTTCCCCAGGCTCCTCCCCATTCCCTTCCTACCATTGGCTCAACATGCATAAATTGGACTCTTCCAGTATCAAACAGAATTAATTTATATCTCAAATAATCTTTCAAACTGACCATGTGCCTCTTAAGCATTTTTTGCCCCATGGGGAAATTAATTTAGAATTTTTTTCACCTCCAAATAGAGAACCCAGGCAATCTGGGATTTTTAATATAGCAAAATTACTGCAGTCTTACCTTCATTTTCAAACAATGAAGAATACTTTTACTTATTGTTAATTTAAATTAGTGCTAGTTGAATGTCATGATTGTTTTTTTTTTTTAAAACTCATCTGGACTATCGGACAGGGAGACAAATTTAATAGATTTCAGCGTCTTTCAGTGGATAAGCAGAGATGAGTAAAAGAGGTTGAAATGACTGTGTCTGTATATGAAACTGAAAAATCTACAGGAGTGGTTTATACCAGGTCAATTATCACTTTTGAATTTCTGTGGTCACTGTGTGGTACAGAATATCATCAGTGCTTGGTTTTGTACAGTGGTCTCACACAATGGATATCCTGAAAAGTCATGTGTGAATCATATCACTTGCTCATTGATCTAGATTTTAATTTCAGAGATCCTTTTCTTTTTCTTTTACATTTATCATTAGTTGATAGTGTGGCTACGTTTAGCTCTGTTTTTCAGTTGTCCAGTCTCTATGGTAGAATTCTTTTGTAAAATCTGATAATAGAAAGATCAAAGATCCAGGTGGTTCAGTGCACTTAGTGCTAGGCCTGTAGTCAGGATGACTTAAGTTTAAAGCTGGTCTTAGACATTTGCTAACTATGGGACCCTGGGCAAATCACTCTGTCTCCCTTTCCTCAACTGTAAAATCAGTATAATAATAGCACCTACCTCACAGTTATGAGGATCAGTGAAATAATATTGAAGTAAAGTGCTTAGCACAGTGCCTGGCATTGTAGGCACTTAGTAACTGTTGGTTGAATGGTTTAAATAGAACTGTTCCTGTGAAGAGTTGGGTTAAGAGAAAGATTAGTAATGAAGAACAAAAATAAAGTTGAATTTAGGGAATAATCCCTTATTGCCAGTCTAGATGAGGAAAATAATTTATTAATCTAAATAACTTTGAAAAAGTTATGTATATTTATCTTTCCCTTTATATTATAGCTATTTGCTTATTCATCTTAGCCTCTCCTATTAGATTATAAATTCCTTTTCACATCATTTTTTTATTGAGATGAAGCTGAAAATAGTGAGGACTCGGTTTAGGGTTAGAGGACCTAGGTTCAACTGTGACCTCTGTGGCTGTGATCAAATCACTGGACCTCTCTGGACCTCAGTATCTTCATCATTAAAATTTAGATTAGGTCTCTAGAGATGTAGTTAGCTCTGATTCTCTACTTCTTATTCCTTACAGCAATTAGTGCAATTTCTTACTACTACTACTACTACTGCTACTACTGCTATGATTACTACTACTTCTGTTACTACCGCTATTATTACTACCACTAGTACTACTACTACTCTTACCATTACTTCAGTGCTTTCCTGATCTTATCTCTGTAGGTACTCTGCCAGTAAGTGTCTAGTTACAACATCATATGCATATTCTGTCTGTGTCTTTATAGAAATCATTGATAGAGGAACTCTCTAGCATTCTATAAACCTCCCTCATGTTCCTTTAACTTAACAACAGCTTTGTAAAGCTTGGTTTTATTTAAACAACCCTGAGAGAGGTCATGAAAATATGCTTCCTTCCTTTTACAGATGAGGAAACTGAAGATGAGAAAGTTTGCGTCAAGTGCTTGGTCACACAGCTAGGAAGTTTAGGAGCTTGGTTCTGAAGCCTTGCCTCCTAATTACAACCAAGACCACTGCTCTTTCTGTCGTGCCTCAGGCACTCATTTAAAGAAGGAAGGAAAGAATACTAGTTGAGCATGTTTCGAATGAAGTGTTCAGGCATATTTGGTGAATACTGTGGATCAATATTCTTTAATTCTATAGGAAAATTTAACTTGATGGACTATGTGGGCATTACACTAGGCTTTACAAACAGCATACCCAAATGGGAATTTCAAGGGATAATGTATTTTATTTGCTTAGCATCATTATGTATTTAAAATCAAAGATGTTGATATTTGGGGAGACATGAATTATTTTCATTATTACATGCCACTTTTTGGATGACTTTGTTGCAATATTCTTTTCATTTCCAATCCCTCCCCAAAAGTAGGAAAATTAAAAAATTCTGCCTATTCAAATAGGCGTAGGCTTACCAGAATATTTGTATGAAGTATTATTTTTGCAGAAATTAAGTTCAAAGAAGGAATTTTGGCATTCTTCATTGAGAATAAACATAGCTTTATGGACAAAGCACAAATATTTCTAGTTAGCATTTGCCATGGAATACCTGAGTTGAGCAATAGTAGATCATAAAATTTGAGAGAGAAACTTGATAAATGTTTTTGTCAGTAGTGGTAAAAAAAATTTTCCAACAAATAGAACCAGATTTTCAAAACTTGGTTCTTACTTGGTTTTCTTTCACTGACTTGAACCCTTCACATTAATTAGGGTATATGAAGGTACATTCTTGATTAGGAAGTGCAATTCAGGATCTGAGTTCAATAACATTGAACTTCATACTTATAACTTTGGATATCTCTTTAGCTAGTTCGTTTGTTTGTTCATTCATTCTTTCATCCATTTGACAAGAGATTAATTCGCTTCATCTGGATGTGAAGGTAAGAAGTGAAGGTCATGAAGTCAATATTCTTACTAGTCTGATCGACTTGCTGCCTTCAGGGCCCTCTGTCTGTTACCTTAGCCATGATTAATTGTCTCCCAAACACATGCTACTAATCTCAGTGGGTTTTTAATGGGTAAAGGCAACACTAGTACTTAAAAAAAAAAAAAAAATCCATAAAAAACCCCCAAACAACTCAACATGTCCTTCACTAATTGTGAGCTAGTAGGGTTAAGATTGTATAGCACTTTGCGTTTATATTCTTTTGGATGACTTTTCTTGTGTGTTTTTACTCCTAGATCCTTGTATTTTCATTTACACATCATAAGCTTCCTGATAATTCTAACTCTGCCCATCAAATCACAAGCCAAAAGGCAGTCTCAGACTCTGAACTCTTTTCATAACAAGAAAAAAACCTGATACAGCAGAAGAAAACATGGACAAACAAAATACTTGCACCAGAAAGGAAACAGGGGTGTGGATTTTATAACGTTAAAACATTCATAAAGGCCTCGGGCTGATGTGATCTTCAATGACCCAATCAGAAGGCCTAGAGACAAGGTTTACAGGTTTCTAACTTTAAACACAGGGAATTTTTTTTATAAATTTTTTCATGTATTTAAATCAGACAAATATGTTTTGATATTTTATAGGATATTTGACTGTGAGTTGTGTGTGTGTGTGTGTGTGTGTGTGTGTATGTGTGTATGTATGTGTGCTAGAGGAAGTAAAAGAGCTAAAGAGGCAGCCAGTTTTGGGCTGTTTATTCTTTGGCTGTTTAGGGCATTGCTTCATATCCTGGCTCAGCCATGGTGTTCGACCACAAGAATCTGGATGTTGAGAGGACTGGTGTGGGCTCCAGCAGGAAGAGGGAGATTGCAGAGAAGACTATCCCAGCTTGTCATGGCATTCTCTTGCCAGAAAACACTCAGGACTGGGATATTCCTTTGGAGAATCTGACTCTCTTGCAGTGACACCTGCTGGTTTTGGGGCACATTTTTATTATTCCACTGAAGATGGAGACAGAGCTCTTGGGGGAGTTGAGGTGTGTGGGATGCGGACAGGATCCTTTGCCCAGCAGAGGGTTACCACAGAAAATAATTATGGATTGGAGATTCAGGCTTGTGCTTTGACTAGGCTGCATTTTTTTTCGGGGGGTGTAATGATTTCCTATTATGAAATGAACCCACATGTGAATTGAGGATGCCTCACAGTGCTAGCACTGGTCATTTAAATTGAGAGGACTGTTTACTGATGGACAGTCCAGTGAAGGCCAAATGTTCACTCTACCCAATGCAGTTTGTTCCCTTTAGAAGAAAAATACCAAAAATAACTCATGTGATCTAGTTTTTTTTAACCTGGTAATTTTTCTCAAGTGGTTGGTAAGAATACCCATTTGCTATAGATTTAATTTTTTTACCCTTGATTTGTCTGAGTTGTAAGTGAACAAGGATGTATTCTGTGCTGATTTTCAATTTCCAAAGTGTTGGAGCTGAATAAATTCAACTTTATTTTTAGCTGAATCATCAGGATGGAAAGCAAAGGTTGAACAAACAATTTTCTTTTCATCTTCCTGACAGAAAGCTTTCAGTAAATGTGTTATATTTCCCTTTGGAAACTTCTATTGGGTAATATTATTTTGGGGAGAAGAAAATGGACTATTAAGGTTTACTGAGAATGATAATAATAATAAACTACCTTGCAACAACAGTGTATGACCCTGATTGAATGATTTGGAAGGGGAAAAATGGTTCTAAGTTGACAAGTGGAAAATGAGTTTTTCATTGAATATTGTAAGGTATCTTTACATATATTAAAGGAAGCACTTCTATATGGAAGAATGTATTTTTGTTTACGTCGATGGACTCAATTTACTAGAAAAAAATTTTTTTAAACAAGAAAAACATGAGATTTTACTTGTGCCTTTATATTGAGTATTACAATTTCCTGATCCAAGTTTCCCACCCTTTATGTTGCCCCTTGCCATGGTTATTGGTTTCTTTTGGTGCTGTCATCATCTGAGGGTATGGAAATTGCTTTAAAAAGATTTTATTGCTGAAATGATTGATTCTACATGCAGTCCCTTTCTTCTGAGGAGTTCAGAGTCTTTTCCTAATGCTGTCACTGATTTTTACCATTTAGTTAGGTTGATAGTGAACGTAATAAAAGGTCTATTAAAAAACGTGTGCCAGATGAGAAAAGTAGCACTCACGTCACAGTGAATGTCTCACAGTGTCTCACACACAGTGTTTCACAGCATTCTGTCCTCGTCCCTTATCAGTTCCTGTGGATTCAATTATCATCTTTAAGCAGATGAATCTCAGATCTATTAACCAGCCCTAACCTCTCTCCAGACCTCCTGTCTGACATCTCCAATTGCCTTTTATCTATCTTACACTGGATGTCGCATAGACATCTTAATCCCAACATGTCTAAAACAAAACCGAACTCATTACTCTCCCCCAAAACCCTCCCCTCTTCCCAACTTCCCTATTACTGTTGAGTGTGCTTTTCTCTTTCCAGTCTTCCAGGTTCACAACCTAAATATCACCCCTGACTTTTCACTTTCTCTCTCTTCTTCCCCCTCATATGCAATCTGTTGCCAAGATCTATTGATTTAACAATCTTAATATCTCTCTCCTATGCCCCTTCTATCATCTGATGCCACCATCACTCTGATGCTAGCTCTCATCATCTTCATGCTCAGATTATTGAAATAATTTGTTGTTTGGTCTCCATGCCTCAGATCTCTCCCAAGTCCTGTCTGTTTTCCATGCAGCTGTAAAAATGATCATCCTAAAGCACAGGTCTGACCATGTCATCCCTCCACTCCCTTTTAAATAAATTCTAGTAACTATCTTCAGGATCAAATCTAAAATCTAAATCTAAATCTCTCTCTATATATACATATGTGTGAATATCTATCTATCTATCATCTATCTATCTATCTATCTATCTATCTATCTATCTATCTATCTATCTATCTATCTATCTATCTATCTATGTATCTCTCTCTCTCTCTCTCTATGTATATATATATATATATATAAAATTTAAATATAAAATCCTCTGTTTGATGTTCAGAGCCTTTTATAACCTGTCCCCCATCTCCTGCCTTCTTACACCTTATACCCTTTTATATGCTCTTCAGTCTATTGACATTGGTTTCTTTGTCATTCCTCAGATAAGACTATCCATCTTCTGATTCACAGTATTTTCACTAGCTTTCTGCTATGCTGGGAATATTCTCCTTCCTCATCTCTGTCTCCTGGCTTCCTTCAAGTCTCAGCTAAAATACTCTCCTGTTTGAAGCCTTTCCCAATACCCCTTAATTCTAGAGCCTTCTCTGTTTCTTATTTCTAATTTATCCTGTATGTATCTTGTTTGTACATAATTATTTGCATATTCTCTCTTCCATTAGACTGTAAGCTCCTTGAGAGAAAAGATTGCCTTTTTCTTTCTTTGGATCCACAACGACTAGCACTGTGCCTTGCACATAGGATGTACTTAATAAATGTTTGTTGATTGACTCGAATTCTATGGGAAGAAATGAACTGTATTGAAGGTACAATTTGATCTTATAGTATAATCAAATTCATAGGCAAATGAGGAATATCATGACATGGTTTCAATATATTAAAATATCTTTTCCAAGAGAGAAATTGGGTTACCAGGATGAATGGTGATATCTAGAGACTATTCAATGAATCATTTCTGAAATGGGGGCTAGAATTGATATCTCCCAAAGTCTAATCTTATGCTCTTGATTGTTTCCCTCGCTTTTGGACAGAGATGAACAGTAGAACAGGGAAACTTTTTAATCCACTGAAGGCCATTGGCCCATTAAAAACAACATTTGAGTACATTTGAGTGCAATAGAGGTATATTATAAGCTCTTAGAAGGCAAGGACATTGACTTTAGACATCTTTATATTCATAAGAACACCTGGAACCATATAGGTACACAGCCATTAATTGTTTTCCTTTTTTATTATACACATACCATCATCAACAAACATAACCATTTCAATACGCAATGAAAAACAAAAAAGATTGAATGTGAAATGACAAACTTCAGTTGCATGTAGTTTTTTTAAGCATGTATTAAATTTAATGGAGCAGTAATAAAATTGCACTATTTGTATTCTCTTGTGGATGTTTTTTTCTTCTGCTTATTTTCAAAATGTTTGGTTAATGGTCTTTTCTCATTTTTCTTTTTGCATGACTCTTTTTAAAAGAGTGTTTTTATTTTATTTTTCTCAATTACATGTAAAAACAATTGATAACATTCATTTTTTATAATTTTTAAAATAATTTTTGAATTCCAAATTCCCTCCCTCCCTTTTTCTCCTTCCCTTCCCCCTGCTTGAGAAGGTAGGTACTTTGATATAGATTTTACATATGCAGTCATTGATGTTTCTTAACTACCTACTAACTGCTTCTACTTAAAAAAAAAATTTGAAGTCCGCCTTGTAACAAATAAATGTAGTTAAACAAAACCTATTAACACATTGTCCATGACTGAATATGCTTGCTACATTCTGTGTCATATAGTCTACTATCTCTTCGGTAAAAGGTGGGAGTCATTGTTACATCATCACTCTTCTGAAGTTATGATTGGGCACTGCATTGATCAGAATTTTGAGGTCTTTCAAAGTTGTCTTCCTTTATATCATTATGATCATGTAAATTGTTCTCCTGCTTCTGTTTATTTTATTTCAGCTAAAACAAATCTTTCCAGGTTTCTCAGATTCCATCATATTTCATTTTCAAAATGGCACAATTAGTCCAGCCACTTCTCAGCTGATAGGCACATACTTTGTTTTCCAATTCTTTGCTACAACAACCAACAATACTGCCATAAATGTGTTAGTATGTGTATATCATTTCATTTTTAACCTCTTTGGGTTATGTGCCTACTATCAGTATTGCTCAGTTAAAGGTTATATACAGTTAAGTCACTTTGGGGATATAATTCAACACTGCTTCCAGCACTGAGCATGGTAGCTAACATAGTAGATGTTGCTTGTTGACTTTCCTTAACTTTATTTCTAGAATAGTTAGAGCAATTCATAGTTCCAACAACAGGATATTAGTGTGTCTGTCCTCCTTCAACTCTTTCAATAAACTGCCAATTTGATCTCTTGACATCCTTGTCAATCTAATGGGCATGAAATGCAGCCTCAGTATTACTTTAATTTGCATTTCTCTTTTTGTTATTCTCTTATTATTTTATCAGAGTTACTAGCTACTGAATGAATGAATCCATAACCAAGAAACAAAGTAATGAATTTTATTTTTTATCTAATTTGGTTAAATTGCTTACTAAGAACAATTGTGGCATACAGGCAGTTAGCTAAGAACTCTGAGAAGGAAAAGAAAGTGGCTAAGGTGGTCAAGCTGAGAGAGATGATTGGTGACCACACGTCCCTTGACTGACATCTGAACTGGATATAAAGTCTATTATGAAGCATTCAGTGAATGACAGAGAACAACTTGACTGATGGTCCCAACGCCTCCTGGTGACTATATCAGCTTATATATATCTTCGGCTCAGGTCTTCCCTGAGTCCTCTTCCTTATTCTCCCCAAATCCTTCTTCATTTTCCCTCTTCAAGTTTCAGTCTCTCCTTCACAATTCCAAAACTCAACAAATCTCCTCTTCTGAATCTTTTTCATTCCCTACTTTTCACCTCACATGGAAGTGAATTAAAGTTTTATCATTGTCCTTTGACGTTCGGTGGTTGGTCCTCCTTTTTAAACAATACTCCATGCCAAATTTTGTTATTTTAAAAATAAAGTTGTTTTTCAATTGAATTCCAAAAGTTTTGTGTAGTATTTTAAGGAACAACTTGGGTTTTAGCAGTTAACTTTGGAAACTGAGCAACATCAGCCCATTATATAGCCTAAAGTCCCTTCTGATGTTAGACAACTGATTCCTATATTATTAGGAGTTTGGGAGACAAGATTAAAGTGGTATCCTTCAATAATGCCTGAAGATTACACTACAGAGCAGTATCACTTTTACCCAGACTGTTGACTAGAGAAATCAATCTTGTGGGATTGAATATTTCCCATCTAAAATAAGAAATTATCAGATTAAAAGACCACCTTTTGAAATGATATTTGGCCAAAAGTTTCATTGCTCTCCTCCAACTCAATGGAAAGGTCTGCTCCCTTTCTATTCCATAATTTAAAAAAAAAATGACCAATGCCTTTAAAATGCCTACCACGTGTAGAATATTATTCTTGCCTCAAGAGCAGTTAAAAAGTTTAGATAAGACACAGCCCTTATCTTCATATAGCAGTGTGACTAAGAGAGGGATTTGACCTATATACAAATAACTAGTACAAAAAAAGCATGATAAATACAAAGAAGTACAAAGTCCTTTACGAGGTCTGAAGGGAACAAAAGCCATTGTGGAGCATTAGAAAAGCTTTCTAGGGGAGGTGGCGTTTGAATTAGATTTAAAAGATAAGGTAGGAATTCAACAGAGATGGAAGTATTCCAAGTACAGGGAAAGATACAGATGCCAATTTGGAAAAGTGGAGTGGGTATAGGAAAAACTGAATAGTTCTATTTGGTTGGAGCGTAGAATGTCAGTAATATGAGACAAGGCATTGGATCTGGTGATTAGGAAGCTTTTGGTTACCATGTTGGTAGTGATGGTGAGGTTGGAAGGGTGTATAATGGACGGCATCAGATTGTGTAGAGCCTGAATGCCTGGATAAAGAGTTTAAATTTCAGCAGTAATCTTTGAAGGATCGTTAAGAGAATAGTGACATGACTACAACTATACCTAAAAGAAAAGCAGTCTAGCATTGGTATGAAGGATGATTGAGTACAAAGATAATTGAAGTTGGCAAGAAGAGCTCACTTTTACATATTGTGAATTTGAGATGCTGGTGGGATGTTTGGCTGGAACATATAATAGTAAGTCGGACATAGAACACTTGTTAGTTGTTTACTATATGCTAGATAACTGCACTAAATACCAGGTATACAAAAATAAGAAAACAAAATGATTACTAGTCTCAAGGAGCTTATATTCTAATAAGAGAAGACAAAATATAAAGGGGAGCTGGAAAGCAGGAGGGGAAGAGGATAACCGTGTGGAAGGTAACTAGTGTGGAGGAAGAGCAAACTGGAGAGTGAGTTGGAAGGAGAGTGAGCAGCATGACTTGGACTTCTCATGATATGGCAGTTCCAGGCAAAGGTACACCAATCATTGACTCACCCTCAGGGTAGAGGCATCACTAAGCAGCTGGTGTGGAGGTGGAGGAGATATCTGGAACTTGGAATGGTAATTGTAGCTAGTGATGTAAATTTGGGGATTATTTGCTTAGAGGTAATAGTGGAACTAGTGGGAATGAAGTTTTCAGGGACAAGGTTAAGATCAGAACCTTGGGAAATTACACTTCAGAGGTCATGAGCAGGATGAACAGCTAGCAAAGGAAGTGGAAGAGAAAAAGCTTAAGATGGGAAAAGAGCCAGGACAGTGTAATATATCAAAAACCAAGGAAAGAGAAAGTATCCAGAGGGATCAACAAAATCGAATCCTGTAAAGAGTGCAGCGAAAGTAGAGAAGATGAAGAAAACAGGTTGTGGATTTATTGGCTAGGGGATCATCAATGACTTGAGAAAGTAATTGGAATAAAATGGCAAGAACAGAATGAATGAATTAATGAGCTTTTATTAAGCACTTCCTATGGGCCAAACATTGCACTAAACATTGGAGATATGAATAAAGCCATGAAGATGGGCCCTACCCTCAAGGACCATGCATTCTAACAGTGAGACAACACATACAGAGCAGATAATACATGAGGAGAGAATAGATAATGGGGAAGTGGAAACATTTGGTATTCTGTAGACAAACTTTTTAATAACATTCAGTGTGAAGGGAAGGAAATGATAGTGGTTGCTTGAGGCAGAAGGGTTAAAGAAGACTTGGGTGTTTTTTTTAAAGGTTTGGGGAGATCTGAACATGTTTATAGGTCGATGGGAAGAAGCCAATGGAGAGGAAGAGACTGAAGATGAATAATGGATTGTGATTTGTGGAGCAAGGACCTGAAAGAGGACAAGAGTGGGGTGTGATGAAGGGATTTGAAACTAAATCCAGAGTCAATTCTCTTTCCACTGACTGCATAATATCATGTGCAATTAGGTTGCAAGTTCATGTGTGTGTGTGTGTGTGTGTGTGTGTGTGTGATGGACCCTTTTGCCCTAGTGAAGGACCCTAGTGGAGCCTTTGGAAACCCCTTCTTGGAATAACGTTTATTTATAAAGGCATAAAATTAAATATCTAGGATTCTAAAAGAAAGCTATTATTGAAAAAAGTTACCAAATATTTAGGAAATCAAGTTTACAGATCTCAGGTAACCCTTGAATTAGAAATATAGAAAATGGGAATTGGAGGAAAATGATGAATACAAATCAAGTAAGTAATATCAGATTTTGCGAAAAGGAAAAAAACATCACTTTTAACTGATCTGTGTTACGTTTGTTAATAACAAAGGGCAAAGGATCAGGAAAAGTTCTGGACCATTTAACCATGTGTGGGTTAAGGCAGTTTCTTTTCTTTAATATGAGAAACCTTATATATGGGATTAGACAAGGTCTAACCCGTATGTATCACCAACCATATATATGACAGTACTCAGCATTTTTGTCAGATCAGATTTTTTCATGCTTTTTTATCCCCAGTGCCCAGCATAGAATCTAGCATGTTTATTCAGCTGTTTTTCCATCATGTCTGACTCTTCATGATTCCATCTGGAATGTTCTTGGTAAAAATATGGGAATGGATTGTCATTTCCTTCTCTAGCTCATTTTACAGAGGAAGAAAGTGAGACAACAGGGTTAAGTGATTTTTCCAGGTCACACAGCTAGTAAGTGTCTGAAGCCAGATCTGAACTCAGGAGGATAATTTTTCCCAGATCCAGGCCCAGCAATCTATCCTCTGTGCCACCTAGCTGCCATCTGACATACAGTAGCTGCTTAATAAATGCTCACCGGTTGATTAAATATTGTGGATCAGTACCTTCATTCAGGAAAAGCAAATCTATTAGGTTCTTTACAAATATTTGTCCACTTGAGATGAGGTTGAAATAGAGATTAGACAAAATAAAACAAATGTTTGAAAATCTTTAAAACCCTAGCAAAGAGAATAATTATTTTACAGTTGACATTACCTAATAGTCTTTATGTTCAAATGCAGCAAGGTTTGGGGCCTCCCTGAGCTGTTATTACTAAGCCAGCAAGTAACACTTCCCCAGAGCAGTACACGGTGGGTGTGCAGTAGAGGAAAGACAAAGTCTAAAACCACAGCATGCTCTTTTCAGAGGGTTTGTCATCTCCTAGCTTCCTGTGACTCTCAGGCAACCAGAGGCCTGCTAGCAGGAAGAGGTCCCTCAGCATACAGCTTCTGTTTTTCTGAGTTGCCTTGGGCAACATGAAAACTCTTGACATGTTGGCTCAATATTTTTTTAACTCATTCTAAGCAACCAAGTCTAGCAATTTTGCTCCAGCAACTGGAGAGTTCTAGAGACAAGTCAAAGGTGAAAAAGTTATCATAGTTACAGAAAGAAACAAATGCATCTTTACCTGTTTTGGGTGAGAAATTGGATTTTCTGTGTGCAATGCTCCAAATAATCTAAGACTGATAGCTGAACTTCTGTGCTTTAGTTTTTAAGTGGTTTTATATGAAAGCTCTGAAAAACATGTACAGTGGTGCCATCTAGTGGCCACTCTGAGTAACCACAACTAGCCATTTATTCCATATGGGATTGTATGACCTACTAGGCAGACCCTCAATTCAGTCCCCAAAAAGCATTTATCAAGCACCACTGTGCTAGGCACTGGGGATTCAAGAAGTAACTGTGGCACAGACGCTGCTCTTAAGAAGCTCACCATTTAATAGAGGAGAAGGCTTTAATTTCTCCAGGACTCCTTAATCACCAAAGACGGTCAGTGGGAGAGAGAACCATTATGGAAGCCTGACTGGATTTGTTTCTAGAGTGCCAAATGGAGATTCAAAAGAAGGAGATGAACTTCTAAGATAACTGTTTTCACTTTCCCATGTAGAAACTGAAGTCATCTTTGCTAACACTCTGTAATGTGAGTTAAAGATCTTCCCCCTTCCATTAACAGGTCTCAGGTAAAGCCCGTTGAAGGAAGCTTGATTAGGGGAGGCTTGTTTTGTAGGAAGCTCCACATCTTTTGTTAATTATTAATCTACCTGATCTTCATGATTCCTATTTAATAAACTCCAGTTTCTCCCTTTTCCCTCCAGGATCAATATAAAAAATCCTCTCTTTGCTTTTAAGGTCCCAGTCTTCTTACACCTTACTCCCTCCAGTGACTCTGGCTTCCTTACTATTCCTTCCATTAGACACCACATTTCCTGAGTCTGTGCACTTTCATTGGCTGTGTTTGGAAAGTCCTCTCTCCTCCCACCTCTGCCTCCTGGATTCCCTGACTGCCTTCAAGTCTCAGCTAAAATCTCATCTTTTTTCTAAAAGTTTTCCTTGTCCTCCTTGATGTCAGCGCCTTACCTCTGAGATTATCTCCAATTTTTTCCTGTCTACATCTAGTTTGTAAATAGTTGCTTACATGTTGGGTCCTTACATTATGGAAATAGGTTAGAGTATCTTCTATTAATATGTAGTTTTTGGTTAAGATTTTTTTTTTCATTATAAACTTTGATTCTAGTGAGAAGTAGAATTAGGGAGGATCATCTAAGAGCCATTAAGATATGAAAGTGGTGAAAGCAAATTGAAATGAAGAAGACATGGAGTAATAGTCTTAATATCCAGTTTCAATGGGTAAGTAGCCAAATTATGCGAATAGGATATTCTCTAAAGTAGAAACAAATAGCCAATGATTACCTGAAAATTTATTTAAACTAATAATCAGAGACATGAAAATTAAAATTATTTTAAATCTTACATCCTAGATTCAGATAATCTTGTATAACCCCTTCATTTTACAGATGAAGAAACTGAGACCCAGAAGGGGAAAGTGATTACCTTCCATTAAATTGGCAAAGATAGTTAAAGGATAAAATTTAGAGTCAGACTGTGAAGAGGCTGGCACATTATTACACAGCTAATGAAGTGGACTTAGGCAAACTTTTCACAAAGCAAAATGTCAATTTATAATAAAAGTTAAAAAACTATTAAAATCCCTTAAACCAGTGATCCTACTACTAAGCATATATCCTGACAATATTATTAAAAGGAAACAGCAAATATCTTACAAATGAACATTTAAAAGCATCTACAATCATAATGTTATGGGCAACCTTTCTCCCTATACCTGCCATTTCATCTTGTGTAATTCTTGTCCATATTTCCTCATCAATTTTCTGAGAAAATATGCCCAACATCCTGTATGCCTTCCTGGGGACTTTTTCTATTTCGATAGTGCCAATGTGGAATTTGGGTTGTCCATCAGTAATCCCTTCAATCAATCAATCAATCAAGATTTATTAAGTGCTTACTATGTGCCGGGCGTGGTACTAAGTGCTGGGAACATTAAAAAAAAGGCAAAAGACAACTCCTGCCATAAAAGAGCTTAAAATCGAATTATTCTTGATACATGATCAACCCACTACCTTTCTTAGTCACACATTTCCTGGATGAGAGGCATTCCTAGAGAAAGCTATTTAGCATATTGAGCAAAATAACTTTTTGAGATGACATTCTTTTCTCTACTTTTTATACTTCAGTAAGTTATCATTAAAAATATAGAATACTTATGCTTACCATGCATCTTTTGACTGGTCTTTAGGTACCCACAATTTTGATTCTTCAGGCTGTGATGCTTCATGGCTGTATAGCATTACCTTGAGAATTACAGTACTATAGTTCTGTACGATACTATACTATACTATATTATATATTATAGTACTATATACCATATATTATAGTACTATATACCATACACTATAGTACTATATACTATACTATAATATATATATATATGGTACTATATATTCTATAGTACTATATACTGTAGAAGTGATTTTTTTTTCCCTTGGAATTTTAAAAACCACCATATCATTTCTAAAATGCAATCCAGTTCATTTTCTTCCTTATATTCAATTCTAGGCTCAACTTTTGTCCATTTGTAGTACTTGTCCCAGACACTTGTAATATAATCAAAGTATTCCATGGATTGGGAGTTGGCAATGATCACTTATCACAGTTTAGAAAGTACAAGCATTTATATTATAAAGAAATAAGTATTTTTCATCCATTTCTTGTGTGGATTATTTTCTCCATGGATTGTTGGCCAACCTTTGGAATAACTATGGATCACACTGAGGAAGCCCTGTAATGTTCTGTGGGTGGCTTTATGAAATCAGCACAATATCATTTGCAAACAAGAGCACCTGAAGGATCTCACTATTCACAGAAAATTCATCTTCAATTTTGATCCATGCAAGATCTTCTTCATAGCAATGACACCTTTGGAAAATAGAGCTCTCTATTTTGTGTCTTGCTTGATGCTAATAGGATTGCTGAACAAGATTATTTATCTCTGTGTTTGCATTTATCAAATAATCTTGTATTGTCTTTATATATGCATGAGAAATTCTTTCTTGGAGAAAAAATTTAAGTTTGAGATTTGCTCAATCTTGCGAAGTCCTTCTTCTCCTCCTCCTCCTTCTCTGTCTCTGTCTCTGTCTCCCTCTCCATCTCCTCCTCCTCCTTTCTCCTCCTTCTCCTCCTTTTTCTCCTCCTCCTGACATCACAAATCGAAAAGTCTAAAACTTCCTGCTAAATTACACATTTTATTTAGCTCTAATGCCTTCCAGTCTTTTAAAAATAATGTTGCAGCATGCTCAGTCCAAACCTTTATTATTTCTGAAAAGGACATAGAGCCTGTCCTGAGATGATTCCTAATAGATCTCTCAAAGGAAGCCCCTCCTTTGCACTACTTCTGTGCCAAAATCTTTCTCCAATTTCAGCATGCCTCTCCGTTTTTACATTGATAGACCTCTGTACATAAAACCTTGTGATTCTAAAACTAACTTTTCCTCTTCAAAGGGGTGGTTTAGGGATCAATTTCTGGATGTCATCCCATACTATCACTGTACCAGGAATTTTTGAATTATCAGTTGGGTCTGCCAGTTCACAAAACACTAATTATATTGCTTTTCCTGTTATTCCATTAGTTATCATACTACATCTATCCAACTCATTTTTAGCTCTATTAAACAATCGTATAATATCCTTGTCTTAACATTAAGGATATACATAATGTCAAGAGACTGTTGCATGTTTTAAAAGCCATTGTCTCACAATAACATATTTAGTAGACAAGTCAGCTTCTATTTTCTCAAGTAGTTGCAACATAAAAATTATATTTATCAAACTAAAAATGCTAAACTAAGCATTAAATATGCAATTTATACAGTAATAATGAAATAATAATAATATTCAATTAATATGTAGCAGATAAAATAGTAAAATATGGAAATTACTGTAATACCATTACTCAGCAGCATTGTGACACTCTTTCTATTTATGATTCTACGAATTACAATGCGTTGATGATGAGAGAAAATGCCAATGGGAAAGAAGCTCCCACATGTAGGAAGTTTCGGGATAAGAGCTCACATGTGGCTTAGTGTGAGGAGCCTGAATAGACTACATTGTGTACTAATTGACAAGAACAGCAAACCTCCCTGCTCTCTGATGTAATCAAAGGATATAGTCTGATATTTCTTTATAAATTCACATAAATACATAATTTCCCTCATTCTTCAATTAGCTCTGAGCCCCTTACAGTTTGTAAATAAACCTGAAAACTTTTTCCCCTAAGCTTTCTCCCTTCCCCTCTCCTCTGCTCTCTTACATTCCCTTCCTTTCATCTGTCTTTCCCTCTTATTCCTGCTCTCATCTTCTAGTCTCATAGACTTAAGTAACTTCAACTCTACTGGCTACATTACTTATTAACAATGTAACAGATAATATAAAAATATATTTAACTATTCAACCATGAATTGTCTGTGAGAAACAATACAGCCAGTCATCTCTAAGCCTCACTTGCAATGGTATTACCTACAAATGCACCATCTCCATGTTCAAGAACTTTAAAATACCCTTATCTGATCACAGTCTGTTGGATTTACACCTTCCCTCTGCCTTTCCTTACCAAATCCTACACTGTGACCTCTAATCCTTTGACACTTCAGTTCTCTCCCTGGTGAGAAGTAGCCACACACTCCTTCCTTTCCCCATTTTGACCTCCTGGTGAACTAGTTCAATCCTATGTGGTCTTCTCTTGAGTTCCTGGTCCCCTTATTATATTGCCGTTTGTGCCATGACAAATCTTAGCCTAGGATCACTCCCCCTATCTGTTGCATCCAGTCCTACACATTTAGTGCTGAGTGAAGGTAGGGAATATTATGGAACCATACTGACTGGGTCCACTGCAAATTTATATTCTATAACCTCAACTGGGTCCTCACTGATTCTGGGAAATACTTCTACACTACCCTTATTAACTTATTATATGCTACTCTCTCAGCAGTTTTTCCAAACTTTTGCATCCCTCTCAAACCTCCTATGGATCCCTCCCCCACCTCAACTGAGAATGATGCTACCTATATATGCGTATATTTTTATATATGCATATACATTTAAATTAAGGCCATTTACTGAGGGTTTTCTCTTTCCCCTACTCTCCATTTCATATCACTTCGATACCTTCTATCCCTACCTCCTTCACTCTTGCCTCACATGAAGAGGTTGCTCTACCCCTTGCCAAAGCAAACTTCTCTGGCTGCACAAGTGGTCCATCTTCTCTCCTCCAGCAGATTGCTCTCTCTACCATCCCCACTCTCTCACTTATCTTTAATTTTTCTCTGTCTACTGGCCACAGACACAGTCATGTTTTTCCCATCATCAAAAAGCTCTCACTTGATTCTTCTATCCCTGCCATTTTCCCACATCTCTCTTGCCCTTTGTAGTTAAACTCCTTGAGAAGGCTATCTACAATAGGCACCTCTACTTCCCCTCCTCACACTCTCTTTTTAGCTCTCAGCAGTCTGACTTTGGACCCCATAATTCAACCAAAACTGCTCTCTCTGATCTTGCCAGTGCCCTCTTAATTTCACATCCAATGGTCTTTTCTCAACATTCCTCCTTGATATCTCTATAGCCTTTGACACTGTAAATTACTTTCTCCTTGATAGATTCTTTTCCCTAGGTTTTGGAGGCACCCTTCTCTCCTGGTTCTTCCACCTGTCTGACTGCTTTGTTTTAATCCCCTTCTCTGAATCTTCATCCAAGTCACACCCACTAACCATGGGTGTCCCATAGGTGTTCTCTTGGCTTCTTCCTTTATACTACTTGACTTAGTGATCTCATCACCTCCCATGGATTTAATGATCTTTTCTAAGCCGATGAATGTTCAAATCTACTTAACCAGTCCTAACCTCTCTGCTGACATCCAGGCTCAATTTTTCAGTTGCTTTCAGGTATGTTGAACTGGATGTCCAGTAGACACCTCAAACTCAACATGGAGATTGGGAGTGGGACCTTATTCTCACTTGACTGCTGTTTGAGAGTAAGGGATAACCTTTGGTCTTCTTCCCATTTCATCCTTGTGAATTCATAGTCAGGCAGTAAGCATTTGTTAACTGCCTACTATGTGCTGGGCACTGTGCTAAATGCTGATAACATTTGAAGAGAGAGGGGATCTTAAAGAATGTCTGGTTCAATTCCCTCTGAGGGAACCTGGGGCCCAGAAAAGTTCGATGACTTGCTTTAGGTCACAAAGGTTGTTAGGAGCAGAGCTGAAATTTGAACCCTGGTCCTCTGACTCTAAGCCTAAGGTTCTTACAGTGTGTTGTAATAGTAACAGCTGACATTTAAAGGACGCTTTAAGATTTACAAAGTGCTTTTCTTATATTATTTCATTTCTGTTACCTCACCCTAAGTGAGTACAGAATAGGCCCTGGCCTAAAGGAGCCAAGGTCTCCCATTGCATCCTGGGTCATCTTCAGTCATCCTGATGAATATCTGGTCACTGGATCCAGATGGCTCTGGAGGAGAAGTGAGTCTGGTGACCTGCACAGCCCTCCCTCACCCAAAATAAAGTCAAGTGCAAGTCATGTTATCATTTCTCTGATGGCATGGTCTTCTTCGGCAATGAAGGATGAACACAACATTTCTTTTCACCCAAACCCTTCTCCCTTCCTAACTTCCCCATTACTGTGAAAGTCTCCATCAATGTCTCAGTCACCCAGGCTTACAACCTAGGCACCATACTTGATTTCTCTTGTCTTCCCCCATATCTAATCTACTGTCAAAGCTTGCTAATTTCATCTTTGCAACATTTGTCACATAGACTTCTTTCTTTTCTCTGATACTGCTACCACCATGGTGTAGACCCTCATCTCCTCATGCCTTAACTGTTATAATAGCCCGTTTGTTTGTCTGCCTGCTACACGTCTTCTTACTCCAGTCTATCCTCCGACCACCAAAGCAATATTCCTAGAGCACTAGTCCAGCCATGTCACCCCTTTCCTCAATACAATCTAGTGGTTCCCTATTGCTTCCATGATCCACACAAAGTCCTCTGTTTGATGTTGAAAGCCTTCCTAACCTAGCTCTTCCGCAACATTCCCAGTCTTTTTACACCTTACTTCCCCTAATATACTCTTTGATCCTGTATTTCCAAATAAGGTACTCTATCTCTCTATCCTGGACATTTTCTATGGCTGTTCCTTCATGCCTGGAATGTTCTTCCTTCTCCTCCCTACCTCCTGTCTTCCTTGAATTCCTTCAAGTCCCAGCTAAAACCACACCTTTTATAGCAAGACTTCCCCAGTTCCTCTTAATTGTATTCTGTCCCTCTGTTGATTATTTCCTATTGTACATAATGGTCTTCCTGACCCCAGGCTGGTCACTCTATCCACTGTGCCACCTAGCACATGGTTGGCACTAACTGCCCATGCTAGTACGTAGTTGGCACTTAAAATGCTAAGTGACTCACTGATTCTTCCACAGACACTAGAAACTTATTTCAGGATGGCACTCAAAGTATCTAAAAAATTCACTTTGGAATATATTTTTCATAATATATTCTTCACAGCATGAATGAAATTCACTTCTCTCAATATGTCCATTCAGCCTTTCTCATAAATGACAGCTAACTCCCCCAATCACTTAAGAAAGTTCTCTTAGATCTTTTTTCTTTGTGCCTCATAGATAAATAAATATGTATTGATTATTGTGAAGTGGGCATGCTAAACAAACCTTTGGTGTATACTGACCAGTCCTATTGGCTCTCTTTTGCTTATATATGGGCATACTGTAGGTAGAAATTGGTAGAACCCAACTTTAAGCTTCTTCTTTACACAGGGAGCTGGGTGCCCTGCCTTCTTCATGGGGGTTCACCAGGTCACCTACTACAACTCCCTTGTCCTCAGATTGCACTGAGGGAGGTGATGCCTAGAATATACTTCCACAAATTTCATAAAGATGACATCTATGCATTTATTCCAAAATCATATCTCTGGGGTATTCCACTAAAGACTTCCTTTTTTGTTGACAGTAAACCATAAATAACTGCCATTAGGGTCTATTCAACCAAGTCCAAATTCACTTAATTATGCTATTTTTTAGTCCACATTTCTACATAATTTCCACAAGAATAACATGATCAACTTTATAAATTGCCTTGCTAAATTCTAGGTACAATATTGCAAACATTTATGAAGTATCCTATAGGTAGAAAACACTGTGCTAGATTCTGGGGAATGTAGAGAGGAAAAGTATATAGTTCTTTGTTTCAAGAAGTTTTTCTTCTACTGGAAAGGTATAATATGTACTTAGATAAGTAACAATACAATATTAACAATGAAGGAGTATATTTGTGTCCTCCTTGCCACCACCTCAGTTGATGTAGTCACAAATTGTAAAATGATGGACAACGAGACCTTTATAAGTCTTACACTTCTCTTACAAGACTTATAAGTATTTCAAAAGCTAATCTCAGGAGAAAATTGGCAGTCTGGCAGGCCAGGAGACAGGAGACAGGAAGGAGTCAGTCTTTGAGATGGAACTACTCTTTTGGAGGGAGTTATTTAGTTCTCCCTGCCCATCCCACCCCACCCTGCATTGACCATGTTCACTAGAGCCAAGCTTCTCACCTAAAAGGAGATACCTTACAACCTCCTGAGCTAGTTCAAGTGCTTGATTAAATGCAAACAGGAACACCTGTGGAGGAGATTTGAGGGGAGATGAGAGAGGAAGTGAATTTTCTCTGCTTCCTCTTATCAGCCTTACACCCAGAAAGAGATGCCTACTCAGTTGTTGGATAGTCAGTTTCAGAGAGTTCCAGAAACAGTGGGAAAGAGTACAGGCATGCTCAAAGTAGATATAAGTACAGAGAGTCAGTCACTCCAGGTCAAAAGTGCCTTCAAGGAACAGGATCTCCCCCAGAGAGCAAAGAAGAGAGGTGGCTATGGACTCACAAGAGTAACATCCCCAGCAATTTAGAATTGAAGTGTGGAGAAGGGGAAACCCTGGCAGCTCAACTGAGTCACCATCACAGCAAGATGCCTTTACCCAAGGGGCTTTGTGAGGATTTCACTAGAAATGAAAAGACACTGATAGCCTACAATTTTAGAGCTGTGAGTAGCCTCGGTCACATGCTTTCCATAAACGTGTACCTCACCATCATTGTACTTTGTAGTTACTCTTCCCATGGATGCTATGTGTATTTGGTGAGAGGCTTCTCTCCTGCTGTATGGACAAATGTCTTGTAGCTGCTGGTCTTACAATTCCATATTAGTAAATCCATTTGGGAAGAACTAATTGTGTATACTGGTTGACTGTGTTATGGAAGAACACTGATGGTTGCTCATCAGATATTATAGTGGTGATGATGCTGGTGGTAGTGGTTAGTAGTAGTTGCAGTAGTAGTGGTAGTGTCCCCTTTGAAACTGTAGGAGTGGTTACACGCATACACACACACACACTCGCATGTGTGCACACACAGGGAACCCAACCTGAGTATGAGTGTGAGTTGGGCAAAGTGTCCCAGAATAGGTGTTATCAACAAAAACAACATCAAATAACTCCAAGAGGCAGAGAGCACTAACTATGTGTATGTGAGTGGGGGGAGGGATGGATGAGGGAAACTGAATGGGAGGGGGAGCAGGAAATCAGGAAAAATCTTGTACAAGAGGTAGCACCTGAATCGTGCTTTGTAATAAGCTAGGGGATTTTCTGAGCCAAAGATAAGAAGCATTCTAGGCAGGGGATGGCACTAGTGCAAAGCAGAGAACAATAGCTTGAAGTCATTTTGAAAGCTCTTCCCTGGTCTAGCAATTTAGTAGCCATACCAAGAAGGGAAGCAGGGTTAGTCTGACATGAACTTTTCCCAATGAAGTCTTTTGGAAGATCACAGCTTCCTTTTTCAAATTATTCACAAAAACCTCTGTCTAAAAATATGTTTTAAAAGGTCAAGCTCATTGACATATTTCCCAACTGATAAATAGTCAAAGAATATGAACAAGTTTCAGAAGAAGAAATCAAGGCTATCAATAGTCATATAAAATCCTAGAGTATTATAATTGCTAATAATTAGAAAAATGAAAATCAAAACAGTTCTGAAGTATCATCTCACACCCATCAGAATTGATAACATGAAAGAAAAGGAAAATGACAAATGCTGGAGAAGATGTTGAAAAATAGGTATACTAATGCACTGTTGGTGGAATTGTGAACTGATCTTGGTTTGAAACTTTGCCCAAAGGGTTTATAAAACTGTCCTTAACCCTTAGCCCAGTAATTGCACTACTAGGTCTGCATCTCATTGAGATCAAAGAAAAAGAAAATGGACCTAATATGTACAAAATTACTTACAGCAGTTCTTTTTATGGAGGCAAAGAATTGCAAACTGAGGGGATGCCCATCAATTGTGGAATGACTGAACAAGTTGTGGTGCATGATGATGTTCTGTAAGAAATAATGAAGGGGATGGTTTCAGAAAAAAAAAAAACTGGGAAGACACATGAGCTGACACAAAATGAAGTGAGAACTAAGAAAATATTGTACACAGTAATAGTAATATTGTAGCAATAAGTAACTGGGAAAGACTTAGCTGCTATGTCAATATCATGATTCATGACAATTCTAAAGGATTCATGATGAAAAATGCTATGCGCCTTCAGAGATAGAACTGATGAACTATGAGTGAACCACATTTTTTTCCACTTTTTTGTCACATGGCTCATATGGAAATATCTTTTGCATGACTTTACATGTATAATGAGTATCATATTATTTGCCTTCTCAATGGGTGGGAGAGGGGCTGGAGGGAAGGAAAGAATTTGGAACTCAAAATAAAAAAAAAACTAAACTAAAGAAAATCCTTGTCTGGACCCAGCTTTTTTAGTTTGCGAACTTTATTTACTTACCTTCCTTGAACTCAAGACAAGGTTTGCTCATCTCCAACCCTGTAGCACCTCTCTTGTTCACTATTGGTGGTTCAACAATAATGTCTTCTGGTTCTTTCACTACCCAAAGATATAAACATCTGGTCCAGATATCTTGAATTCATCAAGGTCAGGTAGATGCTCCCGTCTTATCTTCAGAGTAAACTTATTAGTCATAAATAAGAATTTATTTTCCAAGGTAAGAGTTGAGCATCTCTTCCTTCTTTCATCAGTTGCCATTTTCCCATCTACCCTTACCAACAATCACCTCATTTCTTTTACTCTTCTATTTTCCATATAGCTGCCCCTCCACCCTCACTCTTTCATCATAATTTTCCTCATCAGTCTTGCTCATTTTGAGCTTTGGAACTTGAAAATGTACCTACTAGACTGTGTTATGCTCCTATATTCCTCCTCTGTTAGCTACCCTTGTGTGTTGTTGTTAAGTCATATCCTACTTTTCTTGGCAAAGGTGTTGGAATGGTTTGCCATTTCCTTCTTCAGTTCATTTTATAGATGAGGAAAGTGAGACAAACAGGGTTAAGTGATTTGTCCAGGGCCACACATTTTTTAAGTGTCTGAGGTCAGATTTGAATTCAGGTCTTCCTGACTCCAGGCCTGGTGCTCCATCTACTGTGCCACTCAGCTGGTTAGTAGGACTTGCCCAGTGCTATACTTCCCTGGCAGTCTTTGAGAACCTAGGGTCACCTCCACCATACCACTAGGTATTAGACTCTAGTGGAGAATGGAATATTGTTATAATTCTATGCTTATTTGTCATAAAAAATTTTTGAAAGAAAAAATGCCTTAGTATTTTTTCCTTTGTCTTGATACAATGTAGTTCATGCTCTACAATTAATCAATCAATCAAGAATTAATTAAGTGCTTTCAATAAGTTAGGAAATATCCTCTTAGGCACTGGTGTTAAAGTGACAGAAGTGAAAACAACCCCTAACCTCCAGTAGTTTTTCAGTCATGTCTTACTCCCACTCACTCGGGGTTTTCTTGACAGAGATATTGGAGTGGTTTGCCATTTCCTTCTCCTGCTCATTTTACTTACGAGGAAATCGGGGCACACAAGGTTAAGTGACTTGGCTAGGGTCACATAACTAGTAAATGTGTGAGACCAGACTGAAACTCATGAAGACGAGGCTTCCTGATTCCAGATTCCATCACTCTATCCCCTGCACCATCTAGCTTTAATACAGATTAAAATTTTTTAAAAAATATAAGTTAGCTGATTAGTTCTGTGTGTATAAACATCGATTTCCCTTTCTTCCTCATAGGAATTTTTCTCCACGTTTTCAAAATCAGAATCAGAAGAGAGATGCACGGAACTAAGACGTCCTCAGTTTTTTGTTCATTTTCTAGTCTGCCATGTAGTCATGGACAACCTTTTGAAATTAGTGTGCTGAGAGTTTGTTATTAATAATGGATATGGGCACTATGGGATGAGATCACTTTGAGCAAAATGACACTTGGTAGTTAAGGCCTTCTCCTGGAGGCTACTGTGGCAATCACCAGTACCAGCAGCCCCCTTTAGAGAGACTTGGTAAGAACACTGATGATGTATGGTGGTTAAGTCTGCCACTTACTTTTAGCAAGCAAAGTTTCATTAAACAATTCACATCTCTGCAGTTACCCTTACCAAGATTTGAGAAATTCAACATTGCTCCTATCGACAATTACACTTAGCTGGGGGGAGAAATAAAAATATTATTGGGAAAAGATGTTTACTTTATCCTCTGAGTTAGGGGTGGGTCAAAGAAAAATAGGGGAATTGTCTTTGTATGTAGAATTTTTTCAGTGGCTGTGCAACTCTCTTCCCTATGGAAGTTTGACCAGTTGTTCCTGCCCAGCCAGGTCCATGTTGTCAGTAAAACATGGCACCATATCATGGTGATTCATACTTCTGTACAAATCCTCTTTCCCTGCTAGCCTTGGGGTTTTAGCTTAGTTCTTGTTGCACTAACCTGCTGTGTTGTCTCATGGAATTGGCAAAGAGGAAGGGAGGGACGGGGCACATAGATAGGTAGACAGCTTTCTTCTTGTTTCCTGCAGAGATAATGAACTGCAGAAGCCAGGAGAAGCTGGGTCCACCTGAAGGATGGCCAGCAGTCCTATCTAAGCCTTCCAGAGAGCATGCTGTTGTGGACTAGCTTTGTTTATCAAAAGCCACATGTTCCCGATTGCAGGCGACTGCGGGGCTTCAATTAGACTTTTTGACTGATGGCCAGTTTAATGAGCCTGTTTACAGAGGGTCATTCAACATGGCAATTACACCTATAAATCTATTTGCAGCAGGACTTGAATAACCTTCTGCACACAGTCTTGTATAAAACTGCTTTCTGATTAATTAACATTAATTTCCCCACCGTATGGAACCAGCTGCAGTTGGTTTAAAAGCTTCCAACTCCTATAGGCAGGCCCCATGTGGACTGGCAGGGGGTCTGCTTGGATGGGGACTAGAGGTTTTGGTGACTGAAAGGGAGGGAGGAGAAAATGGAGTGGCAACGTTATTGTTATTTCGAAGAAGCTATGAATTTCTTTCTGTCTCTTCTTTTTTCCCCTTGTGCTTCCTCTGGTCTTGTTTGACTGACGTTTCAGGGCACTGTCCTATATATAGGGGGCAAAATTCAATTAATTGAATATGAAATATTTATAACCCTTCTGCATGTGTCTATCAGAGAAGGATCCTTAATAGATCTTCTCATTAGTATGTGCTGGTGACTCATTTCTCTGCTTTCACAGTCATTCGGAATTAAAATCCAATTAATCTAATATCCCTGTGAATGTTATTAAATTATTGGGAAAAAAACTGCATTCGGGAGACAGGATGAAAGGAACAAGCCAGGCTCCTGGCCATTCATTTCCTTTCTGCAAAACATAAAATAGCAGAGACCTAACTCTCTTCCTTTGGGTTTTCGGCATGCCAACTTCTTGTTTGTTTCTACATTCGCCAAATAAAGAATGATATTTGTAAATCATGGGCTTCAGTTTGCCAAGTGTTTATACTTCTAAAGTGAAAACAACAACATGAAAATCCAATGTGAATCTATTAAATCACTTGCAATATGTAAGATGGTAATCCAGTTAGTAAGTGCATTCATGCACCCTCTAAAGTATAGTTACAAGTATGGGAAGTGTAAAGAGGGAGAGAGAGGAGTACTTGTCATACTATTTACTCCGGGAGGCCTTTCCTGGTTTCCCTACCTGCTGGTGTCTTCCTCTCTTAGGTTTCCTTATATATGATTTCTCTGCATCTTGTGCATACCTGAATCTGTCCATTAATGTCCATCATGATTCACATTATGAGTCATGTGAAGCAGATAACTTGTGGATTAGTCTCTGAATTTCTGGGGAGGAAAAGGATTAATATTCTTGTTCCAATTGGCCATTTGTCTAGAGACAAATCCAGTTGACCCATGACTTAGGGGCTAACTGTACACTTTGCACAGCTATTTTAAGTTGGGTACAAAGGAAAGGGAGATAAAGTAGTGGTCTGCCATCCCTTTTGCCTTTTAGCTTGATATTATAGGATTTTTCCTGGCCTTTTATGACTAAGGTCATAAAACTCTTATTTCCTGACTCTGGTTGATGACTATCTGTGGTGGTGATCTTAGTGTGTCCATAGGTGGGGGTCTTATCTTACTCCTGAGTCTCTGAGATGAGTACCCTTTAGTATCTGTGTTTAGCAGGAAGCTGGAGAGGCATAGTTATGTCAGGGTTAGCTTTTTCCTTCCTCATGCTATTTTTCCTGCCTGGAAGGTCTTTTCTCCACCTATCCAAATCCTCCCCATTATTCACAGTCTAGCTCAGCTCCAATCCTCTCCATGAGACCTTGTTTAGCCGTGAGCTTATATTGTCATCCCCCTTTTCAGAGCTTCTGCAGAATATCATCATCACTCATTTTGACAATTAATCATGTATAACTTTGTATTGTTATTCACAACCTCACAGAATTGAAATGGTACCTCAGCAGCCATCTAGTGCAACCCAGAATTGAAAGGATTCCCACTCTAACAAATGAGATGGACTGTCATTCATCCTTGGATAGCCCGCAAGGAGGAGAATCCATCACCTATTAAAGCAGCTGATTCCACCTTTGGGTAGCTCTGATTCTTAGGAAAATTTTCCTTATATCAAGCCTAATGTACATTTTATAACTTCCACTCATTTCTTTTGGTTCTGTTCTCTAGGGCCAAATAGAATAAATCTAATCCTTCCTTCATCTGACAGTCCTTCATATAATTGAAGTAAGTTGTCTTCAGCTTATGTATGTGACTTATGGCCTTATCTAGGTTATTAAATCTTGTAAGGCAGTAGTCATATAATCATAGAATCTTATGAATAAAAGGAGTCTTGGGAGGTCATCTAGTCCATTTTACTCATTTAAAAAAAAAATCAGGAAATTGAAGACCAAGAGAATTGAAGTGATTTGCACCAAAATGTATACATCTGGTTAGTGGCAGAGCCAAGGCCAGAATCCTCTTTAGTCTTGAAACTTTGGGGACAAAAGATCCCATGAATCACCAGCCTCTACTATTTCTACTTATTTAAAAGAAACTGCCTCTTCTCCCCTCACCCCAGCTTTCAATGATAGAGATTTTGTGTGGATAAATATGACCATAATTGGGTATATTGTTTTTGTACTTTTTAATGAGGTTCAAATTTGAAGTTAAAAAGTGTTCGCTAAAAAGTACCCAGACCGCAACCAAAGTAAACTATTTGCTCGTGACTTTTGAGCATAGTGGCCACCTTTGTGAGAACCACTGGAAAAGCCTTTGATTCTACTTTGAATTCCATTTTGCGTAAATGTCTGAGACAGTCACTTGAAAGTGATTTGTTTCATGATAAATTCTATGTGATTTGATGAACACTGGAGATGCATATGGTGATGGGGTGCATCTTGAACAACAATTACAAGCATCGCCAGTGCGTAGTGGGGAAGAGGAAATGCATTTGTTTATTTAAAGCCGTTCTTAAATCTAATATGGGCCGTCACACCTAAGTGTTTATTTTTCCTGCTTAGTGGTTCACGTTTTGCGTGGTTACTTGGGCAGAAATTTCTTTTTTGCCTCAATGCAGTTGCAGTCTATGTAGTGTTTTATAGTTCAGCAAGGTTTTACTATGTCTGTGATATTTTATTTAGCTTATGATTCCAGTGCGAAAACCAGCTATTTATTCCTCCTCTTCATTTTAAAGACAAGACTCTTAAAGGGTCTTATAGCAGTCATTATCTCCCCAGAAGCAGCGATGTATAATGGGCAAGAGGTAAGGAATAAATCTTTCATTTACTTTGCTAATCCAACAAATTTGAATTTAAAAATCTCAGACAACAAATGACAAAGTCCCTGCTCTTCAAGATCTTCCAGTCTACTAGGGAGTATAAGAATGTAATATGAATTCAAATTAATAGAGCACAAGCTCTTTGAGGGAAGGAACTACTTCCTTTTAATTGTTCTATGCTTAGCACCTAGCATAGTGAACTGTACATGGCGGGTACTTAATCATTCAATGTTTACTGGGTGGAAAGAAGAAAATGTAGTGACAAAGGAAGGTCAGGCAAAGAGATATAAGAAATCCCAGTTACCTGCATACTTTCCATCAGTAACTAGTTCTTTTCTCCAGGTAAGCTGAATGAAACAAGAATGAACAAACAGTTCAATGCAAGCCACTGGGAATACAAAGGCAAAAGGGAGACAGTCCCTGCCCTAAGGATCTTACATTCTACTAAGAGATAATGTATTATCTTTCAACACATATATAGAGAGAGGTAGCAAGGAAGGGAGTTTTGTTCTAGTGAATGGGTAGCAGGAATCACAAATAAACTTACAAATCAGTTGTCATTCCCTTTCCACCATCAATGATCGCTTATTTTTATCTGATTAGTGTTTCTAAGGCAAGAGCAAGAAGCAGACAGTGATGGGATATAGTTGAAGAAGAGGAAGTGACATGATAGAGCTTGTCAATCAGTACATGCACACATGCATGCACATACACATGAACAGCATACAAATATATTCAAGCTTAAATACAAATAAATACTATGCTCAAAGTTTTTATTTTTATATGTTTACATATATCAATAAACAGGCTCATAAGTTGTCACAGAATCAGAGATTTAGAGTCAGAAGGCACTCTAATCCAATCCCTTCACTTTACAGATTGGAAAGATGAGGTCAGAGACCTCAAATGATTTGCCCAGTCACACAGACATTGAGTGGCAAAGTTGGGATGCAAATCAGAATTGGGTTCTGATCCCTTTACTTCCAAATCCAACATCCCCTTGTACCATACTATTTCAAATCAATTTGATAAACATCTTTTAAAGCACCTACTATGTGCCAGTCACTGTACTAAGTTCTGGGGATACAATAAGAGGCAAATGACCGTCCTTGCCCTCAAGGAGCTTATAATCTAATGGGAGAGACAACAAGCAAATAAATATATACAAAGAGAATTCTATATAGGATAAATAGGAAATAATTAATACAGGGAAGGGACTGACATTAAGAGAGCTTGGGGAGGGCTTCCTGTAGGTGGTAGGATTTTAGTTGGGGCTTAAAGGAGGCCAGTAATTAGAGTGTAGGAGATATAGCATTCTAGGCATGGGGGACAGCTAGATTTCCATTTAACTTAGAATGCGGCACAGTCTATAAATGACATTTTCCAATTACTTTGTTTTTCCTGTGTGGATAGTTAGGCCAGACTCTTAGAGTGATTACTGATTTCATTTAGAAGGCATTTAGAAGTGACTTCATCTAAAAATTCTAGGATTTGATGTAATCCCAAATCTGGAGAACTTCACCTTCTACAAGAACTCACTCCTTCCTTGTCTTGGACCCTGCACAGAACCTCCCTGATGATGGTGGCCAACAGCTTTTGCAAAGTGTGTGGTTCTGACAATTCATACCTCAAATGATGTAAATGACCAGAGGATTCTCAGCCATGGTTTTCTCTGCTGTAATATTTTTTGAAGGAATACTGATTTTAAAATGCACAGAAGGCACTTAGAGGAGAGTCTCGAAGGCTACTGAATCAAACGCTTTTTTATAGTAAAAAAATAACAAGCAAAATATAGATCTTGCTTTATCTCTTAGTCAGTTGTATAAAGTTAGTTTGCTATGAAATATCTTTTCTAAAAGCCTAGCTATGTTCTTCTGATGCCTCATTAAGGTTGTTCTTGTCAGGCATAGATTATTCTTATGAAAATATTATATTGATGACGTAGTAGCCATGGGCATTATAGTTATTGATATTTTTCTCATTTTTTGGTAATTTTTTTCAGTGTCTTTGGTATCTTCTATTCCTTCAGATAACAATCAATCAACAAGCATTTATTCATTTCCTCCTATGTACCAGTCCCTGTGCTGGGCACCAGACACACAAATGCAGAGAATGAAACAGTATTTCTTCTCAAGGAGCTTATGTTATAACGAGGAGGAAAACCAGTATGTATATGAGACTTGCACACTAGGTTCTGGGATTACTGTGCCAAACCATGCTCCAACTGGCAACTTTAGGAAAATATTGCTTCTTCTTTAAATGTTCTGTGGGGGTAACTGAGAGGCTTGGGGTGGTTTCGTACTGTTGTTTATAGACCCTCATCCAATGTGCTTTTCCAGCATCATCTGACCTCAATTCCTTGCAGTTCCCTCAATACCTTTTTTTTTTTTTAAAGTTTTACTGATGTGTTTCGTTTTCACATAACAAATATTTATGGATCACTCCGCTCCCTACCACCCCATTCTCTTGAAACAAAGTAAAACAATTAAATAAAATTTATCAATTTAATGACCTCATCTAAAAATGCATTCAACATTTAAAATCTGTAGCACCCACCAACTATTTTTAAAGACATTTTAAAATCAGTATAAATCTATTTTCTCTCCCCCCACCATCTCCACCTTTGAAAAAAGAGGAAAGAAAAGTAGAATCCTTGCCCCCAAAATACAGTCAAGCAAAGCAAATTCCCTCATTGGATGTAGGTCAAAAATATGTATTTCTCATTTTGCACCCTAAATCTATCATCTCTCTGTCAGGAGTTTTTATCATCTATTGAATCATGAATGATAACAATATTGATCACAGTTCAAAGAGACATGGAAAGACTTATATGAAGTTAAACAGAGTGACATAAGAATTATAAAAACTATTTATATTATAATATTGTTATTTTTAAAAGGAATAATTTTGAAAACTTATAAATTGATAAAAAATGAATGAGCAGAGCTGTGAGAATAATTTATATGAAAACAACAACACTATAAAGAGAAATAACTTTGAAGGTTGTAAGAACTATAATCAATACCATAATCACCTCAATATGAACCAGCTGACCTTTCCCCAGTATCAATTAACCAATCAACATCAATTAGCTTTTTAAAAATATTCAATTTCATTTTATTTTCAGCCATTAATTCTCCTCTTCCCAACTCTCCTTCCACCCACTGAGAAAGTAGAAAAACAAAACCCTTTACAAATCTGTATAGTCAAGCATAACAAATTCTGGCATTAGCCATGTTCAAAAAGAAAACAAGAAAAGCCCTGATCTGCATTCTGAGTCAGCTCTCTCTCTAAAGGTGGATAGTATGTTCCATCATCCATGTATATTCTTTAAAATTGTGATTGGTTATTGTGTTAATCAGAGTTCTTGAGCCTTTTAAAGTTGTTCCTCTTTACAACAGAGCTGTTATACTATAAATTATTCTTTTGTCTCTGTTCACTTCACTTTGGATTAGGTCATTTGAGTCTTCCCGTATTTCTCTAAAAGCACATCTTACATCATTTCTTATAGCACAGTGATATACACATACCATAACTTGTTCAGTCTTTCTCAATTGATAGGTCATTCTAGATTTCTAATTTTTAACCAACACAAAAACATACTGCTATAAATATTCTTGTATATATGGGTCCTTTTGCCCTTTTCTTGATCCATTTGGGATATAGACCTCTAGCAGTATTGATAGTTTAAGGGCTAGACATACTTTAGTAGTTTTTTAATATAGTTCCAATTTGCTTCTGAGAATGGCTAGACTAGTTCACAACACCACAAATAGTGCATTAATATATTCATTTTTTCCCATAGTCCCTCCTACATTTCTCAGTTTCCTTTTTGTCAACTTTGCCAATTTGATGGGTGTGAGGTATCCCGGCATTGTTTTCCTTTGCATTTCTATAATTAGTAGTGATTGAAAGCAATGATGTCAAACTCAAATAGAAATGAGGGCCATTAATTCCTATATAAAGATCACTGCAGGTCAAATATTAACTTAGTGTTAAACTGTAATGTTATCTATGTTTTATTGCATTTTTATTTATTCTTCTATGTACCTCCCAATTATATTTTAATATGCTTCCAGCTTCTCTCAAGAGTGTTTCATGATTGGCATCTCTGATTTAGAGCATTTTTTCACATAATCATCTATAACTTGAATTTCTTCCTGTGAAAACTACTGTCATCATTGAGCATTTACAAATTGAAGAATGACTCTTATTCTTACAAATTTGGACCAGTTTCTTACATATTTTAGATATGAGAGTCTTGAGAAACTTGCTGCAAAGATTTCCCTTCTTTCCGATATCCTACTTCTTTTCTAATTTTAGCTGCATTGATTTTGTTTGTGCAAAAACTTTAATTTTATGTAATCAAAACTGTTCATTACACATCCTATGAACTTTTATCTACCTCACAGGAAATTTCTTTTGTGCAAATCTAATTCATTTATGATATTACATTTTATATCTAGAAAATATACTCCTCTGGAACTCATCTTGGTATATGGTGTGAGATATTGATTTATACGTAGTTTTTAGCTGATTGCATTCTAATTTGGCCAGTAGTTTTTGTCTAATAGTTCTTGCTCCAATATCTGGGATCTTTGGTTTATCAAATTCTGGGCTACTGTGCTTATTAACTTGTGTATATTGTGTACCTAATTTGTTTTACTAATGAATCTTTCTATTTCTTAATCAGTACCAAATTGTTTGGATGATTCTGGGCTTGTAACATGGTTTGAGATATGGTACTGCTAGACCCCCTTTCTTCCCCTCTTTTTCATTAATTCCCTTGATATTCTTGATCCTTTCCCCCCTACAAATTAATGTTATAATTTCTTCTCACTTTAAAAAACAATCTTTTGGTCGCTTGATTGGTGTGGCATTGAATGAATAAATAGATAAATAAAGTAATATTGTCATTTTGACTTTCTCTCAGTTTACCCACAAGCAACTAATATTTCTCCAATTATTTAAATATATTTTTATTTGTGCAAATAGTCTTTTGTAATTCTATATAGAATTCCTGAGTGTGTCTTGGTGCTTAGACACCCAAGTATTTTATACCATGAATAGTTATCTTAAATAGAATTTCCCTTTCTCTCTTTTCCTGCCAGATTTTGTTAATAATATACAGAAACGCTAATGATTTTGTTGGTTTATTTTATATTCTGTGACTTTGATGTAAAGTAAATCCTTTTTACAGATAACATCTTATTTAATCTACATAGCAACTCTGGGAGTTAGGTGCTATTATCTTCATTTCACAGATGAAGAAACTGAGACAGAGATTAATTGATTTGCCCAGGGTCACACAGTTAATAAACATTTGAGGCCAGATGCAAACTTACATCTTCCTGACTCCAGTTACAGTTCTTTATCCATTGCATCACCAGCTAGCTGTCTCTTTGATAATATCAATAGATGGAGAAAAAGCTTTTGACCAAGTACAACATCCATTCCTTTTTGGTTTTTTTGTTTTGTTTTGTTTTTTACAAAACAACACTAGAAAGAATAGAAATCAACAAGGTTTTCTTTAAAATGATACACAGTAGCTACCTAAAACAAAGAACCAACATTATCTGTGATGAATGTAAGCTAAAGTCTTTTCCAATAAGATCAAGGGTAAAGTAAGGATATCCATTATCACCATTACAATTCAATACAGTGCTAGAAATTCTAACAATAGCAATAAGAAAAGAAAAAGAAAGAATAAGCATAGGTAAAGAAAAACAAAAGATCACTTTTTACAGACATTATTTGAAATGAAATTATGGATTGTTTCCATGATTTGTTTCTTGACCCTTGTATTCTTTAAGATTAAATGATTTTGTTTTTAGTCTTTGCTTCAAAGTCCCTTTATAGAATATAACTTTTATAGTATTATAATTAGTAAACATGCATTTCTCATTTGTGCTTTTCTGAATTTATGCAAACCACTACAAGTTTGTGAGTTTTTATGCCTTCATATGTGGTCAATGTTTTTTGAAGTTATGCAGAGCTGAAAAAACAAGTATACTCTTTTCTATTCCCATTCCTTGTTCTCCAGAGGTTTATTATACCTAATTTTTCTAAAGTTCTATTCATTCCTTCTTTTCTTGGTTAGCTTTGTCTAAGTATGAGAGAGATGAAATGAGGTCCCCTACTATTGTAGTTTTACTATCTGTTTCCTCCTGTAACTCATGTAACATTTCTTTAAAGAATTTAGATATTATACCATTTAGTGCATATATATTGGGTATTCATATTAATTAACCATGTATAGTACTTTTCAACAAAAAGTCATTTCCCTGTTTCTAACTTTAGGTCCATTTTTGCTATTGTTTTGTCTAAGATCACAATTACTACCTCTGCTTTTTTTTTTTCACTTTAGTTAAAGCATAACAGATTTTGTTCCAGCCTCTTATTTTATTTTATTTCATTTTTTAATTTTAAAATTTATTTATTTTCAGTTTTCAACATTTACTTCCACAAAATTTTGAATTTTAAAATTTCTATCTCCCTCCTCTCTGACACCAGGACAGTGTGTATTCTGATTACCTTTTCCTCCAATCTTCCCTCCCTTCTATCACCCCCCTCCCCATCCTTTTCCTTTCTATTTCCCTATAGGGCAAGATATATTTCTATACTACATTGTCTATTTATCTTATTTCCTAGTTGCATGTAAAAACAATTTTTAACATTCATTTTTAAAGCTTTGAGTTCAACATTTTCTCCTTTCCCCCTCCCCATCCACCATCATTGAGAAGGCAAACAATTTGATATAGATTATACATGTGTAGTCATGTAAAACACTTCTATAAAGTCATGTTGTGAAAGACTAATTATATTTCTTTCTATCCTGTCCTACCCTCCATTGATTCTATTATCTCCTTTGTCTTTTCCCTCTACCAAAGTGTTTACTTCTGATTACCCCTTCCCCCAATCTGCCATCCCTTCTTTTATCCTCTTCCCCCATGCTTTCTCTAGGGTAAGATAAATACAATTGAGTGTGTTTATTATTCCCTCCTGAAGCCAAATCCAGTGAAAGGAAGGCTCACTTATTTCCTCTCATCTTCCCCTTTTTCCCCTTCATTGTAAAAGCTCTTTCTTGCCTCTTTTATGTGAAATGATTTCCTACATTCTATCTCTCCTTTTCTCTTTCTCCTAATACATTCCTCTCAACACAATTTAATTTTTTAGATAGCATCCCTTCATATTCAGCTCACCCTGTGTTCTCTATCTCTGTCCGTCTCCTCTGTCTCTTTCTATATATGTATTACACACACACACACACACACACACACACACACACACACACGCACGCACACACACACATATATATGTTTTTTTCCCCCTCCAAGTATCCTAATACTGAGAAAGAACTCATGAGTTCCAAAAATCATTTTCCATGTAGGAACATAAACAGTTCAACTTTAATAAGTCCCTTATAGTTTTTCTTTCATTTACCTTTTCATGCTTCTCCTGATTCTTGTATATGAAAGTCAAATTTTCCATTCAATTCTGGTCTTTTCAGCAAAAATGCTTGCAATTCCTCTATTTCATTGAAGTTCCATTTTCCCCCTGAAGTATTATACTCAGTTTTTCTGGTTTGATGGTTTTAATTTTATCTCCTTTGATCTCTGGCATATCATATTCCAAGCCATTGGATCCCTTATGTAGAAATTGTTAAGTCCTGTGTTATCCTGATTGTGTTTTCACAATATTTGGATTGTTTCTTTCTGGCTGCTTGTAATATTTTCTCGTTGACCTGGGAACTCTGGAATTTGGCCACAATATTCCTAGGAGTTTCTCTTTTCAGGTCTCTTTCAGGAGGTGATTGATGGATTCTTTCAATATTTATTTTTGCCTTCTGGTTCTAGAATATCAGAGCAGTTTTCCTTGATAATTTCATGAAAGATAATGTCTAGGCTCTTTTTTTGATCATGGCTTTCAGGTAGTCCCATAATTTTTAAATTGTCTCTCCTGGATCTATTTTCCAGTTCAGTTATTTTTCCAGTGAGTTGTTTCACATTATATTCTATTTTTTCAATCTTTTGGTTTTATTTTGTGACTTCGTGGCTTATCGTATAGTCATTATCTTCCCTGAACTCCACTCTCATTTTTAAAGAACTATTTTGTTCAGTGAGCTTTTGAACCTCCTTTTCCATTTGGCTAATTCTGCTTATTAAAGCCTTCTTCTCCTCATTGGCTTTTTGGACCTCTTTTTCCAATTGAGTTAGCCTATTTTTAGAGGTGTTATTTTCCTCAGCATTTTTTTGGTTCTCCTTTAGCAAGCTGCTGACTTGCTTTTCAAGCTCTTTTATGGCCTGAGCCCATTTCATACTCATTTTGGAGATATTGAAGGCCTTGACTTCTTCTGACAGCATGCATTGTTCTTCCTCATCTGAAAGGATGGAAGGAGATACCTATTCACCAAGAAAGTAACCTTCTATGGTCTTATTTTTTCCCCTTTTTTGGGCATTTTCCCAGCCAGTTACTTGACTTCTGAATCCTTTGTCAAGAGGAGGGTCCTAGTGTTCCTCCTGCCCCCAGGACTGTGCTCAGAGCTGAGATTCAGATCAGCTGCTGAATTTCCCCAGGGGCTTTAAGCTGAGTGACTTGGACAATGGACCCGGGCTGCTTCCATGGCCACTGTAGCTGCCTGCTGCCCACTGCTGCTGCTGCCTCTGTCACTGTCTGGGACCAGTGCTGAGGGGACCCCCCCTCCCCTCTCACCCACCTGGGAAAGCCCTCCCACACTGACCTTTGAAACTTTGTTGCTTGTGGGTTGAGGGATCTGGGACCCTCCCTGCTGGGGATTCTGCCTGGGAGACCTGTTCAGGTCCTGTTGCTCCCCATGCTGCATGGCCAGGCCTGGGCTCTACTCTGCTCAGTGTCCCATGGGATAGACCTTTCCTTTTGGCCTTCCAAGTTACCTTTGTCTGGAAATTTCTTTCACTCTGTCATTCTGTGGCTTTTGCTGCTCTAGAATTTGTTTAGAGTCATTTTTTACAGGTATTTTGTGGAAGAGCTAGAGTATATGCATCTTTTTACTCTGCTATCTTGACTCCACTACCCCCTCATAGTAGCTTTTTATACTGAAATTCCTTTTTGGTTTGCTTATTCTCCTGGCCTATGGGGCAGCTAGGTGGCGCACTGGATAGAGCACCAGTGCAGGAGTCAGGAAGACCCGAGTTCACATCTCACCTCAGACACTTGATACTCACTAGCTTATGATCTTGGGCAAGCCACTTAACCAACTGCCTCATCCAGTTGTCCTGATGAATATCTGGTCACTGCATTCAGATGGCTCTGGAGGAGAAGTGAGGCTGGTGACCTGCACAGCTCTCCCTCACTCACAACAAAGTCAAGTGCAAGTCATGTCATTATTTCTCTGATGGCATGGTCTTCTTCAGCAATGAAGGACGAACACACAAAACCTATTCTCCTGGCCTACTCTTTCACTTTGGACTTTATGTCAGGACTGGGATTTGCATATTTATAGGGGGAATATCTAGGTTCAGCTTCTGTCTTCTTACATTCCTCTGCTGCTTTTCCAGTTCAAAATGGGGACCTGCAAGATTTGTGGTTTGGGATTCCTGACCTGGTTATTCTACTAAGGATGATCCTGAACTTGTTTTTGTGTTCCTGAACTTGTTCTTTGCTCAGTCCACAGTTAGAGTACTCTCTACCATCTCTAGGTACAGGTCTCTTCCTTTCTTCCCAGAGATCTGTGACCCAGAACCAGGTAGGAAGCAGACAGAGCTGCCAGTTGACACTTTGAGCTCCTTTAGGAATCCTGTTATCTATTCCTGTTCTGGTGCTTCCTGCCCTGATGCCTAGTTTGGACTCATTTACAGTACTTTGGCCCTGGAATGGTCTATGCTCTTGGCCAGACCCCATCCCCAGATTCCACATACCTTTCTGTCTTTCTCCCTAATCTATTCTGAATTGGAAAAATGACTTACTGTGATTTTCCCTCATTTCCCTGATCAGAATTCAGCCCGGTGAAATTTCTAAATCTCCGTGGAAGAATTATGATGAGGAAAGCTAAACTATACTTCTTCTCACTTTACTCCACCTGCACAAGTTAGTTTTTACAAAGGAATGTTTACTGAGTGGATATAGCAAAGACTGATGTACTACAACATCCTCTCAAACCTGGGCACACTCTCCCTGCTACACATCCAGTACATCCCTGGGAAGAGTGTACTCAATGTGAAAGTGATGACTACCAAACATTTGCCCCACCAAATTCCCCTCTAGGTGCAACTGATGAGTGAGTTACTCCCTTCCTGGTACCACATGTGTCTTGGGTGATGGATTGATAAATTACTGGACTAAGTCAAACAAATCACCTCTCAGGAATATAATTGCAAAACACTTTTTACACAAATGAAGACATCTAAATAATTGGAGAAATATTAATTGCTCATGAGTAGGCTGAGCCAACATAATAAAAATGACAATCCTACATAAGTTAATTTTCTTATTCAATGCCAGATCAAACAAAAGTACCAAGAATACAGAGCTAGAAAAATAGTAACAAAATTCATCTGGAAGAACAAAAGGCCGAGAATATCAAGAGAATCAATGAAAAAAATGTTAAGGAAGGTGGCCTAGCAGTACCAGATTTCAAACTATGTTACACAGTAGTAATCATCAAAACAATCTGCTATTGACTAAGAAACAGAATGGTTCATCAGTGGAATAGATTAGGGACACAATACATGATAATAAACATAACTGTAAATAAATATAGATAAAAAGTAACAGAATTTGATAAATTCAAAGATCTAAGTTTTTGGGGCAAAAACTCAACATTTGATAAAAATTGCTGGGAAAATTGGAAATCAGATTGACAGAAACTAGACACAGACCAACATCTCACACTGTGTACCAAGATAAGGTCCAAATGAATAAATGATTTAGACATAAAAGGTGCCTATCAGGAGTAAATTAAGGGAACATGGAGAAATGTACCAGTCAGATCTATGGATAAGGGAAGAATTTATATCCACACAAGAGCTAGAAGAGAGTATAGGAAATAAAATAGATCATTCTGATTACATGAAATTAAAAAGCTTTTGCTCAAACAAAACCTGTGCAGTCAAATTAAAATAAAAATAGGAAACTGGGAAATAATTTGTAACAAGTTTTTCTGATAAAGGCCTCATTTCTTACATACATAGGGAATTGAGTTAAAATTTATAAAAGAGCTATTCCTCAATTGATAAATGGAATAGTCAAAGCATATGAACAGCAGTTTTCAGAATAAGAAATCAAAGTTGTCAATAATCACATAAAAATGTTCTAAATCACTACTGATTACAGAAATGTAAATTAAAAGAACTCTGAGATGCCACCTCACACCTATCAGATTGGTTAACATGGCAGAAAAAGATAATGACAAATACTGGAAGGGACGTGGAACACTGGGACAGTAATGTACTGTTGGTAGAATAATGAACTATTCCAACTCTTTTGAAGAATGATTTGGAACTATACTCAAAGGGCTGTAAAACTGTGCATACCCTTTGACCCAGTAATAACACTACTGGCCTTGTGTGGCCAGGGAAAGATTAAATGACTGAGGAAACAAAGGTTTGAGCTTCCAAGTGTTTTAATTTATTAAATAATGCATACCAATTGCCTAAAAAATTGGGACCAAGTCCCTTCCTTAGCTTATGGCTCAACCCCAAATATAGGAGGAGATAGACTTTGGTATATAAAATATTTAATTAAATAAGACCAATTAATTAAAAGGAAACAATTAATTAGGATAAAAAATTAGGTAATCTGATTTTTATTTGCAGGAAAGATTAAGGACTTTCCAGATTGGGGGTATGAGAGCAAACAAATCCAATTCTTTAAAATCAGAAGAAGAACTGTCCCACTTGCACTGGCTCCTGCAAGTGTCTGTGAACAATGAAAGGAACATGAAACAATAATGACTGATCAGTGTGGGGCCAGTTTTCAGATAAGATACATCACTTCCTTGAGATGTGTAATTGTGAGAAAATTCCTTGTATCAATCGTAAAATCTGATTGGGTTTCTGGTCAGCATAACCTAGGTCCTTGGTTAAGGGTCTCTAAGCAGTAGGAAGAGGTCCTTCAGTTTCTCAGTCATGCAAGGGCTAGGTTCAATTAATGTAATAAAGTTTTCTTCCAAATCCCACAACTGAATGAAGTTTTCTCACAAGAGGGAAATTGGACTAGATCTATAACTGAATAGAAAGGGAACTGAGCTAACCCCAGAATTGAGTCATGACATGGAGTCAGTGTGGTTCACTTAATTCTCACAATTAACCACTGGCTACTCTAATCCCCTCAGCCTCCTCATCTGTGTCCCAAAGAGATCCAAGAAAAGGGAAAAGGACCGATTTGTGCAAAAATATTAACAGCAGCTCCTTTTGTGGTGACAAAGAACTGGAGATTGAGGAGATGCCCATCAAGTGGGGAATAACTTAAACAAATTGTGGCATATGAATCTAATGTAATTCTATTGTGCAATAAGAAATAATGAACAGGTAGATTTCAGAAGAACCTGGAAAGACATATTAACTTATATAAAGTAAAGTGAACAGAAGCAGGAAAATATTTATACAATAACGGAAGTATCATGAGGATGATAACTGTGAAAGACTTGCCAGCTCTAATCAAGAAAATGAACCAAGACAATTCCTAGAACCCAGGGTGAAAAATGTTACCTACCTCCAGAGAGAGTGAGAGCTGATGAGCTCTGACCACAGACTGAAGCACACTTAGAAAAGTCTTTATTATTATTGTATTGTTTTGTTTGCGTTGGCTTGTGCAACATGGCTAATATATAAATGTTTTACACGACTTCATATACATAATTGACATCTAATTATTTGCCTTCTCAAGGAAGTGAGAGGATTGGGAAGGAAGTAGGGAATTTGAAACTCAACATTTTTTAAAAAATGACTGTTAAAATAGGTAATTGGGAAATATTTAATGAAATAAATATAAAGTAATTTAACAATAATAAATGAAGGGTTTCAAAGGAAGCTCATATGATCCCTATGAATGGATGCAGAGTGAAGTGAGCAGAGCTAAAAGAACAATTTCTATGATGACAATAACATTATAGAGTAAAATAACCTTGAAAGAGTTTTGAAATATGATTAATGTGATGACAAATTACTATTCCAGAGAAGCAACAAGTCACTCTGCCTACTTCCTGCCAGATTGTTGTAATTGTTGTTAAGTAAATTTTCAGTCACATCTGACTCTTCATGACTCCTTTTGGGGGTCTCCTGGCAGGGATACCACAGTGGTTTGCCATTTCTTTCTCCATCTCATTTTTACAAATGAGGAAACCAAGGCAAACTGGATTGAGTGACTTGCCCAGGGTCACACAGCTAGTAAGCGTCTCAGGCCAGATTTGAACTGAAGTCCTCTTGACTCCAGGCCTGGCACTCTATGTATTGTAGCATCTAGCTGCCGAAGTGGTGCTAGACTTAAAATGCAGAATGAGACCTAAATTATCTGATATGATCAATGTGGGAATTGGTATTTTTGACTTGTGTATGTTTTTATGATTTTTTTCTTTCTAATTCAATTCAATTCAATTCAATACAGGATGAGTGAAAGGAAGACAACCCTGAGAAGACAACCTAATAGGTTCTATTATTTTCGCTTTTCTAGATGAAGAAGTTGAGGCAGACAGAGGTTAAACGATTTGTCCTGAGCCACACAACTAGGAAGTGACTGAGGCAGCGTTGAAATTCAGGGCTTCTTGACTCCACAGTCAGCACATGCACTGTGCCGCCTAGCAGCCAGTTATACTGAATACGATGCCTGAATTCTTGGCCAATAGGAGAAATAGGTCGCCTTCTCACTCCTCACTTCCACTCCCCTTACCATCATTCCTCAACAAGTTTTCTCCTTCAAGATTTAGTCCACAGGTTCACAAAATGGGTGATACTGTTCCCTAGCGGGGCTCTGGAAGGATCCAGGGTGGTGGGTAGGAGCCTTGGGTGCAATTGCGGGGGGGTGTTGAATAAAAATAAGGGGATGGTGGAAGCATAAGAAAAGAAGAAAAGAAAATTTTGAAAAACCATTTGTATATGTTTTATCTGTTGCAGAAAACCCCCACAAATTTACAATAAATTATTAAATTTAAAATGCATCATTTAAAATACATACACATATATGTATGTATTGAAATGATGAAAATTTTGAAAAAAAAACTGTAAAAGGCTTAACAAAAGTAGATTTCCAGGGGTGCTGAGTAATTTCTTTTTTGAAAAGGGGGCAGTACGTTTGGGAACCTTTGTCTGTTTATCTTTGTCACCTATCCCAACCACATTTCTCCTTTCCTTTCCTTCCAAAAGAGTTTAGCAGTTGGGCTTGATGTCATGCTCTTTACCTACCCTCAATGCTGGGGACTTTAATGATCACACTGCTGTACCACTGAACACCCTGACTTCATAATTCATTAACCTCAAATCTTCCTATGTCGTCCATCTTCATTTCACATCAGTCGCTCCAAGGGGTGGTTATATTGATATTTTTGCTACCTAAGCATTCCATTTCCATAACCTAGAACCATGAAGTTCCTCTTGCTACCCACAATCTCTTACCTCCTATCTTTCAATCTGTCTCTTTATCTCACTTCTCATAATTATTCTTTTTCCTCCCTGTGAGCTTTTCTCCCTTTGCTTCTGCCTCTTTAAGTCCATATGCTCTTCTTTGGCTTAACTTTCCTTCTTCACAGCCTTGACAGTGTGGTTGACCAGTTTAATCATACATGACCAAATATACTTGAAACCTATGTCCCTTTGTCCTTTCCCAGTTATGTCCTGCTAAAAATCCAGTTCTAGTTTACTTCTAATTTACTCTATTAATATACTGTTGAACATTCTTGGACACAGCCATGCTAACTGGTCTTATTCAAATGCATGCTATGTCATTCTCAATTGAGCCCTCATTATGGCATGGCAACCATTTAATTATTCCTTATTAACTTTCTGTCATATTAAGGATGCTCTTCCATACCTTCTTCTCCTTCTTCAAACAGTCCCATTTTAATCCTTCCCTTGGCACTGATTTCTCCTCAAGCTATTATCCTATTCATCCTTTATCTTTTCAAGTCTTTTAGGAAAGCTTGCCTACAGATCTTACTTTTCAGATTCATATTCTGATGTCTGGCTGTACCCCTGTAATGCTAATGAGATTAAAGATCTTTCCCACCCATTAATGGGCCTGTCCATTAAGGGAAGCTTGATTAGGGGAGGCCCACACCTTTTGTTAATTGGTTATCAAGGATTGTGATGACCTCTGGCTCTGAAAAATGTATAAATACTCTGAGGTAAGGTTTTACTTTGGGGCTTACTGCTTGGAAGTGTTTGTTTAGCCAGATGAGACTCTGGGCAGCCACTAAGGAGCCCCCCTGGCTTTGAAAACCCAGATGTTGGTGCTTCTTTGTCTGGTAACTATGTATGTATGGTCAGACAGTTGGATCTGTATTGCTTATAGTCAGGCAGCTGGAAACCTCCTGTGTATGTCGTGGTCCTTGCTGGTACAACCCCCTCAACTGGAAACTACTATCTACGTAAACAATATCCCAACTGTTAACTCCAGTGATCTTTCTTCATTCTACTTAACTTCTTTACAACTTTTGATATTGTCACTCCCTCTGCTCTGAACCTCATTTTTCTCATCTGTCAAATGGGAATAAAAATCCCCTATAGTACTTACAGGATTGTTGTCAGCCTCAAATGACGTAAAAGTATAAAGCACTTTGCAAACCTAAAAGCACCAAACAGATGTCAGTGATTGTCATTATCACTGTTTGATGCTTTTTCTGGATAAGGAGACTTTTCAGAAAAAGAGTGTGCCATGTTGGCTGCGGGAACAGCCCACATTACAGGGAGGTGATATGATGCAGTGCATGTAGATGACCTAGCTTTGAGTCCCAACTCTTCCTCCATTTGACCCATGGCAGGTCACTTAACCTTGCTGTGCCTCAGTTTCTTCCTCTATATAATGTATAATTTTAATATAATTATAATGTATAATTGGGCTGAGGACTTCTACTGTTGTTTCCAGTTCTAAATATCCATAGTCCTTGGCAGACCGTGTTATTCTATAGTAGTCATGCTTTAAGGCTTATTCCTTGTAACCATCCCAGGAGAAAGGTAGTACAAATATCATTATCCCTATTTTCCACATGAGGAAACCAAGGCTTGGTTAGGGTCATCTTTGCAGCTTTGTCTTTATAACCTTATCATTATTCTCTTATTTGTTTCGCTAGCAGACTTCAGCCTATCTGGAGCTCAGCTGCCTGAGATCTTTTCCAGAATCAGAGTGTGCCAGCCAGCACATCAATCGAGTTTTGTTTTCATTATACAGGCTTCCTGTGAAGTTTCAAATTAATTTTAATGCTCTCCTCACTTTTAAGGCCTCTAAAAAGGGCCTTGTTTCTGCCTTCCTTGGTGAACTGGGAGCTATCACATTTCCCAAGGACTGTTTTTCAGCCTGGCTGGTGCTGTGTACTTCCCTGTTCCCCCAACAAGTCTCCCTGTGCCAGGGCAAAGGGTTCTCAGACTTTCAAGCTGTTGAGCTGATGTTCCACGGGTGCTCTGGAAAATTTTGCATGACTCAGCCTTACCTCCTGGTTCCAGCCCTACTCCAAACCCAGTGGGGGTCAAGTCAAACCTGCCTTGACTTCCTTATCTCCTTCCTTTTTCTTTTCTTTTTTGGATCTCTGCTAAAAAGAAATAAAATTAAAGCCATCTCTCTGATCTATTTTTTCTACAACATACTTAGCAAGTTTGACTTAGAGCTGACTGGAATGCTGAAAAGAGTGTATGTTGCTTTTGAAAATGCTTAAATCTTGGATTAGACAAGACCTCAGAGTCCTCTTAGGTGTCGTGTGCAGGTATACTCAGAGAAAGGTATGTAGGCAATGAAAGACCATTACACTCATCTCTACCAGATTGCAGGTTACCTAATAGTTAATCGTTATTCTAATGTATGGTTTGGGATCTGAGAAACATAGGCAAATGATTGCTGTATAGTACTCCCCTTTTAGAGATAAGGAAAATATCTCCCAGAGAAGTGAAAACAAATTGCCTAGGATGACAAGTCAAGATTCAAACCCAGACCCTTTATATCTAGCATTCCTTCTGCTCTGCCACCATCTGGTATGAAATCACTGAAAGAGTCACAGAATCTGGACATTTGAATGTAAGCCCTTTGAAGGAAGGGGGAACTTTTCATTTTGTCTCAGTACGTTACAAGTAGGAATTTGCTTGTTGGATGGGATTGGTTTGTGTCTTGCTCTGAGATTGTCTAGCTATGCAGCACATCACTCACTCTGTGAGCTTTGGTTTCATCAACTATGAAATGGTGACACTAGGGGCACCTACCTACCTCATTATTTTGTTGTGAGGGAAGTGCTTTGTGAACCTCCAAATCCTATACATGTTTACCATGGTCATTCTCATTATTATTCATCAAACTTCTGAATTTCTTAAGGTGGAGGTGTCCTGACCTGAATGGAGCTGGTTCATGCCTTTCCATTTTAGGTTTTGGGACAAGCTCTCTCAGCCTTGATCATATTCTTGATAGAGGTTGCTAGAAAGAGGCAATGTCTCTGTCTAAAGGAAGTGACAAGGAAAGAATATTTCTATGGAAATGTGTTTTACATGATTGTACACATATAACCTATATTAACTTGCTTACTATCTTGAAGGGAGAGTGACAGGGAAAGGAGGGAGGGAAAGAGGAAGAAAACTTGGAAATCAAAATTTTATATAAAAAAGAATGTTAAAAAAGGAAAGAATGTATATTTTAATTTCAATAAAAATATGTTAAAGAACTACCAAAAACGGAGCCCGTTGTAAATTCTGAGGGTAGGGATTGGACAGGGAGGATACAAAAGTTAAAAAAAACAAAAAACCATGGCCTCATAGAATACATAATTTAGAAAGGGATACATGTCACATACAAAGATACCTATACAACAAAATTATATATAAATTAATAGGAAAGGCACAAACCATGTGTTACATAAGATTCAAAGAGGGGATGATCATGATTTATGGAATGGGAGAGTTGCAGAATGTTTCATGAAGGAGGTAACATTTACGTTCATCCTAGGTTCCCAAAGAAGACTATGACATCAGAGTAATGATGACATGATTTGCACTTGACTTGGTTTTGAGTGAGGGAGGACTGTGCAAGGTCACTGGCCTCACTTTCTCCTCCTGAGTCATCTGGATCCAGTGAGCAGATATTCATCTGGATGACTGGAGATGGCCCAGGATGCAATGGGAGACCTTGGCCCCTTTAGTCTAAGGCCTTTTCAGGTACTCACTTAGGGTGAGGTAAGGTCCATTCAATGAGTAGACCTATTTAAGATGTAGTCAGGGGATGGCCCCTTTAATGAACAAAAGAAAAATAGCTAAATCAAGCTGGGAGGGAAAAAACAACAGCTACTACTGATAATCAGTCGTAAGCCAGGAGGGTCCAGACAATAGCTCTGAAGTGGAGCTTGGGCAGGGACCTTTTGGGCTATGGGCTATGAGTGCAGTAGGTTTAAGGTTTTGGGAAAGGAAAGGAAAGAAAAGAAAAGGAGGCAACATTTGAGCTCTAAAAGAGACATAGGATTTCATTAGGTTGAAGGGGATAGTAGCAGGGCATTGACCAGGCTGTGTAGGGAGTGCATGGGCAATGATGAGTCATCTATTGTAGTAAGATTGTTCATGGTGTAGTTTGTTATTATAGCATGCGTGGAGGAGAGTAGTATGAGATTAGATTGGAAAGGCAGGATGGCATCAGGTTTTAGACAGCCTTGAATGTGTATTGTTAATGTATTTTTGCTTAATTTGAAGATCTTTCCCATATATTAATAAGCCCATGTGACCTGCTTCAGTCACATGGAAGCCTAAGTTACATGAGTTTGAGTCACATGAAGCCTGTTATGGGAGGAGCTTGTTGAACAGGTGGAACAGGAAGAGGTGGAGCTGGAGCAGAACTATGAAGTTGGTGAGAGAGATGAGGGCAGAGGAGAGAGAAGACACAGGCAGGCACAGCTAGTCTTGCGAGTGTTTGTGGCAAGACCCCAACAGGGGTTTGGGGGGAGACTTGGGAATGGCGTTGTCCCCTGCAGTGATAATGTGTATGGACTTCTTGGTTACTATGGTGGATTTGGCTTTCTGGTTTTGGGATTTGGCTTTCTGGTGTCTGAATAAATGTTTTTCTTCTGCCTTCTACATGGAGAGTCTGTTATATTTTGAGATTCAGACTACGCAGGCATAATCATAGTCAGTGTTGTGAATATTGCCTTGGTGATACAGAATGCTAGGTCAAGGCACTAGTGGCTGTGGACTTTAGAGCAGTGGCATGAAGCTGCTTATCAATTTTGGTTTTTCTCAAAGTCATTGGGTAGAATCAATGCCAGAACCAACCATAGGTAGCAGAGTCTTTTCTTCCATCATCTTCTGCTGTTCAATCCAGCATTTTTCTTCCTGGGTCTATTCCTCAGATATTTTAGTATGGATTCCCCCCATCCCCTTTAAAATTTTTCTGTTTTTATTTTACCACAGATTGGCAGATGCTGGACAGAGGTTAAGGTTGATCCTTGATGCTTTAGCTAATAATCTAAATAGTGTTGAGACTCAATTTCCCTGAATCAGTGGCCAACAAGCTCCCCTGAGAACAGGAAGTGATTTGCTGGGCCACCTCCATAGCCATCAGCAGGCTTCACCTGTCAGTCTAGCCCATAAGGGTCCTAGATTAATCTTGAGCTTGGGTCTCCCATGTGGCAGCTGAGCCATCAGGCTGGCTGTGAAATGCCTTATTTTATTTTCTGCCTAACATCAGGCTGCAAATGAAAATACCTTTTCAACCCTAGTATTATTACCCCTATGGATGGCACCTTTAATGTGCGCTATTCATTGTTATAATGGCTGCACCTGTGTAGAGCACACACATTGAAACTGCAGCAGCTGTGGACTATAATTGCAAAACATTATTTTCTGTTTCTCTCTGAAAGCTTTTGTGTGTGTGTGCATGTATGTGTGTGTATGTGTGTGTATGTGTGCTGTGAGGTTCCATTTATAAAGAGTATGGTCCAGAGATCTTTAAAAAAAATTCATAAAATAGAGCTAGCTCTAAAGATATGTGTGTATGTATATATATATATATGCATATGAGTATATATTCATATACTATATGTATTTTAGTATACATATATAATTTTTGGATGCCGACTTTAACAAACACATGACAAAGAAATAAATAAGTGCTTTTATTTATTTAAAGTAGTTTTCAAAGAAAGACAGACATGTACCACACACAAGCAAAGAGATATACCAAGGAATGAGGCTTAGGTAAGAAGCTTCTGTGTGTGGTCTGCAGAGCGGCTGGGGTTGTTCCTGTCGTGAGCTTGGTGCAGCTCTGAACAATGGTCTTTATGCCGGTTGGCACAGACACTCAGCTATGATTAATGCATTTGTTCTGTGGATGCTCCTTCCCTGGGTGTCCGCAGGACAGTGAATCAATTTATCGCTTTCAGGCCCACAGTAACACAAGCATGCAAGGAATATCTACAATGGGGAGCCCCAAGTGAAAAGCAAAGCACTCTAAAACCAACACCCTTCTGTTTCTTCTCCCCTCCTTTTCTTTTTCCTCTGGGCTTTGGGGTTCACTCAGCCCAGCCCCCTGGGTGCCACTGAATTTGCCAAGATGCCACTAGTCAGTCTTCCTTTCTGGCCATGCTTTTAAAGTCAGCAGGCATCTAGCGATCAGAATTATACATGATGGACCAAGCCTCTGCCATCGTCTTTTACTATGCTGCTTGCTGCTCTTTAGAGAGACCTGGCATTACCTCCACTCTGGTCATGGGCAGGGTAGACAGTGTTTGAAATGCTTTCCTACATTGTTGTCTGCTGGACAATAAAAATCTGCCAGGTGGTCAAAAATTTGGGCTTCCTTCTGCTCCCATTCCTCCTTCTTTCCCTGAGAGGTTCACAGATGACACACAAAAGTGGATGTCACATGCCTGCTTTTGGCGACAGTTTGAATGGATTGACACTGTCTGCCACATAGTAGCTGCTTGATAAATGTTTATTAACTGAATGAAGAAGGAAAGAGTGCTGGATTTTGGATTTGGTGAAACAGTTTAAATCTCACTTCTGACACTTACTGCTTATATGTCCATGGGAAAATCACTTAGCCTCCAAGTGCCTCAGTGTGCTTACCTGTAAAGTTGGCTGGGTTAGATGGTCTCTGAGACACCTTTCAGTGCTAGACCTAGCTAGCATCTTGTGATCCTACGGAACAGAGATGGCACAATAGGTCAGAATCAGGAGGCAACGTTTACAATGGGTCACAAGACAGCTGGAAGTAGGAGACATTTCTGCAATGGGTGGTGGTAGTTGGTCACCTTGGTGTTGTTGAAGATGTTGTGGTTGTTCAGTCATTTCAGTCATGCCTGACTCTTCATCATCCCGTTTGGGGTTTCCTTGGCAAAGATACAGGAGTAGTTTGTCATTTCCTTCTCTAGCTCATTTTATAGATGAAGAATTGAAGCAAATAGGGTTAAGTGACTTGCCCAGGGTCACAAAGCTAGAGTGTTTGAGGTCACATTCCAACTCAGGTCTTCCTGACTACAGGCCAACACTTAATTTCATACTGTGCCATCTAGCTGCCCACCTAACCACCTGTGCCACCTAGTATGCTCTTGTGTAGGGCATAGCAGACGTGGACTTCATCACAGACTAAGGATGTGTGTCTGTGCCGAGATTATATAATACTAGCACAGCAGAATTATAAGTGGTGCTTCTGAAGGGTTTCAGATCTGAATGATTTCAACCCTCTTTCTATTGAATCTCAAAGTTAGCAGCATGTGTCAAGATAAGGCAAATTCAATGATTTAGAATCATGTCTTTTAAAAAACATTTGACTGCTAACTGTAATCATTTGTTTGGTTTCTAGTTTTTAGCAATCATTGCTATTGGTTAATATGAAATAATAAACTTTGAATTTACAAAACCAAAGACTTATAGGTTGTATTTCCTAGCAAAGGTTCAGCCTCAAGCAATGGTTGTTGCTAATGCTAATTCTCATCAAGATACAAGGACTTGAGGAAAGAATGAACTCTCCTTCACAATGAAACTGCAAATAGGTCTCTAATGTTCATCAGTACCAGCATCGGCAAACATTCTTGAATACCTGTTATGACCCAAGTTTATATGCTAATAGTTACTTCCTGTTTATGGCTGATACATTTCGGGGAGATAGGGAGGAATCTAAAGAAGACAGGTTCTATAATATGTTCAGATCAGTAATTTTTTTAATCATGTCTAATCCTTTGGGGTCCAGCTCCTATTTGGGGTTTTCTTGGCAAAAACGCTAAAGTGATTTACTATTTCCTTCTCCAACTCATTTTGCAGATGAGGACCTGAAGCAAACAGGGTTGGCCTGACTTCTCCAGGGTTGCACAGTTAGTAAGTGTCTGAGGCTAGAGAACTCAGGAAAATGAGACTTCTTGACTTCAGACCCTATACATTGTGCCACCTAGCTGCCCCAGTGATATGTAGGCACCAACAACCATGATCTGCTTTTTGAAAAGACAGTTTTGTATTAGAAAAACTAGAACTTTGAAATGGAAGAACTCTTGGAGATCAGCCAGGGCACCTTTACTGAGGAGGAATCTGTGATCTGGAGAAAGGAAGTAATTTGCTCAAACCCAGAGTTGAGATTTGAACTCCAGACCTCTGATTCTTAAACCAGTATTCTTTTCATCAACTGACTTGTGAACATAGATGGTTATGTGATCTGAGTTGAGGGACAGTTAAAACCAGCTCTGGCCCAAAGTATACCCTCTATCATTCACCCAGGTTGTTAAGGCCTGAAATTTTAACACTGGAGGTCTATTCCTTTGTAGCCAGTGCCTTTGTTTTCTTCTAACAGGCATTTAAACATTTCTGAAAAGGGTACCCCTTTCAAGTGTTTCACACTAAGATGTTAGAACTTATAAGATATTTAAGTTGGAGAGGAAGTATCTGGGACAGGTAGAAAATAGTGGGCAGTTGAACTGGAGGAGAGGCAGCAGGGCAAGGGTGGGGGTAGGAACAGGTGCAGAACAGAAGGGCCAGAAATAAGTGATATATTTCAAAAAGATGCTTTCCTTATTTCACCAAAAATGTCCATATAGGTGAGGTAAAATATAAGCAGTTTGAGAACAGGAGCTACAGCAACCAAGTGCCTTCCATCATGCCTTGCACACAGTATGTGCTTAATAAGTGCTTGATCAGTTTCATGCTTCATTATAAATTTAATGCCCTGAACGAAAAAGAAAAATTTAACTTATTCTACGAATGTGCAAATTGTTCCTAAAAGAAAACTGGAGGGGGATGGTGCTTTAAATTTAGTCACAAAAGAAATCTTACATTGCTGAAACTATTCACATTAGAAGATGGGACCATCACTGATATTCAGGTAAAACTAAGGGAATTCTTTGCCAGTCATGATCATAATTTTAAAAACTAACTATTTCTTCCACAAGTGGACAAAGTTGAAATCGAAGAGCTATCTGTCTTACTCAGAATGGAAGCATAGATGCTAAAGAAACCTATGGATTTAATAACAACAACAATAAAAATATTAAATAAAACATCTGGCCAATTTTGTCAGCAATGATTGACTATTTCTTCACTGAATAACTCAAGTAATTGGTTTCATGGATTTCGTTTCTATGACTATTGAGTATGGTTAATATTTTATCCTGATTCAAAGAGCATTTTAGTGTCTTGACGTTGTGCAGGCATAATCATAGAAAACTTCAAAAGCTAAATCAAAATTCTGTTGTCTAATAAATGGAAATTGGTTCGTTGTTAGATAGGTTTCAAGCAGCCAGTTGAGATGGCTGTGGTTGGACTTATTGTCCAGAAGGTGGCAACATTTCCTAAAGAATTTGGGGAAATTTCCTGTTGATGGTGACAATTCATCCATGGATACCTTGTATTGTTTTTTAGATGATATAACAACATTGAGGCCCAAATTCATTGCTGGTGGATCTATGAGCTGATTCAACCACTTTGGAGAGAGAAATGAAATTATGCTCACAGAGTTATTAAACTGCCTATACCCTTTGACCTAGCCATACCACTTATTAGGTCGGTTTCCCAAGAGGATTAGGAAAAATGGAAAAGAACCTACATGTTCTAAAATATTTATAGCAGTTCTCTTTGTGGTTGCAAAGAACTGGAAATTGCGGGGATGCCAGTCAATTGGGGAATGGTTAAACAAATTGTGGTACATGTGGGATATTACTCTGCTATAAGAAATGATGAGTTCAATGATTTTAGAAAAGCATGGAGAGACTTTCTCGAAATAATGAAGAACAAGATGAGAAGAACCAAGGGAACACTGTGTACAGTAATAGCAATGTTGTTTTAAGAACAACTTTGGGCAACCAAGTCAAATTACAAATACTCAAACTAACATCAAAGATGCTATGAAAGAAGATGCTATTTGAACACAGAAAGGAGTATTGCTATGGTGTAGGAAATGATGTGCTGGTGGATTTAGAAAAACATGGAAAAACTTGGATGTATGAAGGAAGATGCTATCGACCTTCAGAGAAACACATGATAGGAGGAAATAAGCATGAGATGGTCTCACATGCATATATATGAATGTATGTGAGTGTATATGTCTGTGTGTATAGATATCCATATGTACGTATCCATGATTAATTGTAGCCTTCTTTAGGGTGGAGGGAAAGGGAAGGGAAAAATAAACTAAACAGTACACAGCAGAGAACAAAAGACCAGCAAGGAAGGACGGAGGTGGGGCGCGAAGGGGAAGCTAGGTAGCTGAAAACAATGTGTAGCATTTATTATATAGGTTTTCTTGAAATGGAAATGTATTGTTCTATAATGAATTTTTTCTTATGATCTGTTGTGTACATGCCAATGTTTTTTCTTTTCTCATTTTGTATTTGTGTACAATTAAAAAATTACCCCCCCTTCACCTGCAACAGGCCTTTGCCTCCTTGTCTTATTTCACCTTTCTCAGAGATAAAAAGGAAGACTGTTCTCTTCTTTTTTTCTAATAGCAAAACAAAATGGTCAGGACTTTGGGTCAGTAGGGAGTTTACTTTGTAATGAGTTTCCGTAGGGAAGGAGTTCAGGTTGAAAGGTCTATAAGATAGAAGCCAGTTTCTCTTATTAAGGGCTACGTGATAATGTTTATATTTATAGCAACTGAAGTTGAATGGCTGCCAAGAGATATAGTGGAAAGTCAGTCAACAAGCATTTAGTAAGCATCTTCTGTGTGCCAGGCATTCTGCTTAGCTCCGGGGATTCAAGGAAAGGAGAAAACTGTCTCTACTTTCAAGGAACTCACAGTTTATTGAGGGAGGCAACTTGCAAACAACTGTGTACAAATGACATCTATTGAAGACATGGAAGTTAACCTCAGGACAAGGCACTAGCATTAAGCAGGACTGGAAAAGATTCCATGCAGAAAGATGATTTTAGTTGAGATCTGAAAGAAGCAGGAAAGCCAGGAAATAGAAATTAAGAGGGAGAGAGTTCCAGGCACAGGGAACAGTCAATGAAAATATGAGAAGTTGGGGAAATGGAGTTTCTTGTGAGAGGAGCAGCAATTGAGACCAGTGTCACTGGATCTGAGAGGACGGGGAAGGACAGAAAGTGTAAGCAGACTAGAAAGGCAAGGACCAGATTGTGAAGGGTTTTATAAACCAAACAGGATTTCATATCTGATCCTAGAAGCAATAAGGAGCTTCTGGAATTTATTGAATAATGGGATGATGTGGCTGGTACTTGGAGGAGAAAACGGCAAATCACTCCAGGATCTTTGCCAAGAAAACCCCAAATGGGGTCACAAAGAGTTGGACATGACTGAAGAACAACTCAACAACCACAACAAAGTGATCAGACCTGCACTTGAGGAAGATCACTTTGATAGCTGACTAGAGAATGGGTTGGAATGGGGAGAGATTTGAGATAGGAAGCAGAAGCTTATTGCAATGATCCAGGTATGAGGTGATGAGGACCTGTACACTGAGAGCCAGAGAACAGAAGGGAGAGTAAATGAACAATGTTGCTAAGGTCTAAACTAAGTCCGAATTTCCACACTGCTCCAGTCCCTTGTCAATAGAGTAGATGAGAGTGAGGAGTTGAACATGACAATTAAGTTGTGAGCATGATTGCCTGGGAGAATATTAGTGCCTTCAACAGCAACAGGAAAGTTTGGAAGAGAGTGTTTGGATAAAAAATAAAAAGTGAAATTCTGGATATGTTGAGTTTCATGTTGAGTTGGATGTCCATGGGACATCCAGTTTGATATATCCAAAATGTAACTGAAAATGCAGGACTGGAGGCTATGAGAGATGCTGTAGCTGGATAAATAGACCTGAGAATCATCTGCGTAACTGGATGCATGGAAGTTGATGAGGTCACCAAGTAATATATTATAGGAGGAGAAAAGGGCCCAGCACCAAATCCTATGGGAGACCCCAGGCAGTGAGAGTGACCTGAATGATGAGATCCTACAAAAGAGACTGAGAAGAAACATTCAGAGAGGTAGGAGGAAAATGTGGAGAGAGTAATGTCATAAAAATCTAAAGAAAAAAATCATGGACAAGAGGAGACTGACAATATCAAAGACTAGAGAGAGGTTAAGAAGTATGGGGACTGGGACAAGGCCACTAGTTTTGGCAGAAGGAGATTATTGGTAACTTTGGAGAAAACAGTTTCAATTGAATGATGAGCCAGACTGAAGAGAGTTGGGAAGAGAGTGAGAGGAAAGGAAGCAAAGCTCCAATTGTAGAAAGCATTCTCAAGGAGTTTATTCATAAAAGGGAGGAGAGAAAAAGGATCATACATAGCAGGAATGGATGGATCAAGTGAGGCTTTTTTGAGGATGGGAAAGACATAGCCACATTTGTAGACAGCAAGGAAGCAGCCAGTAGATAAGGAGGGATTAACGATTCATGAAAAGTTGGGGATGATAAAGTAATCTCCTGGAAAAGGTAGGGTGGAATGGGATCACTTGTACATGTAGATTGGCTTTGGATTTCCTTAGTAAGGAGATCACTTCTTCATATGAGACAAGGATAAAGGAAACAATAGTGGGCAAAGTCATCTGAAAGATGTAAAATGAACAGGAAGGGAGGAGAGGGAGCATTTAATGAATGGCCTAATTTTTTCCCCTGAAATGTGAGACAAAGTTCTCAGCTGAATGGGAGGAGAGAAAGTTACTGTGGACAGTGGGATAGTGAGTTGATTAAGGAAGTGTAAAAGAATTATCCAGTTAAGATTACAAACAAAATTTGTAATGGACCCAGTTAGTACAGTTTTGTGATTTTTCCAGCTCTGTTTATTAGCATGAAATAAAAATAAAGGCAGCAGATGGTGGATGTAATCTAAGGTTGCGGCTTGACAGAGTATGCTTGGCAACAGGTTAAGGAAACAAGTGACTGAAGAGTATAGGATAATTTAAAGTTGAATGGGTCTTCTAAGAGGTCAAGATAGGAAACAGATAAGGGTGAAACCAGTACAGGAGTGATAGCCTCAGAGATGGAGGATTGGAGGAATTGTTGGTCACAGTAATGGCAAAGAATGGATTTTGAGACTGTAAGGTAAAGAATGAATACACAAGGATCTAGACAAGATCTAGACAAGGCAACCTAGATGTTGTTGCCCACTGAGGTCCCTTTCAATTCCCAAATCCTGAGTTAGCACAGCACTTTGCACATAGCAAGAGCTGAATAATAAATAAATGCTTTTTTCATCCATCTATCCATCCATCCATCCATCCATCCATCCATCCATCCATCCATCCATCCATTCATCCATCCATTTATCTATCCATTCATCCATTCTGTGAATATAACTTGGTGTATGGCAACTTCTTACTCATTATCATTCTAACAGTGCTCTCACCTCTGAGAAGCAAGGCTTCTGTGTGTACTCTGATTCTATCCTTGTCGGAAAATAAAATATGAACCAAAACTAAAAATAGCTATGGGGAATATTCTACATTTTAAAATAAGGTGAATGTTATCATACTTTCATTTCTCTGATTTGGAGATTTCCTGATGCAAATATTTACATATACATAGGAAAATGTGAAAAATGTAAAAACACAGGAATTCAGTATATAACCAAATATTAGGATATGATGTGTAACCATCCTCTATATAACCATTCTATTAGTAAGAGGATTAAATCTCACCCTCAGAGAAGCTGACTATTTCATCTTCCCCAACAACTCTATACCTTACCTAGACCAGAAGTTTTTAATCTATATGTGTATGTGCATGTGTGTGTGTGAGATGGACTCCTTCTTAGCATAATACTCTTTAAAAAAAGTTTGAACCATCATTTTATTCTTAAGTTGTTTTCTTTTCTTTTTAGATCTACATTCTCTCCTTCCCTCCTCTCCCTCAAATTGAGAAAGCAAGAAAAACAAAATTCTTGTTACAAATATGTATAGGCAAGTAAAACAAATACCCACATTGGCAGCGGCCATGTTAAAAAAAAATCTTTATTTATAGATAGTTTATCACCCTTTTATCAGGAGGTACCACATTTCATCTCGGGTCCTCTGGAATTATGTTTGGTCATTGTGTTGATCAGAGTTCTTGAATCTTTCAACATTGTTTCTCTCTACACTACTCTTGTGTCATTATGTGATTTTTTTCCCCTCCATTCATTGTGCATCAATTCATAAAAGCCTTCCTAGGTTTCTTGGAAACTACCCCTTTCATAATTTCTTACAACATAATAATATTCCATCACATACATATACCACAACTTGTCTAGCTGCTCCCATGTTGATGGGCATGCCCTCAATTTCCAGTTCTTTAACACCACGTAGACTAGAGAGTTCCAATATATTTTGGTAAATATGAGATCTTTCCTCTTTCTTTGATCTCTTTGTGTAATCTAGTAGTGGTAGCTGTTGTCACTGGGTATGCACAGTTTAATAGTTTTGGGGGCTGTAAAGTCTAGAATTTCCCTGGCTGGAGAACCCTGTACTTCCCCTATAACCATGGGATGTTCTTTTGATACCAAAAGAAGAGGCCAAAGATTGATTATAGGCAGTAGTTTAATCATTCATCATGATTACTTACAAAACAGGGGCAATCTTCAGCCTGGGGCAAAAGTCAGATAGTTCAGTGGTTCCCTGCTAAGGACCCCCAAAATCCCCATGGTAATTATAAAAAACAAAGGGAGGAAGAGCTATGGAGTGCATCACTACTGATTGGTGGATATTTTTAGTTTTCTACTCAGTCATGAACTTGGGAGTTAAGTCAATGTTATGCCCAAATGTAAATTTGTGTATTGATCACATCCTAGTCACATATAGATCACAACATTCTTGTTTTGGCTTTCATAGGTCACAGTATCTTAAGTTGTGACTCAGTGTCTAAGTTATGATTTCTAACACGTCACCATGTTCAGCCTTCTACTTTTCACAGAATTTAAGTTTTTATGGCTTTTCACTTATTATTGTATTTTATGACTTTTTTTCTAATAGGAACCCTACAAGGGCATAGTTCTAGGTTCAACATAGTGTTTTTAAATGCATAAAGTAAAATATATAGGATTGCAATGGAAACCAACTGCATTGAAATATAGTTATCATATGCCTCAGTTTAAAAACCTCTGACTTAGAAAAATAGCTGAGTAAGCAGTTATTTGATGTCCCTCTTCTATCTAAGCTTCCTTGGACCAACAGAAGAGACTGATTCTAGCCAAGATCCAAATTCTGTACAGGGGGTCTCCTATGTCTATCTGCTGATAAGCCTGTCAAGACAAGTTTATTAGCTAATTCTAGCTATTAGATAGTGCTTAGGGATCGCTCAAGACCAACATTAAGTTGAATTGGAATGTTGTGATATTCAGAATTGCTGCAAGAACTTGACATAGATCATAGCTTCTCTTTACACTATACCCTCTTACTCATCCATGACCCCTGAATTATGACATAAGGGTGCTCTGCTGGGCCACCTTGGAGCAAATATTTGAATTATCTCTCACAGAGGTCCTGTGAGACCATGTTTTACTGGATATCATAGGATCATAGATTTAGAACTGAAATGGACCTTAGAAGTCATTGACTCAGTCGGACCATCTCATTTTACAGATGAGGGAACTGAAAAATGGAGAGGTCAAGTGACTTGCCCAGAGAGTGCACAGGTAGTAAAATATCTGAGGCATGATTTGAACCCATTATCTTCCTTACTCCAAGGATTGCTCTCTATCCATTATGCTGAGGTTCCTCTTTGCTACAAATTGTTTAGACTTGTGATTTCACTTCAAGAAGTAGTGAATTTCTGGTGAGGAAGTTCTGTCTACTAATATAGATTGACTGCTGTTCTGAAATTTAGAGACTTAGTAAGAGGCAAAGTGGATAAGTGTCCCACTAGAGAATTGAGCTCAGCCAAGTACCTTAGTTCCCTCTGACCAGTAAAGGATCATGGGAGTCATTTAGAAGAACTTTTGGTCACTATCTTGTGCTATCCAAGAAGACATTTTGGGGACAAGATTTACCCCCTTTACTACAGGGAATATCCTGGGACAAGGCTTTTGTCTCTCAACTCTTATCCCCCAAGTCCTTTTTAAGAGAAAGCTAGCAACCTTCTGACATGGGTTTCTATACTTCCCTCATTAAGCAGGACTTTTGAGACCTCCCAACATACAATATCATTTTCTGCCCTGAGATTAAACCTTAAAAAGGTAGTTTATTGAACATTCTAATCAAGTGCCTCCTTCAATCAGTCTCTCTCTAACTACTGATACTCTAGCTGGACTAATTCTTCAATGGTTAACACATTCCCACTCCTTTATAGTCTCCTTATCTACCTGATTCTGAGCCCCTTATTTCTGCCATATAAACCCTATCCCTGGCTGCCTACTTTCTTACTCTCAGTCGTCTCAACTCTACCCACCAATATCTCATTTTAGATCTGCCTGCCTTTCCACTATCCCCTCTGAAATGTTGCTTGGTAAAACTTCCTTTTCTTTTCTCTCTCCTATTATCTACCACTTGTTAGCTGAGCCCCTTCTGATGACACTGCTTCTCTGGTCACCCTTTTCACCATGCCTCCTGATTCACTGAGTCTTGTTGGGAACTTAGAATACTGTGGCTGCCCAACATTTACCACTTCCAAACCTGTCTTCTACCATCATCTCACAAAAATTCATCCTTTTTGAGGTTTACACCATATAAGGTAATTAATCAGCCAAAATTTTAGTAACTATTATGTATTGATTTTCTCCCTCCACCACCACATCTTCCTGCCTTCCTCAGTGAGTTCAATGCATGACACATTTTTCTCTCTACTCCAATTCTGACTCTCATTAGGGAACTTCAAAATATACATTAGTGCTCTTTCTAATGCTCTAATTTCCTAGTTCTATTATCTATTCACTTTTCATGATCTATTCCTTCACTCCATATCAGCTAACATAGAGATGGTCATACCCTTGATCTTACCATCAGCTGTGTGTTCCACTTCCAAATTAATGAACTCCTTTATCTAATTATAAGATCTTATCATTCCACTCCATTGTTTCCTACACATTACAACTGTGGATATTTCCTTACTTTCACCATAATCAGCAATTCCTCTACCCCTTAGTTCTTCCCTAGGACATCAACCCTTAAATGATTACACTCTTAACTTTCCTTGATCTCCACCCCTTAGTGACTCAATTCTGCTCTATCCTTTATTCTTGAATCCTTTGTCCTATCACTGATCATGTCTTGCCAAACCCCAACCTTGAATTCTTTCTACCATTTGCTTCCACTTCCTCTATTTTCACTCTTTTCTTTGCAGCTGAGGTTCTGACTTCATCATTCAAATGAAATTGCTTTCTCTAAAGTTATCAGGGACTTTTTAATTGCCAAATCTAATTTTTTTCTTAATCAGCATCATTTTAAACTTTTCTGCAGCCTTTGATATCATTTTTCTCCAAATGTATCTTTTCCAAGATGCTTTTTTTCCCTCAAAGTTTTCATGACACTGCTTTCTTCTGCTTTTCCTCCTGTCTGCTCTTTTTCAGTCTTTTCTTTACTCATTTTTCATCCATGTCATATTCATTAACTCTGGATGCCCTCAAGGCCTGTCCTGGGCCCTTTTTTCTGTTTTACTCTATACTTTTTCATTTGAGGATCTCACCAGCTCTCATAGGTTCAGTGATCCACTGTCTCCATTCCAATGGTTTCCAGATCTATATAACCAGTCCTAGTCTCTCTCTGGAACTTCAGTCTTGGATTACCAACTGCCTTTGGGGTATCTTGAACTAGTTGTTTGGTATTGCATCTCGAAACATGTACAAAATGAAACTGTTTTATCTTCTCTTTCCCTTTTCTGAACTTCCTTATTACTGTTTAAGGCCTCTCTATCCTCTCAATCATTCAGGCTCATGACTTCAATGCTACTCTCAATTTCTCACTCTTACTCACTGTATACACAATCAGTTGCCAAACTTTCCCATTTCTTTTCTCCAAAGCATTTCTTGAATACTTGAGGCTACTACCCTCATTGAGGTCCTCATCACAGCTCACTTGGATGATGACAGCTGGCATCTAATTGGTTTTCTGCCTCAATCCATTCCCCCCTCCAAGCCATCCTCCATTGTGAAGGTGATTTTCCTAAAGAATAGTTCTGGACATGTCCATGCTTTCCTTTACTCTCAACTCAGTAAACTCAATAAAAATGGAGTGGTTCTTTATTACCTCCAGGATCAAATGTAAAGTCTTTTGCTAAACATTTAAAGGTCTTCATAACTGACTTTTCCTGTCTTTCTAATTTTCTTATACATTATTCCCTTCTAAATGTAATAAGAGCCAACTGCCTTAGTGTTCCTGTTGTTGGTGTGTTTGTCCTTTGTTTTCAAAGAAGATCATGACATCAGGAAAATGATGACATGACTTGCAGTTGACTTTGATTTGAGTGAGGGAGAGGCTATGCAAGGTGACCAGCTTCATTTTACCCTGGTGTTCCTACTGTTGTTCACACCTCATTATAATTCATCTCTCTCCTGTGTACTTTTGTGCTGGCTACCCCCATACCTAGAAGGCTCTTCCTCCTCACCTTTGCCTCTCCACTTCCTTTGCCTTCTTCAGGAATTAACATGCACCCCACCTTCTTCTGAAGACATTTCCTATTCTCCTTAACTGCTATTACCCTTCTCTTTGAGATTTCCTTCTGTCTATAAAAGATATTTTTTTGTACATACAGTTATTTGCAAGTTGTTTTCTCCATTAGGATATGATTTCCTTACAAGGATATGGATGGTATTTTTGCCTTTCTTTGTAGCCTTAGTTCTTAGCACAGTGCCTGGAACATAGAAGTATTTAAGCAATGCTTTTCCAAGGACTGATTCTCAGGTGAGAGTGTCTTCTTGGGCAGACTTTGCAGAAGAGTCTTCAGCCCAATAGGTGGTTTAAGACAAAGCTGGAATAGAATCAAAGCAGGGAAAGAAGAAAGGAAATAATGTATGCAAAAAAGTAGGAATGGTAAAGGAAAAAAGGTGAGAAAAAAGAGGACCATGTGGTAAAGAGTAACAGAAAATGACTGACAAACATCTCAGGAGGCATTCAAATAGAGGTAATGTCATGGCTCTCTTTTCACTAATCTCTACCATTACTCATCCACCTGTTTTTCCATAAGAGATAGTTGCATGACTGATTTGGTGAAAATAATTTGGTGAAACTTTTCTTTTGCACTTGTGGAAGTGTGTGTGTGTGTGTGTGTGTGTGTGTGTGTTTGCATGTGTTTGTGTGTTCTGGGAAGACACTAGAATGGAAGAAATGGTCTTCAAATTCCATTTAATCTGTATACTGAACTGTTAACTGCTCACAACTTCCTTAAGTGGTTGGACAGGAGGAAATATGATTTTCCATTTTCCAGAGAAGTAAATACAGACACTAAATTTTAAATTACACCTTGAAGTGACCTATTAAAGGTTGTTATTACATGCAGGGCCCCAGATGCTTACTGAGAGCTGCATAGTTTCAGGTAAATTGATTCAGGTCAGTGGGAGTATAGGAGAATAGAGTGCTTTGAAAGACAACCAGAATTCGTTGCTTAGCTGAAAACCAGGAAGTATAATAAGAAACATGGTAGAGACATTCTAAGAAGGAGTACGGCATTGTAGGAACAACACCAAACTAGGTGTTCAGAGACCTGAGTTCTAGTCATTCAGTCAGTCAATAAGCATTTCTTAAGTGCCTACTTTATGTCAGGTACTCTGCTAGGTGCTGGGATATTAAGAAGATCAAAAGACAGTCCATGCCCTTGAGGAGTTTATAGTCTAATGGGGGAGATGACGTGAAAACAACTATGTTTAACTCTAATGTTCACCAATACCATCATCAACAAACATTCTTGAACAGCCATTATGACTCAAGATAATAAGCTAGTAGTTGCTCCCTGTTTATGGATATTTACCCAAGTTCAAATTCAGGTGATGTGACAAATTCACTAATTAAAGTGTTTTCTTCTTGCTCAATTTCTCTTTTGCCTTGAAGATGTAGGGTTTTTTCCTTTTCATGGGGAGAGCAATCTGAAAAAAATTTCATTTGAATTTGATGATTACAATATCTTAAACAAAATATAAACAGGATAAATTGGGAGTGAGAGAGGGAAGCACTAAGACTGAGGAGGATGGGGAAAAGCTTGTGGAAGATAAAATATTAGCTGGAACTTGGATGAAATCGGGGAATCTAGGAGGCAGAGATGAAAGAGAACATTTCAGGCATGGGGAACAGCTATAGAAAAATGCTTGGAACCAAGAGGAAGAGTATTTTTTAAAGGAATAGCAAGGAAGTCAATGTCAATGAATCAAAGAGTACACAGGATGGGTGTAAGGAATAAGAAAAATGGAAAGGTAGGAATGGGGCAGATAGATTATGAAGGGCTTTGAATATCAAGCAGAAATTTATATTTCATCTTGGAGGTTCTAGTCCTTGTTTGGATCTTGGAAAAGTCATTACACCTTTACGGATCCTAAATTTCTTAAATGTAAAATTAAGGAATTGGACTAAATAATGTCTAAATTTTCTTTCAGGTCTAAAATTCTGGAGTCATAGTGTGAAAAGTCTGGGAATGATCAATACTACAGAGCTCTCTAGAACCTTGGATAGCAGCAGCCTAGAGAGTTGAACACACAACAGACTCCTGGGACATTTTGCTATACTTCAAGCTGCCTGGCTCAGTGACCAGTATATTCTCACTTATCCTTACCACATTAATTTATGAGCAACCTCTGACCCTGGCATAGATGGGCTAGTAGAGATGGGTTTCAGACTCAGGTCTTCTGAAAAATTTCACTTTGCTTTCCATTGAATCACAGATTTGGTAGCATATGTTAGAATAATATCAGATCTTTTATAAGGGAATAACTATTGGCAAATTCAATGATTTTAAATCATGTCTTTTAAAAAAAATTGGTTACAATTGTAATTGGTTGTTTGGTTTCTAGTTACTTAAAATCATTACTATTAGTTAGTATAAGATAATAAACTTTGAATTTACAATGCCAAAGACATATAGATTGTATTTCCTAGCAAAGGTTCAGCCTCCAGTCAATATTTGTTGCTAATGCTGATTCTCATCAAGATACAAGGACATAAGGTAAGAACTGGCTCTCTTTCACAATGGAACTACAACCACCAATACCATGATCAAAAAACATCCTTGAACACCCATTATGCCCCAAGTTAATAAATTAGTAGTTGCTCCTTGCTTATGGATATTTACCCAAGTTTAAGTGCAGATGATGTAACAAATTCACTAATCAAAATGCTTTCTTCTTGCTCAATTTCTCTTTTGTCTGGAAGATGTAGGTTTTTTTCCTCCTTTTTGTGGGGAGAATAATATGAAGAAAATTCCATTTGAATTTAATGATTACAATATCTTTAATTCTATTTGGTATTTGATTGTCACTCCATCAGGAAGAAACATGGCAAAGTGCAAAAAGCTGTGACTGTGTGTATATACATGTGATCTATGTGATATGCATACATATGAAGTATGTATACCTGTATGGTATATTTAATATGAGTCAATTACCCTGGCTTTCCTTACTTATGTGTATGTTATATGTATAGCATAGAGGTAGTTGCATGTCCTTGGGCAAGTCATTCTTAAGCTTTCTAGGCTTTAGTTGTCTGATCAGTAAAATGAGGAGGGTAGACGACCACTCTGAGGTCTCTTTCAGCTCTAGTTTTATGATTTCATGGGGGAAAGAATCTTTTGGCTTAAATGAGAGTCACTCTTTCTCTCTCTACTCTCCTTCTTTTCAAAATATTTTGGTGTAAAAGTTTAGAATACAAAATGCTTCCTGATTGTGATGCTAATTCAGAGTTAGGGTAAGACAGCAGGTGTGAGCTGGCTTCTGGCTATGTGCATTAAGGTTCTGCACAGCAGTCCTACCTCCTGTGAACAGCATTGTGGGAATTTTGCACAGCACGCAGCGGAGAAGGGTGAGCATGTAGATAAACAACAGTTCAAATTGTTAAATCAAGCTAATTCTTCCAGTTGATAATAGGGTTTGAGAGTAAGCTCACATTTCCCATTAGTACTTACTAATTTTATGCTTCTTTAGTAATGGGGGCCAAGTTAACTCTGTCAGCTACCTAGGCATCCCTGAATGAACTAGGAAGAAACTACTGACAATGCATTCCAGCTTTTAAGAATTGTGGAATTTTAGGGTTGCAAGGTACCTTAGAGATCACTGAATTTCTTCAAATTAGCCACAATCATTTTTTAGAACTGCATGCACATGTGCATGCACATATGGATACATGCATACATGTATATCTGTGTATAAACATGGATATCTACCTATATACATATTGAACTCTAAATTTCCCATAAATGAATTATTTGCTTCTATGACAGCTGATACATGAAAGTCTCTGAAAACACACAGGTTTAGTGACATTTTGGGATTTGGGGAGGCTAATACTATAGGTACAGTACTGTGGAGATCTCTAAAGGCTGTGAAAGTTGAGTGATACTATGGGACCAGAGAACTAGAACCAGAAGACAGGTCAGGGGCAGATGAAGAAACAAAAGTCCAGAGATGTTAAGTGACTTGCTCAAAGGTACACAGGTATTGCTGTCCATGTATAAAGGTACAAGACTTGGTCTCCATCAATAGGATGCAAATTCTGAGTTATTCTTTCCCCATAGTGTTGGGTTGATTTCATCTTCTCTTTCATTTGGTTCCCATGTTGACCTGTTTTAATTCAATTCAGTTGAACATTTATCTAGCATCCCCTATGTGTAGAGAGTTATTCTAGCCACTGAGGTGAGGGAAGAATCTAAAGATTAAATAAAATAGTCCCAGTCCTCATGGAAATTACAATCAAGTAGGGCATACTTTTGATGTGATAGTTCAGTTAGGGGTATAATTCTTGCATTTTGAATAAAGTTAACTAAAAGCATATTTTATTTTTCACTGTGTTCTGATCAAATGAGATAAACAGATGCAGATTAGGAAACTGGAAACAGAAAATAAATTGCTTGACTAGGGCTCACATTTGGGGAGGAGAAACAATGCCTCAACCCTAAAAGTGGCAGGTCAGGTGGTTATGGTGAGTGGGAGAACAAAAGCCAACTGGGATTTTATAGATCTGGTCAAGAAATGGACTCCACCAATTAACTGGATAATTATTCTGAAGATGGGAAGAAGCCCCCTGAGGCTGAGATTTGTTAGCTTATCACCTAGGATGGCCTAAAATGTTGTACTCAGTGTAAAGCGTTTAAGAATTTCACAGGTGGGTTAAAACTATAATAATTGCTTCCATTAAGCAGAAGAGATTAACAAACCCTAAGCTTAACTAAAATCACTGGGGCAAAGCTAAAGGGAACTTGTCTGACCTTTGAATAGACCTCTGCCTCCAGTCTACCCTTTCAAAACTCTCTTACTCCTTTACTCTCTCCAGATGGATGCTACAACAAACCTGATATAAGAATAAGTGATTGATTGATTAAACATTGATGGTGGGTCTCTGTTTCCATCTGTATACAGAAGTGGCTGGTTTAGAAATTAACCCCTTTATAGGCCTGACACATGCTATCAAGATGCCTCCTGAATTTTGGAAGCCAGAATGCCCACAGCTGTGCAATTATGCAAACTAGGCTAATTTCCAGAGATCGTTTGCATATGATGCTAAAAAGCTACTTTTTGCAGTTTAGTTTAGATATAATACACTTTGGAACACTATTGACTTTTTTTTTTTTTTTGGTGCACATGATGCAGGATAACAATTGGGACTTTCCTTTTACTTCACAATAAACAGATTTTCCCTCACTACAAGTTCATTGTAAGAGGATTTCCCCCTGTACTCAAAAAAAAAAAATAATATATATTCAGTATAAATGTCTAATTTCCATACTGGGCTGAATTTTGAGCCCTGTAAACACTATGAGTATCCTTTATGCTATGGCAAGAGTAGGTATTGAGGGAGAGAGTTGTACCCCTTCTATCTCCTTTTTCTTTTCTTGCATCATTATACCCTCTGGCTTTTAATATAAGAATATAATTATTTCATACTGGGTGAGGCTATCATCTGTCTAGCCCAGTGTTCTGTCTTTGAAATTAGTACCAAATAATAATTTCTGGGGAAATATGGATTTAAAAAACATTTTATTGATGCTTTTCTCCCATCATTTGCACTTCCTAATAAACCCTGATTTCTTTCCCTTATGATAAACTACTCCCTGAAACAAAGTGTGATTAATTATAATAATAGCACATCAGCTACCTTTAGCAGCAAACATATGTCTTATTCCTTACCTATAGTCCACCACCTTTCCGTAGTCAAGTCAAGACTGGTCACTGAAATGATCAGCATTCTATTGTCTTTTAATGCCATTTTTATTTATATTACTGTAGTCCTTGTGTAAATTGGTTCTTGGTTCGGTTTACTTACTCTGCATCAGTTTATATGCCTTCCAGAGTTTCTCTGGACTCTTCGTAATTGACATTTCTTACGACGCAGGATTATTTAATTATATTCATATACTATATGATTTATTTAGCCATTCTCCAATGGCTAGACACCCACTTGCTTCCAGATTTTTGCTTCTCTCTCTTTCTCTATGTCTTTCTCTGTGTCTTTCTCTTTCTCTGTCTCTTCCTCTTTCTCTCATTCTGCATTATATACATATAAATGTAGATGTATTTTTGTACATGCATATGTAATATACGTACATATATTTGTATATATATACTGTAGGCTTTAATAGCTTAAATCTGCACTAAAACTTTTTAGACACTCTGTATATGTTCACTAGCAGTAAAAATAGCTAGCCTTTATATAGCACTTTAAGATGTACAAATATTTAATATTACTATATTTGATCCTCACAAGAACCCTGGGAAGTAGGTGCTATTATTATCCCTGTTTTTTTGGATGAGGAAACCAAGGCAAACAGTTAAGTGTCTTGCCCATGGCCACATACCTGGGATTCTAACAGGTATTTTTAGGATAGGAAACATGACTTTCCTCCTGGTTAATAGTCTCAAAAGAGGCAGGTTGTATCTTTAAATATTATTTTTCCCATACTCATGGATTTCCATAAGTTAATCAAAACTCTTCTTGAATATTTTCATTGCAATCTGCATTGTAAGCAAGTTATAGACACTGTGATCTGCATGGGTGGAAAGATTTCCCACACCAACAAAAATCACAGGTCTTTGATGTATGGTACTATTAAAAATGGAATGAATACTTTCTCTTTTATGTATAATGCTCTTCCTGAAGCAAAATTCCCAGTGTATTGTTAATATTTTAGCATTTGTTACCAATATCTTTAGAGACATCCTAATTTAATGCCTTATCATGGCATGGAGTTGACTCTTAGATCATAAAGGTTGTTATCAGATTGCAGATTCTAGTACATCATACAATGACCAAAAGGCTTTGAGAAGGATCTGGGAACAGGTTGTGTATCTATCATCTGTGAACTAGATGAACTAAATTTAGAGAGGTTCATCACCACGATGTTAACCAAGTGATGAAATTCTTTCTGGCCATAAAAACTCTCAAAAGCATCTACTGAGACATGAATAGGTTACAATTATTGTTGGAAAATGTATTGTCCACATTGATGAAATTGAAAACAGATGAAGAATAAGGGCATTACACAATAATTCCCAGATTCTTTTCTGGGGTTAGTAATTAGTAATTAGTAATTAGCCACTGCTCACCTTATAAATATATTTTGTTAAATCCTTTACTTCATACTTGTGGACCCTGAAATAAGTGTATTTATCACTTTTCTGCCTTCTTCAATACCTTGGTAGAACACTTATTTTCATCCTTTCAGCAGCATTTCTCTATCCACAAAGACCAATGCCACCTCAAAACTCAAGATTTGTCATGTATTCAACCTTCCAGTTGATTTATAAAAATGTTAATGAATGCTGATCTAAGAACTAATTCCTGGAGGACTCCGTTGCTCACGTATCTCATCTGAAGAAGAACCCCTTTATTAGTATGCTTTTTCCCCTGTTATCTAAACCAGCAAGCATCAACAAAGATGCCATATAAGACAGAAATCCACTTGATTATTAAAAATCAAGTGGCTTATTAAACTTTGGCACCAAAGAATTCAGAGATTATTTACTTCTTTGACAGTCTTTTAAGTTTCAACCTTCTAAGACTTTCTGCTAAATGACCTCACAAGTGTATAAATCATGTCTAGCTATAGTCCTAGAGGTGGATTTATAATGGGCCATGCCATCTATGCACAAGAATTCAACAGATATGAAGAGAATACATATCTAGAGTGAAAAAGACAACTTTAGGTTAAGAGGACATATAATCATATAGTTAGATACTACAGAGGACATCTAGTCCAACACTTTTATTTTACAAATGAGAAAACTGGTGCCTACAGAAGTTCAGTGACTTGCCCAAGGTCACAGAGATATTATCTGCACATAGGGCAATGCCAAGATTTAAACCTAGCTCCTCTGACTCCACATTCAGCACTCTTGCAACTGTACCACGTAGAATGGAAGACTGACTAATATTTCCAACTCTTTTAGTCAATTATTGCATAACTTATTACTTAATTCTGCATGTGATTTTTTTTACACAAGTAAAATGCCAGTAACAGTCTTAGAAACTCAACTGCAGCATGGAATTAGATATAGTAACAAATCATATTTAAAAAGCATTTTGGCATTTTGGTATTTGCAAGGCACTTTTTTTTACAACACTTCTGTGTGATAAGTAGCATCACCATATTTTGCAGATCAGAAAGATAAACTGGTTTATCTGAAGTCTTGTAGGTAGCAACAGAGCCAAGACTCAAACCCAGAGACTAACTCCAAATACACTGACCACTGCAACCAGGAATTACAGGAAAATCTGGAGAACCTATGCTAAATAAGTTCTATCAACTCAATATTCAGAAATATGGTTGGAAGTACCATTAAAATACCCTTAAAATGACCTTTTGGGAATTCTGAAAAATATATAAAAACATGAAATTATTTTTTCATGTATTTGCAAATGTATGTATATGTATGTGTGTGCATATGTACATTTACACATATGTATATAGGTATGAATGCACATATGTATGCGTATATTGTATGTATATAAGTATATATGTGTATAAATATGTATATATGTGGAGAAAGGGGGAAAGGGGAGAGGGAGAGGAGGAGAGAGAGAGATGGAAAGAGAGAGAGAAATGGAGAGAGTGAGAAAGAAGGAAAGAGAGAAGGAGGGAGGGAAAGAGAGAGAAGACAGACAGAGAAAGAGAGAGAGAGAAAGAGAGAGAGAGAGCACTTTTTAAATAAGGATATTACTTAATTCATCTCCAAAGGATGGGCTTATTCCTGTAGTAAGCAAGTTAATAGTACTGTGAAAGGTTTGTGTGTTCTGCTCTGTGGACATTCTTCCTTTTGTTTTTTCCCTTTGTTGGTCACTGACAAGGTTTGACCTCAAACTTGCCTTTCACACTGGAAAAGAGACAGAAGAGAATCTTCCTCCCCCTCCTCCCCACTCCAAACCTGAGCTCACATTCTTGAATGAGCTCATGATGAACAGATCTCATTCTCAATGTGACCTTCTGTTTTCAGTAGCCCTGTGGATACCTGGGACAAGATTGGTTTCAACAATCCTCTGACTTTGAAATGGGATGTTTGCTCTAGACTTCAGCTTTTGACCCACTCTGTATTTTATGGTCCTGTTCAGGTTGTCAGGGAAGAATCAAGATACCAGAGCTATAGTACCTCTGGCACATCATTCTTCAGTGTTTGCTAATCTGGTGAATACATTTTCAGCAAGTAATGACACAAACTTTTATGTTAGAAGGTTTGGATAGTAATTTGTATTGAGTTAGAATACCAAAAACTATAAAGTTGTGTTGGCATTAATTTACCTTAATACATCTGGGATTCTTTCTTAATAATAGTGAATGGATGAATGAATGAGAAAACATTTATTAAGTGTTTACTCTGTGCTATAGGTATAAATAGAAAAATGGGGACATTTCCTGGTTTCAAGGAACTCCTACACTAACTGGGGAAGACAACACATATAATAAGTTTCAGGGTGTTTTCAGGGTGGATGAAATGATATAAACATCCTGAAGATTCAATGGTAAGATAGATAGCAAGGTCCATGGGTCTGTATGGCATGTTGAAGGTCACATGACAATGCTTGAAGTCTAGAAGACATTGACATGACAAAAGAGATATTAAGGCCTGATGGTCCGCCATCTTACTGGAAGGATTGTATCTAGTGACTTCAAGCACTTCTTATAAGTGATTTGAATAGTCAAGTTGGGGACTGAACCTGAAAGGCCTGTGCCTGTCAGTACCAGGTTCTGTACCTGTACCAGGTTCCAGCCAAGTTAATTTCAGAAGTTTAGTAAGTCGATAAGCATTTATTAAGCACTTTCTATGTGCCAATCAATCAATGAGCATTTACAAAGGACTTCCTGTACTAAAAGGTGAGAATTCAGAGGAAGGTTTGCCCTCAAGAGGCTCATATTCTAGTAGTGGAAGAAGATAGTATACAAATAGCTATCTCTCAGGTTTAGTAAAAGCTTAGCCAGGTCCAGCATTCCAGGAGGGGCTTCCAGTCATGCTCCTTTCATTCCCTCTTTGACATTCTCTGGACTTGTCCTTTACTCTTCCTCATTGGCAGACTTGTCCCTATGCTTGGATACTCTGTCTCCCTCCACCACCCCACTCCCCTTCACTTTCTAGTTCTCTTTTGTCTTCCACTGCTGGAAAGTAGGTTCCTTGAGGATAAGGATTGTCATATTTACTTGTATTTATATCACCAGTGCTCAGCATGGTAATTAGGGCAAAGTACTTAATAAGTATTTTAACTATGTACTTTTGTAACCCCAATCTCAATGCCCATTGCTACAGGGCTCTCTCCTTATTAGTGGAGATCAATGTGCCCACCTACCTGAGGGACAGGGAAGAGTTGGTTACAATGGGAGAGAGAAGACCTCTTAAGTTCTTCATGTGTTTGAGTCACTTTGAGGATCTTCAAGGTTGTTGCAGGTGTTACAGTTACTTCTGGCCTCCAGCTTCAAGAGAGAAGATGGAAGAAACCAACCCCACCTCAGGTTGCTGTAAAAAAAGACTCTTCTATGAAGCTTGCATGAGAGGAGATACCAGTCTCCATCACGTCCCTATCCCCAGCTTCCTACACTACAGACTTTGGGGAACTTCCCTTTGGGTGAGACCTAGGACTCTCTTTTGGTTGTACTGAGTTACCTTTCTCCCCATGGGGGAGCTCCTTCACTCTGTATTGTCTGGTATACATTCTTATACGTATACTTTCATTAGTTTCTATTTTCTTGTTGCTACTAATTTTGATAAATTTCTTTGTTATTTGTCTTATTATCTTCATTGTGGAGCTGATATATGGTGGGAAAGGATTCTCTCTGTCTCTGTCTCTTTCTCTCCCTCTCTCTCTTTCTCTCTCTCTCTCTCTCTCTCTCTCTCTCTCTCTCTCTCTCTCTCCCCACACACACAGACACACAGACACACACAGACCCCACACTCAAACACATACATGTGTATACATGTAGAGAGAGATAAATTTATCTATCTATCTATCTATCTGTCTATCTATCTATCTATCATCTGTCTACGGATATAAAGCTTGAGGTCCTGCTTCCCCTATTAATGAAACAGTAATCAGAAGTTAGTTTGAACCTGAAAATCACATCCCCTAAACAAACAATGGGCAGCTAGGTGGCACAGTGAATAGAACACTGGGCATTCAGGAAGACCTGAGTTCAAATCTGACCTCAGACACTTACTAGCTGAATGACTGTGGCATAATCACTTAACCCTATTTGCCTCAGTTTTCTCATCTGTAAAATGAGCTAGAGAAGAAAATGGCAAACACTCCAGTATCTTTGCCAAAAAAAAGTAAAACAAACCAGACCCAAATGGGGTCACAAAGAGTCAGACACAACAAAAAACAACTGAATAATGCTAACAAAATGGCTCATTCATAGGCATATGACTAGTCCATGCTGAAGTGTCCAAAAGGTGATGTGAGTCTGGAGCTAAGGAGACAGGTTAGGGCTGGATATATAAATCTGGGAATCATTTTCAGATAATTCAGATAATTAAGCCCATGAAAGTTAGTGAAAAGATCAAGTGAATCGATATGGAGGGAGAAGAGAAGAAGACCCAGGATAGAGGCTTGGGACACTCTTGTGGTTGTTGAGCATGACATAGAGAAAAGTCTCACAAAAACTTAGAGAAGAAAAAAGTATCCAGAAGAAGAGGAACATCCACAATGATGAGTTGCAGAGAAGTTAAGAAAATGAGGACTGAAGAAAGGCCATTAGATTCTTGGCAATGACACCCACAGGAAGAATGTAGACCATAAAGGCACGAAGGAGTCAGGCCTCAGTTTAAAAAAAAAAAAAGCTTAAAAAATCAGTTAAAAAAACCCCTTTATTTTTGAAATACTGAATCTAGGCCACCCCAAAGAGGGGAAGAGTTGAGCTTTCTTTGCTATGCTTAGGGAATTCAAGGTCTATTTACTAGTGATGGGCTTGTAATTCACAGTCTCATCCCTCCTCATCTCCTTCTATTTCCATGGTCCTTGTCCTACACTGAACAGGAGAGCACCATGAAGATAATGATCCTCATTTATATCAGTTAAGGTCTCAACCCGCTCTGGAATTTTCTTCATTAGACTTGTAAGCTGTATTTATTTTCATTACTCTTGTATTCATAAATGGTTTACTTCTGCCCTGCTACTGATGTTTCTCCTTTCAGGCTGCATCACTGCACCAGAAATGCATCATCTCATTTCCTCTTATTTGATTAACCCTGTTTGCTTTTCATCTTTGCCTTCTTTCACCTCTCCTTTGCCCTTACCATGCACATATAGATCATGGAATCAAAGGCTTAAGAGCTGAAAGAGACCTCATCTAGTACAACTTCCTCATTTTACAGATAAGGAATCAGAGACTCAGCCAAGTTAAGAGACTTACCCAAGGTCACATAGATGGCGAATGGCAGAATGAACCTTGACCTCAGATGCTTTGCCTGCCCAGCCAGGACACCCAGATTCTCTCACTCATTTTTCTTCTCCCTGACTCCCATTGAGTGTGTGTGTGTGTGTGTGTGTGTGTGTGTGTGTGTGTGTGTGTGTGTGCTCGCGTTAGGCCAAGTATGCTAGCACAACCTGTTGGCGAGCATTATAATTGGCACTTTTTTTGAAAGAGGTGACTTGTCCAAGTCACTCAACTGTTTCCTTCTTTGGGGTGGCCTATATTCACTATTTCAAGGATAAAGTTTTTTTTTAAGCTGATTTTTGCTGATTTACTGATATTTTACGGATTTTTTTTTTTTTTTTAAACTGAGGCCTGACTCCCTCTTCCCTTTATGGTCCACATTCTTCTTGGGGGTGTAGTTGCCTGTCACATAGGTAGTATATAAAGAAAACCAGAATCTGAAACCAGTGCTTCTAACTAGTGATCTCTACTATGAGGAGAACGGATAATGCTTGCCTTTCGGGAGTGTTGGCTCCCAAGCAGAGTGGGCTGAGTTTCTAGGCATGTCTGTGATGCCAACTACTCCTCTTAGAAACTTCTCTGGCATTGTTCACAACCTTTACCAAGGAGAGAAGACATCTGCTTCTAGCCTGGATTGAGCCTTCTGGAATAGCCACAGAGGAGACAACATGTGACTGATGAAGGACTGCTGAGCTTAGAGTATGTCATTTTGAGGGAAATAGACATAAGTCAAGTTCATGTAAAAACCAAGGGTCTTGCTTCCCAAGGTCTGGGCTGTTACTCACTCTTTTGTCTGTTTATTTGACAAACATTAACTGAGCTCTTACTGTATATAGGGTGCAATACTAGGTACTTTGGGGGATTTAAAGATAAATCAAATGTGATCCTTGCCTTTAAGGAATAAAGAAATTAATTCAGGCTATTCACTGCAACGTTAAATATTAAAGTTGAAGCTTACTTTGGCCACATAATGAGAAGGTAGGATTGATTGGAAAAGACCCTGATGCTGGTAACAATTGATGGCAAAAGGAAAAAGAGACAACAGAGGGTGAGATGAATTGAGAGTGTTATGGAAACAGTGAACATGAGCTTGGACAGACTTTGATAGAGAGGTGAAGGACCTGGTGTGCTATGGTCCCTGGAGTCATAAAGAATCCAATACAACCAAACAGCTGAACAACACCAGTGAGAGAGGAGTTGTGTAAACATAGGCATTTTTAAAGTTCCTACTATGGGCTTACATAAGTACATAGTTAAAATACTTATTAAGTGCTTTGTCGTAATCACTGGAGATATAAATACAAGTAAACATGATAATCCTTATCCTTAAGAAACTTACTTTCCAGCAATGGAAGACAAAAGAGAGCTAGAAAGTGAAGGGGAGAGGGGTGGTGGAGGGAGACAGAGTATCCAAGCACAGGGACAAGTCTGCCAGTGAGGAAGAGTAAAGGACAAGTCCAGAGAATGTCAAGAAGGGAATGAAAGGAGCACGACTGGAAGCCCCTCCTGGAATGCTGGACCTGGCTAAGCTTTTACTATTTATATACTATCTTCTTCCACTACTAGAATATGAGCCTCTTGAGGGCAAACCTTCCTCTGAATTCTCACCTTTCAGTACAGGAAGTCCTTTGTAAACGTTTATTGATTGATTGGCACATAGAGAGTGCTTAATAAATGCTAAGTGCATGGAAGATATTTTCCCATTTGATCGTCACAGCAACCTGGAGAAGACTGAGGCAGACAAAGGTTAAGTGAGTTTCCCAGGGTTATATAGCCAGTAACTGTCTGAGGCTGGATTTTGAATTCAGATTTTCCTGAGTCTAGACCCTGAGCTCTGTCCTCTGTGCCACCAGGCTGTCTCTAGGCACTTAGGTAGCATAGTAAATAGGGTGCTGGAGTTGGACAAGATGACCTAAATTTAAATCCTGCTTCTGATACTTAATATGCTGTGGTTACGCCACTGGATCACCTCCGCCTCATTTTTTTCATCTGTAAAAGAGAATGATAATAGTACCTACTCCACAGGGGTGTTGTGAGGATCAAATCAGATAATATAGATAAAGTGTTTTTTAAATCTCAAGCTGCTGTATAAATACTAGCTATTATTCTTATTTTTAATAGATATCTGTGGTATGAGAAACAACATGTTTTTATAGAAAGAATTCTGACTTTGGAGTCACAGGACCCGGATCCAAAGATCTCCTCTGATTTTTGTTACCTATGTGATCTTGGACAAGTCACTTAACTTTTCTGGGCCTTAGTTTCCTCAGCTGTAAAATCAGGGAATTTAGGTAGCCTCTGAGAGCTCTAAATCTCTCAATCTATGAACCTAAGATCTAGTATAAGGTATAACAGCAGAGTGGGAAAGTTATCCCAGAGATAAAATGTTCTGAGGATTTAGCAGCCCAACTCAGCAAGCATTTATTAATCACTTACTGGATACAGAATTCTGTGCTAGACCCTAGTGGGAAGATACAAAAATGAAAAAAAATAGAGTTGTTATGGAGTTTACTTAATAATGAGATTGATAGGACACATATACAGTTTAGATAGCATTTGAAGTAGAATATTGTTGCTTGGAGAAGTACAAAGGCCTGAAGAAGACCATTTCTGAATGAAGGCATCAGACTAGGGGAAGGAAAAGTTATTTGTCTCTGGAAGAAATCAGAAAAGACTTCTTGAAGGAAGTAGCATTTTAGTTGAACTTTGAAAGATGAGTAGGAGTCAGAGAGGTAGAGCCTGAGAGGATTAGCATTACTAGTACATAGAATAAATAGAATGAATAAGATAATTGTTTACCGGTGTGGTGTGATAGAAATATGCCCTGAATTTAGAGTTCAAAGACATGACTTTGATTTTGTCAGTCATTTTGGGCAAAACACTGAAAAATGAGGGGACTTAACTAGAATACCTCTAATTAAATTCAATACGTGTTTGTTAAACACCACTGGTGATACCAGGTGGTAGTGGTGGGGCAGAAATTAAACAGTCCCAACTCTCAAGGAAATTACCTCATATCGGAAGAGCAATAAGGTTTCTTTCAACCCTCAGTTCCTCATGTCATGATCCTACCAGGTCCTTAATCCTCTATATATTGATATAAGAGATGGTCTTTGACTTCATTTATAGCATAATACCTTTCTGCACAAAGAGGAATGAAGGAAGTTTGGACTTCAGATTATAATTGCCATCAGCCTGGACATATTAGAATTCCTCTCAGGTTTTCACATGGGACTGACCAATGACTTATGGAAATAGCCTTCAGCACTTTACAGCTCAGGGAAAGGACCTTGGCAATTTGCAAACTATCTGCTTAGAACAGGATTATCAAAACAGCCAGCTAAGAAGAAAACCAAATTCTCTTCAAAAGTGCCACTGTGAATTATAAGTATTTACTACTGTGTCTGCTTCCACATGGTCTCATAGTAACAGAAATGTAATTTGGGAGTACCTATTTTGGCAAATGAGTCATTCTATATAGTCTTTATAAATTAAAGGTAATTATATGGGGTGAGAGACATAGATACAAAGATGAATATCTAGTTAGCTAACTAGTTAAAGAAGACAGATGCTGGAGATAGGTAGATGACTGATAGGTAGATAGATTGATAGATCAATGATAGGCAGAGAGATATACAGTAGAACATAGATGATAGATAAATATATGATAGATGATTGATAGGTAGGCAGATGAATGATAAATACATAGATAGATGGATAGATAATATATGATAGATAATTAGATACATCATAGATGATTTACAGATAGATGACAGATAGTATAAGGTGCCCCAGTTTTAAAATTAAAATTGCAGAAGTCTTTTGAGATGATCCAGTGGATAGAGCATGCGGTCTGGAGTTCGTATCACTCAACCCTGTTTGTCTCAGTTTCCTCACCTGTGAAATGATCTGGAGAAGATACTCCAGTATCTTTGCCAAGAAAACCCCAAATCGGGTCACAGAGTTGAACAGGAATGAAACAATTGAAAACAATAGGGGCATCAAACCTCTATTAAGTATTTGCTATGTGCCAGGCAAGCAAGCAAGAGAGTCTCTGTCTTCTAAGAGCTCACATACAAATGTAGGAAGACAACACATAAAGGGTGTCAGAAGGGGAAGAGGTATTTACTTAAGAGAGGAAAGAAGAAAAAGAGGAGGGGATAATGGTAAAGGAGATGAATCAAAAGACAAAAGACCTTGGTTCAAATTTCATCTCTACTCTGTGTTGCCTGTATAAACTCCATTTAACCATTCTGGGTCTCTGTTTTTTCATCTATAAGATTAAAATCTTATTTCTAAAGTCTCATCTAAGTCCTATGATCATGTATTTTTGTTCCTTTTAGCTAGCACTGGTTAAAAAAGGATTCTTTTCTCTTTCTTCTATGTTGTTTTCATTGATCACCCTTTCCCCAGATGAAATCTTTCTCTTTCCCTGTCAACCCACCCACAAACCCCATTCTATTTTTGTGGCTCTGCATTAAAATTTTTTTTTTTGTCATTGTTCTCTTTACATTTGAGGAAACTGCTACGATGGATTTTACTGGCATTGCCCAGGAAGGACAAAAATGACATGCACTGGTGGCTAGCATCATTATTATAAAATCACAGTATCTGAGTTTTTCAGCCTGCAAAGACAGGGCCATCCTCCACATCTTTCTTAACCCCACAGGCTTCAAAAAAATCCTCCTTAATGACTGTGAAGTGGGAATGTGAAAAATAAAAAGCTCAACTGGCCAGGACAAAATAGAAGTAAAGGCAACCTAGACTTGTCCTAAATTGTAAGTCCCTTGAGAGCAGGAAGTCACAAAACTTTGTGTCTTGCGTGCTTAATAGATTACCTTGCACATAATGGGTGCTTGATAAATGTTGTTGAACTAGACCAGGGTGGACAACCTGCAGTCTCCAGGCCACATTACCTCTAGGTCCTCAGGTGCAGCGCTTTGACTGAATTCAAACTTCACAGGACAAATCTCCTTAGTAAAAGGATTTGTTCTACAAAACTTGGACTCTGTCAAAAGGCTGCCCCCAAGGACCTAGAACACCACATGTGGCCTGGAGGCCATAGGTTCCCCACCCCTGAGCTAGACTATAATGTCTCTCAACTCTACATTTGCCATCTTCTCTGGAAGGCTTGGGCCCCCAGACTTTCATTTTGTACCTTTTTATACCTTCAGTGCTGTCCCTCTTCTTCCCCAGAGTACTAGTTCCCTTATGTTCCCAACATTCTGTTTTCCTCTGCCTTCCCTTCCCTCTCTCCTCCCTCCTCCCTTTCCTGATCCTGGTAGGCAGTGTGTTTGGTTTATAGTGAAAACAGTCCTTAATATTCAAAGGTTGGTCTTATTCTCAGGCTCATAATATAGTGGAAAAATCATTGGACTTGGAAATAGAAGAGCTGGGTTTAAATTCCAGTGATGCCATTTATCTGTTATATAACCTTTCATAAGCTACTACCTCCCTGAGCCTCAGGTTTATGATCTGTATGAGGAAAAGGATGCTATCTAACCTATTTATCTACAAGGGTTGTTATAAGGATCATATTAGAATATATATACACACATATATGTATATATTTACATATGTGTGTGGACATATACTTATCTGTAAGTTCCTAGAATCTGCTGCCTTATAAGCCCTGCAGTGTCTGAGGAGAAGGCAACTGGAGGAGGATGAGGAGACCAGGGAAGCAGGGAAGGCAAAGGCCCCACCCTCTCCCTCCTTGACTAAACAAGAGATCAAAACATCTCTCCCTTGGTTGTCTCCCTTCCCCCAACCTTTGAATCTCTGCTATTTTTCCCCATACTCTCCTCCCTATCCAACTCAGCCAGACCCTCATTGCCTAGCCAGTCTTCCCCAGGCTCTATCCTCCCCTTCTCTCCCTTTCTACCATGCCCTCTTGAACTCTCCTTCACTTTTTTTTTTTTTAGGACTAGGTCTCCCTATATCACTCAGGTTTGAAGTTTGGGGGCTTTTCACAAACTCAATTCCACTCTGATTGGCACAGGAGCTTTAACCTAAAATCCTAAAACCCTCCAATTCCATCTTTTACAGGAAGCTTTTCCCAATCCCTCTTAATTCTGAGGCCTTCCTTCTGTTAATTATTTACTATTTATTCTATACATAGCATTTTTGTATATATTTGCTTGCTGGCTGTCTTCCCATTAAATTGTGAGTTCCTTGAGGGCAGGGAATGACTTTTGCCTCTTTTTGTACCGCTAGAGCTTAGCACAATGCCTGGTGCATAGGAGGAGCTTAATAAATAGTTACAAATTGGTTGGCCTGCTCTGTTTCCAACTAGGGCCAGTTGGCTCCATTCTTAGGCAGCCCAGTGACTCTCCTATCTTTTCAGGGGTCCATCCTATCATTGCCAGACTTTGTGTTGACACCCACAACAGCTCAGAACTCCAGAACTCAAAAGAGTCACCAGGCTTGGCCTCTCTGGTAGCTGCGATTATAGGTGTGGGCCACCACACTTGGCACCTTCTCCACTGCTATCAAACTCTCCTCCTGCCATTTCACAGACCTTCCATTGAGTCTCATTGAGCACTAGATTTCTCCTGAAGTCATTACATTTATTGGCACCCCTTCCAAAGTTGGTTACTTCTCTTATGCTTCTGACATACAAGGCCAGGAGGAGAGTTGACAATCTACCTAGTCCTTAGTGTTACATTCAGACCCTTCCTCTGATACCGTTAATTGGCATCAAAGTGACCATAGTCAAGATAGATCATGATGAACAAGGCAAAAAACTGTTAGAATTAGTGGAAAACATGAACTTCTCCTCTGTAAGCTCCTGGAGAGCAGGGATCTTTTGTCTTCTTTGTTTTTTTCTTTTGTCTTTACAACCTTTTCCCCCAGCATGGCTCCTGCAATATAGTAGGTGTTCAACAATGCTCATTGATTGATCAGTCTTTGCATCTCCCACTCTTCCTTTTCTCCAGTAAATTGAATGTCTATCTCATGGTCTTGTTTATTTCAACCTTCCCTTTTCAAATACTCCGACCTTCCAGTTTCTCAACGAAAACCTACATACCTTGGGAGGACCTACATACCTTAGACAGATCCCTTTGCAGCACTGAACACTGAACTAAACTTGTCTCAGATTCTAGAAATCACCACAGATGATGCTGGCAATGTCTCTTCAAGATCTAAACATCTTATCTTGCTTGTGTGTTTGTCCTTTGCTGCTGAAGAAGACCATGCCATCAGAGAAATAATGGCATGACTTGCACTTGACTTTGTTTTAAGTGAGGGAGGACTGTGCCTCATTTCTCCTCAGAGTCATCTGAATCCAGTGACCAGATATTCATCAGGATGACTGGAGATGACCAGGATGAGACAATTGGGGTTAAGTGACTTGCCCAAGGTCACACAGCTAGTGAGTGTCAAGTGTCTGAGGTGAGATTTGAACTCAGGTCCTCCTGACTCCTGCACTGGTGCTCTATCCACTGCACCACCTAGCTGCCCAGACATATTATCTTATGTTGTTAGAGGAGGATGACATACCTTTTTCCAAGGGGAAAAATAAAGTAGGAATCTCTAGCCTTTTCTTTTGGAGGGAGATAGTTCTGATTTTTAGAAGTTTCATTATTCCTGTTGGAAGGCAGGGTTGGGGAAGGGTTGGGGTGAGCAAGGGAGGATATGGAGTAGGTAGAGACATAGTAAAAAGCCTTCTGGGTGCATTCCCTGACCTCCTGGGAATCCTTACAATCTGTAACTTCTACCTTGGGGATCAACCAGGTAAAGCTTCAACCAGATCAAATGGTTGCTTATGACTGACCTCTTGGGGAGACATGTTCTACAGTGCTACCAGTAACGAAGCATTAAAACCAAAAAGGGTCTATCAACCTTTTTAGCCACTTTTGGCAGCAGAGAGGCTTTGGTAAGGTGGCTTCCAGACGCTTTTTCCATCAGAGAGTAGAGCAGGTCTGATGGAATTAATTCCTCCCCTTGAAACAAATGAGTCAGTGGATGGATCTGACTGCATGGCTTTCAAGGGAATTCATTCTGTATCTTTCATGTTAGCGATATCTGTGAAAAACAGGAAACTGTTTTCCCATCTCATTCACATAATAGATAAGATGAGAAATTAGCTGCTGGATGAGCAACCTGGGGGCTGTTCATTTTGTCACAATAAATAAGGCTCTGCTGATGCTGGCTTCTCATGAGCACATAAGCATGCGTGCATGCTCACACACACGTGCGCATGCACACGCAGACTATTTTCTCATTGGTGAACCATCACTTTCATTATCACTGATAAATTGTTTCTGTTTTCCTTTCGGATCTATCTGAAAGTTTTCCCGATTTCAAATTTGTGGGGTTTCACTGTGAAGGCATTTGGAATTTACTTTGGACAACAGGCATAAAACTTCCCACTAAAGTATCCCTTGGTGCTCCTGCACAATATGGAGGAGGGCCTAGGTCTGGTTATCTTAGCTCCCTGCCTGGGAGTAGGAGCTCCAGGTTCATAGTAGAGCTTTGTGGTCTTGGCCAGTTCTTGCCCATGGACTCTGGATGCCAAAGGTTAAAAAAAAAGTTTGTCTCCTTCTGTCCTCAGAGCAAGGTCATTGGGAAGAATGAGAGGAATCATGAATGTAGAGTGCTCTGTACTCCTCAGAGGAACAGGGGATTGGTAAATTCAAGGTACCACTTCCATTTGTTGGAGCTGGAATTTGGACAGACAGGGCTCAGCCTTGGTTTTGTCTTATTTTCTTTTCCCCATCACTTAGCACAAAGACTAGTACACACTAAGTGCTTTATAAATTAATGGCTGATGTTTCAGGTCTCCTTTCCTTGACTCTCTTAACTTGGTTTTATTTTCTGAATTTCATCCAGGGTCAGTCCAAGGTAAGCACACAGCAGGTAGGAGAAGGGAAGAGCCTGGGGTACCAGGATCACAAAATTGTATATGGAAAAAAAATTTTAAAGGCAGCTATATGTCAAATAACTCAACTTCAATTGACCAGCTAATACCTAATGGTATCAATGGGCAGGCTTTTCCTTCCTTGAAGGAGTTGTCTGGGCATGGGGATCTTGTAGGAAGGACAGAAATGGGAACACGACTGGAAAACTTAAAAGAGAGAAAGTATAGTCAAAGCAAGGTTGGGTGGGATTTTTTTTGTTTGTTTAATGTTTAGAAAACTAAAGAAAAGGAAATCAATTATGGGGCCTACCTGAATTTTATTTCCTCACCCAAAACCAAATTACTCAGCAAACTTATCGCTTGCTATTGCAGGCTTCGGTATTAAAGAAAACAATCAGGCGGGCAGGATTAATCTCTGACAGCTGCCTTATCTTTAACTTGCACCTTTGTTATTTTCTGATGAGCTTCTCCTTTGCCGGCACCACGTTGTACCATACCTCACTGGTTCCTTTCACTTTATCATCAGGCTGGAGCGGGGGACCTTTCAGTTTATTAAAAAACCTTTATTTGTGAAGAACAAAGAGGGGGGAAAAAGGCAAACAATGAGGTCAGACAATCTCCTTCCTGCCAGGACTCACTCACCTGTTATTTAGAGTGTTATCAGTTAGGGGAGACTTGCATCATTGAAAATGAGGCTCTGACAGGCTACTCTGTTCAACATTCACACAAACGCACACTCACACAGACACAGACACACACACGCACACGCCAGACAAACCCCAAACCTTGACTGACGTTCGCTCAACCTCTAGACAAGGTCCTTGGTTATCAAAGCTGCAGGGTTTTCTTTTGTTTCTGGGCTTTTTTTTTTTTTTTAGTGTTTTTCTCCATCTTCATGCCCTCCTCCCTTCTCTCCTTTAAGAAAGAAATGAACAGGCTCTGTGTGAAGGAGAAAGCAGCGGGAGCATCGGTATGCTCCAACAGTATCCCTGTACAAGGTGGAAACAGTTTGATTGGGCACTGAGGAAATAGACACCTGGACACCCTGGGTTCTTTACTATTCAGTGTCGGTTGCCCTTGGATATCTATATAGCAGCAGGTGGTGTCTGTGTGAAATTAAGATACATTTTGAAGGATAGTCATTTGCTTTTCATTAGTCTGATTTGGGAGTGGAGTCAATTCTGTGACTTAACTCAGTCAAATTACATTGACTTGGCATAATGAAGTAGCAAGAGCACCAGATTTCGAGGCACAAGATCTGGGTTCTAATCCCCTCTCTGACAATTTGTCAAGTCACCTCATAGCTATGAGTCCCCATTTTTTTATCTGTAAAATAAGAGACTTGATCTACATATCTCTAAAGTTTCTTCCAATTCAAAGTTGTAGGATTCTACGAACCTTTGGCAAGATATAGGCTTGACAGTCAGAGATACAGTGCTGGAGTCAGTTCAAGCTGTGTAAGAAAGCCAATTACTAAATTTTCAGTAAGAGGATTTATACTTCAGAAAGCCACAAACACTAAAAACCAGGACTTGATTTATTATTTGTCAATTACTTAGACTTAAGAACATGATGGATAAAATGATATAATGCAGACTAAACTTAAAGGTGTAGAATGCATACATTTTTTCCCCTGGAGAGCTGGTTATTAAGCATTTACCAACATACCCTTGGCCTTCCTATAAAACTTACATCTTTCCTTGATTGAGGAAATGTTTCCTGTATTTGACTCTGAAACTGTCTTTGTGATCTTTGATAAATCACTAAGTCACTTCATCCTCTGGGCCTCAGTTTCTTCCTTCTGTAAAATCATTGAGAAATGGCTTCAAAAGTCTCTATAGTCAATTGTTCTACACTGGGTACATATCCGCAGAGATCACAAATATCAATGGATTCTCTTACTTTTTACTGATTTCCCTCCTCTCCACTCACACAATCACCACCCCAATTCAGGCTCTCATTATGTCTTACTTGGACCCTTCTTCTTGGCTTCTGAGTATCTCACCTTTTTGCTCAATAATCCATCCTTCATATAGCTGCCAAAATAATTGTCCTAATGCGCAAATGTGACCCTTGCTCAGAAAACCTTTTATAGCCTATGGGCTACTACTTATTCTGATAATTAAAGCCCGCAACAGTCTTCCTTAGCACAGGGTATGGTATATAGTAAGTACTTAATAAATGTGTATTTGCTTTCTTCCTTCCCCCCTTCCCTCCTTCCTCCTTCCTTCCTTCCTTCCCAAATTTATTTCACATGCACTCCACATTTTCTGCGTGGACATGGGCTTGGAAATCTCACCACTTCATTTCTTCTCATTGAAATCATTCACTTTTTTCAAGGCCCAGCTCAAACGTCCCCTCCTCAATTAAACCTTCCTTGATCCTGCTATCTGAAAGGGTTGTCTGTCCACTTGAATTTTCCTAGAGCAAAGTCTGAATCCCACTTTTGAATCTGTCATATTCTGGAGGTACATGTAGGTGCCTTTTGGTGTGAATAAAGAATTTCCTTGAAAAGGTGGTGTTAGTGGAATTCATTCTGCATATTTCCATCACACTGGAACAAATCACCATATTTTACACTGTTATAATTTTGAATACTGTAAATTTGAAAACATGTGACTGTTTTAGGAGAATTTGTCATTTGTACTAATCAAGACTTAGTACCATGTTTATTTGTGTATCTGTTTAGGGTGAGGTCTGTGCCTTATATCATCTTAACCTGGTAGGATGCTTTATCGCCATACAGCTAGAGGATTGGAGTCAGGGAGATCTGAGTTTGCATCTTGCTTAGACACTTACTAACCATGGTTACTGGACCTATCTCAGTCTCAGTTTCTTGAGATAAGTGGAGATGATAATAATAATAAAACCTATTTCACAGGGTTGTTATGAAGCTTGAAAGAAATAATAAATGTATTAGTACTTTGCAAATCTTGAAGTTCTAAATAAATTACTATTATACATAGTAAACATTTAGAAAATATTTGCTGATTTGAATTCTCCATAGAGAGATGCACAAGATATCATCATCCTGCAGGAAAGTAAACAGACTGTGAATTCAGGGGTTAACTTCTGAGCTAGCGTCAGATGGAAAAAGAGAAATCCAGTGGGTTCATTCAACATTTTTTCTCTTTGCTTCCTCTCTCCCCCTCTGTTCCTGTCTGTGAGCTTGAACCCTTGGGTTTCTCCAGTTTTGCCTACAGCTTCTTATTTCCTTGTACTCTTGACCTCAGCTTATGAACCTAACTCAGACTTTTCACATTTTTGACCCATCCTCATGTTTGCTGTCTCTGCTTCTGATCTTTGTGTTTCTGACCTCAGCCTGGTAATCTGACCCTGAATGCTGATTTCTCTTTTGCTAGATAATTTGGTTTTGGTGTCTTTAACATTGGACTCTATACTGACAGTAATTCACTGCATTATAGTGGCTCAGCAGCAGAGACCCAGGTCTGTTCCCCCCCGCCCCCCGAAATGATCCTGAGAACTCTTTCTAGTGAGCCTCTTTTCCCTTATTCCAGCCCTCCTCCCATATCCCCTTTGAATTAGTTATGCTGCAAGCACATGGCAGTACTTGGCTCTGATGAGTGGGCCCATTTTCCCCCCTCTCCCTCTAGTTCAAAAGAAAGTTTAGGAAGTGAGTTTGAAAAGCCATGGAACTAGTCCAGCTTCTCAGATGAACATGTTTTTTCAAACTCCTTTAAACTTAGCCTTGGCCTTTGGTCTCAGATCAAGAGTTAGTGACATCCTCTCTTGGGGATAATATCCTACCCTGGTGATGAGGCCTGGGCCCCATGATCTAATACCCATAGGTCTCTTCTGTCCCTGAGTATCATGACCTCAAGAAGAAGGCTAGCCAACCTCTCCACCCATCTATATATTATTATGTCCTATGCATATGTAAGTACACTATATTAAAAGCCAGTTTTCTTAATAGTTTTATCATGCCTATTTTATATATAAAATGTGTGTATATATATAAATACACATATGGATATAAAATATATATGTGTATATATAAATATATGTGTGTATACATGTATGTGTATATGTGTGTATACATATACATACACACACACACACACACACACACACACATATATATATATATATATACTTCCTCTCCACATAGATTTGCCTCCTATATTTAGATACAATAAATTCAAAACTTGTGTATAGAAAAGTCACCAGCTTTAGTGTCAAAGTGGATGGCACTCCATCAAAAGTGACAAAGTAAATGAAAAAACCTTTTCTTCTTTTGGAGGAAATAGCACAATGTGTATAAGAGATCCCTGCAGCTTGATGGCACAGGGTGCCATAGCTTCACAACTGATAAAGAAGCACTCTTTGTTAATGGGTGCATCATGTTAATGTGTGCTATAATCAGAGTTGCTTAACCTCTGTGTGACCAACGACAATGATTGAGGGAAGGTCAGAGGAGCTGTCCTTGTCCAGCTTGGAAAAGAGAAGACTCAAAGATGAGGCCGTGGGATGTGAAGGAGAGGGCATCATGAATAGAATTAAGGAGAGAATTTGCTTGTAGTCCTGGCTACATAATTTGTGAGAGATAGGACCTTTGGCAATCACAACCTTTTTGATTCTCAGAATATCTGTAAAATGAGAGGGTAGTACAAGATTTTGAAGTTCTCAGACTTTTTGTTTTTAGGATCCATTTATACTCTTAAAAATTATTAAGTGCCCCCAAAGGGCTTATTCGTTTACGTGGGTTATGTCTGTTGGTATTTGTCATATTAGAAATTTAAATGTGTTTGTATTATTATAAAAATAGCTCTGCCCTCATGGACCCCTGAAAGGGTCTTGAGGATCCCCCAGGTCTCCAGATCATACTTTGAGAACTACTGGATTATATGATTTCTAAGTTTTCTTCTTTCTCTAATTTTTTCAGTGAATTGTTTTTAATTAAACCAGCATCTAACTGAGATCCTTAACAGTAAGGGAAATATTTTATTTTTTTAATTTAGGGGGAGAGAAAAGGAATAAATATTTATTTACCATGCAGGAACTATGCTAAGTATTTATAATACTGCCTTATTGGATCTTCACAACAACTCTGAGAGATAGGTGTTATATGTTTAGTTGTTTCAGTCATGTTCAACTCTTTGTGACCCTATTTGGGGTTTTCTTGGTAAAGATACTGGAAAGGTTTGCCCTTTCCTTCCCCAGCTCATTTTACAAAGGAGGAAACTGAGGCAGATTGGGTTAAGTGACTTGCTCAGGATCACACAGCTAGTAAGCATCTGAGACTGGATTCAACCTCAGGTTTTCCTGACACAGTCTAGTGCTAGAGCCACTAGCTACCTCTAGAAGGAAAAGAAGTAGGGAAGAAGAAAGGAAAAGTCTTCTTTTTAATATTCATTATGAATATTTAAGATTTCTACTCATAGGGTACCTGTAGAGCCTGTGAATGTGGCAATATACAAGACTGGAAGAGAAAAAAAAAGATATGAATTGTTAAATTGGAGCATTTAAAATGAAGATACTATTGAGATAGGATATGTCTTAATAACTGAGCAGAGGACTCATTGCGGGAACATGAGCATATTTGCATGTGGGAGAGAGTGAACATCAATAGGAAAGAATGGTGAGAGATGCTATGAATTAGTGATGCACAAAGTGACTTGTGAATTCTTTAATATAGAGAACTTCAGATAAGGAAACTCCCTTTACCAATGTAGACTGAGAACAATAGATCTAACTTGGAGAGCTGTCCAGGGCACTGAGAAGTCACAGACAGAACTGGACCCCATGCCTTGATAACTCTGAGTCTAGTTTTCTATTTCCTATACCACACTGGTTCTCTAAATACCATATACTAACACTTATTATAGACTACTACAATTTTGGCAAAGTAAATTGGGCATTTAGTACTTTTCCCCAGAAGCCTCTACTAACTGTCTCAATGTCATTACCCTTTCATTCTTTGTTTGTTCTTCTAGTTGCAGAGGAAGAGAATGGTGCAGTGGGTAGAATGCTGGGCCTGAAGTCAGGAAGACATCTTTCTGAGTTCTAATCTGTCCTTACTAGCTGTGTGACTCTGAGATAATCACTTAATCCTGTTTTCCTATTTCCTCATCTGTAAAATGAGCTGGAGAAGAAAATGACAGACCGTTCCAGCATCTTTGTCAAGAAAACCCTAAGTGGGGTCACGAAGAGTCAGACACAGCTGAAAATGATTGAACAATGTACCAGGCTTTCTGCTAGGTACTAGACTTTCTAAGTCAAAAATGAAACAGTCCCTGCCTTAAAAGTGCTTGTGTTCTATTACAGGGAAACAACATGCTACCAAGGCATACTAATCTTGAGGAGACAGGGAGCATTGAAAACTTGAGGCATTAATAGGTTAAGGTATGTTGTAAGAGACGATTCAGGTGGCTATAAATGAGACTACAGAAAAAGAGTCTAGAAAAATATTGTTAAGAATTATAAATTCTTGGGCAAGATAGTGAAGATGTTAAGGGCACCAGAAATATTTTCATTATTGCTGTAGGTAGAAGTCAAGGGCTTCCAATGAGGAAGACATATTTGAGAAGTGGACAGTTGGATAAGAAGATATAACAGAACATGGATTTCTAGACTACAATTTATAAGATACTATGGGTAGAGAGGGAGTACAGTGGACAAGGGTTTGTAAAAATTATTTGCCTAGAGTCCAGCTTTAAATTAAAAATGGTAAAAGCAGAAAAATTCCTATATCCAAATCTAAAGTGGTACCATGGAGAGCAACTAATAAAAGAAAAAGAACAGTAGTGGCAACCAGAAATTAATGGAAGACAAAGTAAAAGCAGTATGGGACTTAGATAACCAAGAAGATATATTAAAGAGTGTGATGAAAGGAAGTAAATTTGACCTCAATAGATATCACAGACTTGGTAGAATAGGACTCATAACCAAAATATAGCTATAGAAGAGTTTACCAGTTTGGTACAATTAATGACTTAAGAGTTCTGGGATTCTGAGCTTTCGAATTGGTCTGCAAAAGGTGACAGAGCAATGCTAACAAAAAACAAAATGGAAGTATCCCACTACATAGCCCCAGGATTTGTGAGCTCTGCAGTGGGAGGAATCAAGATGATAATATTCCCCCACTGACAGCTAAGCAGAAAGGGAAAATGATGAGCCAAGGCCACTCTGATGAGAGACATTGTGGCTGTTTGAATTTGATGAGACAGGTGACAATGATGATGCCCCCCTCCCTTCCTCTTCCCCTCTTTCTCATCTCCTTATCTCTCTCTTTCCAGGAGAATGAATTCCTGTTCTAAAGTTTTCTGTTCTTTAAAGCTATGTTTACACTTTCTCTTTTAATTAGTACCAAAGCTGACTTTCTCTATATAAAGATAAGATGATTTTAATTGCTTTGTAAGTGTGTCTTTTCATGTGGAGAATGCATATAGGGGAAATCAGTGACTATCTGAACACACAGAATTGAACAGGTTAGGGACCCTCATCTCTAGCCTGGTGACCAGAGGTCACTGTGATCTGGAGGCTCCAAGCTTTAAAATTTTTTATTAATAATCAGTATTTTTAAGCTCTTAACTTTGTAGGGGAAAGAACCAGGCTAATTTTAGCCTGGGTAAAATATCATGAACTAGTCTCATTATTTGTAGCATGTTGGGTCGACAACCTCAAGCTGGGCAATCCATCTCTCTCTCTCTCTCTCTCTCTCTCTCTCTCTCTCTCTCTCTCTCTCTCTCTCTCCCATTCCCTTTCTCCTTCTCTCTCTTCTTTCCTCTCTCCTTCCCTCCCTCCCTGCTTCCCTCCTTCTGTCTCTGCTTCCTTATCCCAGATAAGAGGATTGGAGTAAGAAGAAGGAGAAGTGGTGACCAAAGTAAAAGCCCAAAGCTTTCCCCATGAGAGGAGAAAGGCATGATCTGAGAAGAATTCATTATTCCTAGTACTAGAGGAGAGGAAGGAGGACATTTTCTGTAGAATTGACAAAATCTACTCTACAGAAACACCTTCTTATTTGCCTTTGATTCCTAGAAAATTCTACAATATATTTAAAACAATTTTTAATCTATGGAATAAAACAAGCATTTTCATAACATAGTACAAAAAAGATTATTACACATGAAACAGTATAGCTACTATGAACAACGTGCTCTTCCTTTCAAATATACAACAAAATTATCACATAAATTTCTCTTTTTCTTCCTTATTTCCTTTCCCCACCCTGCCCCAAAGATGGCTACCATTAAACATAACAGATGTAAACGAGTGTGTTTGTGTATGCTTGTGTGTATGTGTGTGTGTTTGTGTATGTGTGTGAATTTTTTCTACACATGCTTCTATTTTTCAGTTCTTTCTCTGGATGTAGACAGAGTCTTTCTTCACATGCCCTTTGTAGTTAATTTGGGTATTTAAAATCAAAATAACTTATTCACTCAAACTCATTCTTAAGACTCTATTGCTGTTACACAATGTTCTTTCTGTCCTGCTCATTTCATTCTTCATTATTTTGTGCAAGTTTTTCTAAAATCATTGAACTCATCAATTCTTGTTTTTTGATATTACAATATTAACATTTATTAAAATAGTGGTGTCATCCCTATGCTCTGTTCATTTAAAAAATCTGAATTGGGCCTTGAAATATAAAAGGACCTTCAGTTCAGTTCAACAAATCAACAAACATTTATTAAGCACCTTCTTAGTGTCAGGTACTGTAATAAAACATAAAATATTCCCTTTTCTCAAGAAGCTTATATTTGGTTTTTTTGTAAATGGTAATTTATTTTTTCTATTACATGTGAAGCTTGTTTTCAATATTCATTTTTTATAAAATTTTGAGTTTCAGTATTTTTCTCCATCACTCTATCCCATCCCCCTCCCCAAGATGACAAGCAATCTGATATAGGTTATACATGTGCAATCATGTAAACATATTTCCACGTTAGTTATGCTGTGAAAGAAGAAACAGAACAAAAGGGAAAAGCCAAGAAAAGGAACAACCAAAAAAATATAAAACGGTGAAAATAGTATGCTTCAATCTACATTCAGACTTCATAGTTCCTTCTCTGGATGTGGATAGCATTTCCATCATGAGTCTTTTGGAATTGTCTTGGATCATGGTGTTGCTGAGAAGAGTAAGCTAATCACAGCTGTTCTTTGCACAATGTTGCTGTTGCTGTGTATAAGAGCTCATTGTTTCTTATAGCACAGTAGTACTCCCTCACAATCTTATACCACAACTTGTTCAGACATTCCCAATTGACAAGCATCCCCGCAATCTCCAGTTCTTTGTTACCACAGAGAAAGCTGCTATAAACATTTTAGAACATATAGGCTCTTTTCCTTTTTCCCTTTTTATTTAGAAATAGAATGTATTTTTATGGGGAGAGTAGTGAACTAAGAAAGGAAGTGAAGATTAATAGGATCATGCTGTTGAGAACTGTTTACGTAGGTTTTAGCAAAGCGTTTGAAAATCTTTCATGCTATTCCTATAGACAAGGTCCAAAAATGAATTCATTATCTTGCCTCCCAAAACCTTCACTCTTCCTATCTTTCCTCTTACTATTAAGAGCACCACTATCCTGCCAGTCACCCAGGCTCACAACCTAGATGTCATCTTTGACTCCTCTCTCTTTGCCTGTCTATTTCTTTCTCTCATTCTCTGTATCTACTCTGTTGCCAACTCCTGTTGATTATACCTTCACAACATTTCTTATATATACTCAATTATCCTCTTTTCCAATTTTTTTTATATCTTCTTCCACTCCCCTCCACTTACTTTACGATCTACTGATACTGGCTTTCTTGGGTCCTCAAACACAACACTCAATCTCTTCACTCCCTACATTTTCACTGATTGGAATGTTTTCCCTCCTCATCTTCATTTGCTCAATTTCCTGGCTTCCTTCAAATCTCAACTATCATTCAGACTTCTATAAGAAGCCTTCCCTTTCCTCCCTTAATTTAGAGCCTTCCTTCTAAGGTTGTCTCTATTTATCCTGTAAACATCTTACTTAGGAATAGTTTGCAAATTATCACCCCCATGGGACTGTGAACTCCTTAAGGGAAGGGACTATTTTTGCTTTTTTTTGTATGTCCAGCTCAGGCCTGCATAACATTTGTTCCAGTGTACCACTTGCAGCCCATGAAAGGATTTTGGGTGTCCCATGAAAAGTGGAGAGAATGTAAAACAAGCCTGCACAACATATCGCCCGGAGGCTGCTTTGGCAGGTCAAAAGCAGCCCACAGGCTTTATGTTGTGCATACCTGGTCTAGCTGAATAATATGGTGTCTGGCACACAATAGGTACTTAATAAATGCTTGTTTACTTGGTTGAATTGGTTGAATGCACACTCAAAATGTAATCTCTGAGGTCTGAAATTAACTCAGAATCAGTCTTCAGTATAGTACCCTGGGAATGTGTGCTTCACACAAAAGTACTTAACATTTTTATCAATGACTTTGATAAAGACATAGGTGGAATACTCATCAAATTATCAGATTACATAGAATGAGGATTTATGGCTTAGCACATTAGAGAACAGAGTCTGGATCTGAAAGTACCTTGACAGCCTAGACAAATTGGGACAAATCTAATATGATGAAATCTAATAAGGATTAATGTAAAATCATCCACTTGGTTTAAAAAAATGCTTCATAAATAAAAGATGGGATGGCAATACCTTTGAAAAAGATCTAGGTCTTTTAGTAGACTGTGAACTCAGCATGAATCAACACTGTGCTATGGGAACCAAAAAAGCCAATGCAATTTTAGACTCTTGTGAGAGAAATCTGGTGTCAAAAATGGGATGTGACAGTTTCACTGTACTTTGCCTCAGTCATGCCATATTTGGAGAATAGTATTTAGTCCTGGGTATCACATTTTATTTGATAAATCCAGAGAAGGTCAACTGGTATGGTGACAGGCTTTTTGAGATCATGCTATGTGAGAACCAAATAAAGGCATAAAGGATGTTCAGCCTTACAGAGACAAAACTTGGAGGCAACACCATAACTGTATTCTCATATCTGAAGATTTGCCTTGTGAATGAGGGATGAGATTTGTCCTATTTATTCCTAAAAACACTAAATTAAAATAATGATTGGAAGTTACAGGGAGGCAGATTTAGGACAGAGGATGTAAAAGAAGCCCAAACTTTTCATCCAACAAAACCATTAGAGCTAGCATAAGCTGAAGAGGCTGCCTTAGACAGTCACTGCCCAGGTAATTCTGGGAACTAAAAGACAGGGTGCCTTGGCCTTCTCTCTCTCCCAGGAATACCTAGCAGCTGCAGTATTTTCACATATAACCCTACACACGTCATGATGAGTATTAAGCTCATCCCCTCTACCTCCCAAAGCAAGTGTCTTCTCTTTTCCACCTAGCTGTTCTTGTCCTCCCACCAAATGAGCTTCTGAGAATGTTTACTTAAGAAGTGGCCATGCACCCATGGAGTAGCTGAACTTCTGGTCATACCCTTCTGAGCAGCCACAGTCATGCTCCTAGAATAGCCACCACCTTCTGGTACCTTCCTGCTGCTTTTATGATTTTCATCTGTCTCTGATATACGTTGGGTTCTCTTTTCCACTTCATTCTTCTGGTGAACCCTGTTAGCACTGCTTATATATGTATCTAATAATCTTCTCAGGCATGGCTTAGAAGTAGCTTTCATGGTGGGACTTAGCACCGTGGAGAGCTAGTGGCTGATCCTTAGAGCTACAGAAGAGGGCTCCAACTATGACTGGAGAGATGGCACCCTGACCTCCTCTGGGTCTAGGCTCCTGACAGGTCTTTGGGACTGGACAGATCCTAGCAAGGGGGCAGCCATCCAGTCACAGCCAATAGCATTGCCATGTCTATGAAATCTGTCATTCCATGGGACCTCTTGGAGACCCCCTCTCCCCTGCCCCCACCCCAGTCAAGCCTTTTATCCCAGAGAATTGGTTTTGTAGAGGAAAACAAAATCCATTGACCCTTGGGGTCAGGATTTCACGCTTTTGCCCTTCAACATGAAGCTACCCAAGTCTCTCAGTTCCAGAAAACTAGACTTCTTTCTACTGTCCCAAGCCCTAGCCACCACAGCCTCTTGATCTTGTTCTTCCTTTAATGACCCACTTCTGCCTGGAAACCACGGCATATCCCCTCTTATCCCCCCACCCCTTTACCTCACCACTGCCTTCCTGCTCACCCCTCTAAGACATGGTCAATGTGGACCTAGCTCTAAGCATGTTTTAAGGACCTAAACACTTCTGAGATCACAGGCTTAGAGCTCAAGAGATGAAAGTGACCCCAGGAGTGATCGAGAGTAACCCCCTTATTTACATCAGAAGATATTTCCAGCAATTCACTAAGGTCACACCGGGGCAGCTAGGTGGTGCAATGGATACAGTATCAGTGCAGGAGTCATGAGGACCTGAGTTCAAATCTTACCTCAGACACTTGACACTCACTAGCTGTGTGACCTTGGGCGAGTCACTTAACCCCAATTGCCTCATCATGGGTCATCTCCAGTCATCCTGATGAATATCTGGTCACTGGATTCAGATGGCTCTGGAGGAGAAGTGAGGCTGCTGACCTGCACAGCCCTCCCTCACTCAAAACAAAGTCAAGTGCAAGTCATGTCATCATTTCTCTGATGGTCTTCCTTTTCCATTCCTCCGAGGTCTTCCTCAGCAACAAAGGACAAACACACAAGAAGTGAAGATAGATGTCTCCTCATTGGGTGTGTTATAGACAGGATGCTTTTTGAGATATAGAATGATGTAGTGGAAAGAGTCTTAGAGTTGGCTTTGAATCTTCCCTCTAGACTTGCTAAATGTGCGATTATGGGACAGTCTCAATTTCCCAATTTGTGAGATGAATATAGTGATTCCCATGTCTTGTAGCATTCTTCTGAGGGTCAAATGGAACCATACATACGTGATCCATTATTGTCCATATTCTGCGTCCACTTTGCTGCCACTAAGAATTAGTGTACTTTATTAAGATACAATATATAGCAAAGAGTCTTGAACCCAAATAATGGGGCAACTCAGTATTTTGTATTTGTCCTTGTAACAAAATCTTTATCAATTTATGAGCTTTAAACACCAAAATGAATGTGCTCTGCATGAGTCTTGTGACGGTCATAAGGTGAGATTAACAGTTATACATGAATGACTTTTCAGTCTGATCTGGGAAAGTGGACAGTGATTTTGAATCCCTGTCTTATATTAGTTGTTCTAGAGAGTGCTCTGCAGCTGGGTATGAAATCCCTCTGAGTTCATGTTTTATTATTTCCTCCTGAGATTCATCTGGGAAACATGGCCATTCCACAAGGCTGTCCCACAGAGCAAAATTAAAAATAAACATCTAAACCCAATTAATATGTTTAGGAACACTGGGCAGTCTTGTCATACTGAACCCAAGTTGACATGCTGAGTTCATGTAAGGTTAGTGTCATTATGTGTGTGCCAATTTATGCAACACAATTTATTTAAATGCTTGAAAGTGAAGAGATAGAATTAACTGGACTGACTGGGGAGTCTGTTGACCTGTTTATTATGCCTGTTTTGCTAATAAATCACACAGCTCAGATTGTTTCCTCAGTTATTATTAATTATTCACCCTATAAGCAAACCTTAATTTGCTACAGTAGGGTGGAGCAGCATTGTTTAATACTGTGGTGGATGTGGTATCTCATCACTGGGGACATTCTCTCTGCCATTGCAGAGTATAGCTCCTCTTAACCTGCATGATTTTTACCTATATCTTTTCTGAAATATTTCATAAAGGATCAGCTAAAAAAATCCACTCAAGTTGTCTATCTGTTAGTGATCTCCCATGGTCAATACATGATGGGTCTATCTCCTTTTCTGATCACTGATTATGTTATTATGTCACTTTCTATGTGCACGTAGTAGTAGTAGTAGTAGTAGTAGTAGTAGTAGTAGTAGTAGTAGTAGTAGTAGTAGTAGTAGTAGTAGTAGTAGTAGTAGTAGTGGTAATAGCATTTATGTAATGCCTACTTTGTGCCAGGCAGGAGGCAGTTAGGTGGCTCAGCAGATAGCACCAGGCTTGGTGTTAGGAACACCTGAGTTAAAATCCGATCTCAGACAATTACTAACTGTGTGACCTTGGACAAGTCACTCAATATCTGCCTTAATCCTCTGGAGAAGGAAATGGCAACCCATGCCATAATCTTTGCCAAGAAAACTGCATGAACAGTCTCAGCGTAACAGAATCCACAGGGTCACCAAGAGTTGGATGTGAGCTGAACAACATGTGCCAGGTACTTTGCCATTCTCCAATTGGACATCCTTCTAGTTTCCAATTTTTGACTACTACAAAAAGACCTGCTATAAATATTTTTGTACAGACAGATCCTTTCAGTTTTCTTTCATTTCTTTAGGGGTACAAGTTTAATAGTGGGTCAAAAAGTAGCAGGAGCAAAAGAGTAGGTGGGTCAAAGAGTATGTAGAGTTGGGTAACTTTCTGAGGATAATAATAATTTTCTGGATATAATAATAAAAATTGCTTTCCAGAATGGTCGAACCAATTCATAGTTCTACCAACAGTGCACGAGTATACTTCTGCCCCAATAAACTAAAGGACTGATTTTCATGATATTTAAAAGATTCAAGATGCCATATATTTGGGACAACACATAAATACTATTGTTACAGAAATAAGATGATCCAGAAATCACCCACAACTACTGACCCATATGCCTTTTTGGTATCTCTACCAAATTTTTATTAGAAAAATTTACCTTGCATCAAAGGCATTCTAGGTACAGGTATAAGAAGGGAACAGGTAAACTTTTTCAAACTATATTTCATTAAAAAGTATGTCATTATTGTCACAAATGGCTGAAATGTTCAGAGAGTACAAGCTCCCACTGTATTTATATTTGTTGACTGTGAAAATGTCATATGCTAAAATCATGTAAGATGCCTTGACTGAAGTAAAAGCAGAAATAATTCTGATTGATAACCTTCTTATTATAAATATCAAGTGAGTATAAAGGAAGACATAAGCTCCTGTCAGGACATATGAGGGGATCATGTCCAGCATGCATTCCAAATGGAAAGCCCAGAGAGCTCACACATAAAGCACATAAATTTAGGACAGATATTACAAATGGACATTGAATTGATCTCAAAATTGAATAGGAAGAGAGAGATTGAATTGTATTTGGGAAATTGTGGAGTTCTTTTAATGACCTCAAGCATTTCCAGAAATGAATGTTCATCTTTTAAACATTAATACTCTGATATATGGTAGTGAAATAGATAACACAGCCTTTGAGTAATTTAAGTTGTGAGTCATTCAAAGAGTATTACCCACATAAGAACCAATAGCTAGCATTACGGAGTTCTTGTTATGTGCTAGGCACTGTGTTAAGTGCTTTCCAATTATTATCTCATTTGATCCTCATTACAACTCAGAGGGATAAATGCTGTCATTATCCTCATTTTTTACAGATGAGGAACCTGAGGCAAAAGAGGTTGTGACTTCCAGCATCACACAGTAAGTTTCTGAGGTAGAATTTGAACTACAGTCCTGACCCTAGACCTTGTGTGTCATCTATTGTATCATCTCAGTAGGTATATGGTGGAGGTGAGTACGCTGCCGAATGGATGAACAGTCATGAAGGAGAAGCACTAAAAAAAGATTATCAGAGATATGTACAACCAGAAAGGAGGTGGATGTTCTTGTAGTAAAAGCCAAGGAATAACCATCAATCAATCAATCAACAAACATTTACTAAGTGATTACTGTGTGCTAAGCACTGTGGGATAGCCAGTACATATTCATTTTGGTTCCTGGATACCCACACAATGTCAAGAGATCTAAAGAGTGGACTCCTTGTGGAAAATTCATAGAAAAATATGAACAAGAATCACTCATGATTAAAAGGCTTGAATAGACTGTGATCTTCACCACTAGAGTGTGTACAGGAGCAGTGAGATCACAGGTCCATTTGAGTACAGAATATCACACTATTGATTCACATGGAGCTTATAGCCCATTAACTACCTCATTGATCTTTTTCATATGAATTGCTACCTGGGCAAACCTTCTCATCTAGCACTTGAGGAGTTGGTCTTTGAACTTATATAAGGACTGACATTTATCCCTATTTAACTTCATCTTATTAGATTTAGCCCAACATTTTTGTTGGTTATCTCTTTGGATCCCAGCTTTGTCATGGCATGTTAGTTATTCCTATAGGTTTCACTTTTATTTCTGAATATATCCCTTATCTTAACAGAGATTTTAGGAGGAGAGGGAAAAAGTAGTCCAGAAAAAAATAACACATTGATCTTGTCTGCTAATATATTCAGTATTCCATACCCATATTCTCCCACCTCTGTGGTGAAAGGATAGGAGGGTATTTTCTTGTTTTCTCAATTACTCTCTGAGGCTAAACTTGGTCATTTTAATTACACATAATTATTTCTCCAATTAAATTATTATACTTAATTATCACCTGTAAATTTTACAAGCACTTTATCTACACTGCTATCTGAATCATTGATTAAAAAATTTAAATGATGCAGGGCCAAGTATACATTTTTGAGATCCTGTAAGTTCATTGACCCATTTATTGATAATTATTCTTTGTTAGGCCTTTCAGTGATTTCTGAATCCACCTCACTTTATCTCTTTCAGTATCTTGTCTAAAAAAATACTTTACCGAATGCTTTGCTAAAATCTAGGTAGACTGTATCTTCAACTTTCCCTTGATCTAGTAATCCTGTCTGAAAAGGAAATACAAATACTCTGGCATATCTTGTAATGAATCCATATGGGCTCTATTTGATCATCATTTCCTTTTGTAGATATTCATTAACCATTCCTTTAAAAATATACTTTAGAACTTTGTCAGAAACTACAGACAAGCTCACTGGTTGTTAGTTTGGAGACTTTATTGCCTCTTATGAAAGAAAAATATGGACAATATTTGCCTTTCTCTAATCCTGTACTATAGATTGCACTCCCAAGGGTTTTTCAGAGATGACTGATAGAGCCCAGCAAACATATCTCTCAGTGTCCTGGGATGCAGTTTATCTGTAGATGGTAAGTTTAGCTCATTGGGAGCAGCCAAGGGCTCTTACATCTCCTTACTTTTTATCGGATTCACCTCCCGATTAACTATTTTTTAGTTATAGTTCTGCACTTCCTAGTCTAATGATCATTCTTTTTGACAAAGAATACAGAAGCAAAGTATAAATTTCATAGTTCTGTCTTCTCTTTATTGTATATTATAGTCATTCTATGTACTATACAAAGTCTTCCTATCCCTTCTTTATCCTTCCTCTTATCCTTAATACATCTAACTCCACCCTCAAATCCTTTTTGTTTCTTTCACTTTTTCTCATATTCCAAAATAATTCTACTCCATCACCTGAAACTATTCGTATAGGACACGCTCTTGGTTAGGTACCTAACAAATCTTTGTGAAATTTAACCAAACATTTCTGTACTTTAACAGTGTGGATGTTTTCCCCCACTGAAATGGATTGCAGCATATCTATACTTTGTCATTCTGTGTGATTCTCCAAAAAGGAGCCACACAATTTGCTCGGGGCCATCTTTTTATATTCTGGGGGAGGAGGGGTTCCAGTGGAACATTTTGAATGCATATCAGTGATTCTTCAGTCTTGCCTTGTGACTGTTTGGCCCACCTCTTTTTATAATCATCATTTGTCAGGGGTACCCTTCATGCTAATTCCTGAGCTTCAGTCATTGCAAATAGACTGCCGCTTGCTAACACCATAATGTGTCTCTCCATTGCTCTCTGAGTCACCTGTAATCAGCAAGAAACATTTATTTAATTCATACTGCGCACCAGGCACTGTGCTAGATACTGGGTATAGAAAGACCAAAATGAAATAATCCTTTACCTCAAGGGGAGGACAGAACACATACATATGTATATGTGTGTATGTATATGTATGTATATATACACATGTATATATGCATATGTATATTTGGGTGTATATGTATGCATATATGTAATATATACATATGTATATCTATGTGTATATGCAGTTATTCTTTCCAGATTACAGGGGTTAGGGGCATGGTATCCCTGAGATTTGTAAAATCTGCATAAAACTTTTTGACCCTCCCTTCATGCCAGAGAAGAAGTCTCAATCATTATGGTACTAAAGATAAAATATGTTGCTTTTATATAATACTATACATATATTTTATGCATTTCTGAGTTTCTGAACTTTTGATGTGTCATCTGCTGGCCTTCATGTGTCATCTGCAGCTTCTGCAAAACTCCCTGAAATTCCCCATTTAATTTCTTATGAGAAATCCACAATATATTGAAATTGCAATGGGAAAAGTCATGACATGAAAGGGATACACACAAACATGCATGTAAATGTAAGGCAATTGGTTGGGGAGAGAGCTAGCAATTGAGGGAATCAGGAAAAATTTCATGTAGAAGACTTTGAGCTGAGTTTTAAAGGAAACAAGGGATTTTAAGATGCAAGAGGAAAAGGGAGAGCTTTCTAGTCATGGAGGAAGGCCAATTAAAAGGCATGGAGATGGGAAACATAGTGTCATGTGTGAGAAACAGCCAGAATAGTTTGTCTGAGCCAAAGAATTTAGGAATCTGAATGTATGACAAAGCTGGTTAAGTTGGTTGGGACCAAGTTGTGAAGACTGTAAAAAGCCAAACAGAGGAATTTGTATTTGATCCTCCAGACAAGAGAGAGCCATTATTTTCTTGAATAGAACAGTAACATGGTCAGACCTACACACTAGGAAAATCACTTTAGCAGCTGTGTGGAAGATGGATTAGAGAGGGGAGAGACTATTTTATCAAACAGCTTCCTGCTTGTTGTATGTGTGTTCCAATATATTTTTAACAAATGGGAAAGTGCAGTCATCCTCTTGATACCAGAAACCATATTGCCAGCCTCCTTCTTAGGAAGCTGGATGGTACTGTGGATATCACACTGGGCCTGGAGTCAGAAAGATCTGATTTCAAAAATACAGTCTCTGTCATTTAAGTAGTTTTATGATCTTGCACAAGACAATCTCTGCCTTAGTTTCCTCAACTGTAAAATGGTATAACAGCTGCATTTATCTTTCAGAGTTGTTTTGAGGATCAAATGAGACATTTTTTTAAAAGTATATATCTGGCATATCCTCTTACCTTTTCTTTCCCTGAATCATCATCATCTGAGCCTCAGAGGAAAATAATTGTTCAAAAAGATAAGAAGACAAGATATGACTTCAGGTAGCATTCTTTTCAATGCTGAAATCTTTCTTCCAGTTATTTTATGGGATGCTTCATGCTTATTGATAATTTCGAGATTGAAGACACATTTTTTGAGCCCCTTATCTTTTTAGGAGGGGCATCAGATGGCACTTTGAGTATACATGGCAGTTCCTTAGTCATGGAAGAAAGACAATCATTATACCTCCTTTACAGATCACTGCAAAATTCTACCTACTCTTCATATTACCAGAAGCAACATTCTTAGTATTTCAGTTTTGCTAGTAGTTTTTCATGGCAACTCCCCTAGAGAAGTGCTATAGCAACAGCCTTTGGGAGTCTTCAACTTTGAAGGTGTTGCTCTGCTCAGTTTGTTGGCACCTATTTCTTTAATAACACCTTGACTGAACCCACAATTTCCTTTTCTTTGCCTTATCCTTACATTCTCCTTCTTACAAAGACAATGTCCATGCAATTTTGCATCCTTCTTTTTCCCCCATTTCAAATGACCAATTTCTGAGAAGACAGTAGAAAGGCAATCCTACCTAAAACTTGTCACTGTCCAGACGCATGGACTTTTGCATCTGAAATTTCACCAAATAGTAAAGAAGTTTAACACTGTCTCAAGCACCTAAAAGCTTTTCCTTTGTGATAGGAACAGTATGTGTTCCTGGACTAAGCAGGGGAAGGAGGAGTTTTGGTTTTCATTATGATGGAGTGGGAGAAGGGATTGATAAGGACAAAAAATGAACCCCATTACATATATTCTAGCTTGGTTACAAGGTTAGTGTGTAACAGTGAGGTGACTCAGTGGATACAACCCTGGACCTGGAGTCAGGAAGATTTGAGTTCAAATGTGTCTCAGAGAGTTCTTGGTGACCTTGAGTAATTCAACAAACCTCTACCTTAGTTTCCTCAACTGTAAAATGGGGATAAAAATAGCACCTCCCTTATGGGGTTATTCTGAGGATCAAGTGAGATATTATTTACGAACCCTTTAGCCAGACACTATTCCCTTCCTCCATGTCCTTAAATATTAACCCTCAAGTACCTTATGTCTAGAATCCATAATCAGATCCTTGGCACAAGTTTGATTACACTTGAGACTGTTGTCTGTTATTGTAAGGGGAGTTGCAAAATTCCAAAAAGAAATTAATTTAAATTTATATTTATTAACAAAATAAGTGAATACATTCCATGAGTACCTTTTTCTTGGTTAATTTTAGAACTGTGTATATTTTAAAAGAAAAGAAGAAGCACATGAAAGAATCACTGGGCTTCTGACTGAAGTAGATGCTCCCTCTTGGTCCTCTAATTCCTTTTTGTTTTTTCATAATAATTATTTTATTTTTTCCAATTACATGTAAAGATAGTTTTCAACATTCACTTTTATAAGATTTTGAGTTCCAAATTTTTCTCTGTCCCTCTTTCTCACCACTCCCCAAGAGGGTAAATAATCTGATATATGCTATACATTCGTAATAATGTTAAACATATTTCCACATAAGTCATGTTGTGAAAGAAGAATTAGATCAAAAGGGAAAAACCTGAGAAAGAGAAAATAGCAAAAAAAGTGAAAATAATATGCTTTAAATCTTCATTCAGATTCCAAAGTTCTTTCTCTGGACAGGGATAGCATTTTCTATCACGAGTCTCTGAGAACTGTGTTGGATCAATGTATTGCTGAGAATAGCTAAGTCTATCATAACTGATCCTTGCACAATGTTTCTGTTATCGTGTACATTGTTCTCCTGGTTCTGCTCACTTCACTCAACCTGAGTTCATATAAGTCTTTCCAGGTTTTTCTGAAATCCTCCTGTTCATTTCTTATAGCAAAATAGTATTCCATTACATTCATATAACACATTTTGTTCAGCTATTCCCCAAATGATGGGCATCCATTCAATTTCTAGTTCTTTGCCATCACAAAAAGAGCTGCTATAAATATTTTTGCATATGAGTCCTTTTCACTTTTTAATGGTCTCTTTGGATCATAGTGGTATTGGATGGTATTTGGTATTGACAGTGATATTTGTATCAGTGTATTGATGGATCAAAGGGTATGCACAGTTTTATAGCCCTTTGAGCATTCTCTAATTCCTTCTTGTTCTAAGATAGATGCATTTCCTATTGTTTTGTCAATGAAAATGGTGAGTAGCTGATCATGACCCTCCACATTTCATCTTATGTATTTACTATTAGAATTATAGTGTTTAGAATTAGAAGAGACCTCAGAGTTCCTCTGGGCTTAACTCCTCCTTTTACAGATAAGTAAACTGAGATTCAGAGGGGCAAAGTTATTTGGTATTGTCATTCACCAGCTTTTTCTTCTCCCTAGTCAATATCTTTATTTTTAACTTCCCTCAAATGTCTTATTTTCTAACTCTTTAATCATAATCGGGTGTGTATTACCAACTCAAAGAATGTTTATGGCATCTTATGGTCTCTAGATACTTAGCTGGCCTATTTGAGTTGGTCATTCTTTTTACCCTATTCATTTTTCTCTATTTTTTTCCTCACATTTCTCACACTCACAGGGCTGCCAGGTCCTACCAGAGGCTGTCTGAGAAAATTGTCTTCCTTTCTCTACTCCAGCTTATTGCCACTAAGTCCCTAACTGGCTATCACTGTGTGCATTGTGTAAACACAGTCAGATAACTATTTCTGTTGATCCTTATATCCCATAGTATATACTAGTTTAGGCAGATATATTCTTCCATTTGGGGCCAGTTACCAGTTAAGCATCTCCTACTTGGTAAGAATAATACATAGAAATCTCTGGAGTGAGTTTTTAGCTTCTCCTTTTCATCTGTGCAAGCATAGTGATAAACTACAAATAATGCAGGAAACCCCAGTTTCTTATTTGTGTTTATAACATACAATCCCTATTCTTTTTCAGGTCAACTGAATTGCAAACACTGGTAGAAGTGGGTTTTCCTGCAACTCTTGTTCTTGATACACAAATAAACATTTATAGATCCTTGATCTACATGAAGCATGTCTAGTTTGTTAAATAAAGCTAAGGAACCTGAAATAAAAGGCATCCTATCCTCTTCACTAACTGTGCAATGTGGGTACCGGGGAAGGGTACTGTGGGAGCTGGGGTAATACCATGACAAAGGCAAAGATGTATCTTTCCCTGTAGAGCAATAAGTTATTCAGGTCTTGCTTGAATCTACGTCATAACCCAAACTCCCCAGAGGAGTTGCTGGAACTTCAAAATAACTATCTTATGGATTTTGTGTTCTACCAGGGAAAGGTAACGCTCACCCATAACAGAGGATACTGTTTGCCTGATAGAGCAGAGCCCTTGCAGGTCTTTGAAGCTTGTTCTCCTTCTATCATATGCACAGGTCATGGTCTTGCCTAGGCCAACAATTACCTGGAGAGCTGAAAAAATATTTTTCTTCTCCTGTGATTGATCTGGCAAATGGAGGGGGCTGGTCTCAGTGGTGGTTGCTACATTTTCTCAGTTGTAGTATATCAACATTTCCATGAACTGTTCAATGGATTCACCATATTCTGCATCATTTTAGGTATTAGACAGACTTAGGGATCAAATATTTGGGATCCTATTCTGTTTTAAAATAGTTTCAGACTCATAGCCTTTTTTTTGTTGTATAGGGACAGTTGATGGAGTTACTCAATCCCACCCCACATAAAATAAGTTATAAGATTCTCAGTCAATCAATCATTGTTTTTAGATTAAGTGGAAAAAGTCCTTTGAATTGAAGTGACATTGAACAAAATTGTTCTGATTAGCTGAGGAAACTTGGCTATATTCCTGGGGTTACCTATAAATTAGAAAGGTAGATAGATCTGGATTCATTTGATACACTAGAGCAAGTATGGTACCAGCAACAATGGCTCACCAGAGGCCACTGGCAGACAGATAGGCATGGGAAGCCAGGGAATAACAACATCTTTCTCTTTCACCCCCACTCCCATTCTTGCTTGCAACCAAGACTTTTCAGCCATCATCCAAAGAGGTGATATCAATGAAGAAAGTACAAGTCATCCCTACCAACTTCCAACTGCTGGCACATACAGGGCAGATAATCCAGTCTTGTGGAAACAATAAGGAGAGGGAGAGACAAAAAGGCAGCATGTGCTAGACCAGTCAAACCACCACCGCAACCTTGACCATCTCTTCTCAGATCCTGGTGGAGAGAGTTCAGGACCCTAAACCTGAGAGCCTTGGGAATAGCAATGCCTCTGGCCCAGTGCCTTCAGGTATCATCTAGGAGGCAATTCCTGTGGAGAAGCAGTTTGATGATCACTTCTGCAGGTCCATCAGTCATAGCTACTAAAGACCCAGAAAAGCAAATTCTTGCCGCCAAAAACCTTAGTACTGTCAAATGGTTCAGTGTCAAAACATGACAGTATTTTATCAATGGAAAATGACACTGAAGAAGAATCATTACCATCTGTTTACTGCTGCATCTGAAGAACCATGAGACTTTTCCATTTGACCTGTAGCTGAAACCTTCCATATGCATTGTCTTCCCCATTAGAATGGGAGTTCCTCCAAGCAGGGATTATCTTTCTTGTCTGTTTGTATCCCCAGGGATCAGCACAGTACTTTGCTGATAGGTGGTACAATGGATAGAGTGCTGAGTCTGAAATCAGGAAGGTTCAAATCTGGCCTCAGATACTGTGTGATTCTGGGAAAGTCACTTAACCCTTGTTTGCCTCAGTTTCCTCATCTGTAAAATGGGAATAACAATAGTACCTACCTGCCACAGTGGTTGTGAAAATCAAATAAGATAACAATTATAAAGCACTTAACACAGTGACTGACGAGCGCTAAATGTTAGCTATTATAATAACAATTATTATGACTCAAAAAACTCTTCTTTCATTCATTCACTTGACTTTCCTGAGAAGGAGTTTCTTTTGAGAGGAAGGCTAGGTCTCAGCCTCAGCTCTGACTTTAGCCCAGGTCACCTCTCTTGCTCCCCTCCCTGAACTCCCCCTGCCCATCTTGGCCATAGGAGGGTCTTTCAAGTTTTGAAAGGTCAAGAAGACTTCCCATCAGTGTCCAACAACAGAATGGTTACAGATTCACATGCTTAAGGAAAACTTTTTGAGCACCTCATTAATGAAAGACAAGGATTCCCAGAAACCAGAAACTGTTATTCTCTTGTCATTTGTACTCTCTAAGTATGAGCCCACTTTCTCTAGACTCTTCATGTACTTGTGAAAATGTTAAATGCATAGACGTTTTCTGGGAGAGAAAAATTTTCTAACCAACTATTCATACTGTATCTACTTAGGAAATACGCCTTTCAAAAAGCTACTGAAGACTGGCTGGCTAAATTGATTCTCAACAGATTATCTTGGAGAGAAGCTAGCATCTATAAGGGACCTGGTTCATGACATTAGAGAAATAACCCCAATTTATCAGGGGTACCCCTAGAATTTTTAAGGAGAGAACTAACATTGCTCAGAAACCAAGGTGCATCTGTGAGTAGGAGCTGGGATACAGATCCTTAGACATTAAGTGAGCCACACAAGCTAAGCCTAGAATCCAGTTATTTTTCTCTTCTATTTTCAGATAGAATTTTTGCTTGTGCCTCAGGGCTTCTCCCCTCCCTTTATTAATGTAGTTCTTTGAGAGTGTAATGGAACATGGTCTTGTAGGAAGAAATACTGAATGTGAAGAATTCAGAGAAACATGTAAGGATTTATGGGAACTGAGGCAGAGAAAAACAAGAACAAATAAAATATGCAAAATTACTTTTGTTGATTGATCATTTTTCATTTCTGACCAACTCTTCCTTATCCCTTTTGGGACTTTCTTGGCAAAGACACTTGCTCAGGGTCACACAGCTAATAAGTATCTGAGACCAGATTTGAACTCAGGTCTTCCTGACTCCAGGCCTGGTTGTTCTACCTCACTATACCATCTGCCTGCTCTACTTTTATGTAAAAGCAGAAATCACAGAAACACATTTTTATCAAATGTAATACTGATTTGGTTTGTGAACCTTTGCTGGTACTAGATGCTACAAAGATTTTCAAACAAAATTAATTTGCTACTACCACAGTAATGGTAGTAGTGGTGATGATAGTGGTGGTAGTAGTAGTAGTAGTAGTAGTAGTAGCAGTAGCAGTAGCAGTAGCAGTAGCAGTAGCAGTAGTAGTAGTAGTAGTAGTAGTAGTAGTAGTAGTAGCAGTAGCAGTAGTAACAACAATAGTAACAAATATCATTTATATACTGCGTGCCAGGAACTATGCTAAATATTTTACCAATACTATCTCATTTGATCCCAACAGCAGCCCTGGGGAGTAGGTACTGCTATTATCTCCTACCGTCTTTTTTTTTACCGTTGAGGAAACTGAGGAAGATAGTGGTTAAGTGACTTACCTAGGATTACATAGCTATTAACTGTTGGAGGCTAGATTTGAACTTAGGTTTTCCTAACTTCAAGCATAAGACTACCTGCATTGTGCTGTCTAGCTTCCACACCCTTATCACTTGAATCAGGTCCATTGTTTTATGCGTGTGTGTGTGTGTGTGTGTGTGTGTGTTTGTATGTGTGTTGTAGAACTCTGTAACATACACCAAAATGTGAGAACATATGTCCGTATGTAACCACATATATTTTACATATTTAAAATGAAAACCCTGCCACAGTGTTATCCTCTCAAAATCCACTTGTATTTACTTAGTATATATGGCATATATCACTATGTATATACACATTCTCCCCAGAGGTCAAGTCATGGTAAGCAGGCAATTAGGCAGTACAGTGCACAGAGTGCCAGGTCTGGAGTGAAGAAAACTCATCTTCCTGAGTTCAAATCTGGCCTCAGACACTTACTAGCTGTGTGACCCTGGGCAAGTCACTTAATCCTGCTTGCCTCACTTTTCTCATCTATAAAACGAACTAGAGAAGGCAATGGCAAACCACTTCAAGGATCTCTGCCAAGAAAACCCCGAATGGGGTCATGAAGAGTCAGAAATGACTGAAAAATGATGGGTGAGTAGAGGATGTTTTAACTTTTGTCACTGTAACACCAGTGCCTAGCATACTTTTAATATATTGTTGTGTTTAGTTAGTTCTTGATTGATTGTAGTGCATGTGCAATGTTGTATCAAGACAAAGGAAAAATGTCGACATATTTTTCCTTTAAAAATTTTAATGACAAGGATAGAATGCATATAATATTCTGTCCTCCACTAGGGTCCAATACCTTATGGTACTGTGGAGGTGATGCGAGGTTCTCAAAGATTCTAGGGAAGTACAGTACCAGGCAATTCCTACCAACCAGCTGGGTGGCATGATAGATAGATCACTGGGCCTGGAGTCAGGAAGATCTGAGTTCAAATCCAACCTCAGAAACTTACTGGGTGACCCTGGGAAAGTCATTTAACTCTGCCTCAGTTTCCTCATCTGTAAAATGAGCTGGAGAAGAAAACATCAAACCACTCCAGGATCTGTTGAGAAAACTCCAAATGGTGAAGAAGAATTAGGCAAGACTGAAATGACAAAACATCCAAAACTAACCAGGAGGAACTTTGCCTATTGATCAGGCCAAAACTGTCTACCTTTCCAGGACCAATCTAGCTCTGTTCAAAAAGGCTCATTAGGTGCTTGGCCATCAGTTGCTGAATTCTTTAGGCCAAAGCAATTCTTAAAGACCTCCTATTGAGGTTTAAAGGGGTTGTGGGCTATATCAGTGATGATTACACAGAGCCTTGAAGTTTTGAAGTAAATAATGAATAGGAATGCCATTTGAAAACACTGGCATGTCTTCAAAATTTAATGAATTGTTCTAGTGATAATTTCCAAATGTATATATTCATTTGATAAAAGGACTTCATAAATGTTGAATCTATACATAGGATGTGCTGGTTTTCTATAAATATAGTACTGTGGTGATTATTGTAAGAATTATTCATCAAATTTGAAAGATGAATAAAAACAGAATATAATTTATTCATTTTACTTCTACTGGTTATTTATATAGCTTCTTTTATCCCAGGAACTCGAGACATTTTATTCTCATGAACTTAAAAATTTCACAGAAGGCCCTACAAGCAAGGACTGGGCATAGTCACAGCAGTACAGGCAAGTTTAGATATTTGCAAAAAAGTTCATAGATCACCAGGCAAGCACCTCAACTGTCTTCAAGGGGACTCCAGCTCTGTGCCAGGATCTTTCTAGATTTAGATATTGGCATTTGTCTAATTCTCATAGCACCTGTTAAGGCTAAAATTATGAAAGGATTAATTCTGATATCAGGTAAAAACATTGAATAAATAACAACTTCTATTTTCTCTTCTAATTCCAAAGATTAAAATATGAATTTGAATACAATGATGCTTTATTCCAGAAGTAACAAATCTTTTTTTTTCTGTTGAGGGCCATTCATCCATAAGCATTTTATCTAGGTCCATATAAGTGAAAAGTAGCTTCTTCTAATTTTTCTTTTTGAAGAAAGAGAATTGGAGAATAAGAAATGCTCAACTATTCAAATTTTTCAAGTAGGGAACAAGTAATGGAAAATTATATTTAATAAACACAATATAGTGTAGGATTGTGGAAGAAGAACTGGCCAGAGAGTCAGAAGACTTGTGTTGGACTCCTTACATGGCTACTTGCAACCCACTAACAGCACATCATTTTTCTGGGTCTCAGTTTCCTCCAACTCTCTAATATTTATTATCTCCAAGGGCCCAATCTGCAGTCATCCTGATCTATATCTGCTCACTGGACTCAGATGGCTGTGGAGGAGAAAGTGAGGCTGGTGACTTGGCACAGACTGGCCTCACTTAAATCCAATTCACTTACAAGTCATAATATCATTTTCCTGAAATGTCATTGGTCCTCTTCAAGAGCAAAGGAAAAGCAACAGCAACAACAATTTATTATCTTCATTTTATAGAAAAAGAAAGTGAGGCTCCAGATGTGAAAAGGAGCTAACGTGACTTCCTTATCCAGTTCTAGAGTATCAGAACTGAGGCTCAAACCTGGGTCTTATAGCTTCAAGATGGGTATTCATTATACCACACTGCTTCCAACCAATCTTTAGCCCTGACATATGTTCAAACTTACACGAGCTGTATTGGATGAAGAAACATCAGGGAGGTTATGAGGCATGGACGATGGTGCTTGGGAGGTGGATGAAGGGGAACATTGCTCACCTGAGTCAGAAAACTGACCTACGAGGGGAGAGAAGATGGTCATTTCCTCACCACATTGAACTTTGGATGGTTTGGTGCTTCATTTGATTAAAATAATTTTAAAGTCAAGTTTTTAAAAAATATTTCAACGTTTTCCTTAGTTTCTATTTTTCCATCACTTTAAAATGTAGTTTTGTCAGTGTATATGTTGTCCTAGTTCTGTGAATTTCACTTTGCATCCAAGCTGAATGCTTCTTTCCCCAAATCAACAAACAATAAACACAGCTGAACACCACTGGAATGTTAGATTCTACTCACCTCTCAGTCAGTTGTCTGACTGTAAAGATGCCAAATGCCATAGGAAAATCATCTATGAGAGGCCTGTCTATTCCCTTCTCATATTTTAATTGAGAAAGCCTTTAAATGTGCATAGGCCATAAAGATTTTACAAGCCCATTCCCTTAGCACTTTTTACATAAAGAAATTATTTAGAAAACAGTGCTTTCATACTTTTACCTTCTACTTAGAAACAACTAGCAACCTGGCTGGAGCAAAGGGCCAAAGCACACAGACATCTAATTATCATTTGAGTCCTTCTACCTGACATCAAACACTGCTTAACTAATCCTATTTGTCTTGTACAAGCTGCCCCAGGCCCTTTTCGCATCCCTGTCCTGTCATTCTAGCTTTTTCTCTTCAGGGGGACAGCTGTTAATTACCTCTTTAACACCTCCTTATATTACTTTCTAAGCACTAATTGCTCTTAATTGTCCCCAGTCTAGGTTATCAGTGGGCCTGCCTTCCAAAACCTCCAGCCTCCAAGCCTTCCATGTTGTTCCCCCTACATGGATAGTTGAATACTTCACACAATAAAATGAAACTTAATGCTACCCCATGATGTCTAAGACTATTCCTTCAGTATCCTTCTTGTAAAAGAATCAGCTGTTTCTGCCATCTTGGTGGAAAGAACTTGCATATGACAATTGAGATACGAAGGTTAGAGTCTTAGTTATATCAAGATCACTTTGCAATCTCTTCTCTGGGCTCCCTTTTTCTTTAATATTTTTTTAATTATGAACTTGAATATCATTAACAAACAGCATTTCAAGATAAATAAAAGAACAGAAAGAATTGTACAGGAAACTACTGTGAACTTCTGATATGTACAGTTTATTTTTAAAGTGCATGTTAGATTTCAGCTGACAGAGTCAAAATTGCTCTCCTTTTCAATATCCCCTTCTGAATTGCCTTCTGTTCTTTTCTGTGTATTTGGGGAAAAAAATATTTCCATGATTCTAGGCTTCAGTTTCTTCATCCATTAAATAAGGGTCTGGATTAGATGATCTCAAAGGTTCTTAACAATGTAATAAAAGTTTTATAAAACTTGGCACATGCTTAAGATTTCTCAAAAAGGTCAAGTTCTCTTTTTCTTCTTTGATCCCTTTTTTTGAAACCATTAAACAAACTGTATTTTAAGGAAACACATAGAGGTTCTTTCACAGGATCATTGTCTGAAAAGTGCTGTTTTCCTACTGACTTTATGAAATTCTCTTAGATATTATTCATCAGGAAACAATAGTCATATATTACTGACTTTCAGGCAAATTTTCCTTCAATGGTCTTAACTCATATAGCATTTCAAAGTTTACAAAGTTGTTTCCTCACAACAACTCTGTAAGAGGTTAGTGCAAGTATCCTCTTCCCCTACATTTCACAGATGAGGAAACTCAGATACAGAGAAGTGAGGTGACATTTCCAGCTTTTCCACATATAATAAGTTTCAGCAAACTGGCATGTGAACTCAGATCTTCTGACTTGTGTGAGAAATGATCCATTTGGACCCCTACTCTATTCCAGTAATCATTCATCAGTTTCATATGACTCTGTAGGGGTATAACAGCCCCCAGAATTGTGAACCACAGATTGTAAGTTCACTTTTTTAATCATAGGAAGCTAAATGGAAGTCCTCCACCCTTGTTTTTCCTTGTTATGGAGACCAAGCACAGTATGACAGAAGTGACTCAATTATATGGCAAGTCCCCCCACTTATTTTTGTATCTACAGACCACTCTCTCTTGTCCAACATGAGTAGGTGACCATTTTATGACTTAGTCAGTGAAGATACCCCATGCATCACTGAAACCAAGACCTCCCTGCTGATATGCCATTTTTGGCTGTTATATCATTTTTGGCCCTTGAAACAAGGTCTGTCCATCAATGGGATTCTGCATTTTACGTAGCCTCTCTAGAGTATTCAAGTATCAAATCTGGTATCAAGCTTTATAAAAATAAGACCCTGGAAAAAGGGGGCATCTGAGATCGTGAGGAAGTTCTGAGGTTCAGTTCATTAGAGGGGATCATAAACCTTTTAACAAAGTGCCATTTATTCAGAGCTCTGCCTCAGTGAGTTTTTTGGGGGCAGACTGAGCAATTATAATCTTCACATTCAAAGACCAGAAGCCTATATCATAATAGTTTTGTGACCCTACTGCTATCAGAGCTTACTTTGGGGGCCAAGGACGTCTCTCAATGCATAAAGCATTGTTTATTTGTTTTGTGTACCTCATAGTTCACTAGTAAGCACCATAAAAATTGACATCATGCCTGAGCGGTACATAACTGACTTTGCTTAATGAATCATATAGGCAGAACTCTAAGTGTGGGGTTTTGCCTCAAGACACCAACAACTAGAAAGGGGTGCTTCTTTCATGGAGGGGGAAGTTCTTCCTCTCTGTGTCCATGACTTGCCAATAGTTCTCTACTGGCCCATACCACCACCACCACCCTAGGATCTGTTGGGGGTGTAAGCTCAGTTCCATGTGGACAGTCTCGGGCAGGTAAAAGTGAGGACTTCTAAACCTTAGAGTTCTCATGAGGCCCCCCCAGGGAACAGCTGGGAATTGAGGTGTGAGACCCGGGCTATCTCGTGCATTAGCTAAGGGCTGAGAACAGGCACAGTATTCAGGTGCAAACTAAGTGGTGGGAGAGCTTAAGTAGGGTCAGGAAAGCCTGAAGGCGCTCTTAGCGCTGAGGGGCCCTTAGAGGACAGAAGGCCCCTCTCCCCTCTCCCCTCTCCCACTCCCACTTCCATTCTCTTGCTGTAAGATCTTTGCCTCCTTGGGAGGAGGACTCCTCCCTCCTAAGGAAGAATTCCCCCTGCACATGTAACCAAGACCCTGAATAAAGCCTAACCCTTGTTCGACTCTGGAAAGTCTCTTCTCTCACACGTTTATCCGGTTTGGCCAGCCGAAGACCTGCGACAGGTAAGGAAAGACTCAGGTAGCCCTTAGGCCTCTAGGCCTGACAAGGATCCACTTGAAGTGTCCCCCTTCCCTCAAGAGACACCTTTCTTCCCAATCAGCTATTGAGTTTACACCTGACTCTTTAGGATGTGATGCCTCTTCTCTGAGATTACACCTGCAGTTAGACTACCATCTGTGCCATTGCTGCCTTACCCTCATTCCCAAATGAGCCTGCCCCTAGGAAGAAGAGTGCCTAGAAAAGTTCTACGTGGGGACATTGTCTTACTCAAATTGGGGTCATCTTTCAGATCAACTCCACTTTTAGTTTGTAACATCCATATCAAACTTTGTAAAATATTGATGGTTTGGTGATTCATACTAGAAACCCTGTGAGTTAAGAACTGAATTTCAGAGAGCCCTATCTTGGGGGAAATTTATTCTTGGAAAACTCTTACTATTTTAACTTTTAGAAATCGTGTTTAGTTTGTAAGTTGTAAGGGTAGGAGGCACCAAGCCCTGTAGTCTCTCCTTTTTGCTTCTGTTCAGGGCTAAGAAACAAGGGTTTAACCAAGAAAAAAGAGTGATATTGAGAGGTAGGGAATAGAGACAATGGATTGTCTGGAACGAAGGAGAGATCTGTCAATCTATTAATCTTCCACATCACAAACACCAAGGTGATTCATGGACCATTCATGTCTTTCTACTACATTAAACCTTTAAAGGGAACTCAGTTATTATTACATCATCTTTGTGTTAAAATTTTTATTCAGTGATTTATTTTTTTCTTCTTTTAAGACATTTTGCACCTCTCCCACCTACATTTGATGGTCAAATGTAAGTCAGCAATTGTAGTAACCTAGATAAGAAGAGCCCAAGAAAATTGGCTGAGATGGTCAAACAAAGTTGGGAGTGAAGGAGGGGGAAGTATGGGCCTGATGGGGTAGATACATGGGGATGATTCTATGGAAGGCAGAGTTTTTCGGCTCCATAACTGTTGCTATTGGCAGTTTACACATACTTCTTGGGTTTTTTGCTCTCTTAACAAAGGTGGTTTTTTCTCTCCCTGAAGTCAGTTTGGTTATTTCTCCAGCTCCACTCTCAGAGCTGAATACTACAGTGCATACATATACTGTAAAAGGCACACATGCCAGGACCCAGGGATTCCCTCTCCTGGAAACAGATCCAAAGCTGTTGCATCCTGTGGAAAAGGTTTGCATGGGAAAAATGCTGCTGGGTCAACTGCTTTCACTCACTTTAGGCCACCGGACATAGGCTGTGCCAGCTTCCAATCCTCTCTCTGTCCACAACATCAAGATGCCTATTGTATGCGTAGCTAGGAGTGGACTTTCCTTTGCCCCCCTGCACCATGGCTAGGCAAAAGGCCCAGTGAACCTCTCTCAGCTGTCTTAGCAATGGCTCAGCCTCAGAGGAGATCAGGCTAGATAGGCTTTCAGCCTCTTCTGGCACAATTCTGTCTTCTCTTCCTAGTCCCTGATCATAATGAAGCCTGATTCAATTCAGTCTAATCCCCAAACAAAACAAAAAAGCCAGAACATATCTAGGATGTGCATAGCACTATGCTAGGTATTTTGGGGCACTGTCCCCCACCTCGGGAAGCTTGAAATCTCACTGGAAAGAAAAATGTGGTAGAAAGCATACTGTATTTGTAATGAGGGGAACTGGGTTTGAATTCCAGATCTCTACTTCACTTCACCTCTTAGTATCCTTACTTGCAAGATGGTTGGGTTACTGGATCTCAAGGGTCACTTCCAGCTGTCAGATTCAACGATTGCATAAAATATGATTGTACATAATACCATATTGGTATGGGAAAGAGTTGAAGGACAATATACTGTGTATATGATTAAGTGACCTCAGTGAATGGAATAGATAATAAATAATGATAGGAGTTTGTAAGAGGGAGAGGGCAACATGGATTCAGAGGTGGCTTCATTCATTCATTCAATCAAAACCCAACACAACACAAACACAAAATGCATGCAATAAAATTTCCATGAGAGGGAGACTTAGAACTGGAAAGATCAGAGTAGGTTTCCTCAGAAGGGATTCCCTGAGCTGAACTTTGAAAGAAACTAGTGATTCTAGAAGCAGAGGTGAAGAAGGTCATTTCTGCAAGGGAGACAGCCTATGAAAAGGAACAAAGGGGTGGGAGCTGGAAAGTCATGAAAGTTTTCTCCCATGGTGGCACCATCTTTCTGTGATAGCTAGTTAACCCAGTGGATAGAGCACTGGGCATGGACTCAGGAAGACTTGAGTTCAAATCTAGCCTCAGAGACTAGTTTTGTGAGCCTGGGCAAGACACTCAATCTCTGTTTGCCTCAGTTTCTTCAATTTTAAAACAGATAATAGCAGCACCTACCTCACAGGGTTGTTGTGAGGATCAAATGAAATAGTCTTTGTAAAAACACTTAGAGTAGTAATTGGCACATAGTAGGCACTATGTAAATGTTTATTCCTTCTCTTTCCTTCCCTTCATGTACAGGGAAAATCAAGGAAGCCAGTTCAGCTAGAACAGAGGGTAAGAAGAAGATTATCACTTTGGGTGAGTACAAAAAGGGGGGTTGATTCATATTGTGAAGGGTTTTGAAAACTAAACAGAGGATTTTATATTTTACCCTTCTTGGGCAGGGAGGTAATGCGATTAGACTTGCACTTAAGGAACATTAATTTTGTATCTTTGTAGAATATAGAATGGAGAGAGAAGAGACTAGAGGGAGATGAATCATTTGGAAAACTATTGCAATAATCCAGGTGAGAGATGGTGAGGTCCTGAACTAGTGTGAATGGTCCTGAACTAGTGTGAATGGAGTAAGATACATATAGAAGAGGTAAAATTGCCAAGATTTAGGAACCGATTATAATAGCTAACATTTCTATAGTACTTTTGGCAGCTAGGTGGCACAGTGCTTAGAGTGCCAGGCCTGGAGTCAGGAACACTCTTCTTCCTGAGTTCAAATATGGCCTTAGATACTTTCTAGCTGTGTGACTCTGGGCAAGTTGCTTTACCCTACTTGCCTCAGTTCCTCATCTGTAAAATGAGCTTGAAAAGGAAATGGCAAATCACTCCAGTATCTTTGCCAAGAAAATCCCAAATTGGGTCCCAAAGAGTTGGACATAGCTGGAAAATGACTGAACACCAAAATTAACAATAACAGCAGCTTTTATATAGCATTTTAATGTTTATAAAGCACTTTATATGTGTTATTTGATCTTTACAATAACCCTGCGAGGCAGGTACGGTTATTATCATCATTTTCAAATGAGGAAACTGCAGTTGAGAAAGTTTAAGTGATCTATCTAGGTTCACACAACTAGTAAGTGAATAAATAAACCTGCAAAAAAGTCATGGATTTGCCCTGGGTCACACAGCTAGTTGCTGAATTCAGTCAGGTCTTCCTGACTCTGCACCTTGTACTATAAACACGCAAGTGAAAGTTTTTGTTTTTTAATTTTCAGACTGGCAGAGATTTAAGGATGTTTGTAAGCAGTGAGAAGGAGAAAGCAGATAGAGAAAAAGAGGGCATGGTGGAAGGGACAAGACCTCAGAGGAAAGGCAGGATGGTGTAATGGATAGAGCAATGGACTTGGAGTCAGGGAGATCTGCTTTCAAATTCATATATGTATATATATGAATAATATATATATGTTGTTTAATCTCTCTGAGCCTCAGTTTCCTCCTCTGTGAAATGATTGGAGTCAATGATCTCTCAGGTCCTTTCTAGTTCTAAATCTATGATCCTATCACCCTATGAGATGGGAGAAGGTTAGTTTAAGGGCATAAGTAAGGTGATTGACATTTTCAAGAAAGGCTATCTCTCTCTGACTGAAGCAAGATATGATATTGAGGTTATTTGAGGTATAGAATTGGAGAGGAAACTACTAGGAGGACTATGAGAGAAGTATGAGATGAGATTGTCTACTAAAAGGGAGGACTTGAGGGGAGAAGGAAGTGATGGGGGTGGAAAGAATAAAATGAGTGTTGTACAGCAGTGTGAGCCAAGATGAGATTATATGAACTAAATGTGTAAAGCATCCAAGAGCATGGCTGTCAGAAAGGTTTCACGGAAGAGCTGAGACTCAAACTGGGTACTAGATAGGCTTTGGATGAGTGTAGAAGAGGGGAAAGGTAAGGACAAGGCATTTCAGATAGCAGAAAAGCATAAGCAAAGACTCTGAATTGGGAGTCAGTGGTAGTGTGTATAGGGAGAAACCAGGTGAGTGGCATAGCTGGAGTGGAGGGCTTTTGGGAAGGCAAGTAAAAGTCAAAGTTTTTTTTTTAAATAATAGTTTTATTTATTTTTAGATTTTAACATTTATTTCCACAAAATTTTGAGTTCCAATTTTTCTCCCTATCTCTCCCCTCCCCCACCCCATAACACCTTGCATTCTGATTACCCTTTCCCTCAATGAGCCCTCCCTTCTATCACACCCCATCCTTCCTTATCCCCATCTTCTCTCCTTTCTTATAGGGCAAGATAGATTTCTATACCCCATTACCTGTATTTCTTATTTCCAAGTTATATGCAATAACAATTCTCAACATTCGTTTCTAATACTTTGAATTCCAACTTCTTTCCCTTCCTCCCTCCCCACCCATCCCCACTGAGAAGGCAAACAATTCGATACAGGCTATATGTGTGTCATTTTGCAAAAGATTTCCATAATAGTCATGTTGTGTAAGACTATATTTCCCTCCATCCTACCCAGTTCCCCATTTATTCTATTCTCTCTTTTAACCTTGTCCCTCCCCAAAAGTGTTTACTTCTAATTACTCCCTTCTCCCATTTGTGCTCCCTTCTATCATCCCCCTCACCCCACTTGTCCCCTACTCCCCTACTTTCCTGTAGTGTAAGATAGATTTTATATCGAATTGAGTGAGCATGTCATTCCATCCTTAAGCCATACGTAAAGAGAGTAAGCTTCACTTTTCCCCACTCACCTCCTTCCTTTTCTCTTTCATTGAAAAAGATTTTTATGAGTGATAATTGACCCATTCCATTTCTCCCTTTCTCCTCCCAACATACTCCTCTCTCATCTTTTAATTTTATTTTTTATAGATATCATCCCTTCTGATTCAACTCAACCTGTGCTCTCCATCTATACATATATATGTATGTATGCATGTGTGTGTGTGTGTGTGTGTGTGTGTGTGTGTATAATCCCTCCACCTACCCAAATACTGAGAAAAGTCTCAAGAGTTACAAATCTTATCCTTCCAATGGAATGTAAACAGTTCAGCTTTAGAAAGACCTTTATGATTTCTCTTTCCTGTTTACCTTCTCATGCTTCTCTTGATTCTTGTGTTTGAAAGTCAGATTTTCTATTCAGCTCTGGTCTTTTCATCAAGAATGCTTGAAAGTCCTCTATATCACTGAATGACCATTTTTTCTCTTGAAGTATTATACTCATTTTTGCTGGGTAGGTGATTCTTGCTTTTAATCCCAGTTCCTTTGACTTCTGGAATATCCTGTTCTAAGACCTTTGATCCCTTAATGTTGAAGCTGCCAGATCCTGTGTTATCCTGATTGTATTTCCACAATACCCAAATTGTTTCTTTCTAGCTGCTTGCAGTATTTTCTCCTTGACCTGGGAACTCTGAAGTTTGGCCATAATATTCCTAGGAGTTTCCCTTTTCAAGTCTCTTTCAGGAGGTGACTGGTGGATTTTTTCAATATTTATTTTGCCCCCTGGTTCTAGAATATCAAGGCAGTTTTCCTTGATAATTTCATGAAAGATGATGTCTAGGCTCTTTTTTTGATCATGGCTTTCAGGTAGTCCCATAATTTTTAAATTGTCTCTCCTGGATCTCTTTTCCAGTTCAGTTGTTTTCCCAATGAGATATTTCACACTATCTTCTATTTTTTCGTTCTTTTGGTTTTGTTTCTTAACTTCTTGGGTTATCATATGGTCATTAGTGTCCCTGAACTCCACTCTCAATTTTAAAGAACTAGTTTCTTCAGTGAGCTTTTGAACCTCCTTTCCCATTTGGCTAATTCTGATTTTTAAAACCTTCATCTCCTCATTGGCTCTTTGGACCACTTTTTCCAATTGAGTTAGCCTACATTTAAAGGTGTTTTTTTCTCAGCATTTTTGGGGTCTCCTTTAGCAAGCTGTTCACAAGCTTTTCAAGCTCTTCCATGACCTGATCCCACTGCATATTCATTTTGGAGGTACTGGTACAGAAGACTTGACTTTCTCTGACAGTATGCATTGTTTTTCATCATCTGAAAGGATGGAATGAAATACCTGTTCACTGAGAAAGTAACCTTCTATGGTCTTATTTTTTTCCCCCTTTTTTGGACATTTTCCCAGCCAGTTACTTGACTTCTGAATCCTTTGTCAAGAGGAGGATCATAGTGTTCCTCCTCCCTTCGGGACCTGGCTTAGGACTGAGAGTCAGATAAGCTTCTCAATTCCCCCAGGGTCTTTAGGTTGGGGTGGGGCCACCACTCAGGGCTGAGGTTCAGATCAGCTGCTCAGTTCCTCCAGGGGTTTTAGGCCCAGTGGTTCATAAATGGATGCTCACAGCTGCTGCCCCTTCTGCATCTGCCACCCCTGCTGTTGCTGCCCTACCACTGCTGCCACCTGGGGCCAGTGCTGGGGGAAGCTCTGTTCCCCTCTTGCCCAACTGGGAAAGCCCTCTTACTGACCTTTGAAGCTTTCTTTTGCACTTGTGGGTTGAGGGATCTGAGACCCTCCCTAATGGGAATTCTGCCCCAGGGCCTGTTCCTGTCCTGTTCCTCTCAGTGCCTATGGCCAGGGCTGGGCTCTGCTCAGTGTCTTGTTGGCCTTCCAGGTTACCTTTGGCTGGAAATCTCTTTCACTTTGTTGTTCTGTGGTTTCTGCTGCTCTAGAATTTTTTGAGAGTCATTTTTTTACAGGTATTTTATGGACTGTGGGGGAAGAGCTAGAGCATGTGTGTCTTTCTACTCCACCATCTTGGCTCCACCCTCAAGGTCAAAGTTTTATAGGTAGAGTTGAGTAAGATGGTGGGACAAGGTGAATAATAGATGGGAGTTTAGATGTAATTCTTTTGGATGTGGGCAACCACTGAATGCTTTTGAATAGGAAAGTGACATTATAAAAGTAGAACATAACCATAGAAGAGGAAGAGAGGAGGAGGTCCTGATATGAGAGACATTATTACCAGCGCATTTGGTAACTGGAGAAGAGTGAAAAAGAAAAAGGCAGTGTGAAGGACAAAGACACCTCTATTACTTTAAGCCTGAGTCACTGGGAGAATTATTGGCCATTGACAGTCGATCCATTGCATAAACATTAATTAAGTGCTTATAAAGTTCCAGGCACTGTGCTAAGCACTGGACCCGACAAAAATGGAGAAGTCAGGAAATGAGGTAGAATTGTGCTATTGTGTTGTTCATCTTTCATGTCAGAGGATCAGTGACACCGTGGGGTGATGGGTAGCACATGAATTGGAGTTTAGTGAGACAGTTATGCAAAGTCTTCTTCCAGAGCCATGATTACAGTGGCAAGACAAAAGTCAGGATGACTGGCAATGGCTTGGTATGCAGTGGATGATGTTGGCATTTTTGATGTCTAACTAACTTATAAGTACTTGGTGGAACAAATTATTCTCACCTGCCCATTATGCTGGGGAATGTCTCCACAAGATTGACATAAACATCCTCTTAACTCACTGATGGTTTGCCCTCAACCTCATTTAGTCCGTCTGCCAAGATGGTTTTACCAGAGTATGATCAGAATGCATGCTTCTTGGAGTCACAGGTGAGAGTTTGATGAAAGGTGGACATCAAAGATCAATGAGTAACCCTGAAAAGTACTCCCTGTAAACTCCTTATACCCTGAGATTATTATATTAGCTTTAGAAATGCTATATGTGAAGTGATAATAAAATATCCAAGGGAACATGTTTAGTATCATAGAAATAGAGTCCCAGTGTTTGAAAGGACCATATAAATCATCCATACTAACTGGAACAGAAACCTCTTTTATGGTATCCTTGTCCAGTGGTCATCCAGTCTGTGACTGGAGACTTCTAGTGACATCCCATTATATACAGCTGTCATTGTATTGAAGTTTTTTATGTTATATTGAACTGAAAGCTGCCTCTTTGTAACTTCTACAAATTACTCCTTCTTAATATAACCTTTCTTCATGTAAAAATTCCATTTTTTATAACCAAGCATATAATAGAATTTTATGATAAATTTATAGTAAATCAAATAATAGCAATAAACAATATATCTATGTGCATAATATAAATAATAAAATAAATTTATAATAAATAACTATAAATAAATAATTTTATAATAAATTCTATAATCAAGCACATAATAAACCTTTTCAGTATTATGTTATTGGAAAAATATTAATGTCTGGTGCTAAAAATTCTTAAATTTTAAAAGGTAACAGTTTGAAATGATAAGGCCTTATAAATTGCTCTAATCTTATGTGGGAGTTCTTTTTTTAATTGTTCAGTAATTTCTAAGAATTAAATCATAAGTCTTATAATTAGAAAAGAATAAATTTGAAGTGCTTTGAATTTGTGGGGTTGTATAGCAACTTTTGTTAATACAGTTGAATATAATTGATATTAATACATTATATATATAGTTGATATAGTTGAAATCAATAAATACTATTACATGTCTAAAAGAAAAAAAAGTGTCCTACTAGTCAAGCAAAACAAAAGCGATTTGCATGACAGTCTGTCTACTGTTTGATGAATCAATGACATAGACAACTGGAGACAAAGGACACAGCTCTTAGCATAAGTACCAGTTAGCCATCCTTGTGGGCAGGTCAGACTCTTGATTCTGGGTTTTTATAGCAGTGATAAATTTGGGACACTGAAACACAGCACGGCATAGTGTCCCAAACGGGATCCAGAATGATCTTTTGCTTGTTGAATTGAATCTAATGGCCACTTACTCAGGTCAACACACAGCAATGAAATGAAACGTGCACAGACCCATAGCTTCTTCATCACACAGATATTACTGTAAAGTAGCACAAAGTCCCAAATGTGATCATGTAGGTCGGATAACATTAAATGGAGACACTGAGGAGGGCCTGGCTAGAGTCCACAAGGAAATGTGAAAATAACCAGGGGAGCCCTCTGCTCTAATCAAGGCTAGGGAGTGATGGGCAAGTAAAACAACGTTTGTGTTTTTGAAAACACATAAAAGTGATGATATGAAATATCGTTATGAAAATCATAATTATGAAAGTACTCTTATGGGAATGTATTTCCATGTCAAGATAGAGAAGAAGATACACTGGAGAAGGTCTGGGATTCAAAGAGAAGAGGAAGTAGAGCATAGCAACAGTGCTCAATTCAAATAGAAACAGGGGCCACCATTTTGTATGCAAAGATCCCTGTGGGCTGAATATTGGCAGTAGTAAAATGTGATATTATTGATGTTTTATTATATTTTTATTTATTTTCCTAAATATTTCCCAATTTCATTTTAATCCACTTTGGGTTATTCAGCAGTGCGCTTAACAATCTAGAGCACTGAATTTGAGAGCCAAAGTCCTAGGTTTGAATTCCAGTTTTCTTATTTGCTTCCTTGATCATCTTGGGCAAGATACTTTTCCTCCTCTGTTCCTGCCTCTATTTCCTCATCTGTAAGATGATGTGGTTGAACTAGAAGGTCTCTGATGTCCCTTGTAGCTCTAAATCCTGTGATTAAATTCAGCAGATGTTTATGAAGTACCCACTATATGCAAAGTACAATGCTAGGATTTGCCCTCACAAAATTTATATTATACTGAGGGAGTGTATGTATACACACCTATATACATGTATGTGTATAAATATATGAAATAATTACATTCTCTCCACTCATATAACCATTGCCTCAGTTTAGACCCTTATCATTTCTTGCCTTGACTCATTGCTTCCAGTGTCTTTCCTCTATCCAATTTTTCTTCTGAAGAGATGCCAAGAGAGCCTTCCTAAGCCACTCAACTCTCCATGTAACTCCCATATTCAAAAATCATCCATGGTTCCTTATTGCCCTTAAGGATAAAATGGAAACTCCACATCTTGGTATTTAAAATCCTATATAATCTGGTTCCAGCCCACAATTCCATTCTTATCTCAAAATCCTCTCCTTCATCACTCTATGCCAGCCAAACTGGATGAACAACCAGCTTTTCCTTGAATTTAATATTATATTTCTCACCTTGTTACATTTGTATAAGCCATCCATCATGTCTGAAATGTTTAAGAAGTAGATTCTATACTGAGTAAAATACCTATGAATTCTGCTAGAATGAAACAATTATTTCAAAATCAAGAGCTGAAATACCTTCTTGCTCCAACACTGGAGATGACTGACCCCTGAAGAAGTAGATGGTCAGCCAGACTAAAGACAGAGAATTAAGAATGAATAAACCTAGTTTCCTCAAAGTGTGCCTGAAGAATTTCCTCATTGGTTTGTTTCTATAATCTTTTGGATGTTTCTTTGTACTGCTTATTGACAAATCCCTTCAGACATGTTAATAAAGGGGGGGTATGTGTAAAAATATTGTTTTCAAGAAGTAGAGAAAGGGAAATACTCATTAAAGGAAAAGCAGTAGTCATGCTGTCAAAAGGTCTAGTGGGGGTATCTATGATTATGTGAATCTAGGGGGCATCTGGTATGGAAATTCCCCCCCACCAACTCTGAAGCAACCCATTTTTTCAGTTGTGTCTAACTCTTTGTGGCTCCATTTGAGGTTTTCTTGGCAGAGATGCTGGAGTGGTTTGCCATTTCCTTCTCCAGCTACTTTTTTACAAATGAAGAAACTGAAGCAAGCAGGATGAAGTGACTTGTCCAGGGTCACACAGCTAGTAAGTGTCTAGGCCATATTTGAGCTCAGGAAAATGAGTCTTCCTTACTACAGGCCCAGTACTTGATCCACTGTGCCATGTAGGTGCCCCACCCTATGTTTACATTAGTAGATTAGTCTTAAGGATTGTGTGAGGCACAGAGAGATTCATTGACAACCAGGATTGCCCACCTAATAAGTACCAGAGGTAGCATTTGAAATCTGACCTTCCTGACTCCAAATCTAGCATGGCAGCCATTATGTCATGTTGCTTCTCAAAAACATAAAATAAGGAACAGTCAAGGAGTAATCAGAGTTAGTTGAAGTTAGTCAGAGGAAAGCATCCAAAAGGAGGTAAGCTTAGAGATGAGCCTTGAATGACATGGATGAATGGAAAGGACATTTCAGGAGAAGAGATAAAGAAGGAATAGCCTGAACAAAGGTATAGGGTATGTAAGGAAGTGAGGGAGATAACCAAGCTGAGGCATAGGTGTCCAGCTCTATTAGCAGACATTTCTAAGAAAGAAAGCTCTGATGGAGAGAAGGGCCCTATCTGGGAATTGACCAGTGAAAGGTACAGCAACAAAAAGAAATTAGAATGCAGGATCTAGAAGTGATAAGGGACCTTGGAAATTATCTAGCCCAACCCCATAATTTTATAGATGGGTAAATTAAGAACTGGAGAAAGAAAATCACTCGTCCAAAGTCACAGATGTAGCAAATGATCTACTTTAAGTTGGATAAAATCCAGTGGTTACTGAAAATGTCCATGACTTCCAAGAATGCATTTGCTTATTTTGCATCTTCAAGGAGACAGACCATGCTGAGAAAAAAAAATCTCATGATAAACAGTCTGCATTGTTCTCTGCACGGGTTTAAACACATCCTTAATCATGTCAGCATTTTGATGCTTCCTGGGGGCCACCTCTGTCTCATTAACATTTTCAAAGGCTGAGGTGAAATGGGTCAGACCTATGGAGCAATTATCAGTGGAGAGGGGGAGGCTCCCACAAAACAAAGCACCAACACAACTTGTTGGGGCCTGTTAGAGGGAGGTCCATCTCCTTCCTCCAATGTGAAAGAAGAGACCACAACCCTTTCAGATTCTGTCACACGAGGACTAAACAGTTCAGAGGCTCCAGGTCATCAGGGACAGTCATCATGACCAGGATGGACCCTTCTGCCTCATTCATCTTTTGTCCTTGCAAAGTTTTGTTGGCACCTACAAACACCTGCTGGCACCCCAGTGAGCTGACCCAGGAGTCGTGTCTCTAATTTTGAACCCAGTCAACAGACTGTCATATTCACTTTAACCTATCTTCTTTCAGAAGAAATGACCTGAAGATTCCCTTTAAAAGGTAATGAGTCTCAGAAGTTTGGTAGGGCAGGTAGTGCTGCATATTTCTCAAGAAAATTAGTAGAGGCGAAGACAAAACCCTGGTCAATAGGTGTAACTATAACCTATAATGCCTCTTGTGTTGTAGAGGAAGCCACAAAAGGTAGGGGCTGATGTAAGGAAAAACTGCTGTCTGGTGCAAGGGGAAGAAAACACAACCAAAATATCTCCTTAGAATTAACTGAAAGTGAAATGGGCAGGCTTGGGAGGGATTGGTAGTTCATCACTGGGGGTGATCAGACAAAGACTGGATGATCATAAATCAGGTTTATTGGTGAGTTCCTACTGGAACAACTTTTTAATGAAGTGACCGGGCCATCCATGCTCACTTCTCTCTGATCTTAGTCCCCTGATGCTCCAGACTTTTCCACTTTCCTCCCACATGAGTACAACTTTTCCCTCTTGCCCTTCCCCCAACTTCAACTCCCTTTTCTGTGTTGTCTTTCACTATCAGCTGAGCTTCTTAACAGTAAGGAATGTCTTGTTGTTGTTGCTGCTTCCATTATATATTCCCAGCACTTAGCATAATGCTTGGCACATAGTAAGCATTTAGTAAATGTTCTATCTTTCCATCCATCCATCCATCCATTCACCCAACCACCCATCCACCCACCCATCACCCATCCATTCATCCATCCATCCATCCATCCATCCATCCATCCATCCATCTGTCTATTTACCTTTACTATAGAGGGGATTCATGTTCATGTATGGGTTGACTTAAAGGCCTCAATTTCCTCATCTGCAAAATGAGAGAGGTTCCAGATTTATGAGCCGATAAGAGGTGACATGACCTCTGAAGCCTCACCACTTTGAAATTCGTGATTCTGTGGCTTCTCACACCCTTCAAAGCTGCTCCTTTTGCAGGTAACAAAGTAATTTCTTTTGAGACATTTTTGCTTGGAGTCCAGAATTAAGATGTACAGAATTTTCATAATCAGTAGAATCATTTTTGTTGTGCAGTTGTTTCAGTTATGTTGGATTCTGTGACCCCATTTGGGATTTTCTTGGCAAAGATACTGAAGTGGTTTGCCATTTCCTTCTCCAGCTCATTTTACAGATGAGGAAACTAAGGCAAACAGGGTTAAGTGACTTGCCCAGGGTCACATAGCTAGCAAATTTCTGAGGCCAGATTTGAACTCAGGAAGATGAGTCTTCCTGATTCTAGGACCAGCACTCTATCTACTGTATCACTGTTAGAATCATTAGTGATCAATTAATTTAACTTCATTTTGCAAGTGAGGAAAGTCAGAGGGGAAGGTACTAGAAGTTGACTAGAAATTTTTTTTTAATTTTATTTTACATTTTTGGAGTATAACAAGAATTTCCATAACATAGTATAGTAAAGAAAAAAAGATAATTGTGCATGAAACTGCACATCTATTATGTACAATTTGCTTTTCCTTTTAACTATATAATAAATTTATCATGTAATTTTTTCTTCCCCCCACCCTAGAAATGGCTACTATGAAGCATGAATGTTTATTTATGTAAAATCATTCTATACATACCTCTATTTATCAGTCCTTTCTCTGGATGCAGATAGTGTCTTCCTTCATAGGTTTTTTGTAGTTAATTTGGGTGTTTGTAATGTTCAAAATGACTTATTCCCTCAAAGTTGTTCTAAAAACAATATTGCTCTTCTTGTATACATTTTCTTATTTCTTCTCATCTCACTTTTTATTATTTTGTGCAACTCTATCCATGTTTTTCCTAAGATTGTAGAGCTCTTCATTTCTTTCCTTTTAAAAATTTACTTTGTTTTTAATTCATGGAATAAAACAAGCATTTTTCATAACATTTCTTGCCTCATTTCTTATAGCGTAGTAGTATTCCAGCACACATATATCTCAACTTGTTCAGTAATTTCCCGGTTGATGGACATCCCTGAAATTTCCAGTTCTTTGCCACCACAAAGAGAGATGCCAAAAATATTTTAGAACGTATAGGTTGGTATTGCTGCATCAAAGGGTACAGGCCATTTAATAACTCGTTGAGGATAATTCTGGACTATTCTCTACAACATACGTATTTATTACTTGATTCATTATTTGTGGTTAATTTGTGGTTAAGAAGTAAAGTGACTTGTTTCAAATCACACTGCTAGTAAATGGCAGAGTATGGTCTTTAAACTAGCCTCCTGACTTCCAGTCCAATTCTCTTTATAATCTGCTACATTTCCTCCATATTTTAAATTTTGGACCTTACAAAGCAGATAAAAATATCATAGAATCCTAGAACCAGAAGGGACCCCAGAACCTATATGGTTTAACTTCCTATCCTGTTCAGGAGTTCCTTCTTCCATTTCTTTGGCAGGAAAGGTCATTCAGTGTCTGTTTTACCTGAAAATGAGGTAGTGATAGAAAGTCACTACCATAGGCAGTTTATCAGTCAACAGGGAGAACATGTAATTCTAGAAAAGAGAAAAGATCTCGAGTAGTCTGGGGACAGTAACTTATTCTTTTTATGCGTACAAGGATAATTGAACTCCAAAGAAACAGACTTCTTGGGGAACTGGAAAAAATTTCAGAAGAAAAAAAGATTTTTTATCTGCTCCATAAGGTCCAACACTATGATTACAGAAGTAATGTGTGTGTTCGTCCTTCATTGCCGAAGAAGACCAGGCCATCAGAGAAATAATGACATGACTTGCACTTGACTTTGTTTTGAGTGCAGCTCACCAGCCTCACTCCTCCTCCACTGAATCCAGTGACCAAATATTCTTCAGGATGACTGGAGATGACCCAGGATGAGGCAATTGGGGTTAAGGGAGTTGCCCAAGGTCACACAGCTAGTGAGTGTCAAGGGTCTTAGGTGAGATTTGAACTCAGGTCCTCCTGACTCCTGCACTGGTGCTCTATCCACTGTACCACCTAGCTGCCCCTATAGAAGTAATATAGTGTATTCGAAAGAGTATTGGATTGAGAGTCAGGAGCTTTAAGACCAGGCTGAGCCACTTACTAACAGGGTGACTCTAACTTCAACATGAAGTTGAGACTGATGCATTAAAAAAGAGGAAACTAAATAAGAAACTAAATAAGAAAAAATTTTCTAAATTAGCCAAAGCAGGAGTGTAACCTACTGTACCTGTAAAAATTCCTAGGGTCATAGATTTAGAGCAAGAATGGATCTTGGAAGCCATCTGGAACAAAATCCTCATTTTAGAGATGATGAAGCAGACTCAGAGAAGTTGCCCAAGGTCACACAGGTAATAAGAAACAGGAGGACCGGGACTTGAATTTTGGACCTGCAAACTCAAGCTCAATGCGTTGCCTAAGACAACCCTGTGCCTTACCTTTCACCCATCTATCCCTCTCCTTGTAGTCAAGCAAAAACATATCTAATAAGGCACTGAACTTACAACAAAGAGGGGAATAAGAGCTAAGTGGGGAGGTGTGCATTGACAAAAGGGGGCCCCAACCCTCCAGTTATATCACCTAAGACAGGGTCTAAGTTGACAACCCTCTGCCAGCTACTACCATAAGAAGAGTGGAGAAGAATGATTTTGGAGAAGAATGATTTTTTGACTACAGAGAAGTTAAGTGAAGTTTAGAAAACGGAATGAGAGAATGCTGAAGATTGCTTCCTTGCTCCATTTCTAAAACTTTTTCAAACTTTTTTTCCCCAAACCAAAATATTTTCCTCAAGACTATGTTGTCATTAGAATTCTGACTTGGGAATCTATGTTTTGCCATAGACAGGCACATTTCACTCTACAAGGTGCAAAAAATTCTTCTGATAAATAGTTTTGCAAATAAGGAAAAAAAATTTATCTTATGGAAAGTCTCTTAAAAATTCATTTCTTTATAGAAAATTCAGAGCTTGTGAAGTATTTTATCTGTTTGCCTGAAATAAACCTCCTCAGGTGAATATGTGAGTGACTATTTACAATCCAGGATGGAGAAAGATTTCCCTACCATGATGACTACTTTTTACATTTAGATATTATTGTTCTAGGCTGAAAATTTAATTTAATTCAACAATAATTTATTAAGCACACACTGTGTGCAGTGATTATAGTGCTAGGTATCAGGAGAAATACAAAGCGTAGACTGGATGGCTTTTGACCTTATGGCAGTGTACAACTTAGTAAGGAATGTGTATGGTACACAATACACAGATACTCATCCTAATACACATACACATATACATACATAAACATATGTAATTTACACACATCGTGTATCTATACTACATATACATATAATACATACATATGGCAAAATACATGATAATTAGCTTCACTTTCTTTCAGGCATATAAAAATGATATCTATTTCTTACTAAGTGTAGAATGAACCATACATAGTTCATTCTAAGTTGAGTTCTATCACCAACTTGCCTGATGACCTTGGTCTAGTCACTTAACAGCCTGCCATAGTGGTGATAGCATTGGATAGAATCAGAACTTCTAGGTTCAAAACTGGACTCTATTACCCATGTGAGTTTGTGTCCTGACCTTAGTTCCTGCATTTGTAAAAGTGAATGGACTAAGTGATCTCCAATGTTTTTTCCTGATTCATACCAAGTTTTCGTCATCTGCAAAGGGTAGGAGTGAGTGGATGGATGATATCTAAAGTCCTTTCTATTTCTAACCTTATATGATTATTTGACATTCAATTTAATCAATCAGAGATGAGTATGTGTACATGGTGTGATGTCACTAATCTTCAGAGATCAGCATACCTTCTTTGTGAAAATAAATTTCCACATTGTCTATGTCCAAAAGACAAATATATCTCCATCTGCACTTTGAATCCACTACCTCTCTATCAGGAGAGAGACAGCATGTTTCATCTTAAGTCCTCTAGAGTTGTGGCTGGACATTGTGTTGGTCAGAGTTCCCAAGCCTTTCAAAGTTGTTTTTATTTACAATAGTATTGTTATTGTATAAATTGTCCTCCTATTCTATCTCATTTCACTTTGCATTAATTTATATGTCTTCCCCTAGTTTTTCGAAAATTATCTCCATCATTTTTTACAGCACAATAGTTTTCCATCATATTCATATACCATAACTTGTTTGGTCATTCTCCAATAGATGAACTTCCCCTCAGTTTCCAATTTTTTGTTGCCTTTCAGAAAAACTGGTATAAACATTTTTGTGCATATGGGCCCCTTTTCTCTTTCTTTGATCTCTTTGGGGGCATAAACCTAATGCTGACATTGCTGGAACAAAGGGTATGCACACTTTAATATGTTTAGGGGTTAGTCCCTAATTTTAGCATTTTTTCAGATTTTTTGCTGCAGATTATGTTCATTGTGACCTGCTTTACTTTTATTTCTTTATTTCTTTACTTATTTTTTTAAGGGAACAAAGCGTATAGGCTAGTAGTAGGGGACATATATGGCAGACACACAGATATGCAAACACATCCTACTATATGCACACACACATATATATATATGTATGTAATATATGTATATATGTATATTTCCTCCAGATTCTTTTAGAGTTCTGATGGCATCCAATTTATCTTTATGTCCTCTCCAGTGCCATGTGCATTATAAATGATAAAGATTTGTTAAATGAATGGATGGGTAGGAGGATGAGTAAATGAATGAATGAATGAATGAGGAAAGTGGTATTTTAGGAAAATTGATGCAGAGTCAGGGTGCAGTACTGTAAGCAAGAGAAATTAGAAACTAGGAGATTAGTTAGGAAGCTGTAGCAAAAACACTTCAAGCATGAATTAAATGTCAACACGATATAGTAGATACAGGCTGGGTTTAGTTTCTGAAAGACATGGGTTTGAATCCTAACAGTTAATCAACAAACATTTGTTAAGCACCTACTGTGTGCCAGGTACTGTGCTAAGTGCTAGGGATACAAAAGGAGGTAAAACATAGTCCTTGCCCTCGAAAATCTAATGGGAAAGACAATAAGCAAACATTTATAAGTAAGCTACATACAGGATAAGTAGGAAATAATTAAAAGAAAAAAGGCACTAAAATTATGGGAAGACGGGAAAGTTTCCTATAGAAGATGAGATTTTATTTGGGAATTGAAAGAAGCTAGGGAAATCAGCAAGTGGAGAAGTGGAAGGAGAGTGTTCCAGGTATGGTGGAAAGCCAGAAAAAAAGGCCTGGAACTAAGAGGTGGATGTCTTGTTTGTGGAACAGCAAGGAGAGCATTGTCACTGGATTGCAGAATATATGTCAGGAGTAAGGTGTAAGAAGACTGGAACGGAAGGAGACAACTAGGTTATGAAGAGCTTTGAATATCAGAGTATTTCCTATTTGGTCCCAGAGGCAGAAGGGAGCCACTAGGATTGATTGAGTGAGGATTGGGGTTGGGGTATGGACAGACCTACACTTTAAGAAAATCACTTTGGTTGCTGTGTGACCCTGGGCAGGTCTTCTATTTAAATGGAAAGGTATATATATATATATATATATATATATATATATATATATATATATATATATATATATATATATATATATATATATATATATATATATATATATATATATATATATATATAAATTATATTTATATATATATATATATATATATATATATATATAAATTATATTTATATTTCCTAACCAAGTAGTTAGGAGTTTCAAATGAGATAATCTGTGCAAAATACTATACAAATTTTGAAGTTCTATATAAACATTAGGTATTAACATATTTAAGTGATATTCTGTAGGATCATGGCATGAAGAATAGGATAGTTGTTTATAGAGATAATACAGGAAACTCCTCCACAATTATATGGAATGAAGACTTGTATAAACTGTGACCCATCATTTACAAATCTGGGCTTAGATAAACCAGATCCCAACTTGGGGACTTCCCCCAAATCAGATCTATTTGGCTAGTTTACTAGATAGTCTACTCTGGGAAAATCTCCACATATAGTTCATGCCTGGATTTCCACCAACATGAGTAAAAACATCCTTCAGATCTCATGTAAGAACAAGGTTACAATTCATGTATCAGATTGATGACCTTTATTCCACTTCACAGAAAAGTCAAAGGCACGTGAAAGGATTCACATTAGCCCATAAATAATCAACATACTTTCCCTTGCTGTTTAGTGAGTCTAACTTTTCACAGAATCTTCAAGTCCACCATCTTCCACCTGACACCCTACAGACATTCCTTGGAAGGGAAAGAGGCTTAGAATGACCAGAGGGATGGGACCCTGCCGTGCTAGTAATTCACATTCAATTCATTTTTACTACAGAGATCTAGAGAGACATGTAATCTTTACAGAACTATTCTGAGGGCCTGGACTTTCCTCAGAAAGAAAACCCGCTTGGGTTGCTGGCTGCCAACCTTCTCCCTTCCTCCCTCCCTACAACCACCTATTTTTCATTGGACCCACACCAACCAGATAACACAAGGTAATAGAATAGGACAAAGTTCTCCTCTATGCATTAGTCTCTTGATATTCTAGTTTCAGGAGCCTCATATACAAGCCTCTACTTTCTCTCTTTAAATTTTTAAAAATTTACTTCATTATTTTCCAATTACATGTAAATTTTTAAAATATTCATTTAAAATTTATTTTATTTTAAATTTATGAATAAAATAAGCATTTCTATAACATAATATAATAAAAAGATGACTGCACATGAAACAGCAAATCTATTATGTAAAACTTGCTATTCCTTTTAAAAATATAATGCAGTTATCATGTAAATTTCTGTTTTTCCCCTTCCCTCCTCCACCCTAGAAATGACTACTATTAGACACAAATATATATAAATGTACAAGTATTCTATACATACTTCTATTTATTATTTATTTCCATAGATGAAGATATCATCTTTATTCATATGTCCTTTATAGTTAATTTGAATATTTATAATAATCAAAATGACTTATTTGGTCAAATTCATTTTAAATTTCATTAAATTTTGTTTATTTGTTTAATTTCACTAGAGGAGTTGGCTATTTAATTTAGTTAAATTCAATTTAAAATTCATTGTAAAAAATTTTGAGTTCCAAATTCTACTCCTTGCATCCCTTCTCCACCCATTGAGAAAGCAAGGAATATGATATTTATTATACATATGAAGTCCTGTATTCAAAACATATATCCATATTAGTCATATTTGAAAAGAAAACATATGCACATACAAACAAGAAAAGTGAGGTTAAAAATACTTCAATTTGTAGTCAGAATTCATCAGTTCTCTCTCTGGAGGTAGATAGCATTTTTTCATGTTGAGGCCTTTGGGATTGTCTTGTATCATTGTCTGGATCAGAGTAGCTAAGTATTTCACAGTTGACTATCCTTACAATATTGCTGTCATTGTGTACAGTGTTCTCCTGGTTCTGCTTACTTCACTTTGTATCAGTTCATAGAAATCTTCCCAGGTTTTTTCTGAAACCACCATGCTCATCATTTCTCATAGCACAATAGTATTCCATCATAAATACATACCACAAGTTGTTCAAACATTCCCCAATAATGGGCATTCCCTCAATTTCCAATTCTTTGCTACCACAAAAAGAGCCATTATAAATGTTTTTGTACAAATGGGTCATTTTCCCTTTTCTTTGATATCTTTGGGATACAGACCTAGTAGTGGTGTGTGTTCATCCTTCATTGCCAAAGAAGACTATGCCATCAGAGAAATAATAACATGACTTACACTTGACTTTGTTTTGAGTGAGAGAGGGCTGTGCAGATCACCAGCCTCACTTCTCCTCCAGAGCCATCTGGATCCAGTGACCAGTTATTCATCAGGTATTGCTGGATCAAAAGGTATACACAATTTTATAGCCCTTTTGGCATAGTTCCAAATTGTTCTCCAGAATGGTCAGACCAAATCACAACTCCACCATCAGTTCATTATTGTCCCAGTTCTTCCACATCCCCTGCAGCATTTATCGTTTTCCTTTTCTGTCATGTTAGCCAACCTGATAGGTGTGATAGTATCTTAGAGTTGTTTCAATTTACTTTTTTCTAATTAATGGTGATTTAGAGCATTTTTTTCATGTAACTATTGATAGTTTTATTTTTTTCTCCTGGATGCTGCCTGTTCATATCCTTTGATCACCTATCAATTGGGGAATAACTTGTATTATTATTAATCTGTCTCACTTCCTTATGTATTTGAGAAATGAGAGTCTCTTCACTTTTTAAGAGGAAGGCTCTCCCTAGGAAATTCCCTTTCTTTGTATAAAAGACTAGATTCTGGTGTCTTCAAATTTGGGATTGCTAAAGAGACAAACTCCAAGCCAAGTGCTTCCTAAGAAATCTTTCTTTTGCTAGAAGGCTAAATTCTAGAATGAAGTCCTGCCCAGGAAATTCACTTCTTTGATGGAAGACTGAACCCTGTTAGGTTTATTAGGGAGGACACTTTGGATGAGCAATTCCCAACACCTTTCTAGAAGCTAGGGTTCAAGAGCTTTGACTACTTAAACCACAGTTTCCCTCTCTATTGGTATCATATGGTTGAGAGTCTATGGTTCTCATGTATCTTGCCTCTAAATTAGACATCAGTGGTTTCCTTAGTCTAATCCTAACTCCACTGAGCAAAAGGGGAAAAAAGGGAAAGGGTCTATTGTACCCCATAGACCAAAATGGGGCATGGTTCCTTCTCAATAGTCTGTTTCACAACTGTTTGAGCCAATCAATTCATCTCAAAGGCAGCCCCCATTAGTTAAACTCATCCTCTAGAAGTTGCAAAGGGATTATTCATGCTCTCTATAGGAAGATTCAATCAAAATATAAAAGGGCCACCTTCTGTAAGGTAATCATTTTTTTTATTGGAGAACTCCCTTGATTGGCTGTTAAAGCTCAACACTGGGGGAAAATGGGCAAAGTTAAAGATTCCAATCTCAACCCAAATCAACATTTTTGTAGTGCAGGTCTGCTGTACTTTAGAAAAACCTTGAATACAAAAATCTGACCCAAGTGAATTAGTGGTTAAACATTCACTTTTCAAAAAAAAAAAATTGCTTTTACTGAATGATTTGGCACAGTTTTCCTCAAAATTGTCACTTCCTCTAATGAATTTAAAATATAAGTTGATTTGCAAAGTTTGATTAACACACAATGAAGGACCAAGGTACACCTGCACCATTGCAGATAATTAATGCGAGTGGGACTGCGTGAAACACCAGGCACCACCATGATTGTTTGTTACCCTAATATCTCTTTAATAGCACTCCTCTGTTTCCAGTGTGGCACAGGTACACTAGGTTGTGGAAGATACACTAGACTGGGAATTATTCCTTCTGCCATTAATTAGTTATTTAACGTCGCAATATCACAACCTGAGTTTCAATTTCTTTAACATTAAAATGACAATAATAAAAAAAAGACTGCCCTACCTATCGCATGGTGTCATGGCAATCAAATGAGATATGAGAATATGAAAAGGATTTGAAATCCATATGCAAATATAAGAGACAATTATTTGCACATACCCCCTGAAACTTGATCACTGTATGTTGTGAAATTCTGCCATGACTTAGAACTTCATTACCAACACTATCGAAAGGAATTTCATAGGATCATATAGATTTAGAGAGAGAAGAGATCTTGGAGGTTGGTTAGTCCAATTCTACCTCTTTTTTTCCCTCTCTTTTCAAATTTAATAAGACTCTAACAGTACAAATTATTCAGATTGTAGAATATCAAAAGATCTAACTTAATGAAGTCCACATTAAAAAAAAAAACACCCCAAAACAAAAAAGGAAGAGAAAAATGATAATAATAACAACAAAAGAATGTTCTTCAGCCAGTCTCTAAAACCTAAAGAGAAAAAGAGAAAAACCAAGTTCAAGGCCCTCACTCATTCACTTTTGTCTTCTTCGATTACAGGGCTGGACTCATGATCAATTTCTTTTTTTACCTTTACCATGTGTGGTTTGTTTTTGACTCTTGATTTTTGGTTGATTTCTTTTTCTAATGAACATCATTTTATAATTTTATTTACATACTGCTTCCTTCATTGTCCTTTCTAGAGTTCACCTTGTGCATTGGGTAAGGAGACTTTAATTTTTAAATATAGAAAAATCTGTATTAAGTAAACGAGGGAGGTGTAATCATGAACTTTAAACTTGCTTATTATTATTTGCAGATGATAGTGCACCCATTGCAGCCTCTGAAACTAACATGCAATAAAGGACAGATCGATTCTATGCTGCTTGTGCTAATTGTGGCCTAACAGCGCCAAGAAAACACAGGTGCTCAGCACCATGCCATTCATATGTGGAACTATTGGTTACAGGAAATAGAGAAATTCTGAATGTTATGGATAAGTTCACTTACCTTGGCAGTTTACTTTCTAGGGATGTACACACTGATAATGAGGTTGATACATGCATTGCCAGAGCTAGCTTAGTGTTTGGGAGGCTCTGAAGCAAAGTGTGGGAGAGAAGAGGTATAAGACTGACTACCAAATTGTCTTAGGAAGAGTCTGAAGATCAGCTGGCAGGATAAGATACCAGATGCTGAAGTCCTTTCTAGAAGTAATCTACCAAGCCTTCAACCTCTACTGCAGACAGTGCACCTACAATGAACTGGTCATGTTGTTTGAATACCAAACATACACTTGCCAAAAAGACCATGGAGAACTCACCAGGGCAAGCATTCGCAGAGTGGTCAGAAGAAGTGATACAAGGGCATTCTCAAGGTATCTCTTAAGAACTTTGGAATTCACTGTGTTAAATGGGAGACACTAACACAGGACCTTCCAATATGATGTGCCCTCATCAGAGAAGGTACTACATTTTATGAGCAAAGCAGAATTGAAAAAGCTCAAAAGAAACATGGGATGCACAAATTTAGAGAATCCACCACAAATGTTCACATGGACTCTTTGTCCCCAACCTGTGTTAGAAGATTCCAAGCTCATATTGGTCTGATGTCACAATGTAACTTGATTCTAACATACTGATGTCATATTGGTCCTCTTTGAGAATGAAGGACAACAACCAACCATTGGAGTCTCATTTGAACATGAATATTTGTCACATCCATTTAGGGGAGAGAAGGGCAGGAAGAGGAGGGAGAAAATGGGCTATCCCTAGGTCTTGGATGAAGAGTAGGAACAGAGCTTAGTAACCTCTCTTCCATTTCAATTGCTTCCCTCAGAAGGATAGTAGTGAAGTGAGAGGAAATCTCCAACTCCAGTTTTGGCTCAATCTATACCAGACATGGGTAGCTGGCACAGTGGATAAAGCACTGGGCCTGGAATCAGAAACAGTTCTCCTCTTGAGTTCAAATCTGGTCTTAGATGCTTACTACCTGTGTGACCCTGGCAAGTCACTTAACCCTCTTAGCCTCAGTTGCTCATCTGTAAATGATCTGGAGAAGGAAATGGTAAATGGTAAATCACTCTTTGCCAAGAAAATCTCAAAAGGTGTCATGAAGAATAAATCATGACTGAAAAATATGACTGAACTGTATCAAACACAGGAAAACTAAATGGGGATGAACAGGAAAAATGGCTGGGTGTTCATTACCAGAAAGAATGCATCTGGGGGACTTTTTCTAAGGCCTACTCCTACTGTCTAGATATATACCAGGAGGGGCTCAAGTTTGGTTGGTGCTTAAACTCCATGGTTTGGAGACCTTAAAAAAGACCCCAACCAGATGAGAACTTTGGGTTAACTGGCTTTTTGAGGGAAGGTAAACAACAAATGATCAGTGACTAAGGTAGGGACTGGAGACATCAGACAGCAGTATTCTGGTAATTTTATGGGCAGTTTAATTCTCAGCTCCCAGTTTTGTGTAGATCTAGCTTGCATCAGTCAGTGGCTAATGAGTACCTGCTCTTTTGCCCATTTTGTGCTGTAGGGGTTGTTAGATGCTGGGTAATAATAAAGCTCTTTGCAATCAAGTAGAGGAGATAAGTCACAAGCACAGAGAATAACAAGAGAACCCTATTTCGTACAAATAATCAGAGAATTACTTTCTAATAACTTGGTAATTCTATGGTACAGACAACAATGACAAAAGAATGAGAAAAGTAGTCATAAAAATAACTGTGAGCTAGACTCATCATGAAAGATTTTATAGAAAAGATGGGACTTGATCTGGGCCTTGAAGGATGAATAGCTTATGCTTGGTTAGATGTGTGTGTGCATGCATGTGTAGGGTGGTGATAGCATGGATCCTAGGTGGAAAGAGTGAAATATTTAAAAGATTTTCCCATCTTCTCCAATTGTCCTCCCCTTTTCTTTATTTCTTTCACTTTTCTCCTCTCACCTTTCTAAATCCTTTTCTTCTTCCCTCCTTACCCACAAGCACCAGATGGCAAATGGAGGGGAATTGTGACAAGAGTAATCAAATATTGGATGCTCAGATGGATTTGTGATCCATTGATTTGATCAGTTATCTAACTGATTTAGAAATTACTTCCAACTTGATATGCTGTAATTCACAATTCATCCATGCTTGCTTTTCCTGAGCAATTTTCATCCACCTTCTTCCATAAATTTACCACAAGGGATCCACCCTTGTAGGCACTTCAGTCTTATCATTTTTATTATTTGTTATAATAACTCCTTTTTATATGACACTTTAATGAGTGAGGACCATGTCTGTTCCTCTTTATTTCCTCTTATGGAGTCCAATGTGCCCTTAAATTGTGAAGGAGTAATTACAAAAGGTGGGAGAAAGAGATGAATTATTTTTGTTCAAAAGATGGTTTTGATTTGGAAGAACTTAAAATATTCATTTTAAGAGTGTGAACTTATCACTAATAAAAAATCCATCCATGAAGTCCCTGAGCTATGTGTCATATTCTTTTTTGACTAATCCATCCAGCAAGGTTTCTGTCCTTGTCCCATTTTATGAGCTTCACTGCAGTTATGGGGTCCTTGCACTGACATTTTGGTCAGATAAAGACTACAAGTCATAATGACTGACTAGGTCAACTCTAAAGTGCTAAGATTAATTTATATCTGATCCTAAGCCCATAAAAATACAAAAGGAAACAAGACAAGGAGAGGTTATTTCCATTATTCCCCACGACTGTTCCATATAAGGTGATGGATAGTTTATGGTTTATAGGGCAAAACCAGTTTAGAAAATTCACTAGATGCATGGGGTTAACTATTACAGTAAAGGCAAAATAAATTTGAATTTGATCGGCCTAATGGGTGTAAATTATTTTGCTTGTTGTTCTCTTGTTTTACCAACTGCAGAAGAATGGGAACTTGGAATGTGGTAGGGCTAAACCCAGTACTCATTCCGACAGGAAATGACAGCTGCAATTGGTCAAGTTATTCTACATGAAAAGTGTCAAATGTTTTCTTATCCCTTGAAAGTATTCCTGAATACAGCGGAAATTCCTTTTGCTCCTAGTATTGAGAAGACAGGATTCTTTTCATTATGTTGTTTGACCATCCCTTCCCCTAGAATTCTCTTTGAAACCTTCTCTTTTCTCATGTTTCCCAAACCATCCCCTGACACATAGTTCTCAGAAAAAGACCTTGCCTTATACTTTAAAAAGTTCTCAAACTCCCCAGTCCCTTCAGTTCTACATCTCAGATCCCCTTAACCTAATTCCTCAATGTCTTCATCTGTTACAGTTTAAGAGGAAGGCCCTTTTCCTTGCAAATGTCAACCCCTCTATTCGTTCTTGATCTAATCTCTTCCAACGTCATAAAAGAGTTTCCTCCTGCAACTGAATATTCTCCCCTCGAATTTTATATCTCCTGTTCCACTGACTCCTTCCTAGCACACTCAGATCTTTACCTGCTTAAAGTGCTTTTCCTTGAGCCTACATCATCCCTTGAAACTGTTGTCCTATGTCATTCTCTCCTCTCCTTTACATGACAGTCCTGAAAAAAAGCTACCTACTTCCATTACTTATACTTGTTTACCTTATGCTTACTTCTCACTCTTTGCAGTTTGACTTCCAACCATCCTAACTGACAAAAACAATCCTAGCGAAGTTCACCAATGATCTCTTTATTTCTAGATTTAAATACCTTTTCTCAGTCCTCATCCTTCCTAGTTTCTTCACAGCATTTGACACTGTTGACCATCATTTCTTTCTTGAGACTCTCTCATCCCCAGGTTTTGGTGATTCTATGAACCTGTCCTGGCTTCTTTCTTTTTAGTTGTTTTGCAGGATCCTTCTGCATGACTGGTTGAATGTAAATACTTGGGGTTCTCCTCTCTTCCTCACTGTCCTTCCATACCCTTCTCTTTCTCTTTTTCCTCTCATCTCTTCTCCTGTTTTCTACTCCCTTGTTGTCTCCAGGGCACTCTTTCTCTTCTTTTTCTTTTCTTCCTCTTTCTCCTCTTCCTCCTTTTTCATTCTCTTCCTCTTTTCCTTCTCCTCCTCTTCATCTTGTTCCCCCTCCTCCTTCTAGTCTAGTCTATTTAAATAATATTTCTCACATACAACATTTTCTCTCCACTCACATGATCAAGATCCTAGTTTAGGTTTTTATCACCTCTTGCTTGAATTATTGAAATAGTCTACTATATAGTTTCCCTAGCGCAGTGTAATGTCAATGCAATACCCTATAGCAGCTGCCATGAATATGCATGCTTGTTTCTGGGGTAAATTTGCAAAATATAATAAACTCTGTCCCTCAAAGGCAAAACCAAAATATTTATTTGGGACATCATTAGAATACCAGGAGGTAAGATTTAACAGGGTACTTATCACTAATACAGAGAATGCCAACATCTTAAATCTTCTTTCTGTCAGGCCTCCCCACAAAAGCAAGTTCCCCTAGACAAATTCCTCCCTCTGCCCACTCACAGCTTGCTTCTCTCTTTCTGCTCCTTGGACCAACTGCACCTAATCACAGTTTACTTCTCTCTGCTTGTGCTATGTGTCTCTCTCCTCCTTGGGCAAGCTTCTCCCAGTCTGAGCTTTATGTGATCACAAGCTCCATGTGTTAAGCCTATTAATGGGCAGGGAAGCTCTTCCTATTCTATTAACATTACATTTGGCCCCAAGATCTTTCACGTCCATTACATAGGCCAATGAGACTTTAGGGGTAATTTATATCAACATAACTTAAATAATATAAAAGAGATAACACAAAATAAACACATGAAACAATATCTTAGGGTAGGGGCTTGGGCATAAGCGCCCCATCATTCCCCCCTCAAATAAATGGGATCCAAAATCCCTTGGGGTAAAGGGCAAAGGTTTCATCCTCTGAAACTACTTCCTGCTGAGATTGGACTTAGAGTTGTCCAGTGTCCCACTAAAGGGGTCAGTTCCTTATCCAGTATGAACAGCTTGGTCAGTGCCAGGTTCAGGGGTGACATATTGTAGTCTTGGACAGAGGGTGACATCCAGCTTAAGCAGTCAGTCATCTATACATGAGGGCACTAAGCCAAAGGAGACAAATCTAACAAACAGGTTAAAAAAAGGCCACAAAGAATAAGGAGACAATAACTAGAAGCAGGGTAAATATAGTATCAGTCATGGTTCTGGAGTCCATGAACCCACTAGAACTACATTAATTCCTATCTTCCTTACTGCAAATTGGTATCTTCCCTCAGGCAATTTAAAGTCATACCTCTCAATATTTCTACCCCAATGATGTATTCAGGAACAGGTACAATTACCACTATATATTCTTTCTTAGGTAATTGCCCAATTTTCATCATTGGTTTTAACTTGTTTGGATGGTATTTCAGCCCCTTCCAATTCTGTGATGGTAATAGGGGTTCCATGTTTAAATTTATCAGGGTTTCCATATATAATGGAGGGCTCCACGCCAGTATCTATTAATGCCCTAGGTACAATGGTTGATCCATTTTTCCAACATATAGTTAAACTGATATGAGATCTGTAATCCCATTTGTGTACCTCTTTAATCTGAACTGGGGCTTGGCCAATTTTCTATTCTACCTGACGTGTGACAAACTTGGATAAAATGATTCAGGAGGATTTGTAGGGGCAGTTCATACTTCCCTATTCTGTCTTATATTAAGGCCCTTTTCCTGGTACATCTTATGTAGTTCATTAGTTAGAATATCACCTATTCTTCCATAATCTGTCCCTGCTCTCAATCAAACAGTAAACATTTCTTTCCTTGTTAATCTGTTCTGCCTTTGAATCTGCTGGTTGTTTTCTTTTTTTGAGGAAATTTATCTTTCCCCAATTCCCCTAAGTCACCTAACTGTGTAATCTTATCTAGCACCTGTGAAAGAGGGTGCCCTATTTCCCCAATTAGCATAGTCAGAATTATGTATTTATAAGTAGGAGGAGTAGTCTTCACTATTATATTTCTTTTTTATTTATTTATTTAAGTTTTCAATATTCATTTCCACAAAATTTTGAGTTCCAAATTTTCTCCCCATCTCTCCCCTCCTCCCACCCCAAAACACTGAGCATTCTAATTGCCCCTATCACCAACCTGCCCTCTCTTCTATCATCCCTCTCTTCTTCTTTTTTGTCCTGTAGGGCAAGATAAATTTCTATACCCCATTACCTGTATTTCTCATTTCCTAGTTGTATGTAAGAACAATACTCAACAGTTGTTCCTAAAACTTTGAGTTCCAACTTCTCTTCCTCCCTTGCTCCCCACCCATTCCCACTGGGAAGGTAAGTAATTCGATATAGGCTATATCTGTGTAGTTTTGCAAATGACTTCCATAATAGTCGTGTTGTGTAAAACTAACTTATTTCCCTCCATCCTATCCTGCCCCCAATTTCTTCTACTCTCTCTTTTGACTCTGTCCCTCCCCAAGAATGTTGACTTCTAATTGCTCCCTCCTCCCATTACCCTCCCTTCCATCATCCTCCCCACCCTGATTATCCCCTTCTCCCCCACTTTCCTGTATTGTAAGATAGGTTTTCATACCAAAATGAGTTTGCATTTTATTTCTTCCTTTAGTCAAATGTGATGAGAGTAAGCTTTGTGCTTTTTCTCTCACCTCTCCCCTTTTTCCCTCCACTGGAAAGTCTTTAACTTGCCTCTTTTATAAGAAATAATTTGCCCCATTTCATTCCTTCCTTTCTCCTCCAAATATATTTCTCTGTCACCCCTTAATTTCATTTTTTTAAGATATGATTCTATCCTACTCGACTCACCTTGTGCTCTCTCTCTCTCTCTTTCTCTCTCTCTCTCTCTCTCTCTCTCTCTCTCTCTCTGTGTGTGTGTGTGCAATCCCACCAACTACCCAGATACTGAAAAGTTTCAAGAGTTACAAATATTGTCTTTCCATGTAAGAATGTAAACAATTCAACTTTAGTAAATCCCTTATGATTTCTCTTTGCTTTTACCTTTTCATGCTTTTTTTAATTCTTGAGTTTGAAGTCAAATTTTCTTTTCTGCTCTGGTCTTTTCATCAAGAATGCTTGAAAGTCCTCTATTTCATTGAAAGACCATTTTTTCCCCTGAAGTATTATACTCAGTTTTGCTGGGTAGGTGGTTGTTGGTTTTAGTCCTAGTTCCTTTGACTTCTGGAATATCCTATTCCATGCCCTTCGATCCCTTAATGTAGAAGCTGCTAGATCTTGTGTTATCCTGATTGTATTTCCAGAATATTTGAGTTGTTTCTTTCTAGCTGCTTGCAATATTTTCTCCTTGACCAGGGAACTCTGGAATTTGGCCGCAATGTTCCTAGGAGTTTCTTTTTTTGGATCTCTTTCTGAAGGTGATTGGTGGATTCTTTCAATATTTATTTTGCTCCTTGGTTCTAGAATATCAAGGCAGTTTTCCTTGATAATTTCTTGAAAGATGATATCTAGGCTCTTTTTTTGATCATGGCTTTCAGGCAGTCCCATAATTTTTAAATTGTCTCTCCTGGATCTTTCTTCCAGGTCAGTTGTTTTTCCAATGAGATATTTCACATTATCTTCCATTTTTTCATTCTTTTGGTTTTGTTTTGTGATTTCTTGGTTTCGCATAAAGTCATTAGCCTCCATGTGTTCCATTCTAATTTTTAAAGAACTGTTTTCTTCAGTGAGTTTTTGAACCTCCTTTTCCATTTGGCTAATTCTGCTTTTTAAAGCATTCTTCTCCTCATTGGCTTTTTGAACCTCTTTTACCAACTGAGTTAGCCTATTTTTAAAGGTGTTATTTTCTTCAGCATTTTTTGGGGTCTCTTTTAGCAAGGTGTTGATCCGCTTTTCATGCTGTTCTTGCATCTCTCTCATTTCTCTTCCCAATTTTTCCTCCACCTCTCTTACTTGATTTTGAAAATCCTTTTTGAGCTCTTCCATGGCCTGAGAATATTGAATATTTATTTTGGATGTTTGGGATAGAGAAACCTTGACTTTTATGTCGTTCCCTGATGGTAAGCATTGTTCTTCCTCATCTGAAAGAATGGGAGAAGATATCTGTTCACCAAGAAAGTAACCTTCTATAGTCTTATTTTTTTCTCTTTTTTGGGCATTTTCCCAACCAGTTACTTGACTTTTGGGTCCTTTGTCAAGAGTGGAGTATACTCTGGGGATCTGTAAGATCTCAGTTCCTCCCAAGTGGCACAATCAAGTGTGTGCACTAGTCTGGGAGCAGGAGACATTTTTTGTGCCCAGAATACTTCATATTGCCTTCTGTTTTTTTCATTCTTTTGGTTTTGTTTTATAATTTCTTGATTTCTCATAAAATCATTAGTTTCCATTTGCTACATTCTAATTTTGAAGGAATTATTTTCTTCAGTGAGCTTATGGACCTCTTTTTCCATTTAGCCTGTTCTGCTTTTTAAGGAATTCTTCTCCTTGTTGGCTTTTTGGGCCTCTTTTACCATTTGGGTTAGTCTAATTTTAAAGCTGTTATTTTCTTCAGCACTTTTTTTGTTTCATTTAGCAAGCTGTTGACCCTTTTTTCATGATTTTCATGATCCTGCTTCCAAAGCCTCCAAGATCTTTGGCTTTGTTTTCTTCTTCTGGTTGTATATTTTGATCTTCCTCATCACCAGTGATGTAAGAAAATACCTCTTCATGGTGAAAGTAAGAATGTATGGTCTATTTCTTTTTCTTCTACTTGCTCATTTTCCCAGGCAATTACTTGACTTTTGAGCTTTTTGTTATGTGGAATGCTACAGAAGCAGCCTCTACTGCAGCATGGCTGCTGCTATCCTTGGGCTGGTGCTGGTGCCAGACCACACTCCCCTTTCAGCCAGGTGAGAGACCCTTCCCACTGACCTTCGAGAATGTCTTTAGAGTTTGTGGGTTAAGAAGTCTGGAAGCCACAGCACTTGCCAGTGATTCAGTCCCCTAAGGCCTGCTCCACCTTTGTCCACACTGGCACAACTCACGCCAAACTGCACTTCGCTCCCAGTCCAGTACAATAGACCCTTCCAGTTCATCTTCCAGATTGTCTTGGGTTGGAACTTTATTTTAGTCTGTCATTTTGTGATTTCTGCTGCTCTAGAATTTGTTTAGAGTCTCTTTTACAGATTTTTTGAGGGATCTGGAGGGAGCTATCTAGCATGTCCTTGCTTCTACTCTGCCATCCTGGCTCTGCTTCTAACTTACTTTTCTAAAGTGAAGTTCTGATACTGTAGCATAGAAAGCTTCTCATGCAAATCAGCTAACTCCTTTTTCAGGAGCAATTTGTCTCTACTTTTACATATAATACAAAAACTTATTAACAATGCCCATCACCTTCTACATATCCCTGCCATGTAAAGACAGTTCTTTTGGTATTCCTTGCAAACATCTTTCTAACTCTATGAATTCTCCCTTCTGTACTTTTAGCCCATTCTCTTGCCAGGGAGGAATAAGATAAATCCTTCCATCCCAGGATACCCATTTCCTTCCCTAGAGCCTTCCTGTCTTCAAGTACAGGTTTTATATTTTGTGATTCCATCCTCATCACCATTTGTAATGCCAATGTGATACCCATAGTAGCCACTAGGAACGTGCATGTATATTTCCAGGGTAAATTCGCAAAATATAATAAACTCTCTTCCTCAAAGATAAAATGACAATATTTATTTAGGACATCATTAGAATACCAAGAGGTAAGCTTTAACCAGGTACTTATCACTAATCCAGTGAATGCTGGCAACTTAAATCTTCTTCCTGTCAGGGCTCCCCACAAAAACAAATTCCCCTAGATGAATTCCTCCCTTTGCCCACTCACAGCTTGCTTCTTTCTCTGCTCTGCCTGCTCTCACTCTCTGCTCATGCGCTCTCTCTCTCTCTCTCTCTCCTCTTTGGACAAGCTCCTCCCAGTCTGACCCCATGTGACTCAGGCTCTATGTGACCACAGGCTCCATGTGATCACAACCTCCATATGTTAGTCCTATTAATGGGTGAGGAAGATCTTCCTATTCTATTAACATTATAAGCAGCTTCGTGATGTAGTGGCTGACGTTCTGTGCCTGGAGTCAGGAAGACTTGAGTTCAAATCCAGTCTCAGACATTTACTAGCTGTGTGACCCTGGGCAAATCATTTAACCTTGTTTGCCTCAGTTTCCTCATTTGTAAAATGAGATGGAAAAGGAAGTGGCAAACCACTCCAGGATATTTGTCAAGAAAACCCCAAGTGGGGTCATGAAGAGTTAGACATGACTGAACAACAAAACAAAGATGGTTTCCCTGCTTCCAATCTGTCTTCCATACATCAATGAAACTGATACTCAAAAATTACAGATTTAATCATATCCCCTTGATCATAAAGAAGCTTTAATAGCTCCCTATTTCTTCTAGGATAAAATGGAAGTTCCTCTGTTTGGCAATTTATGCCCCTCCCAAAACATCTCTAACCTCTCCTTCCAGAGAGATTACCCATTTCTACTGGCTGTTTCCCCAACACGACATTGCATCCTCTGCCTCTATGTTGCCCAATAGACTGTCCCATGTGCCTAGAATGTTCTCTCCCTTCATTTATGTTTCTTGAAACTCTTATCTGCCTTCATAGCTCATCATCTTCTTCAAGGTGCCTTTCTTGATCTACCTTCTCCCCATTTGTGAATACTGTCCCCTGACACTTCTTTGCATTTATTTTGCCAAATATCATCTCTTCCAGGGCAGATTTTTATTTTTCTCTTTACATCTTCAACTGCCATAGTACATGATGTGTTATAGGCACTTCACACAATGCTTAATACTGTGGGGGTGGCACAAGGGATAGAACACTGGGCTTGCTGGGATCAAGAAAGTGAGTTCAATTCCAGTCTCAGACACTCACTAGCTGTGTGACCCCAAGTGTGTCACTTAACCTCTGTGTGACTCAGTTTTTTCAATTGTAAAATGGGGATAATAATAGCACCTTCTTCCCAGGGTTGTTGTGAGGATCAAATGAGAAAATACTTATAAAGTGCTTAGGATAGTGCCTGATACATAGTAGACAGCAAATGGAATTCAGTTGTTGAATTGAATTGATTAGGAGCCAGGAGATTGGTTTTAGTGCCAGTCTTACAACTAAGTAGCTGACTTCCCTGGGGAAGATGGGACTGTTTGGTGACCAACATGTCCATTGTAAAATAAGGAGTTTTGTTGTTGTTAATCTGTCATTTTAAAGTTCCTTCCAGCTCAACATACATTGACATTTGCTTCTTTCCTCATGCTTTGGACAATTTAGCTTCAGATGATCCAAGGTTCATGGTTATAGCTAGTGATGGTTTTGGATGAACCAGACTAAGTAAGTCAGTGAGGTGACAGATGTACAGGAATTGGAGTCAAAGTGCTTGAGATTTTGAATCAAACTTCTTCTACTTCCTTGCTATGTGACTAGAAGCAAAACTTAATCTCTTGGAGCCTCAGTTTCCCTGTCTGAAATAGATGTGACAAAATTTGTCTTTCTTTACTGAATTAGTTGTTGTGAGGCTCAAATTATATATAATATATAGATAGACAGATAGATAGATAGATAGACAGACAGATAGATAGATACTGGAGTGGTTTGCCATTTCCTTCTCCTGTTCATTTTACAGATGAGTAAACTGAGACAAACAGAGTTGAGTGATTTGACCAGAGTCACACAGCTAAGTGTCTGAGGTCAGATTGGAACTCAGGTCCTCCTGATTCTAGGCCTGGTTTTCTATGCACTGTACCACCTACCTGCCCTTATATCAACGATAGGTTTTATTATGAGATCTTCTTTATGTAAGGTTTTAAGGTCTGCAAAGCACTCTCTTCATAACTAATCTGTGAAAGGCATAATGGAAGTATTCTTATAACTCATTTAACAGGTGAAGAAACTAGATTCAGAGAGGAAGTAAGCTAACCTCTTTGGGCCCAAGTGTTCTCACCTGTAAAAGGAGAAGCGCGGACTATGCAATCCCTTCCTGCTCAAAATCTCCAGAATAAAATGCTGGCTGTGGAGAGAGAGAGCCTGGGTCCAAATCCTGGTTTCAGCTCATTACCTCTGTGTCCTTGGACCTGTTACTTAACCTGTCCAGGACTCAGTTACTTCCTCTGTAAATCAAGTGGGTTGGACTAAAGGATCTTCAAGTTCTTTTCTGGCTCAAAATCTAGGATTAGAAGTAAATAAACTCTCCTTAAGGAAATTAATTTGCATCTTTTGTTTATCTAAATTAATTTCTAGGGTTTCATTATAATTGTTCAGAAAGATTTTTCTTTATCTTTCCTGAATGCTCCTAAGGGTAAATCCTTTGAGTCCCAAGATCTAGAGATCTGGAAGAGAACATTATATTGACATTTGTTTCACATCAATCCATAATTCCTGGTTTTACCAGAATTAAAAGATTCTCATGATTAGTGCTTTGTATTAGACATAGACTTTCTCCTTTAAAGAAAATAGCAAAGGATTTTGTCATTCCTTATGTTTGTATCTTCAGTACTTAGCATAATGCCTGCACATAGTAGGTGCTTAATAAATGCTTATTAATCAGCTGACTGGTTGATAATGCACATGAAATAATTCACAGTGGCATTTATATTCTAGCTTAACTGGAATATGGAAATCCTCTAAATCAGATATAAAGATGAGCTCTCTTTTTTCTACCTTGCCCCAAAATTGTATTTTCCCTGGTGCTTTCCCCTAGAACTGCCCATAATTTAATCCATTAGTAGATTAGGCTTTGCCAGGCCTGTTCATTGGTATTTGAGCCTTGGATCCTCTCAAGAAAAATCAATGTATGGCTTTTCTGTTAATTACCATAATTCTAACAAAATGTATAAGGTTGTCAGCATTATTGAAACCCTCACATTTAGTCTTATTAAGCAGACTAAATGAAGGAAAAGATATGAGTGTGTGTGTGTGTGTGTGTGTGTGTGTGTGTGTGTGTGTGTGTGTTTCAGGATACAGCATAATGGTGATGCTAAGAGGTGGTAGGAACTGGGTTACCTGTAGGTTAAAACAGCCTCTGTCCATCATTCCCAGCACTCCTGCTGACCAGGATTGAAAGATGAGTGAGGAAAGAGACTAGAAGTGGTGGTTCCAAACTTTACCCAGCTAAAGCTAGTTAGATGGTTGCTTAGGAGGTCAGCCTACGTAGACATTAGGATTGTACTCTGCTACACAATGAATGTACCTGCTGTGATGGAAGGAGTACTGAATTTGGAGTCAGAAGACCTGAATTCAAATTGTGGTTTGACTACTTATTACCTATGATCATGGAGCAGCATTAACTTCTTTAGGCCTCTGCTTGCTCCTTAATCATAGGGGGTTGGTCTTGATCATCTTCAAAGTTCCTTTCAGTTCCAGTTCCTATGGCTGTTTATTAAAGATGACTTGCTTAAGATAAGAAAAAAAGGGAAGTAGAGTCAGTAATACCACTGACCATAATAGGACTAGAAAGCCTGCTTCCCCATTATTCCAACTAGCTTCTAGTAACTGTAGATTCCCTCCCTGCCTTTAAGATAAAGAATTATGAGAATATAAGAATTCTTATATTAAGAATGTGGGGGCCAGTGGAATACTTTGCATGACTCAGGACTGAGCCAGACTCTGGGCTCCACTTTGGCCAGCCCTACACAAAACGTTACAACCCAGTAGTTCAACCTCATTACCCTTTAGAAGTGTGGTTCTCCTTCCTTCTCAGGGCTACCTTTCATACCTGCTCCTGCTGATCTTCCTTAAGAAGATAGTGCTAGTGCCCCATCAGCAGCAGACTAGCCTTTGAGTATTGGGCTTCCCTCTCAGCTCTTCCTCTCCTGTCTGCTTCCCCCTCCCCTTCCTTCTCCTCTCCAAAGGAAGGTAAATTTGGATGGCCAAAAGATGCCCAATTGACTGGGTTTTATTGGCTAATTCTTCTCCTCCCCTTCCTTCCCCAGACCTTAAACCTACTGCACTCTGAAGCTCAGACTCCAATGGGGCCCAGCCTAAGGGCTCCTCTGGACCCTTCGAGCTTTACAGTGATTATCAATAGTAACTATTTCTTTTTCTGCCCCCAGTCTGATGTCTTTCTTTTTCTTGGCCTCATTAAAGGGGCTATGCCCTGGCTACCTCTTAAATAGTCCTATTCAATGAATGGGGGCAGCTAGGTGGTGCAGTGGATAGAACACCAGTGCAGGAGTCAGGAGGACCTGAGTTCATATCTCACCTCAGACATTGGACACTCCTCAGCTGTGTGACCTTGGGCAAGTCACCTAACCCCAATTGCCTCATTCTTGGTCATCTCCAGTCATCCTGATGAATATCTGGTCATTGAAATCAGATGGCTCTGGAGGAGAAGTGAGGCTGGTGACTTGCACAGCCCTCCCTCACTCAAAACCAAGTCAAGTGCAAGTCATGTCATTATTTCTCTGATGGTATGGTCTTCTTCCTCAACGAAGGACAAACTTCAGTTGTGCTTCCAGAAAGGGAAATGGGTCTGACTGAAGGGAAATGGGAATGACTCGACTCTCTGCATGTGAACTACAACAATAGCTAGCGTTTCTGTGGTGCTTTAAGGTTTGCAAAGCATGTTACATATGTCATCTGATTTCATTGTCACAATAACTCTGTGGAGTAGGTGGTATTATCATTCCCCATTTGCAGATGAGGGAACTAGGGCTGAGGGAAGCTAGGTGATTTGCCTAGGATCACATTGCTTTTAAGTGTGTAAAGCCAGACTTGAACTCTGATCTTCCGGAGTATAATACCTCATCCTCTGGGCCACCTAGTTGCCTCTATATGACACACCTTGGTGAATGTAATTTAGATAACTATATGTGATAGGGAGGACAATGCTAGAGAGATAGAGAAAAGGGACCCCTACCTTTAATTTCATTGGTATCATGCTTTCACTACCCAAAAAGCTAAGTAGCCTCAGATCTTTAGGACTAAGTAGGTTTTCTGTCTTCCTAGAAAGATCACACAAGTGGGCAAGGGGCAGGAACTTGGTCCAGACTTTGCCTAATTATTTCCTTATCCTCCTGCTTCCCCCAAAGCTGTTTACTATACTGCACCCCTTACCCTTTCCTTCTTCTCCCCTTTCTTCTTCGAATCAAACCTACCATCTGCTGTGACAAGTGTACTCATTCACCTTTTTCCTCTTATCTCCTCTCTGGCAGCCAAGTGCTCTGCGGGCCAGCAGCCTAATCTCACTGCTGATACTGTATTTCTGTATTCATCATTCCACCCTCGGGCTGCTGCGGCTGCTGACACCGCTGCCATTGCTGGCCAATCTTTCCTTTTATCAGGGAAAGGAAGAAAATGAGGCTACATCAGACAAAAAAGGGGGGAGTCGGAGGTAGTAGCGAAGGTGGGGAGGAGAGGGCATCAGCTCCCAAAGGGCATGCAGGCTACTGTTATTGGGGGGTGGGGTGGAGGTCTTCCCAAGTCAATCTCAAAGGGAGGTCATGCATTTTCCATCTCAGCTTTGTGACTGCCTGCTTTCATGTCATGGTCTCTGCTCATCACCCTGAGCACAGATACATATGCAATCATCTTTTGGTGCAAAGTACAGTCAGGCGCTTCCCTCCTCCTCCTCTTCTTCTTCCTCTTTTTCCTCCTTCTCAGTCTCTCTCTCTCTCTCTCTCTCTCTCTCTCTCTCTCTCTCTCTCTCTCTCTCTCTCTCTCTCTCTCTCTCTCTCCCCCCTCCCCTCATCCCTCTCTGTCCCTCTCTGTCCCTCTCTGTCTCTCTGTCTCTGTCTCTCTCCTTTCTCTCTCCCATTTTAATGAGGGCAGAAAGTGGCATGAAGGCATTGGTTGCCTGAGGGTTGGGGCCAGTCTAGGGACATTATATAACAATGGTGTCAAACTCAAATACAAACAGGTTCCTGCAAATTAATATTATCTAGGCTGTATTATCTTCTTTATTTATTTTATTAAACATTTCTCAGTTATATTTTTGATTTGGTTCAGGCTGCTCTTGGAGTTTTGTGGGTGCTTGTGACCTGCAGGCTGTGATTTTACACCTCTGTCAATATGTACATGTCTTTGATAATTTCCGCCTGCCATCTATTGCAGATTTTTAACAAGGCACCTTCTTCAACAGTATTCTAATACCACTGCATGTAACATGTCATTGTAGGTCTTGCTTTAAAATAATAATGCCTTTATTTTTAAAAGAACTTCTCACTTTTCCAAGCATTTTCACTTCAAAGATTTTATTTTCTAAGTGAACCAATACAAAAATGATCTCTGTATGTCCCCCTCTGGGTAAATCCCATAGTCATACAGAATATGTGTGTTTCTATCTGTAGGTCTGCAATACATGTCTACTGTGGGTCTACAAAAGGATAACAAAGGTAGAATTCAAATTTAATATCTAAGGACTGAATAGTGCACTTTGGGAAAAAGACAATTGGGTCTTGTGGCCACAATCTGGAGAGGCAGAGTGATGATCAAGTGCTGTGATTTTATCACCATTACTAAACTATCAAATCTTGGGGAAAAATATAGAACCTTAATGAAACTGCTCTCATGTACTCCCCCAGCTCTTGCAATCTCCTTCAATCCCTCTTCTCCCCCCACAAAACCCTTGTGCTTAGTGGACTTGGACTTTCTTTTCATAGAAAAGATGGAAAGGAAAAATATCAATGTTAATAATAGCAATTCCTTCACATTGATATAGTGATATCAATAGAGAAGCCTCTGTATTTGTGATACATAAATGTTAGTTTTAAAAAAGACCAATAGGCACTGGACATGCTGGGCACCAACTAACACCCTGAAGAATGAAATAGATTATACTTTAACAGATGGGGAAAGATTTATTATTGATATGGGATTCATCCCAGAGTCAGCTGTCTCAGTAGAATCAGAGCACTGACTCCTCAGAGAGATCAGAATCAGTGAAAAAGAAGAAAGAATAATGAGAAAAAGATATGGCATGCAAATGAAACAACTTACCCTTGAATTACTTTGAAAATAATTGAAAATTAAAAATGGAAAACGGACAACAGAAATAACATTAACACTTAATAAAATAATTCTATCCAGAAGTTTAACCAATGGAGATTAATTGCGACTATAAGGAGACCAGAAAAACTCAGAAAGTACTTTAGTCAGCAAACATCTAACTTACTTGCCAAACTGAGAGAAATGTCTGCCAAAGACATCACTGGATTAGAAGATAAATTTGTTTATAAAATCCCCAGATGACATTACATCTCTGACCATTTCTCCAACAAGCACTAGCAATACCTTCATGCACACCTCCCAACTATTTTTTATTTATTTAAATTTGTCCTTATTTATTATTTATTTTAAACCATTTTTTGAATCTTGAGTTCTGAATTGTCTCCCTCCCTTCCACTCATTAAGAAGGCAAGAAATGAGATATCAATTATATATGTGAAATCATACAAAACACATCTCCCTATTACTGATGTTGCAAGAAAAATAAAGAAAGTGAAAAAAAAAATATGTTTCAATCTGCACTCAGACTCCAACATTTCTTCCTCTAGAGGTGTACAGCATTTTCTATCACAAATCCTTTGTAACTTTCTTGGGTTATTGTACTGATCAGAATAGCTAAGTCTTTCAGAGTTGATCATTATACAATACTGCTGTTAGTGTCTACATGGCTCTCCTGATTCTGTTCACTTCACTTTACACAAGTTCATAGAAATCTTCTCAGGTTTTTCTGAGAACAGTCTGCTTGTCAGTTTTTACAGCACAATAGTATTCCATAACAATCAGATACCTATACACCTTCTTCAGTCATTCTCCAATCGGTAGGTATCCCATCTGTTTCCAATTCTCTGCCATCACAAAAAGAAATATGTAAAAAGATTTTTGTTTATCTACGTCCTTTTCCTTTTTCTTTGATCTCTTTGGGATATACACCTAGTACTGGTATTTGTGGATCAAAGGGTATACATAGTTTTATAACCCTTTGGGCATAGCTCCAAATTGCTCTCCAGAATGATTGGATCAGTTCACAATTCTATTAACAATGAATTACTGTCCCAATTTTTTTCACATCCCCATCAACATTTATTATTTTCCTTTTCTGTAACATTAGCCAATTTTATAGGTGTATGGTGATACCTCAGAATTTTTTTTAATATGCATTTCTCTATTGTTTAGATCTCACCAAGTGAGATCTCCCAAGTGTTTTTCTTTTACTGTCTGAAATGTTTTTAGATCGAATTTCTCTTTCTATCTCTTCTTGTTGCACTTTTTTGGTGATATATAGAAATATTGATGATTTATGTGGGTTTATTTTATATTCTTCAATTTTGCTGAAGTTCTCAATTATTTCAGTTAGCTTTTTTAGTTGATTATCTGGAATTCCCTAATAATACCATCATATTGTCTGCAAAGAGTGATAGTTTTGTTTCCTCATTGCCTATTCTAATTCCTTCAATTTCTTTTTCTTCTATTGGTATAGCTAGCATTTCTAATACAATATTGAATGATAGCAGTGATAATACACAACCTTGCCTCACCCATGATCTTGCTGGGAAGTCTTCTAGCTTATGACCACTTAAATAATGCTTGCATATAGTTTTAGATAGATAGTACTTATCATTTTAAGGAAAGCTCTGTTTATTCCTATTCTTCTAGTATTTTTTTAATAGAATGAGTGTTGTATTTTGTCAAAAGCAATTTCTTCATCTACTGAGATAATCATATTTTTTCTTTTGTTATTGACGTGGTTAATTATGCTGATAATTTTCCTTTTGTTGAACCAGTCCTGCATTCTTGGGTATAAATCTGACCTGGTCTTTATGATACATTCCTGTGATCCCCTTGCTAATATTTTTTAAAAACATTTTTGCATCAATGCCCATTAGGGAAATTGGTCTATAGTTTTCTTTCTATTTTACTCCTCCTGGTTTAGATACCTGCCCCATATTTATGTCATAAAAAGAATTTGGTAGGACTCTTTCTTTGCCTGTTTTCTCAAATAGTTTATATGGTATTGGAATCAATTATTTTTTAAATGTTTGGTAGAAGTCACTTAGGAATCTGTCTGGTCCTGAAGATTTTTTTTTTAATGTTCATTTATTTAATTTTAGTTTTCAACATTCATTTCCACAAAATTTTGAGTTCCAAATTTTCTCCCCACCTCTCCCCTCCCTCCACTCCATAACATCTTGCATTCTGATTACCCCTTCTCTCAATAGGCCCTCCCTTTTATCACACTCCTGTCTTCCCTTATCCTCATCTTCTCTCTTTTCTTGTAGGGCAAGATAGATTTCTATGCCCCATTACCGGTATTTCTTATTAACCAGTTGTATGCAAAAACAATTCTCAACATTCATTCCCAAAACATTGAGTTCCAGCTTCTCTCCCTTCCTCTCTCCCCACCCATCCCCACTGAGAAGGCAAGCAGTTCAATATAGGCTATATATGTGTAGTTTTGCAAAAGATTTCCATAATAGTCATGTTATGGAAAACATTATATTCCCCTCCATCCTATCCTGTCCCCCATTTATTCTATTCTCTCTTTTAACCTAGTCCTTTGCCAAGAGTGTTTACTTCTAATTACTCCCTCCTCTCATTTGCCCTTCCATCATCCCCCCCACCCCACTTTTCCTTCCCCCCAACTTTTCTGTAGTGTAAGATAGATTTTCATACCAAATTGAGTGAGCATGCTATTCCCTCCTTAAGCTAAATGTGATGAGAATAAGCTTCACTTTTCCTTCTCACCTCCTCCCTTTTCTCCTGCACTGAAAAAGCTTTTTCTTGCCTCTTTAATGAGAAATAATTTGCCTCATTCCATTTCTCCCTTTCTCCTCCCAATAAATTCCTCTCACCCCTTAATTTTATTTCTTAGATATCATCCCTTCTTAGTCAACTCACCCTGTGCTCTCTGTCTATGTGTGTGTGTGTGTGTGTGTGTGTGTGTGTGTGTATAATCCCTCCAACTGCCCAAATACTGAGGAAACTCTCAAGAATTACAAATATTATCTTTCCATATAGGAATGTAAATAGTTCAACTTTAGAAAGTCCCTTATGACTTCTCTTTCCTGTTTACCTTTTCATGCTTCTCTGGATTCTTGTATTTGAAAGTCAAATATTCTATTCAGTTCTGGTCTTCATGAAAGATGATGTGTGAGCTCTTTTTTTGATCATAGCTTTCAGGTAGTCCCATACTTTTAAAATAGTCTCTCCTGGATCTATTTTCCAGGTCAGTTGTTTTTCCAATGAGATACTTCACAATATCTTCTATTTTTTCGTTCTTTTGGTTTTGTTTTGTAATTTCTTGGTTTCTCATATAGTCATTAGTTTCCATTAGCTCCACTCTAATTTTTAAAGAACTATTTTCTTCAGTGAGCTTTTGAACCTCAATTTCCATTTGGCTAATTCTGCCTTTTAAAGCATTCTTCTCCTCATTGGTTTCTTGTATCTCTTTTGCCAATTGAGTTAGCTTATTTTTAAAGGTGTTATTTTCTTCAGCATTTTTTGGGGTCTCCTTTAGCAAATTGTTGACTCGCTTGTTATGATTTTCTTTCATGGCTCTCATTTCTCTTTCCAATTTTTCCTCCACCTCTTTTACTTGATTTTCAAAATCCTTTTTGAGTTCTTCTGGTCTGAGACCATTACATATTTATTTTGGAGTTTTTGGATGCAGAAGCCTTGACTTCCTCTGATGATATGTGTTGCTCTTCCTCATCTGAAAGGATGGAAGAAAATACCTGTTCATGAAGAAAGTAACCTTCTTTAGTCTTATTTTTTTCCCTTTTTTGGGCATTTTCCCAGTCAGTTACTTGACTTTTGGGTTCTTTTTTCAAGAGTAGGGTATATTCTGTAAGATCTCAGTTCTTCCAAGGTGGCACAATCAAGGGAGAGGAGTTTGATCCTCTCCTGGCCTGCGCACTGGTCTGGGAGCAACCAAAAACCAGAATCTGTGAGGAGAACTCTCCCTCCACAACCACCTCCAGCTGTACCATGCCAGTGTTCCTTTTCACCCCAGGACCACTCTCAGTTCTGAGGTTCAGATCAGTGACTCAATTCCCCCAGGGGCTTTAGGATCCAAAAATTGAGGCTGCTGCTGCTGTGGCACTCCCAGCATGTTCCCTTCTCCTGGGTGAAGGAGCTTTCTCACTGACCTTTGAAGCTGTCTTTGGTGTTTGTAGGTTGAGCAATCATCTGGGAACTGCTGCTGTAAGTGTCTCTCTGAAGCCTGTTCTGGGTCCTGTCCCTGCCACACTGTGCAGCCCACGCTGAACTGTGCTGTGCTCCACACCTGGTGCAATAGACCTTTCCTGTTGGCCTTCCAGACTTTCTTGGGCTGGAAATCTCTTTCATTCTGTCATTTTGTGGCTTCTGCTGCTCTAGAATTTGTTTAGAGTCATTTTTTATAGGTATTTTATGGGCTATATGGAGGAGCTTCTACAGGTTCATTTTTCTACTCCACCATCTTGGCTCCACCCCTCAGGATTTTTTCTCAGAGAGCACACTTATGGATTATTCAATTTCTTTTTCTGAGATAGAATTACTTTAAATATTCTATTTTTTGTTAATCTGGGAAATTTATATTTTTGTAAATATTCATCCATTTCACTTAGATGGTCTTAATAATTGCTTTAATTTCATCTTCATTGGTGATTCATCCACTTTTTTATTTTTGATACTGGCAATTTTGTTTTCTCCTTTCTTTTTAAAATCAAATTATATTTGTTGGTTCCTCCCCTCCCCCTATAAAACCAGCTTATAGTTTTATTCATTAGTTCAATTATTTTTAATTTTATCAATCTCTTCTTTGATTTTCAAGATTTCTAATTTGACATTTAATTGAGAATTTTTAACTCATCTTTTCTACTTTTTAAAAATTCACTTGGTTGCTCCCACACCAGTGCTCCCAGACCAGACTAGTTCATTGACCTGCTCTTTATCAGTGTTATTGATTTAGATATAAAATTTCCTCTATATACTGCTTTGATTGCTTCTCTCAGATTTTGATATATTGGCTTATTGTTGTCATTTTCTTTAATGAAAATAACTATTGCTTCTATGATTTATTCTTTGACCAACTCATTCTGTAGGACTATTTAGTTTCTAGCTAATATTTTAATTCATGTTTTCATAGCCCTTTATTTAATATAATTTTATTTTTCTGCTTTTCTGCACTTTTTTATGAGGTTTTTTTTATGTCATTCTACATGATCAATTTTCGTAAAGGTGCCATGAACACCTGAGAAAAGGGTAAACTTCTTTTTATTTTCATTAAAACTTCTCTGACATACTATAAAATATAATTTTCCTAAAATTCTATTTATCTCCTTAACTTATTTTTTGTTTATTTTATGGTTTGATTTATCTAGTTCTGAAAGGGCAAAATTTTGGAGCCTCACTAGTATAGGTTTATTAACTTCTATAGCTTATTTAACTTTTTCTTTAAGAATTTGAATGCTATGCTATTTGAGATATACATATTTAGTATTGATATTACTTCAATGTCTATGGTACCTTTTAACAAAATGTAGTTTTCCTGTTTATCTCTTTTAATTAGGTCTATGTTTGCTTTTGCTTTGTCTGAGACCAGGATTGCTGCCTCTGCCTTTTTTACTTCAGCTGAATGAAGCATAACAGATTCGGCTCCAGCCATTTATTTTAATTTTTTTGTATATCTTTCTATTTCAACTGTGTGTTGTGCTACACAACATATTCTTGGGGTCTGGTTTCTAACGCATTCTAGTATCCACTTCTGTTTTATGGGTAGGTTCATCCCCTTCACATTCACACTTAAGATTACTAATTGTATGTTTCCCTCCATCCTATTTCTTCTGTTTATCCCTCTCTATTTCTTTTTATCTACCTATTTTGCTTCCAACCACTGCCTCCCCTAATCTGCCTTTTATCATCCCCTCCACATCTCTCACTTACTTCCCCTCCTATTTCCCCATGGACTAAGGTAGATTTCTTTACCCAATTCAGTATAGGTGTGTGTTTATATGTATATGTTTCCTCTTTGTATGAGTATATGTTTCTTCTTTGTACCAATTCTGAGGAGAGTGAGGTTCAAGCATTGTTCCCCCTTTTCCTTTTCCATTGTAGAAGGTCTTCCTTGCATTCCTCTTTTATGTGAGAAAAAATTTCCCCATTCTACCTCTCTCTTTTCACTTTTCTCAGCATATCCCTCTTCTTCATTTTTTAGAGTTCATCCCAACATAATTAACTCACACTCATATCCTATGTAGCCTCCTTCTAACTGCCTTAGTAATGATAAAGGTCTTAGGAATTACATGTATCATCTCATATAAGAATGTGAGAAGATTAAATTGATTTGGTGTCTTTCTATATTGATCTAATGTATGATTAATTGATTTTATCCTGTAACTGCCTAAGTCATGGCTCTTTGTCTTTGAACTAAAGGCAAAAATTCATCTGTCCTGGAATGAGTTAACTTAGGAAATCCAGCTCTCTTGCTAATCAGTCTTCCATTATTGCCTCAAGGAAATCTGTTTTCCTTCAAGAATGTGAATGCACACCATCAGGGAGTCTGGCCTAGTATTTTTACACCACCATGCTATCCTTCAAAGACATCTGGTTTGCTATCCAAAGAAATCTGGCCCATATCTTTAACCTTGCAGGTGGATTCAAATAATGAACTTTTCTAAGTTACAGGAGGAAAGGAGGGAGTTATCTCTAGCCTTTCATCTCCAACTGCAACCAGTCATATTGTTCTCTACACCTCAGCTATGTAAACAATCATGTTGTCTTCAACACCATGATATCAGCAATCATAGATCCAATTTTATTATTTCTCCACCTACACTGTTCTTTATTTTATTCCAATTTTATAAAAAGGAACTGAGTGTCCCTCTCAGTGTCTTTGGCTAAACTGAGGTAATCCATTAACCCATTTGGCAGGTAGTACCCCTGTTAAGAAAATGTTATCTTGCTTGGAGAAAATCTGCCTCAGTCTACCTTTGTTGAATTTTACTTCTGATAAATGTAAATAGTTTAACTTTACTGACTCCCTTATGATTACTCTTTCATGTTTATCTTTTTATGCTTCTCTTGAGTCTTGTGCTTTAAGGCCAACTTTTCTTGTTTAAAAAATTTATTAGGTATTTTATTTTTCCCTAGTAGCATGTGAAAACAATTTTAACATCCATTTTGAAAGCTTTGAGTTCCAAATTCTCTCCCTTCCTTCTTCCTCACCCTCCTCCCCATTGAGAAGGCAAGCAATTAGATAGAAATTATACAAGTGTAGTCATGCAAAACATTTCCATAATAGTCATGCTGTGAAAGAAAACATAAACCAAAAAAAACCCCCCCAAAACCCCAACCCCAAAACAAAACCAAAGCTCAAGAAAAGCAAAGTAAAAAAAGTATACTTCAATTTGTATTCAGACACTATCAGTTCTTTCTCTGGGGATGGACAGCATTTTTCATCATAAGTTAAGGTCAAGTTTTCTATTACACTCTGGTCTTTTCATCAGAAATGCTTGAAAGTCTTCTAATTCATTTAATATTTATCCCCCCCCCCCCCCCATGAAAAATTATTATCTCTTTTGCTAGTTAGGTTATTCTTGGTTATAATCCTAGTTCCTTTAACTTCTAAAATATCACATTCCATGCTCTATTCTCCTTTAACATGGAAGCTACTAAGTCTTACGTGATCATGACTATGGGTCCATAATATTTGCACTGTTTCATTCTAGCTGCTTGCAATATTTTCTCCTTGACCTGAGAACTTTAAAATTTGGTTAAAGTATTTCTAAGAGATTTCATTTTGGGATCTCTTTCAGCAGGTAATTAGTGGATTCTTTCAATTTCTACTTTACCCTCCAGATCTAAGATAGTGGGACAGTTTTCCTTTATAATTTCTTGAAATATGATGTTTAGACTCTTTTTTTATCATTGCTTTCAAATAGTCCAAAAATTCTTAAATTATCTCTCTTTGATCTATTTCAGTTATTTTTCTGATGAGATATTTAATGTTGTCTTCTATTTTTTTATTCTTTTGACTGTTTTATTGTTTCTTGAAGTTTCATGAAATCATTAGCTTTTAGTTGCCTGATTATAATTTTTAAGGAATTCTTTTCTTTTGTGAACTTTTGTACCTTCCCTATCCCTATTCCCACTTGGCCTACTTTGCTTTTTAAGGGGTTCTTCTCTTCAGTGAGTTTTTGTGCTTCTTCTGCTATTAAGGAAGTTTTGTTTTTTAAGGTATTATTTTCTTCAGTATTTTTGGGTTTCTTTTACCAAGGTGTTATTTCTCTTTTCATAGTTATTTTTTTTGCATCACTTTCATTAATTTTCCCAATTTTTCTTCTTCTTTTCATATTTGATTTTTAAAATTCCTCTTGAGCTCTTCTAGGAATTCTTGTTGGACTTGTGTCCAATTTTCTTTAAGGTTTTGCTTATAGCAGCTGTGACATCATTGTCTTCTTCTGGGTTTGTGTCTCGATTTTCTCTGTTACCACAGTGGCTTTTAATGGTCAGGTTCTTTTTTGTTGTTTACTCGTTTTTTCAGTCTATTTCTTAACTTTTAGTTTTACGTTAAGGTTGGGCTTCACTCCCAAAGTGGAGTGGTATATCAGTAAGCACTCCAACATATACGGAGATACTTGCTATCACAGGTTCTTAGATCTGCATTCATAAAAGGAAGCAACTTTTGAGGGATTAACAGTCACTTTGATCAAGCACATGTATCATTCCTTTAACTAAGGACATATATCATTCAATTAGTTCATGGAGTCAGCACCCTGAATTTCAAAGGAAGTACAGAGAACTCAAAAGATCAACAGACATGACTTCCTCTGCCTGACCATAATTCAACACTCAGGTACAGCTGTCTGACCATTATTACCAAAGAGGAAAGCACAACATTTGGGTTCTCAAAGCTGGGGAGCTCCTTAGAGGCTTCCCAGAGTCCTCATCTGGCACTCAAACCTTCTTAGCAAACCTAAGCCTCAAAGTAAAACCTCAACTCAGAGTATTTATACCTTTTTCAGAGCCAGAGGGCATCCCAACCCTTTGACCTAGTGCCTCAATAGAAAAAACAAAAGGTACTTGAGACCATCCTACAAAACAACTCCCTTAATCAAGCTTTCTACAATAGGCAGGTCCTGTCAGTGGATGGGAAAAATCTTTAATCACATTAAAATAATTAACAATACAAATACATACACTGTTTCTAGTTAAAGAACCTCTTGTTTCTGTACTTTACTCTTAGTAAAGACTCTTGATTGACAAATTTCAAGATTCAAACAGACATGTGGTTACACTAAAACAAAAACAGCAAAAGATCCTATTTTGATTGCATCACAAGTGGGCACTGTCCCAAGCTTCAGGTTTTTTGTCCTGCTATTTTCAGAGCTAGTTTCTGGGAGTCTGTAAGTGATTTCAAGGTGGTGTGATCCAAGTAGAGGTGAGGTCATTGCTCTCCTGGCCTGTGCTCTGGCCTTTACCTCATTAGGAACCTGGTTTCACTGCAGCTGGTACTTTTTCTGGCCCTGAAACTGTGACCAGGTCCATTACTCTCCTTCAGCCACAAGTACTAGTACTCCTTTCAGCCTTGGAAGTGTGACTAAGATCCCTGCTCTTTTGCAATCACAAATAGTAGCCTTCTTTTCTACTTTGGTTCCCTTGTGGATGAATAGATGTGTTCCCCTCCACCCTTGACCTGTGATAAGGTTCTCCACTCCCCTGAAGTCACAATTACTAGTCTTTCTCCACCCTGAAACTGTGATCTGGGACTGCGTATAAGCAATACTACAAGATCCTGCACCCAATGACAGCAAATGGTCCCCTGTAATCTCTCTCTGACCAGTTGTTTGACCCCCTTTCTTTTTTGGGCTGAGAGCTCCTGTATTGGCGAGCAAAGTAGAATCATTTGCTGTTTTTGTTTTAGACAATCAAGTGCCTCTGATTGAATCTTGCCTTTGATTGAAGCAATCAAGAGTCTTTGACCAGAAACAGTATAATAGAGAGAGTTTTAATCAATCAGACATGTGCAAGTGGACTCTAACCAATCTGATACATGTGGGCTCTAGTCAATCAGATGCTGAGTAGAACTGTATATAAAGAGAGCCAGAGCTGAGAAAGGCAGACATGAAAAGAGCCAGAGATGAAGGGGTGAGCCAGAGTTGAGAAGAAGAGAGCTAAGAGACAGACCACTGAGAGCCAGGAGGAAGTCCTATCTGTTGATCTGTGTTGATTTCTCAGACAGAAGTTCTTTCTGTGGTAGTATTGTGCCCGGGGTCTACTCCCGGGCCTTCGCCTCTCCACTTACCGATCCCCGGTCTTCGGACTTCTCCGGTCCCTCTCCTGGTTGGGGGAGGGCAATAAACAGGCAGAGCACCCGAAAGGAGTTGCAGTCAGCAAGCTTTATTGCATTTCTTCCCCTTCTCCTTCTCCTTCTAAGCCCTTGTGATCATTCCCTTTTATTATCCCCTGTCTCCTCCCCCGTACCTCCCATGGGCGGGCGAGCTCCTCCCAAGTGCCTCCCCGCGGGTGGAGCCAGCCTGTTACCAGGGCCATCCCAGTACCCCACAAGGGAGCAGGTTCAGACCCTCAGGTGTCTCACGGTCCTCACGGGGGACCCTGGTCCAGAGCTGTCCCCCAACAGTATTGCTGTTACCTTGCTGACCTTTGACTTCCCAGAGGCAGAAGCCACATAGAGGAGCAATCCCCATGAGCTGAGACATGGAGCAGGAACAGAGAGCTGCCTACATGGGAATCCAGGCAAGGAGTGGTCAGCTCACAGAGGAAGAGCCATGGGACTTGGAAGTCAACCAATGAAAGAGGACTTTATTTGGACACTTGATACTGATTAAGAAGATTGTTCTTATTGTGACCTAGGGGTGGATAGTGTTATTTTGAAAGATGACTTTATTTGGATACTTGGTATTGATTAAAGATGTTGCTATTGTTATGATATATATATATATATGTATATATATATGTGTGTGTGTGTGTGTGTGTGTGTTACATGATACATTTTGCTTAAAGGTGTTGGATGAATATTATGCTTCACTTTATTGAACAATGTTTTACTTGTTCCTGAATAAATACAGAGTTCATTATACTATGCAATTAGATCCTTGAAATCATTCACAGCAGCAGCGTCAGGTGCACTGCCATGACTGGCTTTTGAGCTCCTGAAACTGTGGCTTCTGCTGCTGTTGCCACCACCTCCAAGACCTGCTGCTGGTATTGTCACAACCTGCACTATACCCCTGACCTGGTGTCACAAACCTCACTTGTGAACTTCATAAGTTGTTTTGAGCTGGAAAAATGTCTTACCATTGCCCTTGGTTGGCTTTGCTCTTCTAGAATTAGATTTAAGATATTATTTTAAAGCGGTTTGGAGGGGAGTGTTAGGAGGTTTCAACTGAACTGCTGCCTCTGCTCCACCATCTTGACTCCCTCCTCAACTATTTTTAGATTCTTGTTTTGCTTCTGTCACTCAGTTAGGCCACATTCAGGGGAGCAGCTAAATGCTAAAAGACCTGTCCAATTTGAGGCCACTGCAATAATTGAGGCAAGAGGTGATAAGGGCCTGAACTAAGGTGGTAGCTAGGTGAATAATAAAATATATATTATAATATATAATATATCATATTACATAATATAATATTAATAATAAAAAATATATATAAATAAATAATAAATAGTGAGAGATGTGTGTTTGTGTGTTTGTCCTTCATTGCCAAAGAAGACTATGCCATCAGAGAAATAATTACATGACTTGCACTTGACTTTGTTTTGAGTAAGGGAGAGCTGTGCAGGTTACCATCCTCACTTCTCCTCCAGAGCCATCTGAATCCAGTGACCAGATATTCATCAGGATGACTGGAGATGGCCTAGGATGAAGCAATTGGGGTTAACTGACTTGCCCAAGGTCACACAGCTAGTGCATGTCAACGTGTTTGAGGTGAGATTTGAACTCAGGTCTTCCTGACTCCTGCACTGGTGCTCTATCCACTGCACCACCTAGCTGCCCTTGTGAGAGATGTTGTGGCAGGAGAAAGTATAAGATTTGAAATTAGATTAGCATATAGGGTGAAGGAAGAAGGATTAGTCAAAGATACCGACCTGATTGCAAACTTGAAAAATGAAAGATGGGGTATCTATAGCAGAAACAGGGAGGTTTGGAAGGATGGAATTTTAGGAAGAAAGAATGAATTCTGTTTTGGACATGTTGAGTTTGAGATGTCTGTGTGACATTTAGTTTGAAATGTGCAGTACATTGTTGGTGATATAGGACTAGAAGAAAGGAGGCAGATAGTTGGGACAGTAGCTAGAGCACTGGGCCAGGAGTCAGGAAGAATTGAGTTTGAATGTAGCTCACATGTTTACTAGCTGTGTGACCTTAGACAAGTCACTTAATCTCTAGTTTCTTCAGTTTTCTTATCTGCAAGATGAGGATAATAAGAGCACCTACCTCCCAGGGTTGTTGTAGGATCAAATGAGATAATTATAAAGTACACAATGCCTGGCACATGGGAAACATTACATAAATGTTACTTATTAACTATTACTGTTACTATAAGGAAGAAACCAAGATAAAGCCATTGATTACACCCCAGTAGGCTTTGTGATATGGATAAATATCTATCAAAGAACACAGTAGTAGTCAGAATGGGAGGAAAAGAACCAGGGCATGTAGTGTCATCAAAACCCAGTGAAAAGAAAACTCCCAGAAGGAAAGGGTGATCAATAGTGTGAAATTCCATGGAGAGATCAAGAAGGATAAGAACTGAGAAAAGGCCATCAGAATAAGGAACCTTCAGTAACTGTTCAGAGCCGTTTTAGTTGTGTGATAAGGTCACATGATTTCAAAGGGATTGGATGAGTGTGAGAGAAGTAGAGACAAGTAAAGAGAGAATTTTTTATCTCATTTTCTAAAGAAAGCTTTTCTAAAATTTGGCTGAGAAAGAGATATGGGATGATAGTTTGAGGGAATGGTAGGGACTGGTAAAGATTTTTAAAACAAGGTCGGGGATACGGGTGTCTTTTTAGACAGAAAGAGACAACTCAGGTGGCACTCTAAAACTGTCAGTCCAACAAACAGATCTACTATTCTCTTCCTACATTAATACACTAGATTTTGACTGAGATAAACTTTAAACATTGGCCCCACTAGTAATTAATCAGAACTCATTTCTGTGGTTGAACCAAGAATACCAATATTTAGCATGTCCTACCTGACAAACTTTGTCCATTATCATCTTATAGCCTGATACTAGGCATTCTTACTGGACTGCATCATCCTTTGGGACTGAGCATTGGCTTAAGGGTAATGAGAAGCAGTGGTGTCAGATCCTGTGCCAAAAGTGCTAGCCCCAAAGTGCCTTAACCTTAACTGGTGTAGGTGCAGACTTATTGTCAGAAATGACATTTTTCAGCAATCAGAATGTCTCAAATAATTGGTGTAGGGCTATGAAATTTCTCGGAGAGGTACTGGGCAGGGTTAGAAGCATTTCAAGTTCTCCTCCTTGTAAAATGCTTTAACAGCAATAGTTTCTTAATTAAGGTTTCTTGGTCTCTTCCAATTAATAGAAAAATAGGTGCCTTTGGAAGGCATGGCATATGCTATGTGGTTAACAGTCTTTTCAATATCAAAATCAATTCCAGATCACATATAGCTTCTGGCCAGTGTTTTAGTGTGAAAAATTCCTCAATGTGCTACACTGAATGTGGCCAAGATAACAATGCCTTATGGAGTAAGAACATGATTTCCCTATGAACCAAGACTGATCTGCCCATTTATGGGCAGATAACTCTTGGTTTTCTCCTGCAAATGCTTTAAATTTCTGAAGTAGTTTATTTACTGGCCACCACCTCGACATACAGTTCAGCAGAAGGGAGGGAGGGAAAGAAAGAAGGAGAAAGGATTTATTAAGCACCTTCTATTGCCAGGCACTGTGCACAGTGCTTTACAACTCTTGCCTCATTTGTATCCCACAAAAACCCTGTGAGGTAGTTGCTCTTATTCTGATTTTTATAGCTTAGGAAAGTGAGGCAGACAGAGGTTTAATGATTCGCAGCAGGTTCACAAAGCTAGTAAGTATCTGAGACAGGGTTTGAGCTCGTCTTCCTGACTCTGTGTGCTGTCCCCTATTAACTGTACCACCTAGTTGTCTGTGCCTGTCTTCCTGCCTTGACCATGGGCAAAATACTCCTTTCTATGATGCTGCCCCTTGTTGGAGGCCACCGCCTAGTTCCTGCGACTGAGTTTCTGCAAATGTGAGAGTCCTTATCTTTTAACCATCTGCCATCTTCAGTGGAGCTGCTCCCACCTACTGCTATCCCTTATGGCTAGCAAATTCCCAACACCTGTTACTCTCCCCAATGCCTGCGATATTTAATCATTGGCTGGCTAAAAGTAAACCTTACCCTCATCCCCATCCCCCATCTCCTACTCTCTCATCCCCACACTGCTGAACCCTACCCTTGCCATGTCTCATTCCAGCTCTTTCTATCTTTTCCATTGTGTCAAATAATCAAATGTTCTATTTCCTCAATCTCACCATAACTTCTTCCTATAGTCATACAGGGATTGTCGTATCTTAGATCTAACCCTCACCCACAAATATTCTACTTCTATGATCAAAGTTTCTTACATTCCTGTATGTTTCCATCATCCTGTGTCTCCCTATTCCTTAGCCCTTTCAAGCCCATTTTTTTTATCCTTATCATGATCTACAATCTCTCCAATTCATTAGCACTTTCTCAGCTCTTACTCTGACTTACTTTTCTTCCTTTCCAAACTTGGCCCTATGGTTAACCAGTTCAGCTCCAGTATCCTCTGCTCTGGAGTCCCTTGCCACCTTGACTTGCTGCTCAGGTGTTGCCAAACTCCAATCTTGAGTTACTCCTACCATACATCCTTATTTCTACTCTACTCATGTGTTACTAAATGACATTGGACAAAGGCATGTAACTGAACTGACTGGATCCACTACAAATTTATGTATCTAACATGACCTGGGCCATCTCTTGAGCAAGGCAATCATTTTGCTTCTCCCTAACTGATTCTCTGTCCTGCTCCTCACAGAACCTGCTTCGAACCTTTTCTTCTCAAGTTTCCCATGCCTCCAACTCTCCTATTCTCTGTTGAGGACATCTCACATTTTATTAAGAAAATAGAAAATATCAACCAATAGTTCTCTTTTTGACCTTTCACTCTATCCGAGAACACCTTGTTATCCCTCACTCTTTCTTACTTTTCTTCAATCTCTGACAATTGACATAACCTTTCTTCTCACCAAGACCAGTCCTTCTACACATGCCCTTGATCCCATCCCAATTGTCTTCACAGATTATCCCCCAAATCTTCCTCCTCCCTAATTTTCAGTCTCTTTTTATTTCCCTAAAGTGTCCCAAAGCAATTGTCAGAGGCGATATTGGAACCCAGGTCTTACGAGCTCAGTCCTTTAACCACGATATGAAACTATTTATAGGAACGTGTTCTGAAGGTTGTTTTATCTCTTGTTATTCCTCATTCCTTTTTATCACATTCCAGCTTTCCTGGGAACTGCAGAGCTGGACCAAGATAGAGAGACTCCTGCAGCTGAAGTTTTGTCCTGCAAAGTGTGGCATTACCAAGCTGATAAACTGTAAAGACATTGTCCTTAAGTCAGTATGAGCAGAAAGATTAAAAGGAAGAAAGAAGGAAAAAGGGAAAAGAAGAACACAGAGTCATGGTAGGGTGGGAGAGCATAGAGTTAATCCACACTTACTTTAGAGTTTTCATATCTCTTCCCAAAATCCTCACTGGATTAACTCCTCAGACTTATGGTGATCGGTGGGATAAAGTCTAAGAGAAATTTTGAACAACTAGCAGAAATGGAAAAATTGCTTGGAGGCAAGGAAACCTCTTAGAACATACCAGTTCAAAGTATCTTATCTACACGTCTTCTCTGCTTTCTGTATTTTAAAAGATTATGGACCTAGGAGTCAGGAAACATAGCTTTCAGTTCTAGCTCTGTCACTGACCAGTGGCAAGGGAATGTGTGTTTGTCCTTCATTGCTGAAGAAGACCATGCCATCAGAGAAATGATGACATGACTTACACTTGACTTTGTTTTGACGGAGGGAGGGCTGTGCAGGTCACCAACCTCACTTCTTGTTCAGAGCCATCTCAATCCAGTGACCAGATATTCATCAGAATGACTGGAGATGACCCATGATGAGGCAGTTGGGGTTAAGTGACTCGCCCAAGGTCACACAGCTAGTAAGTGTCAAGTGTCTGAGGTGAGATTTGAATTCAGGTCCTCCTAACTCCTGCACTGGTGCTCTATCCACTGCACCACCTAGCTGCCCCTGGCAAGGGAATAGGGACACTGAGTCAGGATCAGGAATCAATATCACCAAACTTCATTTTTCTCATTTGTCAATCAAGACAATAATGCTTGCCCTACCTTTCTCACCTGATGAGTCAAGGAAGAAAGTGGAAATGATTGGGAAAATTAAGTGCCATAGAAATGCAAATGACTAGATGAAGAAGCTCTAGGCTATTTTTTTAACCTCTGTCATTATGAATGGTTCTCTTTGGAGGGATAAGAGAAAGAAGAGTGATATATTTGAAAACTAAGGTAAGTTTAAAAAATGCTAACAACGTTTAAAAAAATAAAAGATGAACCTTTATTTCAAGAAGCATCCTCCAATATGTTAAGAGAATATTGCTATTTTTCCAAAGGCAATTGGGCCATCTTCTGGACTTCAGGTCTGGGCCCAATTCACATCATTTTTCAGTTACTATCTAAGATATATGTTCTGATATAATTTTTCATTCAGCTACATATTGTAGTCTGGACAAAATGCACTCTTCCTCCACTTGTGTTTTCCTGTATGGGTAGTTAGGTCAAACTATTTAAAGTAGTTATTCATGTCATTTACAAGACTCTGTAATGTTTCTGGCCTGGATGAACTCCATACATTATCTTCATAGAGGCAGCTAGGTGGTACAATGGATAAAGTGCTCCGTCTAGTATCAGAAAGATCTGAGTTGTAATTATCTAAATCTGAATTTATTTGTAAATTTTGAAAATTTTGTTTATATAATTCCTGGGTTTGTTTTGGCAGGTGTACTCCCAAGCATTTTATGCTATCTAGAGATATTTTAAACTAATAAGCCTCAGGTACTTACTAGTTGTGAGACTCTGGGCAAGTGATTTTACCTTTTCCTTCCTCAGTTTCCTCAACTGTAAAATGGGGATAATAGCACTTATCTTGCAGTGTTGTTGTGAGGATAAAATAAGATAATATTAGTAAAGTGCTTTGCAAACCTTAAAATGATATATAAATACTGGTGGCTATTTATTATTCAAAGAGGAGTATAGGTAGAATCTTATCATTTGTGTGGGGATTTTTTTTGCAGCTTCTCACAGAAAGCACCCTGACATACACAAGGGGGCTTGCTGTCACAGGTTCTTTGATCTGCTTTTCTCAAAAGAAAGGCAACTTTTGAGGTGATCAACAATCATTTTAATCCAGCACATACATTATTTACCTGTTTCGGGGGGAAAAGTTATCACCCTGAACTTTAGAGAAAATAGAGAGAAGTCAAAATCAACAGACAGTGCTTCCAGCTGCCTGACATATCAACAGATAGATGCAACTGTCTAACCATACTTACATAGTTACTAGAGGGGGAAGCACCAGCATCTGGGTTTTCAAAGCCCTGGGCTCCTTAGTGACTTCCCAGAGTCTTGTCTGACCAAACAAAACACTTCCAGTCAGTAAGCACCAAAGTAAAACTCCACCTCAGAGTCTTTATGTACTTTTTAGAGCCAGAGGGCATCATAATTCTTGAGAACCAGTGCCTCATTAGAAAATTAACAAAAGGTGTGGGTCTTCCTACAGATCTTCTGAGGTCCATTAATGCATGGGGAAGATCTTCCCACTGGGAAGCAAAATTATATTAAGAATAAGCAAAAAGGCATTATCAAAACACTCCTCCTCTGTGATTGATTTCCTCTAGGACAATGAGGAGCACCTTCGGTGAGCATATTTCTTCATTCTTTATCCCTCAATTGATATTAATGATTATAAGGTCATAGAACAAGATTATCTCTATTCCTATATCTTTCAAGCAATCTCACCCAATTCTGTCATACTCATGGACGATGGCTTGTACAGGTTTGTTCATTGTTCTTTATGCATAGCATTCTGTCTGTGCCTTTGAACACTATCTGTCTCTCATGTGTGAAATGCTTGCCAGCTTCACATCTACCTCTTAGTAGTCCTAATGCTCCTCAAGGCTCAGTTCCAAGGTCACCTCTACCAAAGACTTTGGCTGATTCCCCTGGTTGCTGCTGGTTATTTTGCATATATTTTGTGTTTATTTTCTATGTATTTTGCATTTATTGATCTACCTATTTCTCTATCATCTGTCTATCCATTCATCTATTTATCTATCCATTCATTTGTTTGTTTGATTATACCCATGGTGCATCCCTCCAGTGAAGTGTAAGCTCTTTGAGACTGGGGCCATCTTGTTTTTGTCTTTTCACTCCCATTGCCTAACATGATTCTTGGCATATATGCTTGTCAAACTGAATTGAACTTGTTGAAGGAAAGCTTTTGACACCATGTTTTATTCTAGGGAACTAAACACTGTTTTTATAGTCAATAAACCAAAAGCACAGAGGGATCTTGTATTCACTACATCTTTTAGTCAATTATATGATGGTAAAGTGTGGTCTACTGTGGAACATTGCTTGCAAAAGCCTGCCTGTTCCTTTTTAATACCCTAAACAAGGATGTCCTTGAAGTGTGTGTGTGTGTGTGTGTGTGTGTGTGTGTGTGTGTGTATAGATAATTCTCATAAAAATGCTATACAGACAGGAAAATAGGCATAGAAATTTTTTCTGGGTCACCTTAGGGGAGGGGTAAAAATTGAGTCTAATTTTTTTTTGTACTATTGATGTCCTCTCTCATATATCTTGAGAATTAACTCTCTAATGACCTCAAAATAATGACACTTCCTGCATCATTTCTTTGTGTACTTGGCCTAATGAAACTATTTCCCTCATCTTTAAGGCCTTTTCCATTTCCTCTAGAAATACATCCAAGACTCTGATGTTAACATCAAAGTATGTGACTCCACTGTCTTTGATAGTGAAAAGATTTTGTTATAAAAATATTTTCCAAAGTTTTTCATTTCTAACTATTTGTTTTTCTACTTCTACTTTTATCCTTAAATACTTTCAGGATGACTTGGCTTAATTAGATCTCTTTGCCAAGCTTTTTTTGAGTTGCTTGTGCCCTCTTCACTGCTTCCTATTATGTTATGATGTGATATCACCCACAAGTGTTCACCATTCTTTGCCATAAAATTATACAAATGAATTTATCTAAACTAGAATCACCCTTGTCTGCCATACCTTTCTGCTTGGCAAATAAATCCTGTTTGCCTATTAATGTGAGTTTTTGCTTCTGTTCTCTTTTTGGCAATCAACTTAAACTGATTAAAATTGTTATTATTGATGTCAATGTCCTTTCCTCTATCTTTCCATTTCTTTTGCATAGCTAAGTTATTTAAATAGCTTAGATGAAAATGGTTCTAATGGCACGCTATTTATTTTCCTCTCTTTTGTCTAACTTTTTAATTAATTTTGACTTTTGCTCCAAGTTAGTTGTCTAGCTGTACACAGACAGCTGATTCAGGTATGACACCTGTATAGATAATAAGCTGTTTGCTTGGCCAGAATGATTTTTTGTTATATTATTCAATGTCTACCATATCACCTTCTTATTTGCTCAAAGAAACTATGCAAGACATATTGACACACAGCTTCCATGGAGTCTCATTTATTTTTTTAAAAGACTTTATTTGTTTTTAGTTTTCAACATTCACTTCTTTTGGGTTCTAAATTTTCTCCCCCTCCCTCTGCTCCCCTCTTCCCAAGATGGCATGCAATCTGATATAGGTTATATACGTACAATCATATTAAGCATATTCTTTCATTTTTTTTACCATGTTTTCCAACATATTTTTCATTGCTCTCTCCTATTCCCACCTTTCTGTGGAAGTCACCAAATATCAGAGTATGTGCTGATTTAACTTAGAGGGTCATTTCTCGTTATCTGTAGAAACTTTCTACCTCTTGATAATCTGCAACACATATTGGTATATAAGCTTGCTTAATGGTCTTATCATAAGCCCCACAGTGTTAGATAATGATAATAGTAGTTAAAAATAATAATAACTGGCATTTAAAAAGCATCTACTATGTGCCAGTCATTGTACAAAGTGCTTTACAGATATTATCTCATTAGATCCTCACAATAACTGTAGGAGACAGGTGCTTTTATTATTTCCATTTTACAGTTGAGGAAACTGATGCAAATGGAGGTTAAATGACTTGTCCAAGGCCACATAGTGAAGAAGTGTCTGAGGCTGACCGCACAGATGACCAAATGACCCATGAAATGAAGTTTCTTGCCATCTTTAGACTCATCATAAACCCATTTCCTCCAGCTCCTTTATTTACTTCTTCCAGATGAACCTACGAAGTATACTGACATTTAGTTGCAGCTTTCCTCTGTCTTCTGGTTTCATTTATGCTGGAATGCCAAGACTGAGATCATTCATTTCCTCTAGTGGCATGGCCAGGTGTTGGTCAAGGATCTTACATTTTGAGTACCAACAAATGAACAAATATAGATTATCTAAAAACTGTGTGATCTTTAGTATTCTGACCCTACTTTTCCATGATCATCAATATAGAAGCGAAAGGGAATTATTACCTGGGACTGAGGGCCATTTTATATTTTTCTTTGCCATGGCCAAAATATTCATTATTATGTGGCCAGCCAATTACTGAAGGGCCTTTCTATAATTAGTAAGGCTGGTCCTCAGAAAGCCAACTGAGTCTGCTGTCATGACCATACTTAATTCCCTTTTAGCATGATTGAAACTGCCAGAGCCTGTGTGACCTTTGAGAAACCAAGGTCACTTCCTTGTCACCATGAGGCATCAGTTAGGCTTTCTTGATGGGTTAGTTGTGGGTTTACCACACAATTATGATATTTTAAAGCAGTGGATGTTTCTGAGAATTTTATGAATATAAGAAAAAATTAGAATATAACCTATATCATATCTTCCTGAATTCCTGAGGTTAGCAGCAGCTAACTTCTTTTGAAGTCTCTCTTTCCAAGGTAGTGCATGGGTGCTATCATGGCCTCCTAGATAACCCCCTCCTCTTGTTTCCTGCAGCTGAAACTGAGCTATCCTTTTTCAAGGTCAATAATGTCAGGACAATGGGCCAGGTCAGGAGTGGAAAGGCATAAAAGGACACAGGTAGTGTCTGGCATGATGTGCAGGATTTGCCCCTGTGATCCTCCTACAACACTGAGGCCAAAGGAAGGAAGTGGATTAGAGTGCTGTCCTAGTGTCTTGACACACTAGCTTTTTTAGGGGAGACAGATGGTGGGAAGGAGGAGTAGTATATTTTGAGTCAAACTCATGATAGCATAGAGGGAACACAAGAGAGGCTCACAGATTTAGGACTGCAAGAGACCTTCGAGGCCTTGTAGGGCAACTTCTCATTTTACAGATGAGGAAATGAGGAAACTAAAGGAGTTAAATGAGGCCTAAGGTCTCATATATGCTTCAGGATTTTAAGCCAGGTCTTTCAATTTAAAATCTAGCAGTCTTTCCACTATACTACACTGGCTAATGCTGAAAAAGATTGAAAAACCTGTGTGGTATTTAGAGTATTGGATTCTGAGCCTTTCTCCCCTCAGGTCCTCATTATGTTGAGTATGGGGTATTTTCAGGTTGATCCAGAATTACATTGTTCCAAAACCCTCATATCACATGCACCAGAATTGATGGAATGTATGATAACATAATATGTAACATAAATAATTATTAATTTATTTATGTTATATAATAATAGCTATAATAAAAATATGGTCAAAGGGAGAGTGGGTCCCATTACTCTTGGAAACACTTGGTTTCTACAGCCTCAAAGTTTTCCCCAAAAGAATTAGTATTTTACCAATAGTCTTTCTGTGATGTTTCATGGTTGTGAGTCATAAAAATACCACTGCTGCTGAAAAATTAAAGTTGCAGGCTGTCCAAAAGGTGATGGAAAAGTACATGGTGGACGTTAGCTGATGGTAACACATTGCCAGCAAGGAATTTAATGGGAGACACTGTGTAAAAAATGTCGTCAGAGAGATAGATGGCTAGAAAAGAAGGTATACTGGTCATGTAGAAATCAATATCAAGGAAGCCCCGAGGGACAGCCTATGCAATTGTCCAATGTCAGGGGACAGAGAGCTCTCCCAGTAGATGAGGTGGACTCTTTGTAGAGCTATGGTGTTAGGGCATATGGCCAAAACCAGATGTAAATGTAACTGGGAAATATTTAACCAAAATAAATAAAAATATAGTAAAACATAGATAATATTAATATGTAGATTTCCCAGTTGATATGCAATATAGAAAGATGTTTACATATGGCTTAGTGGTTCACTTTTCTATCTGATCTTGATTCCCTTATAGTAGAGAACTGATTGAGAAGCTATGGATAAGCATTCCCCTGGATGAGAAGACATGAATGGGTTGTAATTTGAATGTTGGAAGGAATACCCTCATCAAAGAGATCACAGGTCCATTGAAGTATCGTCAGATGTAGCCTATCTGTGTGTGTGTTGGGAATTGAGCTTGTTTCAGATTTTCTTTCACTTAATAAGGAGTGAGAAGAAGCTTAGACTAGTGGGTAGAGAGCAAGACTATGTAAGGAAAGGTTCAAGCACCTCTGACACTGATTGCATGACCCTGGGAAAGGGCAAATTATTTAACCTATTGGTACCTCAGGCAACTCTTTGAAGACTTAAGTTTCAGAGTAGTTACAGATTTGCATTCGTAAAAGGAATTTCCTCACCTCCATATCCTAATTAAAGCAAATTTGACCTTCCCCCTCCCCTAAGTAAGGGCTAAACAGTAATCACATCAGATATGTAATCTATAATTCCTCTTACTAGGTTGTCTAGGTGCCTCTCTCTTATACTGCCTTTACTTTCCCTCATACCAGGGTAATTTATATACTTGTCCTTCCCTCTGTTGGACTATCAGCTCCTTGGAAACAGAGACTGTGACATGGTGATCTTTGTATCCTGATCACAAAACAGCATGCCTTGAATACAGCAATCCTTAAAAAAATGTTTATGGAATTTCTTATTGTTGCATATGAACCTACAGTTGAAGAATTGGGTCCTGATCAATAATGACAGTCATGTCTAAATATAAGCAACCTCATTTAGGGGGCCCCACAAAGAGAGGTCTGCCAGAGCATATGATGAGAGATTTTCTAGACCCACAGTGTTGGAGGGATGGATGCTATCATGAAAGTTTTATTAGGAGGAATAGAGTGAAAACTTAAACTGATGCCACTGTTTATAACCCCAGAGAATAATATCTCCAGTGCTTTTATACTAGGTAAGAATGAAGAGCTAAGTACCTTAGTTTTCTCATCCATAAAACAAGAGGATTATATGTGATGATCTCTGAAGCCCAGGAAAGGTAAATAGCTTGCTCAGGACCACATAGCTAGAAGGTAACAAAATAGAGATTTAAAGCCAGCTTTTCTGGCTCCAAAGACAGTAATGTTGGCATTACATCACGAGAATGCCAGGGAGCAGCCATTTTTCTGCCCTCTGACTTCTCCCTATTTCTATTTGTTCATTAACTCATCCTGGTCTCCCATTTGTACTTTTAATCTTAGCTGTTTCATTTATTTGGTTTGCCATCCCATGAAAAATGAATTCTTTAATTCTGTGTCCTGGATACAGCACTGTTGATTTATACTTGTGTGGCTAACTTTGTATCGCCTGAGGAGAAGAGGAGCAAAATATTGTGCGTGTTGTGTGTCTGCCTGTGGTAAGCTATGTTCTGTCAGGCAAGGATAAAGTGTGCCGTACACAGATATTCTCTTTCTTCCTCTGGCTGACCACACATGTGACTCAGCACTTGGGCCCTTTGGTGATGAAAAGCTGCTTGGACGCTTCTGGCCATCATCAGCTCAGGCCTGAAGGGTATGAGGGCTCTGAAATGATGAAGGGATCCTCTCATTGGCTGCCAAGTTGGAGAAGCTGATGACTCAATGGCCCTATAAAAAGGAGGGAGCTTCTGGCTTGGTCTCTTGCTTTGATTCCCCCATATGGCAAACATTCTTGGTTTCTAGACTTACTGTGTGGAGCACAAGGAACTTCCTTCCTATCTTGCAGTTGTTCCCATGTACAGTGTGGACTTAATTGAATAGACTTGCAACTAGCATCCTAGTTGCCTTTTCCTTTTCAGGTTTCTTTCCTGAGTAGGTGACCAAACATTATTTTTCACGTGAATACATTCAGGTTTAGAGGAGACCTTGAGAGTTCAAGAGATTCTGGGTTCAGTGAGTGAAGCTAATGGGAAGTAAAGGAAAATTTATGCATTAGAGAAGGTGACCATTGACTAAAGGAAGAGATCTGGTTTGCCAGAACTCAGGGACTCTGAAAGAGATTAGAGTTAAGATGAAATATAAAATGCATACTTAGCATTTCTACAAACTGCTTCAGTTTTATAGGAAGTTTAAGAAGATCCTAATAGTAGTTAGAAGTGAAGTTTCTGAATCTCAATTTTAAGTCATCCTGCCAAAGAGGGCTGTGAATGTTTTGACTTAAAATCATTTCATTTGTGAGTAGGAAATAAATATCTGCCCCATATGTGATTCATATTGTACAGTGGGTATGTTTTGGTCAGGCTTAGAAAAGAGTCGCAACCTAAACTTTAAGTAATTTGTTCCCCAGATTCCAGGATTGAGGTTTTAGGAGCTGAAAAATATGGGAAAAGTGAGCTAAGCCTCCTTCTCATTAGAGGCCAGACTATCACAGAACTGAATCTGGTACAGACTATATATCAGGGTTCAGAGAAAAGAGTCCCCTTAGGAAGAGGGTGTAGGTGCACTGACCCAGATCTTTAGGCTCAGAAGCTGTTTGTTAACGATAGGCAAGGATCTCATGCTTTTTTATCTTAGTCTCCAGTTCTCCACCTTTGAGTTCCTGAATACAGTCTGTGTATATACTGTATGCTTTCTAAGGTTCTCATCAAACCTGAGTTAAGAAATATAACTGTGAATGAATTTTTTGTAGGCTGGGCTATAATTCCTTGTTTTAACTTAGTACCCCAGGTAGAAGTGACATGAGCAACGGAGAGGGCTGTTTGTTATATAACTCTGTCCTCTGAGTTAATTTTTACCCAAGGCTCTACTTAGCTGCCAACTCCAACTTTAAAAATGGCCACATTATAAAGTCTGTAGGTTCATCTCTCCATCAAAGAGCCTAGTGAGTGAAATAAGAATAGCAGATTAATACCCGACATGATCTCTGAGTGGCAGGAATTTTTGTTCTGGATAGATCCAATGTCACAAACATGTATAAAAGAGATGAGTTTGTTTTTCTTTTTTTTTGACTGGCATATTAGCAATAGCAGAATTCTATTACTTATCTTTTATTCCACTCTTCTGTGATAAAAAGCAAAATATATTCATTTACGATAATGATATTCACATACCAAATAACTTTGCTTAGTTTCTAATGCAAATTTTCACAGTGAACACATAAACAGTATGTTTAACCTTGATTTCCCCCTGGAAAATACTGCTGTCCCTAACCCTTTACTTTCCACACTCAACATACCAGTTATAAACCTAAAGAGGGGCAGGGGGAGAGAAAGGGTAGGGATTCAAATTTCCAGGGTATGGGTCAATGTCAAACTTTGTTTGAAGGGGACTAAGCCTACCCAAAAATCAAATCTCAAAAATGGTTATTGGAAGTTTTAAACTGTTACTTAAGATCTTAAAGTCGAGGGTCCCTGCTCTTGGGGTACAGGTTGTCTGTGCTTCCTCAGGGACACCAAAAGCTTGAAAAAATGAAATCTTATACATCCCAAAGGAGATGTGGTTGGCCTGCTATGATAAATAGAGTATTCTTATAGAAAGGACCTTCAACTGAGCCAGGAAACCCAAACACTCACCCTGGCTTTGCCATTAACTAACCAGCTGATTGGTTTTTCTTCTCTAATCTTTTCATGCCTCTGTTTCCTTTCATGTAAAATGATGATACGTGGTCTTAGTCTACCAAAGATGATAGAGATTAAGAACTATGTGAGACTTTAGAGATCATCTAGCTCAACTCCATTTTATAGATGTGGAAACTGAGGCATGAGATATTAAATGCATTTCCCAGTGTGCCTAGCTCATTAGTTGCAGAGACAGGGCTAAAAGCTGGGACTTCAAACTTTTAGCCAGTTTTTCTTTCTGTCACCCTTTCTAGTTCATGGTTACTGAGAGGATACAACTAGAGAGGATAATAGATATGTGTACTTTGAAAAATATAAAGCTCTAAACCAGTGTAAGATGGTGTTAAATAGATCCATAACTATGTGTTGCGATTGGGGCTTTGCCCCACAGTGCCAGAATCTTACTTTATGTGGAGGTCCAAAGACTGTTGTCTCAGGGTGGTCCATGTGACTCCTGCTGTGTTCCCTGAGCTCATCTGGGCCAGGATCCTTTCACTATGACACCTCTCTTTCAAGGCCCATCTTTCCTCTTAATCCCTGTAGGGGATCCAACTGACCACGGAGAGAAGTAGACTGGCCTCTCTCCTGGTACCACTAAACCTGTGGACAGACAATGCTCTTTATGCCATTACTATCACTGCCACTCTCCCTCATCTAATTTTCCCCCAGCTACGAAAAGTCCTAGGAACAACTCTAGGGTAATACTAAATATCATTATTAATGGCACTAAAACCAGTTGATAACCCAGAATGCACAAGGGTAGCTTCCCCCTCCTGGGGAAAGGGTACTGATCAGTTCACCAGCAGAGTGCCTAATGGTGCCTGTGATTGATCAATTTTTCTTTCAAGCCCAGGAAATCACTGATATGAAAAGAGTTACTGACATTTTCACAATTATAGGATTGTAGAATTTGAACTAAAAGGGGCCTGAAAGTTCATATAGTTCTGAAAAAAATGTGAAATAATTTGCCTAATATCTTATAGTTAATGAATAGTGAGGTAGAATCTGAACCCAAATTCTCTACCTACAGTGTCAGTGTTCTTTGTAATACATCATCATCCATCATCATCTTCATCTTCCTGGACATATTTATAGCTTTTTAAAGGATTGAAACATGTTTTACAGAGATCTCATTTGATCTTTACAATGTTTCACCTACTGACCAATTAAAAATTTTGATTAAATTAAATTTTTTTCTATTAATAAAAATCTATTTTCCCTTCTCCTACTGGAGAAAAAGAAAGATAAGACTCTTGTAACAAATATGTATAGTTAAACAAACAAACAAAAAATCCTGCATTGTTTACATCCAAAAGACATGTCGCAGTCTGTGTCCTGAAGTTATCCCCTCTCTGTCAGAACTTGGGCAACATGTTTCACTATGAATCTTCTGGAATCGTGGTTAGTCATACAGTTGGTCAAAATTTTTGAGTATTTCAAAGTATCTTTACAATGTTATTTTTTTAAAATTGTTTTCTGGTTCTGCACACTTCATTCTGCTTCTCTGTTTGGAAGACTTCCCAGACTTCTCTGAAACCATCCCCTTTATTATTTCTTAAGGTACAATAGTATTCTATTATATTCATATCCCATAATTTATTCAGCTATTCCACAATTAGTGGGTCCCCACTTAGTTTCCAGTTCTTTACCACTATGAAAAGAGTTGCTCTAAGAATTTTTGTATATATGTGACACTTTCTCTTTCTTTGATCTCTTTGGGATTTAGATCTAGCATTGTTACTGCTATGTCAAAGGGTATGTACATTTTAATAGTTTTTTGGGCATACTTAGAAATTGCTCTCCAGAATGGTTGGATGCCATTCCATGAAGAGTATATCAGTCTTCCTATTTTCCTATAGCCCCCTCATCATTTATCATTTTGGGGCAGGTCAACTTTGGTATTCTGACAGGTTTGAAGTAGAATCTCAGAGTTTTAAAATTTATATTTCTCTAATTATTAGTGATTTATAACTATTTTTTCAAATGGCAATTAATAGCTTGGGTTTCTTCCTTTGAAAACTGTCTGTTAATATATACTTTGATCTCTCATCAGTTGGGGAGTAGCTCTTATTCTTATGAATTTGAATCAATTTCCTATATATTTTGGAATCTCTAGGGCAGATCCTCAAAACCTGATACTTGTGCTATGGTAATAACTTGTTGGGGGGGTCTGCCTACCTCAAGTCTCTTTTTATTCCAATCTGTCTTCCATTCAGTCTCTGAAATGATTGTCTTAAAGCACAGGTCTGGTCAAGTCAGACCTTCTACTAAATAAACTCCAATGACTCCTGTACGTAAGGTGAATTTTAGTGTAAGTAACGTGGATTTTAATGTGTGTAAAGTGAATTTTTGTTATTATTTCTCAGAGTTCCGTTTCCCAGGATCCATAGCTATAACAATCTCTGATTCCCAGGTACTAGTTATGAGTTCCCACAGTTATAGTTCAAAACATTTTCACCATGCTTGTGCAGAATTATGTAATGGTAAATAACGAAAACATCCACTGTGGCTGCGCAGCGAGATACAGGGATGAGATGATAGAAACTTGTGAGGCTATTGCTGGCAATATGCCTTCTTTGTCTGTTGGCTTATAAAACAGGTGGTCACTAAACAGTGAATGGGGAACCCTTAGGATTGAATGCACAAATGTTATGTGTGCCTCAGCTGGCCCTCTTCGAGACTTGGGGAGAACCTTAGGGTTGAGGGCACAAGTTGGAATGCTGTGCATGCCTTGATCGTCCCCCATCATACCTTGGGGAGAAGCTATATGTGCCCCTATTGAGGCTTGAGGGTGTTTAGGGGAAGCCAAGGTTGTACCTATCTTGATTGACCCATCCAGATGTAAGGGTAGTTGCCCCATCCTCTTTCTCACAGGCCCCTGTGTATCCCCTTCTTAGTGTCTTTCCTGTCTGACCAAATCAAGAGTGACCTGTGCTAGCAGCACTCAAGTGTGCTGTGTTTATCTATCTTACAACTCCCTATTGCATCCAGGGTGAAATACAAAATTCTCTGTTTGACATTCAAAGCCCTTAATAACTTAGCTGCCTTTTAGCTTTCCAGTTGTCTTATTCCTTACTCCCAGTCATATAAATATTCTTTGATAGAGTTGCACTAGCTTACTGCCTGCTCTGAAAACAAGATAATTGACTTTTGGCTCCTGGCATTTTTTTCTGACTGAACTTTTCATGCTTGGAACCCTCTCCTCCTCTGCTCCACTGACTGACCTTTCTGGCTTCTCTAAGTCTGAAATAACATCCTATCATTTACTGGAATCCTTCTCCAACCCCTCTTAATTAATACCTTCCCTCTGTTAATGATTTCCAATTAATTCTGTATTTAGCTTGATTTGCATATGTTTGCATATTGTCTTCTATTAGATTGTAAGTTTCTTGAGGGCAGACATTATATTTTGCCTCTTTCTCTATTTGAAACACTAACTGGCATATTTTAGGTGTTAATAATATTTATTTTTTATTGAAATAAGACCCTTATCAGAGAATCTTGCTGCAAAGATTTTTCCTAATTACCTCCTTCTCTTCGAATTTTAGTTGCATTGATTTTGTTTATGGAAGAAAACCTTTTAATATTATAAATCAAAATTGCCCATTATATCTTCTGCATTTCTCTTTATTCTTTGGTCATGAACTTATCCTAGATACAAAAGGAAAATTCTTCCTTGCTTCCCTAATTTGTTTATGATGTCACTCTTTATGACTAATCATATATCATTTTGTAACTTTTCTTGGTATAGAGGGTGAGATGTTGATCTATGCCAGTTTCTTTCAGATTGATGTCCAGTTTTCTCAACAGTTTTTAGATTTTTTTTTTTAATAGTAAGTTCTTATCCTAGTAGCTGGGCTCTTTAGATTGACTAAACTCTAGACTACTACACTTGTTTTCTTCTGTATGTTCTGTTCCTAAATCTATTCTACTCATCAAACTCTTTATTTCTTAATCGGTACCAGATCATTTAGATGATTACTGTTTTGTTGTACAGAAATCAGGTACTAATGATGAGGCTCTGAGTTTTCCCACAAATTTTGGGAACTCATCAGCCCCTGAATCCAATTCCCTGGTGTTCACCTGAGGCACTCCATCTATCCCAGTCAATGAACCTTTTAACTGCCCCTTCTTTGTGGCTCTTTGGCCACTTAACTCCCTCAATTGTCTGCACCTGGCCCAACCCAGTTTACTTGCCACTTCTTAATCCCATTCTGATCTTCTCACAGACTTTCTTTATAAAATACCAATCTTACCCTCAATAAATGCTCAGATTCTTAAAATCTGGCCCACTTGTATTGTCATCACAAATAGTGAAGACTCACTAGGAGTCTGGTCTGCTTCTGTTGGTGACATAATAAACCTTGTCTCTCACTGAAAGAGGGCTTGAGTGGTTGAATTCTTTCAAGGGACACCTCTCGCCCTGTATCCTTGTGTTTTGGGGTTTCTAGCATCCTTAGACCATAACATTACTAGTACAGTGCAGGGTGGGCAGAGCATCAGAAGAACATTCAAAATTGCAAGGGACTTTGGTGGTGGTGGTGGGATAGGAAAGAAATACCCACCTTCAGGATCAGGAGTTCTTGTAAATATGGGTTGTAACCTTGCCACTTGCCCAGCTTTCTGCAAACAGCCACAGGGATCTGAATTCTCAGTGTGCCTCAGGCTCATAGGACAAGTTTGCCTCATTCTGAACTTAATACCTTGAATCATTCTGAGATGGAATCTTTACAATCCTTAATGGGACACACTGGATTGATCTAGTGCTGGCTCCCTGCCTCCTAAGTGCAATTCTCCTTCAGTCATTCCTTTTTACTTTCTCTCTCACGCCCTACAAAACACACACGAAAAGAAAGGTGTCTTCCTGAAATTACTCAACAATATCCAGAGTTGGTTAGGGAGGATGATAACATTCTAAGTTCACCCTCGCCCTCATTTTCCCCATCCTCTATTTTCATGCTAATTTGTTGTGATGGAATTCTACAGCCTTGTCAGCTCTGGAAACACTTTCCAATCTTTATTTTAGTAGAATTTTGAACAAAATTGAATCAATCTAAGTGTCATCTGGCAGTCTGAAATGAATGGTCCTGTTGAAAAATTTAGTGCTGAACAATAACTTGAGTACAAAAACCTAAATAAATAAAGACAAAAATCCTTTAGAAAGGCTTTGAGCGGCAGCCTCCTTGCAGAGTTTTAAAATAAAAAGCAAATTCCATTTAGAAAATGGAATTTGGGGTGCTATTTAACAAAGGGTCCTGTGCATTCAGTAATCAGAGGATAAAAACATAAAAGCAGCAACAAGAACTCAGAAGAAAGGCTTTCTTTCAACCGGCTGCTCCCATCAAACCACCTGAGAGGTGATACGAGAAGGGCATTTTAGAATAAAGACATTGGTCTGACAGCAAATAGAAATGAAATAAAATTGGCCCAAGGCTTTGATGCCAGAACCCAAATAGAGAGCGGGGACTCAACAACATAGTAGTTTAATGCACCAAGGGAATAGAACATGAATCATTTGCTGTAGCCCGATGCAAGATGAAAGAGGAAACTCTAACAAGCCAAGAGATTAGAACAGGCTGATCAGGTTGCATCAATTCCCTTGTTGCACTGAAGTTGACCCATAAACATAACAAGGACACACTTGGTTCAGTTATTACCTTTCTCTCCCTGCTGTCAAAGGGAGGCAATCCAGTTACAGGCCATTTCAGGGATGATCTCTGTTTATTCACTTTCAGAGTGAGTGGGTAGAGGAGGGGAGAAGACAGAGGCCTCCTCTTGTGTTTTAATGATAGCCTCTAGTTCATGCTCAAAGCAGCCTGGCATCTCCCCAGAATGGGTGCACCTATGCTCCCTTGACCTGGGGAGGTAGTCAAGATTTTGTCTTCGAAGGCAATTGGCAAACAAAGAAGAAAGGCTATATCTATATCTCTAAATCTATATCCATATCCACATATATTTATACCTATATCAAACTGTTTTTATGTATATGGCTCATATATGTAAATTCATATGTACTATATATACCCACAATGCTATATTCATATATATACATACATACATATTTTTATATATTCTTAACATATATGATGTATATATTATTAAAGATATGCCAGGTGACCCTCAGTCTATGAGTGGCTTTTGATTGTCTGGGTACAAGAGAAATATGGGAAAGCAGCAAAAATGACAGCTCATCCTTGAGTAGAGCACTATAGACTTGCTCAACCTCTCCCAGTCAATAAGAGATCCATTGTAGGTCAAGGGAAAATAATATCCTTTTGTTTACCGATTATTATATTTAAAGTGAGAGAGTAATATGTCCTAGTAGATTCTGAGAGCTGGATTCAGACCAGACCCTGTGCATTACCCTTTATGGTCAAGGGTAGACATGTACACAATGATTGGTTGGAAGTCGGGCTACAATTCTTTGACATTTAGCAAACTTTTAGCCAAAAAAGGCATTTAAGGGCTTTAATTATCTAGCATTCAGGAAGTTGCGGGTTCAAGCCCAGATTGGGCAGATACCTACACCTTCCATGAACCCAGGCAACTTTCTAAGTCTGCAATAAAGAGGAGATTGATCTACACTGGTAAAGGTTTTCTTGACCAAAAGCCATAGCTTGGAATCAAAAGAAAATATGTCTATGTATTAGGTAGTCTTTGTGTTTATATAAATATATTGTTGCATATATATTTGTTTGTATATTGTCTCCCCCTTAGACTGTAAGCTGATTGAGAGCAGGGCTTAGCACAGTGCCAGGCTCTTTGTGAATGTTTAGTGCTGACTTACTTACTTGAGAGTTTGGGATGGTGGGGATTGGGTAGAAGAAAAAGTAGGTGATAACTTTTTCTTTAGGCTGGGAATTTTTTGTACTGACATACAAGGCTATTCTAAAACTCACTGGTTTTAGATAATGCTTTAAAAATACTAAAAAGATCTTTTCCTGTTCTTTAATTCTATAAAAAAGCAATGTAAGAGCTAAAAATAAGAGTGTATGCATTCTTTTTTATTCTCTATATAATTCTTAATCAACTTATTATTCCTCTTAAAAGATCCAGGTGTCAAAGAAGAAGAACCATTTTCCTCCCACTTTATTTGTTCACCTTAGATGATCCTGGGGGGAATGAGGATTAAATAGGGGTTTCATCCACAAATGGGATCTGTAAAGGGATTATTATATAAATATAAGATTTCTATCTACAGTGATATCTATCTTAGTCTAAAGCTTTGTGACCCCAGGAAAGTAATTTATTCTCTCTGGACCTCACTTTCTTCATCTTAAAAATAAAGGATTGACACTAGCTGATTTCCAAGGTCCCTTCCAGCTCTAAATCTAATATCCTATGATCCTGCGATCTTGCAGGACCAGAAACTGAAAGGGACCTTGGAAACCATCTGGTCTAAAACCCTCAGTTTGTCTGCTTGTTCATTTTTATTGGTAGATTTAATTTGGACACATCAGTAGCTTTCCAACATATTCCTTAATCATAGTACCTTTCTGTCAAAAAAACCCGAAACAAAACAGCTAGACAAAATCACCTTTCTTCCTTTCTATTTCTTCCCTCCTGCCCTCTCTTCCCCTCTCCTGCCCTCTCTTCCTTCCTTCCTCCCTCCCTCCCTCCCTTCCTCCCTCCCTCCCTCCCTTCCTCCCTCCCTTGCTCCCTTCCTTCCTTCTTTGGCCCTCCCACACTAAATCAGGATTACCACTCCTAACCAAAAAAGTACCACCCCCTTCTTCACTAGGTACCTTGCCCCCTAAGGGGAAGGAAAGAAAGTTATGTTGAAGAAAACTCACAGGTGTCATTCCAAACCTAATGAAATCCCAGAGTGGATTCTTCAAAGCTTAGGATATAGGCAGAGTTGTTTACAACAAAAGAGAATGTTAAAGCCAACATGTTCCTCAACAGATGGGAAAGACAGTTACATAAGGAGCTATTTGGAGACTAGAGGCAGTACAGTAAGCACTGAATCTACCCAGGCCATCTATACTATAAAACACTGCTTGTATTTACCTATATCTGAGCCTGTGACAGGCCCAACCAAATTCGGCTCCAGAGAATCTGGGAGAAGCAATAGAACAGATGAATGGTTTCAAAAGGAAAGAAAACCTACATTAATGAGATTTTCTTTTCTCCTTAAAAAGCAAGTGTATATCAGAAGACCTCAAATTACAGTCCAGATCAAACGACCACAACTCCCTTTTGGAGCAGAATTTTATAACCTTCTAGCACAAAAGTAGTTGGCAGCATGGGAAACACAGAGACAAGAAAATAATTCCCGTAGAATCATAGAACTGAATCAGAAAGGGAAGGGACCTTAGAGATCATTTAGTCTGACCCCCTCATTTTACAGATGAGGAGACTGGGGCACAGAGAAATTACTTCCCCATGTTCACACAGTGAGTAAGTCATGTACTTGGTTTTACAACCCAAGTCTCCTGACTTAGTGTTCTTTCCACCGACTGCCTCTTTTTTGGGAAATGCTCTCTACTTTTAATGTTTCATATGCTTTTCTAGAAAAAGAATAGAAATCAAAGCTGAAAGAAATGTCACAGTTTTTCCCCTTATCCTTTTTTGCTATACTATTCATAAACATCCAAAAGCACTCATCAGATGGTTCACTATACATGGCATTATGCTAGAGACTGTACAAAAAGAATGACATAGATCTGTTGCATACCCTGTAGGAGCTTACAGTCTGAAAAAGCCATGCACATAGAGGCTTCACGTTTCCAGTAAGGTACCTAGTATGAGGCTTAATAGGCGTTTGTTCAGTGATATAATAAAACAAGCTTGCATTTCTCTACCATCAGAGAAATGCCAGTAAATAAATGAACGGTGATAATTTACTTCAGAGCATGGAATGGGAGTTAGAAGGGATTGTAGAAGTCATTGAATCCAAATCTCTTAATTTATAGAAGAGAAAACAGACTTAGAAAGGTGACCACATAAGCCATCAGTAGCCAAACCAGGAGATTTGGGGGCAGGGAGGTGGCTCAGTGAATAAAGTGCCAGACTTGAAGTCAGGAAGATAAGTCTTCCTGACTTCAAATCTGACCTCAGGTTCTTCCTAGTTATGTGACTCTGACCAAGTCACTTAACCCTGCTTGCCTCAGTTTCCTCATCTGTAAAAATGAGCTGGAGAAATAGCAAACTACTGCAGCATCTTTGTCAAGAAAACCCCAAATGGGGTCATGACTGAAAATGATTGAAGAACAATAAGCAAAACCAGGATATGAATCCAGATTCTCTGGTTTCAAATCCAGGGTTCTTTCCACCACATCATGCTCATAGGTGAAGTATATTTAAGCATGAGTTATTATAGAAAATGTCTCAGAGTTTTAGCAATGAACTCTCAAGGTATTCTTTCTTCCCTAAGATGGGTTCTAAAAAAAATATGAAATAATGAATATTACTTAATTTGAGTCAAAAATGATTAAAGGCAAATTATTAGGCAGGATGTCATGAGTCAGTTTTGCAATGTATGGTTTTTTAGGACAGCTTTAGAAAAAGTGGAATCAAGGTCCCAGGCTTCTCCCATGTGGGTTTTGATTCAGTTTGTTCCTAATTATCTTGGCTATGATAATAGTAAAGATGGCGTGTTGATTCAGGAAGTCCTAAGTTCACACCCTTCCTCAGACATCTGTATCACTAGGCAAGTCCCTCTCTCAGCCTCAGTTTCCTCATCTGTAAAAATGGGGATGATGATAGCACCTACTTCCCTGGATTGTTATAAATATTAGAATGAGGTAACATATATAAAGTACTTTACAAACCTTAAAGCACAATACAAATGCTAATTATTATTAGCTTAAAAAAATACATTGTCAAGGTACAATCTCCCAAAGCAAAGACCATAAGAATGACATGGTGATCAACAGATGTGAACAAGGTTATCAGCATGTTTCTGTTCAGTTAGAGACAACTTGCCCACAGTCACACAGCTAGGAAGTATCTAAGGGCAGATTTGAACTCATGAAGATGAGTCTTCCTGACTCTAACTGTCTTCCAATTAAATACAGTTTCACTCTTTGTGAGTTATTCTGATAGATATAGCTGTCCTGAGACTTACTAAGGAGTAAGCAACATTTTGAGATAGTTTATTATCTTTAGTGTTCCTAATCTTCCTTTGTAATTCTCTCTGCCCTTCCCTTCTCCTTTCAGACATTCAGGATCTGCAAACTTTCTCCTCCTCCCCATCAAAACCTGCCTGGAGGAAAAGAGATTGGATTAGAACGGGGATTTTTAACATGATGCCTGTGAATTTTAAGATATATGTGTGTGTATGTGTATATACGTACACATACATGTATATACATACACATACACACACATATATATGATAAATGTATTTCAATATAATGTTTCCTTTCAAATCCTTTGCATTTTATACATTTAAAAACATTACGAGAAGGGGTCCATAGGCTATGCCAGACTGCAAAAGGGGCCAATGACATGAAAGGTTAAGAATCTTTGGATGAGATGATTTGTTAATGTCTCTTCCAACTCCAGTGATTTTATGAGTTGATGAACTGGTCTGACATCAGCAATTAACACTTTACTATTAGTTTATCTATCTTCTCAAGTTTATCCTTCTCCTAAGGCTATTTGCATGTTAAAATTTTTGTAATTCTTTAGTGAAGGGTTTTTTCTGTTATGGAAAGAATTTCAAACATCAGGGAGAAGGTAGAGATAATATGTTGGTAGGTAGGGGAGTTCATTGAAGTCCTTGAAAACACATTCAACATGTACTTGAAGTTGGTCATTCCAATAGGAAATTATGAAAGTCCCAATCTTCCAAATTTTACATTTGCAATCAGTTTCTACTTCCTCCACAATCAGATCTTTCCTCAAGTTTGTTTACAAAGATTAAACTGAGTTGAATAGCCCCTCCTCTTTCACCATTGGTTATAGCGGTAAGAACATTAGATTCTGAGTTGAGAAACCTGGGTTTGAATCTCAGCTCTAACACTTTCTGATTGTATGACCCTGGGCAGGTCATTTAACTTCTCTGAGCCTTAGTTATTTCTTCTATAAAATGGAAATAATAATATTTGCTTTATTGATTCCATAAGGGGGCTGTGAGGAAAGTATTCTGTAAACCTTAAAGCTTACAAAGATAACTGTGAGTTTGTCTTTGTGCTTTTGAAGACTAACCACTGTTAATATAATTTATTGGAAAATAGAAAAAGATAACTTGACTGTCTTTACTCATGTCCATCAATGAAAAAAAAAACTGAAGAAAAAAAAGAAAATCATCCTTTTCTTTACCTTCCTTTAAATTGAACCACATTATTGAAATCCAAGGGATTAGCAAATTGGCATTTACATAGGGTTTTTCAATTGGAAAAGGGAATTAAGAATGGTTTGAGCCTCAAAACAAGGGTCAGGGGTTGGGGAAATTGAGTGTTTTTGGTAGCATTTGACTCAGGCCTAGTCTTTTCCTTCTTTTGGCTTTAATTTAACAATATAAAATTGCAAGTAGTAAACAAAATCTTTAGGCCAACTAAGAAATGCCTAAAAGTATATGGGCCTCATTTGAGAACTTCTTCTACTCCTAACATCTGGTGTGGACATTTAGAGATTCTAGGTCTCAGATAAAGGCCTTCCTTTTTCCATCCAAACTTTCACTCAACTGACACATATGGTGGCAAGGGAGACATTAAGCCAAAGAGATGAGGGCAAGAGGAAGAGGAGAAGGAGGAAAAAGAGAATAGAGGACAGGAAAAGAGAAAAGGGAATAAAAGGAGAAAAGAAGGAAATAAAGGAAAGAAGACAGGAGAGGAGACAATCCATAGCCCTTTTAGATTTTTGTGTCCTCTGTGAGAAGTGGTATAATATAAAAGAAAAAAAAGCACTGCATTTGGAGTGAAAAAAAAAATGGGTTTGATCCTGATTCTGCTACTTCTAACGTGCGTAGGTAGGATATTAAACATCTCTGACTTTCACTTCCCTCATGTGTAAAATGAAAGATTTGGACTAGATGACTTTTGAGGTTTCTTCTAGCTCTCTCTTTCTATCTTATAGAACCAGAAAAGTCCAGTGGTCTCTTCCCACTACACAGTCAATGCCCAAGGGTTTTTTCTTTAGCATATAATTTCTGAAAATAGCATGGCTTCACTCATATTAACACTTTCATGCCATGATAAGTTCTATATTGAAGCATTAAAGTGGGGCAGTGCATGTTGGGAGTTATGGTCACTAACAAATGTTAATGAATCCCATTCACACCCTTGGCCATCCTCATCTTGTTCTTTTAGTCCTGATAAAAAAGCAGACCCACTCCTCCTCCAAAGTAGGAAGCTGCTACAGAGTTCTGAAGGGGAATTTTAAAGGGTAAAACTAATTTTTGAAGAACTTAGTTCTGCCTAAATGGAAATTACTGGATATGTAGTCAGAAAACCCAGGTTCAAATTTCAGTTCTTCTTACCACATTGGTGACCTTGGGTAAGTCATTAGACCTCAGATTTCTCATCTGAAAATGAGGTGTTGGACTAGATGACCTCCAAATGCCTTTTGGGTTTAATTTTACAATGTTAAATATTTCAATGGGAAGAGACAAGAGCAGTAGAGACTTTCCAAGAGAATACGATAGGATATGCCAATCCTTTAAGAAACAGCAGCCCCCTCCACCTTAACCCTCATCATGGGATTGCTGCACCATAACGACAATTTTTAGTGCTGAACTGATGTGACTATGGAACTAGCCAAGGGGATCTCAGTTTTTCTTTCAGCACATTCAATGGAGGGTGCTCTATCCCTGGTATATTTGCCTTCACATTAAAAAAAAAAAGTTTATTTCAATTGTTTGAATATAAATCTGTTCTGTCTTCTAAAGCATTTCCTTGAGTCCTAGCTTAGTCATAAAACAAAACAACCTCAATCAATAATAATTTTTTTCTTATCTCTGGATTTTGGTGACTATTTCTAGAAAAATGCATCTCAGTAAATCAAAATTTTTTAAGGATGTAGGGGAGAAATATCATTTGGAGATATGATGAAAATAACAAAACACAAAATATACAAGTGCTAAAACCATTTCATTTTGTGACATGAAAAAATATTTAAAGATATTGTGTTTTAAGATAACAGTGCCTTTTTAAAAACTAGAGTTCATTGTGTAGTAATGGAATTTTGTCATCTTGATCTAGCTTTTGTTGAGGATTTTTTTGGTTAATTCACTGTTACTGATCTCAAAACTGAGAGCATTGATGAAGTTCAACAATTGTGAATAGTGCCCTTTCAATGGAGTGTCATTCAGTAATTTTCAGTTGTGTCCAACTCTTCATGATCCCATTTGGGGTTTTCTTGGCAAAGACAGTGGAGTAGTTTGACATTTCCTTCTCCAGCTCATTTTACAGATAAGGAAACTAAGGCAAACAGGGTTAAGTGACTCACCCAGGGTCACATGGCTAGTAAGTGTCTGAGGCTGGATTTGAACTCAGTGAAGAGGAGTCTTCCTGACTCCATGCCTTGTACTCTATCTGCTGTACCACCTAGCTGCCCTAATAGAATATTGTAATCAATTCAATATCACAGTCATGTTTGAGTTAATTTACTTATGGGAAGGACTGCTTATTCCCAAAGAACTGGATACTTAATGACTCAAAGTCTGGTGCTACTAGTTTCATATTCTGACCTTTAAGTTTCTTCTATGATGTGGGAAATATTGCAGAGGTCAAAAGTCATTTTGAGGGAGGAAATGGATTATAGGATTTAGAGCTGGAACCAATTCTAGAGCTGATCTAGCTCAGCTCTTTCGTTTTATGTTTGAAGAAACTGGGGTCCAGAAAGGTAAAATGAGTTCTCCAGAGTAACTCTATTAGAGGCAGATTTCAAAACCTGGTTTTCTGATAGCAAATGTGGGATTCTTTCTCACTACAAAGAACTGCATCTGTTTGCCTTCATGTCTATCAAATTTTGCTCTTTCCTCTCAGTTTTGTTCCTTTATATTTTGGTTGTTTAAGTTGCTTCCTTTTTGTTCCAAAGTCATTCCTTGGTCAGGACAGGATAAAAATGAAGATCAAAATTAAAAAAAAAAAATGAATGTTGTCTACTTCAGAGTTAGAAGACTGAGCTGGCCATGCAGCTCCACCATTAGATTTCCATGACAAAGGGTCTGGCCCATCACACTTGGCCAAGACCCTTCCTCTTTTGAATCCTATTTCTTCAGTGGGACACTGTTCCAATTAAACAAATGAGCTTTCCAGTGTGATTCTGGAGTATAGTCTTCCAAGTTTAGATTACTCTAATAAAGATGTTCATAACTTGGGGTCCATAATTTGGTTTGTTTCATTTAAAAAATATTTGGATAAGTATTTCAAGGAAAATTTTCTTTGTAACCCTATACATTTTATTTTATGCATCTAAAAACAGCACATAGGTTTATCCATCCTGCCAAAGAGGTCTATGACAGGAAAAAAAAGTTATAGACCCCTAGGTTAAGACCCTTGACAGCTTTGTTTCATTGACAACATCCACTGGGAGTAAACACTCTTTCATTCACACGTTGGTTCTTTGCGTGCAAAATCTAACCAGGCTGTCACTGACACAGTCACCTCAATTTTACTTTAATTATCTTGACAAATGAGGCGATTTTCTTTTCTGGAATTCTCCAGCTACTTTTTCAAATGTCTCCTTCACCATGTGCTGTGTTGACTCCTTGTCTGCTTCAAAGGGTTTGTCCTTTTTTTCAAGTTTGATGTATCTGGGATCAACTGTGTTCTTTAGCCTCATAACAGCTCTGAGTGCTTGGCTTTTAAACATCACACTCCATCACTACCTGGAGAGTTATTACTGTAAAAGAATTGTGACTTCCGAGGACTCCTTGCCTGGAAAAACAACAAAGAATTTTCACTTAGTGCTCTTATGAATGCAAAGACAGAAGCCTGACCCTTCCACAGCTGCATATTATCATGTATGGAAGTTCATAATTTATCTTTTAAGGTAAATAAAGCAGAGACCTAGACCTCTCCTGTTGGAAGGAAATGCTATCCAGGCCCACCATGACAGGGATTTAGTAGCATTTTAAATTATTCAAATAGTCAGAGAAAGCAAATTGTTAAAAATAATGCTACAGAAAGATTTTTCTCTCACTGAACTAAAGGCTGCATTTTCTTACCTTGGAAAATCCATATTCCTTTAAACAAGAGGTCCTTAACTTTTCTTTGTGTCATGGAACTCCTTGGACAGTCTGGAGAAGTGTATGGCCCCCTTTCCATTATAAGATTTTGAAATGTATAAAATAAAATACGTAGGGTTACAAAGGAAGCCATTTATGTTAGAATAGTTATAGAAATATTATTTTTAAAAATTTGCAGAACCCAGGTTAAGAAACTCAGCTTTAAGCAATGCCTAATGGTTCCTGATTTCTACTTTAAAAATGACTACATAAGCTCCTGGATGCCCACTGTTCTTCCAAGATCCCGAGGCCGCATGGCTGATTTTGTTTGAGGACTGCTCTTCTCGGCCTCTTAGTGTGACAAACATCCAGCCGTGCCGTTTGAAGGGATCTCTGAGAAGGGCCAACCCCACATGAAATGAATTTAACAACAGCAATTTGTCATTTCGCCCTTCCTTTGCGAGGAGAAAAAAATGCTAGTGATTTCTTTTGACTTAAACTGGGCATTGGAAAAGCTGCTTTTATTAATGAATCATATTGAGCCATGGTGAAAGGCTCCCTGACTCTGTTTAAATAACAGGCTATGATTCCTCTCCCCCCAAGCTTCCCCCCCCCCAATTTGGCTCCACTGCTATTAATTGAGGAGTTTCTTTGTTTCTTTCCTAATGAAGCTAACAGAACACATCTGTCAGGTGCTCGTATTCTTTGCCTGTCTATAGTATGTAATAGACCAGCTGGAGGCTATAATGCTACACAATACCCCTGGCCGTTACAGCAACTATTTATGCCTGGGCTTTTCCTCCGATAGGGATTTGAAAAAAAAAGTCTGAAATTTGGGCCTAATTGCTATTTACACAGCGATAGACACCTGTTCTAGCTGAGACACTGGCTCATGAATCCCACACCTGAGACCTTAGGGAGAGCAGAGGGGAAATTTCAAGCAGCTGCCAGTCCATTTTAGACATAGAGAGCTTTAGCATGCAATGTTTTGTATGTTTCTATGTCTATGTGTATGTATCTGCTTTAAAATAAGCTATGTTTTAGTCTGCATACCCATTATCAGAAGGTCTGTATTTAAGGGCGATGTACTGTTATTTCCAAGTTAATTGCTGATCTGGAGGCTATGCATGAAGCAGTTGACAGAAACAACAATAAATAATTTTTAAAATGATGTTCAGGAACTGAATTAATATCACCAAACGCCATCCATCCTTCAAAAAGTCCCCACTATAGTTTATGTGAGGAGTGGAGGAAGAAATTGGTTCTATAAACCAATTGGAGAAAACATTTTTAATCAAACACAACTTTTATTATGGTGTTCCAAATTTATTTTAGCTATTTGCTTTCACCAGATAGTTATGAATTCTCCCTTGTATCAGAGCTGAACTTGCCTGCCTATATCTATCTCGATCGGAGTAATACATATTTCTATTTGCGGGGAAGTAAATTATTCCTCCCCCCACCCCTCCCACCAATTTCACTTCAGTATCATAGCATCTGTCTCCCCTACAAATGCTCAAAACTCACAGTCCAAGCTCTTCAGCCCTGACAGTAGCTTCTTGTTAAGAAAATAAAATAAATACATTAATAGTAGCGGTTCTACATAAAACTAAGCATGACTTTAACAAACTTTTCCAATGCAATTGGGAATGAAATTGATGAAAATGCAGTAACATGATCAACTCCACACATAGGACCTATGGTGACCAAAGAAACACGTTGGAAACAGGAAGAAAGGGTTTCTCTCTCTCTCTCTCTCTCTCTCTCTGAGAAGAGGTTGAGGAAGGTACACAGACATAAGTGCATTCAAAAGGTGGGTAAAGGAAAAAAAAAGTAGGAGTATTGTTTAGCTATTTTATCAAAAACCCAATAAGATATTGGTATCTTCCTATGTTGACTAGTAGGCACTAGCGGGGCAGAGGGTGTGTGTGTGTGTGTGTGTGTGTGTGTGTGTGTGTGTGTGTGTGTGTGTGTGTGTGTGTGTGTGTGTGTGTGTGTGTGTGTGTGTGTGTGTGTGTCTGATTTTTCTCTTTTTCATAACTTTCTTTTAGCAAGTCTCCAACCTTTGTGATAGAAACCCATTAGAATTACTAAAACAACCTCAAATGAGTTCATTTATAGTCTTGTAAAATTCCAGCCATCCTGAGCAGATGCGAATAATGCTGTTGTCCAAGGAAATCACTATTCTCATGCACCATTTTAAATAATGTACAGGAAAATTAATTTCTCATATCACAAAAAGATGCATGGCATATACTAAAAACCAAAGAATGGAAGAATCGTGTTTAAATTTAAAGTGCTAAAGGAAGATGAGTGAAAATGTGAATGAAAGTAAAGAAAAAATATATATATTAAATAAGCAATAATATGTGTCTGAATATGTATATAAGTGTAATATATCACATACATACACTTGGTAAAAACTTTTTTCCTTGGACACATACTAGAAGCCTGTGATCACCAGGAGAGTCAGATCCACAAGATGTAACAGGCAGTGACAAAGAGATGGAACTACTCACATACAAATGAATTTTTTGCCTCCAGGCACACACAGTTGGGCAGAGAGCTGATGCAAAGGCAAAAATTCATTTCCCAGGAGAAAGGAAAGTAGTGCATAGGGAACTCAGGGTCACACCAGAACAGGTGATAATGAAATTAGAGTTAATGAAGGCTGGGAAGCAACCAAGGCCAGATGGGCCGCTTCCCAGAAATTTGAAGGAGTTGGTGGCACAGTTAGCTGATCTATATTAAAGTGTGCTGGAAAAGAAATACCACAAAAAACTGGATGACCCAGTGTTGGACAAATTGATTGCTTCAGCCACATGCAAGTTCTGGAAAAGAAAAATCTTATTCTCATCTCATATAGCCTCTGGGTCCCTCTCTTTCTCTAGTGGCTCTTTTTTCTCCTACTGGAAAGACATTGCAGCAGAGTGGAAATAATACTGAATTTAGAGTCAGAAGACCTATGGAAGGAACATTGACTGTGGGTTCAAAGAATCTGCATTCAAATCCTTACTCTGACTGACTCCATACAGTATAAAAATTAGCTGCATATCTATACGATGTTGGGAAAATCACTTTGCCTCCATGGGCTTCAAGTTTCTGATCTCTAAAATGGAAAGGGGTGGACTAGGCACTCCTCCCTGCCACCTCTTGCCCTATCCCCCAGCCCCCATGCCCCACCCCCAGCCGCATTCTTTATAGATTCAGACCTATGTAAACCTGGGTTTGCATCCTGGCTCAGCCACTCACTAACTGTGTGAACAATTCACATAACTTCAGTTTTCACACCTGTAAAATATATATAGTAAAACTTCCACTCCCTGTCTCACAGCCTTCTTGTGAAGAATGTGCTTTAGTAAACTATGAAGGTGTCAGCTATTAGTAATTCACTGTCATTGAAAGCACTTGTGCTATTGGCCTATATAAAGTGTATTTAGTGCTAATGGGTTTAAAGGCCCTATAGCATTTCAGTGATGAAAATGAAAAAGAGGAAGGGACGTAGTATACATTCTTGTTAGTATTTGAAGAATACTATATCTCTAGCTCACTATCAACTGATAAGAGGTATTAAAAGATAAGGTTTCTGGTCTCAGAAAACTGCAGCCTAACTGATACAAAGATAACACACAAGATCATTGTTCAAATTCAAGGAGCAGATATCAACATGAGGAGGAAGGATTTGTGAGACAAATGGAACAAGAAATAGGAAAAAAACCCATTACCTTGTTGAGTTTTTTCTCCCTGAATGCCCCCCTTTCTCACAATAACTTACAACATATAGTGAAGCTCTTTAGATGAGCAATTTACAGTCTCTTTGAGTGTTGTTTTTGTTTCCACTTTCCAGGTACATATGCGTTTCTTAGACCATCATGAGATCATTGGGGTTAGAACCAGAAAGAAATTTAGACATCACCTAGCCTAAGACCCACTTTTTGAAAACTGGGACAATGAGACAAGAAATGAGACAAGACTTATTCAAGTTTATACAGGGAAAAGAAATGAATATGGCTATTTTATATCTTCAGGGAAGAAGGGACTACGATTCTTTGATTCCTAAAACCTTTAGAAAATTTCTATAAATTTTAACAGTGCAAATAGCTAGTTGACAAAGTTTCTAAATGTGACCTTGTGAAATATCTTATTTTTTTAAAATTAATTTATTTTTAGTTTTCAGCATTCACTTCCATAAGATTTTGAGTTCTAAATTTTCTCCTCATCTCTCTTCTCCACCTACCCTAAGACATCATGCATTCAAATTACCCCTTCCCCTAATGTTCCCTCCCTTCTATCACGTCTCTCCCTTCTCTTATTCCCTTCCCCTCTATTTTCTTGTAGTGCAAGTTAGATTTTTCTACCCTATTGCCTGTATGTCTTATTTCCCAGTTGCATGTAAACACATTTCTTAACATTTGTTTTTAAAACACCGAGTTTCAACTTCTCTCCCTTCCTCTCTCCCCACCCATCCCCACTGAGAAGGCAAGCAATTCAATATAGGTTATTCATGTTTAGTCATGCAAAACACTTCCATAACAGTCATGATATGAAAGACTAACTGTATTTCCCTTCATCCTATCCTGCCTCCTATTTATTCTGTTTTCTCTTTTGACCTTGTCCCTCCTCAAAAGTGTTTACTTCTAATAACCCCTTCCTCCCATTTGCCTTCCCTTCTGTCATCCCCCACCTCCACTTATGCCCTTCCCCTCCTACTTTCTTGTAGTGTAAGAAAGATTTTCATACCAGATTGAGAGTGTGTTATTCCCTCCTTTAGCCAAACCTGACAAGAGTAAGGTTCACTCCTTCCCTCTCACTTCCTCTTTCTTTCCCTCCATTGAAAAAGCTTTTTCTTGCTTCTTTTATGTGATAGATAATTTACCCCATTCTATTTCTCCCTTTCTCCTTCTCCCAATATATTCCTCTCTTACCCCTTAATTTTATTTTCTTAGATATCATCCACTCATATTACCCTGTGCCTTCTGTCGATATGTATATATTCCCTCCAACTACCCTAATACTGAGAAAAGTCTCAAGAGTCACAAATATGATCTTTCCATGTAGGAATGTAAACAGTTCAACTTTAGTAAGTCCCTTATGACTTCTCTTTGCTGTTCACCTTTTCATGCTTCTCTTCATTCTTGTGTTTGAAAGTCAAATTTTCTTTTCAGCTCTGATCTTTTCATCAAGAATACTTGAAAGTCCTCTGTTTCATTGAATTACCATTTTCCCCCTGAAGTATTATAGTCAGTTTTTCTGAGTAGGTGATTCTTTGTTTTAATCTGATCTCCTTTGACCTCTGGAATTTCATATTCAGAGCCCTCTGATCCCTTAATGTAGAAGCTGCTAGATCTTGTGTTATTCTGATTGTGTTTCCATAATACTTGAATTGTTTCTTTTTTGGTTGCTTACAATATTTTCCCCTTGACCTAGGATCTCTAGAACTTGGCTACAATATTCCTAGGAGTTTCTTTTTAGGACATCTTTCAGGAGGCAATCAGTGGATTCTTCCAATATCTATTTTACCCTCTGGTTCTAGAATATCAGGGCAGTTTTCCTTGATAATTTCTTGAAAGATGATGTCTAAATTGATTTTTTTATTGTGGCTTTCAGGCACTCCAATTTAAAAAAAAAAAATGTCTCTCCTAGATCTATTTTCCAGGTCAGTTGTTTTTTCCAATGAGATATTTCACATTGTCTGCTATTTTTTCATTTTATTGATTTTGTTTTATAATTTCTTGATTTTTCATAAAGTCATTAGGCTGCTCCATTCTAATCTTTAAGAAATTATTTTCTTCAGTGAATTCTTGGACCCCCTTTTCCATCTGCCCAATTCTGCTTTTTAAGGCATTCTTCTCCTCATTGTCTTTTTAAATCTCTTTTGCCATTTGGGTTAGTTTATTTTTTATTTTGGGTTCCCTTTAGCAAGTATTTGACTCAGTTTTCATGGTTTTCTTGCATTACTCCCATTTCTCTTCTCAATTTTTCCACTACTTCTCTTACTTGATTTTCAAAATCCTTTTTGAGTTCTTCCACGGTCTGAGACAAATTCATATTTTTCTTGGAGGTTTTGGATATAGGAGCTTTGACTTTGTTGTCTTCTGTTTGTATATTTTGGTCTTCCTTGTCACCAAAGTAAGATTCTATAGCCTGATTATTTTTCAGTTTTTGCTTCTTCCCCCAGTCATTTACTTGACTTTTGAGTTCTTTATCAAGGTAGTTCTCTGCTTCCAGAAGGGGTGAGGGGTACTGTCAATTGCTAGATCTCTCCACAATCTGTGTGCTAGAGCTCCAGAAGTAGCTACTGCCTCTGCCTCTGCTACCTCTGCATATGCTGCAGGCTCCTTCCTCTACGCCTTCTGTTGCCCTGGGGCTGGATCTGGACCATACTGCTCTCTCACACAGGTCTGATAAATCTTTTCCACTGAACTTCCTATTTGTCCTCTTTTGGGGTTGTAAAGTTTGGAAACCACCACAGGTGCCAGAGATTCAGTCCCCCTGAGACCTGCTCAGGTGCAGTCTGTGCCAGCACAGCCCATGCTATATTGCACTCTGCTCCCAGCATGACACAATAGATACTTCCCATTGACCTTCCAGTCTTTGTTAGGTTGGAGATTTGCTTCACTCAGTCATTTTGTGGGTTTTGCAGCTCCAGAATTTGTTTAGAGTCATTTTTATAGGTATTTGGCTGGGCTTGGGGGGAGAGCTCTAGCCAGTCTCTGCTTCTACTCTGCCATCTTGACTCCAGCCCTGAAATGTCTTTTCTCACATTTAATAATATGTAATATGGTTTTATTTCACTGTCTGTATGACTACTTATGACTCTAGGCTATTGTACCTAATTCTCTCCTTCAGACTCCATACAGTATAAAAATGGGCCCACCAGAGATTCAAAGATGAAAGATTTATATAAAGTAAAGATCTCACTCTGTTCCTTCAGGAAAGGATGCAAAATAAGGAAATAAATTCTCTCATCCTTATGTAAACTTTCAGAGAGTCTCCATAGATTTATGATAGTCTGACCTCCATCTATGACAAATAATAGTTCTTTCCTCCCCAAAGCCTCCCTCAACTATCTGTACTATTAGATGGGATAGAGCGACAGACTAATCTGTCAATTAACTTTCATTCTGAGCCACTAACCTATTTGTGGCTCAATTAACACAGAACCAAACCCTGACTCCCTCTAGCCCCAAGCAATTCATGAAGATCAGTGGAGATCCATTAGGGATCCTGTCCTGTAACATACACAGATGCCTGGCTATGCCTATCTTGTGCCCATGGTAACTATCCCTAGTAAAGGTAAAGGCTTATACAACTCATAATATCAGAAATGAGATGCTGGGCTCCCAAAAACTGAACAAGTAGAGTTTCTTAGAGGACTAAATCTTACAGTGACTTGTTGTCAGCTAATGTCAAGAGAAGGAATAATGTCAATGCTAGTTAACATTGTATAGATGTTCAGATTGACTGGTGATTTCTTGTTCCATTATCAGAGACAGAGGAGAGAATTTGCTGGTTTATTTTCCTGTTCCTAACAGGTGTTAGAATGTTTGCAGGCTTGAGTATGCCAGCACCATGGTCAGCAGTTTGCTCTATGCTATGGCTGTTGACACCAGACAGCCAAATGTTCCTGAACTGAATTAGTAATCGTCAGAAATAACAAATTACAGAAGTGGTTCTGGGGCTCCTTCACTGATAGAAGTGGGTGGTAGAAGGTGTTCCATAACCTGTTACTTTTCTGCAACTCTGTCCAAAATGACTGCTTGCCCATTAGGTCTCTTCTATCCTCTAACCCCATCTCTTTTTCTGACCACAAGAATGTTACCAATCACTTCTATGTAAAATGATTGGTACATATGTGTGGATGACATATCATATGTATAAAAATGTCACATGTTTCTCAGTTATCATCTCTTATCCATGTGAAAGGGCTCCAGGGAATCACCAGTCACTCTTAGTTATAAATATCTTGGATATAATAACTCATTTGTATAGTATTTTAAAATTTATAAAGCCCTTTCCCAATAAGAGTCCTATAGCATGAAAGGAAAGAGATGGTGAAGTTCTGATCTTATTATTTTAGTTTTCCAGATGGTGAAACTGAAGCCCATCATACTATAACTTGCCTAGGGTCACACAGCTACTAAATGTGAAATCTGGGAATCAAATTCAGATTTCTGAACTCATGATATTTGCCCCATCATACCACTTAGAATATCAATATGTTGATCTTCATATATTTCTATTACCTTTACCCTCAATAAATGAATACAAAAAGAGATAAGAGATAAGAGAAACTGTGAGAGGAAGATATTTTGCATTTGTGTGTATAGTATTTGGCTTCCAATAACAATGATACTTCACATTGATATATGTCCATAAAGATCACTGGATCTCCAAGCACTTTCAGGCATTGTTAGGCTATGTTGTTGCAATTATGTAGGAAATGGAAGAAAAAAAAGTGGTGTAATTAATTGTCTTAGAGAACAGCAATGGCAGAATTTCTAATGGACCTTTTATTCCTTGACTTCTTATTGTTTCCTAGTTCTTCTCACAACCTCTCTTCTGTACCTTTTCCTCAGAAACGTCTTGGTGGTTTTGCATATGCATAACATCTACCTTGCCTCTCATCTATCATTTTCTGCCCTATCCCTTTCTAGTTGCATGAAAAAAGTAGTATGGAGCCCCATCTATTCAGGTCCATAATTCCCTCAATGCCTATATTATGTGACCTGGAGAAGAGACTTATGTCACTAGAAAGAAAAATAAAAACAAAGAATTCTTCTTGGGTACTTGAATTTCTTCTACTTACACTATTCATTCAATGGAGGCCAATGACTTGGCTTGGGGATAGCTAGCTCTGTCATTCTCCTGTACCTTCCCTCCTTCACCACCATTAGAATTTTATTATTTTTATGCAAAAAAAATTTCTCACTAAACCATTTGCCACTATTGCCATGAAAATCCAAATGAATAATTTAAAATGGCAATATCCCTCCCATACCTTCTGTACTTGGCAACCCCCAACTGTTTATTGTGGCTTCTTATGCCCAAATTACATGAATACCAAATGGAACTAAATGACTTCTAATTCTGACCTGATCCTTCTGATACACATTTGACATTTTCTACTGTAAAAGGATTGATACTTAAGAATGTCCCTTGTCTTTTGGTTTTCCAAGCTGACATTTGATCTACTTATATTTTCCCTAAAAACTTAACCTCTGTAAAAATTGCTGAAAGCTGACTTTGTAGATTAGTTTTCCTATGCTACTGGATCAAAAGTTTTCTTGATATCTAGTTAAATTAGGTTCAAAGTATCCCCCTTGATGATACTTGAAGTTACTTCCTTGGAAAAAAAGGTCAAAGGTATCTGATTTGTAAGCTATACTGTTATTTTATGAATTCATACTGGCTTTCTAGGATTAGATAGACTCTCTCTGTCTCCATTTGCTTCCATATCCCAAGTAAGATCTGTGTTTTTTATTTCTCTCACTATGAAAATCAAGCTCATGGGGATAAAGATGAATTTGTTTTCACCTACAGTATTTTAGTACCTTTCTCTGAGCTTTGCAACTTCTGTTGTTTTTCTTTTTTCATAATATAAGTAACCCTAATTTTCTTTACATAGTACATTCAAGAAGAGCTAAAGATTAAGTCACTATTTTGAACTTAATTTTCTTTCCTGTTATGCAAACAGCCAAATCCTTGATTACTGCTTTTCTGATCTATTGTCTGTAAAAGAGAGAAATAATTTTGAGAGGCCATAAGACAAAGCCTCATATGGAAAAAAAATGAACCACAAATACACAAACAATCTTGGCAACGGTGGATGGGACAGAGTAAAAGGGCTATGATCTAATGTCAGACTTGGCAGAATTTAGATTTGTTTCCATGAAAATAGTTTGCTCTTCCTAGATATTTTTTAAACTTTCTTTTAAAAAAATAAATTTATCTGTCATCAATAAACAGAAATTTTTGAAGATACGAAGAAAAACAAGAAAGAGGTTTGTATAAGAAACTAAGAACTTCTGTTACAGTGATTTAAAATACACACACATACATATGTATGTGTGTGTGTGTGTGTGTGTGTGTGTGTGTGTGTGTGTGTGTATCCTGGAAGAATTCTTGGTTTTTATTTTTGTTTCAAGTGACATAGGTATCATCTCCAGGTCACATAATGTAGTCATTGAAGTAATTATTGACCTAAATAGATGAGATTCCATACTACTTTTTTCATGCAGGTATTTCTATCTATCTACATGTAGTTTAAGAACATTGAACTATTTATCTGTCTGTACTTTTCCCTTTCCTAAATGCATTAAAAACCCTATGTTTTAAAATTTTATTAATAAGAGTGCTTTGAGGATATTGTAAAGAAATATTGAGTTAAAAGTCTAACACAGTAGCTGAAAGCAATTACTGCTGGGCCTCACATGGACTCAGGGTACCCCCTTCAAGGTATTCCTTCAAGTTCTGTACCCAGTCTTGGGGTTGTATCCTTAGTTAATTGCTGGGAAAAAGACTTCATAATAGGAAAATATGTTCTCTAATTCTCATATTATTTATCTTATCATCCCCACTTTAGTTACTATAGAGATAATTCTACTTTTAGCTTTAGTCTAGGATTTTCCCAAAAGGGGGAAAGTAAAAGAGGTACCCAAAGCATCATATGAATTGGGGATAGAACATGTCATTTTATACCATACCAAAAGCAATGATAAATGTAAGAGAATCACAGTGTACATTAACAAAATGATTTACACAGAATTTAGTATCTTAACTTTCTGCTACATTGCAATTGGTTAGGAAGCTAATATTTTAAAACTTATCAGAATGTACAGTACTGCTAATTAGTCACTTTAACATCCACCTTGGCACTGGGAATTGCCCAGTCAAACCTGATCCTTTCCCATGTCCTCTTACCTGGTTCTTCCCTTATCATTAGTTCACTCTTGCTGCTACCTAGCAACTGTAACTACAACCGCCCACTCCAGGAGCTGCATCTCACTGGATTCCCAGGACCATAGGAGTTTCTGAAATCCACAAGTTTTCCTGAACATGTCCTTCTTAATATATTGCCAATGTCACAGACTTGAGGAGACAAAAATGCATAAGTGGCTCCATCACAGGTCCAGCTTTCTTAGGTAGGACATGTGCTTATGGATAAATGGAGTCAGTTTAAAGATAAGGCTACCACCATTTTTATCCCAGTTATTTCCCCAGACATAGCTCAGAACAACTCTTTTATTAAAGCTGGAAAGAAAGGGAATTTGTTGAGGGACTGGTGACCCCTTTAGTATATCCATGGGAATGCCATGATGAGCATCCAGTTATGGATCAATGAGTCATATGGGCTAACCAACACTAAGATTTTATGTGGCCACCAAGAATGTTGAATAAGTAAGATCCAAAAGGCACTGGCTATATAAGAAAGAAGCTTAACATGATGTATGTATATATAATATTATATATGAATAAATGCATATACTTATATATACATAACTATATATTACATACATAATTATATATTACATACAATACATAAAATTATAAATGTAAGACTTACAATTATGCATTATACATAAATATATATACATGTATATATATATACATATATATACACATGTATATATATTTACATGTATATTTATATAATTTATCAAAGGCTAGAAGAACTAGTCAATTGACTTTGCATAATTATTGGTGCCTTAATATATTTGAAGTCATTTACAATGGATTCTTTCAGCATTTGTGAGCTCCACTCCTCCCCCCCATAAACCAAATAATATATAAAACTCAAATCAACTACACTTGTTATTGAGTCATTTTTCCATGACCCCATTTGGGATTTTCCTGGCAAAGATCTTGAAGTTTTTTACCATTGCCCTCCACAGATCATTTTACAGATGAGGCAACTGAGGCAAGTAGCATTAAAAATAACTTGCTCAGGGTCCCAAAGCTAGTGTCTGAGATGAGATTTGGACTCGGGAAGATGAGTCTTCCTGACTTCAAGTCCAGCACTCTATCCACTGCGCCACCTAGTTACCTTAGCTTTGTTTACTAAGCACCTATTACATGCCAAGCATTGTGCTCAGAGCCTATATAGAAAGATAGAAAACAAAGAGTGCCTGTTCTCAAAGATCTCACTGTCTAATGAGAGACAACATACAAATCATTGTGTACAAAAAATATATATATTAGGGTAAATTGGAGATAATTAGCAGAAGGAGGACTCCAAGATTAAGGAGAACTAGGAAGGATTTCTTATAGAAGGTGAGACTTTATCTGAAGGATGCCAGGAGACAGAGATGAAGAGGGAGAGCAGAAATGGACTGTCTAGTGTGAGGAATGGCAAAACTCCTAGAAATTGATGAAAATTCAAGAAATTGTGAAAAGAAATCGTAAGTACAACATACCTAGGGAAAATAAGGACGAACTTTAAACCAACCTTCTTTCCCTTTTTTTTTTTTTACCTCCACATACCTAGTTTTCAAATCTCTCAAGGAAGGTGGGAGTTGGGGAGGCACAGCAAAGGCAAAGGATATAAAGCAAAATCCCACCCCCAAATTTTTAAAAATCAACAAATCCAAAATAGGAGCTATTAAGAGATATCATCAATAGATGTTTGACAATAATGGTAGTATCAAACATATCAATTCTATCACTAATAAGTCAGATATTAAGATGCACTTACAGAAACTTGTCCATTTGCTACAAGTCATTCTTAAGTAAAGATAGTCATTATATCAACAAGTATCGGTTGTCTATGATATTCACTGTAATACAAACTTCATGGCTTTTAAAATACTTAATAGAAACAATATTTGAATTTAAAAAATTAAAACTAAGAACTATTGAGTACTATTTGTTAGAAATCAACAAATTTTTTATTATTTCATTTTTTAAAAATTGCTACAAATTCATTATTTTTACTGTTGATTACTTTTGAATCCGACGAAAGTATTTTAAAGTTAATCTCACTGTTTAAAGGCCTGGATCAAGCCTTTCCTGCAAATTGGCTTTCTAATTATGTGACAACACATTAGCAGGGTCAGGTTTTGTTTTGGAATTTTTTTCTTTTTTTTCTTTTTTTGCATAGGAATAGGGACCAGACCTCTGATTTCATTAGTACAGGGAATTTCCTCGATAAATAAATACAGTCTATGACATAAAGTTTGCCTCTTCTTTGGAATTTACAAACTTAAAGAGCTGTCTAGGGCACTAGAAGAGTATGGTTTATTTATGGTCAGGTAGCCAATATGGATCAGGTAGGACTTAAACTCTGGGAGTGCAAAATACATACATACACGCATTCATACACATGCATATACAAGCACATATGTGCCCACACATATATACATCCATCCATGTGTACATATACATATATATATATGTTAATGATGGAGACTTGACTTGAGATTTCTCTGGGATAGAGAATTCTCTCCACCAATGCAGCTGACAGCTTCTCTGTGATTTATACTCTTAAAGAGTTACTCAGTGCACTAAAATGTTAACTTACTTGCCCAATGTCACACAAGTATGTGTCAAATAAAAGAACCCAGATCTTCCTTTCTCTACCCACTATGCCAACAAACCACCAAGCCTTAACCCCCTCAAAGATCTCATATTTCTTTCTATATGAGGCAAAAGACAAACAAACTTAGTGTTCTAGTATATCAAAAACTTAGTGTTCTACTATGTCAAAATAGGTGGAAGGTTTGGCTAGATATTCTCTAAGGTTTCCTCTAAATTTAAGTGTTTATGAGTCTGTGATTGGAAAATTATCACTGTTGATTCTGAGGCTCTACATGAATGGATGTATTCTCCAAGGCAGCAGTGCTCTTTGCCAGGGGACTGAAAGGCAGATGGAGCATTTGGTCTGAAAGTCCCCAAGTGTTGGTCTCTAACTTTGTTTCTGGCTCCATCACTGCCATTTTCCTTTCCTCTCTGGACATACCACCCAATGCTTCTGTCTGATGTGTGCAATCCATGGTTGTGGAGATGAATAGCTGATGTAACATACTTAGAGAATGCTATAAAATTTACATAATAATAACCCACTTAATGGTGCTTGACACTCAGGGCAGCTCAAAGAGGGTGGGGAAGAGACCCCAGAGAGAGGAGGAAGGTGGGAAATTGGCTTGCTGGGCTTCAACAAGAGAGCCATAACTCAGAACCTGACCCTAGAGACTAACAAATGGAAGAGAAATCAGCTTGCCTTGTCTACAACATGAAATGGGCGTAAATCTTAAAGTGTGAGCAACAAAATTTAATTTTAAATCTGCTTTTAGTTTGCAAAAATCCAAAGGGATGGAGGAACAAATGGGGCTACATTATACTTATCTGTATAGTATCCTTTCAAAAGCAACTGGGAATGAAAATTAAAGTATTTCAAAAGTTTATTTTTAATTATGAGCCCCTTTATTACCCTGTGGCTCAGTGGTGTGTCTAGTAATTTTAAGAAGAAAATAAATAAATAAATAGCTTCATGAAAAGACATGAAATAATGTTTGTGTTAGATTCCAGTATAAAAATTTGCCACCCCATCAGCAACTCAGATAATATTAATCCTTCCTAGAGCGTTGCATCCTGCAATCCATTATTAAGAAAGGCGGAGGGGCTACTTATGAAGCTCTGTATTATTACAGTCTGATATTAGTTACCGAGGAAAATTCTTAATTAAGAAAAAGAAAAACATTGATGCTCAGCAAACAATAGGAGTCTGTGAATACTGCAGTCTATGAACAGCATTTCTCTTTTTTGTTTAATTTGGTAAGAAACGTAAAGAAAGTGGATTAATCCATCAGGGCTGAAGAAAGGGGGTGGGGATAATGGAAACAGATGTAAAAATGATTGGATGTAAATAATATTGGGCTGTTTCCCTTGTTTGCAAGGGAATTTTGACCTTTTTCCTCACCTCCCTTTTCATTTGATTTCTTCAGTGATTTCAGAGTCACACTTTCACATTTGATTTACCTTGCAAATATTTATTCTCTTTCATATTGATCCCTTTAGTGGTTTAAAAAAAATTTTTTTAAAAGAGTATGGATAGATTTCTTGCTGGCTATGTCTATATTTTGTATAAGCAGTTATCAAAGTACAGGCTTACATGCTGCAGACTGACAAGCAGGCCCCAGCAGACATAAGAAACAAGGCAACAAACCTGGGGCTGATTTGATAAGATGGAATCTCTATCACCTCTCAGCACAATCACATGGAAAACTTCTAAGGAGTCTGATGCTTGGCTGAAAGGGAAACAAGAGCATTCCAGAGGCTCCTGGTCTTCTCTTTTGTATGCTTTATGCAAGGCAAAGAGAAATTTGGGGAAAAGTGTTGAAGTCTCCCCTCTCTCAGGTGTTTTGCTAATAAAGTAATGCCGAGGAGAGGGACAGAGATTAGTCCTGTGATTTCACTGGTGTAGGGAATTTTTTGTAAAGAAATTCCCTCTATCAATACTGGTTGGCACCTATGCTGGGTATTAAGAATGACTTGCCTTGGGTCACATCGCCAGTATGTGTTGTAGAGATAACTTGAACCCAGATCTTCCTGATTTTAAGGTTAGCTCTCTATCCACTGTCTCATACTGCCCTGTTTCCATGCTGTATAACATCCAGCAGGATCCTGGAGTTTATTTTCCACCCAGTGCTTAACCTCTTTTCCCCCAAGATACAAATGTCAATATTGGATTTACTCTGGTTGAATGAATGTGTCAGAGGGGAGATTAGTAACTGGCAGTCACAAAAGGATTTTTTCAATTGCCAAAACTAAATTTCTCATAAATGAATCAAAACAGTTTGAGGAAGTAAAGAAGTAGGGATGGAAATCTTGCCAAATTTAGTCATGATGCCTCATTAAATGGATTTGAAGGTCTCAGCCTGTGCATTTTATCTAGAAGCTCCTGGATTCTTCTAACAGGAAGCATAAGGGAAGAGGGAGAGAAAAATCCTCTTACTAATCTCAACAGGATTTTTCCTATAGGAAGAATAGACCTCTCCTAGCTGTTGTCCCTCATTATAGCATAATGAAAAGTACCATTAGGCTGAACTTGGAGGACTAGAGTGCTGGGCCATTTGTAACAACCCTAGAATCTTTCACTTCATTTGAAGCCAAAATGTGGATGATGATGTATTTGGGTGGATTTATAAAGATACCATTCAGGAATACTCATGTAGCTTTTCTATGTGCTAATTTCGGGTTTTAATTCAACAATTCAACTAAAAATTTATTCTCAGATTCCTTTCAGCTCTGAACTTTTGTGTGCCATCATGTGAAGCAAAACAACCTTGAATTCATAAGACTTGGGCTCTTAGGCTCTACATCTACATGTAGGTTCTGGTAAATTAAGAAGACTATTTATAAAAGTATTTATAGAAATCTTCACAACTATCTTCCATTTGCATACGATGCCCCCTTCAGCATAACTTTGAGTTTAAACTATCATTCTCAAAGTGCGGTCCAAAGACCACACTCAGGAGGTCCCTGAGACTCAACCAGTTCACAAGATTGAAACCATTTTTATTACAATATAAAGATGATATTTCCTATTAAAATATTTATTTTTCCAACTACATGTCTATGTCATATATTTCAACAGAAACAGTGCATTGCAGTACAGTAAATGCTGAAACATATAGGAAAATCCAGTTGTCTTATATTAAGCCAGACATTAAAGAGATATGAAAGAATATATAAAACAATACCATTCCTCACTATTTTTCATGCTAGAAAATTAATTATTTTTCATAAAAATGTTTGTTAGCATATAATAGATTTATTATCATTTAAAATAAATGAATATTTAAAACTATATCTTTCAATTTCTAACATACGCATAAACAAAAATTTTTGAGGGTCCTCAGTAATTTTTAAGAGTGTAAAGAGGTGCTGAGACCAAAATGTATACAACTCTATTTTAAACTTGTCAGAATTTTTTCCCTTGCTAAAGACAGAACCTGTATTTGCTGAGTTTTAAGCTAGACAGAGAAATCTTTCAAGGATAAATAGCTGAGTTTGTTATTGTTATTCAACGATGTCTGATTCTTTGTGACTCCATTTGGGGTTTTCTTGGCAGAGATACTGGAGTGGCTTGCCATTTCCTTCTCCACCTCATTTTACAGACGAGGAAACTAAGGCAAACAGGGTGAAGTGACTTTTCCAGTGCCACACAACTAAGTGTCTGAGGCTAGATTTGAACCCAAGAGAATGAATCTTACTGAGCTGAAGCCCTGAACTCTATCCATTGTGTCACCTAGATGCTCTAGTAGCAGAATAATCCCTACGCTACCAAAGGATTGGCTAATTGGACAGAAAAGGTAAATGACAAATGTTGGGGACGATGTGAGAAAAAAAATAAGACGTTAATGCACTGCTGGTGGAGTTGTGAACTGATTCAAACATTCTGGAGAGCAATTTGGAACTATGTCCAAAGGGCAATAAAATCTTGCATACCCTTTGACCTAACAATGCCATTACTGTCTGTATCCCAAAAGAGATGAAAAAGCCAAAAAGGAAAAGAACCTATATGTATGAAAATATTTATAGCCTCTCTTTTTTGGGTGTAAAGAATTAGCAGTTGAAGGGATGCCTATCAATTGAGAATGGCTAAACAAGTTGTGGTATGTGATTATGATGGAATACTATTGTATTATAAGAAATGAGGAGAAGGATGCTCTCAGAAAAACCTGGAGAGACATATATGGGCTGATGCAAAGTTAAAATGTACTATGTACAACATAACAGGAATATTATAAGATAATCAGCAGTGATTTCTCAGCAACACAACAATCCAAGACAACTCTGAATGACATATGGAGAAAAATGTTATCCATTCCCAGAGAAAGAACTGATAGTGTCTGAATACAGATTGAAACATACTTTTTTTACTCCTTAAATTTTTCCTGAGTTTTTTTTTCTATGTTTTCTTTCACAACATGACTATTGTGGATATGTTTTGCATGACACTAGCCATGTATGATCTATATTTAATGGCTTACCTTCTCAATACGGGGAAGTGGGGAGGAAGGAAGGGAGAGAATTTGGAACTCAAAGTTTTAAAAATGAATGATAAAAAATGTTTTTACATGTAACTGGGGAAAACAAAATATGAAACAAAAATTTTAAAATAGATAAATCATTAAAAATAGCTAGATATATTTAACCTGAAAGAGAGAAGAATGAGGGGCATATGGCTGGTATCTTCACACAGGTGAAGATCTCTCTATTGAGTGTCAGGCTATAGGGCAAAGAATGACTATTAAGCTAAATAAATTTGGATCATAGAAAAAATTAATTATTACAGTCATTTACTACTGAGTATTGTATACCTAATTTATTTCACTGATCCACCACTCTATTTCTTAGCCATTTTCAGATTGTCTTGAGGATTACCTTTTTGTAAAATAGTTTAAACACTGGTACTGCTAAGCCACCTTCTTTTACAATATTTTTTCACTGAATCTCTTGATATCCTTTTGCTCTTCCAGATAAATTTTGTTATTATTTTTTCTAGCTTCATAAAATAATTTTTGGTTATTTCATTGGTACTGTAGTAAATAAATTAATTTAGGTAGAATTGTCATTTTTATTTAATTGGTTTGGTCTACCTATGAACAATTAATACCTCTTCAATTGTTTAGATTTCATGTTATTTGTGTGAAGTGTTTTGTAATTGTTTTCATATAATCCCTGGGTTAATTTTGTCTGGTAGGCTTCCAAGTATTTTATGTTGTCTTCAATTATTTTAGATGGAATTTCTCTTTCAATCTCTTGCTGCTGGACTTTGTTGATAATACACAGAAATGCTGATAATTTGTGTCTGCTTATTTTACATTCTTCAACTTTGCTGAAGTTGTTGATTATTTTAACTAATTTTTTAGTTGATTCTCTAGGGTTCTCTAAATATACCGTCATATCATCTGCAAAGACTGATAGTTTTATTTTCTCATTCCCTAATCTAATTTCTTTTTCTTATTGCTTTGAATAGCAATAAATAAATTGCAATAAATTGCTGTAAATAGCAATAAAACCATATTGAACAATAATGGTGATAATGAGCATCCTTACTTCATCCCTGATCTTATTGAAAAACTTTCTAGTTTATCACCATTACAGAAAATGCTTGTTGATGGTTTTAGACAGTTACTAATTATCGTTTAAAGAAAGTTCCATTTATTCCTTTCTTTCTAGTGTTTTTAATAGGAATGAATATCATATTTTATCAAAAGCTTTTTCTGAATCTATTGAGATAATCATTTTTTTGTTGTTATTGATTTGGTCAATTATATTGATAGTTTTCCTACCATTGAACCAGCCCTGCATTCCTGATACAAATCCCACCTTGTCATAGTTTATAATCTCTATGATATATTGCTGTGAATGCCTTTCTAGTATTTTATTTATTTTTTTCCATTAATATTCATTAGACAATTGGTATATAGATTTTTTTCTCTGTTTTTGCTCTTCCTGGTTTAGGTATCTCCCCCACATCTGTGTCATTAAAAAATTGGTAAGATTCTTTGTTTTCTTATTTTTATAAATAGTTTATATAATATTGGAATTAATTGTCCTCTAAATTTTTAGTAGAATTCACTTGTGAATACTTCTGGTCCTGGGAATTTTTTCTTAGAAAGCACATTTATTGCTTGTTTAATTTCTTTTTCTAAAATAGGGTTATTTAAGTATTCTATTTCCTTTTCTGTTAATCTGGGCAATTTATATTTTTGTAAATATTAATCCATCCCCCTTAGATGGTCAGATTTAGAGGCATGTAATTGGGCAAAACAGATCCTAATAATTACTTTAATTTCATCATCATTGGCAACATATTCACCCTTTTCATTTTTGATACAGTTAATTTTTTCTTCTTTTTAAAAATCAAACTAACCATTTGTTTCTTATTTATTTCTTTGAAAATTTATATTATTTATTTTAACTTTTTTCCTTTTTAATTTGAATCCGTTGCTATAGTAGCTGCTATTCCTGTTACCACATGTGTGGGCTGCAGACAGATCTCAACCAAAATCCCACCCCAGTATTACAGACTTCTGTCTACCTCTTAAATTTTCTTAGGTCAGAAAAATATCTCACTCCAACTTTTGTTGGCTCTCCCACTACAAAACTTGATTTGAGGTATCCTTTTAAAGTTGTTTGGAGGGGAGTTTTGAGGGAGTTCAGCTGAGTGGCTTTCCCTAATCTAGCATCTTGACTCTGTTTCCCCACCTTTATTATTCTTTTTTCATAAAATCAGCTTCTAGTCTTATTTGTTAGGTGCAGTTTTCTTATTTTCAATTTTATTAATCTCTCCTTTGATTTTCAGGGTTTCCATTTTGGTATTTAATTAGGGATTTTAAATTTGTTCTTTTTCTAGTTTCTTTTTAAAATTTGTATACCCAATTCATTGATCTACTTTTTATTTTATTGATGTAAGCATTTGGAGATATAATAATTTCCTTAAGTACTTCAACTGCATCCCATAAATTTTGATATGTTGTCTCATTATTGTCATTCTCTTTAATGAAGTTATTTATTGTTTCTTTGGTTTATTCTTTGATTAGATTATTTAGTTTCAAATTAATTTTATCTATGTTTCTATGACTTTTTGTTGAATATAATTTTTATTACTTTATGGCCTGAAAAGGACTCATTTAATATTTCTGCTTTTTTGCATTTGGTTGTCAGGTTTTTATGCCCTAAAACATGGTCATTTTTTTTTGTAGGTGCCATGTACTACTGAGAAAAAGATATATTCCTTTCTATTCCCATTCACTTTTCTACAGAAGTCTATCATGTCTAACTTAAATGACATGTTTTTTATCTATTTGCTAGGTCAGTTGTTTTTCCAATGAGATATTTTACATTTTATTTTATTATTTTATTCTTTTGATTTTGTTTTATTGTTTCTTTGTGCCTCAGTTGTTAGCTTTGAATTGCCCAACTCTAATTTTTAAGGAATTATTTTCTTTAGTGAACTTTTACTGCCTTTTCCATTTAATCAGTTCCATTGCTTAAGGAGTTTTTTTTTAGTGAATTTTTATACATCTTTTCCCATTTGTCCAATTCTTCTTTTTAAGTTGTTGTCTTCATTGGGTTTTTGTGCTCTTTTACTATCTGGTCATTTCAGTTTTTTAAGGTGTTATTTCTTTTTTATTTTATATTTTCTTGCTTTATCAAGCTATTGGTCCTCTTCCTAATTTTCTTACATCACTCTCATTTCTTTTCCCAATTTTTCTTCTACCTCTTTTACTTGATTTTTTCAATCCTTTTTGAGCTCTTGCAGGAGTTCTTATTGACATTGTATCCGATTCACATTTTTCTTTGAGGCTTTGCTTGTAGCAGCAGTGACTTCATCATCTTCTTTTGGGTTTGTGTCTTGATCTTCTCTATCACCATAATAACTTGTTATTGCTAGATTCTTTTTGTTGTTGTTGTTTGCTCATTTTTCCAGCCTATTTCTTTACTTTTAAGTTTATTATGGGCTCTCCTCCCTGGGTGGAGGGGCACTATCCTAAGCTTCAGTTGCTGCTATTTTCAGAGGTAGCTCTGGGAGTCTGTAGGGTTTTGGTGTTTTCAGGGTGATATAATCTAGAGAGAAATGTGTTCACTGCTCTCCTGGCTTGTGCTCTGGTCTTTTCCTAGAAAGGGACCTTGTTTTCTAGTAGCCTTCAGTGCTAATACTACTCCTGTCTCTGAGACTGGGACTGAGTGCTCTGCTCTCCCACAGTCACAATTACTATTCCTCTTTGTTGTGGAATTGAAATCAATGTTAAGTCTCCCTTGTGAATGATCCATAAGTACTTTGCTCCCAGGGCCCATGCTACCCTGAGACCACAAGAGCTACTGCTCTTTTTTTTCAAACTCTGCATGGACAATTAACAGGGTCCTGAACCTAACACCAGCAATGGGATCCTTGCAATCTTTTTCTGACCCATTGTCTGACCTCTCCCCGTCTCTCTCTCTCTCTCTCTCTCTCTCTCTCTCTCTCTCTCCCTGCTATCTATGGGTTGAGAGCTCCCAAAGCTGCTGCCACTGCCAATACAGTCACGTGCAAGATCCACAGCTGATGCTTTGGCACAGCCTGTGCTGTCCTCCAGGCTTGAACACCACCTCAGTGAGACAGACTTCTGCTGCCACCTCCTAAGTTGTCTTGTGCTAGAAAATTGTTCCACCTGAACGTTGATTGTTTCTGTCACTTTACAATCCTATTTGAGGAACTATTTTAGAGTTGTTTGAAGGGGAATTTGGGAGACCTCAGGTAAGTCCTCACACTGATAGTGATCCCTCAAAATACAAGGTAGACTCTCCTACACCCCAGTTCCTTTTAACCACTAACAAGATTAGCTTTTTCCGAAGGAATATTTACTTCAAAAGTATAATAAAAAATATATCAAACATACTCCACAACATATGGGAGGCATGATCTTCACTCCCTGCCCACCCCACCCCAGTTCATGCCATTTCAGTCTCTGGGGAGAAGGGGATTAGGTTCATAGTTTAGCTCAGTTCCTATTCAGCACAGACCCAATTATGAGTCCAAAGTTCCCAGTTCAAATTCCTTGGACTCTAGCCTGGCAGGGGAGCCCAAAGGAAAAAAAACAAAAACAAATGGTCCATGCTCTCAAAGAGCTCCTTCCCAAAGACCTTCATAACTTAGCTCTCTCCCCCTTTTCAGTCCTCTTCCACCTTACTCTACAACATGTACTCTTTGATCCATGACAATGGCCTCTTAGCTATTCCATGAACAAGAAAGGCCCTCTATCTCTTAGCTCTGGGCATTTTTTTCCTGGCTTTCCCCATGTATGGAATGCTTTCCCTCCTCTGCTTTGACTATTGACCTCCCTGGCTTCCTGCTGAAATTCTTTCTTTTACTGACAGTTCTCCCCAACACATCTTACTACTAATGCCTTTTTTATTTTAATTATTTCCTATTTATCCTGTATATATCTTGCTTTACTATTTGCTTGCATGTTGTCTTTCCATTAGATTTTGAACATATTGAAGACAAGGACTTTTTTTTGCCTTTTTTTGTATCACCAGTGCTTAGCATAGTGCCTAGCACATAACAGGCACTTATGAGAGAGAGAGAAGAAAAAATATACACAGGATAAATTGTACAAAATCAACAGAGGGAAGGCACTAGGATTAAGGAAAACTGAAAAAGACTTACAGAAGGTAAGACTTTAACTGACATTTGAAGGAAACTTGAACGGAGAGTCATCCTAGATTGTAGTAAGTAGTCAGGCTGACTGGAACATCTATGTGCCTGACTCTCTTCCTGCATGTTTATGGTGCCCCTACAGCCCTGGAATCTCCCTAGCTGCATTAGTTCCAAAGGACATCAGTTGGAAGGGTTCCAACAGCTTGGTAGTCCCTTTGACACTCAAGCCAGGATACAGGAACTCCCCAGTTATTTTTCTGAGGTAGACACTGCACTGCACAGGGTTATCATCTCAGCAATTTCAAGATGTCTAAAATAATCTCTAAAATAATCAGGAATGAAAGAATTTAATGCCCTCCTAGATAAAGGTTCAGTGAGGCCAATTCTGCTCTCACAGCTTTCTGTAGATGTGGCTATGTGGGCCAGTTTCATTATCAATCTAAGGCCATGTCCTTTTCACCACCCTGGGCACTCTACCAAGTTATTACTAAACAGTTTCATCATCTACTGGTTTTCATTAGGAAAAATGAAAAAGTTACTGACTCTCTACTCTCTTTGTCCCTACTGTGTCCTTTGGAGCTGCCAACTCTTTTTCCAAAGCATCTGCCAAGTGAATGCAGGAATGATATTTGTAGCATCAGAAGGCTGGTCAGCATGCTTTCTTCCATCAGGGAATTTCTAGGTCTCCTAATTTGACTCTTCATATAACCTACAAGATGTTCTAGAGCAGGGATTCTGAACTATTTTTTTTGTTGTAGATCCCTTTAGCTATCTGGCAAAGTCAATAGACCCCTTTTCAGAATCATGTTTGCTTCCTACATTCATAACTGGAAGAAATGCTAAATTTCATTTAGATTAGAGGTAAATGAAAATAAAGATGTATTTTTCCCCATTCAAGTTCAAGGATCCTCTTCTTAAATCTATTCATGGACCACCAAGGGATTAAGAACTCCTGATCTAGAGGACTTAATTAAAAAATTAAATGCTGAATAATACTGGGTTGCATCAACCCAGAAACACTCATTGTGCATATTACTATACCACAAGCCTGCTGCATTTCTCAGGCTTTTTAACTTTGGGTGTTTCATAGGGAGAGAATTATGAAGGATATGTTAGGAAGAGTTAGTGGTGACTAAGGTTGCTAATAGAGAAAGAGGTCACAGACGGAGGAGGGAACTCTGGGATCATTTTCAAGTTCTCAATAAAGTGTGTTATAGCTGTTCATGCTGCACATAACAATGTGGCTAAATCCTTCAGCCCTTTATTTCACAGTGTCTCTTTAGTCAGGGGATCATAGGATTTTAAATTCCAAGAAGCTTCATCCATGAGAAAGCTGAGACCCCATGGAAGTAAATCAATTTGCCAGATAATCACAGAGGTAGTAAGCGGTGGAATGGTGATCAGAATCCAGCTCTTCTGACTCAAATTTAGAGCATTTTCAAATTGACCTCACTTTCTTTCTATCATTGTGATCCTTGGTTTCTTATTATTGTAAGCAGCAACCATTCCTCTTAATTCACTCCCCCCCACAACATCTTATTTTAGTTTAACCTCAAAGACTCTTTCTTTGTCTCTTAATACAACCCATCAGCCATATCTTTAGGGTCCTATAATAACGATAATAGCTAGCCCTTAGCTGTCAGTATCTGCAAAATGCTTTACATATGTTAACTCATTTGATCCTCATAGCAGCTCTAGGAGGTGGGTGCTATTTATCATTCCATTTTATAGTTGATGAAACTGAGGCAAAGAGAGTTTAAGTAAGTTACCTAGGGTCACACAGCTATAAGTCTCTGAGGCAGGATTTGAATTCAGGTCTTTCTGATTCCACATCCAGCACTCTAGATTGTGCTACCCTTCATATTCCATTATGAATCAGAATCAGCATTCTCCTGATGTTCTACTTCAAAACTTCAGGCTACCCTGAATGATTTTCTTTCCCTAACCTTCTTCCATCCTTTCTTCCTGCTACTGAGTCATCTCCCCAAGCCATATTTTATGACCCAAACATCTTTTATATTCCAGTTATTGCCACTCTTTTCATATCATCATTCAAATATTTAGGTGAGTTTTAGGGATTGCTTTCTATGTGCAGTTCCATAGGATTCAATATAGTACGGTGGACACTGGTCTAGATGTCTTCAAAGGGCCCCAAGGGAGCCTTCCCAAATCATTGGAGCTTGTGATCTTTCACATTTTTTCCCCATTTCCTATTTGCTCTAATGAAGAAACAAGATTGAAACTCACAAGATCATAATGAATGCAAAGCTCTCCTCACTCCTCCCTAAAGCAAGAACCTCCCCTTCCTGCCTTTCCTCATTTACTGATACTCTCACTACCTTCTTCCTTCAAGACTTATGCTCTACCTCTATGACCCTATGTCCCTCTCCACATTTTTTCTTGGAGAATGGGGAGAGAACCTCCTGGAAGAGGTAAACAGAACACCTCACTTGGTCCCCTCTGATCAGATGGACCCAGAGTCTGGGAATGCCAGGAGAGACTCAAGCTGACCAATACCAGCTGCAGAATTGTGACCACAGAGGGTTGCACTGGTAAAGCCCACATGCAGTTTTTCTTCTGTAGACAACGGGGTTCAGATTGCCTATGACCTGCACCACACATTGTGTTTAGGTGGTTCATTTTAGTCCTTCCTAACCATTTGTCCATTTCAGAAAACTAACTCAATGTAATTGACAATCTCTGCTCTAGGGAGCCCTGAGGCTAAATACAAGGGAGGACTCCTACAGAGCACCATTGCTTTGCTTGATAAAGCTGGGGTTTGCCCAATTCCAGTCTCACTTATTAATAACTTTCTTTCCCAAATATTGAATTCTCAGAAAAATAATATTCACATAGAAGATACTTCCTAACACAGTGGACCCTTCTGGAGCTGTTATAGCTTATTGTGACTTTTTACATGCTTTTGTTAACTTTACACTTGCTTAAATGAAAGGATCATCAGATCAATGAAATACCATGAGACTATAATGAATATCAAATCCTCCCTGTCCGTCCTCAAAGCACCTTGAAGTCTTTTCTAATTCACTGACAATTTTCTTGATTTTCTCCTCCTACAAACCTTTCTCTTATCAGTGACCTCCTTCCTAATGTTTAATAAGTCTTCTCCCTATTGATGTTGAGACCTACCATTAATACTCAACAGTTTGCCATGTTGATGCAGCTGCATTGGCTGATCCATGGTACATTTTGCACTTCTGTGAGTTCGGTCACCTATACCTGCAACAACATTTCTCCCACTGATGTCCTTACTCCTTTTTAAAGCACTAGATCAGCCATCAGGTCTTTTATGAAACCTTCTTAGGTCCAGCAGAAAACAAAACAAAGAAACAAACACAAAAGGTATCTTCCTCCTTGAATTCTCAGGCCACTCATTTGGACCATGCACTTAATCATAGTGTGCCTTGCATTATTATAGTTACTCATTCACAGATCCTTTACAATTTCCTTGAGGATGAGGATTTTATTTTTTTCATCTATGTATCCCCAATACCTAGCCCTATGAATTGCACATAGAAGGTGTTTAATCAATATTCATTGATTTAAATGATTGGTACAGAAGAACAGAGGCTGAAAGCCAAGAATGGGAGAAAATCGACCAAAGGGGCAGAGATGAACAATAGGAGGTTAGAGAGGTTCATGGTTCAATAGCTCCTCTCCTCCCCAAGGATAAAGGGGAGCACAGGGAGACTGAATGAGGGACACGTACATCTCACAGACGTTTGCAGCCAATTCAACCAACTCTTCTAAAACTCTGATGTCTGTTTTCAAATCTATTTTAGATCTGCCCCATGTTCCCAAAGATTTTTGCACTGAAGTAGAAACAACCTTCTTCATCCCTAACTAGCTATTACAAAACACTTGAAAGCTAGTGTATTACCCAGACATGATGATATTGCCTAGGAGTTAAGGGGTAAATGAAGGACCGAACTACATTCAGTCAGTTATTACTGGACTCCACTGGAATCTCTTAATGGTTTATGTGCTTTCTCCATTCCTTTCTCCATAATTATTCTCTCTCCCTAGTTCTGTGGTGTTTGGTGGGTGGGTGAGTGGAAAGGGGATTGGTTTTATATAAGCTTGAACACAAAGAAAAGGAGACTAGGAGAAAGCCTGCTGCAATGAAAGATGGCCACATATGCCCAAATCATACTGCTCTGCTTCAAAGCGTTTCCCCCACTCAGAGAAACATTATTTTTTCTGACTTCAGTATTGAGCCATAGAATCTTGAAGCTTGAAGGGGCTCAGCAGTTCCCTAATCCAAGCCCTTCCTTTTGCAGAGGAGGAAACAGAAGCCCACGGAGATGACATTATTTGCCTATGGTCACATAGGTAGTAAAGCTAGAGTGAAGAGTTCAACTAGTCATGCCTCAAAATATATTTTCTTTTCCATTTTGTCATCCTGCCCTTCCCCTCCTTTGTATTCTGTCCTTTCCACAGGACATATTAAAGGAAGTCGGCAAATTTTAATAGATTTTAATATTGTCTTTACTATACAAATATATGTACGTATATACATATATGTATATATATATATATATTTACAAATTAATGGATTAAAAAGCATTTAAGGGCCAAGTACTGTGCTAAGCCCTGGTGAAAGTCTCTGCCCTCAAAGAGTTTATATTCTAAGAGGCGGAGACAATGTAAATGGGAGACTAGCAATAAAAAAGCAGAGTTTTGTTTTAGGAAGTCACAGAGGTATTGAATGAAGACATAGGAGAGTAGGTAGAGATGGCATTTCCAGTAGCAATGGCAGTCTTGATTTATGTTTGCCAGATTAAGAGATGGAAATTTTTGGGGGCGAGGGATGATATGGCATCAGGGGTGATGGCAAGAAGATGATCAGCACAGAATGTGAAGAAATATTGGGGATGGCTAGATATAGTGGGTCATATAATCATGTGAATCCGCACTCTTGAATTCAGCAGTCAGGACATGGTGAGCCCTGGTCCAGGAGTTAAAAAGTTAAGTAGGTTAAGTTCACTAGGACATGGTCTCTGTAGCTTCAAGTTTCAAAAGGCACAGTAACCTGAAGGATGGACTGCCAAGGTTGAAATGTGAAGCACAGCCCTCCCCACAAACTGTATAGGAGACATTCTTTCTTCCATGCCCCTTTATCTTGAGCCTACAAATGAAACTGCAAAATTGATGACCCATTTCTAAGTTCGTGCAGGCTGGGTTCAATTCTGGGTGACAATGACCTTAAAGAGAGGAAACTGGATTTTTTTCCACCTGCTACTATCTGGATTATTATTTCCCCTGTCCTGAGTGAGAAACTGGAAAATTTATTATATAAAACTTAGGTTCAGAATACGTCTTGTGTCTCCCCAAATGAGATTAATAAGCCTCCTTCTAGAAAAGTTGTTCAATATATAAAGTCATAGGTATGAGGTATAGAGCAGCTATTTATTTCCTCTGCCACAAAAGAAATGCTTAAAACACAAAAGACTCATAAGCATTCACTGACAAATAATTAAACCATGAACAAGTAGCCCATTACTCATATTACAGTTTCTGGGGTGGCAAAAAACCAAAACAGAACAAAACACCTTCTAGGAGTCATGGGATTGGTAAACTAGTACTTCATGTTTACCTTGCATTTATATTGTCTGAGCAGTAACCCAGGTTCCTTTCTCCTGGCCAGCCAGGTATGCTTGATTCATTTTCACAATGATAGTCATCTACTCTGAGAGAAGGGTATCACTGGGGGATGGAATCTTCACCCAGTGGGTAGCAAGCACCTGGCCTTCTCACTCTCAAACTCATGAGGAACCTGCCAAGTCTAGAAGTATCCCTCTTTGGCTCATTGCTTTTGCTGTGCTAAGGGAAAGAAAGAAGACAAAAATGTAGCTAGGGACTTGAGATTTAGTCTCAGGGTCAACAAGGCAAGGTAAGAATTTACTTCCATGAATAAATAGCCTCTAAAGTCACTTCTGTCTGTCTTTATTCAATGTGCTTTTTGTTTTTAGAATATCTCTACCTCAGGTTGCTTTTGTGTCTGAGATAATAAAATGGTGAATAGAAATAAGGACTAGATACTTCTGCCTTCAGTGGTATAGGAAACTCTTACTTCAGTATAGGTTAGCTCCTCTGTAATTATGATCTTAGAAAATTTCTTGGATCACTGAGAGGTAAAGTGACCAGCCCAGGTTCACACAGCCAGCATGTGAGAGGGGGGAATTGAACCCAGATCTTCCCAGGTTTGAGGCTGCAGCTAGATGGCACAACAGCTAGCACTCTGAGCTTGAATTCGGAAAAGACCTAAGTCCAAATCCTACTTCATTAGGCCCTTACTAGCTATGTAACACTTTCAGTTTGCTCATCTGTAAAATGGGGATAATAGTAATACCTACCTCCTAGGGTTTTTGTGAGATTCAAATGAGAAAACATATGTAAAGTTCTTTGCAAATGTTAAAGTGTTATATAATTATTGCTGTTATTGTGACTTTATCCAGTAGGCTACGCTGCCTCTATCAATTGGCACATGTCCACATTTCTAGCAGATGGTTACCTGCCTTGTGTTTGAACACCTCCAGGAAAGGAGGAGAATCTACAGGTATTTAGCAAAGGCTTTTGATGTGGAAGGCAAGGTCAGCATTAGAAACCTGGCATTTCTCATGGAAAGCAAAAATAATGGGATACTGGCTACCATCAGACATACCTCAGTCACGTGTTCTTCCTGAGACTGGAAGACAGATCCGTGCCATTACTTTTTTTCTTAGGGAGATTCCTATCTATATCGGGCCATCTCTAGTCATCCTGATCTATATCTTGCCGTGGACCTAAATGACTCTGGAGGAGAAAGTGAGGCTAGTGACTGCACAGCCCTGCCTCACTTAAATCCAGTTCACTTTCAAGTCATGGTATCATCTTCTTGGTGTCATGGTTCTCTTTGAGAATGAAGGACAAACAAAAACAACCTCTCTATAAGGCTCTGATAATTCCTGTTAGAGAGAAAATTAAATATAATGGGAATGAAGAAGCCAAAGGGGGAAAACAAACCAAAAAAATGTTTACATCTTTACCTTCTCTAATATTCAATGTAAGACAGAGGCAGCTGGTGGTGCAATGGATAGAGCTCTGATCTTGGAGTCAGGAAAACCTGAGTTCAGATCTGGCCTCAGACACTTACTAGCTTTACTACAATCTTGGGCAAACCACTTAACCTGTCTGACTCAGTTTCCTCAACTATTAAAATGAAGAAATAATAGCACCTCTCTTCCAGGATTGTTGTAAGGATCAATTGAGCTAATGTTGGTAAAGTACTTAGCACAGTGTCTGGCCACATAGCAGGTGCTTAATGAACATATCATTCCCTTCCTGAGATTGGAAACTTCTGTGAACTGTAGTGTTTCCAGGTCCTGGAGGCTAAGCTTGGGAAAAAGTTAGGTGGGGACAAGGAGCAGGTTTCATTTCTCCCATTACCCAAAGCTGGTACTTGCTTCTGCATGTGACCAAAATAATTGCATTTGTACCATTTACCTAGGAGGTTTAGAATGATTATTTTTATGTTTTAAATTCAATCCTGATTTTTCTGCAAACACAGCATTCAGAGGAGAAGAAAGAACTCAGCTGTCTGTACAAACATATGGAAATGAATGATAAATGGGCAGGGGCTACACAGTAGATTTGTTAACCAAGCTTGTATAAATCATCATTTTTCAACCATTTATTAAACTAATAGGATTGTTTTGGAACATCAAAGAATTCTTTATTAAGTAAATAATCATGTTTATCCACTTAGTTATGGAGAAAAGAAAATCATTCACACTGAATTTACTCGGCCTCGTCAGATTCCATCTCTCTTAAATGTCAGTCGCTGATAATTTTTACCAAACAACCTGGGAAAGAAACATCTTGATTTCTAACAGGCTTCAGTCTATCTCAGGTACTTGAAGAATGTTGCTTTTTCAGCACTCATATATCTCTCATTCTTATCCTCCTCTAACAATTAGGTTAACTCCCCATAAGCTTCATTATACCTTATAAGATCATGGATCTAGAGTATGAAGGTACCTCAGAGACTATCTAATCCAGCCCATCATTTTAAAGGTAAGAAAACTCAGGGCCAAGGATGGTAAAAAGTGACTTGCCCCAAATCTGATAAGTAGCCAATAATTGAGGCAAGATTTGAACCCACATCCACTGACTCTGGAGTCTGTGTTCTTTCTCCTGCACCATTTTTCAACACACTTTTCATAATCCCATTATTAAAATGTTGTGTCTCTTGGACATATCTTTTTCTCTCCCCTCAGTGGTTCATAATATCTCTTAATTAGCTCAACAAGTAGTTGCAAGTCAATGTTTTGCATTGCCGATTATTCATGACATCTAGTTTTCCCCTTGTACATTCCTAGATATTATTCCCAAGTAATTTCCTTCTCTTTAGACCCCCAACTCCTTTCCCTAAAATACTGTCAAATACCTTTGCCACTTAATTCTCCTTCCCTTACTGTTTATCCCGTCTTCTAACCCCAATTTGTTGAAAGCTCACGTAAATTCATATTAATATTAGCCTAATCAAATTTAGTTAGAAATGTACATCTCAACCCTCTCCACATCCCCCAGAAAAGCCTTCAAAAAAGCCTCTCTGTGATTTGCTAGGATGGATTTGATGTTAGAGGAATTAGGTTTGAATCCCAGTTGTGTGGGCATAGATGTATTACCTTAGACTGGTAATTTACTCTCTCTGGGCTTCAGTTTCCTCATCTGAATAATTTAGGGATTAGGCTGCCCATCTCTAAAGGCCTCTTCAGCTCTAAGTTCATGATTATGTGACCTGGCTCAGAGACTTGCACATAATAAGTGTTCCATGAATAGTGGTTGTTGATAATGAGTTAGTGCTATAAGTTTCTGTGACTGTTTCTGTTGACAAGGCATTTACTCTTCATTTCACAGTCAGGTAGAATTGATTTCAATGTGATCCACAATCTTTCTTCTTTAGTTCCTTTAAGTAAAGAGGCCTATTCAGTGAATGGGAGCTACTTCCCTCAAAGTGAGAACCTGAAAAAACTTTAGCCTGAAAGGGCAGGGTCTCCATTATATCCTGGACCATCTCCAGTCAACTTGATGAATATCTGGCCACTGGACCCAGATGGCTCAGGAGTGAGGCTGGTGACCTTGCACAGCCCTCCCTCACTCAAATCCAAGTCAACTGCAAATCATGTCATTATCTCCCTGATATCATGGTCTTCTTTGAGAATGAAGAACAAACACAACAACCTTAACTGAGATTACACTGCCCAGTTACCTACTTGTTTAATGATGTTTCATTAAAATCCCTTTAGGATGGCTTCATTCTTGGTTTTTGACAGCTGTTTTCTAGAAAAGATTTCCTATGTATTTCTGCTTCATCAACTCCCCATTTACTCTCTAGTTTTATTTGAAAAATTATCTTTTATAGAGACCTACTGACAGCCACCCTCAACTCTATTGAGACTATTGGTCCCCCACTATCTCTAGGAAATGAGTTTTACTTAGGCTGGCTTCTCCAACAATCATCTCAGCCTATAAGGAAGGATATAGGCCTTTTCCTACCACTGTTCCCTTAAAAAAGTACAAGAGTAAGATGCAACAAAGTATGGATCAGTTCTCTGCTGCCTATACTAGTTTTGGCCTAACAATTAACTACAAGAAAACACAGGTGCTCCATCAGCCACCACCACACCATAGATATGTGGAACCATTGGTTATGACAAGTGAAGAAGTTTTGAATGCTGTGGATAAGTTCACTTACCTTGGTAGTGTACTTTCCACAGATATACACATTGATAATGAGGTTGATGCATGCATTTCTCAGTGTTTGGGAGGCTCTGAGGAAAAGTATGGGAAAAAAGAGGTATTAGACTGACTACCAGACTGAAGGTCTATAGAACCATTGTGCTGACCTCATTATTGTATGCCTGTGAAACATGGACAGTCTACCAGCATCACACTAGGAAGCTGAATCACTTCTATTTGAACTGTCTTAGGAAGACTCTGAAGATCACCTGGCAGGATAAGGTACCAAACGTAAGGTCCTTACTTGAACTAAACTGCTAAGCACTCAAACTATGCTTGGGCTGACCATGTTGTTCAAATGCAAAACCTTGCCAAAAAAGACTATTTTAGGGAGAACTTGCTTGGGACAGGCAATCATATGGTGGTCAGAAGAGGCAATACAAGGACACTCTCAAGAACTTTGGAATTAATTGTGTGACATGGGAGGCACTGGCACAGGACCACTCAGCATGGCATGCCCACATCAGAAAGGGTGCTATGCTCTCAGAGCAAAGAAGAATTGAGATAGCACAAAGGAAATGTAGGATGAGCAAATTTAGAGTATCCACCCCAAATGTTCATGCGGACTATCTGTGTCCAATCTGTGGTAAAGCATTCCAAGCTCATGGCGGTCTGATCAGTCACAGTCTGACACATTGAAACTTGACTCTATCATAGTGATGTCATTTTGGTCCTCTTCGAGAATGAAGGACAACAACCCAACCTACCTCAGGGATTTAATTGGCATGGGAACTCTCTGCAGAGAACCACCAACTCATAAATTAGAAGAAATTTGCTCAAGACTCAGTTAAGTAACTCACTCATGATCATATGCTAGTAATATTGTTAGAGACGGAATTTGAATCCAATTCTTCCTGATTCCAAGTCTAGCATTAATAACTACTATTACCAGAGTACCTCTTAAAAAATAATAAATAGGGGTTGTTAAATAACAATAATAATTGGGGGTTATTAAAATAAATAATTTGTTTTAATCCCAAACAGCATCAATACTTGTATTTACAAATAATTAAACTTCTAAAAAAGACTTTTCACTTACAGATATCTATAACATTTTCATTTTTCCCTTGCTACTGTTGGTATTCACCTTCCTACTTTCACTGTTTTCATTCATTCCTCAGTATTTGTGTGTATATTTTTCTTGCATACAGTTGGAGACTATTTAACACCAACACCTTCCAAATTATGCTGTATGATTGTACACCTTACTCTCTAAAGAAGCAAAATTACCAAGGACCCCTAGTGAGCTAGGAAGATACTTGGTGGATGTGAGTAGGCTGTAGTATATTACCAAGAATGATTTGTACCCAAAAGGTATTATCCAAGAAAGTACTATGATCAGATGAGTTGGTTTCATAGCAAGAGGAAGTAGTACCAGATGTACAGCCCATGGTACCTCACTGGTAGTTGTAGGATATTACCTAAAAACCCTAAAGGAAAGCCTGAAACATGGAAGATGATACTCTGAAAAATCTACAGAGATGATATGGACAAAAAACAGATCATTGCACAAGATTCAGGGTGGATGGGCTGTGATTGACTCCTGTGGAGGTAGCACCCCAGAGATAATATCATAGATCTATTGAATTAGTGAAGCATTGTCAAAATGTCACATACAAAATATCACATCCCTTTTGGTTCAACATCATTAAAACTTGAATACTTTGTTTTAGATACTTAAGAGTTTTGGGTCAATTGCTCTTTGATAACTCATTCTTTTCTTATCCCTCCCTACATTGTTCAGTTAAATTATTACCCAACTTAGTTGTTTTCTCAGCTCTCCATCTTTAATCATAACATTCAGTTACGTAAAGCTGTAAAGATCTCAGACCTTCTAGAGTGTATTTAGAGTTCTACATAATTTTATATGTCTTTGTAGATTTCTTTATCTTTGATGTCTAATTATTCCTCATGATATGAGGAATACTGCTTACAAAAAGCTGCTTCATACCCCACCTAATGACACCCTGAAACTTTGGTATCTAGCTCATTTTAAAGATCTTTCTGACTTGTGTCTCCACCCACTTATTCACCAGTATAAATAGTGTTGCTATATGTATCTTTGAAGAACTTTTTTTCTACCTTTTTATTAATGTCCTTAGAATATACTCCCAATAATCAAGTTATTAGGTCTGAAGGTATAATTATTTTAAAAACTTTTAACACATTGTTCTACAAAAAAAATTCTTCCAATTTTCAGGTCTACCAGCAATATAGGTTAGTTTCTGTTTCTCCACAATTTTACTAGCATTGATTTTTAAAATTTTTGTGTATTTCGGCCAATATATATAAGCTCTTCATTTTGATGTTTTGAAGGGTTTTCCTGATTAGCACTACAGCAAACACTTAGCTGAATAATGGTAAGAATCAAGGGAAGTTGCAAATTACATATATATATATATACATACATATATGCATACACATACACACACATATATAGGTTTATGTATTCATTTGATTCTGAACTTTAATACCTCCTTTTCCTTTTCCTTTTCCTCACCATCCTCTCCCCATTCCCAACACAGTCAGCCAACTTTCTGATCAGTTAAAATATTCTCTCAATTCTCCATCTTTAGTTATTGTATTCCCTTTGACAAAGCTATGCCTTAGACCTTCAAAAATTTATTTACATCTGACATGGGATAAGTAACAAAGGTGGGAATGTAGAAAAAAGGGACAAAGGAGGGGGTCCCTTTGGCTCTTCACGTTTGTCCAAGTTGATTTGCAAAGTGACCAGGGACATTATGGGCTTCACATTGATCCTTTGTTGCTACATTATGGTCTTTGCATGTTTTAAAGGGACTGCTGCTGACCATGAGTATGATAATTCCATCACCAAATCACATAAAATTAATTTCTTTCCCCTTTGAAAAATTCCTATTATAAAATTAACCTGAAATATATTAATATTCTGTTCTTACATTTCAAGGATAAAACAGAAAAAATTATGATCCTATCTCCCCAAAACACAAAATATCCACAAACATGTTCTACCTGTTCACCATGTTATTAGTCTCTGAGGAAATTCTGACATTGATTAGATTCTGGGTCAAGTCAATGGTGGCATCAGATCCAGTGATGGAAACCTAGATCCTTTCATTAGACTGTCCACTTTGATTGGAAACCCAAATGTCAGTAATGATCATTTGTCTATCAACAGATCCTTCCTCTGGCTTGGTAATTTTGCCCCAAGAATCTCTTGATTTTGGAGCCTTGATCCACACCCCCCCTTTCACCAAATGCACACAGTTATGCAACCAAAAAGAATCATTTATAATATTGAGTTCCCAAGAAATAGTCTGGGAAGATGAATCCAAATCTACCCAACAGCATTTCACAGCTGGAGAGCTAGATTTAATACCACTATACCTAGCCTTGGTCAGATCTGGATGTGGAATAATATACTCTCCTTGAATGGTCAGGGTTGCAGTACATGGATGGAGTGACATGGGGAATGTTCACCCAATCTCTACCTATGCTGAACAGTACCTGGGCACCTGCAAAGCTGACTGGAGAGCTGGATCACTTAAATCAATAAATGATGATGATGCCCTTTGGAAGAGACTGGTAGAGACTCTCCAACAAGATCATAGAGATCTGTTTGACACATTCAGTGATAGATTGTTCAAAGCTGGCATTAGTGAAAACCTGCTTAGCTGAGGCTATTTTTTCCTATATATTCTGGCACTTGTACCTCAACAACTATATCCTCTCTTATTTTCTTGATCTTACATCTTCCTTTTCCCATAAGAGAGCTACCCTAACTAGAAGGGACCATAAGCTTCAGGGTTATGTGGTCTCTTGATAGCTGTGGTATAGGTCAAAGTTGCTGAATATCTTCTTCCAGTTTGTCAGTGATCACAGCGAAACCTTAGAAAATGATATTGGACATTGTGTGAGGACTGTCTTTGATAGACTTAGCCCTTCACAGAAATGAAAGAACTAAAACATTTCCAAAAGACTAATAATGCAAAATGCCATCCACATCCAGAGAAAGAACTATGGAGTTAGAACACAGAATGAAACAGACTATTTTCTCTTTTGTTATGTTTTGTTTTTCTCATGGTTTTTTTCATTGGCTTTAATTCTTCTACGCAACATGACTAATGTGAAAATGTGTTTGAAAGAAATGTATGTGTAGAATCCATATAAGATTGCATGCCATTGTGGGGAGGGAAGGGAATGGAGGGGGAGAAAATTTGGAACTTATGAAGTGGTTGTTGAAAACCTAAAACAAATAAATTAATAAATTTTTTTGGGAGGGGAGGAATGACATTGGAGAGTCCAGAGGGAGCACTTCTAGCTGCTCCAAGAGGAAGTGCAGTTTCAAGGACATAATCCTCGAATGTGATCTACTGCTGTCTTCAGCAGCTACCTGGTTATATTTGACTATATAGCTCTGAGCTGTGGATGAAAGAGCTCCCTGAATAGAGAGGCCTTCCAAAAGCTGCACTCCAGCTGATGGTAACAAACCAAGGTACAGGACCTGAAGACACTGCATAGCAGAGGGTATCAGAGAGTAGCCTCTCAGCACAGATGCCTGCAGCAAGGGCATCTGCTAGAGTACCACAGAGAAAACAGAAGCAGAGGACCCCAGTTTAATGAGGAAATCAGCTTGCCCTAAGATATGACATCACCAGAAGATAACAGTTGCTCTTCATCATGAGAGGCATGAATTGTCCCAGCACAGGAGAATACAGATGTCTTGGTCATATGTTTTCCCTACTCAGTTGCCCAATCATATGTGGTCCTTAGTCACGTGTGTTTCGCACATTTCTCCCATTGGTTATATATTCTCATATAGGGAATTCACCTATGTATTTATAGGGGAAATATTTCTTGTCACTTATCACACTATCGTATTTAATTAAATATCTTCTTCTTTGAGCTATTGTGTGCTCTAGCTGCCTAATAAAAGCAACACATGAAGAGGTGCTCATAGATGCTAATTCTTGAGTGAATATTGGCACATACTCACCATGTGTCTTGAACATGAGGTAGCTTTCAAGGAAACTCTGATGGAATGGGTGGGTACCACACAGACATAATGAACAACCTCCACAATGGCATGGACATGGGAGATGGTGGGTTGAGCACAGGGAGCAACAAATCAGCCAGTTTGACTAGAATCTAGACTATGAGGGGTAAAATATAAAAAAAAAATCTGAAAAAATATATTAGAACCAAATTATGACAGGTTTTAAAATGCCAAACTAAGGGATCTATGTTTTATCCAAGAGTCAAAAAGGAGGCCAGCAAAGATGTTTCAGCAAGGGTGTAAAATGGCCGTTACTTTAATTCAGGAAGATTATTTTGGAAGCTGGGTGGCAGATCTGTTGGAGAGGGAAGATTCTGGAAGCAGGGAGACCAGTTAGAAAAATACTACAGTAGTGCATGTAACAATTCATGTACTAGAGTGGTGGCTGAATGAATGGAGAGAAGGCAGAGTAGGCAAAAAGTGTTGTGGAGAAAGAGTAGTCGTACCAACATCTCAATGAGAGTTCCTCCTGCTCATATGATAAAATACTATACTTTTCAGGTCAGTCACATATTAGCTGTTTGGAAGCAATAATCAGAGATGGTATTTATATTCAAACAAGATAACATTTATAGTGCTTTTTAAGCCTTAAAGTGCTAAGTATTACTATCTAGTTTCAACTATTATATCTTACATATATAATTATGTTATATTACATATTATATTTTGCATATGTAACATTATAATATTGTATTATATAGCAGTATATATTATATTTTGCATATATAGTATTATAATATTGTATTTGTATACAGTGTCATATTCATATTGTATATTTAATATTATAATATTGTATTGAACATATAGTATTGTATTACATATTTTCCATGTGCAGTAATAGATTATATTGTACATATAGCATTATATTATGTATTATATCTTCCATATATAGTATTATTATACTGTATTATATATTACATATTGCATATACAGTAGTATAAATGCTACTTATTAGTAGTATTATTGTCACTTTGTTGTGGGTATTATTAGTATTATGATAGTAATGGTGGAAGGAATTATATAATCGCAATATGGAGAGATGAACTTTAGAGACCATTAATTCCAACTCCCTCATTTTCAGTTTGACAAATTGAGGACCAGAAAAGTTAAGTAACTTACTCACATAGCTAACAAGGATAGTTTCTCTTATTCCAAGTGCAGTTCTCTTTCCATTTCACCAACACTCATAAAACCATAGCTCTTTAAAGTATCAAAGTGTAGGGAGAAAACACGTGTGTGCACACACGCATACACGCACACACTGAACTAGTTGTATCATATGTGTTCTAGTCCTGGCTCTGCCTTTGAACAAGGTCCTTAATTCATCCATGCTGCATTTTTCTCCTTTTGCTAAATGAGGGGTTGGATCATCTTTAACCTCTAATCTAGATCTAAGAGTCTTTGATTCCAAATTCATGATTTTTGACTGATTCCTTCTGGATATACATTCAATTTCATTTATCAGAAACTGAGTATGAAGATTTCATAATTTCTTGGTACATGTAGGAGGCTCTTACAGAAACACTGAGATTTGGGGAGAATGTGTTTTTAAGAATAAGCATAGGAAATCAAAGCAATTTGTTTGAATAAAATATTTTCATCACAGCTACTGCACACTCCTTGGCTTTCTGTATTTTGATGGCAGATCTTAGCCAAACACTAAGCAATTAGAGGTTAATTAAACTTCAAGTCTGGTAAGTGATTTTTTAAGGCTACTTCCAGTGGAGTATTTCCTTTAATAAGCTCTGTAGAGCCTTTTCCAATATCTAGCTAACCGAAATGTTTTTGCCTGTGTCGGGAAACTCCACCGATAGTACTACATTTCCTCAAGTATTTAATGTCAACATATCCTTCAGCACTGTTTTTTTTTTTTAATAGTTCCAGGATTTTGAGACATTTCCTTGTTTGGATTCCTGTAAGCTCTCTACCAGACCAACATTGCTGTACAGCAGACTTTCTCCTCAATGGTTCACCCAATCTTCACCTGAATTTATTAATATATTCATTATAGATTTATGCATACACATATATTGTATCTCATGGAAGAATGTATTCTCCTTGAGGTTTTTTTTTAAATTTTGTATCACCAGGACTTAACAGGTGTTTGGTACATAACAGTTGATTAACTGATTGATAAAATTTTTTTAAACCAGCATATAAGGTACTGGTAGTCAGTTGGCAAAAGAGATTTTCTGGAAGTGGGTGTGTGGGAGGAGGTGAGAGGGAGAGAAGGTGAATTTTCATTGAAAAAACATATAATTTAATTTAAAAGAAAAATAAAAGAAAATCTATGTTCTATAATTAAGGACAGATTTAGAAAAAATGTTCATCAAGACATACATAATATCCATTGTAATAAAAGTGTAGTAGCATTACTAACAATTTAAAAATAAAGAAAAAGGGAGTGAGAGTCTTGACTGGAGAACAGAGTGTTGGAGAAAAGGAAGCATGGGATTTGGAGTAAGAGAACTTGAATTAAAGTTCCAACTCTTCCAATTAGTAGTTTTATGATGTTGGGATTTATGGGGTGTTTGGGAGAACTAGGAACTCTGGTGCTGAAAAGATGCTGAGCCCTTTTCAAGACTGCTCTTCCATCTTTGGAGTCTATCTTTCATCCAACTCTTACCTGTGGCTCCAAGAAGCTGTAGCATGAGCAGTGGCAACCTGATAAACCCTCTGGGCAGATGGGCTAAACCAGATTGAGGCTAATTGATGGACCATAAATCCATTGGTGAGGTAGAGGGATGTCTACCCTAAGCATATGAAGACTTTCCCTGGTAGAATGGGCAGATGAGAGCAATTTGTTCCAATAGCCATGAAGGTGTCTAAAGCAGGTGCTGTGGAGTACTTAGAGCTTGGTGAGACATGGACTATGACTTTTTGTCTTGCCACTGTACTTTGATGACTGGAAGACAGAGTCTGAAGTCTTTGTGTAAATTTGTCTCACTTCAATCCAGTTCACCCACAAGACAAGACATCACTTATGAAGTCATTGGTCCTCTTTGCAAATGAAGGACAAAAAACAAGGCAAATCATTGAGCATCTCTATGCCTTAACCTAAACTATAGAATAATGGGATGGGAACAGGTAATACTGAGGTCATTTTCATTTCTAAATCTATGACACAATCATATTATTAAGTAGCACTAAGGATCTAGGACAATCAATATTTTGATGATATGAAAGTGACATGGTGAGGTAGATCATGAAGTCAAAGATGTAAAGATGGAAGGGCTCCTGACGGTCATTTAGTATTAAAGCATCAAACATGCAGCCCATGACCTTGAGTGCTAAGGAACCAGATTAAAGCATGATGGGGAAATGTCTAACAAAATAAAAAAATATATACAATAAAATGTAGATAGCATTACATTTTAAAACTAAATCAATATGCAGCCACAGGGATGCTTATGACTGCAGATTATTTCTATTTGAGTTTGATACCACTGATCTAGTAAGATCTCATATTACAGTGGAAGAAATTAGATGAACCACAGGGAGGTTTAAGTAACTTGTTGAAGGTCACACCATTACTAAATAGTAGTGCTAGAATTCCAGCTCAGGTCTTCTGACTTCTCAAAGCACACTTTTCAGTATAACACTCAAGGAGGGGGGATATCTCTCCAACCTCATGCTTATTGAGTGCATTTTAAGGTTTTCTGCTTTATGAATATTTTTATAGCAAGTGGCTAGAATTGAAACCTTGTAAAATTACCCTCAATCTAAGTCCTAGAAAGTACACTTTTGTAGGGCAGCTGTACGTATACCACATTGATGCTGTAGACTATCTCAAAGTAATAGAAAATAGTCATATTTCTATAATTCACAAATCACTTTTTTCATAGCCTTGTGAGATAAGTAGTATAAATATTATTCCCATTTTATAGATGAGGAAACAGAGGCTGAGAATTGATCATTTCTAAAGGTCACATAGTTATTAAGTGACAGGGTAAGGTCTCAAATCTGGGATGGTCTAGTTATTTGTCCTTTGTTTTTGAAGAGGACCAGTGACATAATGGAGTGATATCTTGACTAGTGGGTGACTTAGATTTAAGTAAGAAAAAAGTTGTTAGCCTTACTCTCTCTTCCAGTCAATAAAGACCAATGGCAGGATGAAAGTCAAGATGGCTGGTGATGGTGTGGGATGTAGTAGATGACCTTGGTGTCTTCCATGACTGGCCAAGTTTTAAGTGCTCCACTGTACCTTCTTCAGTCGCCTTCATGGCTCCTGGAACAAATTATTTTCATCTGCCCATTCTTCCAGGAAAAGTCTTCACATGCTTGGGGTGGGCATCCCTCTAACTCATCAATGGGTTTGAGGTCTGTCAGTTATCTTTAACCTGCTGAGATAGTTTTACCAAGTGTGACTGCTGCACATACTATAGCTTCTTTGAAGTCACAGGTGAGAGTTGGGTGAAGGTGGGCACCAAAGGTAGATCAGCAGCCTTGATAAGGACTCAGCAAGCCCTTACACCAGAGGTGCTAGTTCTCCCGGAACAGCCCATACACCCTTCAAATCTGGAGTTACAAATTCAGTGTTCTATTCTCTATCCTGCACTACCTTGGCAAGGCCAGCAGAGCCCTAGGTCCAGGAAAACATCTGTGCGCCTCTATACAGATGCTGCTCCGTGAGCATCCTCTGGGATTCTGGTTGATTTTAGTGCATGCTTGAAATATGTTCACCTAAAATAATAAGAACTGAAAAGACTCAGCATTGTCTCATATAGAAATTGGCTCCCGATTGTTACAGAGTATAGTCGATATTTGAGAAGAGTCCCCATGAAGGAAAACAGCAGTAAAAAATAGTGAGAGGAAAAAAAGAATATTATCTATGGCTGGTGGATAATGATTCCTCTCTCATCAGTGGCCTCAACTCTGGACCAATGTAGAGAACCTAGATCTAGGCTTGGAAGTAAACTGATCCTACAAAAAAGACTCAAGCTTCTTCTAGAACTTCCTTACTCATTCTGCCCCTTGCCTGGACTTTTGGGGAAAATCTCTAAAATCTTAGGAATGGTTCATGTTTAAGGTTCCCCCTCCTTTCTAGAAAAAATGTTTTTTTATTGCAAAAAGTAGTATCAGTTTGTTGTTCAGTCATTTTCCAGTTATTTCTGACTCTTTGTGGTTTTCTTGGCAAACATATTGAATGGTTTGTCATTTTTTTCTCTACCTCATTTTGCACCTGGGAAATTGAGGCAAATAGGGGTAAGTTGATCACACAGAAAATGTCTGAGCCCATATTTGAACTCAGGAAGATGAGTCTTCCTGACTCCAGGCCTGGGACTCTATCCACTGTGCCACCCGGGTATCAAATGTAAGACAGGTATTTATTTTTCTTATCACAAAAAAGTGTTTAAAACACAAAAGACTCATAAATGTGCACTGACATATTTAAGACATGAGACAATAATTCATCATTCCTGTTATAATCTCCTGGGAGGTAGGAAACTCTCAGGAGATTTGTGGGATTGTTAAACAATATTTCTAGTCTTCTTTGATTTATTTTATTAGATCAAGCACTCAAGGTTTCTGTCTTCTGGCCAGCAAAATATACTTGACTCTTGTTCTTTGTGTAGTCATCTACTTTTCTGAGAAGTATGTAGCTGCAAGAAGGAGTCTCCAGATCCCCCCAAGACTCCAGGTTCTGAAGCTTATGAGGCAGACATCAGATCTGAAAACTTTTATTTCTTAGTGTTGCTCTTTGATGACCTCTATTCAGGGAAAGAAATGAAAATTAGAAGTCTCCAAGGACTTGGGGTCTAGTTTCAGGCTTACCTAGGCAAGCACATGTATCCACTTCCATCAATCAAGTTTTTACATATATATCCTCCATTAATTGCTCCTGAGGAGGAGAAAGAGAGAGAAATCTTCATCTGGTGCCCCATTTGGAAATATAAGGATGCTGGTGTCCAAAGTCACACTTTAGAAAAAGCAGAAGTATGGAAATCGTTTTTCCTTTTAAAGTCTACTGAGTGGGCAGTTCTTCCTGAGTTGTCAAACATTTTTGATACCCTCACCTCCACCCCAGCAATGAAGATGAGGGGAATCAACTGGGAGTCTCCATTTCTACGTGTTTTTTATCAAAAGGTATGAGTAGGGCTCAGAAGAAGGAATCAGGGTGTGGGCTCAGCTCCACTGGAAATGCCCTAAAGCCTGCACTCTAAATAGATAAAAGAAAGGAGAAAGGGACCTATACACACAAAATTATTTATAGCAGTTCTTTTCATTGTAATTCCAAACTTAAAACAAAAGAGTTGCCTACCTATTGAGGAGCAGCTGAACAATTTATGGTATATGGATGTAATGGAATACTATTGTGTCACAAGTAATGATGAAATAGACAATTTCAGAGGAAAACTGGGAAGACCTGTATGACCTGTAGAGTAAAATGAGCAGAAGCAGGAGAACCATTTATACCATGATAATAGCATTATAGAGAAAAACAATTGAAAGACTCTGAAACTTTGATCAACACTATGATATAAACCACAAGTACAGAAGATAAAAAAATGCCACCCTCTCTTTCCTCAGAGATAATGGACTTAAATGCAAAATGAGAAATCCGTTTTTGAACATGTGGAAATTCCCACTGTGAGAATTTTTTTTACTAGTCTTTGAATGTTATTTTTTTCATATTTTTTATTGTTCAGTGTGGAGGGGAAGAAAAAGGACCATGGGAGGATAAATAATAAATAAATAAATAATGATGTTTATTTTTTTAAAACATGTCCCAATCTAGAAGACCAAAGGCATTCCTAATTTACTCCCATTATAAGTAGCATCAAGAACATATTCCTTGGCAAAGATCTTGAGCACAAACGATAGAGCAGGTTCCTGAGTATTTTTACAATAATATTAGTGACATTTTGCCACACCTTTGTTAGGTGAGGTAAGTATTATCCAAGATCCATTTTTATACTTTCTGACCAAAAAGTGACTAAAGGTGACCTTGGAAGATATCAAGAGAACAGGAAGCAAAACTTGGCACTCCCTAATACCCAGTGTTTTCTATCTTCAATTCAAGTCACTTTGTAGTTAGTTCCCTAGGAGAAAGTGTGTCCCTTTGCTTCCAAAGAGATTAAAATAACCCCTGTATGAATAAGAGGTTAATGATTTTCATTTACAACCAGTGCCTGTTACACACAATGACATCTGCTAAAGTCTTTCTGTAATGTCTCATTGAATATAGAGGTGGTCCTGGGTTCTTTAAGGCTGTGGCAGTAGAGACCAGACTTTGATAGTTTCTTCCCCCCAATTCAGCAAATATTTATCAAGCACCTATTATGTTCAAGGCACTGTGTCAGATGTCAAAGATACAATGGCAAAATGGGCCCTGTCCTCTGGCTATTTAAATTATTTTTAAAAAAAATATATTGATATCTTTTGCTTTTATATTAACTTCATTTTCCAACATGTCCCCATTCAATCCCTTTACAGAAATCCTTACTTTATAACAAAGAAGGAAGAAGGAAAATGATGAGTTCAGGAAAACTAACAAACATACATCAACTAAGTTTGGCATATTCAGTATTCCACATTGTAATTCCGGTAATTCTATGAAATCAAAAAGGATTTAAGTATAGGCTGCTTGTGGGTTATCAAAGGGCTGGATCAGACAAGTCTCAAGAGACTCATCACCAGAAAGTCGGCCACCAGGTAGGTGTGAAAGGTTTTCAATCATAACTTCTCATGAAACAGTCTGCTGAGGCATGGAGGGGTTGTGAATTGTGTCAATGGAGCGAGTGCTCCCACCCATAAAATCACGTATTCTTGAAGTAGGTGCACTTAGGCAATGGAGACAAGAGTCCCTAGCCTTAAGGAGCTTACCGATAAGTGGGAGAACCATGACTCAAATTTGGGTCCTGGGATTATACATATATGTATGTATATATGTGTGTACATATACACACATACATACATATATATGTGTGTATATGTATATATACATATACATAAATATATACACATATATACATACACATATATACATACATATATATATATATATATACACATATATATCTGAACAGAGAGGTAAAAGATTTCATATAGAGGTACCATGTTCGGGAATAGCATGAAAGAAGCTCCTGAAATGGAATGAAAATTTTTCCCTTTACCTCTTTTTTTTAAAAAGACTTTTCAAAACACACAATGCTATTATCTACATATAGACAATGCTTACTAGTCTGTTTTCATAAAAATAAAATTGTACTGATAACGTTGTTTTAGATCATTTTCCTTTCTCAATATACCCCTTTCTCTTCTCCCTCCCAGAGAGTCATCCTTTATAATAAAGAACTTTAAAAGTGGGGAAAAACAATTTGGCAAAACCAATCAAGACACAGAAAATCCTGACTTCTCAGCAGTGGTTGATGCCCATAGTCCCCATATCTGCATAGAAGGAAGGACAGTGACTTCTATCTCTTCTTCCAGGCCAACCTTGCCATTGTAATTTCCATAACATTCAGGTTCAGTTGTTTTATTGTTCTTTTTCTTGTCATTCATATCATTGTAGTTATTGTGTTTTTTGTTTTCTTGGTTCTGCTGACATATTTTTTTCTCTAGTTTGTGTCTTTCCATGCTTCACTGTATTTAGTACATTTATTGTTTCTTCCTGTTGTTACTATCCAGTCATTTCAGTTGTGTTGGACCTTTTGTGATCCCATGTGAGGTTTTCTTGGAAATGATAGTGGAGCGGTTTGCCATTTCATTCTGCAGCTCATTTTACTGAGAATGAAACTGAAGCAAACAAGGTGAAGTGACTTGCCCAGGGTCACATAGTTAGTAAGTGTTTGAGGTTGGATTTGAATCTAGGTCATTGACTCCAGAGATAACACTCTGTATCCATTGTGCCACCTAGCTGCTCTCATTGTTTCTTATAGCACAGTAGTAGTCCTCGTTTCCCAGTCAGTGGACACCACTGAATTTATTCCCATTTCTTTTACACTTACAAATATTATGTTCCATTTAGGGCTTTTGTTTTTTATTATTAATACTACTTAATAGCTGCCTAGCAGTGGTCTCACCTTCCAGTCCTTATATTTGCCTTCTCCTCTTAAATGTTTTTTCCCCCTTCTTGTTATCTTCTTTTTATTATCCCATGACCTTCCTCATGTATTGGTGCAGGTGGAGTCATGGCTCGTGATCATCAGCAAGTCACTTCAACTCCCCAGGCCTCAGTTTCCTCATATGTAAAACAAAGGAGTTGGACAAGATTATCTCTGATACCTTCATGCTCTAAAGTCTACAGTCCTACGAGTAGATGATTCCTAAGATCCCTTCCAGGACCTATTTTACATCACTCAGTATTAGCAAATGATCCTCTTGGCTATTTCTTTAGTGGCCAATGGGCTATTTGTATAATGATACATAAGATATAGAATGCCAGAAAGACATTGTAGATATGCTTCATGAGTGAGGAGAGAAGCTACTAAATTTTCTGTTATTCAAGGTTTTCTATAGGCAGGGTTGTATCTGTGGTGGACTCATCTTAATAAGTGTGTTCATCATAGAAAAAAGAACTCATCCTTGCCATCCCGCCCCCCAGCTTAGTGCTGGGTCTAAAATATAAATGCTTAGCTTTCTTTGAGGGTAAACTTCTTCCACTTCACTCACCTTTGCTTTCTGCTGTTCCAGGAATCTCTTTGCCTCTCCTAGGGGGTGTCAATTCACATCTTAATCACTTTGTGTATAATCTCATTAGAGATAATCCCATTTACCAAATGTGTCAGTACCTTTCCTCAGTACAGAAGAAGGGATTCCTAGCATCTGAGTCAGAAACCTGATGCTGCTAGCCTTTATGAATAGAATGATTGTAGCTAAGATTCTTCCTTTGACTTTTTATGTGGGCATAGAAATGTTTGAGAAGAAGACTCTTTAAATCTGTCACACTTAAATCCCCTTCAGCCTTTGCTTTAGATGGAGAGGGCATATGTGATTTTTAAAAAGGTTAAATGACATGATCATTTTTCCCCTTAAGAAAAGAAAAGAACACTGGGATGATTTGGCATTCTTATCCCAGTGATTATACTCTGCAGTAATTACCCAAATTTTCCTTACAGACACAGATGTAGTGTGAACTACTTTCAGTGCTATCACTTGCCTTGTACTAACTCTCATCAATTAGACCAGATCCAGTTGAAGCTCAGTCCATTCAGCGAGGCACATTTGTCCATTGGTGCGATGCTCAAGGGAGGTCCGAGATAGAGCTAAATTGAAAGCTGAATGAGATGCCCAGGGCCCAGTTTCACAAGAAATGTCCACTCATACTGTAGCCTGTTTCTCAGACCACACTCATCACTACTCATTATCAAAGTGTTGTGTAGACAATTCTTGTTGTAACACTATTGCCCCCTTTCTTCCCATCCCCCCACACAAAACAAATTCAAACTCATATTCTTAAAGGAATAAAAAAAAAACCCCAGCAGTCATTCTCATGTGATGGTTTGAAAAAAGAAAAGATGTTTGTACCACTCACTGACTGGCTAATGAATAATCAGATTTCACAGCTTGAGTGCTGGGGTGGTAATTTGGTTGCACGCCATGCTCCAAATCCATGGAATAGTGCTTCATTAATGTGAAGACCTGTATAATCAAACAATTAGCAGTCTCTCTGCTACAAAAGCAGCTTTTCATCAGCATATATACTTCATTGTAAGATGAGTCTCAAATTAGAGAATTTGACAGCAACTAGTCTTTTACTAACTCAGAGCAACAGCAGAGCAGAGTGAAGGCAGCATCCATGTTCTGAACCTGTGCGGCCACACCCTCATGCCAGCAGTTTATCACTCCATCTCTCCATTCAGTGGTAGCAAGGCAACATGGAAAATTAGGAATTAAGGATTTTTCAGTCAGTCAATCATCATGCATTTATTAAGTCCCTACTATGTGTTAGGCACAGTGCTCGGTGCTGGGAATCACAAGGATGCAAATGAAACAGTTCCCTGCTTTGGAGGAATTTCTATTGCTGTTTGACCAATGATAGAATCTCTGACTTTATGTTATTTAGTAGGATCTCAGTCCTTGTAACTTTGATTCTACTGATGTCTCCTTTTCCCATTTTGGGGGTGATGAAAATTGAGGAGAAGGTACTTTGAGTTATCAAGAGAAAAGGGGAATGCATATATAGACATATAATGCAAAATGCTTTAGCTTGCCATCAATTTCTTCTAGAACCTACTCAAACCTTCATTCCCAAATGTGAGATTGTCCTTATTTGCAACAGATACCAATAAGTTTCATTCCTTTCAGTCACTTTGTTAGTGTTCTATATGCTGAATACACCTGTATATACAGATATAAATACGTAAACTGTGTTTTGAAATCTTAAATTCTTCTATAAAAGCATGGAAGAAACCAACCAAGTACAAACCATGGAGCCAATGGTCTGAAGAAGGAGACTTGGAGGAGAGGTACCAACAAGGAATGGAGTACATAGGTGGGGGTACTGAGGAAAGATGACTAGAAAGACAAAGGTGTATACACACATCTATGCATACCCATGTACCCACATGCACATGCCTGTATGTAGGTGTAAATATATATATGTATATACATATGTACATATATATGTGTGTGTATGTGTGTGTGTGTGTGTGTGTGTGTGTGTGTATGGAGAGAGAGAGAGAGAGCTCATTAAAGCTAAAGATATCTGTTAACTTATCTATCCATCTATCTATATACCTCATTAGAGCCAGAAACTCATGTGGCACCTTTCCCAATAAGGCTTTCTCAGACTGTTAATTAGTTAGAAGGGGAAAAATACAGGGAATTTTTTAGTGGTGAGATCTCTTAACCTTCCATCCAGGTTGCCCTTGTCTGACTTGGCTAAAATAATCAGTTCATTTCTAAGGTGAACTAGGCACCAGGCCATAAAAAAGACACTTTGGAATCTTGAAGGCAATCAACTATAACTTTCTCTTCTAAAGAAGTGTCAGACACAATGATATCTTTTTAGCATCTTGTTCAATAGCCAGAGGAATGAAAAACTTGTTTAAAAACTCTTTTGCTTTTCAGTAATAACGAGTGGGCTTCAGCATACTCACAAAAAGCCTCAAGATTTTGTGTTTGGCAATCCCCACTCTAGTAAGACAACACCAAACGATTGTGGGCAAATTGCAGAATCGCAGAATGTTGGAGTTGGAAATAAACACTGAATACTTGTGTGATAATGGGTGAGTCATCTAATCTCTCCGAGCCTCAGTTTCCCCATTTCAAAACAGGGATAACAATACCTGTACTCCCTATATCATTAAGATTGCTGTGAAGATTCAATTAGGTAATGTCTATAGAGTACTTTGCAAACTTGAAAACACTGCGTAAATACTAGTTTCTACTTTTATCTTTGTGATACTGGTACTCCCAATGATGGTCTGTTGTCTATTGTTGTTCAGTTGTTTTCAATCATGTCTGACTCTTTGTGACCTCATTTGGGGTTTTCTTGACAAAGATCCTGGAGTGGTTTGTTATTTTCTTCTCCAGTTCGTTACATGGTTAAATGACTTTCTCAGGGTCACACAGCTGTTAAGTATCTGAGGTTATATTTGAACTCACAACGGAGAGTCTTCCTGACTTCGGGCCTGGTGCTTTATCCACTAATTTGATTTTTTTGAAGCTCTATTTGTTAGAGAGTTTTTCCTGACACCAAGCTGAAATGTGGTTCTTCCACCCATTTCTATCTGAGACTAAACAGAATAAAGCTAATCCCTTTTCTATGTGACACCCATCATGTCTCTCCTGTCTTCCCTCCTCTAGTTCCTTAAATGAATCTTGCCAGGATTGCCAGCCCTTACACTCTTTTGATTGCCTTTTCCCAGGTGCTTTCCAGTTTTGCCAATGTTCTTTCTAAAATGTGGTGCTGGGAACTGAGTACAGTGCTCCAGATGTACCTTCACCAGGACATAGTGCAAAGGTACTATCACCTCTCATGTTCTAGACACTGTGCCTCTTTCAATGCAACCTAAGACCATATTAGTTTTTTGGCTGCCTTAGGACTGGATTCCAATTCTATAAAATAGTAAATATAAGACCTGCCTGTCTGAAGGCAGAGGACTGGATACATGATTTCTGGAGGACCCTAATATCTATGACCATTACTATAGATCAAGAATTCTTAGATTTTAGAAGCTCCATGAATTTGGATGAGGAAACATTTTCATTTGCATTAACTATTTACTGAAATTTATCATTTCCTTCAATTATTTAAAAAACATGATCCTGGGAAGGGGTCCATTGACTTTACTAGATTGCAAAAGGGGCCTGTGATAACAAAAAAAGGATCAAGAACTTCTGTTATAGACAGATGCAGTTGATGCATTCTGAAAGGTCATTTAGAGGCATCTCTTTAGCACATCACAAAAAGCATCAGATGTGAGAACAACATGGCAGCAAAGAATGGACTTCCTGGCTTCATGATGGATCCAGACTATTTTGGTAGCCTCTTCCTAATGGCTCCATTTAAAATTCTCCCAAACGCTTTCTTCTCCCTTTCCTGTCTGACTTCCAGCTGAAATTTTCTAGATCTCTTTTTTAATCTCCAAGACAAAAAAAGAGGTCCCCTCTCTTCCCATAGACCTATGCAGCAATATATTTAGTGGTTGATCAATTCAAATCTTTGAATATGTTCTGACTGAATGTTGTTATGAATAAATAGTGAAAACTGATGAAGTCCTTTGCAAATGTTATCTACAGATACTATGGAAATTTTTAGTAATTATCAATAAGAAAAGTTAGTGATTTACTTATGCACATGCACAGTGGCTAGGGGGTTGCATTGGTCAAGATTGAATAACTTTCTTAGTTACCTTGCCAACTATTTAATTGGAGAAAAATACAGGTAAATAAGATCCAGGGTTGTATGCATGTTAGAAAATACATATGCTCAATCATTCAATAATCAACAAACATTTATTAAGCACCTATTATGTGCCCGGCACCGGGTTAATCATTGCTGAGGATACAAAAAGAGGGAAAGGACAGTCCTTGTCTTCAAGGAGCTTCCAATCTAGAAACAACATGGAAACAAATATATACTCAGTTCATGTGCCTCTTATGGTCAGGGCCTGGTACTAGAGACAATAAGATCCTGCATTTGACCTCTCCATAGATCAATCAACTTCACAAATAGAAAATTCTCTTCTTTGCCTCTGAATTGCAATGTATCTTTAAACTCTTACCTCATGAATGGAGACTAGAAAAGAAGGCATGGTTGAATGCAGTCATAGGGGCACTGTGATGTACAACAGTGGTGAAAACTCAAATAGAAACAGGGATAAGTAAGTATATGGATCACTAGGGGCCATTGACTTAAAAAACACATATTAACGTTTTCTACATTCTATTATATCTTCATTTAGTTTGTTCAATATTGCCCAATTACATTTTAATCTGTTTTGGAAGTGTTGCCAGGGCATTGTGGTCTGTGAGTTGAATGTTTGACATCTCTGGTGTAGTGGATAGCTGCTAGATTTGGAGTTAGATTTGTTAGATATGAACCAAGGTTCAAATTCTGCCTCAAACACTTACTGATTATGTGAACCTGAGCAAGTCACTCAATTCTTTTGGCCTCAGTTTCCTTACTTGTAAAATGGAGATGAGAGCACCTACCTCACAGGGTCATTTGCTGTGAGAGATGATCAAACAAAAAAAATATATGTCAGCCTTTTTATTAAAAAAAATGACTCATTGTTAGCTTTCCACATTCACTTCTTTAAGACTGAGTTCTAAATCTTCTCACACAGACATTCCTATTAAACATATTTTCACATTAGTCATGTTGTAAAGAAGAGTTAGAATCAATGGGGGAAACCACAAGAAGGAAGAAACAGCAAAAAAAAGAGAGAGAACAAGTAGTATGCTTCCGTCTATTTTCAGACTCCATAGTTCTTTCTGTGGATGTGGACAGCATTTTCCATCATGAGTCTTTGGAGCTGTCTGGGATCTTTTGATTACTGAGATGAGCTCAGTCTATCAAAGCTGGTCATCATGCAATGTTACTGTTACTATGTTCAGTGTTCATCTGCTCACTTCACTCGGCATCGGTTCATGCAAGTCTTTCCAGGTTTTTCTGAAGTCTGCCTGCTCATCATTTCTTTTGCAACAATACTATTTCATTACATTCATAATAGATGTCAACCTTACGAGTTTTGCAAATCTGCAAATGTTGGACAGCCCCTTCTGTTCACCTACTCTAAGACAGCAAGGCAGCCTACTACGAAAGATCACGTATTCTCAGTGATTTTAATGTACTGGGCAGATTGTTTCACTTCTTGGCAACATTGTAAGCATGTATTTCCTAGGCTTTTTTCCTCAAACCTAACTCTCTCACCAACACATTCCAAAGATCTCTGTTTAATCTACACCCTATATCTTGTCCCCCAGAGTGGTTGTTAACTTAGTCACAAAAATTAGGGATGGAAAAGATAGATTTCTATGTCTCCTGAAAGAGTCTTCCCCCTTCTCTCTTGGAGATTCACATCTGGAGCATAATAGACTTCATCTTTAGGAATTTTCTTGGTCTTCCTTTCAGCCTAATTTTCCCCACTGTAAGTGCTAATGTTCTGCAACTCTGAATGCAATTTCTTACTCCCCGACCCCAATCTTCTAAAGGAGGGAGATGTCACGCAGGCTTGGTCATAGGCTTGGGGACATTCGCTGGTTACAATTCAATTTGGTAGAATTCCTGAGACAGAGATACTGAAGTAACGACAAAACAGCAAGAATTTGCACATTTGTTTGTACATGTACAAGCTTAAGGTTTTTACAACACTTCCCTCCAAACAGCTCCTGTGACTTAAGTCCTACAAATAGCTCTCATTTTTAGACAAAAGGCAACTGAACCCCAGAAAGATTCAGCAAACATTTCAATTCTCTTTTGAATGTTTTGTTGCATTTTATTTTCAATTTAATATCTTTTTTAATGGACAAAAATCTAGTTTTCTTTCCATCCTGCTTCCCTCTACTCCCTGACTTGAAGAAAATGAAAAGAAAAACAAAATCATTGTAAAAAAAAGAGTACTCACAATCAAGAAAGATTTATTCCTACATTGACTATGTCCAAAAAAGTATGTCTCAATCTGCACCTGGAGTCCATTATGTCTCTGTAAGGAATGGAGGTAGAGAGAATGCTTCATCATGGGTCCTCTGGAATTGTGGCTAGTCAGTTTCAAACATTTCAGTTCAATAAACATGACTCATACATGGTCACACAGGTACTATTCGTCAGTGCTAATTCTTCCTTAGCTGTTGCATTTATCTGTGCATGATTTAGATTCATCAAAAAATTGGTGGATAGGAAGAGATGATTAATAATAATAATAGCTAGCATCTATTTAGATTTTTAAGGTTTGTTAAAAGCTTTTTGTGTGTGAATTTTTAGCTTAATCCTCAAAACAACCCTATAAAGTAGGTGCTATTATTATCCTCATATTACAGAGGGGGAAATAAAAGTTAATAAAGGTTAAATGACTTGCCCAGAGTCATACAACTGGTAAGAGTCTGAGGTAGGATTCTAATTCAAGTCTTCTTGGTTCAAGTCTACCACTTTAGCCAATGGGCTACCTAGCTGCCTAGAAGGCAAACTGCCAATCTGATAGATGTAAAATGATATCTCAAGGTTGTTTTAATTTTCATTTTTCTAATCAATAATGCTTTGCAGCATTTTTTCATGTTACTATAAATTCTTTTGATTTCTTTATCTGAAAACTCCCTGATAAATAAAGAATGATTTTATATATACATATACATAGATTTATATATTACATACACATATTTGTGTCTAATGGTAGCCATCTCTGGGGTAAGTGGGAAAGGGAAGAATAGAAAGAAATTTACATGGCAACTTTATTATATATTTCAAAGAAATAGCAAGTTGTATATAATAGATTTACAGTTTCATGGGCAATATCCTTTTTTATTACACTATTATAGAAATGCTTGTTTAATTTCATAAATTAAAAATAAGATAAATAGAATTTTTTTAAAAAGAAGCCAAGCTACTTATGTGGAAGTAGTGAAGGATGACAGGTAAACAGCCAAAGGGGTCTAGTAGTACCCTAGCAATGTCAGGAGAAGGCTACCACTGCATGGTCAACATTTGGGAGCATATGGATGAGAAGCACAGAGGACAGCTAGGCATCAATGGATTGTGATGTGTATTGTTGGAAGGAACTTGTGAAATGAGTTCACAGATCCATTTGAGTATGTGAAGATACCTAGTTTTGTGAAGTTTTTCTTCTCTCTTTTTTTAAAAATATTTAATTAATTTGTTTTCAGTTTTCAACAATCACTTTGTAAGTTTTACTTTTCTCCCCCTCCCTCCCCCCTCCCTCCTTGAGATGGCATGCCATCTTATATGTGTTCTATACATACATTCTTATTAAACACATTTTCACCTTAGTCATGTTGCATAGATGAATTAGAACAAATGGAAGAAACCATGAGAAAAAACAAACCAAACCAACCCAAAACATAACACAAGAGAAAATAGTCTTCTTCATTCTGTGTTCCAATTCCATAGTTCTTTCTCTGGATGTAGATGGCATTTTGGCTCAAGAATCCTTTGGTACTGTTTTAGGTCCTTGCATTGCTGTGAAGGGCTAAGTCTATCAGAAACAGTCCTCACACACCGTGGTTGTTACTGTGTAGTATGTTCTCCTGGTTCTGTTCATTTCACTCAGCATCAGTTCATATAAGTCTTTCCAGGTTTTTCTGAAGTACGACTGTTCATCATTTCTTATAGTCCAATAGTATTTCATTACATTCATTTACCACAACTTGTTTAGCCATCCCCAATTGATGGGCATTTCCTCGATTTCCAGTTCTTGGCCATCACAGAAAGATCTGCTATAAATATTTTTGTACATGTGAGACCTTTTCCCATTTTCATAATCTCTTTGGGATACAGTCCTAGAAGCAATAGTGCTGGGTCAAAGGACATGCACATTTTTGTAGCCTTTTGGGCATAGTTCCAAATTGCTCTCCAGAATGGTTGGATCAGTTCACAGCTCCACCAACAATGAATTAGTGTTCCAACTCTCCCACATCCTCTCCAACATTTATCATCTTCCTGTTTTGTCATGTTAGCCAATCTGATAGGTGGGATGTAGTACTTCAGAATTGTTTTGATTTGCATCTCTCTAATCAGTAGTGATTTAGAGCATTTTTTTCGCATGACTATAAATAGCTTTAATTTCTTCCTCTGAAAACTGCCTATTTATATTCTTTGACCATTTATCAATTGGGGAATGACATATTCTTATAAATTTCCTTCTCCTTTTTCTTAGAGTGGATTCTCTTGTGAATTGGTTGGATGAGATGGCTACTGTGGTCCCTTTCAACTCTCAAATCTGTGATTCCTTCCTAGTATCTTATTTACAAAACATTTGTCACCATTTTGTGAAGAAAGGATAGAATAGATGGTCATCTCTCTCTGGAAAATAAGCCTTAGAACTTCAAACTCATCTTTTCTTGGGAAAAATCAAAACAATATTCATAGCTTTCCTAGTACATTGTAGAGTTTGCATTTGATCCCAAATATTGTGCTCTTTTCAGAGCTGGGTGAATAAGGCTCTTGTAGTTCTCAAGGTCTACTTCTATTTTATAGTTCATATGTTGTATGGGGCAGCTAGGAGATGCAGTGGATAGAGCACCAGTGCAGGAGTCAGGAGGACCTGAGTTCAAATCTCACCTCAGACACTTGACATCCACTAGCTGCGTGACCTTGGGCAACTCACTTAACCCCAATTGCCTCATCCTGGGTCATCTCCAGTCATCCTGATGAATATCTGGTCACTGGATTCAGATGACTCTGGAGGAGAAGTGAGGCTGGTGACCTGCATAGCCTTCCCTCATTCAAAATAAAGTCAAGTGCAAGTCTTGTCATTATTTCTCTGATGGCCTGACCGTCTTCAGTCAATGAAGGAGAAACACACACACATCATTTGTCTCTCTGCCATGGACTTGGTTTGACAATGAAAAATCTTGAAAAATTCGTGTTTTAATTTTACTTTATGGAGAAGAAAAGATAGATATCTGTATGACTCATTCCTTGTGATATCACATACACACACACACACACACACACACACAAGGAATAGGGAGTAGGCCTGTAACTTTATTGGACTAAATAAGGAAATTCTCTTTACCAGTGTAGATGAACATCTTCCCTGAAACTTATAGTCAAAGTTCCTAAACCACTAAGAGGTTAAGTGACTTATTTGGGTCACCCAGTCATTAAATACCAGAGGTGGTACTTGAACCCAGCTTTCTAATCACTTTTCCATGCTTTTCTTCTTCATATCTACATCAATATATTTAAGTGTTTGTACATATACATACATATATGTATATAATATATGTACATGCACACCATACATTTTTTCAAAAGCGGCTCTTTGTTAGAGTTTTTCATCATATAAATTTTTTAAAAATATAGTTGACAATTTTTTCATGACTTCTTTAAGTTTCTTCGACATTTGGCATAATTTCCACTTTTTGTATTAGAAAATATGATTATAGTTCTTTCTGCTACATCTGCCTTGCAGTCATGATGGGTGGACTTTGGTAGCTGTAGCAAAATAGAACAATCTATCTGTTATTGCTATCCCTATAAAAGAAGTCCAATTCTCTCTCCTTTGTCACATACTGTTCTTTCCTCTCCATGTCCTTACTTATGAAACTAAGAAGATAATAAACACTTATATAGTGCCTACTATGTGCTAGGCACTTTACAAATACTATTACAACAACCCTGAGAAGTTAGGTGCTGTTATCTATTTTGTTAGTATCTGAGGCTAACTTTGAACTCAGGTCTTTCTGACTTCAAGGCCAGCTCTCTAACCATTGTGCTACCTTGCTGCCTCAGAGGTGGTACTCCACTCCAGCCCTACCACCATTTAAAGGTAACTTCCCCAGCCCCATTTGTCAAAGAGTTCATATTTTCTGTACCCTCTGTGTAGTCCTGCATTTCATATGTACTGACTTGCCTGAGAAAAACCCATCAGAGTTGGGCCTCAGATATTCTGGGGGAGAAGCCAGAGAGTACGCTTGCATAGTGTTTTCTGGGTTTGTCTCTCTGCCATTTTCATCTTCTAGTAGTTCAGACACAGCAGTGCCTCTAAAATCAGAACCACCTCCCACCAGCTCTTCCAGGCTCTCCTAATGCTGGTCCTTTCCCTTATTTTCACATCCCTTCAGCTTCTGCAGGGCAGGAAAAAATGCCAGAGTTGGCTGATGTTTCCTTCTCCCTGTGCTTAGAACATTCTGGACAACTGCAGATTGTTAAAGTCTCCATAATTTGGCATAAGGAGGAATCCCACTGCTGAGTACAAACCCATCAAGAAAACAGAATCAAAACCCTTAAACTATCTACACTGCCTTTCCTTGTGGTGAAAGGAGCATCTTACTGTTGAAAGAAAAAAAAAACTGGCTTTTGTTTTTATCGATTTCCAACAGCAGACGATGTAGATGCCAACAGTTTAGCTGTTTGTTTCTGGAATGCTCTAACAGAGATTAGATCCTTTAAATTAGTAGCCTTGTAATCCTATTAGAGAGTTGCATTGGTAGAGTCATTCTGAAACGTTGTAGATGCTTCAAGGTGCCTTTGTGAACATTTCCATCATATAATGACTTAGCCCCTAACATGAAGATGAACCTGGAATCCACAAAGAGCAGAGGAGAGCCTGCGAATGAGCAAATTCAATGCAAAACAAAAATGGATTTTGTCATGGAGTGAATTTCTTTCCCTTCTGAGCCTCTCCTCTTGAGACTGGATTCAACTTATTTCTAGAAGCAACCTTTAGGGGAAGGTGTTTCAAGTTCTCAGAGGCAAGGTTGGCAAGGATTAGTTAAGAAAACATAATTTTTTTCTCTTAAAAATCTCTGAGTATGTTTTAAAATGTGTTTTCCTTATGAACACTCTCTCCCCAAGCTCTAAAACACACAAAGACTCAGCCTCACTAAATTTGCATGTTTTCACATGCATATTATTAGTAATGCAACCTCTGGATGTATGAACATATTTTTGTATACTTAATCACAAATGGAACTATATGAAATTAGCCATGATCCACATGCAGTTTATAAATATTAAAAACTGAATTAGACCTGAAATTGATATTTTGTCATTAATGCTCCCTGCCTCCTAAAAACCAACTTGATGAGGAGACAGGGAGTCTCCTTTTCTTCCCTTGCACAACCAAAAGCAATTTAGACTTTTTGCAGAAAACTTGTGTTTTAACAAATTACTGCCATGAGCTAACCCACATCTGAAGCTTGAAAATGCACTCAGCACTCTCTTTCTCTGTTCACATAGATTTGAAGTAAATTACATCAAATTGTATTTGAAACACCAAACTGGCATTAATGGAAGATTTTTTTTTTTGCTCCAGGCACCATTTTAAAATAGATGAGCATAAAAATGCAGTCTGCATCATTAAGTTTATATGAAACTAGTGAGAATAAAAATCACCATGTAAGTTCTAATAAGATGTGTTTTTCATTCCAGTTTAATAACCCAAGACTATATTCATCTTCCAGTATAATAAATATACCAAGAGGAATGCATTCTTTTGTAGGCTTAACATGTCGAGGTTTTTTTAGAAGATGTGAGTTTTCTGGGAAGCTGGGTGAAGAAAATTCTTTAATATGGCAGTGTGGAGTATTATTATCATAAATAATTAATGTGCACAGCAGAAGAAAGCTGAGCTTCATTAATAATTCTTATTTTTAGTTGGCATAAGCTAGAGGTGCTGTATCTTCTTTCATCCCATCGATGTCAATTTCCTTGATTTTAATTTAATAGATGTTAAAATTTTTAAAGGGACATATATTTTGCAGTGGGTTTTTGTTTATGACTAAAGAACACTCTGACGCTAATTCTTACCTGCCAAGATATTTTTAGTAACAGACGAAAGGAAAGAGGGAAAAAAAAAGTTACAAGGAAACAAGGTAGAGTGGGCATCAACGTCAGCTCCTTTCATCCTCTATTTCCCTCTGGGACCAGTTAAGATGCTTCTTTGATTAGGACCTCAGGAAATATTAAGAAGCTCTGCCATGAATTTGAGCTCATCAAACTTGTCTGTTTATTTTTCAAATGCAGGGCTGATTCACCTCCCACATCCCCAAAGCAGAGGGTCTCTCCAACACAACCTTGCATTTGTGATCAACTCCATCACTTGTCAAAACCACCCAATCTTGGATAACAGGCATTTGTGCTTCATTAATTCTGTATCTGGGGAAGGAGCAGTGCCTAAGTGTCTCTTATTAGCACAATTGCAGAAGCTAAGAGAACGCCATCAAGGGCACCAGGGTTATGCTTTACAAGGAAAGAACAAGGAATACAAAAATACAGGAACAAAAAAATACAAAAATCTGAAGGGATTGATATACAACCTATCAAACAAATGTGAGGGAAACAATTTAACTTTGCTACATGGGGGGATAAAAGCAGCATAGGGATAAAGAGAGCCTCAAGCTTCAGAAAAAAGCAACCCCCTTTGAGAGCAAATAACCCAACTGAATCTTTGTACATGCTTTTTCTGCTCTTCCTGCTAATCACTGGCAATGATAACTCTTATTTAGAGACATGTATATTGACTGTGTAAGAGGTGCATCTGAAGCTGATTAGTGGTGGGGTAGAAAAGGCATTTGGGCAGCTAGGTAAATCAGTCAGGAAGACCTGAGTTCAAATCCAGCCTCAGACTTACTAGCTATGTGATCCTGGGCAAGATATTGAACCTTGTTTGCCTCAGTTTCCTCATCTGTACAATGAGCTGGAGAAGGAAATGAGAAGTATATTTGAGTTAGAGGACTTGGGTTTGAATCCTGAGTATTCTCCTTAGAAAGAACAACTCATATTCCTATAGTACTTTAGCTATGACAAAGTCTTAGTCTAATTCTATTAAGTAGGTCACATAAGGATCATAATTCCCATTTTATAGATGACGAGACTCAAGTCTCAAGAGATGTAAAGTAACTTGTCCATGGTCATACAAATGGAACTAGGACAGGAATCCAAAACTCAAGTCCCATGGTCCTTCCACAACGCCATTGCCTTGGTGACTTTGAACCATTTAACTTTCTGAGTTTCAGCTTGCCCCTTTATAAAATGAATAGGCAGAACTAGATACTCTCTAAGGGCCCTTTTAGCTTCAAATTCTAGGCTTTAGGCTTTTTCTCCTGTGTGATAGCTCAGAATAGGTATCTCAGTTCCTGAATTCCTCCCAATTCTAATATTTACTAGTGGTATGACTATGGGTAATTTTTTTAACCTTTCTGAACTTCTGGATCGTCTTCTCTGTATTGCTTTGTACCCTGTTAAGGCAAGGCAAGGCAAAGAAGCCACAAGGCCCTTGGATATTTTTTTTCTTCAATTAATGTTTCTAAAAAAAATAAAACCAAAAAAACTTCTGATGTGACAATCATTCTAGTCCTACTACGGAATACTTATAAACCCTGTCCTGTTTGCCAGACTTTGCCAACCTGTATCAGCTGCCAGTAGGGGTTAAATGCATTCAGACTATATGTGTACTTTGTTGGCTACAGAAGCCTCATCCTATCCAGATTTCCAGAGTGATCAAATTTGTCTTTCATCTCACAGGCAAGGCTGGAATTTGGCCCCTACTCTAGAGATCCGCCCAAACAAACAGAACAGTCTAGTACTGAGAGAATTCTACTGGCTACTTAGCAAGGGGATTTATCTTTCCCTAGAAGAGGAAGACTGGAGGGTTGCTGAGTTTCTTCATGATTGCCTTCTTTCTGAGTCTGGTGCTCCCATTTGATTCAAAAGTCAAGGTTATATATTGATCTGTGGTCAATAGATTGGATACTACAAGTTGAGGTCTTACCTGGCTCAACTAGCTATGATTTCATGATTCTAGCTGAGTATTTATTAAAATAAACTCTCGATTACCCACAAATCAATTATCCACTTGATGGTGGACAAGCAGAAGATTTTGTGTCCCGGGTCTGTCCCCAGGACCTTCGAGTGAGACTCTCCCTTCGGTGGGCACCGCTTCGGACGTCTCCGGACCCACCCCCGGGGGACACGGTGGCAGGCAATAATCAGGCAATGCGCAGGAGGTTCATAGCTTTATTGCATGGAGGAGTCCCCCGAGCAGTTCAGGGCGTTGTCTTAAATAGGGAAGTTCTCCCGGGCGGCCATCCTAACCCGCCCCGAGGGCGAGGCCTACCACCCGATTGGATCCAGCCCACCCAACCAATCCTGTGGGTCCACAACTCCTTCTTGGGAGCCGTGTCTCCCTCGGATTGGTGGGCTGCCACTCCCGGGGAGGCCCCTATCCGCCCAGGCGCCTAGGACCGACCCCCGTCAACTCCCCCTTTTTGTTTTATTATGAGGACATCCGCCTTTACCTGCTCTAGGACTTTTCTCCAGAGTTTTATCATACAGGAAATAAAGCAAGGAAGCAGTACACACAAGAGTATCACCATCATAATCATCCCAGCTGCAACCCCAATGGTATGCAAAAATGTGGTAAAATCTAATCTAGAAATCCAGTCAAGAAATGTCCCATGTTGCTTCTCCAAATCCCTCTTATATATCTCAGTTACATTCCTAATCTGTTTTACAATATCATCTAGGTGCTCTATGTAGACCTCTAGATTTCTGTGGTCCTGCAGTCGCCGAATCGCATCGTCCAGCTCCTGGCTGGCGTTCAGTTTGAGCGCCGTCATGCACAGGGGTCGTGCTAGGCCGACATGACATGGGAGCCCCTCCAATATGGCGTTTACTCGGAGGAGCGTCGAGATCGCCTGTACGGCGTCTGTCAGTGCACTGAGCTCTAGGGCTACCTGCCTGTTAATTTGTTGTTGCAGAGCCCATGCCCGAGTGGACGTTGTCATAAAATCTGCCAGGTCGGCAGCCATCACATGGACCTGCCGCTGCATGGCAGAGATCTCCATTTGCTCTATAAAGCTAACCACCAACCCCACCATATCTATGGCGGATATTTCCAAGCCCCTCTTTTCCCTGACCATCACAGCCCTAAGAAAGTCAGAGTCGGCAAATGCCTCATCGGACCCAACAGGGAGAAAGGTAACTGGGGGAATAGACAGAAGTGTGACAAAGGTGGTATCGGAATGTACATCATCGGGCGTCAAGGTATTGGAGAGGGTCCCATTGGAGCAGGATACATTGTATTTGCCCCCTGTCTGAGTAATGTTCCCTTCCCTACAGATTAGAAACATATCAGTCCTCTTCAGGGTCTGGACTGCAAGGGAGAAACGATTGCAGTGTCCAGAGACCTGACCCTCGTGGCAAGTAAATCCTTTCTTCATGATGAGGTCCCACCATTGGGAGCGGATGGTGTCATTGTCCTGCAGCGGCCCACTATTGTCAGTCATGTGGGTGATGTTTCCAAAGGCCGCTGCCATTTTCCAGAGATGGCTTTGGATGACTATGCTCCCATTTCTCGTCAGGACGTGGGGCACTGGGGCTGCATAATACGGTCCTGGCGCTCCATCCATGAAGTAGATCTGCTGGGTGTCGTCCCACTGCTGTCCCATTACTGCATGCCCTGTGGAACAAACTTGCATACTAATGAACATATTGGGTGTAGGCACGCAGGGGGGTAGAGGGGAGTAGGGGATCTTTCCCCTGGGTAGAAAGCTTCCCGTAGCATTAAGGAGCGATAAGCGGTCGCAAGGGAAGTCCTTAGAGCTATTGCATACTACAGTGTTACGGGTATTCTGAGTGCTGTTCCACAGCCCTTGCATCCTCTCCTTGAGGAGGGGGTGATGCTGAGTGAGACTATGATTCAGCATGTACATATGGATGTAATTTCCTAGGCCCATGGACCCATGTGGTCCGTGCGGGAGTTCCTGTATGGACTCGTTTTGCACCCGGGCGCAGGGGATGATGTTAGCCCCTTTGGTGAGACATATAGGTAATTGTGCCATTGACCAGTGGACTGTCTTATTGATATCATGACGGCTCTCCGGGTAGCCATCCCCCGATCTCCCCAACACCAGGGCGGCTTCCCCTAGGATGCTCAGCTCAATAGAATCCCCCTCCCAGGCAGCTGGTTGAGCTGCTGGGAGGCCAGGGACGGCAGCCCAATACACCCATGGTGGGTCCTTGCTGCGGGGGAGGGAGCGAAGGGACGCCCCGGCCCCCAGTTGGAGGTTGCATAGCATCCCCACCAGGATTATATACTTATCCATGTTTCTCCTCCTCGTTGTTCTGTTCAGCCGCTTCTTCTTCCTTTTGCGGGGCCTGCGTCGAGCCCTGCGGGGAGTCCTCACACGCTCGAGTCCATTTAAGTGGCAGCCATCTCCGCTGTCCTCCTCCTATATCAAGACACAAATAACCCTTTCCCCTCACCACTACCTTGTTCGGTCCATGCCATTGTCCTTCTGCGTCCCTCCACCAGACTGTGGCGGGGCTTTGTCCCTCATATGTTATGGCGGGTGGCGGGCGGCGGGGCATTTGCACCGCGTGCATCATGGCTGGTGTGATCTGTTGCTCATTTGCTATTAAATAATTTCGTGTGAACACGGCTGTTGCTAATTGTGCCGTGGTCAGCCGACCTGCCACTCCCCCTTTTTGTTTTAGAAGGGTACGCTTTAGGGACTGGTTAGCGCGTTCGACAATGGCTTGTCCTGTGGGGTTATAGGGGAGGCCCGTGATGTGTTGAATGCCGAATTGAAGGCAGAATTGGGCAAAGGCGCGGGACGTGTATGTGGGCCCATTATCTGTCTTCAATATTTGGGGTGTGCCGTGAGCGGCGAAACAGAGGAGGCAGTGCGTGATCACATGTTTGGTGGCTTCCCCAGGTTGGAGGGTGGCCATGATAAGGGAGGAGCAAGTATCTACTGTGACATGGATTATGGAGGACTGGAAATGAGTGACATCCATCTGCCATATCTCATTTGGGAAGGTACCTCGAGGGTTGATAGTGGCAAGACGGGGTGGTGGCCGGAAAGGGACACAGGCGCGGCAGCGCTTGACTATTTGTCTAGCCTCTTCTTTAGGTATATTATAGAGGCGTGACAGCATGCGGGCTGGGAGATGGAAATAATTATGAGCGGCAATGGGGTCAGTATAGAAGATTTGAGATGTCCCTAATAAGGAATCTGCAATGGCATTCCCTTTAAATATAGGTCCGGAGGTGGAAAGATGTGAACGCACATGTAAAACATAAAGGGGATGGGAGCGAGCAAGAAGGGCCTGCTGTACTTGTATAAGTAAAGGGCGGACTGAGGAAGTAGACAGGAAAAGATCCGCCTCGGGAAGGACTGGGAGAAGGTTGTGACAATAAAGGCTATCTGTTACTAGATTAAAGGCTTCTTCTGAGCAAATCTGCAAGGCCATAAGAATTGCAAATAACTCATTCTTTTGAGCAGAGGAATAGGGTGTGGTGAGCACCTTAGTGATCTGTTTATCTGGGATGTAAACTGCCGCTTTGCAATGCTTGGTGGCGTCAGTGAAGGCTATAGGCCCTGCTACGGGCTCTGAGACCACTGGGTTTCTCTGCTTCGTTAAGGGAAATTGGTCCCAAGCCCGAAGGGCAGGGGGGAGATCTCCAGCACGAATTTCATGGGAGCACAGGAGGACGGCCCACAATTCAGATAATTGTGCTAACTCGGTTAGTATTTCAATGGGGCTGGAGAGTAAGATGATAGGATAGTGGCCAGATAGCTGCCTGCATATAGAGCTGGCCTTAAGCAATAAGAGAGCCTTTTCTTCTAGGGCTATCGGGATACTTTTGGTCTTTCGGTCGGGGTAGACCCACATCAAGGGGCCATGGAACTGGTAAAGGACTGCTACTGGCCCAATGGTCTTATTACCAAGGATGGACAGAAAGAATGGTAATGCCGGGTCACACCGTTCTACCACCGTTGTCTTTACCTCCTCCTGTATCTTTTCTATGAGTTGGAGGGCTTCTGGAGTCCACTTTCTTGGGGAGCCCAATTCAGGTGGGCCCTTAAGAATGTCATATAGTGGCCTCATCTGTTGGTTTGTAATGGGCACAATGGCGCGTAGCCACTGTATGGCTCCTATGAGTTTCTGAAAATCATTAAGGGTATTGATCTGGGTGACATCTATTTTTGGGGGAACTCGGGAAATCCCAGTACCTTTGATTTGGTGTCCGAGATATTGATACTCAGGACCAAGTTGAATCTTTTCAGGAGCCACTTGGAGGCCGTGCCTATTTAATGCTTCAGAAACCCGCGTTAAGAGGCCAAGAACATCTTTCTTTGCGCTGCAGGCCAGTAAGATGTCATCCATATAATGTATCACCATAGCATGGGGGCTTTCCTCTCGGATAGGTTGGAGGATTTGCGCTACAAATTGCTGACATATCGTGGGGCTGTTAGCCATGCCCTGGGGCAGGACTTTGAACTGGTACCGCTTTGCGGGCTGTTGGAAGTTAGTAGAAGGGACGGAGAAGGCAAAACATTTCCTATCCTTTTTGCGTAATGGAATACTATAAAAACAATCCTTAATATCTATCACTGCTATGTGCCAGCCCTTGGGTATCATAGTGGGCGAAGGGAGTCCTGGTTGTAAAGGACCCATGGGTCGCAGTGCTTTGTTAACTTGTCGGAGATCGATGAGCATTCTCCATTTGCCTGACTTCTTTTTTATGACAAACACCGGAGAATTCCAGGGGCTGGTAGAAGGCTCGATATGTCCTGCTACTAATAAATCTTGCACTATTTGATGGAGGGCCTGGATCTTTTCTTGAGTCAGGGGCCACTGATCCACCCATATGGGGTTAGTGTTTTCCCAGTGCAGTGGGATGGGTGTTGGCCCTACAGCGGCCCCTAGGGGTTTTCCGCCTGTCCTGTAAAATCGGTGGTGAGGGTGACGCCCATGCCGCTAAGTAAGTCTCGGCCCCATAGGTTAATGGGGAGAGCCGGCATTTTTAGGGGGCGAAATCGTCCTCGGGCGTCACCTGTGGCCCACTGAAGGTGGCGAGCTGATCTGAGGGCATTTGCCGACCCGCCCACCCCGGATATCCCTTGGGCCTCCTGGGTGGTCCCCCAATCTTTCTGCCAGTCTCCCGAGGAAATTACTGACACGTCAGCTCCAGTGTCGACTAATCCTCTGAGCCTGACACCCTCTACTTCCACATCTAGACACATCTTCCCGCGCCCCACTTGTTGGGTCCATGCTACAAAAGGACTCTCTCTTGATGTATCTTTCCACTCTCCATCCAGCCAGGGCAGTGATATTCCTACAGCTATCGGGGTGTTAGTAGGTAGTGGAACTTCATAGGCATGAGGGTTGGTTAGTGCAATAGCGGACTGCCCAGGTTGCAATATTTGGGTATGCACAAGGAATTCTTTGGTTTTGTCTGACCCTATGACTAATCTCTGATGATCCTTTGGGGGGACCTTAACAGTTGTAGTGGTCCATGGCGGGACTGTCTGCCCTGTTACTGCATACAGCTCTACTCTAGGCGGGGTCTGTTGTTCGGTCCAGGGGCTCCCTTCCCGCTCCGGGAGCCCCTGCCCCCGTTTCCCTGTACCTTTTTACTGCTCGAGCCCCGGCAGTTTTTCGCTATATGGCCGGGTTTGCCACAGCCAAAACACCGAACCCCTTTTTTCGGCGACGTGTTTCTGCACTGCGCCTGAAAATGTCCTGATTTCCCGCACCTGAAGCACGGTCCCTTTTTGGTGTTTGTGGACAATTGGAAGGCTTGGAAGGCAGAAGTCAGTGTTGCCACCAACTTCGGGTCTGCTCCACTGCCCTCATCCAGGCATTTATCAACTATTTCATCTATAGAGGGGTCTGCGGGCAGGGTGGAGAGTATACCCCTCGATTTGGTGAGACCTTCCTTGAATAGTTGAACTATGAGTTGTGGTGAGGGACCTCCTTTCCCAAATCTTTTCCATACTGCTTCCTGTACTCTGGTCATAAATTCCAATGCTGACTCACTCTGTCTTTGCCTTAGGTGACTTATTTGAGTCTGAGTGCGCGCCGCAAGGGCATCTAGAGCCTTCAAGGCCACTTCTTGAACAACTGGAACCATAGCCTCAGGGAGGGCTAACTGCTGTTCTATCGCTGCATAATCTCCAAACCCTGTGAGTGCATTAACGTGGTTTTCAACCGCGTTGGGTTGATTGGCTTCTGCCCAAATCTTTGCCTGTCTGTTCCAATAGGCTTTCCAAGCAGTGTACACAGCGGGATCTAGCACTGCCATCATGATCTCATTCCAATCTGCCGGGAGCCAAGCGGCCACGGAGACGGAAGAGCTCAGTAGTTGCCTTACATATGCCGACCCAGGGCCATATTTTGCTACTGCGTCCTTCAAGTCCTTTAAAAATTTATATGGAGTGGGACGGTGAGTGCGTTGTACGGTACCGTCTTGTTGGGTCTGCAGGAATACCGGGAAAGCAAGGGCGTGTCCCGGCCTCCCGGTCCACTCCTCAAAATCAACTTCCTCCCCCTCCTCTGCTGCTTTCAGTAACGCGGCTTGTAGCCGAGAGTGGGCACGGGGATTTTTAGCCACTGGTTTCAGTTCCTCTAGGGCCTTTCCAGCTAGTTTCGGTTCCTCTAGAGGCTTTCCAGCTGCCGGGGGGTGTCTGCGACAGCAAGCACAAGCACCCTGACACTCGGGCGGCCGGGGATTTGTCTGCTTTCGTTTTCGGGAGGGATCTAGCTCCTTATCTGTCTCTTTTGGGGGGGCAGCGCCACAATGTCTCATGTCCTCCCAGGGGTAGAGCGGGAGTGGTAGCATGTCCTCCTCCCCCGGAGGGGGAGGGGGCCACCCCTCTTCCACCTCGGACCCACATAGGGAGGGGCCAACTTGTGTACTCGTGGCATTCTGTAAAGGAGGGGGTGAAGGCTGGAGTGCAGAGCTAACCGTGGCGTATATAACAAAATCTCTGGAGCTCAGAAATTGAGGATCCTCTTTTTGGTAGGAAGCCATCTGTTGTCCTACTACCCTCCACTTGTCATGATCTAAGCCTGTGTGAGCCAACCACGGAGAGACTGTTAGAATTTTCTGCACCCACTGTCTACAATCCTTTATGTGTATTTTTATTCCCACCTGCTTGCAGAGCTTGTACACTTGGCAGGCGAGAACTCCTGCATCCTCCGGTTCCATTCCCTTGGAAATCTGAGAGCCCATGTTTCCTCTAGATAGCCCCGACTATCTAGGTTGCCTGACTCTTCTACCCTTAACTGGGTAGGGTTATACTCACCTCACTCGGCGGGGGCTGCGGTCCCTGTTCGGGCGCCAGCTGTCCCGGGTCTGTCCCCAGGACCTTCGAGTGAGACTCTCCCTTCGGTGGGCACCGCTTCGGACGTCTCCGGACCCACCCCCGGGGGACACGGTGGCAGGCAATAATCAGGCAATGCGCAGGAGGTTCATAGCTTTATTGCATGGAGGAGTCCCCCGAGCAGTTCAGGGCGTTGTCTTAAATAGGGAAGTTCTCCCGGGCGGCCATCCTAACCCGCCCCGAGGGCGAGGCCTACCACCCGATTGGATCCAGCCCACCCAACCAATCCTGTGGGTCCACAACTCCTTCTTGGGAGCCGTGTCTCCCTCGGATTGGTGGGCTGCCACTCCCGGGGAGGCCCCTATCCGCCCAGGCGCCTAGGACCGACCCCCGTCAATTTTGAATGTCAAAAGCTCTGTCCCAGCTCTCTGTGTGATTGACCTTTTCCTATGGATATACAAACTAATTTTACTATTAGTTTAAGAAAAAATAGAAATCCAAGAGAAATATGTCATATACTCCAAAACCATTAGCATGACTTTTCTGGTAATACTGGCATCCACTGGGAGAGGGAGGATTCATTTTCAGGCCTCCTTCTAGCTCTGATAAAACCTACGAGTCCCAAGCTGCCCAAATGTATAAAGCAAGAGAGAAACAAAAAATCTGTCTTTTACAAGGGGAGCTCAACTCCAACATTGTCTTCTCATTAACCTGTTCCTACTGACGATATGTGGCAGTAATAAGTGCCCAATAAATGCATGTGGGTTTGGTTTGACTCTCTGCCTTCCCAAGACTCTAGAAATTGTCTCCTAGACATAGCACAGAGTACATGTTGTCTCCTTCCTTCCTTTTTGTCTTCTTAACTTCCCTGGACTTGACCTCTTACATATGTCAAGTACTTGCTTGACCTCTCACATATGTCAAGTACTTGCTTGATTTTGTCACCTCTTTGTTGTACCAGAAAGGATGCTTGATTCAGAGACAGAGGACCCAGCCAGTTTTGAAGTTTAACTCTTCTTTACTACCTACATGACTGAGTAAATGACTTCACCTCTTTAAGACTCACTTTTCTCATTTGTAAAATGGATACTAGAGATTTATTATATGTTACTTTTTCTCACACACTTAATAGGAGACTATTGTCTATTAAACTACTTGTCATTCCTCGGAAACGACTTCCCATCTCCCATCTCTAGGCCTTTGCACAGGTTTCCCCAGCTCCTTCCTAGAATGTTATCCTGTATTACCTTTGACTCTTAGAATCTCTAATTTACTTCAAAACTCTCTCCTACCACTGCCTTCTCCATGAGATTTTTTCAAATTCCCTCAATTGCTTATTCCTTTTCTTACCATGTTGTGATGTATTTATTTCATATATACTCATATATGCACATGTTATATCCCTGATAGAATGCAAATTCCTTGCTGGCAGAGACTATTTCCCTTTTGTTTTTGTATTCCCAGTAGTTGGCACAGTACCTAGTACATACTAGGTGCTAAATATGTGCTCTTAGGTGGATTGATTAGTGTTTTCAAAGATCTTTTCATGCTCTAAATCCTGTGAAGCCATGTTCACTCCCACCCTTGACCTATTCAGCCTTTGCTTTTACATTCTTCCCCTCCTTGTCCTTTCTTCCCCAACTCCCGCTGACCCTTCCCTGATGCCACCTCAGCTAAGTGACAGAAAACAAAAATTATATGGGAGATCTATAGTTTCGGTTTATCTTTATGCCTGAAATTCTCTCCCTCTCTCTCTCTGTCCCCTCTCTTTTTATCTCTATTTCCTGGCTTACCTGCCTTCCTTCAAGTCCCAGTTAAAACCTCACCTTGTACAAGAAGCCTTTTTCAATCCCCCTTAATATTAATCATCTAAGATTATCTCCATCATCTATATCTATTTCTATCTATCTAATCTATCTATCTATCTATCTAGTTTCAGTCGTTCAATAAATATTTATTAATCCCCTTCTCTGTACCAGGCAATATGCTGGGGATACAAAAAGAGGTATTTGCATAGTTGTTTACATGTTTTCTTCCCCATTAGGCTGTGAGTTATTTGAGAGTAACTGGGGCTGTTTTTTGCCTTGTTCTCAGTGCTTAGAAGCTAGTGTCCGTACCTGGTACTAAGTGCCCAGTAAGTACCTAATACATGCTTCTGGACTGAATAACTGATATCCCTCCTTTCCATGCTCTTGTGCAGATAATAATGAAACATGATTATATTGTCAGTGGCTCCTTGGTTAGCTCATCTGTTTTACATGGCTCTCCCCCAGACCCCCTTTGCTGGACTTACCTAATCCCCCCTTTTAGCTCTTGAAGTGTTTACCAGCACACTCTATGTTTTGTGTTTCCTTTCAGAGTTCCTTCCGCCTCTTTCCCCAATGACACAATGAGGTTCCATTATTGTGCATGGGTCATATCATGGTTATTTCCATGGCAAGGACTACAATGAAATAAACACACCTGTGTTTTAATTCTGTGTTTGCTGCAGGAGCAGCAAGAAAGAAAAGTTCTTGTTTAACACTCCCAGGGTCAGCAATCAGCAAAGGGGCAGAAATGATATAAGGGGTGAAAGTACAGGCCATGTGGTCTTGGCATCTTGCACTGAAAAACACACCAGCACTGCAGCCTGACTCCTTCCTCTCTCTGGTCTCCTTTGCCTCAGATCTGACCCTTGTATAGCAACACCTTTCATTAGGAAAGCCAACTTGAGGCTTGAAGTCAAGGAATTAATCTGTGAGAGTGTTTTCAGAAAGTGTGAAAATCCTCATCTCACTCTCTTAATTATAAACTCATGGGAGTCCTGGAAGGAGTTTTATCCATGAACACTAAAACAAAAATGGAAAAAGAACATTTGGGGGATATTTTAATGAAATGTGTAGATGATACAATAAGTCCTCTGTTATTGTTGGAGGAATGGGGTGTTCTGCTAAATGACATGTTTGGTTAATTGAAAGTATATACCATACACTGGTCACCAATTTTCAAGGAATTATTATAAAAATGCACTTAACACAAAAGCTCTACTTAATGCAACTCCATCTTTCTGGAATGACTCAAAAGACTCTCCAGGATTTGCTAAATCCAGTATCATCACTATAGCAGTATTGGTTGGAGGGTCAAGAGATGTATGGACTGGGTATCATGGCTTGGTGATATCTAGAGTCTGGTCTTTCAATTCTCTCTATTTTTGGAACCTCAATGGTTAACTCATGTGAGGATGATCAGAAAACTGGCTCACAATCTTCAAACTCACATGAGGCTAATTTGTACCAAAAAGCCAATTTATTAATGTAGAGGGAGAAATATGACTGCTAAGCCAGCTGGAACAATCTTGTTGGCCCATCAGCTCTTTCTCTTCTCAGGAGGAAAGTTACTCTGGAAACCAAATAGTTATTTCTTTCATATATAAATCCTTATCCTCTAATTTGCTTTTGCTATAGACTATACCTTGACCTTATGATGACCAAGGGAACAACCCTATTGATGTCTATGATTTTTTTCATCAAATTGTTAGTCCTGGTGAAGCAGAGAGGAGAAGCAGTGCATGGTGGAAAGATTGCTAGGCTGGAATTCAGAAGACCAGGCTTCATATCCTGCCTCTAATGTTTACTAGCTGCGTGACCACAGGCAAGCCTTTGCATTCTAGTTTCTTCATTTGTTTAATGGAAAAAATAATGCCTGTTGTACCTATGTAATGGGGATACTGGGAGGCTCAAATGAGATAATGTTTGTAAGTCCCTTTGCACATTTTTAAGTGCTATATAAATGTCACTTACTATTACCCTCCTTTGTTACAGGACTGTATCTGCCAAGTAAATTGTATGAGTTCATTAAAAACACCCTCTCCCCTGGGTCGTAGTGGATAAACACTGACAGATTCATATGCTCTAATTTCTCTTTGTTTTAAACGACACTGACCTACACCTTGCAAGTCCATTGATTATCATAGATATTATCCTTCATCACTTTATTATATAGAAGTTTCAGAATATGTGATATAAGTCCAACTTTAGTGATTTTGGAGTACAAGTACCTGGTGGGTACAAGTAGGTGATAACCTAAAACCAATAAAGGAATTCAAAGAACAGGAATAAAGGATATCATTGAGGAAAGATATAATAATAAAAGGAGCCAGGTTCGTTGCATGGATAGGACAGGAGATGACAGATGGGCAGCTGGAATGTTTCACTGGCATCCTTATGATGTTAAGGCAAGGTAAGATAGTCTCTAGCACTGTGGAGAATTCATAGGAGAAAACAGACAAGTCTCACAGGATGGGCAGGTATGGATGGGTGGTGTTGGAAGAAACATACACATTGAATATATCATGGGTCCACTTCAGTATTTGAGAACTTGCTGATGGCTCCTTCGGAGATATGTGACCTCATTGGCTACATGTCACCAAATCAAATTGTCAGATATGTGACTTGTGTGAGAATCTCCTGTGGAAATACATGTTAATGTTCCTTCTCTTCGTTGTTCCACCTTTTCTCTAATTTCCAATTTCTTTCTTTGAACTGGTCTTAATTTAGGCTGTATAACTGCCTCCCTGATGACTGGAATCATTGGTCCATCCATCCCTGTTATTTTTTTTATCCCATATCTCTCCTCCCTTTTGTAGCTAAACTCCTTGAACTACATCCAGTGCCTCTATTTCTGTCCCTCTCACTATATCTAAACCTTTTAGAGTCTGTCTTTCAACCCGTCCTGTGCTCTCTTCTCTTCTCCCTCTATCACGTCTACACAACATGATTATCTCTTTAGTTCCCTCTTTTTTTGCCTTCACCAACTGCCTACTTAGTTGTTGTCATTCATTCATGTCCGACTCCTCATGACCTCATTGGGGGTTTCTTGGCAGAGATACTGGAGTGATTTGTTATTTCCTTTTCCAACTCATTTTACAGATAAGGAAACTGAGGCAAACAGGGTTAAGCAACAAGTCTTCTTGACTTCAGACCTGGTACTCTGTGCCACCTAGCTGCCCTAATGTTCTGTTAGACATCCTGAACTGGATATCCTGAAGATATCAGAAACATGTTCAAAACAGAACTTCTTATCTTTCCAACCAAATCCTCTTTTCTTCATGAATTTTCTCATAACTATTGAGGACACCACCATCCTCCCAGTCACTTGGGCTTGCACCATTCTCAACTTCTTACCCACACTAACCTCACATATCAACCCCATTGCCAATTCATCTTTTTTGCCCCTTTGCAACATCACTTGTATATGTCCCCTTCCCTCCACTCACATAGCCACTAGTACCCTGGTGCAGGCCTTCATCACATCCTGTAATAACTTCCTACTTGACTCTGCCTCAAGTCTCTCCTCACTCCAGTCCATCCTGCACTTAGCTGCCCAAGTGATGTCACTAAAGAGCAGTTCTAACCATGTCACTTCTCTAGTTAAGAAACTTCACTGACTCTCTATTATCTCTAGTGAGAACTCAGCCATTTGGCTTTTAAAGGTATTTAAAACCTGGACACATCCTACCTTTTTAGCTTTCTTACATTTTACTCCCCTGTAGGTCCCCTGTGATTTAGTGACCCTGCACTTCTTCCTGTTTCTTTCATACAACACTCCACTTCCCAACACTGAGTCTTTTCACCAAATCTTCCTCACCTGCATCTCCCCCTTGCATTTCCCCTTGGCTTCCTTTCAGACTTTCCTCAAATCTTTTTACCTCCAATGCTTTAAATCTCTTTATTCATTATTGAGATACAATTCGATCATTTGGTTAGTTTGCAGTCTAAAAACAACTGGAATTTTCTGTTCTGCACAGGATGTCAGGAAGTAATCGCCCATCTTTAAGGAATTGGTCATTCTTGCCTTGATCAATTAATAGGTTCAAATGAGAATCTGAGTAAGACTTCACAAAATGAGGAGCATCAATGAGAGGCTGATCCTAAATTATCCATCTAAGGCCTTCCCCTCCCTAAGGACAGACAACTGGGTTGTAGATTGGAGAAAGTGCTGACACAGATTGGTGTTTTCTGGGATTCTTCAAAGCACAACCATGGCCTCCCCTAGAATGGTCAAAAATAGACGTCTTCTTTCGATCAGCAGAAAAATTTGCACTTATCAGGTTGGGCAGCTCATGTATTATATAGAAGTATATCCTCTAGTTGGTTTTCTAAGGTTCTTCAGTGGCATTCACATAAAAACCTGCACCAGCACCAAAGTCCCAGCTGTCATCTTCTCTTTTAATAATGTAGCCACGTGGACCGGTGTCTGGTGCAAACAGCAATGAGGCTATGTCCCGCAGCAGCTTGGCGATAGCCAGCTTTGGTGACAAAATTTTGCTCTGTGCAAGTTGAACCAGACCGCCAGTAAAGCACAGGACATTTCACAGTTTCTGCCTTGGGTGGTGAGTTGATTCCAAAGTTCATTTTGCATTTTCACTTCTGCGTTGCTTTGCTCATATACTTTGTGAAGGCCCTCAGAGCATTTGTTGCTGGAGATCTGTTTTAAGGCCGTAGTTCCTTTGCTATTTAATTGCTACCGTTTTTCCATTCCCTGCCAGAAGTTGTATGATTCTCAGCCAAAAGGCCTCCATACCTGTGAACAGATTTCTGGTATAACCCCTTCCTTGACACCAGAGAAAGCCTGGCGCAGACCCTGGCCCCTGGAGCCCATGTTCTGGCCAGGCCCAGCAGGAGGGGCTGGTAACCAGCAGCAGGAAAAGCCAAACTTCCCTGGGCTGGTCTCAGCCCAAATTTTAACAAATCACTTGTCCCCTCTAAGCCTGTTTATTCATCTGTAAAATGAGTTTAAGAAGAGGCTTTTCTGGCCACATTCCCTTCCTTCCTCACTGCTTGTGTCTTCCTTCTGAGATTACCTTCAATCTGCTTTGTAAAAATCTTGTTCTGTAGCTATTTGCATGCTTTCTCCTTCATTAAAATGTGAGCTCCTTTGGGGGCAGAGACAGTATTTTTGTCTACCTGGCCCATGGTGTTATTTAGGTGTGTCAGACTCTTTGTAACCCTGAGGACAAGAGCACACCATAGGATTTCTTGATGAAGATACTGGAGTAATCTGCCATTTTCTTCTCCAGTAGATTAAGTTAAATGACTTGCCCAGGTTCATATAGCTAGTGTCTGAGGATAGATTTGAACTCGGGTCTTCCTGACTCTAGGCCCAGGACTATCTACCGAGTCACTTACCCGACCCCTACTAAGTGCTGAATAAGTATTTCTTGACTCACCTACAGACTGACTAAATCCTTAAGAGCATCAATTGTTCCAATGATATCAGAAATCTTTCTTAGTAGACTTGTGGTTGATTTACAAAGTGCTGCACAAACCAACTTTTGCTCTGTTGAGCCAGTCACTTCTCCCCGGGCTTCAGTTTGCTCAATTATATAATGTCCTGGCATCATAAAGACTTGGGTTTAAATCCCACCTCAAATATGTATTGACTGTGTAACCCTGGGCAAATCAGCTTGTCCCCTCTGAGCCTGTTTGTTCATCAGTAAAATGAAGTTAGGAGTAGCATCTACCTCACAGTTTCAAACGAGATATACATAAGGTAGGTGCCTTGAAAACCTAAAATATCAGCCATCATCAACCATCATCATCATTATCATCATCATCATCATCATCATCATCATCATCTTCGTCATCATTGTTGTTACAGGATTTTTAAGATTCCTTCTAACCACCAGGGTTTTTTAATTCAAAATAACAAATTTCCTTTAGGTCAGGGGAGTCATTTTTGTATTGTGGTTCACCTTGACAGTCTGATGAAGCCTGTGGACTCCTTTTCAGAATATTGCTTAAAATCCATAGGATTATAAGAAAAACCAATTGGATTGAAATACAGTTTTTATACATATATATACATATATATACACACATACATATGCATACACATACATGTGTATATGTATATATGTATACATACGTATACATATGTACATATAATACTATCCATAGCAACATATGGATACTTAAATATATACATACAAACATACATACATGTATATACTCACTTATATTTATCTAAACTTATATGTAAGCATATATACATGTAGACATGTCTATATATCTATCTATATATTTACACACACACACACACACACACACACACACACACACACACACACACACCTGAGGTTAAGAACTCCTGCTACTAGGTCAGGAGGGAAAAAAATGAGGAAAACTCAAAGGAGGCCTATAAAAGTACAAATTGGGGCTAGGAAATGCTTGCCATTAAACTACTGTGTTGCCTAGTGTTTCACTTTCATGTACCCCAGAAGAAACAAACCCATCAATTTTCTATGATATTGCTCCAGATAGTTCATAGTCTGGAAAGAACATTGCTGAAAATGTGCTTTTGCACTCTATGTGCCGTGGAAAGTTTATTATTTTAATTGAAATATACTCTTGAGAAATGACTAAAGAATTGATTGGAAGTCTGTGAAAAAAAAATTATAATGAGCTCATTTCAATAGGAACAGACTGGCTACCATGCTGGTTGTCAAAAGTTTTCAAAGCTGGTTTCTCTCCAGTAAGTAGTGTCCTGTAGGCTCTGTCCATCTGTCTTCAAGAAAAGAGCATTTTACATCCTATAGAAGAAAATAAATAGTCTCATAAAGAAAATGAAAACTACCAGTAAGAAATATTGATCTCTTGAGCACTTGTGGCTCTCATCAGGGAACTAGAGAACAATAGATTCAATGGTAAAACACCACAATTGAGGTCATTTTTACTACTAAGGGTTAGTAGGTGGCCTATGATCCGTCATATAACAAGGCTGTCTTTCCTAAAGGAGTAATCTATTTCACTACCTTTCCTAGTCCTTTGGGAATTGACTTCCTCTTACCACTAAGGCCCTGTCCTAGAATAACTATTTTTTAAAGTGAAAGATATGATGTTATTCTTTAGAGAGGCATTTATTTGTACATCGATTTACTTATTTGCTTGTTATTTATGCGTTCATTCATTTATTTATATTATTTATCCAATTTGTTTTTATATTTATCTAATTTTTTTACCTAAATATCTAATTTTTTATCTACATATTTATTTAAACATCTTTCTATGTTTATCTATCTCTCTATCTATCTGTCTCTCTATCTATCTATCTATTCATCTATCTTACCCAACCTATAATTTCATCAGTGTAGGTAGCCCCTTATGAGGAACTTCCTCTTCCACTGCAAATTGGCATTTTCTCTTCAATTTGTTGTCTTAGAGATTTTTCTGGGGCACTGAGAGGTTAATTGATTTGCCCAGGATGATAGAGACAGTATAAATCAGAAGCAAAGCTTAATTTACGTCTTTCTCATTATAAAGACTACTCTTTAGCCACTACTCTACAGTTTTTTATTGGGGTAGGGGATAAAAATGCAAAGGCAAGAAAAAGGAAGGAAGGAAGGAAAGAAGAAAGAATGGAAGAAAGGAAAGAGGAAGGGGGAGGGAAAAAGGGAAGAAGGGAAAAGGTAAGAAGGGAGGAAAAGTCCTGTGATTCTGTGCTCTATCCCAAATTCCAGATGCATGCCTCTGTTCCAATGGTCTCAGTTTCTCTGGATCAACATGCTGTATCTCTGAGCCTGATTTAAGATTCTGTCTTAATTATATATGTATACATATATATTACATATATATGTATAGTTCTGTCTTAATTTCTCAATGATAATAACACTGGAGAAATGAAGCAAAACCCAAAGAGAAATGTGGTATCTTGTATGCAACAAGACCCCTCACATGGAACTATGCTGATGATTCCAATAAATCTAACGAATGAAAAGTTTTTGAATTTCCATAGTCCAGTCTCCGTTCAGTTTTCTTTCTACGTTAGCATATACCTTTTAAGTTGGAAGTCAGTATATAACAAAAGAATTAAGAAAGGAAATGATTGATTTTTAAAAAATGGTTGGACAATCAATTATTTTTTGAATTTCATTTAATTATCATTGCTTCCATTCACTTTTGTTCTCGTCCATTCATCTACAAAGATACATGTTTCGGGGAAACAAGCTAAGGTAGACAACCTTTGCTCCATAACTTCTTTGAACAGTATAAAGAAAACACCTGTGCCAAAGATTTGCTATGTTTGCTTAACATAATATCTCTCGCACCCCTTCCCCAGGAGACCTGTCCCTCAGGAATGCACAAGCCTTGCCTAGGTGGGTGGCAGCCTGCTGAGTGGCCCAGGAACAGTCCTTAGTCAGTAAGACAAGTTCCATATATTTTCCCCTTATTTATCTCTTAACTTCAAGGCAATTGGTGTGAATGGAAGGGAACTGGGAGGTAAACAGAAGGCGATACCCATATCAAGCACAGGGGCACTTCCTGGGTGCTGCCATTGCCTTGACTAACATGGGAGCTTTCTTCTTATCCCAAGCTCTGTTTACCTCACCTGTTCAAAGACACTTTCATCGCCAGTGCTCCTCCCATTTAAGATGCTAATCTAGCACAGAAAATAAAATGGGCATTACTTTCTGTGCAGCTGGGGCAACTTGTTAAAAAACAAAAAAGGCCATTAAAAAAAGGGAACACAACCACCATCAGCCCAAACACTTAATCACACAACTCCTAAAAATACGCAACTCATAGAGAGGGAACAAATATTTATGTTTTCAAAAACTTTTCTTTTACCTTTTATACATAATCAGACTTTCCCCTCCTGTTTACTTAGCATAAATCAGTTTGTATTTTAAGTATGAAGATTGACTTTGGAGGGAAAGGGACCAAGCAAATTCTTGAGAGGTTGGCTGGGATTTGGGCAAGAGTGAGGGTGGGGGTGGGGCAGATCCATTCAATCCTGTTCAGTCATCTCCTATTTTTAATATTAAAAGGAATACTGAGTGAAGCAGGACAGAACACTGTGTTCTGGGAAACCAGTAATCAAATGGCCTAAAGCTAATGTTTACTTTCTGGAATGTTTTACAGCGGCAATACTTGGAGATGTAAAAAAGAGAATGCCTAATAATAGCCTTTCAGCTACAGAAATAGAAAAGCGGCATAGACATGATAATTGAATTTGGTTTAGATGGTCAAAATCTGTGTTATTCTACAGCTGTATTTTCCAAACCATCTACTTGACTTTTAATATATGTTCTCTTGGGTTCGGTGGGGGAGGAATGGGGTTGTTCCTTTTGCTCAGTACTGCCTTTGAGAATTGCTAATTACCCTTTTCATCAAATCATAGATATTCAGAGTTAGAAGGGAGCTTGGAAGTTCTCTTGTTCAGTCCATACCTGGATAGGAATGTACTCTACACTGGCCCCAATATTCCTTGCGAGGCTTTACTCTAGTAATCATCAAACCTCTTCTTTGCCAATGACTCTTTCCAATACATTCATAAGTGTATTCTGGTCTCACCAATCCTAAAAAAAAAAAATATAATAATCAAACAAACATCTCCCTTTCATTATTAAATTTCTTGAAAAAGTGCCCTTGAAGCTTGTACTCCTACCTCATCAACTATCAGCATCGTCTGGTAACCTTTGCTTCTCATTCCCCTGTTCCATCAACTTGCTCCTTGAGAGGTCATAAATGACCACCTAATCATTGAATCCTTTTTAAAATTCTCATCCTTCTCTTTCTCTCCAGTATTTTATCCCACTAAGCGGTTTTTCTATTCCAATTTAACTTTCCCTACTATATAACCCTGGGCAAGTCACTTAACCCTTTTTGCCTCACTTACTTCATCTGTAAAATGAACCGGAGAAGGAAATGGCAAGCTACTTCATCATCTTTGCCAAGAAAATCCCACATGGGGTAACAAAGAGTCAGACACGACTCAGCAACAGGCATGTGGGTTTATCAAGCAAAGCACCTGTTGTTGTACCCCATTTGGTGTTTTCTTGGCAAAAGATAACAGATGGAATGGTTTGCTATTACCTCTAAAGCTGATTTTACACATGAGGAAACTGAGGGAAACAGGGTTAAGTGACTTGCCCAGGGTCACAAAGCTGATAAGTATCTGAGGATGGATTTGAACTCAGGTCTTCTAGACTCCAGATTGAGTTTTCTAACTACTGCACCACTAAGTTACTTACATGTCTATACTCCATCAAAAGAGGTTAAAAAGGATTCCATAGATTTCTGGCTAGGGGTGACTTTTTAAAAAAAGAATAAATTGATATGTCCACCTCAAGAAACACTAAACTCATATGACTTGGCCTATGTGGCCTCTCACCTATAATATTCAGCATGGTACAAGTCATTAGCTAACCAAAGGAAAAGCTGACTTTTGGTTGTACTTCAGGATTAAGTGCCACTTGTGTTATGGGGTCAGGGTGCTAAAGCAGTTGTGAAATTTTGGCTTATGAAACCTGGGTCCTGGTTACGTTTAGAATAAATATTTATCCCCCAAACCATTTCAAAAACGTCCAAAAGAGGATCATCTGACCCCGATGAAGGTCTGTTCTGTCTCAGATTTAACATCCTGTCCTTAGTAATGTTGGAGTATTATTCAGAGAGCAATACAGATGCACATGGTGGGTGTGAATAGGCTGCTGCAACACATTATAAACAAGAAATCAGGAGAGGGCTCTAGAGTATAAGACGTCATCAATAAAACATTAGCAAAAAAGAAGATGTTGGTCACACAGCAAAGTTAAAAGTGATGGATAGTTCATAGCTTCCATTGGCATCCTTATAATGTCAAGAGAAATTAAAGAAGGACCTAGTATATACAGTGGACCATTTGTGGAGAAATTAGAGGTGGATGTGGGCATGCATAGAGGAGATTGTTATCATCATCATTGCAGGGAATATCTGTATCACTGAGATCAAAGATACATTTGAACATTTATTTGAATATACACACACACACACACACATACACACACATATATGTGTGTGTATACATGAATGATAATGTGCCAGGCATAGGGGGTTTGAATTTTATTCTGAAGGCACTAAAGATATCTTGTTTTTAAAATTTGATTTTTAATTTATAGAATAAAACAAGCATTTCCATAATACAATACAATAAAAAGACTATTATACATAAAACTGCAAATTTATTATGCACAACTTGCAGTTCCTTTCCAAAATGATCGTGTAATTTTTTTCTTTTTCCTCCCTCTCTCCTCACCCCCCCACCTCAAGATGGCTACCATTAGACATAAACAGGTGTGTGTCTCTTTCTCTCTATATATGTACATATATACACACACACACATATATATAAAATATGTAAAATTACTCTATACATACTTCTATTTATCAGTTCTTTTTAAAATTTATTTATTTAACTTTTAACATTCATTTGCACAAAATTTTGGGTTCCAAATTTTCTCCCCATTTGTCCCCTCCCCCCACCCCAAAACACCAAGCATTCTAATTGCCCCTATCGCCCATCTGCCCTCTCTTCTATCATCCCTCTCTTCTTCTCTTTTGTTCTGTAGGGCCAGATAACATTCTATGCCCCATTATCTGTATTTCTTATTTCCTAGTAGCAACAACAGTACTCGACAGTTGTTCCTAAAACTTTGAGTTCCAACTTCTCTTCATCCCTCCCTCCCCACCCCTTCTCTTTGGAAGGCAAGCAATTCAATATAGGCCATATCTGTGTAGTTTTGCAAATGACTTCCATAATAGTTGTGTTGTGCAAGACTAACTTTATTTCCCTCCATCCTATCCTGCCCCCATTGCATCTATTCTCTCTTTTGATCCTGTCCCTCCCCAAGAGTGCTGACTTCAAATTGCTCCCTCCTCCCATTGCTCTCCCTTCCATCATCCCCCCCACCCTGCTTATCCCCTTATCCCCCACTTTCCTGTATTGTAAGATAGCTTTTCATACCAAAATGAGTGTGCATTTTATTCCTTCCTTTAGTTGAATGTGATGAGAGTAAACTTCATGTTTTTCTCTCACCTCCCCACTTTTTTCCTCCACTAAAAAGTCTTTTGCCTGCCTCTTTTATGAGAGATAATTTGCCCCATTCCATTTCTCCCTTTCTCCTCCCAATATATTTCTCTCTCACTGCTTAATTTCATTTTTTTAAAGATATGATCCCATCCTATTCCATTCACTCTGTGCACTCTGTGTGTGTGTGTGTGTGTGTGTAATCCCACCCAGTACCCAGATACTGAAATGTTTCAAGAGTTACAAATATTGTCTTTCCATGTAGGAATGTAAACAGTTCAACTTCAGTAAGTCCCTTATGACTTCTCTTTGCTGTTCACCTTTTCATGCTTCTCTTCATTCTTGTGTTTGAAAGTCAAATTTTCTTTTCAGTTCTGGTCTTTTTTATCAAGAATGCTTGAAAGTCCCCAATTTCATTGAAAGATCATTTTTCCCCTGAAGTATTATACTCAGTTTTGCTGGGTTGGTGATTCTTGGTTTTAGTCCTAGTTCGTTTGACTTCTGGAATATCATATTCCACGCCCTTAGATCCCTTAATGTAGAAGCTGCTAGATCTTGTGTTACCCTGATTGTATTTCCACAATACTTGAATTGTTTCTTTCTAGCTGCTTGCAATATTTTCTTCTTGACCTGGGAACTCTGGAATTTGGCCACAATATTCCTAGGAGTTTCTCTTTTTGGATCTCTTTCAGGCAGTGATCTGTGGATTCCCTGAATACTTATTTTGCCCTCTGGTTCTAGAATCTCAGGGCAGTTTTCCTTGAGAATTTCATGAAAGATGATATCTAGGCTCTTTTTTTGATCATGGCTTTCAGGTAGTCCCATAATTTTTAAATTGTCTCTCCTGGATCTATTTTCCAGGTCAATTGTTTTTCCAATGAGATATTTCACTTTATCTTCCATTTTTTCATTCTTTTAGTTTTGTTTTGTGATTTCTGTTCCATTCTAATTTTTAAAGAACTATTTTGTTCAGTGAGCTTTTGAACCTCCTTTTCCATTTGGCTAATTCTGCTTTTGAAAGCATTCTTCTCCTCATTGGCTTTTTGAACCTCTTTTGCCAATTGAGTTAGCCTATTTTTCAAGGTGTTATTTTCTTCAACATTTTTTTGGGTCTTCTTTAGCAAGGTGTTCACCTGCTTTTCATGCTTTTCTTGCATCTCTCTCATTTTTCTTCCCAGTTTTTCCTCCACTTCTCTAATTTGATTTTCAAAATCCTTTTTGAGCTCTTCCATGGCCTGAGCCCATTGAATAGTTATTTTGGATGTTTGGGATACAGAAGCCTTGACTTCCATGTCTTTCCCTGATGTAAGCATTGTTCTTCCTCCTCTGAAAGGATGGGAGGAGATATCTGTTCACCAAGAAAGTAACCTTCTATTGTCTTATTTTTTTTCCCTTGTCTGGGCATTTTCCCAGCCAGTGACTTGACTTCTGAGTTTCCTCTCCACACCCAACTCGCCTCCAGATCCGCCCAGCCAGTGCTTCTGGTCTGAGATTCAAATGCTGCTTCCCAGCCTTAGGTGTTCAGCAGGACGGGGCTTCTATTTAGTGTGAGATTAAGTTCAGGTGCTCAGGTGGGGGCAGGGTGGCCACATGGGGCTCAGTTCCCTCAGGGGGTTTATGTGGAGACCTTCAACAATGGATCCGGGGTCCTGCCTGCTTTGGGAGCCCCTGTCCGCGGCTGCCTCCCGAGGGGGTTGAGTTATGGGGACACCCCACTCCCCTCTTGGCCAGCCAAAGAAACTCTCTCACTGACCTTTGGCGCCTGTGGGTGGAGGAACCTGCGCGGCCACTGGAGATTCTGTCCCTGAAGCCTGCTCGGATCTGCTCCTGTCAGTGCAGGTGCCACACAGGCAAGGCAGGTCTGGGCTCCACTCCGGGTCCAGCGTGACAGACCTTTTGTGTCAGTTTTTCAGGTCTCTCTGGAACAGAAATCTCCTCTACTCCATTGTTCTGTGGCTTCTGTTGCTCCAGAATTTATTGGGAGTTCTTCTTTACAGGTATTTTATGGGCTGTGGGTTAGGAGCTAACATATGTATATCTTTCTACTCCTCCATCTTGGCACCTCCTTATCAGTTCTTTCTCTGGATACAGATAGCAGCATCTTTATTCATATGTCCTTTATATTTAATTTGGGTGTTTATAATGGACAAAATAAGTTATTCTAATATTAGATGGCTTTTAATATTCTGATTCAACTTATATAAAGAGAGGCAGGACATTTTAAAGGCTTGGACCAAATGATGTGATTTAGCTGTGTTGATATAGTGTAAAAGGAAGACATGCTGGAGAAGGCTGGGGGTGGGAGGAAGGCAGAGAATCCTGTATTTTATGAGGTGGAAACCTTATCTTTGTTGTTCTCCCTGGTCTATGGTGGGAACAAAGGCTGAAATGGCTCTTAATATTTCTTTTCTTTTTTTTTTTTTTTTTAGGAGGGGATGTTTATTTACTGAGAAGACATAGCAAGAATTTTTTACAAACACTTAACCCTAAAACTTCTCTGCCCTGGGGAGAGGGGGCTCAGAATGAAAGCAGAAGCATTGGCTACCTTCAAATTCACTTCTGAATTTGTCATAACCAGTGGATTGGATGAATCAGCATCTCAGCTACTCTAGGGCTTGGGTAGGTGGCACAGTGGGTAGAATACTGGGCCTACAATCAAGAAAATCTTGAATTCAAATCTGATCTTAGATATTTACTTACTCTATGACCCCGAGCAAATCATTTAACTGCTATCTGTCTTTGTTTCCTCAAATGTAAAATGGGGATGATAATAATAGCATCGACCTCCCAGGGTTGTTGTGAGGATCAAATGAGATCATATTTGTAGAGCGATAGTATAATGACTGATAAATAAATAGATGCTTAATAAATCCTTCCTTCCTTCCTTCCTTCCTTCCTTCCTTCCTTCCTTCCTTCCTTCCTTCCTTCCTGCCTGCCTGCCTGCCTGCCTGCCTGCCTTCCTGCCTCCCTTTCCTCCTTCCAGTCCTTAGCATTGCTCAGATACTTTGAGTGGTGAACTCTTGCCTAGACTCCTGTGACTAAGCTTGTGATGACTTTATTTCCTAAGCTCACAAGGTTCTCTCCAATATTCCTTCACCTAAAATGAGAGAGAACAAATGCAGAGGCAAAAAAAAAATACCAACCTCAAAAACAAAAGAACCAGAGGCTTGTATTGATAGTTGTGTGTGGACACAAGTGTAGAGATTAAAGCCTGAGATCTCTCTCTTTACCCATAGGCTTAAAGCAGCATATCTTCCCTAGATTATAGACAAGCAAGTCATCCTTAACACTTCTATAACATAATTACTACCTCTTCCACTCCCATTCTCCCAGTTACATCAGTCTCTCAGCTACAAAGCTCAAGGTGACAGGTTGGACATTCGTTGAAAGCAGAGGACATAGAGACATTCTTCTCTATGTGGAAGCTTTTATAGCTATCTCCCCCTAGAAATGAAGGGAAAATTTAACCATTGGAAACCTTCTCATGCTGCCTAATAGCCAAAGAAAGTTTCCATCCTCCTGTATGAAATGGGTTGTCTTTGGAACAGAAGCCTATAATAAGGAACTTGTTGCAGGGAGGGAGTCTTCTGAAATAGAGTGGACTTCTCCTTACTTGTGGGCTCAAGGATAAGGTTCTTTTTCTAAAGTTAACAAAGGGAATTTACAGTAGTGTCAAGCTGAGCAGAGGTAAATTCACTTGACTGTCATGTATCTAGAGGTAAAACAAATTTAATGCTGAGTGATCAGTGTTGGATTTAGAGTCAGGTGACCTAGATTTGAATCCAGGATTGCGCAATCATTTCATCTCTCTTGGCTCCAGTCTCTTCATCTTTAAAATGAGTAAATTGATTAGTTGACCCTCTAAGGTCCCAAGCAGTTTTAATTCTGTGTTCCTACAAAATGTTGGATTTTTAATTGAAAAACTGCCTTATAGTGAACACTACAACTGGCAAATGCCCCTATGAGAACAGATCTCAGGATCTACAAAATAACTCAGGTCTCCAGATTCTGTTGCTGAGAGGATGTATGATTAAGTGAAAATATATGACAATCAGAAGTCAGTGAGGTGTGAAGGAAATGATCAAATGGAATGTTTTGTTCTGAATGACAATGATTGTTAATGAGTAAAACTTTGATCTTCTTCTTTTCTCCCAAGGTACTGAAAGCCCTAATACTCCCACCCACTGTCTCCTATTTCCCAAATAACCATTCTATGCATCCTGTCAAATTAGGGTCATGGCACCAAACCAGATATCCCACAATTCAAAATTCCCTTTGTGAAATGCCTGCTGACTGTAGCTTCCCCATCTGCAGTGGGTCCCCATCGATGGGAAGCTTCTCAAATTGCAGGATGTGTTATTTTTATATCTATTGTTTAGTAATAATATGGATAAATCCAGTCTCCTCTCAATGCCCTTTTGCTCCTGAACAAGAGAGAAATATGCCCTAGTTCATCAGATGTTTTCTTTTGTTGAGAAATGATTTCATTTGCCATTATAGCACCCAAGAGTCCTCTACACTGACTGGCCAGGAAGAGATGATTCTATATGATTTATCATTTTTATAGAGAAAAGGAAACTGCATTAAATCAAGAATCAAATTAAACATTGGCGCTGAAAGTGGGTAGCTTTGCATGATAACTGTTCTTTGTCAAGAGTAGTTGAGGGCTGCAAGACTGAAAAACAGTTTATAACATAATGATATTTTATCACCAAATCACTGAAGCTTAAGACTGGATTGAATCTTGATAAGTCACTTAGTTTATAAATTTAAAATAATATAAGCTAATATGTTTAAAACCCCCAGGTTTTATACAGAGTCCACATAAACCATTTACAAACAAATGGTCACAGAATCATAGATTTAGTTAGAGATAGAAGGGAATTTTAGAGGTCAATGAGAGATGGAATAGATGAATTGAATGTTCTTCAACTGTCCATATCTCTATCCTTTGCTCAGAAGCCCAAGTAGACTTATTGTATCATTGTTTTATTTGGTCACACACCCCTGCCCACCCTGCCAGTTCAAGGAAATATAGAAAAGATTGACAGGGGGACACCGCCTTCTGTTAGTGATGGGTCAGCAAAGGCAGAGGTGGAGAAGTCTTCAAAGGTCATCTTGCCCAGTCTCCTCATTTATTTATTTTGTGTTCATCCTTTGTTGCCAAAGAAGACCATGCCATCAGAGAAATGATGACATGGCTTGCACTTGCCTTTGTTTTGAGTGAGGGAGGGCTGTGCAGGTCACTAGCCTCACTTTTCCTCCAGAGTCATCTGAATCCAGTGAACAGATACTCATCAGGATGACTGAAGATGACTCAGGATGCAATAGGATGTCCTTTAGGCCAAGGTCTATTCAAAAACTCACTTAGGGTGAGGTAATGCCCCTTCTGTGAATTTATTTATTTTAGCAAGGAGTTAGCTGAGATCCAGAGAAGTTAATTGACTTCTTAAGGTCAAACAGGTAGTAGGTAGCAGAACCCAGGTCCTTTGACTTCAGATTTAGTACTCCTTTCCACTGCACTCTACTTCCTCCCACAGGGCCACCTCCAGTTGTCCTGATCTATATGCGATCACTCAGAGGGCTCTGGAGAAGAGAGTAAGGCTGCTGATTTTGCACTCACTTAAATCCAATTCACTTGTAAGTCATGGTATTACCTCCTGATGTCATGGTCTTCTTTGATAACAAAGGGCAAACACAACCCCCTCCCAGGATAATGAGGCAATCCTGTTTTCAAAGGTGTTTAAACATTCCCCACCTGTTTTCGGTCACCCATTCCTGTGTTTAACAACTCTCTCAATCACCAAAAAAGATTATCAAATTTATCTGAATATCCAAGAAGGAACAATTAATGAAAATATACATTTTGGAATGGTTCCAGAACACCTGAGGATACTTTAGGTATCTCCAAGGTCTGCATTAACAGATGCTAAAGCAAGCAAAGACTTATCCTCTATATTTCTTCTGTGCTTGTTCAGAATATTATTTTTTCTTCCTCTTTTCAGTATTTCTTCTAGGACAGGTATGTTATCCATAACTATCTACATCTCTATCTTTACCCAGAAGCCCAAAGACAGATGTAACATCTATTTCCTCATATCCATATAGTGCTTAGCACAGTATCGATCATAGGTAAGTAACTGAAATCTCTTGACCTATTCATTGCATTTGTTAAAGGAAATAAAGTTGGTGAGTTTGTGTACTGAGGGGAGGGAGGGAGAGTCAACTGTGATTTGGTGATCAGGTTTGGTGGTCTATATTATTAAGTATCTTGCTATCTCATAGAACTTGAAAGGACCAGAAACCCTTTTTATGTATGTCAATGAATTCGCCTTAGGACTTTTCAAATTGAAATGGTCTATAGGATTATGGATTTAGAGCCTTCAAGTCCAAACTTTTCATTTTACAGTTTAGGAAGAACAAGGTATAGAAAGGTTCAGTGACGTGCTCAGAGCTAGACAATGAGTGTGGGAATTGGGATTGGAACTTGGGTCTTCCTGAGTAGAAGATTGATGTCCAGGTTAATTTGCTACATTTTCCTCTCAAAGCAAAAGCCTACTGGGTTTGACATTACCCACCCAAGTTTTAACCAGATTCAACCCTTCTTAGAATCCCAAAGTCACATAAGATTGGCTATGTCCTGACTAATGTGAAAATATATTTAATGTGAATGTATATGTACAGCCTATATCAGATTGCATGCTGTCTTGGGGAGGGGGAATGGGAGGGAATGGGAGAAAATTTGGAACTCAAAAATTTGTAGAACTGAATGTTGTAAACTAAAAATCAATAATTTTTTTTAAAGAAAAGAGCATATGTTGGGAGAAAAGAAAAAGATTGGCTATATCCAGAATGGTATGACTTTAGACAATTTCTCCACTCTTTAAACACAAGGAGACCTGTTGTATCATTGTTTCAATTGGTCACATACCCCTGCCCACCCTATTAGTTCAAGTAAGTATAGTCAAGATTGACAGGAGACTACCCCATCTTCCTGTTAGTGATGGATTGACAAGTCCTGTAACTGTTCTATTCTGTTTCCTTTTACCTTACTTCCAAACACTGCCTCACCCTAGCAAAATTCTTGCTAACTGTTGATGAATGTGTGATCTTGGGCAATTCCCTTTACTTCTCTAGAAAAATGATGAAATTAGACTAGACATTGCAAGCCCTTTTGCTCTAGGTATCCCATGTTCCTTTGAATTGAATTTTCATCTTTGATCTCCTACTGGTCCTTTTAGGTCATTCAATTCTCTTTCACTTAAGAAACATTTAATACCTTCTGTGTTGAAGACACTGTTCTAGGTCCTGGGGATACAGAAACAAACAAAAAAAATTACACCTGCCTTCAAGCATGGTCCCTTTGTATTGGGGACAGGAGTTGGGGGGATGAGGGAAGGACATATCTAGGTGGACAAGTAAATTCAAAAACTTTTTTTTTTCTGATCATGTTCTCTAGAGACAGAGTCTGGAGATTCACTGACATCTCCCCAAATGTTAAAGCACACTAGTCTATCTAGTTAAATCTTTACTTGGGTTCAATAGATCTAGTACTAGGCCTGGAGTCAGGAAGACTCATCTTCCCGAGTTCAAATATGGCCTCAGAAAATTACTAGCTGTATGACCCTGGACAACTCACTTAGCCCTGTTTGCCTCAGTTTCCTAATGTGTAAAATGAGGTGGAGAAGGAAATGGCAAACCACTTCAGTATCTTGACCAAGAAAACCCCAAATGGATCATGAAGAGTAGTCAGACATGGCTGAAAAATGACTGAACAACAAAACTAGGTAAAAGGAAGCCACACTCTAACTGTTCCAGGACAATGTTTCTCTAGCCTTGTGCCATCAGTGAGACCAAGCACTGCTAGGTATGCCAAGAAACTCAAACACTAAGAGAAAACTGCTGGAGACATGGCCATGGCCTTCTCTGTAGGAGAAGGAGGTATTGAAATTATTAGAAGTGCTTTGGAGCCAGACCTGGGTTCAAATTTTGCCTCTCTGTAATGCTTAACTACCTGTATGTGCTTGGGCAAATCATGCATTTCTAACTCTTAAGTCCAGCCCTATATATACTATACCATGCTGTTTCTCATTTTTTTCCAGAGCTGTACGCTGGACCTCCTCTACCACATCGTAGCTCTTAATCCTGAAGTCTCACACCAGTCCTGGAATTCCAACACTGGAAGTATTCCCCACCTCTAAGACTCTCTCTCTGACTGGATGCTTCTCTCGGTACCTCCATTTAAGGAGGGTGCCCAAACCAGCCCTTTCTCATTCCCCTCCAGGCTACACTTCTGACTTCCTCTACCATACCCCCTCTACCCACCTTTTTGGCTTCCTTTTATGAGCTGTTCCCTCTCTACCCCCACCCCCACTATGATGTAAGGGAAAGAGACTATTTTTTTAAAATTTCTGCTTGTATTCTCAGCCTTTAAAATGCCTGGCATACAGTAAATGCATGCTGATGACTGACTGACTAAAAGTACAAAGGATCCAGACAAAATATTCTGAGAATTTTGAGGGGGAAGAGAGGACTTTCTGCTAGCAAAAGGCTTTATAGAGGAAAGACTTCAAAGAGTCTATTCTAGCCATGAGAGAAAGAGTGAGCAAAGCATGGAGGCAGAGAAGGGCAGAACATGAAGAGAGGAGGATGAATGGCTCATTTGGGCTCAGATGTGAGGTAAGTGAAGGGGAGTAATGCGAGATAAGGTGAGAAGATTGGCTAGAGCCAAATAGATGATGGAAAGCCGTAAATGGCAGGCTAAGGGATAAACTTGGGAAAACGGAATGGAAAGCTGAAAGGTTTTGAAGAAGACTGCCATAATTAGAGTAGTGGTTAGAAAATCACTCAGGAATGTGAAGGACAGATTAGAGAACACAGAGAGCTTGATGGCAGGAAGCCCGGGGAGATGAGTACATTAAAAAAGGAAGGAGTGTGGAATGGTGGGGTAGAGTGTTGAACCTGAAGTTAAGGAAAACAGGGTTCACATCTGCCTCTGAATGTTTCTAACTGGGGGACCATGGACAAATCATTTAACCTTTCTCATCCTGTAAAATGGAGATGATAAAACCTATATTATTACTACTCATTGGATTACTGTAGGTTTACATAAGATAATGCATGCACAGTGTTTTGCTGTTACATAAATTATACAAATTCACCATATAAATTCCAAATATTATTATTAGAGATTGTTAATAATGGCAATTCCTGAAAGGTCAAGGAAGATGAAGATGGAAGAAATGAATTATTGGATTTGCCTCTAAGGGGGTTGGTCATTAGTATCTTTGGAAATAGAAGACAAGGTAAGGAGGAGGAAAAGTGAGAACAAACTATTCTTTCTAGAAATTTGACAGTGAAGAGGAAAAAAGAAAAAAAGAATGATACCTTAAGGGGATGCCAGGATCAAAGGAAGATTTTCTTAAGAAAATCCTCAGGATAGGAAGACCTGAGCAAGCCTGAGACATGATCTTGACTCTTCTTCCTTCAGTCACTAAATCCTCTCATTTCTTCCTCTGCAATTGATAATCCATTTATCCCACCTTTCTGCTTGTACTTCACCACCCTCAGTCAAGTCTCAATCCTTTCTTGTCTAGATTATTATAAAAGCAAGCTAATGGGTCTTCTTGTTCCCACTCTGTCTCTTGTCTAACCTTCCCAGCTTTGTCTGAGTGTTTTTCCAAGGTGCTACTCTAAACATGTCACTCAGTTGTTCAGTAGCCACCCTTCCTCTTCTCATTCCCAAATGTCTGCCAAATCAGTTCTTTATTCTGGCATTTAACTCCCTCCACAATCTGGCTCCAACCTACCTTTACAGCCTCCCCTCAACCTACTCCCATTCTAGCCAAACAAGTCGCAATCCCCTGTTTTGGTCCTATCTTCTCCCGTCTCACAAGGAAAGAGAACACTATACTTTGAGTCAGATAATACCTGACCCAGGTATGAATCATAGTCCCAACACTTAGTATTTGGAAAGTCCTTGAGGAAAACTCCCTTATTTCTCTCAGCCTCAGTTTCCTTATCTATAATTGGGAAAATAGTTGTTTTGCTATCTAACTCACTTGGTTTGTTATAAGGAGGAATTAATAAATTATATTGTAAATTATCAATATAAGCTACTCAAATTTTGTTCTTTATTCACTTTTGGGAAGAATTAGTGAATGTTTATTATATAAGTGCAAATGTGCATCTCCGTGTATATACTTTTATAACTCTATAACTACATTGGTTTGAATATCAGTAATAATATTGATGCTGATGTAGATAGTTAAAGATACAGAGATAGAGATATATAAAGATATAGATAGATATAGCCTGAATTCATGTATTTGTAGGCATGCCCTACCTTCCAATAGAGTGCAAGTTTCTTGGAGAGGCAGTGCCTATAAGCATGGGAGAATATAAATTCCTTGAGATCAGTGATCCTCTCTCTCAGAAGCCCAAGTGCCATGCCTGGAACATGGCGAACGTCCACTAAGCCCTTGTTGGTTGATGGGACAAGATGGCCACTCTGGAGGACAGTGAGAAACTGAGTCAACCTGTACCTTTTATACGATAAGCTTCTTAATAAACATTTGTTGAATTGAATTGGAAAATTGCATACTGGAACAGAAAAGAAAAGAGAATGTTGGACTGAAAGTTTGCAGGATGAGGAATGAATGCATCCTAGAAGACAGAGAGCAAACTGGCATTAAGCTGAATTAAAACCCTCCCACCAGCTGGAGTTAGTTTGGCTTCCTTTGTTGCTATTATTTGGGCATTCCCAGAGGAAGCTAATGAACAGAACACAAAAGCTAACAAAGAGTTCCTTTTGGATCTGCAGAGGACAGAGCCAGACAACTTGCAGGCCTTAGAAGCAAATTATTGGCTTAGTGAATCCCTCATCTAAGATGAGTAGCATTTATAGCTATAAAGCCTCATTGGCATAAAAGGAGTTATGACTTCATAATGTGGACAGGGCTTGGAAAAAATAGAGAGGAGGAAAGGTAATTTAGGTATCAGACTTCCTGATTCTATTATCAGAAGGAGAAAAGAAAGAATTAGGAGTAGACACAGGAGAGTAACTAAGTGACAAATAGATTCCTTAAGAAAAGGGATTGTCTTCCCTACAAATATTTCAGAGCAATTAGTGCTAAGTAGGAAATTGACCATACCTATGAAGTCACAGACCAGGCAGGGCTTAAAAAAAAAAAAAAAAAGATATTGTTCAATATCTGAGGTAATATTGCCTCACCCTTCTGTTAAATTTCAGTACAGCCTCTGGTGGTGGTAGTAGTGATGGTGGATGTGAGAGTAGGCTATTTACTGGACATGTGTGCGTCCAGTGTTCCTGTAAGTTGCCCTGAGTTCAACACCACATGCCACACAGCTCCAGAGGGACTTTGCAGGTCTGCAACCAAAAAACTATCCAGTTGTTTAGCCACAAGTAGAGAGGTTATGATACATTTTGGCGAATTCCTGGCTGATAGGGTAAAGTTGTCACCTAAGTGAGTGTCAAATGCAGATTTTAGAAAGGCTTTCACATGTCGAGATGATCCATCTGGCCCCACATGACACAAACCTAACAATTTCTGAAGTTCAGGTTATTTCCTTCAGCCTCCAGGTTATTTCTCCATCCTACGTAGCAAGGGAAAGCTCAAGTGACCCAGAATTCACCTGGGTTTATCAACTAACTGTCCACGGAGATCTGTTTCCCCCTGTGCTGCTTTTGTCATTCTGAGGGACCTAGGTCAGCTTTTCAGAGTGGAAATGTCAGAGGAATAAAGAGGCTTCTTTTTAAAGGATCTTTTCCACCAGGGAAGGGAAAACCTCACTGTATCCTGTGCATGGCGACATATAGCATGACAGTCCTGCTTCCGACCTGAAGAATGAAGAGCGATGGAAGAACACTGGGCAACATTTACACTCGCTCCCCTTCTAGTGAGACAGCTGGGCTGTGGGTTTATCATCACAACCAGTGAATTAAGGGAACGGAAACATCCACTCTGTGGAATCTTTTGGAAAGCCAATGACTAAACTGAGCCTCAAACAAAGAAAGGCTTTCAGAAAGGGTTTGACATTTTAAATGGAAGCACACTTACACCGCAAGGCTGCTGTCCGGAGGAGCCAAGGGGAATCCACATCTCTCAAGGATCTGGCTCCTTCCAGGGCAACAGCTAGGACCTGCAGGCTTTATCAAGCACTGACAGGACCTGATGACGTCCAGCCTGGGATGCTTCCAACAACCCATTAAGTCTTTCAGAAGGGAATGACATGAAATCAGCCAGGCTTTTCTATATTCTATACTCCCAGCTCAATTCACTCTCAGACTCCTCCTCCACCTCCCTGCCAGCTGTCTTGCCTACCTTGGGATAACTCGGTGCTGGGCGCCTCTCTCCTGCTTGGTGAGGTGCTTGACTGGGACTGCCATTTCTTGAAGGGACCCAGCTATGCACTTCACTTCTAGTTCAACTTACGCTGGAATTTCTATTTCCTACCTGCACCCTTTTCCAATTCTTTTTTATTAGTTCTTCCCAATTAACACTGGTATTTCTTAAGAGGAGCGGCCATCTTGTTTTAGTTTTTCGGTTCTTGGTTGGTTTTTGTTTTTTTTTGTATTTGTAAGACCAGTGCTTAGCAGATTATGAGTACTAAATACTCTCTTTCTGTTTCTGTTTTTGTCTCTGTTTCTGTCATTGTCTCCATCTATATCGCTCTGTTTCTCTCTGTCTCTGTTTCTGTCTATTTCTGTATCTCTGACTCTGTGCCTGTGTCTCCATCTGTCTGTCTCCTCTATCTCTATCCTTCTTTGTCTCTGTCTCTCTGTGTCTCTTTCTGTCTCTATCTCTGACTCTCTGTCTCTATCTCTGTCTTTGTCTATCTCTTTCTCTATGTCTCCGTCTATCTCTACCCCGCCCCCCCTTACACATTTTAGCCAGGTAACTTTTCACCAGGATTACCTACATCATCAAATGAATGGTTAGCATTTATTTGGGGAGCATGGTGCTGCAAACTCATTGGCAGAAAGCAAGGTCCATGAACAAACTGCGTACCCTTTCAGATAGAGGCCCCATGACAGTCAAATGTAATAAAATGTCCTAGTGATAAAAGTATCATTTAGACTTAGGTTGGAGAAGGAAATGGCAAACCACTCTAGTACATTTGCCAAGAAAATTCCATGGATAGCATTGGTGTGCTATGGTCCACAGGGTCACAAAGAGTTGGACACAAATGAATGATGGAATAACAGCAAGGACTTAGGTGCTGTAAGATCAGGAGGTCTGGGTTCTAGTCCCAACACTTCCAGTAACTAGCCATTTTGCATGTTAGTAACTGACTCTTTACCCTCAACAATAAAATGAAGTATTGAATTAGATCATAGATTCAAAGCAGGCCAAACAACTTATTTTGTATATACTTATGTATGCCATCTCTTCCTATAGAGTATACTTAATTTCCTTGAAAACAGAGGATTGCATTTTTGAATTTTTATCTCCAACACCTAACATGGTACCTAGGCACATGTGCTGTGCTCAATAAAGGCAAGTTGTTGATTGAATTTTTTGTTGAGCCATTTTTCAGTCATGCCTGACTCTTTGTGACCCCATCTGGGGTTTACTTGGCAAAGACACTAGAGAGGTTTGCCATTTCCTTCTCCAGCTCATCTTACAGAAGAGCAAACAGGGTTAAGTAACTTACCCAGGGTCACACAGCTAGTGTGTCTAAGGCTGGATTTGAACTCACGAAGAATAGTCCTTCTCCCTCCTAGCCCAGCATTCTTTCCACTAAGCCACTTAGCTGCCCTAGTTGGTTGAAATGCTCAAAGTCAGAACAGTAGCAAGTGATAGAGTCAGGATTCAAACCCAGGTCCTCTGACTCTAAAGCCAGCATGCTCTCCACTGTACCATGTTGATCTTTAAGGTCTCTCCTACTTCTAACATTTTATTCTTTGAATCAAGTTTTCATTTCTTATCAGCAGCCTACTGTAAATTATTATTTGACCTAGAGAATGTAAAACCTGGAAAGGTCATCTATCTAACATTCACAATTCAATGAAACAAACATTTATTAAACACCTACTATCTGCAAGACACTTGAGATACAATGACAAAGTGAAATAGCTCCCACTCTCAAAAAGTTTAAAATTTCCTGGGGTTGAGGGGTGAGTGGTCAGGAGAACACAACATGTATACATATAAGGTTACCGGAGTAGGAAGAGAGAGAATGTCAATAACTGGGGATAGTAGGAAAGGTGTCCCAGGGTAGGTGGTACCCGAGTAGAACTTTGAACATATTCAGAATAGCCAAGCTGAGGAGGGAGTGTGTTCCAAACTACGGGAAGACTTGGGTAAGGGCATGGAAATTGGAGCTATTCAGGGAATAGTAGTCAAGCTTGACTGTAAGCAGTGGATTTCTATAAGGTTGCTTTAAAAGACTTATTCTCAAAAGCATTTATTTAAACCTTTTCTGTGCGTGGCACTGCACTAAGAGCTCTGCACAATAAAATGAGCAGCTCTTGCCTTTTGAGAAATCAGCATTAATGATTTACACCTTTGTGTTCACTTAGATTTTTTTTTTTTCAAGCTGTATTACTTCCCTCTCCCCACCCCCACCCCAACCAGAGTAAGTTCCTTAAGGGTAGGGGTTGTTTTTATTTTATATTTGTAGTACTAGTGACTGTTCCAGCACTTGGCTCAAAGCAGCTACTTAAAAAATGCTTGTGAAAATCATTCCATGTTTCTTTTCTTAACGAGGAGAAAAGAAATAAGATAATGAAAACTACTTTTCTGTCCCTTTGTCATACTGCTGAGATTTTTCTGAGCATAGGAACTTTTTCAGAGATACTTTTCATAGGGAACAGTTTTCAGATAGCTCTGTCTCAGCTACAAAATCCTTTTCTGTTTTTGGGTTGCCTGGACTGATGATGTGGGGCTAACATTACTATGGGGCTAGTTATGAGATGTTATGGTTTTCTGTCTATAGGACAGGCCTTACCCAAGAGAACTGGATTTTCTCTAGCCTTTGCTGTTTCTTGGGTCAGGCAGCATCTACAGAATTTCCTCCAGGCCTTGATAATGTTCCGTGATAGTTTAGTTAGTAAAAGCCCCACCCTCCACTCCCCAATCGTAGTTCATCATCCCTTTAAGGAATCTGTGCTGTTTCTTCACTACAGTCAGCAGGAAAAAAAAAATCTTTGAGCAACCAAATTTGCCTCCGACCATGAAAAGTTAGAAGAGACAAGTCTTGTAGAGGAGGTACCGTTCTGTGCCCATGCTTTTTCAAATTCGTTGACACCTTTCTCTCCTTGTGAGCCTGATAACAGGCTGTTGTACAACAGACCTGCACATTTCAGCCTCCTGTGAAGTGGAGGCTAGTTGTTGAGTGGTGGTGGAGGGGCAGCAGATCATACTCAAGTTCCAGATTTATCAGGAAGGTGGCAGGTGTTGAGGGATCAGTCCTGTTGCCATCTACTTGTTCCACTCAAGCAGAATTACTGGAGAGCAAAGAGGGAGAGGAGCTATGGTTTCACACAGCTACCAATGAGTGCCATGATGGTCATTGGCGCAGAAAATATAAGCTAAGCTGCTACTTGATTTTCAATTTAGAAAGCTCTAGGGTACATGACCAATGGCCATCTGCCAGTGTTTGTACTAGAAGGTCAGTGTACACTGACATTGAGCAAATTGATATTATATGTGCTATGGTTCTTTTATGAGGTTTTGCTCCATTCTTGCCATGTGAACCCAAATGAATACTACACCTTTACCACTGAAGCATCGTGCAAAGTACATGATTCTATATTCCTTTTTTTTGTTGCTAATAGTACCAATCCCTTTATGTCCCATTAACTTAAAAGCCCCATGTTATGGCATATTACCTTTTTTAAAGATTGCATATTTTTCTTTTTTTTATTATACAAGTCATAAAAAGTAAAGGTGGCTTACTCCTCATAAAGAAAATAATTTTATGATGTAGTTCCATCTAGTTGGGCCAGAGAGGGCTGATTAATGGTTGGTGTAGTACGAAGGGTCATTCAGTGAAAGAGGACAGCAAAGAGAACTTTGTTTGCACCATAAAATTTAATGAGCAAAAGTCAACAGATAGGCGTATATATACGCCTCAGCTTTGATGAACTCTACATTAATTTCTTTATTAGATTCAAGCTTCACTCAATATGAAGATCTATCATAGATTTGAAAGTAAAAAAAATCCTTTAATCATGAAGATATTATGTACTGACCATTTTTAGTAATTTTGTCTCTTTATCTTCCTTTCCTTAATATGAGAGGCTTAGGTCTCATCATCATCATCACCATCAAAGATTTATAAGCCCATAATAGATGGGCAGTATTTTATTAGATGCGGTGAAGGAATCCTAGTGGACATGATAAGCCAGACAAATGTGTGATTCATGTGCACCATAATATAATAATTACAATCCTCACAGTCACTGTCCTGAGAGGTAATTCCCATGGCCAATGGGCCAGCTATCCTCACCAGCTTCTACTTGTAGGGCAGACAAGTCAGCCTAGGGGGAGCAGCAAGATACCCTGAGGGAAAATGCAGAAGGCAGTATGCACTGAACGATTTATTCTTTAGATGGTGAGCTGCACTGGACATTCTCTTAGGTCCCTCCCCGCTCTAAAATTTTACAATTCTATCATTCTGATCCAGGTTGTTAGCAACAACACTTAGTTTAAGAGCTAACCATATCTAATTCCAGCAGAAGGGATGGAGAGACAGGCAGATTGATGCATGCGTGTGTGTGTGTGTGTGTGTAATTAGAAGTGGAATCTGGCTTTCTTAACTGTGCTTAACATATGTGTATTTTTGACCTTGAAGCAGTGGGAAAGCCTTGGCTACTATCCTCTGACATAGTCTATCTAGTTCTCCTCTTGCCCTCTTCAGATATCTCATTCCCTACTCCGGGCCCCATCACCCTCCCCCATCAATAATGCTTGAGATGTACTCCAGAAATTATATAGAAAATTATGACAGAAGGAGAAAGAAGAGCAAAACTTTACTGTGGGGACAGTAACTGAACCAATATATTGGTGCAAGTAGTCTAAGTATAGTGTTTTGATGGGGACAGGGATGAGGGGAGAGGATATATCTTGAAAGAAAAAACGAGAGAGACAGGATGGTATGATAGCTAGGGCATTGAACAGGTTTAAATCCTGTTTCTAACATGCATCAACTGTGTGTCTCTGAGCTTTGGTTTCCTATTACATAAAATGGATATAATAGTATTTCCAGGGATGGGGAACCTGTGGCCTTGAGTCCACATGTGGCCCACTAGGTCCTCAAGTGTGACCCTTTGATTGAATCCAAATTTCACACAAATTTGGGTTCAGTGAAATAGCTGCACTTGAGGACCTAGTGGGCCGCATGTGGTTTCAAGGCCACAGGGTCCCCACACTTGAAGCCCATCTACCTCCCAGAAGTGTTTTGAGGAAAAATTTCGTAAATCTTAAAACACTATCATACATCTAGATATGAAGCTACTGTGATCAGCAGCCTGGTGGTTGAAGTTGTAACTTAGTTATGTAGAAAAGGAGACACTTCTGAGAGGGGACCATATTGAACTTCGTATAAATCTTGTTTCTATACTTTAGGGTATCCTATTTAAAGTTCTCAGAGACAGGATACCATTCTGTGTTGACTTTAAAGTAAGAGAGGCCTTGAGGAGTTGGGATGGCAACCCATCAAGGGTTTGATCCAAAGTAAGTATATGCTGAGCTTGGAGAAGATTTGGGGTGTGTGTGTGCATGTGCGTGTGTGTGTGTGTGTGTGTGTGTATGATTAATGAATTTGACTGTTTATTTGCTTCTTATATTAATTTATTTTGAATACCACTATTCACTCCCAGTCCGTCCCTGCTTTCTCTTCTTTTCTATACTTCCAGGGGTTTCTTGTTACCCCTTCCTTCAACAACTGCAAATCTAAAGACTCCATGTTTCCTACCTTCTTGTCATATAAATCTGGGAGTGATGGTGGTGGTAGTGGTGGACACCTCTCAAAAGCCTCTTATCTTTAAAGCAGTTGCTCTCCTTTTTCTCTCTGGTTTAGAAGCCTGGTGCTATCTCACTTTGATTAGAAAGAAATTATTTACATTAGCAGTCTTGCAGCCAGAACACAAGGAGGGGAGCAAATGTCATTTGTACCACGGAAATTAATTCGGCATCATTTTGAAGATTCCCAGCCTGCTAACCATTGTTCAGGGTGTCATCATCTGCCTTGGCTCCTGGGGACGTATTTCAGCCCACATTTGGGCCTTGGCAGGTTTTGGGCATGGCCCGGCACACAAGGGAACCAAACAGCATCTGCATGGCTCACTGCTTATCAGGAGTGAGCACTGGCTGCCATACTGTAGGGCAGCAAGTGAAAACAAAGCAACAATAAAGGGAGGCCTTTGTAATGGATTAAAAGGGTTTAGAAACATCTGAGCCATGCAGTTTTCAAACAGTGACACTGCCAATGACTTCTTGACTGAAAGCTAGAAAATGTGCTTAGTGGGTGAGATAGAGTTTTTGCTGGGACCGCCAACACTAGCATTTTGTTAAAGGTCTCTTATCCATATTCTGTTTGTGTAGTGTGTGCGTGTGTGTGCGTGTATGTGTGTGTGTGTGTTCCCTCCCATCACCATGAGCATGGGTCATACATAGAGACCTTTTTACCAAGTGAGATGAAACTGGTCAATAGTATTACAGTATTGCTGCTTGGGACTGCCATTCAGAGTGATCTCTCTTTGCTATTCTTTCCCCCACCTCACCTCCCATAGCAGATGTATTGCGCTGAGTCAACTACTCTATCTGCACATCACCTCCTTAATGCATCCCCTCTTCCACAATTACCTGGCCATTAGTTTGTTTTAGGCCCCCATCTTCTCTTACTGGACAGAAGGAAGACCACTGCCAGGGGACACACTCCCTCCTTGTGTAATCCCCCTCTTTCCTTCCTCTTTGGGAGGGTAGTACACTCAGAACACATCTAGGCTATTTGTTGAGTTACGATGAGATTCAGCAACTCTGTTTCTTTTTGGTGAGATGGAGGACCACCAGGCCTTATCATCTGCCCTGAAGCTATGCCCGTCTGATCTCTGGCATTCTCATCTGATCTGCTGAATGAGGAGTCTATATAGGATCTTTAATGTTAGACACATGTTTCTTTCCAGTTCCTATGGCAGGCCATACCTTTTAAGTGTGATGGACTCAAGTACTTCCTGGGTTCATTTTCTTAAGAGTGTGTTGAGGCCACAGGTTCCCCAGTACTGGTCTGGAGAATGTGAATTAAGAGGTGCTAGGAAGGCTCCCCCATTGAAAACTTGAATACTAACGTAAATGATTCATTCTTCAGTTTTAATCCTTGCCCTCTACTAAAATGCAAATGACCTAACATTTCTTTTATTTTATTGGTTGATTTGTCTTTGTGGATTAGGAGAATTAATGGACCTAGTATATAAAGTGCTGGACTAGGGCTCAGGAAGATCTGGGTTTGAATCCTTTTTCAGTCAATGACAGTGTGACCCCAAGCAAGTCATCTAACTCCTCTCAGCCTTACTTTCTGTTATTCAGAATAAGGATAATATTCCCTGTAATGGCTTCCTTACAGAGTTGGGTTACTTTTTTTCCCTTTGGGACTGGACTTGAAATTTCATTAATATAAGGAACTCCCTGTAAGAAAAAGCCCTTCAACAATGCAGATCACCACCTGTTCTAAGTTATACTGTGGTCTTGAACACTTGCCAGGGGCACTGAGAGGTTATGGGCAACAGGGTTGTTAAAAGGATCAAATGAGATATTGTATGTAAAGTTCTATGCAAACTGTAAAGCCCTATATAAGTCTCAGATACAATTATTATGTGGCAGATTTATCTAGTGAGAAGATCTTTTTTATTGGTTCTTGTCTCTGAGTTAAGAGAAAAAGTATCAGATTTGTAGAGTGGACAAAGCCCCCTTTGTAGAGTCCTAGGACAAAGTTCAAATCCCAGCACTGCTATAAATAGGCCCCAAGTGACTTGGAGCAAACAAGTCACTTCATCCCAGTCTCAGTTCTCTCATCGATCTCATACCTAGATGGTTGGACTAGACAATTTCTTAAATCTCTCTTAAATATAAATTTATGATGTGATAATCATATGAAGGAGAGTGGATCCGTATGTTTGAGAGTAGGCAGCAGCCGACTCCTACCCCTAAAATGACCTTGGATCCTGAAGATGGAGAATATGCAGCCTTCGAGTTGTTATAATCTATGAGCCACTGCTGGACTACTAGAGGCATTTTATGGAAGATAGAGGATCCTCCTGAGGAATTTATCACTTGGATAAGTTTAGGGCCTTGTCTAAGAAATGGTTATTTATGATTGTTATTAACTGGTATATGTAAATTCTGGGTTCTTGGGGAAGACTTCAGGAATGGGTCAAAGGACAGAAGGAATGTCTGATGTCAGAGGACCAACCTCACCATGTTCAGAATGATTTATCACCAAACTGTCTACAGCATGCTCAGTTTTCAGTCAACAGTAATTCTCAATACTTCTCTAATAAATATTAGAGAGACTACAATCTGCAGGGGGGGAACATGCAAGGAGAGGTAAGGGAATAAGCCTTTCTAAATGTCTACTATTTGTCAGGCATGTGTGGCACTTTACAAATGCTGTCTCCTTTAATAATTATGCCCATTTTATAGCTGAGGAAACTGAGGCACATAGCAGCTAAGTGACTTGCCTAAAGTCATATGGCTAGTAAAATCCAAGGCTGGATTTGAACTTTGGTCTTCCTGATTTCAGATTGAGTGGTCTACTATGTCATCTAGTTGACTCTAATAATAATAATTTATACAGGACTTCAAGGTTTACAAAGTACACATATATATGTATATATATATGTATATATACATATATATATACCCATATATAGATATAGACACATATATAAATATGTACACACATGTATACATTGTGTATATATAATGCAAGTGCTTACACATGTGTAAATATATGTGTGTTTGTATACACACATACAATTCATTCTTCAAAACAACGTGTGGGGGGGGGATACCATCATTATTCCCATTTTAGAGATTAGGAGACTGAGGCTGGATGATGTTAAGAATCACCCAGAGCCTGCCCAGAGTCATAGAACTAGCAATATATCTGAGGCAAGATTCAGCTGAAGTCTTTTGACTCCCAATCTGGTGCTCTGTCTACTACATCAACTATAATAATGTATGTGTATAAGCATATATGACAACATGTGCTGTATAATACTGTAATATGCCACAGTATGATATTTATTATGATATATTATATAAAATATGCTATATTTACTATTACAACTAATTCTTGATTTGTTCATGTCTATATTCTTTAGACTTTGGGAAGTAGGAGGAACGAAGTATGATCTAAATATTCTTATGAGAGTAAGATGACCTATAAAGTCTAGAGTATTTGAGTGGGCCTGAGTTTGGACCAGTGGTGTCAAACTCAGATAGAGATGGAAAACACTAAACCATGGAAGAGGATCCCTGCAGGCTGCATATTGACTTAGAAACCCACAAATTACCATTATCTATGTTCTGTCATATTTTTATTCATCTTGTTAAATATTTTAATGTATTCCAATTATGTTTTAATCTGGTTGCCCCAAAATGTTTGATGCCTCTGGTTTAGAGTAGATGACCTGCTACTGGACAGGAGAGCATCTGGCATATGTGGGGGAAAAAAGGTGGCTGAAACATTGGAAAGGGTCCAGAAAGGGATGAGGTGCTGAGGACAATGAAGACAAACCTGACACTTTTATTGAGGTCAATTTTACAACTTGGGTTTTGAGAAAGAGAATCATAAATGTGATGCAGAGAGGACTTTGGGTTTTCAGGATTTGCCAATTTGCCTACGGTGAAGCTATTTCTAATAGAAACTGGCTATGCAAATTTCAAACTATAGAAGAACTGTATGACAGAAAAATTAAATGAAGCTTACACCATTTCAGGAAGTGTTTTGGTCAGAATGTGTTTCCTACCCACCTCAAATCCCCCAAGGTCTTATTCCAACTTTAAGATACCAAAGTTAAATTCTGAACAGGCCTAATTCTTGTATACTTAAAATTTTTAAACATTATATTTTTTAAAAAATATTCAAAATTTTATTTTTTAAAATTTAATTTAGCATTTTATTTTCCTGAAGTTACATGAAAACAATTGTTAACATTCATTTTTAAAACTCTGCATTCAAGATTCTCTCCCTTCCTCCCTCCCCACACCTTCCACCCCTCATTGAGAAGGCAAGCAATTCTATATAGTTTATACATGTGTAGTCATGCAAAATATTTCCTTAATAGTATATTGTGAAGGAAAACATAGATGAAAAAACCTTCAAATATCTTTTATTTTTACACTACTTTCTTTTTGGGAATGTATTCCATACCTTCCTTTAGTCAGCCTTCACCTCTAGTAACAAAATAATAAAAAAAGAAAGAAGAAAAGGCATTTCAGCAAAACTGACATATCAGCTGAAACTGAGTGTATATTTGATGCTTCAAGATCATAGTTGCCTCACCTCTTTGAAAAAAGGAGAAAGAACTTTTAAAAAATCTCTTCTCTGGTGTCAAGATCGCAAAGCACAGTTTGGTTTTTTGGGGGGTTTTTTTTGGCTCTTACATTGTTCTTTCTGTTTACATTGTTATACTAACCGTGTGTGTGTGTGTGTGTGTGTGTGTGTGTGTGTGTGTGTGTGTGTGTATGTGTGTGAGCGTGTGCTTTTCCACTTCAATCTACATCAGTTTAACTAAGTATTGTAATACCTTCAGAATAATTTATATTTATAATTTTGTGTCACAGTATTCCACCTGCCACAATTTGTTTGATCATTCTCCATTAATATAATCATATTTTAAGTAACTGACAGATACCAATTTATTCCAGTCTTAAGTAATAATAATTAGTTGAAGACTCTATATTAACTCAATCAGATACAATATTAATTGATTGTGAATATGTCCCCATTAGGTGATTTAGTTCAATCCTTACTCAAATTATGAATCACAGCTAGAATATCCCAACAAGTGCTCATCAAATCTCTGCTTAAGGACTTCTAATGACTAACTCTTAATCAATTTTTTTTGGCAACTTTATGAGAAAGTTGTTGTTTTTTCTTACAGCGAACTGAAATCTATCTCCTTACAATTTTGGCTTTTCCCTAATAGTTTTAGATCAAAAAGGAAGTTTAAAGATTGTCTTTTCCAACCTTCTCATTTTACAGATCAAGAAACTGAGATCCAATGAAGTGAAATGACATGCCCAAGGAACACAGGTAGTAGAAATGAATACTCCAACACAAAAGCCAGTGCTAGTTTGACACTGTCTGCTATTTTTCACCCAAAGGTCCTAGTGCTCCTTTCTAGGGCCAAGTAGAACAAATTTAATCCTTCTTCCACTTAACTTTTCAAATATTTGACAATTGCTGTCATGTCCCCATAAAGATTCTCTTCTCCAGTTTCTTCAAGTCAGCTTCCTACAGCATGATTTCCAATTCCCTTACCATCCTAGACACCAGCACTGCCCCTCCCTGTCTCAGCGTATTTTACCTTGACCTTGTCTTTGTGTAAAGATGACACTCAAATCTAATTACAATATTCCAAATGCAGTCTGATCAGGGCAGGGCAATAAGACCTTATTTCTCTATCTTATTTATGATTTTAAATTACTTCTACTAATTTGGCTTAAGTCTGCATTACCTCTGTAGACTACCTTGACAGGTTGCTAACCGATATTACTTGCAGTACACTAAAATCCTGTCATTTTATGTGTATATACACACTCACACGTGCGTGCACACACACACACTTTTGTGTCTGTATCCTCTTTTTGTGTCATTGATCTGTTGAATCTAATATTTAGCATGTGTCACTATTAAATGTTATCTTCTTAGCTTTAGCCTACCATTCCTGCCTGTTGAGGTGTTTTTTTATCCCAAGTCTTTTATCCATCTATTTTCTTGTTTTTTATCTAGCTTTTATTATTGGTCTGTCTTAGATTTTTTTTTTTGCCATGAATGAATGAACAAAGAAAAGAATGAATGAAAATGAATTTATTGAGCACTTACAGTGTCCAGAACACTGTGTCTTAGCATAGTGATACAAATAGATACAAACACAAATCTAAAATAGATACACAGAGATGCAAATAGAAGACCAAGACAGTTCTAGCTCTCAAGGAGTCACATTCCAATAGGAAGAGACAATACACATAGGAGTTTTCAGTTATAAGTCATCTGGAAAGGCCTTCCTGATCCTTAAGGTGCAGCAGCAGAGCAGACATTAACACAGCTTTTTAGTATGTCTTTTCCACTGATCAAACTATGTCTGTTTCTGTTGCTGGATCATTTGACAGGGCTAAAGACTTTAGTGGCATGACTTTTTTTTTAGCCATGACTACAGAAGACAATAGGGATTCTAGCACCAGATTCACCAGGTGGCAGCTAGATCCTATCTATGCTTTTATCTCAGTAAATTATACAACATTTGAGAGAACAGTGTTGAGGACCAGTTGGACATCAGTCCATTCATTAGTCGTCCTGGTCTTTGGGACCAGTGATCCAACTACTTTGAAATTCACTCACCTTTATGATCATATAGGCAGTGTCTCTCTCATTGTTCCCACAAGGATTCCTTCTTCAAATGCTGGCCTCTACTATATCCATGACAGATCCTTTGAACTATTATTCTAGTAATCATGTGAAAAAAAAGAAATGTGGTTCATCTGGCAAAAGAAATACAATCTATTCTCAGTTATTCACACTAATGATCATTGGCACAGACAAACAAAAGCTGTCCGTAATGTGCCCCACACGGCCATAGCCTTACTCATTGCAACAGAAACTCAACACAGCTGAGTGTCAAGGAATGATGCCTAATGTTTGTGGACAATACACAATGTGAATAAACATACTGATCTTTAGAAACTGACGGGACCAAGATATAATAAGTCAGACACTGAAACAATCAGTGACCTTCCTCATTCAAGGGAAGACGCAACCCACTTTATGAAACATAAGCTACCTTTAGATAAAACCTAACAAATCATAGCTTTATAGTAAAATTACCCTAATTCATCAGTTTATTAAGTGGATATAAAATAGCAATCTATCATAAAAATTCTCTTTCTTGAGATCCTTGAGATTTCTATCCATTATGTAGGTTAATCTCTTGCTCACAATATTTCTTTTTCTAAAATTTTCTCCCTATTAGATTATAAGCTTCTTGAGGACATGCTGGGTTGTTTTTCATCTCTGGATCTCCACAGTATAGCACAGCACCTTATACCCAATAAGCATTTAATAAATGTGTGTTGGATGTGCCAAACTATACTGAATGTTGATCAAGTTTTTTCTCATACCAAAGTATGGCATACACTTTGCTGTCTTTGTTAGGTCCCTCAATCCCTCACAAGACTGAGTAATAGCTGAAATACTTGCAAAATCTGTGTTGAAGGAGCCCTGTTAAAAATGTGTGTTACATACATCATTCAGAAATGACTCTTTCAAACTTTATAAGGAGCACAACTTGCACTGACATCGACTGATGCCTCATCATGGTGTGCAGTAGAATCTGGATGATCAAAGGTTCTCAAATGCAACACTAGAAAAATATAGTCTTTGGCAAGTCCTCAACTGAAAAAAAAAGTCTCAAGGACAGGCAGTATCTTCTGACCAAGGTCTGATCAACATAGCTAAGTAGAGAGAGATTGATCACCAGCAGTTCTTAGACCATAAAACACTTTAACCCATGAACCAAAGAAAGATTGAAGTATCTCTTAGTCCTATGGGGTGCACTTCCACTTATGTAATGATAATGGTAGAGTAAAAGAGAAGATGCTAGATGATATGGAGTCATACATAGTTTGTTGTTGTTCATTGTGTCTGACTCTCTGTGACCCCATTTGGGGTTTTCCTGGCAAAGATACTGGAGTGGTTTGCTATTTCCTTCCCCAGGTAATTTTACAGATGAAAAAGCTGAGGCCAACAGGGTAGGTGACTTGGTCAGGGTCATATAGCTAGTAAGTGTATTCAGGAAGATGTCTTCCTTAGTTCAGGCCTAGCACTCTGCCACCTAGCTGCCCCACACAGAGTTTAGTTCCTCTGTAAACATTAATTTCATAGTTAATATGCAATATGTGTGACCTTTGTGCCATGAATGAGGGATTAACTAATATGTAATAATATGGACATTCTTGCTATAAATGAAAGAAGATGTAAGGAAATTGTAGACAGTGTAGATCTTTGGTTCACTTTGGAAGGGCAACTAAAGGAGCTGGTTTCTTTGTGCACCCTAAAGAAATGAGAAATATCATTTCATTGGACGCTCAGTCATCTGATCTTGCAGTACTCCGCGCAAACAAAGTAAAATGGCCATGAGAATGAAACTAGAGTCTATGCATTAATATCTGTTCTATTAGGGAGAATGAAGAAGAAAGGAAAGTCCATGTAGGGCTTATTAAGGTCCATCAAACAAAGACAACTTAGGGTAACAGATGTTTAGACTATTCCAATAGCCTTTTTTCTCCTCAATCCAACCTATCTATTCAGCTGCCAAAATGATTTTCATAAAATGAAAGTCTACATCACATACACACACACACACACACACACACACACACCTTCAATAAACTTCAGTCGCTCCCTATTGCCCCCAGGATCAAATATAAAATGCTTTGTTTGACACTGATAGCACAATTTCTCCATCTTTCCAATCCTCTTACATTTTTCTAATCAAGCTACTTTGGATGTTTTGCTACTCCTTGACAATATTCAGTCTCCTGACTGTCCATTTTCACAGACTGTCTCCCTTGACCTGGGATGCTCTGCATCCTCATCTCTGCCTCCTTAATTCCCTTGCCTCATTCAAGATGAAGCTCAAAACCCACAAGAATTAGTATTGCTTATAGATCTGTCTTTGTTTAAATTGTATAATTATGCTCAGTATGTATTTACATACAATTTGACAGCCTGTTAGCAAGGCCCAGCCTCTCCTACATATCCCTGCCATTTCTTTCCCTGGTTCCACTTATTCCCTGTAAACATCTTTCTAAGTCTCTGGGTTCTTGTGTGTGTCTTGGCAGTTACTCTCCTAACCTTTTATTCTATCCCTGGTGGGTTTTAATGGCATTTCTTTTTCTTTCCCTGCTGGTTGGATTTTATTGGTAATATATAGAAATGTTGCTTTGTGAATTTATTTCATATCTTACAACTTTGCTGTTGTTAATTTTTGTATTGATTAACTTTTTGTTAACTCTCCAGGGTTCTCTAAGTAAACCATCGTATTATCTGTCAAGTTTCTATTTTACAGATGCTTATTGCCTCAAGTTTTTTTCCTTGTCATACTTCTATAACTAGCATTTATAGCACTATACCAAATAGTAATGGGATAATTGCCATCTTTGTTTTACTCCTATTCTAAATGGAAATATCTCTGGCTCATCCCCATTACAGACAACATTGGTTCTTGGCTTTATATAGATACTATTTGTCATGTTAAGGAAGTTTCCACTTATTCATAAAACTTCTAGGATGTTTTTTGTAAGTGTTGTGTCTTATAAAATACATCTCCGTTTCTCTGGATGTAATCATATAATTCTATTGTTTTTATAATTAATATGTTTATAGCTTTCCTAATATTGAACTCACCCCTGCATTCCTAGTATAAATTCACCATGATCATAATATATAATCTTTGAATGGGATAAATCCTTCATTGCCTTATCTTGGATGAATCAGACTAAAGTCGTATAGAAAGGAATGTTGTTTATACACCAGAAATCACACATTTATGGCTAGGGCTGTGTCTACACTGCCAAAACTGCCACTGATTTGGCTTTTTTAAAAAATATTGGTTCTTTGATCTCACTGATTTAGAAGCTCCCTACAATGATGATCATCATAACCCATTTGTGTGTATATGTCTATACATTTATGCTTTATATGTGTGTGTATACACATATATGTCCATATATATACACGCATACATACATATGTATGTGTATATATACATAACAACAAAGGTCAGCTAGGTGGTGCAGTGGATAGACAGCTGTGTCTGGAGTCAGGAAAACTATCCTAAATTCAAACCTAGTTTCAGATACTTAGCTATGTGACCCTGGGTAAGTCATTTAACCCTGTTTGCCTCAGTTGCCTCATCTGTAAAATGAACTGGAGAAGGAAATGGCAAGCCACTCCATTATCTTTGCTAAGAAAACCCCAAATAGGAGCATTGATATGGATATACACACACGTATATTATATCCCTACATATATGATGTGCAGCTAGATGAAGAATGAATGGATATAGATAACATACATATAGATACATGTTTTGTGTGTATATATTTTATATGCCTTAGTATAAATTCTCCCTCAATCAAGGCATCATTACGTTAGTCTTCTTGAGTTGATTTTGAAAAAAAAATCACTACCCGTTAGCTGATCTTTTAGAGAAAACCTGTCCAAAATGAATTAGGCTTGTCTTCAGATGACAGATACTCAGATCATCCCTGGGCACACACTTAAAGCCTTTCCAACTGGTTATAACCTTTCAGAGCTTGTGTTTTGATGGAATTGCCTTGAACAACCCAACAGCAGTTGGGGAACTTTGACTGAATTTTGTTCTGTGAAGTCTGGATTCAGTCAAAGGGCCACACTTGAGGACCTAGAGGGACACATGTGGCCTCAAAGCCACAAGTTCCCTGTTCCTGATAGAGTCACCTCTGCACTACAGTATGGTTTCAATAGGAGAGGTTGTATGTGTGTGTGTGCTTATGTGTGTATATACATGTATATATATGTGTATAGATATGCACATATACACATATGCATTTATGTGTGTATGGAGAGAAAGAAAGAGACAGAGATAGAGAGAGACAGGGAGAGATTATGGCAGAGGAGATGTAGAAAGCTGGCCTCAGAGTCATCAAGACTTGGACTCAAGTCTTCCCTCTGACTCGTACTGGCTGTAGGTCCCTGGGCCAGAAGTCTCTACATTTCAGAGTGGGCAAAATCTGCATAAGTAGAGCCTTTCTCACCAGAACATCCCTGTACTGATGAAATCCCAGGGATGCCTCTGTCACAAAAAGCCACATTTGTAATAAATATGGCGAGAGCACAAAGCAATAAAGAGCTCTTATAATACAAAACTGTTCATAAATTCAACTGATTTTTTTTCAGCTTCAGATGAAAACAGCTGGAACAAGAAAACCATCTTTGCTGACTAGCAAATCCTAACCAAAATGATTATATTGTTAAGTTGTCCCTAGTGACCACAGAGAAAAAAAAAAAAAACAACAGATGAAAGAAAGTGTTGAATACCACGCTCTCAGAAAGAAAACCTTTCATGAATGCAGCAAAGCAGAAAAAGTTCTGTAGAGGATGCCCATCCACAATTTCTCCCACAGGTGCTCGAGCATTGGACCAGCTTTCTCAGACTCTTTTTCCAGGTCAGACCACAATCCTAATCACTTACACTGACACAAGACTTTAGAGCAGTGGTGTTAAACTCAAAGAGAAAAGGATGCTTGCAGGTGGTATATTGATTGAGAAAACCACAAGTTAACATTATTTGTGTTGAATTATATTTTTATTTATTTTGTGAAACATTTTCCGATTCCATTTTAATCTGACAAGAGCTCACTCAGGAGTTTGCCAGCAGTTTGAAATCTCTGCTTTATTGTTTGCCAAGTGCTCGACACATTATCTCTTTTTGAGCCATATAACAACTCTGTGAAGTAAGGACTTTAGGAATCTTATCCCCATTCTATGGAGGAGGAAATTGTGACTATTATTTTTACAGCTAGAAGGTATCTTTGAACCATAGGCATGCCTGTGGCAGGGATACTAGGACACATCTTAATGTCTCAAAACACATTGGTAATTTGTGTCTTATTTTTATAGTTTATATTTTTAAGGAAAAAAGTCATTAACTTTTAAAAATTAAGTTTAGTTCGAAGTTTTAGTTTCGTTGGTTTATTTGATGAATAAAGATAGTCATCTTTTATCAAGCATTCAACAAATGTTTACCTTAAAAATAGTTCCGAGTGCACATCCAAAATAAGTGTGCTCTGCAAGCCCATCACTTTCTGAAAGGTTGTCCTGACTTCAAATTCAGCTTTCTCTCCACTATCTAATCCTGCCTGCTTCCCTACCATATTTCATCTTCAACCTCAAAATTGTACAAAAAGTTACAAACACTAAAACCAAAGGCTTTGGACCAAGACTTTTCTTGCTGGAGGAACAGAACTTTATTTGTTTCTTTGCTTTTGGGGGGAAAGGAGAGGGAGGATGGTAATGCTTCTGAGGACTTGGATTAGGAGATAAATCCTATCAACTTATCACAGTACATATGCATTACAGAGGCAGAAATAACTCAGTGCATTATATTAAACAAGACGTTGAATCCGTCATTCTCCTTGACCTTTCTGCCTGCTATTCCTCTCAACAGCTAGAAGATATTTGTGAAGCTTGGCATAAGATTCACTTAGCTGTTGTGTTGGTGTTTGCAGATTGCCCATCTGCTCTCCTAATGTAGTAGGCTCATTTTAGAGTAGCATTTGTAAAGATTTACTATTTTAGACCATTCCAGGACTGACATAAGAATTCTGGTGTCCATTATCAGCAGAGAGATGTACATCAGCTTTAGGGTGTCATGTTAACATGGGTAGCCTGCTCATATTCTGTCTTATGCATCATAGCTTGATGGTAAATTTTGAGCTCTGAAGTTTCTGAAAGGGAAAGGGGGAAGGGAAAAGATGTGACAAGGGGATCTAGAGCACAGAACACAAAAGACAGTGAGGGACAGAAAGTATGCAATATCCTAGAGGGAAATCACACATGGTCAAAACTGTTCTCTTTTGTACCCAAGGTTGATGTAATGGCAGATAGTATATTTTTAAAGAAAAATTTAGTCATCAACTTTTAAAAATTATATATGATTTCATATTTACAGTGATAGACATTCTTATGGCAATGGTTTACCTCATCCTTTGTACCAACACCCCCAAAGAGTCTGAGAGTATTCCATTATTTCTCTCTCTTAACATATTTTACTTTTTATTATGAGTTTGGTAATTATCAACAAACACCATACAGAAAACGTCCCATATAAGAAAGCATTCAAGATAGGATTAGACCAATATTTTACACTATATACCACAATAAACTCAAAAAGGATATATGACCTAAACATATAAATGCATGTAAAAATTAGCAAAGAGGAGGCATCTTTCAAAATTATGACTAAAGGGAGAATTCTTACCAAAACAGTGGATAAAGGTGATCGTAAAAGATAAGTAGAAAATTTCAAAAATACAAAATTGAAAAAATTTTCATAAGGGTAAATGGACCTTACATATGCCCAAATGTTAGATGACTTAAATAGTAAAATTAAAGGTGGAGACACCCATATAGCAGAGGGCAGAGACCTGCTTCTGAGAGAAGACATCCTTCTTTTTCCTCCTATGTGGATGTATCTTTAAAACTAACAGACTGGGCTAGTTTCTCCTCTCTCTGGCAACATCCAAGGGAGTGAAGGTCCTTTCCACCCACAGAGACAACACCATGAACTAAGCTGGGTGAAGGGAAAGGATATGCATCCCACACAGCCCCTGTTGGGCTCTGTGGCCCTTAGAATGGGATTTGGGGTTTTGGTGTGTCGTGTTTGTCCTCAGTTCTAGGTGCAGATAGTGGAGTCCCCAGACCTAGGAGCTCCAGCTGTGGTGACCTTGAAGGGCAGCATTCTATGTTGGATATTGCTGCAAGTTCAGCAAGGGTTCCCTGAGAAGCTAGGGTATTAAATTCCTGGGAAGTTTTGAACTTGGACCATGCTATATAGGACCTGAGGTAGGCTGTGAACCTAACTGCCTTCCCTTCACCAGAGACTGAGGTGGTATAGAGTGGAATCATGCCCTCTAGATAATGGGAGGTGAGGCCTGATGTCTGTATGTTTGTCCTTGCTAGACTTTTGAAGTAAAAGTTTTTATCTTTGTAAAAACTACTCTGATTGTTAAGGGTTTTAAAGGAAACCAAGGTGAAAACTGAGAGAACATAATCAGTGTGGGTTTAAGCCAATGGCAGAGAAACTAGACAACTTCAACTCCTCTTACAGATACTTGAGAACCCTGGGGAGGGGTAAAATATACTGTAGCTGATGCTTAGGTAGTGGGGGTCAAGGCATTCACACAAAATAAATTAAATTAGAACTAGAAGAGAAACAACTAAGAAAAACATCACTGAAAATTTCTCTAATAAAGGTCTAATATTCAAAATACATAAATAATTGATAAAGTATAAAGGAACAAAAACTCTTTTCAATTAGATATGTGGCTCCAAAATCTTGAATCCACATTCTCTCCCATCCCAACTCACATCAAATCAAGGATCCCTAATTTGTGTCATAGCTTTGTCCTGTTCACCTTTCAGGTCAAGGTTCATTTCTATTGTTTATTTATGATACAAGGTAAACACCTCAAGACTGAGGGACTTACAGGTAGAGGTTCTATCTAGATAGATATCTATATAGCTCTCTATAATTCTATATATAGAAAGACAGATTTTTCTTTCTATATATTATATTACATTATATCATATAATATATCACATCATATATCTTATATCAATTGCATTATATTATATTACACTGTTTGTGTGGGGGGGGAGGGGAAGAGTCTGGAGGAACCAGAAAATACTTGCAGAAACTAAGATATGAACTGAGTTTTGAAGGAAGTTGGGAAAAGAGGTGGAAGCAAGGAGAGAGAACATTGCAGTAAAAGAGAGACAGCCAGTGAAAAAACATAGATGTAAGGGTGTTATATGTGAGGAGTAGCAAGGAGTCCAATGAAGCTGAATCATAGACTATTATGAATGGGGGGTGAAGTTTAAGAAGACTGGGAAAGTAGGAAGAGCCCATGGTGGGAAGAACCTTCAATTCAAAACAGAGGAGGCCATATTTGATTCCATACATAATAGGGAATCACTGGAGTTTACTGAATAGTGGGTGGTATGGGCAAATTTAAGCTTTAGTAAGTTCATTTTGACAGCTGAGTAGAGGATGGATTAGATAGGCAAGAGGCTTGAGGCAAAGAAATCAACCAGAAGGCTATTCCAGTAAGCCAGGCAAGAAGTCATGAAAGCCTGAACTAGTGTGGTGGCTGTATGCATGCAGTAAGGTGGACACATACGAGATATTCTGAAGACAAAAATGACAAGATTTAGCAATGCATTAGATATGTGAAGTGAGTGAGAGTGAAAAGTTAAGGATCACATTGAGCCTAAGTGACTAGAAAGATGGTGGTGCCTTTGACAATAGGGAAATTCAGAAGGGGAGATTTTGGGGGAAAATATTTGTTTTGGAGATGTTGAGTTTAAGATGTGTGCCTACAGTATACCACATTTCAAGATGTCAAAAAGCCAATTAATGGGTTGGTGAAGACAGACTAGAGCTCAGGAGAAAATATGACCATCTATCTATCTATCTATCTATCTATCTATCTATCTATCTATCTATCTATCTATCTATCTACCTACCTACCTATCTATCCACACATATGTGCATACATACATGTGAAGATTCATCAGAGGAGACTGAGAAGGAGCAGTAAAATAATTAGTAGAGCTAAGACACAGTGTTGTCAAAAATATCAGAGAGGAAATAGTATCCTGGAGGAGATGATCAACAGTGTCAGACACTGCAGAGTGGTCAAGAAGGAGTAGAATTGAGAAAAAACTCAACAAAAACATTTATTTGGCAATCCATAGATTTCTTGAGCATATTCTAAATGGTGGGGTTTGGAGACTATCCAGTGAGTGGGACTGACTGGCACATAATTAGGCTTGAAATTCACCTGTATTCAGGGAACCACTGAGTGTAGGAAAGTGAACCCACACCATTTGTTAATCTCAGTTTTTGATCTGCCACATGGCACTGAACTCTTATAGCTGAAATCAGGGCCTTGCATCTTGCCAGCATTTTTCTTGTATCTTGTAAACTTCTTATTTTATTCAGACAACACTGATTATTTTTAATTTGTTGACCTTTTTGATAGTTCCTTGTATTGGCTTCTTGGATTTGACCTCCTTCTGTACTTTCAATCCCTTAATGCTGTTACTTATCCCCTATTTTAGCACTCCTTGAAGAGTACAATTATTTCCATGGATTTCAACCCACCATGATCCTCACCAGACCCACGGGGTGGGGAACCTGCAGCCTCAAGGTCACACGTGGTCCTCTAGGTCCTCAAATGCAGCCTTTGGTTGAATCCAAACTTCACAGTAAAAAAAATTCCTTTTATTAAGGAGATTTATCTGTGAAATTTGAATTCAGCCAAAGGGCCACATTTGAGGACCTAGAGAGCCACATGTGGCCTCAAGGCCTCAGGTTCCCTACCCCTGAGTCTTGTCTGTTACCTGTTAACTTTTGTAGGTTTATTGTTAACAATATGTAGTATTATTTTAGCCTTATTTATATGAACTAATTTTTTTCTCATAGTTAATAGAAGAAAATGAGAGGAATGACCAAGCTCTGCTTGGTTTCAACTCCATGGAACAAGATGCCCCTACTGAGATAAACTGATCGCTTTCAATCTGAGCACCATGCTGCCAACTCAGGCTCTGGATACATAACACCTACCCACATCTCTGATGGGAGGGCTAGAGGGGAGAGTGCTAAACTTCTCCCAAAGCTTTCCTTTATAGAGTACAGAAATTGGACTGTCAGCTCACTCCACTTTGTTGTTGATGTTTGTTTTTACTTTTCTTTTTTAATTAATTAATTTGTTTTTAGTTTTCACTTCTATAAAAGTTTCACTTCTACAAAATTTTGAGCTCTAAATTTTCTCCCCCCTTCTCTTGCTCTTCCCCAAGACGGCATACAATCTGATAGAAGTTCTACGTATGCATTCATATTGAACATATTGTTTTCTTTTCTCTAAAGCATTTAGAGCTGGAAAGGATGTTAGAAATAATGTAGTCTAATTACCCATTCCAAAGCTGAGGAAACTAAGAAGAGTCACATAAGTAATAAATTACAGAACTGATATTTGAACAGCTTGGCATAGGAGCCTCTCTGCTTTCCACCTGCAATTGTGCCTGATTTCAGCTCCATTGAACAAGGAGCCCACCTCCCTACCAGGTACAGTCTGGTCTCATTTCTGGCTCCTGTCCCCAGTTTTCCAGCTTCCTTTTGTGTGTTGTCTTCCCTTATTAGACTGTAAGTTTCTCAAGGGCAGAGACCATCTTTCTTTTTCTTATTTGTATCCCCAGCACTTAACACAGTCCATGGAGCATAATAGGCACTTAAATGTTTATTGAATTGAATATTGTATTGCACAATAACAAAAACATTGTAAGTTTAGAGCAGGAGATATAGCTCTCTTAAACCAGATTATTCCAAGAATATTTATAGATGAAAGTGCAAAGAAGATAATAGACACGAAATGAAACAGATTTGCCAAAGTTTCTATAGTGATTTATTTTCCATGGTGATCATTAAGGATAGTAGAATCTCTACATTTGTAATTCCTCACCTCATTACCTATTATCTTTCAAAAGAACAGAAAAGATAACTGATAGCATTTTCATCCCCCCTGAAAGGTGAGAAGACATCAACAACGATTATTCCACTTGCCTACAAGTCAATCTTTACAAATCTTTATTAGAATTGTCTATGCATAAATATGCCCTTGATGAAAACATGAGAAGAAAACAAGTGAGTATTTTATAAATAATTTTCTATAGAAAATTATAGTCACATAATGAACTGAGAGTAAGAGTCCATTGTGTCAAATATTTATTCCTTTATCCCTTACAAAATGCCCCCATCACTTATTTGGTAGAGCAAAATGTAGTTAAAAAACAAAACAAAACAAAAAACTGCCTTCCAACAGGTTGTCTTCCCTGATGCCAAAAGAAGATCACAAGAGATTCCCTGATAGATATAACTACAGAGATAACTTTGTTCAGTGATCAAGTGAGGTATGAAGCAAGATAAGTGAGGTATGGATTGCAATGTCATAAAGGATGTCCTGGAAAAAAAATACAAATAGGAGAGGATTTCTTACAGATAGTGAGATAACTTACACATTCTTCTTTGCGGATGACATTGATTCCATCTACATGAAGCCTCAGAAGACTGAAAAAACTCTTAATGTACTCTACACAGGGGAAAAAACAAAAAACAAATGGTTGATGAATGAATGTTTCCTAATTCGATTCAGTTCAGTTCAAAAAGTATTTATAATAAAGTTGTTACATTCAAGGCACTATATTAGGTGCAGGAGTAAGACAAAATGAAAAACAGTTCACCCAAAGTGAGTGATACCACCCCCTGAGGTGCACTGGAATGATCCAGGGCCAAGGTAGTAGCCTTGGGTGCAATTGGGAGGCATTGAATAAAAATAAGGAAAGAAGAGAAGAGAAGAAACCTTTGGAAAATCATTTTTACATGTTTCAGCTGTTGTGTAATAGAGCTAAAGTCATACTGATTACATTGTTTTCCAAATAAACGCACAAAATGCAAGTTATAACTGATCGGTGGTCAAGTCTGCTGACAGGTCTTAACAAGCAAGTGTTGGCAGACCAGCATGCACATGTTGTTGGGAAGTCCACCATTCATCTACAGGAATATGTGTATGGAATTACTTGTTTACAGTGTGATACCATATAGTTACACGACGTGATATTGCATCATCAAAATTTCAATATAAGAAAAAACCTACAAATTTACAATAAATAATTAAATTTAAGATGTATCATTTTTAAAAAAAAAATTTTGTATCTTTTGAAATGATGCATTTAAAAAAAAAATTAAAGAGTTAAAGAAAGTAGATTTCCAACGTAGAGCTGAGTAGTTTTGTTTTTTTTTTAAAAGGGGCATGATAGGCCAAATAAGTTTGGAAACCTCTGCTTATACATCATATACAGAGGTCACAAGAATTTTATACATCATAAGAAGGTCATACATCATGTACAAAGATAAATATATACAGCACAATTTAAGAAGGGAGAAAGGACTAACAGGAGATGGTACTTGCATTGTATCTTGAGGGAAATAAGGGTTCCAAAACTTACAGAAATGAATATATTTGAAGAAAGGAAGATAGAGTATGCAAAGGCTTGGAGATAGGGATGAAATGCCATGTCTGGGTAGCAGGAAATACTCCAGTTTGGTTAGAATATACAGGGCATGGAGGGAAAGAATTTGAAATGAATCCAGAACCAGATTGTGAAAGGCTGGAATGTCAAGCTAAGGAACTCATATTTTATGTTAAAGACAATAGAGAATCACTAAAGCATCTTAGCCAGAGGAGTAATGTGGTCAGACTCGTGCATTAGGAACATTATTTTAGCAGCTCTTTGGAAGATAGATTGCAGAAGAAAGAGACTAGAAGCAGGAAAAGCAATTAGGAAGCCACCATAATGCCAGACAAAAGGTAAAATGAAGTTCTAAAACAGGGTAATATAATTGTTAGTGGAAAGAAAGGGACAGATGTAAGAGACATTGGAGAAACAGAATTGACAAGACTTGAACGCTGATTGGATATGTACGATGAGAGTGATGAAAAGCTGAAGATGACTCTGAGGCAGGATTATAATAGAGCTGAGGAACAGAAAGGATGATGGTTCTTAGAAGAGAAGCAGATGAAAAGAGATAATAACTGTAAAACGCTTAGCACAGTGCCTGCTTGGCACATAGTTAGAGCTATAGAAGTGTTAGTTATCATTAGCTATTAAAGAGACCTGTTTGTTGGGATGGGTTCAGACAGGGAGATAACGAGTTCTGTTTTGGACATGTTGAGTTTGAGATGCCTACAGGACATCCAGATGGAAATTTCCACAAAGTAGCTGATGATATGAGCCTAGAGATCAGGAAAGAAAGGAAAGCTAAACATACAGAATTTGGGGAACTCACAAAAGTGAATAAGTAAAGAATGAGGATATATATATATATATATATATATATATATATATATATATATATATATATATATATATATATATATATATATATATATATATATATATATATATATATATATGGATAACCAGAGTCTAGGACAAAGTCTTTTGGGAGATCCACAGTAAGGGAATTGAATATAAATGATAATCCAGTAAAGAAGTCTGAAGACTAGTCAAACGGGCAGTAGGAGAACCAAGAGTGATCAATATTACAAAACATAAGGAAAACAGAATATCCAGAGGAAATGGGTGGTCAACATTCTAAAAAAACTGCAGAGAGGTCAGGAAGGATGAGGTCTAAGAAAAGGCCATCATATTTAGCAGTTAAAACATCAATAGTAGCCTTGGAGGGAGAACTTCTACTGGAGTATTTGAGTTGGAAACCAAATTATAAAGAGCTGAGAAGTAAGGGATGGGGAGGTAGGAAAATGAAAACCAGTTAGATACTTTGTCTTAGTTGTTTATTACATATGGTTAAAGAAGTGGTCCATAGAATTGTTCTTGTCAGTACGCAAATCTTGGAAAGGCAATGTGGTGGAGGTAAAAACTGCTGACTTTAGCTAGTGTCAGAGGACTCAAGTTGTAATCTTACCTCTGACACTACCTTTGTGACCCTAAGCAAGTCACTTTACCTCCTGTTACTCATCCAAAAAATGAAGAGGCTAGACTAGAAAGTCTCCAAGTATTCTTCCAGTTCTAAATATAAGATCCTGTCCTTTGACCATCATACCACACTCCCAAATTTAACATAAAGAGAATGGGCTGGATCCTATTTCAGAGGTTGGGAAGTACTTTCAATGGTCTCAAACTGTTTCCTGCTGCAAAATTTCACCGTTTTATATCTCTTTGCTTCTGGAGATACTTTTGACAGAATCAGAGAATGTAGTGATCTCAGAAAAGTAAGAGTTTCAGGGAGTCCAATCATTCTATTGACAAGCACTTATTGAATACCTACCATGTACCGAGAACTATGAGAAGCACTTGGGATGGATTTGTTATTGTTAGTTGTTTCAGCTGTGTCCAAACGTGACCCCATTTGAGGTTTTTCTTGGCAAAGATACTGGAGTAGTTTGCCATTTCCTTCTCTAGATCATTTGACAGATGAGGAAACTGAGGCAAACAGGATGAACTACTTGCCCAGGGCCACACAGCCAGGAAGGGTCTGAGGACAGATTTGAACACAGAAACATGAGTCTTCTTGACTCCAGGGTCAGCATTGTATCCACTACACATCTAGCATCCCATGCTGGGCACACATAGCTAAAATTGAATACCCTGAATACATACAGGATACAGAGGTAAAATTGAAATAGGCTTTACCCTCTAGGAGGTTATATTCTAATGGGAGACAACATGTACATAAAAAGGTAGGTTAGGGAGGGATAGCATGAGTTTCTATAAGGATCAGGAAGGGCTTTTGAAACTAAGGAAATGATCATAAATTGGAGAATGGCTGAATAATTTGTGGTATTTGAATTGATAGAATACTATTATTCTGTGAGAAATGAAGAAATAAATGATTTTGAAGAGATGTGGAAAGATTTGTATGAATTTATACAGAGTGAAATGAGTAGAATCAGAAAAACAATATATATTATAGCAACAATTTTATAAAAATGAGCAATTTTGAAGACATATAAACTGATGTCACCATTTGGACAACGTGTATTCTCACTGACTTTGGGCTTCTATGGTTTATTTTTGGCCTTTAGCATAAGTGGTTAGGCTAACTTCTTTCTTGTTTAGAATTCATGGAGGAATACTTTTTTCTTATCATTACATTAAATAATTCCATTTCTCCAAATTTCCAATTTACACACCTTGATTTTTTTTCTCTTTGCTCTTCAGTTGTCTGTACTAAATTGGACAAAGTACTCTAAAATTTCCCTGACCTATGTTGAGTTAATTGTCCACTAGAAATGTTCAAGGTAATGGACAAAAAAAAATTAACGGAGCAACAATCCATATGAAAAAACTAACAAGACACAGTAAAGAAATAATCAGTTCAGGGTTGGAGGTAAGGTACCACAAGGTGAAACTTTCAAGAAGTTTCCAGAATCCTTCTCTTCCTATCCAAAATGAATTATCATGTGCCCCATTTCCTCAGGATTTTGGTTGATTGTCAGGAGATACCTTATCGCTGTCTCATGGTGGTTTAAACATGCTATACTTTTCAGGTAAAATGTTGTATTTTAATAACTACCCAAAGGAATAACTAAAATGGCCAGGCAATGAGAGAAACAGGATGGAGGTCGGTTAGCTCAGCTGGAAAGGAGAGTGTACACATGGAGAAATGCAACTGTTTAGGCCATTAAAATGTTTTCAGGTGCAGAGGAAGGGTGGAGAAGAGATTGGCAAAGGGTGACCCACTGTGAGAGGGCCTTGAGGACTAACCTAAAGATCTTTTAGAGGGTCAAGGTTTTGTCACTGTGGAGAGTTTTGTAGATAAAATAGATTTTTTCAATTCTGTAAGCATTTATCAAGGGACTACTCTGAACAAGGTACTATACTGGCTGGAACCCTACAAAGACAAAAAACAACACAGTTCACATCATACTAACATTAATATAATTAGTATAATGCTTCAAGGTTTGCAAAGTGTTATCTCCTTTGATCTTCACAACAACCCTGGGAAGTTGGTGCTATAATGACCTGCATTGTAAATATGGAGAAACCTAGGCAAGCTGACCTTAAGTGAATTGCTTAGTGTCATACAACTAATAAGGGTGTGAGGATGGATTTTGAACTTCGATCTTCCTGTCTCCAAATACAGCAGCACTTTATCTGTGCTCCCTAGCTGTTCTTCAGGCTTTTACTTTCTACTGGAGTTTTTCTTCTAATATAATGAGACTGTATGTACCTTGACCTAGGTCTTGGATTCTAGATTTTTAGTTGGGATGGACCTTAGAGATCATCTTAGCCCAGTCTTCTCATTTTACAGACGAGGAAACTAGAGACACAGAGAGTTTAAGTGAATTGTCCAAAATCAAAGCAAACATGAGATTTAATGCTAGGTGTTCTGATTCTCTCATGTTCAGTAACTCCAGCTTCTTTTTTTCAGTTGATCCCTTACTATGCTTTTCTTGACTTGAGTAGTAGGTATGGAGAAGACTATTGATTTATCTTCAAATGATCTGGAGATTTTGTACCATTGCCATCATGGTGGAAATCATCTACAGAGTATCTTTTATGGTTGTTGTTTTTACAAATTGTTCAAAGGATGGGGCCTGAAAGGATCTTTAGGGATTATAAAATCCATGGCCTTTCATTTTAAAAATGAGGAAGCTAAGACTCAGAAAGTTTAAGTGACCTCCCCAGCATCATACAGGATAGATAATTAGCAGCAAAATCCCTATCCTTGCATTCCAAAAATATACTTTCTTTTACATTGAGACAGCAAGGTATGGTGAAAAAGCCCTAGACTTGAGGTTTGCAAAGAGTTCAGCTAGAATTCCATCTTTAACCCTGGCTGTGGAACCTTGAAAAGTCACTTATAGTCTCTCTTCCTCAGTTTCCTCAGTTGTAAAATGGGAATGATAGTACCTGAGTCCTTTGTTATGGGGAGCAAAATTGACAATGTATATAATACAGTTTGCAATCTTTAAAGTTCCATTTAAATGCTAGCTAATATTAGTATTCTTTTTACAATGCCTGTGTGCTTTGAGAGTTAGTTGAGAAAGAAAAGAAAATAGACCAGAAACAAGAAAAGTCTTTCTTATACTCTGAATAACATGTGTATACACACACACATGCATACACACATGTACGTGTGTGTAAATATAAGTAAAGACAGTATTTCTAACTTCTTCAAATGGGCCACGAAGAAATATAAAAATTAGGACCCAGGAGAAATGACCTTTGAGTTCACCTAGTACAGTTCTCATTTTACAAATGAGTTAACCAAGACCAAGAGTCTTGTGCAGGGTCACCCAGTTTGCAAACAACAGACATGGGACTGAAATTCAAATCTTTCCTTCCCAATGCATTACCTTTTCTCCTGCACCATTTTGTTTCCCTACGTACTACATGTGTAGATATCTAAATTGTGGTAAACTACACATCTTTAAAGGAATGACAGATAAGAAATGTGCTGGTCATTTAAAAAAAACCTCCCACATAGTGGGCAGAATGAGTTTCAAGAATATCATGGAGGAATGGTCACAATATCTTTCTGTGGCATGTGATCAAAGAATTTATCTTCCCAAATCTTTTTCTGCCATTTCCTCCCTCTTCTTATTGAAAATTCAATTGCTGGACTATAATTTAGGTAGGGTCAGGATTTGAGATTTGAGGTAGAGCACAAGAAAGTAGAAGTTTTAATTTAATTTTACTTCTACCAAGAAATTAAAAAGCTGTTGACAGTATGCCCACAGAAACTAATGTTCTCTCAACTACCTCTTCTCTTCTTCCTCTCCTTTGTCTTCTCCCCATTCCCTCTTCATCTCTCTCTTCTTTTCCTGCCTTCTCCTTTCATTCAGCATACGTTTGTTGTGTGCCTACTAAAACATGCTTTTCTAGAATTTGAGGAAAAGGATGGTAGGGAATAATCTAAGTTTGGTAATGGGGGTCAGGAGTGGACAGAAACAAAATTAGACTGAATGATTTTATTTACATCCTCAAACTCTGAAGTGCCCAATATTAAAGTACATCTTGACATTCAATCCTTGAGGCAAAAGAAAGAAAAGGTAAGTTCTATGGTACTACCGTCTGAGCCACTCTTAATGGTGAGTCTCAGAAAGTTGCAGTGCTTCAAGGAGTATTTTGGGTCAGAGTCTATTAAAACAATAGCCTGAAAGTTCCAGTCTGATGCTTCTATCAGACCAAATTAGAAGTTAGAAACTCAATTCAAAGGAAAGGCATTTCATTGCTCAGAATTCAAGAAGATAACAAGGAAATCATCACCGTCCCATATGTACAGAGATATCCTATCTCATACTACAAGTGGGAAAGAGAACACACATAGCCCAAATAGCTAAAGGGTCCAGGGCTGTGACAGAAGGGAAACACCTTTATGTCTCCAAATCCACCACTGGCAGCTTCCTGGAAAAGTTTGTGATGTCATGTGTTAGTTGACTTTATTATGCTGTCATCTTCTGATTCTCTATTGAAGTAGCACTGACACCTGGTGGTTCATCACCAAATTGTAGGTACTATGCAGCTTCTTCCCTACAAGGGAATGCAGATATATCATGTTAGATAGTCCAGAGCCCCAGAGCTATTTCAACTCTTTTGTGAATCAGATCAACAGCTCTACCCAGCCAGGGGCAAAAAAAAAAAAAAAAGTCTCTCTGATGAAATCTGTATTTTTACCTCCCTTTGTTTCCTTTTATAGAAAATACCCTCAGGACTTCCTAATATTTATTTTGGAATGAGTAAATTTCTTTCAACTGGCATCGGGGATGTGACCACTAGTCTATATCCACAAAAAATTATCTTGGAGCTTCTCTTAGCAATATTGGAGGTGGAGTGGAAAGAAGCTAGGGATCTTTGTGTAGCTGCATTCAAATCACTGCTTTCACTCAGGTAAGAAAAGCACAGGAGATTGTAGTGTGCCAAATTAGGATTCTCAAAGCCATACTCTGCACTCTCATTGTGCCCTTTCCTTAGGCAAGGTTTGGATTGTGTGTATACTGAGGGAACAGGGTTAATATTTTCCAGTCACCATTTAGATATTTCACAGAATAACATATGGTTTTAAATGATAATAGAAGAGTTCCCTATTCTACCTAGAGTATCAATTTTCAGTTAAGTGAGGAGAGACAAAGTGAGACTATCCACCTCTTTTCTATCCTTTTTACCTCTTTCTTTTTCGAAGCTTTCCCTCATCACTCTTCCCTGGCCCTGTGAACGTATCCCACCCTCATTCTTCCCTTCAACTACAAGATTTGCTTTTGAATATGTAGTTTATGCCTTTCTCCTCACCACTTCCTTCAGCCTTGGGTCATTCAGCTTCTTTTGCTACTTCTCTACCCAGGTCTCTCATAGGTCACTAATAACCATATCTAATGACCTTTTCCCAGTCTTCTTCCACTTTGACCTCTCTATGATAATTGCTGCTGTTGATCATTTCCTCCTGAATATTCTCTCCCTCTTTAATTTTTGAGATACCATATTCTCCTAGTTATTCTTCTTTTGCTATTACTGTTGTTATTCAGTTGCTTCAGTCACCTCTGACTCTGTCACCCTTCTCAGCATCTCCTTCATTTCTTTTTTGATTTCTTTTCCTTTTTCCATCTTGGACTTCTTTTTTTTCTTCTTTATATTTTCTGTCTCTCTCCCTCTCTCCCTCCCTCCGTCTCTCTCTCTCTTTCTCTCTCTCTCTCTGTCTGTTTCTTTCTCACTCTCACTCTCTCTCTTTCTCTCTCTCCCCCTCTCTCTGTTTGTCTGTCTGTCAGTGTCTCTCTCTCTCTCTCTCTGGCAATCTTTCTCATTCTCCCTCCTTTAAATCTCACCTCTATGCATCTGATTCTCAAATAAATTCTTCTATCCTTGACCTTCCTTTTGAACTTCTTGCCTACCGGACATAATCACACATTTTGTTGACATCTCATATTCAATGCAGGACTCAATTTTCTTCTCTGTAAAATTCAGGATTTGGACTAGATGATCTTTAAGTTGTCTCCCACCTTCACACCACTGCCAGGCTACTTGTTGGATACTTAGCCATGTTTCAAATGCCAGTCCTTCATGGCACCTCCCATGGTCTTCCCAATTAATGATGCATGACAAACCCTGTTTCTCATGGCACCATGTTTGTACCTCTCTTGTCATGTACTTTATTGAATTATAATTATTTGTGTTAGTGTCTTATCCTCCCAGTTGGGCCATGTGCTCCATGAGGCACGGGTCGTAACTAATCCAAATTTTGTATCTTACTGGGCCTAACTCCATGCTCTATATACATTTCATTAATAAATTTCTTGAATGAATAAATGAATTGAAAGAACAATTCTATCTAATTGGTGTTAAATATGGGAGTAGAAGTTCATGTTGAAAAGAATTTTCATGCTCATATCAATACTTCTTTATAACCACAACGGTCAAAACCAGCTATGGAAGACACTGTGGCTTGCCTAAATTCCTCTTTTTCTTCCTGCTAAGCAAACAAACAAGCTTTGCCTTTAAGCAAAGGTTGGAAAATGGAAGGAAGTTGTTATAAATTAAAAGCACATGCACATGAAACTTACATCACAAGTGTGACAGGCCTAGGATCTTTTTATGTAGGCAACAAAGTATTATGGGCAGCTAGGTGGTGCGGGGATAGAATTCCAGGCTCAGAGTCAGGAAGACTCATCTTTCTGATTTCAAAGCTGGCCTCAGACACTTACTAGCTACGTGACCCTGAGCAAGTCACTTGCTCTGTTTACCTGTTTTCTCATCTGTAAAATGAGCTGGAGAAGAAAATGGCAAACTACTCTAGCATCTTTGCCAAGAAAACCCAAAAATGAGGTCACAAAGAGTTAGATATGACTGAAGTGACAGAATAACAACGGTAGTAATAGAAATATTACCCTTACAGTAAGCTCACCCTTTTGAAGTGAGGAATTCATGTCATCATCCAGATAATTCAAGATAAAAACATCGACACGTCTATCATCCTGAAACAACAGGAGAAAAAACTAGCTTTGAATTCTCTGACTAAAATCACTTCTGTTCTACATTTCACTTTGCTAGTATCATCCTGACTGTAAAGGAGCTGATCTTTTCTGCAGCAGCAAAGCCATTTACAATTTTTATGGAAATCGTGCTATAAAAAAATAAATTTTCAGCAGGGCAAGGCCGCCTTTTTAATAGGGCTCTCAAAACATGCACACGCGTGCACACGGATGCCTTGCTGTGGGAAAGAACCCTTATTTTATCTATAGCCTTGCACTGTTTCCTTCACCTCGCGTCAGGATTCTGCATAATATAACCATAGATCATGTTTATGATCAGCTAATTTTGCCTCTGCTCTGTGGCCTCCCCCCTTCCCTATTCCCTCCCCCTTTTCTCCCAGTCTCTCTCTGCTGTTCAATGCTTCCTAAAGCAGAGCCGAAGACTATCTGAAGTGCCGCGAAGGTACCTCGGGTAAGTTGGTGCTCCAGGTATGAGCTCACAATACCCACCATGTGAGCCCTGTTCAGTAATCTGCTTGTAAAAGCTGCTCCTCTCTTACTTCCCCATCCTCATTCCAGGAGCCTATTAAATTAATGAGATAGAAGGCAGTGCTACAGCAGTCAACATGTTATTGGTGTATAGTGCTGGTGCTATTACAATGTGCCTGTTTTTTCTCCTGGGACATTTAATTTCCGCTTCTCAAATGAGCTGCAAAGCCGTGAAGCCTCGCAGTGTTCTTTCTAGACACTCTGTGATGCAGATAATGAGGGTACTGATAGGTGCCTAGGAGACTGTGATGGCTCTAAGCACAGCTATGGTCTGATAATGCTTTATGCCAACAGTGTCACAGCGGAACCGCTATCATCCCTCAAGGAATGGTTCATCTTTATATGTAATACAGCAGCTGTCACCTAAATGGCTAATGGGAAGCAGAGTAGAACCTTAGTGCTAGTAATCTTTGTCACTTAATAATTTTAAAGGTATCCGACTTCAGCAGCTCCTGCAAGTTCTAATAAGAGTGCACTTGCCGGGTTTATGTTGTTGGTGGCGAATTAAATGTAAATTGAGAAATCCATGATGCTGCTCTGTGCAAATCTAATTTAGTATAATTTGAATAGCCAAGTAATTAAAATGTATTATAGGTAGAAGATGCTGAGATGGTGGAGTGCCTGCATTTAAGAGGAAGATTTATTGGACTCACTGCATCCACAGTGAACCTTCTACAACCACATTAGCTAACATCTGTTGGAAAATGCCGAGATGCAGGGCAGGGGACATGCACACAGAATATATGCTTGCATGTGTTGGAACAACAGACCAGAGACCTGGGGGGGGGGGGGGGGGCAGGGAGGGATGAGCTTGCAGGTTAAGCTAATTAGTAACATGGCTTATGCATCCATGTGTGCACACATGTGAATGCTTAAATGATAGGTGGGTGTGCACCATGTGTATCCCTGTGTGTGCGCGTGCACACACACACACACACACACACACACACACAGATACACATTCTTCCTAATTAACGTCTGTCCCCTGCAGTGCTAGAATTGCAATTTGATTGGATTTGGGGAGCTAGGTAATAATAATAGGACAGTTGATACAAACAATGTCTGTGTTGACACGGCACCATTAGTGTTTCCTGGCAGATTATTTTGTTTGCTTTGCCTAAGTGCCCAAGATTATAGGTGGTGATTTAGTAAGCTAGGGGCACAGGATTCTGAAGAGAAGCCAACCTAATTTCAATCACACTTTCAACCAGACTGTTAATCTTTGGGGAGTCAACGCACCTGTGCTGGCAGAAGTTAAGAGGAAAGAGATTCTGAAATGCACAAGTCCAGCAATTGTCCAGGGAAAGGGGTAGAGATATATTCGGCCCATAATTCTCTTTGGGGATATATCACAGGATGTCTCTGGAAATCTGGAAAATATGGCTGAAGTTGAATGAAAGATATATAGTTCTCACACAAACGTAGAGCATGTTCCAAAGAAATATTGGTCAAGAGGTACCAGAAGAGAGGCAAGAGGGCTTGCTACCACACCAGTAGCAATCACACACTACTCACAATAGCAATTCACAACCCACTGCTCTTTCATTGTGTCACTGGAATGTTTGGGGGTAATTTGGCAAACATTAAGTCCCTCGATAGAAAGGATATCTAGGTGATATGTGTATGCTTGGAGCAGGGGGGTAAAGACAGTAGGGGTCCTGCAGACATCCTATATGCACACACACCCCCAGTCAACACAACTCTGTTTTTCAAATCACTGGGCTATTTCAGTCCTCAAGCTTTTAATCAAATAAGAAACAAAGATGAATGTTAATTTTCATGACATACTCAATTCCCCCCACACCCCAACCAAAGATAGGCCTTGTCCTTAGTGGTTTTACAAGAGAATCTTTGCCTAGTGCTATAAATGCTCAGTGCAGTAACCTCAGAGCCCCCCTTATTTGTAGTGTCTCAGAGAATGCATCATTAATCAATGAGTATTGTGAATGAAAAAGTGTAGATGTTAAATAAGGTTTTTTTAAAAAGCACCCTCTGGTTTGCAGCATGTGAGCCAAGAACAGGTATTGACATAAGAAGCTGGAAACATTCACCAGCACCTGCAGTCTATCTCCTCAGTCCTGTCTCTCTGCAAGCAAAGGATGGAACACGGATGCAGTAAAGGGCCCCAAAGAAAACAGAATGATGATTAGGAAATACAATGAAAAGAGTCTATTCCCTTCTCCCTCCCTCACAATCCTAACAACAGGACAATCACAGTGCATGAAAATCATTAACATTTAATTTGGTGTTCATTGGGAAATCATTAATCATGAGACACTGTTTTGGTATCCTTGTGGACATAATTCATGAATTCCATGTGAATTCATTGCAATTTAACATTAGTTAATGTTCACTTAAGATAAAATGCTACCTCATATTTTAGGTTGGCATTTCAGTGTTCTTTCTAAGGGTGGCAAGCAATGGACTTCTGGTCTAAAAGACACCAAACCCCATCCCTCATCACCCCTCAAAAAAACAAACTTTTCTGGGGTGGCACTCTCAAAGTCAATATTGTCAGCATAAAAAAACAATAAAGGCAAAACATCATTGAATGTTAGACTCTTACCTTCCTTATCTCCCCTGTCTCCCCTTCCTGCTCACCCTTTTATTCATATCAAAGCTTACTTCAAAACTAGTTCTGGGCTAATATCACCATATCTGTTGCCACAATACAGTGAACACTGGTAAGAAATGACTATATGGAATTCAATAAAGTATATTTAGCATATTTTCATTGCACCAACTATCAGCTGATCCACCTCTTATTAGTATAAATGACATAGATTAGTGTCAGGCATTTTCAACAGTGAAGAAATTACAGGAGTCTGCATGGCTCATTAGGCTCTGGTTGCATGTTAAAAGGGGGCCAGGCCTTATTAATAATAAAAGGGAAAGATAAAACTATACTTGAGATTTAAGAAGAGAAAGAGAGATTGGTGTAGTCCCTTAAAATATTCATCCCTTAAGAGGGAGAAAAGTTTCACATTTGTATTTTCACTCTTACCAAAATTTCTCAGCCACTTGGGAAGGTGGCATATCGTTTTCTTTAAGGGAGAAACCTTAAGAATTGCTTAGTTTCAACACAAGTTCAGGTATGAGAGATATCTGAACTTTCAAAGGTACACATTTTTGTTATTAATTTCACTTCTAAATAGCTTACCTGAGTCTCAATTTAGATTTTGAATAATTTGAATGGCTTAAAGTACCCTTCCCCTCATTCTACAATCAGTAAATCGGTTGGTTGTAGTCCTTTGCTCTTGAAGACCAAAATGATATCACTATGATAAAGTCAAGTATCAATGTGTCTGACTGTGACTGATCAGACCAATACAAGCTCAGAATGTTCTACCACAAATTGGAAACAGATAGTCTGTGTGAACATTTGGGGTCGATACTACAAATTTGTGCACCCTACATTTCCTTTGAGCTGTTTCAATTCTGCTTTACTCATAGAGCACAGCACCCTTTCTGATGTGGGCAGGCCATGCTGAGTGGTCCTGTGCCAGTATCTCCTATGTGACACAATCAGTTCCAAAGTTCTTGAGAAAGACCTCTCAAGTGTCCTTGTATTGCCTCTTCTGACCACCATGTGATCGCCTGCCCCATGTGAGTTCTCCATAAAATAGTTGTTTTGGCAAGTATACCTTTTGCATCCAAACAATGTGGTCAGCCCATCAGAGTTGTGCTCTCTGAAGCATAGTTTGAATGCTTGGCAGTTTAGTTCAAGTAAGGACCTCAGTGTCTGGTACCTTATCCTGCCAGGTGATCTTCAGAATCTTCCTAAGACAGTTCAAGTGGAAACAATTCTAACACCTCTTCTCTTCCAAACTTTTCTTCGGAGACTCCTAAACACTGAGCTAGTCTTGGTAATGCATGCATCAACCTCATTGTCAATGTGTACATCCCTAGAAAGTACGCTACCAAGGTAAGTCAACTTATCCACAGCATTCAAAACTTCTCCATTTGCTGTAGTCAATGGTTCCATGTATGGATGATGTGGTGATGGCTGCGTTTTCTTGGTGTTAACTGTTAGGCCAAAATTCAGAGAACTGTTCCATCTTTCCTAATAGAATGTAAGCACCTTGAGGGCATAGAGGGATTCATTTTTGAAACACAAAGCTTGGCACCTTGTTGTTGTTCAGTTGTTTAGTCCTGTCCAACTCTTGCTAGGTGGACATTAGCATGCCAGGCCCTTCTGTTCTCCCCTCTCTCCCAAATCTGTCCACCAAGCTTATGTTCATTGCTTCTAAGACACTCTCTATCCATCTCATGCTCTGCCATCTCCTTCTCCTTTTGCCTTCAATCTTCCCCAACATCAGAATCTTTTCCATTGAGTTCAGTCTCCTTATTATGTGGCCAAAGTAGTTTAACTTCAGTTTTAGTATTTGTCCTTCCAATAAATAGTCAATAGCCTGGCACTTAGGATATGCTTAATAAATTCTTGTTAACTCATCCAAATGATCAGGAAGAGATTCTACCATTCTTTATCTTCCTAGCTTTCATACTTCACCATGTATCTATAACTGACTCATGGTTAATACTGTAATTCAATTGTGTGCTAGAAATAAGGGTAAAGAAAGTGGTGTTAAATATTACCTAAAAGCTAATGGCATTTAGGGGATTTAGGAGACCTGAAAAAGCTCTCAGAGGAAAAGTGTGGTGAATTTTGTTTTTAAAAAGTATTTTTATGTAATTAGCTTTTTCTTGATGCAGAGGCATTAATCAATTGAAAAAAACAATAGTCAGAGGGAAGAAAAGAAGTTAAGACTCATGTTAATTGCATAACTAGGACAGTAAAGAAAAATAAATAATGATTTAGATCAAAAAGCAAAAGCAGAAAGCCAAAGAAAATTGTCAAGACACAAGGTATTCAGTCACATATGATAGTAAAGGAAAAACAAAAATAAAACACTTGACATTGGTTCTTTTTGATTTTTTAATAGAGCATTTAAAAAGTGGCAATTCTGTATTTTGAAGTAACAACAGAATATACATAAATGATCTGGGTTTTTATGTGATAATTAAAATTCTTCATATTTTGCACTTAGTAAAGTCTTTCAGCTAAGAGCCATTCAGTATGACTATTAAAACAAGTAGGAATAGAAAGAGAATCTTTACATTAAAGGGAAACAAGTACTCTAAAGAAATGGAATCTATTGTTAAGAAATCATCAGCAACTCATTCTTGGTCCTGGGCTGCTTTCCTTGTGCTCTGCATGACTTATAATATTCATCTGAAAGCTTAAAAATTGCATTTCTTTCACGTCTCTCTGCCCCCACCCCCACATTGATTTCCCCCACTGTGTTCCTAATCAAAAGGAAATTAACATGACTGTTGTGGATTACCTTCTTGCTTGTAAACCTGTGTTATCAGGAGCATCACTCTGGTTGCAGAACACTGTATCATTTGGTAAAGACTGTATAAATGTGAGTGGGTATTCACAGAAATCAGCCCCAAGTCTCTACGGGTTTATGTATATGTGTGCTGTTGAGGGAATCAGATTGTTTCCCAATGTGGCATAATGGAATATTATTTCCCAATGTGGAATAATGAATCAATTTTCTGGATATTTATCATCTTCTTTTGACTCTCTCTCTCTGTCTCTTTCTCTCTCTCTCTCCCCTCTCTCTTTTTGTCTCCTCTTCTCACTGTCTCTGTTTCTATTTCTATCTCTCTGTGTTGCTCACTTTTGCTCAAAATATCCAGAAAATTGAGGCAAAGTGATCTGTTTAATTGTGGTTTTTTAAATTGTCTTTCTGTAAAATGATTTCTCTTCTCTACTTCCCTGAATGTGTAAACAATTATTAGTTTGAGGGAGAACATTTCATACTCCGTAGTGTCTTTATAATCATAGTAGTTCTCATTTACAAAGCATTTAAAAGTTTACAAAGAACTCCTCAGCAGCCATGTGAGTGTGGATATACCATTTTACAGATGCAGAAATTGAGGTAGAGAGAAGTTAAGTGTCTCACCACAAAACTAGTAAGTGGCAGTATCATAATTCTACCCAAATCTTTTGAATTTTAGGTTATATTATTTCTCCTGTACGACTATCAGACTCCTTAAAAACATTTCCCTGCAGTAAAATAGTGATTGCATACACATACCATTTTATTTTTGTTTTTTGCTTTTTGTACCCTCCTAAGATCTATGATTTTATTGATGGCGATCTTGATGGTAAACTCTTACTTGTAGTCTTAGAGAATTTTAAATATAGTACAGATTTTCAAAAAATCAAAGAGAATAGAGTTTGTACACTGTAGATAATTAAATTTGACTTTGATTCCTAAGAAAATTCTAGAGCGGATCATTAAAGAGATGATTAGTGAACATCTAGAAAGGGAAGTGGTGATTACAAAGAGTCTGCATGGCTTTGTCTAGAATAAGTCATGCCAGGCTAACTTCATTCCCTCTTTTGGACAGGATTACTAAATTAGCAGATAAATGGAGTGCTGAGGATACAGTTTATCCAGACTATAGTGAAGCTTTTGATAAAGTTATCTCAGATGCTGCTTGTAGAGAAGATTGAGAGATGTGGACTAGAGGATAATATAATTAGATGGATTGCTGCTTAAATGGTTAGATTCAATGAGTATTTGTTAATGGTTCAATGTCAATCTGGCAGGAAGTCACTCAGAAATATGTGCTGGGATCAGTGCTACTTCACATTTTAATCAGTGACTTGAATAAAGGTATCAGTAGGATACTCATAAAATTTGTCAATGACTGAAAACTAAGAGGAATAGTTAACACACTGGAAATAGAATCAAGATCCAAAAAGATCTCAACATGCTTAAGCACTGAGCTACATCTAACGAGAATTTTGATAGAGATAAATGTAAAAATCTTCCATTTGGGTACAAAAAATAAAACTCAAAAGTATAAGATGGGTTAAATATGGTTAGACAGTAATTATTGTGAAGAAGATCTGGAGATTTTAGTGGACTGCTAACTCGGCATGAGTCAACAGTATTATTTATGGGATAGTCAAAAAAGCCAATATGTTTTAGTAAGAGATGGCAAAAGAAGCACAGCTTCTAGGAACAAGGGAATGATAGTCCCTCTGTGCCATGCCTTAGTCAGACCAATCATAGATATCACTGTTTGAGAAGGACATCAGTAAGATGGAGAGTGTCCAGGAGGATGCAACCAGGATGGCAAAGGGACTTGAATTCATCTTATATGAGAAACAACTGAAGAAACTGGGCATTTTTATCCTTGATAAGGGAGGTAAAGAAGGATGCACATGATAGCTTTTTCTAAAGTATTTGAAGGGCTATCAGGTGGAAGAGGGATTATACTTTTTCTGTTAATCCGCAGAAGGCAGAACCAAGAGCAAGAGGTGGAAGCCTGAAATAGGCAACTCTAAGTGTGATATCAAGAAAAACATTTCTAACAACTAGAGCTATTCTAAAATGGAATGAGCTACCTCCAGAGGTGGAATGCTCCTGTTTTTTGGAGTCTTCAAGTAGGGACTGGATAAACACTTGCCAGGCAAGTTAAACTCATGATTCCTTTGATGCATGGGCTAGATGAGATAGTAGATGAAGTCCCTTCCAACTCTCACATTCTCTGATTCTAAGAGAGTCATTGAGGCACTGGGATTGAACAACTTGGGTAGATCACACAAATCTTATGTATTAGAAGCAGGATTTGAACTAAGGTCTTCTTGTCTGCAAGATCAGTTCCCTATCCTTTCCACCAGAAAGGCTACCTCATATCCATATAGAGACTCTTTTTACATATATAATAAATGCAAGAATTTGAAGCTTTGAAAAGTTATTTCTACCCCCCATTCAACCAATTTTGGGGGTGAGGGCTCAAATTTTCAGCAAGATCTCTTTGAATGTATTCATTTAAATGTTGATCAGATGCCTCCAAACTACTTCTCTTAAGAAATGCCAAGAGAATGATTACTATTCATGTGGCTTCCTTATTGCAACGGGTTTCTCACACAGTCTCCAAGGACTCTCCAGATCTCTCCATGCAAATTTCTTTCTTTCTTTTTTTCAAGACCTCAAAGTGTTGAGTGGTAGACACCTTATGGTCTTCCATTTTATGGTATGATGATAAACTAGAATCATGTTCATAAAATCCTGAAAATCATATACCTTCAAAATTTGCTTCCTGTGGAATCTTAGGTATTACTTTAAGTTTCTAAAATAACTTGATGTACATTAAAAATATTTCTCTTATTGTTATATTGCAGGCACGTTTGCTATTAGCTGCTTAGCTTCATTATGTATCATAGGCTGAATCTACAAATCAAGTATAATTAGACTTAGTGAACTGATTGGATTTCTAATTAAGCTACATTGGAAACAATGCACAATCAGTAAATATTCTGACTAGGTACATTTTAAAGAGCAACTCTTGGGCTTTTTGCTGATGACTAGACACCAGTGTCATTAAATTTGTTGGTGGCAAGCAAATTTTAAAGCTAAAATAGAGGCAATTAGTAAAGATCTTGAAATATTTAATCACGTTTGTCCAATTAGTGTGCAATTAGGCAGTGGTGTGGTGTGGGACAAGCATTCTGTTTCAGTGCATGGTAGAGAAGGATCCCTTTGAAATTTTGCTGTTTAGTTTATTGATATATAAAAAGGAAGTTATGGTTGTAATTTCCAATTTAAAAAAAATACTGTGCAGATGGTCTGACTATATATTTAACAATGTTAAACAAATCCAAACAAGGGAAGCATGTTACCTGAAATTACACAGCTGTGATCTGTGAATAAGCTCTGGATCATGGTAGATTACAGCTGTGCTTATCTTGATCATTGAAACTGCCAGGCATTTTATATTGAAGAAATCAGGAGCTTGACAAGCTGGTCCAACAGGTCTTGAAATGACTGGCAACTTCTTACTTGACCAAATGCACTCTTCCTGGTTCTTGCCTCAGTTCCTCTGCATTCCAGTGGCATAAATTATGTGCGGAGGGAGTGGTGAGCCCTAGACATCATGCAAAAAGTTATTTTGGGATCTACTGATAATGTTTACTGCATTGAATTACGTGGAATTTTTAATGTAAACTGCCTGACAAGCTTTGACACCACGGGCATCTGGCCCATTGCTGGCACTTACTAGATGTTTATCGATTGCTTGATCTTCAGGTACTCAGTCACTGGTTCTTCCTTTCTTACTCTCCAAAGTGAGAAGCATCATTACAAGCACAGCAGTTGATGTTGCTACCCCTGACTACTGAAAGGATAGGATGGAATGTTTTGTGATTCTACACTAAGCTGTAAAAGACCTCAAGGATCTAGTCCTGCTTTCTCATTGCATAGATTTTATAGACAGGAAAGGGGATTGATCCAAGTCCAGTTGGGAATAATAAAAATAATATTTATATGACACTTTAAGTTTTGCAAAGCTTATTTTTACAAATATAGTGTCATTTTATTTTTCCTAGCAACACTGGGAAGGAAGTGCTATTATTATCCCCATTTTACAGATGAGGAAGCTGAGGCAGATAACTATTGAGTGACTACACAGTGTTCAGTACATAGTAGATGCCCAATAAAGGTTTATTGACTGATTTGACCAGGGTCTCCTAGTATCTGAGGTTGAATTTGAACTCAAAATCTTCATGAATCCAGGTCAAGCATTATCTACTGTGCTATCCAGCTTCCTCTCTGGTAGCTGAGTGGGGACTAGAGCCATATGCTCCAATTCCTTGTTCTCTGCTCCCTCCATGGTGTTTCTCACTTACCCCTATTTGGTGTTAGAGAGTATGGGAGAAGTTAATTTAACCAGAAGAAAAAAGAGGGAAGATGGATAAACAATCCCTTTTATCCTACTTTGAAATGGTGTCAGGGTGAACTTTCTGAATTTAACGAGAAAGTAGATATCATCATTTTCATCCTCTGTCGGATACACAGTTTAGAAAAAAAATTGGGAAGTTGGCGCTAACTCCACTTTAAGGGAAGATTTGAGGAGAGGATGCTACGGATTGTTAAAAGAGGACTGTGCACAATGGCTGGATTTAGGGTTGATACAAAGAGGAACAAAAATTTTTCTATGTTGTGTCACTAAATAGGACATTTGGCATGCACTGAGGTAGGTGGGGAGGTTTTAAAAAAGAAGAAAAATTAAACTGTAAGATAATGAAAGCAAAGGGAAAGCATAGCTCCTGAGGACTTATGTAAGTCCTTCGAGGCTGCCAAGCTATCAATATTTCTTCTGTTTTCCTCAGAGGTAATTAACCTTGAAGCTTCTTGAATAAAATTTAAGAACCAAAGAGAGGAACCTGTTCTTCCAGACGCTGGTTGTCCAGTGGATTGAAACATACTTTTTTCTCAGCTGGGTAAAGGAAGGGTAACTATACGTAGATGAATTGGCCATACCAAATCACATAAACTTTGTATTATTGAGCTGCGATGTGCAGGCAGTCTTCAAACTAGAAAAGAGTTCTGCTGTAAAAGTTGTAAAAGAATTGTTTGACATTTGAGATGGATTTTCCCATAGGTATTATACTATACATAACGGTTAGGTTCCCAAGCCAAGTCACAAAAGACTAACTATAAACAAACCTAAACTATAGGTACTACTAACAGTAGCACTACTAACTACTTAGCCAACAGGAATAATGATGTTTCAATGGAAAAATGCCCTCAGAATTTTAACAGCAAATCATTTCCCCTGGATGTTACATTAACTTGGGGAAGGTAAGTTAAGATAAAGGGGATAATGGTAGGTTGGTTATAGGTATCAGTAGACTCAGGGTCCCCATGCCTCCTTATTCCTTTAAATACTTCTAGTTCTATTTCCTCATCTTCTTTCAATACTACTTGAGTTACTTCCCAGGGCTAGCATTAGGGGGAAGCAAGAAGGAGATTCTGGAGCTGGAGGAGAGGGAGACATCTTGGTCAGCCACTGCAACTAATTGCTTACAAGGTAGAAGGTAGTGATAAAGAATGGTGCCAAATAGCAGCATCTGGAACTGTGGACACAGGAAGGGCACATGGGAAGCAATGAATAAGTAATGAATTCTTATTGACATCTCTACAAAGAGGGTGATTCTGCACTTAGGTTTTATACAGATAAGAAAATATGACTTGGCTATGTCAAGGACTGTCCATATTCTGATTTTCCCTCTTTAGGAAACAAGGAAAATCCATGGTATACCAAGATACCAACACAGTTTCAGGAATAACTTTCTCAGTGAGAGAATTTAAGACCCAAAATGTGCCTGGAGAAACTGACAGGAGAGTTTTTAGCAAGCTTGAAACAAGTATTGTAGATCACACATTTCTTAAGACCTTAGCTCACTTAAAAGATTATGCCATTTATTAGTATATTTCCATTTCTCTGCTCAATTTTCCCAAAATCATTGCTGAATTGGAAGGTGCTTCAGATGTCATCTAGGAAAATTCATTATGTGGAAGAAAGCTGTGCCTACAATATGCTCAGTACTCTTGTCAACAAGCCTTTGCTTGAAGACCTCCAGTGAGGAGAAAACTACTACCTCCCATGGCAGCCAACTCCACATTTAAATCTCTTTAATTGTTTGGAAGCCTAAATCTTCCTACCTTTAATCTCCACCCACTGCTACTGGTTTTGTCCTCTGAGGTCAAGTAAAACAACATTAATCCCTTTTAGGAATGATAACCCTTAAAATATTTGAACACAGCTATCATATCCTCTGTGAATTATCTATTTCTCATGTTTAACATCCTCACTTCTGTCAATTAGTCCTAATATGGCATGTTCCTAGGGTCACTTTCCTGGTCACCCTTCTCTGGAGGCTCTCCAGTTTATTAATGTCCTTCCAAAAATGAAGTGTATAGAAATGAAAACAATACTCCACATGTGGTCTGACAAGGGCAGAGGACACTGGGATCGTTGCCTTCTCTTTCCTGGACACTAAGGCCTCTCTTGATGTAGCCTAAGGAGACATTGGCTATCTATCTATCTATCTATCTACCTATCTATCTGTCTGTCTATCTATCTATCTATCTATCTATCTATCTATCTATCTATCTATCTATCTATATCTGTCTGTCTGTCTGTGTCTGTCTATCTATCTATCTGTCTGTCTATTCTCTATATTCATGTATATAGACGTACTTGGTTGTTCACAATTATTCTTCAAACAATATTGCTGTTACTAATGTCTTACTAATGCAAGGTTCTTTTGGCTCTACTCACTTCAGTTTTTTGTAATTTCATGCTAGTCTTTCCATGCTTTTCTAAAATTAACCTACTCATCATTTCTTACAGCATAGTAGTATTTTATCACAATAACATACCACAGTTTGTTCAACCGTTCCCCCATCCTCTCAATTTCTAGTTCTTTGCCACCATAAAGAGAGCTGTAAATATTTTAATTTATATTTTATATTTTAAATAAATATTTTAGAACATACAGGTTTTTTTTTTTCCTTTTTCACTGATCACCTTGGGAAACAGACCTAATAGTGGCATGGTTGAATCAAAGGTTATACACAGCTTTATAACTCATTGAGTATAATTCCAGATTCCTCTCCAAAATGGTTGTCACTGTTTCATTAAGAGTATATTAATGTTCCAGCTTTTCCACACCCTCTCCAATATTTGTCATTTCCCCCTTCTATCATTTTTAACCAATCATCAATGTGAGATGGTATCTCAAAGATATTTTAATTTGCATTTCTATAATTTATAATGATTTAGAGCATTTTTGTATGACTACATATAGTTTTTATTTCTTCATGAAAAATTATCTGTTAATATCCTTTTACCATTTATCATTTGGGGAATGACTCATATTCTTATATTGACAAAGTTTTCTATAAATTTGAAATATGAGACCTTTATCTGGGAAGCTTTCTATAAAAATTTCCCTCCAATTCTCTTCCTCCCTTCCAATTTTGGCTACACTGATTTTATTTGTACAAAACCTTATTAATTTAACATAATTGAAATTATCCATTTTACATCTCACAATGCTCCCTATCTCATTTTTTCATAAAATCTTCTACCTATGTCTGATGGGTATTGTGCTGCATGTTCTAGTTTTGTTATATCTCCCTTTTGACCTTATCTTCTCAAATGGTGTGCAAGATATTGATTTATACCAATTCTGCCAGACTGTTCTCCAGTTTTCTCAACAAAAATCATCCCTATTAAATTTAATCTTATTAGCTACATGCCAGTGTTCTAGTCTGTCAAGATCTCTTTTAGATCTTCTCTTTGTCATCTGACATATTCTTTCTAGCTTTGTATCATCTGCAAATTTGATGACCATGCCATCTATTCCTTTATTCAAATCACTGATAGCGACATTTAATAGCAAAAGACCAAACAGGGATTTCTGGGATGCTCCACTAGAGTCCTCCTTCTAAGTTGACATGAAACCATTAATGGCTACTCTTTGGCTCCATCTGTCCAACTAATTCTGAACACATAATTTCAGTTATTGTCTACTGTATTTCTGACTCAGGAATAATCTGAGGTACTAACAAATGTTTAGCTAAGATTTGAGTAAACTCTATGTATACCACACTGATCTAGCAGTGTCATACTTGAATACTAAAATCTCTCCACCCTCTCCTTGATTTGAATCTTTCCCTCAGTGATGAAAGATTGTAGTCCATCCATATCTCTCTATCCTATGAGACTCTTGTCCATGACTCCTTTTGTAAGTTTTTCATTAGGGGTAACCCATCTTACAGGTTTTTTTTCCAATTTCTCATGGTATCATTATGATATTGGTGTACTACCCTGCCAAAAAAAAGAAAGGAAATGAGACTAGTCCAGCAGACCTATTATTAATGAAACCACGTTGGCTCTTGATGATCTATACTTTCTTTTGTAGATGTCCACTCATCACTTCTTTAACAATATGAAGGGGGTAGCCATCAATTTGTTGCTGGCAGGAATGTATGACAAAGGTAGAAATGTAGGACACAGGTCAACAGCCTTCCCTAGGCCCTTCCAGTCTTGCTTCCAAGTTGATGTGTTTGGTAAATAAGGGCATGTTGATGCTGAAAACAACTTCTTTCTTGGAGCTCCAGGCAGTGCCTTTGCAGTTCATCCAGGCTAGCAAACCAAAGATATGAGATGAGTCAAAGAAGATTCCAGATCATAAGTCAGATAAGAGTTTAGACTACAGTTTCCCAAGCAGCAACAGGAAACATAAGAGTTCAAAGGACAGACTACAAAGTGCCTGAGGGTTTCCTCGGTCAGCTGGTTGGGTGCTCTTGATGGCCCATGGGACTATTAAACTAGAGTCATGAGATTTCTCCCTCTGACATTTAATAGTAGCCTAAGACCAGCAGATGGTAGCAGAAAGCAACAGCAGTCTCAGCAGTGATGACCAGTTGGCAGGAGGAGTGAAGATGCCCAGGTATAGGGGAGATCATAGGATCATAAATTCAAATGTGGAAAAGACCTCAGAAGTCACTGAGTAAAATAATTATTTTATAGATGAGTAAACTGAGCTGCAGAGAGGTTTAGAAAAATCCTGTTGGCAGCTGAGTGGAAGATGGATTAAAGTAGAGAGAGACTCGAGATAAGGAGATCAGCTCATAGTCTGTGGTAGAAGTCTAGTGGAGAGATGATGAGAGCCTAACTTAGGTTTTTAGGCATATGAATTTCAGGAATGAGGAGTGCCATTGTACTCTATCCAAGTCAGGCCACATCTGGGGTGTTGTCTTTAGCCCTGGAAGAGGACATGTAGAGGATATGGGCCCTCCTTCTGATTGCATGGCTGTTCCCAGGATCTTCATTTAAGAAGAGTACCTGGTGAGCTCTATTCCCTACCAGACTGCCTTCTCCATGTCTCCATCATATATAGGGTACCTTCCCCCACCTGCACTTCTCAGTTTTCCTTCACATGTTATCTTTCCCCACTAAAATATAGGCTCCTTCAAAGCAGGGTCTGTCTTTCTTCTTACTTGGATCTGTATTCTTACCTCTGAGCACAGTGTCTAGCACACAGTAACAGCTTAATAAATGCTTGGTGAACTGACCTTTTGATTGAATGACTGAGGGCAACCAGGATGGATAAGGGTTTTGAGTTCATATCATATAAAGACCATCCAAGTTACTCGCTTTGGGATTTTAAATTGCTCCAAACTAACTTTCTGAATTATCACACATTACCCCTTTTCCCTCAATTTAAACTCCAGTCAAATAGGTTGATTTATTTCTCTTCCCATACAACATCCTATCTCTCATCCTTATGACTTTGCAGAGGTTGTCTCCCATCCCTACAATGCCCTCTAGACTCTCCTTTACCTAACTTCTTTCACAATGTTCTAAAGCATTACTTCCTTCATAGGGCATTCCTGATCCTCCTGCCGCTCATGACCTCTTCCCTCTGAAGATAGGTCAGTTTTTTGTTACTGTTTAATCATTTTCAGTCATGTCTGACTCTCCATGATCCCATTTGGAGTTTTCTTGGCCAAGATACTGGAGTGATTTGCCATTTCCTTTTCCAATTCATTTTACAGATGAGGAAACTGAGGTAAACAGAGTTAAGTGACTTGTCTAGGATCACACAGTTAGTAAATGTCTGAGGCCAGATTTGAACCTAGGAAGATAAGTCTTCCTGACTCCAGGTCCAGCACTCCATCCACTGTACCACGTAGCTGCCTAGGCCAGTCAAAAAAGGTAGGGGAGTAGAGCACTGTATTCTAAAAAGATACATTCATGTGAGAAAATCTAGGAGCCACAGCAATGATGGGGAATAGTGGTGAAGACCACTGGAGGCAGGGTCATTAGAGCAAAGCAGAGACCATGACTTCTCCCCCTCTGACATTACCTAATATTTACATAGTATATTTTGTTTCTACTTCTAAATATACATGTTTACCCCAAGAGACTAGAATGTCCTTGTAAGAAGGGACTGTTTCATTGTTGTCTTTGCATAACCACAGTACTTAGCACAGTGCCTGACATGTAGATACTTAATAAAAGCTTGTTGATTGGTTGGTTGAAGAGACTGGAATGTTTAGTCTGGACAACGGAAAACTAGAGATAGATGAGATAGGTAGCCGCCTTCAAATATGAGAGAAGAGATTAGATTTCCTTTATTTATTCCCAGAAGACAGAACTTGGACCCCTATGTGGACATTGCACAGAGAAGCAAATTTAGGCTCAATGTCAGAAAAAACTTTCCAGCAAATTGAACTGTCCAAAAGTGGAATAGGATGCTTCAGTGGAGAGGGATGAGTTTAGAGGCTGGTGACTCTTATCTGTTGTGGGGATTCTTTTTTGCAGATATGAGTTAGAATAGATGACTACTGAGTTCCCTTCCAAACAGCTGTGTGCTAAAACCAGCTGGAGTCAGCTCAAACCAACTCTGGAGAGGCAATCATTAAATGGAGAGCCAATCGTTAAATTTTCAGGGTGAGCATTTACAACTCAAAATTTGGCAAGCACTACAAATCAGGGCCTGATTTATTATTACGTAGATTTCTAGACTTAAGAAAGTGACAGGGAAAATGTCAATGATACTCATTAAATTGTGTTGTGCATACATTTTCCCCATGAAGAACTGGTTGTTAAGCTTCTGCCAGAACATCTATGCTTCTAACTCTAAAATTTAGTGATTCTGTGAAGGTTTCTATCATTCCTACTGCATCCAGCAGTCCATCCTTGTTGCACATGGTTTTCCTCACTATTAAGAGAAAATCATCATTAAGGTGAGCCACTAAAGTATTAATTGCTCTGCTTTTGACAGAGATGGAGTTTCATCACATGTCTGAAAAGTTGAAGTCCTTCTTGTAGCAGTCCTGAGGAGTTGGCCACTATAGGACTTGGTGACCTGTGAACCTTTCTTTCATCAGAATGTCTATTTCATGACTAAGTCACTATTTGCCCCTTCCAGGATTTGCTTCTTTCTCATGCTTGAATATCACAGCTGGCCCAGATAAATCCTCCAAGGTCCTTACTAAAATGCTCACCCTACTGTCAGATATACAATATGCTCAGACTGGCATTTTATGACATGACTAAGAAGTATTTGAGAGACCCAGTGGAGAATTCTATAATGCTTTCCTATTATGTAAATACTGCTACGTTTTGCTTCGGTTTGTATTATCTTATAATGCCAAAGACTGACTGGTTGAGAACTATGACTTGTTGGCTGATGTCACTAGAAACTATATCAAAATCCACATAAGCATCCAACTCCTGACATCACTTTTCATTGTACCATAGGTTCTCAAATTAGATCTAGACCCGTGGAGAATGCCTGATGGTGGTAGAACTCCAGACCTATGACACAACACTGAAGAAAGCTACAGTGCTACTGATTACTCTAACATCACTGAGCACTGTAACATTTATTCTGACAGCCACCCAATCAAGTATTCTGCTGCTTTATGGATGATTGCTTGAAGCCATCTGAAGGAGATGCCATACCCCACTATATTCCAGTTATTTAGGAACTCTGGGGGCCAGAATTACTTTACAAATATTATCTCTCTTGATCCTCCCAACAATCCTGGGAAGGAACCATGATTATCCCCATTTTATAGTTGAGGAAACTGAGGTAAACAGCATTTAAATGATTTATCCAGAATCACACAACTAATAAGTATCTAAAGCTGGATTTGAACTTAGGTCTTTGCTGTATTCGGTGCACCACTTAACTGTCTCTTCTCAGAATAACCTTTTTAAATGTGTAAATGAAACTAATTCTGTTGAAGTACAGATATCAAAACATTAAAAGTTCCAAGTACATGGGATCCCTGAAATCTATCCATAGACACCAGGCTAAGAACTCATGTAGGAAAGTGTAATACTTCCCAGTGAGATATTCAGGAAGACAGCAAGTTCAGATATGGCCTCATGGCATTTATAGCCTTAGGGTAGTTGGCTGGGCAAAATCCTGAGTGAGGAATCAGAAAACTTGACTTCCAGAGGTCCTCAAGTTGTTATGCAGAGGTTCCCTTGCAGTCATACACTTATCTGTCTGTGGTAGATAGATTGATAGGGATCAAAGTGGGGGACAAAGCAGAGTCAGAGAAACAAAAGATGGCAGGGGAGGCCAGCAGGAATCCACACACATTCTGTCCTTCTTTTACCTCTTTGCTTGGCAGCTGTTGGAGCCAAAAGGGAGATAGGGATCTCAGGACTTAACTAATACCAAATGTACCAGAGGAGGTAAGGCAGTTTGGCAGGGGCCCAGATGAGGTCATCAGAGAACTGGGAGACAGACTCCTCTTAACTGAAGGGTTAAGGTCTTGCAGCTTGGGAGGTTTTAGAGCACCGGAAGGAGGGTATGGAGGGAATCCAAGCAGGGGATGGCCAATTGTCAGGTATTTCTGAGGATATTAGATGTTGAAGGGTGAGAGCAGACAGGCAGGGTCAGAGTCATGAAAAGACAAAACTGAGAACTGAGATAATAGGAAGGAGACCAGAATGACTGGAATGAATACAAGTGATACCCATCATAACCCTACCCCCATCATCTTGCAAAATATTCTGACATTATAAGTCAGAATAAAAAGCCTCTGGTCAATCCCACTGGTTCATTTTTTAAATTAATTTTTTTTTAATTTTTGGATGCACCAAACATTCAATCATGATCTTAACCTAGGATTCATTCCATTTGGGGGTCCTGTGTAAGGCTAATCTGACTAAGTGTGATGCTCACAAGTGAAGAATTAACAGGGGAACTGACACCAAAAATAGATGTATACCATGAAAAAGGGGAGAAAAGAATTTGGATATTTTTATACCATCTTTTTTATCTTGTGTTTTCATGAGAGACAACATACATTTGAAAGTACTTTTTATGAGCAACTGATTCTGACCAAACCATATCCTGTGTGTCTCTAGGAAAAGTCAGCAATATCAGACAAAACTTATTTTTTTTTAAAAAGAAGACCCAACCCAGTGTGAAATAGAATATAGGCAAAAAGATACCTCATTGTTAAATTTACAGTGTGAGCACTAACCCTCTTAGAAAACTACAATTGCTACAAATCAGGTCTTGCTTTACTGTTGATTTAAGATTAGACTTAAGAAAGTGATAATGAAAATGTTAATAATTCAGATTAAACTTAAAGGTGTCATTTGTAAATGTTTTTGGTGGAGAGTCAGTTGTTAGCTATTTACCAGTGTATCCTCCTTGAATTTAAATTATCATCCTTTTCACCCTTTAAGTCAATAATTCCTTGAATCTTTTTGGAGAAACCCTATCTTTTCAAGACTTCCTTGAAGTGGTCTAATGTTATTGTCATTTCAACTCTCCATGACCCCATTTGGGGTTTTCTTGATGGAGATTGTGGAGTGACTTGCCATTGCCTTCTCTAGCTCATTTTACAGATGAAGAAACTGACAAACAGGGTTAAAAGTGGCTTGCCCAGGGTCACACAGCTAGTAAGTATCTGAGGCCGGATATAAGCTCAGGAAGATGATTTCAGGCCCACCCCTAAAGTATTCTATGGTGTATGTTTGATTTTACAAATTTAAACAATTTTAATTTAACTTTGAAAAGTCTTTGACTTTCTCCATAGCCCTTCAGATAATCTAAAGTATTCTGAGGTGTCTCAAAACCAGGACTGGGACTCACTCTTTGGATATGAGTAGCTGTGTGTATAATACTGAAATCTCTGCTGACCCAGGATCCAGGGAGAGAAATATTTGTATATCACACTCGGTCTTGCATGCAGAGGCATATAAAACTCCCTGCCAAACTACCCAGATGGTTCAGGACCCAGGAACTCTGATATGATAGGGAGAAAGAAGATAGCTCTCTTCTTTCCCTCAGCTGAACCCCTTCACCATACCCCCTCCACCCCATCCCCTAGATATTATACTACACCATGTGGATGTGCAAACTGGGCCTGTGAAATTAATTATACTGTGAGTGCTTGGTAACCGATGAATTGTAAATTGTACATTATTAAAACAGCATCAGAGCACTGACTGATCTATTATTCTTTGGGGAATGAATGAAGATAAGAGCTCTACGTGCTTTGGAGGTCTTTCTTGCCTCCATATAGCAATCTTGGAAAGGAAAATGTTACAATATTTGTCATTGTTTTGTTTTTCTGCAAATTGACAAAAGTAGAAAATATTCTCTTCTTTGCTGCAATTAAATTGTTGTGTGTACATATGTGTGCATATGTGTGTAGGCTTTAGATCCAACAGTATGCTGAGTTTCTAATGGGCACTTAGTAAGTGGTACGGAGTTATGATTGCTGATGATTTGTACCCACGGATTCTACGTACTTATGCATCAGTACAAGCTGCAGTAGCCACTTAGGGTGAATAGGATGTATATGCCACAGAAGGGCCTAGGCATACAGCAAATCACTTGTTAAAGAACGTCTCTGCTATAGCTCAGAGAATAATAATAGCCAGTATTCATACAGGGCTTTACGGTTTGCAGGATTCTTTACAAGTATTTATCTTGTCCTCACAAGAACCCTAGGATATAGGTGTTATTATTTCCCCCATTTTACAGAAAATGAAACCAAGGCAGTCAGAGATTAAGTGACTAATCCAATGCTATACAACTAGGAAGTGTCAGAGGCCCAACGGGACCTCAGCTCTTCCTCACTCCAGATGTTTACTAGCTGTGTGACCCTGGGTAAGTCACTTAACCTCTGTTTGCCTAGGAGGCAGTCAGAAGGCTCAGTGGATAGAGAACTGGTCCTAGAGTCTGGAAGTTGTTACTTGGTTGTTTCAGTCTTACTCAACTCTTTGTGATCCCATTTGGGGCTTTCTTGGCAAAGATACTAGATTGATTTGCCATTTCCTTCTTCAGCTCCTTTTACAGATGAGAAAACTGAGGCAAACTTGTGACTTGTCCTGGGTCACACAGCTAGTAAGTGCCTAAGACTGGTTTAGAAATCAGGTTTTCCTGACTTCCTGGCTCAGCACTCTATTCACTGTGTCAGCTACTGCCCAGTCAGGAAGACCTAAATTCACATCTGGCCTCAGAAACTTATTAGCTATATGACCCTGGGCAAGTCAGCTTAACCTCTCTTTGTCTTAATCCACTGGAGAAGGAAATGGCAAACCACTCCAGTATCTTTGCCAAGAAAATACTATGGACAGTATTCGTGTACTGTAGGACACAGGGTCATGAAGAGTTGGACACAACTGAAGGACAACACCCTAACTCCAGATCAAGTGCTCTGTCCACTGGGCTATCTAACTGCAAAAATGGACAATGTGGTAGCATGCAAGGAGCACTGGTTCTGGGGTCAGTGAACTTGGACTCGAACCCTTCCTCTGGTGATTATTTTCTGAGTAATCTTGGTCAAAGCTCTTCACCATCCTGAAACTCAGTCTCATACTCTATAAAATGAATGGGCTAAAGTAGATGACCTCTAGGGGTCCTTTCTGCTTTAGATCTGTGATCCTATGAGTCAGAGGAAACAACAGGAAACCTAAAAATGATATTGAGTCTGTATGTATATGTACATATGCACATACATGTAAATGATTGTCTGTGGTGACAGACAAAATGATGGATAGTATAGATATTATGTTTACTCCTTTTAGACACAATGGGATGGTGATGGGGAGTTGGTTCCATGTGTCTCTTTTCCTGAGTAGAAAGAACATCCTGGTGGCTTCCTACCCACCATGAAGTCTACTCAAATTGTCTCCTGTATTGTTCAGTAATACCACAGGAACCTTATAGCCAATCAACTTTATTATATGAGCCTTCCAAGTAGGGCTTTTGACTAGAACAAGGAAGAAAAATAGGTAGGCTTTTGTCTCAAGCTAGGGCTTAAGTTTCTAACAGTGTTATTAAGGAACAGAATTTGCAATCTTGTGGTAGAGAAGTACTGAGTTCCCTGTGTCCTATCAGAAAACAGTTTGCCAGAAATCCTTTTGAGGGAATATGTACATTAGGTAAAAAGTCTCTTCCAATTCTAAGATTCATTAGTTCACAAAATATGGAATCCACATGCCCCTTGTTCTCAGTAGCATAGGGGCACCTCAGGATTGAGTTGACCTATGAAAGCAAGCAAGTATTTGTCTGAATCTTGCATACTTTTAGAGAAAGGAAGGAAAGATATTCATAATAGTCGTCCACCAATTCCAGCTTAACCTCCCAGGGAAAAATGCCTTTGGAATTTGCCACCTTCCTAATCTTATGTTTTTTCTTCCTAGGAAGAGAGAAGTTTTGGTGTTATCTGCATGGGTAAAGAAAATCAGAAGGGAATCTGAGAGATGGAATCTCTTTCCCCCTTCTGGGAACAGAAATGGGTATCCACTTTTTCTTTGCCATATGCAAGGGCAGGTTAATTTATACCAAATGTAGGCAAAAAAAATTTTTTATTTACCCTTACCTGAGCAGACTAGAATTAGAGTTAGAGGAAGAGAGGAGAAAGCAAAGGAAGATATGAAAGAGAGAAAGAGTGAAGAGGGAAGATGGCCTCCAGCTATGATACAATTGATTTGAAGACATTTTAATCCTTTTATTTTGGGGTTCAGTTCTCACCTTTGATTCATACCAGCTGATACCAGCAAGTGACATCCTTTTGGTCTCTCAGGCAACTTTCTAGAGTAGGAGTCCTAAAGTAGGTGCTTTCCTTCATTGGTAGAAGTTTCGTTACTTGGAGTTTCCTATGTCAGTGAAATCACAGTAATGTACAAACAGAAAACAAAAACAACCAACTAAAATATATCCCTTTTTACTTTTATGAACTGGGGAGGAGGGAGGTGAAAGATGCTTGTGAATTCCAAAAGAGTATTTCCCAACTTTTCTATACTTATATATACTCTGCGTTCCACATCATTACTTTATCACCTTTTTCTCAGTCAAAAGAATGAAAGGAGCTTCAGGATATTGAAAAAGGGAGCACAATTAGGCCCTTTAAATGACAATTTTTAAAAAATAACCAAGTATTTCCCTAAAGCTATGGTTCATCATAGGTTAAAGCCAGGTAGACAGGAGGAGAGGAGACCTGGGGTTGGAATAAGATACTATTAGTATAAGAAATAGGTAGGATTATGGTATTTGATGGAACACAGTGAAGAACAGGTGCTGGATATGAAGAGAAGAGGGATCTGTGACTATGAGGTTGACCTAGCCATGGGAACAAAGTTATGTTCATGAAGGTGATGCTCAACCTTGAAGACCCTTGCTGAGTTCCCTGACTCCCTCCCTGTACCTCCTCATTCCATGAAACAAGTGGGGAAAAGCTTTGGAACTTGTTTAGATCTGTTTCTTGACTCTGTTACACCATCACCAGTACTGGGTTTGGATATAATAGAAAAACACCTTTTCTTGATTAATTAGACTAAGACAAAGAAAAGAAATTTTCCTGAGAATCTTTGCAGGCTATTTGATGCTTTAGATTTCATTGTGTTATTATTATTTCTTTTAAAGAAGTGGAAGGTTTCCACTATAAAAAAGCATCCTGAAGGACAGAGCAGACTCTAACACTAGAGCAGAACCTAATAGCCCTTGACAAGGTTCATAGAAAATGGAGCCAGAAGGACCTAACCTCAACCTCCTTCCTGCAACGTCACATGTGTGAGTGCAGTATGCCCCAAAATTCAAAAGAGGGCAGCAGATAACTTGTACTGCTTGTAAGAAGGGAAAAATATCTCAGTAACCTGAAGAATGTCAGAAGGGAAATGCGAAAGTACACATCATGACCAAGAGATTAGACTAAATGTACGAGGGATTTGGGTCTCTAGAACTGTGTGTTTACATGTAAAGTCAGTATTTAATTGAGAAGTGATGCCATCAAAGCTGGATGCGTTGAGGGGATGCCTGCATCCCTATGTGACTCTAAGTGGTATTGTAGAAATGCTATGGAAGTAGCACACACCTCAGGGAGTGGAAGAAAAAACTCAGTGATTGAAAAAGGGTGTCCTAAATAGACAGGGCTCCTCGTAACCTGAGGCTAGGGTCTGACGCCCTCTAAGGGTTTGGGGCCTGGGTCTGCTTCTGCCTTTCTTACCTTGAACAGCAAGTTGCTTCTCACTTGGACAGCCCCAGACTCAAGGGCTGCAGACTTGTCCATACAGCACAGACAGGGGCCCTGAGGTCCACAGTGCACAAGACAATAAGGGGAAAGAAATCCTGCTTTCAAAGGGGCTTCACTGAAGTTATTGTAGCCTGAAGGAGGGACTCAAAGTCATATAGGTATTAAGGTTCCTTGAATACTCAACAAATCAATGCTGCCTATAGACCAGGGGTTCTTAACCTTTTCTCGTGTTGTGGATCCCTCTGGCAGTCTGATGAAGCCTATAGATCTCTTCTCAGAATCATGCTTTTAAATCCATAAAATGAAATACATATGATTGCAAAAGAAACCAAATATAACAACAGTAGCAACAATAATATTTATATAGCATTTTAAAGTGTGCTTTACACATATTATCTCATTTTGTCTTTACAATAACCCTGGGAGGCAGGTGCTATTATTACCCCCTTTTGCAGATGAGGAAAATGAGGTACAGAGAGCTGAAGTGACTGGCGTGGGGTCATGAAGCTAGTCAGTGTCTAAGACCACATTTCAACTGAGTTCTCCAGGTCCAGCTCTCTATCCACTGTGCTACCTAGCTACGAGAATATTTTTCCCATACAAGTTCAAAGACATCCTAAAATTTATCCACAGATTACAGTTGAAGAATTCCAGTTCTAAGAGGATCATGGATGACCCTGTTTCATCTATAACATGGATATGAGGCATAGAACTTAAAGACAGCTTTACAAAGAAGCCCTGTATATATGGGAAGGGGAGAAGACTGAACAGTGAAAACTTTAATGTTTTATTTGGAAAATAATAGATATAACATCTGGTCAAATATCTGGCCAAAAAGATAAATGCTTTTTCACAGTTTGTAATATCCCTTCTATTTAAGTAACTCTTAGATAAATATCACTAGTATATTTTGCTCTAAAAAATCAGTCAATCATTTAATCAACAAGCATTTAATAAGTGTCTTCTAGGTGTCAGGCACCATGCTTAGCACTAGGGGTACAAATACCAAAAAAAAAAAAAAAAATGAATTGGTCCCTACTTTACAGGAGTTTACATTCGAATATACTATGTCCATGAGAGACAGTTCTTGTCTTATGAAAGGTCAAACCTCTTTTTACTTTGAACAATATGAAGATATCTTAAAACAATTGAAAATATGAGTCTCAATTTCCTCCTCTATAAAATGAGGGGGTTGGTCTGGGCTGGGTGATCTCTAAAATCCTCCTGGCTTCAAAATGTTAACAGTCTATGACTCTGTTTTTGTACTCCATCAACAAGTTAGCCTACTGCACTTAAAATGTTAAATAAACTCCATTAGGACATAGAAAACATCAATTATCTTTTTTTTCACCTCTGCCTGGAAAGTAACAGATGCTCTATTGTCTAGATACACACCTGATGCTAGAGAAAGGGTTTCTGAGAAACATGCCCTAAAATCTTGCACTGATTTAATGTTAAACAGTTACTACAGAAAAGAAGAAATCAGCCCCTTTATAGATGTTGGTCAAGGGGGATTCTTTTCATATGTAGAATAATTTTTTTTTTAAAGTTAGAATTGTAAACAGGTTCACAGTTTATATTTCTTTGTATTCATTACCAGGTTCAGGAAATAGATTAGTCTGCTTTCCTATACCCTCAAATTGGGTCCACAGTGGGTCAGTAGATTTTTAGGGGTTTTCTGCTGATCTGTAGTAGGATCATTAAAGTAGAACTGGAGGAAAACCTTAGAGGCCATTTTGTCCAATCCCTTCATCTTACAGATGAGAAAACTGAGGCTCAGGGAGGCTAAATGCTTTACCCAACATGGCACAGGTAATAAGGATCAGAAGTGAGAACAGAACATATTTGTGAATTCCAGAGTTGATGATTATGCCTCTGTGCCATGCTCCTTTGTACAGATAAACACTTGTGAGCCTTCTTCCAAAGATTTGATCCCTAGGGATTCACCGTCTTAAAAAGATCCATCCAACCAACCAGGGGAGCCTTTCCCAATGAGGAACAGTTCAGTCCCTGAAGTTTGACACATAAATTTTGCACCTTCTGGCCTTTGATCCTCTTAACAATGACACATAAATCATAAATTCAAAAAGGGAGATTGTGTTTATGAGAATTTTTTGAGAAGGATATGATCTGCAGTAAAATAGACATACATATGCTAAAAAGTCACAGATATTTAGGATTTTTGAGAATGAGTCCTAAATTAAATTCAGATGCTAACTTATCCTTAGAATAGAATATGGCAAATTTATATTGGGCTGGTGATATACCTTACTTATCATAGTATTCCCAACTGGCATTTCTAGAAAACTTGAAATAGTTCCAGTGAGTCCCTTTACACACACACACACACACACACACACACACACACACACACACACACGTGAGTTTGAATAAATCATGTAATCTTTCCAGGTCTCAGTTTTATTATCCATAGTATAAGTGAGTTGCAGCTGAAATGCCACAATTTTTTAACCAATTGCTGATATGATAAACTCCAAAATATTGGGTTTTTCCCCTAGATATCTCAGGGGTAACATGGTGTATCATAGAGAGAGCTGGCATCAAAGTCAAAAGATCCTGGGTTCATGTATTGCCTCCGACACATACTGGCCATGAAGCTCTGAATAAGTCATTTTCCTTCCCTGTGACTCAGGTAACATTCTAAGACTTAAGATACACAGCTGCTTGTCTGCATTGGTAGAAGGGGCTTTCTCACCTTTGCTAATGAAATCCTAGACTCAGACCTAAAAATATGAAGTTACCCGTTCCAAATTTCCATAAGTTTAATTTGGAGAGGGCAAGATGTGGGTATCAGTACTCATGGGATCTAGATTCATAAGTCTAGAGCTTGGAGAAGTTTTAGATTACATCTGGTCTAACTCTCTCCTTTTAGAAAAAACCAGGGAGGTTGAGATTTGCCTAAGTTCACAAAGTTGCGAAGAGGCAGAATTTGAACCCAGGTTCTCTCATTTGAATGTCAGTGCTCTTTCTGCTGTACCATCATGTCATGAAGAATGAATATTCACACCAACACTATGTGAAAGTTTTAAAAGATTATCAGATTTACATTATTCTTGACAATAACATGTGCAGAGATGGAAATGTCTACTACTGCTCTATTAAATCATGTCGAAAATGTGAACAGTTTTTATGCTTACTTAAATACTTCAAAAAACCAACAATTTCATCCATTACTCCCTTCACCTCCCCCAAGACTGCAAAACTCCCTCCCATCCCCCAAATCTGCATCAGTAAATAGATTTACTAATTGCTCTAGTTAATAAAACAATCGAATGAATGAATGAAAATTAATAAAAATTACCTTGTGGTCAATATTCCAGCAAAGAACCTCTCTGAATTTTGTTGAATTGGTTATAGGATCACAAATTTAAGGCAACTAAATGTAAATCATAAGCCATCTGGTATGTCCCTCCCCACATTCTACAGTTGGAACAACTAAGGATCAGGGAGATTAAATGACCAAGGTCATATAGGTATTAAATGGCAGAAGTAGGGTCCTGAGAACAGGATTTTCCAGTCTGGTAAGACCTTCCAGAGCTTGTGCCCAGCAACTACACTCTCCTAGAACCCAGGTTCAACTCTATGCCAAGATGTAGCACCAAAGTAGGATTCTGATTCAGATCTCTGTCTCTGATTTGTGATCCGTGCTAGGGTTCTTTGGCAAGAGACAAAATATGGGTGTCAGTAAGGGAATAATGTAAATTGTATTGGGAAATGAGGAATTTTAATTTCAGCTTTGCCTTTAACTGGCTTAGTGCTTTGGAAAAGCGAATTCGTCTCTCTTCTTCCTCACCTGTAAAATATGGGAGGTTTACTAGGAAATCTGTAATGTTCCTTCCCACTTTACAACCACAAACCTACATCCTGAAGGGATCACGGGTGTTATCCACTACAACTCATTCATTTTTACCATTGAGGATATCAAGACCCAATAAGGTTATGTGACTTGCTGAGGTAACATCAATGATAAGCATGGAAGGTGAAATTTGACAAATTTGATTCTTTTGACTTAAGAGCTAGTGTTTCTTCCTCCATCACACATTATTGCCCTTTGGAAAGCCCGTGTTTTTGAAAAACAAACAAACAAACATATGCTGGCTTTGCTGAGTTTGTACTCTCTGCCTCCTTGAAATTACCTTTGTGCCCTTTAAAACTCTTACATATACTCAGCCTACTTGAAAACAAAACAAAACACACTTGCCCTTTTCTCCTTAAGAATTCTTCTGCCTCTCTGAAAATTATAGGTGGGAGATGACAGGTAGCTTTTTTGGTGGGGGGGGGGGGGGGGAGGGCAGGCATAGCAGAGAGTTCTACAGCTGTTGAGTTTTAGGCAACTAAAAAGCATTTTCCAGTAGGTGTTGCTTTTTCTCCTTTAGGGACAAACCCACTAAATGAAATCATGGGATGGATTCACTAGCAGGGGAGGAAATGGCAGGGGTACTTAAAGAGATGATGGAAAGACAGGTTTGCACATCAAAAAAACAAAAAAATAAAGAGGAGAGTGCTTCTTTGCTTTGTGAAAAAATTCTCCACCTTCCAAAAGGATTCACAAGCAAATTCTTTTAGTGAGCCCTGCCTCCCTCTAGCGCATTTAAGATGATTTGATTTCCCCAAATTCGATTTCTTTACAATATGGACCACGAACAAATCCTTATTACCTAAAATGAGGTACATCTGCACCAGTGCTTCACTTTCATATCTGGTCCATTGACAGTTGACAGCTGTTAATCAGGCCTGACTTGTTCAGTCACTCCCTAATCCCAAAGCATACACAAAAGTTGGGACAAGAGCCCAGGCTGACAGACCATTTTCGCTTTCGACATCAGGCACAGAACAGAAACTGTCCGTGGTTACACATAAGATGCTTGCTGAAATTTTTCTTTTTTACAGGTGAATCTGAAAATCCTTCCCATTGGGGCAGTAGTGCTTAGGCTAGGCTGATCCCTCCATGTATCTTTTTGGGTACCATAGAGGCATAATTGTAAGGAGTTAGGGAAGATCTTGAGGAGTATATGTATCTTTATTGAGCTATAAGCTATCCTCAAATAAACAGGATAATTAAGACTGTTTAGAAAACTTCTCTTTATGTTCTTTTGAGGTTTATATCTTAGACAAAAAAGAATAAACTAACTTCATTGATTTTTTCAGTAAAGCAGGACATGCTATTCTGGCTTTAAGATTCAAGTAATGACCAAAGTTGGTGAGGTCTCCTTCTGAGAAAAGTCTATCCCACTTTCTCCATTCTAGAGCAGCTCCCATTTCTTTAGAAACTATTATCACCAAGCTTCCTTCTGCTCTCCCCACCTAGGAAGATACTCTTACTACTGCCTTTCCGCTGACATCATGTTCATTCTTTCTCCTTCTGTAATAAGACCTTTCGGTGGATTGACATTGAAACCAAGCAGCAGCAGAAGCCAACAGTGTGCCTGGACTCCATTTGTAACCACAGATATTTGGGAATACAATAGTGGAGAAACAATTCACTTGAAAACCCTTTTAAAATAGGATTTGACCCCTATTCTCTTTTCCCTTTTGCTGTTCGACCTCTTTATTATTTACTTAGGATTTGGAACCTGCTTACTTCTGAAAAAAATACTTTGATGTAACTCCCAGAGTAAAATATTGAATGGGGTAAGGCATTTAAGGACAAAACAAAATGAGAGCCTCATTCAGAAGTGGAAGGAGATAAATGCTTTCAAATATCTGTACTGAACATTATACTACAACTCAGAGCAAAAAGCACAGATCCAGGAGTGGGGACTTGAGTTCTAGACCTGCTTCTATTACTACTTAGCTGTGTGACCTTGAGAAAATCAGTTGTTCTCTCTGGGTACCAATTTGCCCACCTATAGAGATGTTAAACTGGATGATCTTCAAGGTCCCTTCCAGTTCAAACTTTCTATAATTCTGCTTTGTAAAGCCACTGTGAAGCTTGTTTGAGGGAAAATAAAATATAATTTAATTTAAATTGTTTTAGAAAAAAAACAAAAAGATAGGTAATATAAACCTACTTTAAGGTTTGTGAAGCACTTTACATATGTTACCTCATTTGTTCCTCAGAACAACCCTCTGAGAGAAAGAGAGAGACACTCTCATTATCTCCATTTTATCGATGAGGAAACTGAGGCTAGGATTAAGTGACTTGCCTAGAGTTATATAGCTAGTAAGTATCTGTGGCTGAGTTTGAACTCTGATCTTCTTGAGTCCAAGTCTAGCATTCTAATAGCACTCCTATTCAACAGAAAACAAAACAAACGAAAAGGTCTAATGATCTTTTTTTCTTTAGTAGTACATAATGATAATTGAAATTCATAATGGTGACTCTGAGATCCTAAAAAGACTTCTGAATTATCCAGTCAATTGTTATGGATAGCCTGGTTTTTAGAGAAGCAGTTCGCTGGGGTGGGAAGTATGCCAGAGTTGTGGTCTTTAATAGCTAGGATTGAAATCTTCCCTTTCCCTGTCCCTGATGTTTACTAGCTCTGAGATGCTGGGCAAGTGACCTAAGCCCTCTGAGTCTCTCTATTTGCTCCTCAACTGTATACAATAGGGCAGTTGTGAGGATCAATTAAGATAATTTAGGCAAGGAGCTCTGTAAGTGTTAAAGTGCTATGTAAATACAAGCTCTTACAGAGTTTCATTTTGTCATATACTATTCCTTAAAATTTGGTAAGAAATCTGAATCATCAATAAATAATGATAACACATTTCCCAGCCATTATGGACCAGTGAGAGTTATTTATATATTATTTACATATGACTTTTTAAAATGAATCCTAAGCAGACAAATATTATGGTGTTTTGTCATTTTAAATTTCAGTATAACATCAAATTAGACAAAGAATGAGTCTAGAATTGGAGAATTTTAGAATAAGAAATCTAGTCTAACTTCCTTATTTTACACATAAGAAGAGTAAGAAAGCTAGAATTACACTCCTAGAACTCTTGACTCCCAAGTCAGTCCTTTTTCCACTTCTTCATGCTGTTCATAAAACTTATCTGAAATATTATTGTACTTTAAAAATGTTGGTAGTGACTGTGTTGGATATGATGGAGCTCATTGGTAAGATGCCATTGACACTTCTACCATAACCATGTCTATACTAAGAAAGTGAAGAAAGAAAATGACCAATTACTAGGTTAATTCTATAAGTCAAGATTATCAATAAGGTGATAGACCACATGGATATTAGACCACATTATTAGACCATATTAGCAAGATCTGTTTGCTTTAGATTATTGGGATGATTTCAAATATCCATTCCATTTGGTCTGTGTAGACATAGGCAGTGAATTAGCATTTCCCTTTGCTCCTGAACCAATTTAGAGCACAACTGGCAGGTTTTGATTAAGAATGTCGGCCTCCATCCCCAAGTGGTAATTTTCTTTGTAGTTGAGAGATTGTCCTTCATTCCGTGTGTAGGAAAGTCAGAGAAATCTCTATGGTAATGCCTTTTTCCTGCTAGAACAATTGAAAATAAATTATATTTGATTTACCTTCTGACAGACATCACCAGATACCTGTGGTTTTGCAAGCAGATGCCTATAATTGTAGAACTGGAAGTGACTTCTCACTGGCCTAGGGTCTCAAAGCTATGAAGCTATGAGCATAGAATAATAACACAACCTATGAGTGGTGTGTTTCTTCCTGCCACTGATGGTTACTTTCCTCCTACTCATCTTCTTAATGATATCAGTCAGTATGGAAAGAACTGATGAGTGTCAGCGCTGGATTAGTGGTGAGTGCATTAGCCCAAGAGTTGGGAAACCTCATGTTAGCTATATGACCTTGGGGAAATCATTTACCCTCCTTGGGTCCCAGTTGCCTCATCCATAAAAGGAAAAGCTTCAGTTGATCTAAATGTTTTAAAAGATCAGTTGATCTAAATGCTTTCTAGGTCTAAACTTCCATGATTCTCTCTTGAAACCTGCTTTTAAAAAATACTTGCTGTTGGACTCATGACTTAAGAAAAAAGTTACATGCTGATAAGAGACAGACTCTTTTATAAAAGAGTATGATATAGTGGAGCCTGAAAGGAGACTTAGAGGCAAGAGTTTGAACCCCAACTTTGATATGTGAGACAATAGGTACGTTTTTTTAAAACCTCTACTAATTTTGCTTTCTTCATTTGTAAAACATGAATGATGGTAATGGTAACATTATGTGTACTACTTACTTTGTAGGTTGCTTTTGTTTAGTAAAGTGTTCTATAATTTTGAATTACAAGTTGAATCACTATGTGACAGGGATGAGTAAGGGATACGGGGGAAAGTAGGGTATAGGTGAATACATCAAGCAAGTTTATTTTCTTTTTTAACTTAAACATTTTAATATTTAGTTTTATTAATGTTATTTTTAAACATCCTAATCACTTTCCTATGGTCCAACCAAGCCCAACAGAATCCTTCCTTGTAACAAATAATACGATCAAGCAAAATCAGTGCATTAGTTATATCTGAAAATGTATGCCTCATTTGTATCTGTTACTATCTTTCTGTTTAGAGATGAGAGGCATACTTCCCTATTAATCTTCTAAAGTTTCTAAGGTTATTTTTCATCTACTATGTACTTATCTTGTATGTTCAGATTTGTATGTGCTGTCTCCCTCATTAGAATGTAAGCTCCCAGGGGAAGAGACTATTTCTGCCTTTTCTTTGTATCCCTAGTGCTTAGCACAGTGCCAGGCACATGGTAAATGCTTATTGGGGTGGCAGACTGAGTTATTGTCATTTTTAAAGATTGTATGATATATATATGGATTCCATGTTACTTTTCTATGTTACTTTGTAGAAAAGATATTTCAGATATACTAATGCTCCCTTGGTAGAGCTATGACTTGGCACAACAATTCAGAAAAACAATTTGGAACAATTCTAGATGTCACTAAACTGAATATGCCCTTAGGCTTAGTGATGTCACCACAACTGGGCACGTATACCCAAGGAATTCAAGCACAGGAAAAGGTCCCACATAAAAATATACATATAAATTATTGCAGTACCATTTTCTGTTGCAGGCAAAAAAAAATCCCTGTCTCTTGGGAATGACCAAAGAAATTGTGATATATACATATAATTGGATGTTATTATACTACGGGACATAATTATAAAGAATTCAGAGAAACTTGAGAAGACTTGTGTGGACTAATGCAGAATCAAGCAAATAATTTAATGTTTAATATGATTGCACATGGATAACCTGTATCAACTGCTTACCATCTTGGGGAGGAGGCAGGAAGGGAGGGAGAAAAATTTGGAATTCAAAGCCTTATAAAAATGAACGTTGGAAGCTATCTTTACATGTAATTAACTGGGAAGAAGAAAATAATATTTACAATTTTAAAAATAGGAATGAAAAAAGAGAATAATTTATTTACACGATAACTCCAAGGAAAACAACACAGAATGCCATTAGAAACTCTGATCAGTGCAGTGACCAGTCTTGACTCCAGAAGCCTCGTACTGAAATATCCTTTGTCCTGCTAACAGAGAAGTAAGTGGTAGACTACAGGTACAGAATGAGGCATAAGTGATCATATATGACCAGTGGATTGGTCTGTTTTGTTTAACTACACTGCTTTGTTACAGAGGAGTACGGGTTGGGGGTGGCAGTGAGGGAGTCATTGGGAAATGACATCATCAACAAACCATTTATTTATTTAAAAAAATGGGCATTCAAAGGATCAAAAGAGGAAATATATGTAAAGTAGCTTGTAATCATAACATGACACATAAAATGTAAGTAATTTTTCTACAAGGTATACTGGCAGGTTAAAAAAAATTCAGTCAGGAATAGTATTGTTTTGTCATTGCAAATTTAGACCCCACTTCCATTTCTGAAATATGGAAATATTGAAGTGAAAAGGAAAAAAAAAGCCCAGAAAGTCCCTATAAGGAATAGAGGAAGGAATATCCTGGTCTCATTGGGGAAGATATGGGTTCCGGTCCTGACACAGATTAGCTCAGAGACCCTGGGCATGTAACTTAGCCTCCTACTCTTCTAAACAAGCACAAAATCACAGAGCAAGTTCTGGTATATGCTTGTAGAAGTTCTTTAATGGTTCCATGCACAGATGACATTATAGGTCCAGTATATTGTTTTTAGATTTTCTTTCAAAATTACATTTTTTCCAAACAAAATAACAAATTTTCCCTAGAGAGTGCAAAAAGGATAATTGTAAAGGTGAATTTGCCTTGTTGGTGGCTTCCTGACTTGTCACTTCCCAATAAATTCGCTCTAACTTTGGGTGGTGCCCCAAGCATGCACTACTGAAGCAAACTTTCCCTTGTTTGTGGCCAGAGAATCACTAGAAGTTATTCATTATTGTCAGTCTATAAACAACACGTGAGGCTAGACATAGAAAATGTCAGGGAAGCATTATTTTAGAGCAGGAAAGACGTGAAGTGCAACCCCCTCATTTTATAAATGAAGGCCGGAGAGAAGCTCAGAACAGAGAGTGACTTGCCCAAGGTTATCTAGACAGTAAATGAGGTTAGGTTGGGTTTGATCCCAGGCCTTTTGACTCCAAACTCAACAATCTTTCCACTGTACCATGTAACTCTGTGACAAAGATTGATCAAAGGCTGAATGTGGAGACAGCGACAGTACATGGATTTGGGAGAATATAAATTCAGAGCCCTGTCCTCTGGGCTTATCTGCACCTTCACTTGAGCAAATCAGTAACTCTCTCCAACAGGAGAACGTCCTTCTGCACTTTTACCTGTGGCAGGGGGAAAGAACCAGACTCAAAGAGTGGGTGTGAAACATTCTCAAAGACAGCATAAATACAGAGCATAAGCTTCTGAAGAGTTAGTTTACAACAACATAATCTCTTTATGGTTTGCATTATCACTAATTCTCACAGCATTCCTGGAAGGTGGGATTTCTACTTTATGGATCAGAAAACAGAGATTTTGAAAGCAAAGATTCATCCACTGCTAAGAAGAGACCTTTCAACTAGATTGGGATTGAACTTGTCTCTTCTCCAAGTATAGCCAGTTAAAAGGTATTTGTTAAGTAGGCTTTCCATTACACCTCACTTGTGCAAGTGTTTATGCCTACTTTTCCCTTGGAATCTGCAAGGGTCTACATAGAAACTCTAAATTTCTTCACCTAATGCTCTTCTAATGGATTATGAAGTCACAGTAGCCTTCAGTGTATGGCAACCATCTCCCTCTGTTTACATGAGTTTGACTATCAGGTTATAAGTTTAAAATGAAGTTTCAGGGACGAGCTAATGTGGTCAGAGGAACTAATTAATCACCTAATGACCAATTTACTCTCAGACAATATGCTGTCACAGGCACTATTGGCAATTGAGTAATACTGGTCTCAAAATTCATCTAAAAGAAGAATGTGTCTGTGCGATCCCATAATGCACGAAAACATTAACAAGAATGGTAAGAAAAATTAGGGAAAATGTGTTATGGGAGACTGGGCGATAGGGGTGATGTGAAAGTTCAGTATTCAATTTTATTTGGTGTCAAATTCCTTCTGATGGAAGGTTGTTTCTTTTTTCCCCCAGCCTGATGAAATTCATCTTTTATTTAAAAAACATTACCAAAATACACTATAACTTATTAAGTAAATAATATATATTGAAGAAAAATTCTAAATATGGTAAGAAGTCTTAATAGCTTCCAAAAAGCTATTGATGTATAGTTTTAATATGTATGTTTAAAATGGCTGAAACATGATTTACATGATATACAGTGAGAGGAAGAGCTATTATATCTTTAAGTAAATGGTGAGCACATACTACAAGTTAGTATCTTGTTTTATCAGACTTAAGTCCATTGGAGTTTCCCCCCCCCATACAAATTTTTGGGAAATTCTTTTGGGTATTATATCTTCATGTGAAATAATTCAGACACAAGAAAATCAAGATGAAAAAATATGTTGAGGACATTTATATTTTAATTTCTACGATTAAATTCAGGGGCTCTATGTTTACTTTCTAGCCAAGAAATGTAAAGTGTGAACAGTGTCTGTTGTTCTTGCATTTGGAATGTTGGGTTTATGCCTTTCATTGACACAGAAGGGATTTTCACATTAACTTCAATTTGCAGGGACCCCTCCACATGTTCCCTTGTGTGAACACACCGTGGAGACCTTTGAATGCTATATAGTTACTTCATCAGCCTCCATTTCTGAATTACTAAGTTTTAGTAGGTATAGAAGAAACAACCTTCAGATTGGAAAGTTTGTTCTTTCCAGATTTTGCACAATAGATGATGCTATTTAGGACAAGGACAGAACAGAGATTTTTGTAAGCAACTGTGCGTACTTAATTCAGGAAGTATTTGAAAACAAAATATATTTAAACAATTCAATGAAAAATTTAGACCACTTTCACTTAAATATATATGACTGATCTTTACTTCATTTTTTAATTAAGGAAATGTACTAGGTTCTTCTTTGCAAAGCTTTCCATCAGCACCTTTTTCATATTGATTGCCGCTAGAATGAGGCATAGTCATCACTCAAATTAATATCCAAATACTGCTTATACCATGATTCTTTTAAGCAGAATTAAGATTTTCATAAAATACATTAAGATTTAATAGTTAGGTGGTAAGAGGAATAATTTTTGTATGAGTAGGTTGAAATTTAAACTATTTGTAAATGAGGGAAGATTTATATTCAACATTTACACTGTAGTGAAAGAATTCATATCCCCTTGTGGAGGAGGATAAATGGGAGGGCTTTCTCCCAGAGTTTGCTCTGGAGGTCATATTACTAGGTCCAGTAGAACCAAGAGTACAGAAGTGGACTAGTTAGCTCCTATATAATCAAAGTATGGAAGTCAGCACAGTAAAGATATTTGTATCTGTATGATAGCAGAAATGTTTCTTTTGGCATATTTTACTCTCAAAGCCTTTAAGAGCTACAGAAATGATAAATTTATGGTTACTGTTATTCACTTGGATTCTTCTAGGCAAGTTTCTTATCTATCACATTCCAGAACTTTTATTTGAGGGAACATGACCCACGAAGCAAATGGGAAAGTGAAAACATCTAGATTTTCAACCAGGATTTTCTTTTGTTTTCAGTTCCTTGGGAGCAGGGACCATGTCTTGATAATTTACGAATCATCCACTCACAGTAATTAGCATGGCACCTTGCACATAGTAGGCACTCAGAGAAGTGCTGAATTAAATTTGAATAACATTTTATAAAACAGAGCTACATTTTTCCTCACATAATAGAAGACACTGTAATTAATTGAAGAAATCAATCAAATTAACTCCTCAATAATGAAAAACCAAGCAACTCGGTATAAGTAAAAACAAATAAAATGTCTTTTCAGGGTCAATTTGTTGCTATAGAAGGCACCTGAACCTTGAGATTTTGAGGGACAAAATTATGCAAAAAGATTTAGCTATGCAGTTAAAGCTTGACAGTTGATGCCAAACTTACAAAAGTCCTAAGTATTTATGCTTTCTAAAAGGAAAAAGCAGATTTTTCACTTTTAAACATCAGAGATGTTTGAAATGTCAGGATTTTATAACAACCCTAGAAATAGCACCCACTGTGTGAGATACATTTTCTCCTTTTGATGTGATAAATGCCTCTTTTTTATGTCTAATCTGTGCCAAGAACCCAAATGGAAATAGAAAAATTCTAGTCAAATATCCAGATAGTTTCTAGATATTAAGCCAATTTTCTGGATACTTACAAATAGCTGGATAACTGACTTGAATTTTTCTTTCTCATTCAAACATTTGGTATCAGGAGCCCATTGTATTTAGTATGCAGAATGAAATAATAAATTCTGTAATTAGTTTGCAGAACAAAATAATAGATTCTAAATACATTTTTCCCTCTTCTAAACAGAGACTTGCCCAACTTGAAAAAGGATGACTATGGCTACCTATCTCTTATTGCTTGGTAGAGAAGGTGTGGGAGAAACCAACTCTTGAACTGAATAAAGACTATGTCCTTTAAACTTTTTGTTTCCTTTTCAGGTAAACAGATGTAAGAGAAATGTAGCACCAATAGACAAAATTCAGAAACCAGTGCTTTTTTAAAAAAATATTTATAATCCACCGGGAAAACTCATGTGTGTCGATTGGTTTAGGTAAAATTCAGCAGCCAGGCAAGACAAATGTCCAACTGAAATAAAAAGCAGGCTGGGTATCGAATGCTTACTTCCCACCAAAACTAAATTGGAATAAAAAAGGGGAAAATTCCCCTTCCTTTTAAATAACAAAGAATATAGTCATCAACATTCTTTAGTTTTGTAATTTCAGAAGAATGGTTTAGTATTACTCTCTTGATTCATTATTTGGATGAAGAGTATGGAAATCAAAATGAATTTCATTTCAACAAGTCCATATTTGATTTGTCTAGAATCAACATCAAATATATTAAATTCTATAAATATCAAACACCAGTGGAGTGTCATCAGAGTAAGGTGGAAAACTGATAATGGAGAAGGTGTAACGAGTTCAAATGAATAGAAAGTATTTGACCTTGCTTGGGTCTAATGGACCTCACAATGTTTTTATTTAGAAAGCGTTCAATTTTGTTTATTCGATGTATTGCCACTTCAACGCATAACTAGTGACCGTGATTTCATTTTCTCTCAAATATTTGACTTCAACCTAATAAAAAGTTCCTTGGGCCTATAATACTTTTGATTCTTTTAAAATCTGAAACAAATCCTCTCACTTTTTTTTTAATCAAACAGAACCATGTTACACAGAGTTGTCCAGCTATTTACAAAGCACCCAATTAAATCCTACTTAATTCACTCCTACTCTGAAAATTCCATCTAAGTTGTGTGCAGGCAACTGATTACAGGAGATATCTAACATTCACGTAGCCTTGATAGCAATATCTAGTCTGGAAAATTTACTACCCCAGAGGAAAAAGAGAAAAAGAAATGAAAAATAGACCCTTCAAATAAATGTGAAGGATTGAAGAAATCAGGCCAAAGAATCACAGTACAAGACAGGTAAATCTACTTTAATGTTCACATGTAAAAGTTATACACATCACAAGAGACTTAACAGTTCCTTAACTGTAACTAACACAGCTGTAGTGAAAATCATTTTATATAAAAAATAATCTAGATGCGGCCATCAGATTTTTTTTTTTTGGTCTACTTAAGTTAACGTTTGAAAATTGACTTACAACATACCCCTGCTTGAAGGATTTGCCATTATGTTGTTTTCCCCAGTCACCTATCATTATTCTTTGGAGAAAGGAAACAGTAACTGTTTTATTAGTAGGAGTTTGTCCTTTGGTTGCAAGCAGAGAACATTTTTTTTTTTGTTCTGTAATTTATTATTCTGTACAGACATGTAAGTTTGTGATTATTAAGCTTTAGTGTAAAATGAAGTTTAGTGAGTAAATTTCTTTTCATTTGATGCAACAACAGATTTCTTACACTCTTAAAAGATCCAAGCATTTATCCAACCAATATGCCAAAGTCTTTAGAATTCACTTTTTGCATCTTTAAAAGAAAGACAAAAGCCAGCGTATTTCTTCTAAATGCTCTTACATAATACACTAAAAAGCCCTGTATCTCAACTGACAGTGTATTTTCAGAATGTATGGTACAAATACAAGGTTTTCCATCTATATTAAAGAAAACACATTTTGTATGGACTAAGAACAAGTTTATTTGTGATTAAACATCTCATGCAGTCATGCAGGACTACTATCTATAACTGTAACTTCCGAGTCTAAGACATTGGGCAAAACAAAAACAAATTAAAAGCCAAACCAAACAAAAAAGACATTCCAGATATTTTCGTATTGTCAGCTCGGTAACTGAGCTGAAAAATAATTTTCCAAAAGAAATATTCCCACAGATTAAGAAAACACACACTTATAATATTTACAAAAAATATTTAATTAAAAATATTTTATAATTACAGTAGTCTATTAAAGCATATACTTTTCTCACACTTATAGAACATCTCTATATATACACAGTATGAAATGTCACTCAGTTATCTATACAATATGTAACATTCTCACAGGGAGAAGAAAGTTCCCTGGCCCCAATATAATCATCTATTTTAAACAATAGATGTCAAAAATATCTACAATGCTCTGGTAGATTAGTAAAGCTTCAAAAAAAAAAAATTCAGCTCCTTGGTCACAAAGTATACTGCTAAAGTTTGATTTACTCTTGGTCTTCTACTAGTCATCAGTCCAGTCACACTTTCTGCTCAAAAGTTTAACCCCACCTCCAAAAAACACAGAAATGTACAATTCACAGCTGCTATAAATGAAGAGACAAAACAGATATCATGTTTAAATGCTCATGAACGTGCAAAAAAGGGTGAAAGTTTTTGTTTCCTTTTTTTCTTGGAATGACCATGAAAAGGATTCTAGGGTTTGCTGATTTTTTTCCTTTCCTCTGATGGCTGATTTTTTTTTCCTTTTTCCCCCTCCCTGTCTAATTTGTCTCTCTCTCTGTGCTCCTCTGGCTCTGCCTGCTGCACACCTGTGGAAGAGGAATGAATAGAGGGGGTGTGTGAACCATTCTGCTCCAGACTAACTGGCGCCACCAACAAAACACAAGACATGCTTGATCAACAACCCAAAACAAACCAGGTCAAACAACAACCACAGCTCCCAGGCTAGGCCAAACAGAGGAATACACAGCTGCAAGCCCCTGCTAGAAGCTTTGGAGAGGGGAAATCCTCTCTGGAGCCCCTTTCCCAATAACCCATTTCCTTCTTCTACCATCCAAGTATTTGGTAAAAGAAACTGGAACAGTATTAGAGCCTCACGTTAAAAAAAGAAATCGAGGAGAAACCTGCCTGACACAGGCAGAGAGACGACCCAGAAAGATACAGAGCTGCTGATCTCGCCTCCGTTTAAAGGGAGCCCTAAGTTACCGAAGGAGGGCAAGAACAGACTTAAGTTGTTAACTAGGGTGGAGGGAGGGGTGGAGGGGAATTGAATCAGAGAGTTTGCTCTGGTGAAATACTCTGCGGATCCGAGAGGGTAAAGGGGTAGGAAAGGAGAAGCTGGATGAAGGTTTATCGGGCACCTGGAGAGAAAGGCCAGTGACCACTCACCTTAAGAGCCCAGTTCAGCGGCACAAAATACTGTCCCCTTGTTTGTTAACAGCACCAGCCTGCAACAGTAACAAAAACGTAAAAGAAAGGGAGAAAAAGTTATCGGGCGAATAATGAACCTATTCATAATACTAGGTTTTGTTCTGCGGCTACAGCATTCGAGCTGGCACACACAGACACACACACACATACACTAAGAGGGGCAGCACTGCGTTCAGACAAGCAGATCCAGGCGAGACTGAACGAGAGCCATCAGGCAGCGAGGTTGGACTGGACAGTGTACGACAGCCCTGTCCCACCGCCTCTCTCCGTTCTAGCCACCTACCAGGGCTGGCAGTCACGGATCAAGAATGAATGGGTGGGCAGCATCGGGGGAACCCGGCTCCCCGCTTACAGGAGAGGAGTAAAGAAGCTCGCATTCTCTCCTGGACCCCGTCCAGCTACCCACCACGCTCCAGCCCGGATTGCAAACGACAGAGCAAAAGAAAAAAGAACACATAAACCCCCAAACCTCCGGCCCCAACCCCTGGGCTCCAGCTTCGCTGGCTGGTCCTGATCGTCCTTAACAGCAAGGGAAAAGAATCCCAGCCTGGGAAAGAATCCCAGCGAGGACGGCCCGGGGTGGATCCCGCCGGAGGAGACCCGCACCAGCCCCCGGCCCTCCCGCGCGCAACAAGCCCTGGAGGGCTCGCTACACCCACCGCGGCGCACTCCCTCTCCGGCTCCAGGCGCCGCGCGCCCTTCCCCGCCGCAGCGGGAGCGGAGCCCTTACCGGGTCGGTGTTGAGAGCTGTGAGCGGGGTCCGGGGGGGTCCGGAGGGGCAGCTCCCGGAGGAGGGGTGGTGCAGCGGCGGCGGCGGCGGCGGCTGCTGCCTCAGCAGAGCCGGGTGCGTCTCCAGCGCCAGCTGCAGGTCCAGGATGTAGTCGATAACGTGCTGCAGGATCTCCACTTTGCTGACTTTCTTGTTGGGCGGGATGGTGGGCACCAGTTTCTTGAGGCGGCTGTAACAGTCATTCATATCGCACTGCAGGCACAGGGACGGCTCCTCCGCCGCCGCCTCGGCCGCCTTGCAGCGCGCCGCCGCCGCCGCCGCCACGGCCGCCGCCGAGCCTCCCAGGCTGTGGCTGTGCTCCGCCAGGCAGCGCAGCGCCAGCTCCCCGCCGCAGCCCGACGGCGCCTTCCGGCCCGAGGGGCGGACGGGACTCACGGCTTTCATGGTGCGCGCCCTTCGGCGAGCGGATCCCGGCCTCGGGCACGGAGAGACCCGGGAGGGCAAAGGAGAGGGCAAGAACGCTCCCCACCCGGCCGCCGCCACCCCCTCTGTCCCTGTCCTAGCTCTCGCTTCCCTCCAGCCGGGCTAAGGCACACGGGAGGATCGCTCCTGGTCCTTGGGCGACACGATTGACAGCGAGAGCCGCCTGTCCCTGGAAGCCAGGTCCGGGGCTGGCGGGAGAATTTCTGTTCAGCGGAGCACCGCTGGACCGTGCGAAGGAAGATAAATTAGAAAAAAGAGAAAGAAGCTAACACATGCACGAAAAGGAAACCAGCCCACCCCCGGTCCTTCTTCCCTCCCTTCGGAGCTCAGACTAAAAGCCCCCGCCGCTGCCGCTGCCGCCGCCGCCGCTGCAGCTGTCTCCTCTCCGCCTTCTCTGAGCTCTCCCCCGATCGCGCTCTCACTCCCTCTCCCTGAACCACTCTTAACTCCCTCTCTACTGAACACTCTCTCGCCTCCACCGTGCTCTCTCCCCAGCCCGCAGCGGAGCTTTATTTATAGAGAACGAAGGCCAGGGGGCGGGGCTCGCGCGCCGGCCCAGGGAGAGGAGCGCGAGCCAAAGAAGGGGGCGCGAGGGGCGGGAGGGAGTGGAAAGGGTTGTTGGGGTTTAGGGTGGTGTTGGAGGGGAGGGGGGGAAGGCAATGAAGGGGATGGGCGGGAGGTCCACGGCCACCAACCAATCAGGCGGACGGTGCCACCTCAGGGAATGACGATTGGGCCAATAGGAAGGATGCTCCATTCCGTCAACGCTGTGGGTCTGGACTGAAAGATCGAGAGAAGGTGGGCAAGGCTGGTGCGTGCCCAAGGGAGGGGAGAGAGAGAGAGGGAGGGAGAGATGGAGAGAGAGAGGGTTGGAGAGAGAGAGAGAGAGAGAGAGAGAGAGAGAGAGAGAGAGAGAGAGAGAGAGAGAGAGAGAGAGAGAGAGAGAGAGAGAGAGAGAGAGAGAGAGAGAGAGAGAGAGAGAGAGAGAGAAGTTCTCTACCAAGAACTGCGGGAATGTGTAGCTGGTATACACTCCGTGCCCGTGCACTGCACCGGAGGAGCTCTGTGTCCTCATATCCAATCATCCCCATTACTAGCCTCACATTAGCTTAATACAATTAAAATGGGGGTGGGGGGTGGGAACCTGCGCTGAGAGACCCTCTACCGCCGATCCATTCAGTCCCTGCCGCTTTGACTTGAGCACCTTAAGAAAGACAGATAGATCGTGTTTTCTTTAGCGCAGGCACATTTATGTATTGTGCTCTTTCGTTCTTTCATTATCTGGAGCAAAGCCTTTTCACAAGTCCAGAAATATAATCTTAGATTGACGTGTCTTCTCTTTTCATCTTTAAAAAAAAATCTTAAATGAATACTGGATACAGATTCCAGGAAAGGAGACTTAACAAATAACAAAAATCTTACTGTGGGTTCTGGGGAATTTTTTTTTTTTTGATCCTGTCCATAATGAACGCAAAAGTGGACTCGAAAAACAATTGTTTGGAGCATTAAATTAGAGCACGTAACCATTTAAAATTCATGGAGATGGAGTATTTAAAATTCCACCATGACATATAATATTAATCCATTTTATGTAAAATTCATATCTGTAAGTTAATTTAGCCCATTAAAGCACCACTTCACGTATTAGTCAATGTACCATGTTTTAAATATGACGCTGAAAATGTCCAATTCCTGTTCTTTGCAACAGCACATTAAAATGAACACTTTCAGTCCCCTGAGTCTTGCTTGTGTCCTTAACTCTGGCGAAAACAGAATTGCAGCCTGTTAATTCGGAGTTCTTGTGTTAACGTTTCTAATGGCTAGCCTTTCTGCAAGGAAGCATCATGGGTTAATTGAACTTTTGGTGGAGCTCTTTTTACCTTCGAAGCCCTCCCCCAAACAAAATAAAGATCTTTATAGAGGCAAAGGGAATGAAGACTTCAAGTCCTTGGGGCAATGGATCATAGGATCACAGATTTAGAGACAGAGGAGATCTTGGAGGTCAAACACCTTGACCCTGTTAGCCTTTTTCTCCCTCTTCACTCTAAGCAGGCAGAGTACCTAGCTAAATGAAAATCATGTAGATTGATTCTTCCTTTACATCAGTGACCGAGAAACACATATAGCTCTCTATCCCTTACCACTTTTCTGCCCACCAAATGGGGAAATGCTTTCCAGGGCAGGAAGCCAGTTCCCTGGCTGCAAGCAGGTATTTTCAATACCTTGCCCACTTGTGGACATTATGATTGGTGAACAGCCATTTCCCTAGAGAACACTACCTACTCCTGATGAAATGAAGAGAAACTATTTAGATGCTGCTTTCACTGATAGGTACTGGATGTATTCTTCCACCCCCTCAAAGCTAAAGATTTACAGTGATTATCCAATATGTAATATCTGAGTGAAATAAAGACTGGCTTTTACATATATACACATATATAAATCTAGATCTACTGTGGCAAATTATTATGTAGCTGCAAACTTTTAATTAGAAGAAAATAGACAAAAATATTTTATGCTTGATGCTATATATGTAATGTAGACAAATATACATTTATGTGTATGTCCATGCACAGATGTGTCAAAATGCACATATATGGGAATTTATGTTCTGTATATCTCTGTACAGAACATACACTCACAGCCACACATTACTTTAACTTTAGTTAGAAAATTGCAAGAAAAACTAGGTGTAGGTTGTTATGTTGGAGCTAATCACTGGAATTCAACTATCATTGCTCCTAGTTTTGCCTTTATTATTAACTTTGGGTCATATATTTATAGTTATTTTCTTTGGTAAACCTTAAAAGTATTTTACCAAATTTTCTTGAAATTAATTGCTTAATTTGAGAAATCTATTGTGTTCATTTCCAGATAAACATTCTTTAAAAAATAGGTTATAATATCTATAATATAGAAGCTCTTGCGATAGCTACACCTTCAAACTTTTCCTCAACCTTATTGAGTGAATAAATCAAAAAGCATTTATTAAGCTCTTAAAATGTCTGCAGCACTCTGCTCATCTCTAGGTATATAAATAAAAAAAAGCAGAGATGGTACCTGCTTTTTTAAATAGAGAGTCTGCAGCACTCTGCTCATCTCTAGGTATATAAATTAAAAAAAAGTAGAGATGGTACCTGCTTTTTTAAATGGAGAGTCAAACTTTAAATTTGTAACACAAGCAAAAATAGATACATAAATTAAATTTTGTTAAATTCTAGAAAGTCACAAAAGAGAATGTGGCAAGAGTGGACTTTAAAGGTGAAAAAAGCATTTATTAAGAACCTACTACATGCTGCTCACATTGTGCTTCACAACCATTATTTCATTTGATTCCCATACCAACTCTAGGAGGGAGGGACTATCATTAACCCCATTTTACAGATGAAGTAACTGATGAAGCTAAAGGTTAAATATCTTGCCCAGGGTCATACTGCAAGCAAGTGTCTGAGGCTGTATTTGAATTCATCTTCCTGACTCCAGGCCCCGTGCTCTATCCATGGTGCTACCTAGCTGTATCTTTGACAATGGTTAGGTGGGCATGAGTGATTATGATCCTGTTACAAGCTCAAGAATATCAAGGCACCATTCTATAAACCTCCACCTCATCCTAGTGAAGTAGGTGGAATAAGTATTATGGTCCTGATTTTAGGGCATGAAGAAAGAAATAAAAATGAGTTATGATTATTCTAGAAGAGTCCAAATCCACTTCATCCATGGTCTCCCAGATGACCTCAATGGACACTCAGACTGAAACATTTGCTGAAGAATTACTTGGGTGGAGTGACTTAGTTAGGGGGCCATTTAGATACAGTTAGAGATTAGATACATTAGAGATCAGTCTGTTTTTATTATAGTTTTATATGATAGCAAACCACTAAGGACTATTGGCAGTGATGGCTAGAAATCTAGCATCTTCATAATGCTTCCTTTTGTGTCTCATTGCCTATTCCTTTCTATAATGCGATAGATTCTGTATGAATGAATTCATGGATAGGTATGATAAGTTACTAAAAATGACCTAGATAGAAACCCAGGATGAAATATTTTTAGGAGAATTACTGGTTGGCCCACTGACTGAAATAATGTATCCATATCTCCTCTAGACAAAGATGTCTGTGGAGACTCACTCTGGATGCATTCTAGATGCTAATCAGACCATTGCAGAATTGAAACACCCAGTCTATTAAGATTCACAATTACCCTGTGTTTACATGAAGCAAGTGTATCCAAGCATATTGCTGTTCAGCCCAATAATGCTTTTTTTTGTTTTTGTCCTCCGTATCATTTTTCTCCATGATCTGCAATGAAGCAGAGGGTGGGCTCAAATACAGAGTCAGAGGTGGTACTACAGTCAGTGCTTAAGTCAATCTCTTTATTAAATAAAGTGAGTATAAAAGGAGGCACTTTCACTTTCAGGCCACCAGGTAGCCATTTTGTATAATGCAGCAGTAATGTATGCAATGATCCCCTGGCTTCAAGGGAGATAAACTAGGTTAGGAGTTAGGGAGTTTCAAGCTCAGAGTAGCTTCTTGGGTACTGAACTGCTGCTATATGCATTTGTCCTACATTCTGCATGGCATTCAAAGCTCTTCGTAACCTAGCTCTCTCCTGCTTTTGCAGTCTTCATGCACCTTATTTCCTGACAGGTATTTTTTGATGCAGGGACACTGGTCTCCTGGATGTTCCTCCAACAAGACACTCCATCTCTCAGTTCTAGGCATTCTATTTGGCTGCACCCCATGCCTGGAATGCTCTCCCTCCTCTGCTCCAATTACTGACCTCCCTTGCTTCCTTTAACTTCTGACTAAAATCCCACCTTCTTTGGGAAACTTTTCCAAACCCCTCAATTCCAGTGCCTTCCCTCTGTTAATTGTTTCCTATTTACCTTGTTATATATTTGCTTGCATGCCATCTCCCCCATTAGATTACAAGTTCTTTGAGGGTAAGGACTATCATTTACGTCTTAGTACCTAGCACATAGTAAGCAATTAATATATTGATTTGATTGATTGGTTGAAGTACTTGATATCAGCCCTTGAAATATTGTTCATAAGCTTTAGATTTTCTCTGAGTTTTGAAAGGTATCCTGAGAAGGGAATGTTGTATGTTGGGAAAAGCTGCATAATTCTTTGGGCTTCAAAAACTCAGGATTCAGAAATGTTTTACAAGTTCCTCCCTTTGAATGAAGTCAATAAAGCTCTAAAAATCCCACAGTGAGGGAGTTCTAAAAAACAAGAAGGGAGAAGTCAAAAGTGAAGGAAGTAGATGTACTTCACTTTAACCTCCTGGAAGGCTGAAATTATTCTTGAGAGAGGCGGCATGATATAGGGAAAGAACTCTGTATTCAAGGACAACCCAGACCTAAATAACCTCTCTGGTGAAGGCAAGTCATTTTTAAGGGTCACTTATTTAACCTGTCTGAGCCTTGTTCCTTCATATGTGAAATGTAGCCAGATCCAGCCAGTCTCACAGCAATAGTGTGAGGATTAAGTGAGAGTATATGAAAGGGCTTTGCAAACATTAAAGCCCTGTATAAATAAACGCTCTCCAAACTCCTTAAAACCTCTTGGGGTTTGGTTCTCATCATATTGTGTCTTTTAATATCCTCCATATCACTTGTCTACATGGTCTTCATCTCCCAGACGTGAAAGAGGAGTGGGACACGAGAGCAGAGGTTTGCAATCTGACTATTATCTTCACACAGTTAAAGGATCATCAAATAAAAAACTGCCAAAATTTGTGATTGGTCTCAGAAGACAGAAGTGGCACCAGTGTGTAGGTATCACTCAACATAAGGAAAAACAAAACAAACACAACCAACTTTCTAAAAGTTGGAAGTGTCCAAAAGTGAAATGGGCTGCATTGGAAGTGTATGAATTTCCCATTATTAGAAGCAGAAGTCTTTAAGTGGAAACTAAATAAATACATGTTGGTGATAAATGTGTCAAAGATGATGTGGATTTAAAATCTTATGATTCTAAGACTGCATTTTAAGTAAGTGTTTAATAAATACTTGCTAGGTGACATATATGACCTTTTAAAACTGTATCATTTATTGGTCAGGCATCATAGTTCTAACTGGACAATGAGGAAATCCCATAAACCTAGAGGTGAAACTCATCCTAAATATTTTGTTTGTTTTGATTTTCATTTGTGAACCCTATCATAAGGAAAAAGTTCCTTTAAAAAAGTCCCACTAGTGTCTCATAATGGCATGGAAGTGACCATTGGTTCCTGAAATCTATACCAGAAAAAAGCAAGCTCTGATAGGTTGGGCTGTGCTTGAAAGACTTCAAACATGATACCAAGGACACACAAACTTTTCTGTCCAAAGACTAGTCTAGCAAAGTATGGAGAAGCTCATCATCAGTAGTTTAGACATTTGGTGATAAATTCTTTAATATGGGAACTCAAAAAAACAAAGGAAAACAAGTCCTTTTTCTACCTCTATTTTTGGTAATAGTGGAAATGTGATATAAATGTGGTCTACAGTGCTAAGAAGCACACAGTTTCTTATCATTTTAACTGGAAATATTCAAAACATGAGACTTTTTGCCCAAATGCAACAAATTACTACAAAATCCCAGCAGCATAAAAAAGCTCCAACATGTAAAGTAGAAAATTTGTAGGATTTATGGGAAAATACAAGATTCACACTAGAACTGAATGCATTCTCCATTCATTTGTTGCAAACTACACTGATGGAGGGAATACCCCCTTTGATGAGATCACTGATCCACTAAAGTTCTGAAGTATCAAAAAGAAACTTCTCCTTGCTCTAGTTACATTGTCAATAAGACTCTTTGCATCCTTCCTTAAGAAATGCAACCAAACCCAAACTAACCGTTCCCATTCTTTCCTAGACTAGAGAGTTGTCCTTGTGTGCACAGTTGGGTAGAGAGTGCATTAGGGAAGAAACGCTGAGGAGGAAACATTTTTGTAGCTAGGCTTATATAGGGAGAATTTTTTTTTTTTTTTACAGAAATGGGATCGAGACAGTGATGTAATCTGTGCATTTTCCTACTTTCTAAAGAGTTTGTTCTAATGATAACCTACTACTATAAACTAGTTGTTAATACCTGCAGATCTTTAATGCATAATGCATAATGAGTGTGTGGTCATTACCTTTTTCTGTCCACTATATTTCCTTTCCATTCTAATTCTGTTTACTCTATGATTACTAATGATTCTATGAATCTTAGAATCCCTGAATAAAGAGTTGTATATCTATAGTCCTGTGGCTGCTACTACCTTACCCTCTAAAGTTACCTTTGATCTACTCTGTATATATCTTGTTTGTATCTATTTATACTCATATTTCCTCCCCCATTTGAATATAAGTGCCTTGAAATCAGAGACTATTTTTGATTTTTCTGTGTGTACCCAATGTCTGGCAGATAGTGAACACTGGATAAATATTTGCTGGTATAGTGATTGAGGATAGGAAGTGACGGTTCCAATGGTAATGAGAAGCTAAATCGTGATCTCTCATTCATTTGTAAAAATTAACATTTCATTGAAAACAGCATCAAAAATCAATGGAAATAAGATGTACTTAGTAGCAATTATATATATATATATATATATATATATATATATATATATATATACATACATATCTATATATCTAAATTAGTTAATTTCATTGCATAAAATAATACCTTTTCAGTCCTTCTATATTTTCCCAAAATTTCTTTGGTCTATTCATTCCCCTTCATTTTCCTTTATGATTATGATTCAGTTGATTGTAAGCTTCTTGAAAGCGGGGATTGTATTTTCCCTCTTTTTGCATCCTCTGGCTTAACACACTGTCTGACATAGAGCAGATGTTTAATAAATGTTTATTAATTGATTATGACTAGAATGCACTCCTTTCTTTTAGCTCTGTTCTTCCACCTTGTACTATTTCATAAAGATCTTTCATTATCCATAATATTAAATTATTACTAATATTATTCCTCCATCAAACCAAAGGTGTAGATGTGGCATCAAACTACTTACTGGGGTGACAATATCTGAATGGGTACACCTGTGAAGATGCATCCCTACTGAATAGCATTTTTTCCTAGTTTTAGTTTCACTGTTAATGCTACCTGTTCAGACTATAGCATGTAAGGACAAAATGTTGAGTCCCTCTGGTAGAAGGAGCTACTCTTCTTGATGTGGCATAGTGATGGTGGGCAACTAGGCGAAGACATTTCTCCAGTCACTCTATATTCCAAAAACAATCTTGGGAAGAGCAGTCGCTGTCCACGTCTAGCACTTTGACACTAGACCTTCTCGGGGTGACAGAGTCCCACATCTGTGTAAGTGTAACAGTGTAGGTCCTTGTGCCTAACTAGATACCAAGATGATAGAACATTTCCTTTTCCCAGTTTTGATATCCCTGGTGCTGGATTAGATATCTCTGAGGTTTCTTCCAGATCTGGAACTCTTATGATTCTACGACAAAATAAGATGTTTTGCCTACAATTCTACTGATTTTAAACTGGTTTTCTAGAGATATTACTCCCCTTGCTTTTTTGAAATAAATAATAGGAAACTCAGTGGATCGAAGAAGTTATCCCAAGCCACTTAGTGGGCCACGGACATTTCCTACAATATTATCCTCTTTGCTGTTTATTCCTTTTTGTTGGGATTGGGTTGTTGCTTCAGTTCCAAGTAGATATAAGGCTAAAATTCTGCTGCATGGTTAGAGAAACAACAAGCTTCCTGGAACAAGTTTTGTTCTCAGTATTTACTTATTTTGACTGGGTAAATTAACTTCTTTTTCTTTCTCTTTAATGCCTCCTGGTTCCTCACCCTACTATAGTAGTGAGACTTGATTCTCAAAGGCTCTGCCAGCAGAGATTTAGTTCTAAAACTAAACAACTAAACTCTCCCAAGTTGGAAAGATTATGATCGTGCACCAAAGAACAATTTGCACATCTGTCATTAAAGTTTGGAGAAGCTCATTATCAGATTGTATATAGGGTAATTAATTTTTTTTGCCATACTAGAAGGATTGTGTTCTTTATCGGTAGGTAGAATATCCATATTGGTGACATCATGAATACCTGAACTGTTGAAATAGATTAGATGTTAATATTATTTTCTAGTTATTGAGGTTGGCAATATCACAATTACCCTTTACTCTTTTCTCTCTTTTATCCCTAATATCTAACCACATCCCAAGTTTTATTGATTCTACCTCTATAGCATGTCTTGTATACATTCCATTTTCTCTACTCACAGGGACTCTATCTTAGTTCAGGCTCTAATCCTATATTGGTCTCCCTATCTTCTAGTATTTCTCATCTCTAAATCATTCTTTTCACAACTGCCAAATTAATGGTAAGATAGAAATCTAATTATGTTCCTCCCTTATTTAAAAATATTCAATTAGCTCTCTGTTGCCTGTAAGATAAAATGCAAACTCTTCACACTGGCTTTTAATGCTCTCCACAGTCAGGCGTCAGTCTACTTTCTCAAATTTATTAAATACAATTCCCTTTTACACACTCTTAAATTCCAACCAAACTGGACTATTACTGTTTCTCAAACTTTGCATTCCATTCTCTTAGTACCCTTGTATAAGCAAGTATTTCATGTCTATAATGCACTTACTATTTAATTTTACTTTTTAGAATCATTTTCTTCCTTCAGGGATCAGCTATGATATCTCACTTGAGGCTCCAAGAAGCTATAGCCACACTCCAGTAAACCATCACAGCAGATGGGCTAAACCAGGTTGAGGGTAATCAATGGGCTTCATACGCATTAGGGATTTAGGAGTATGTCTGCCTCAAGTGTGTGAAGACTTCCCCTGGTGGAATGGGTGAATGAGAACAATTTGTTCTAATAGCCATGAAGGTCACTGGAGTAGGAGCTGTGGAGCACTTAAAGCTTGGTTAGATATAAAAATGCCAAGATCATCCACTGTATCCTGGGCCAGTGCCAGTTGTCTTGACTTTTGTCTTGGCACTGGACTTCAATGACTCTGGAAGACAGAGATTGATGACTTTGTGTAACTGTGCCTCATTTAAATCCAAATCACACACGTCAAGATATCATTGAATTATGCCACTGTCCTCTTTAATGAAGGATGAATAGTAATATCATATCCTGCATGAACTCTTTTCTGATACCCTCAGTTTCAAGTATTATCTCCCTTCCCAAATGACTATGTTTTACTGAGTATATGTTATATTCTATAGCAGAATCGAAGCTTCTTCAACTAGGAACTTTAAAAAAAAAGTCTTGATTTAGAGTTGCTAGTACAATGTCTTACACATAGTAAAAATAATAAATGTTTTTTAACTTGTTATTGAGTAGTATTATTTGCTGACTTATTTGTCTATTATTTTATATGATGTATTTATAAGGTACAGAAGTATGGCAAGTATAACTCTCCCAATTTCATAGATGATGAAGCTGAAATTTATGACTGTCCATAGTCATACAGCAAGTAAGTGGTGGTGGAGATAAGACCTGAATCAAGATCTCTTGTGAATAAGAGTCAAGCATTCTTTCTCACATACAGCGCAGTTAGGCATCCAGTTTAGCTGATAATAAAATAATTATTTAAATGCCCTGTAACAGTGAAAAGAATGATAAAAGATTATGAAAAGGTCAAGTTTTAACCTTATACTGTCATAAACCCTTAAGAGGAAAACACAAGGTAATTACAATTTTACCTTTAATTCCTCCTTGAAATAAGTTCTCACTTTTTACTAGTCCATAACATTATTTTGGTGGCCCTTTCTTCCCTTAGCAACTAAAGAATTAGTAAAATAAATAAAACCATCATTCACTTCTACTGAATGACTCAAACTATTATTCCCATTGTGTGGGTGGGTGAGAGGCTAGTTATGAGACTGTTTTAATTACATCTTCATTTCTTTTTAATGTGTATACCAAGCTACTGTAAAATAAAGAAAATCATAATTAAACATATTCTAAACTCCTTGGAGGAAAGATGCAATGTAAGCACTAAATAGTTTTATAAATACTGCTTCTGAGTTCATCATGGCCAATGATGAGCCTTTTATATAGAGAAAAAACTTGCCTGTTGTATCTCTATGTAGGTCATGGCTTCTAAGAGGTGAAACAATGTCCAAGAGCAATTGAGGCTTTTCCAAGAGTAATCTGTGAGATATTTCCATGGACCTTGCAATAGACTCACTGGCCCTTTGAATGCATACCATATCGGTGAACTAACTGCAGAATTGCATTGTTAGAACACACAGATTAAAAAAAGAAGAAAAGAAAAAGATACTGTGAGAAAGTTAAATATTTTCAACCTACAAAACATATTTTTTATTAAATCATTATAAAAGAACAAAAGGGCTAAAAATATTAGCAGTTTCTAAGATTATTTTTTTTCCTGCAAAGATGTCATACAGCAAATTTTTATTGAGTGAACATGAATAAATTGATAAATCTTGGGGACAAAGACACTATTATTTGGCCAGCAAAAATCAAATTTTATTAACAATATTAGGTTTTCACTGTTATAGTTGAAATATACTTGGTATTAATAATATAATACTTTAAAGTATGCAAGGTAATTCATATAAATAACATCATTTTAGCTAAGCGATTCTGAGAGGTAGATTGCAAGGGTATAACTGTGCCTCTTTTATAGATAAAGCAACTGAAGTTTAGAAAGGATCCAAAAATCATAAGGTACTGTGAGGCACCTTATAGATCATCTAGCCCTACCTCTTCATTTTACAGGTACAGACTGAGGCCCAGAAACATGAACAACTTGACCAAGGTAGCACAGTTAGTGAATTTCAGATATAGAACTTGGACCCAGGTCATCCTGACTCTAAGTTCAGGGCTCTATTCACTACTGTATTCTTCTTCTTGTTTATTCAATTAAGCATTTTGCTTGGTTCCCTTTGTTGATGCTGCTCTAAAATAGGTAAAACATGCATATAGGAATAACCATAGTCATTTACTGTGATATCATTACAATAATACCACATATGTTGCTTCCATATCTTAGATAGGTAACTGGTTATACACCACCTGATAAAAGTTAAACATTGATCAACTAGAGAGTTGTTTTATCCAAATCAGGACTACCTGAGACAGTTGAAATGATTTTGAGTAGCATGGTCTTTTATGGCATGGAAAAAAATGAGAGTCAGAGGAGTGGAATTCAAGTGACATAAATGTCATATTTTAGCTATGTGATACCATGAACATTATTTCTTCTCTCTGAGCCTCAGTTTTCCCATCTTACAATCCTGCTGTGAGGAAAGTGTGTTGTAAGACTTAAAGTGCTGTAGAAATTTAAGTGTCTCTGTTATCTAGTCATTTACCAAACCATGCCTCCAAACCTATGAAAACCTCTGAAATATTGCCTTTCTTTTACAATTGAAATCTGGCTTTCTGGCCAACCATTCTTAACTATTTTGAAATCATATTTTTCCCCTTGTTATAGTAGTTCTCTGTTATAGATAATAGCATTAAATCCCCAGTATCTCAAGCTACTTTTGAACATTATTCTCTAATGAACATATCCCTAGTCCTATACTTTTCTCCAGAACATATATTTCTCTCCGCTTCTGCTTGGTCCTTTTGTTAGAGGTAAGACAGATTCATAGAACAACCATTACTTCTTTCTTCTTCCTCTGATGCTTATGAGATGAGCTCTCAAATACTACAGCAAGACATAGCTAGAGGTACAAAAGACCCAAGAGGCCATTTAAGTTAAGGCTTTCATTTTACAGAGGAGAAAAGTAGAACAGGGGAGGTAGACATCTTGCCAAAAGTCACAAAAGTAGCAAATGGCAGAGATAGTATTTGAACTTGGGTCCTGAGACTCCCAACTTGAATGCTCTCCTCCTTCGATGTTCATCCTTTCCCTATTTATCCCCAATTAGGATTCTGGTGGTTGCTATCTATAGAGCTCCAGGACAATCTCTTTCCTTCCTGAAAGAGTTCGATCCCTGGCCAACAGTCTTTTTTTCCTCCCCAGCTACTTGGGGGATCTTAAAAGATATGTGGATACTCCCACAAACACCCTCATTTCCCAATTCATCAACTTACTCATTTCCCAAGACCTACTCTTCTGTCATACTAGAGTTATTCACAGAGATAGTCATATCTTTGACCTTGCATCATCCACAAATATTCCACTTCCATGTTCATGAAACTGAAATTTGTTCATCTGATATAATTGTTGTCACCCCATCTCTCCTTCAGTCTTGCAATTCCAAAACATGTTCTTCTTCCTTTTTACCACATCTAATTCCTGCACCCCTCGTAGTACTTTCCCAGTTCATCACTCTCTCATAGGTGATATTCTTTTCCTTTCCCCATCTTGACCCCTTATTGGAACCAGTTCAACTCTACACTGTTCTCTTCTATCAAATCCCTTTCTCTTTTATCCTACTAAAGATCTTGTCCTGTGAAACCTCAGCTTTGGGTCATTCCCACCACCTGTTGTCTTTGCTCCTATTTATATTCTACAGAAAAAAAAAAGCTGATGAAAATTACAAAAGTGTGTTGACTGGATCCACTACAAATTCGTATTATATAATTTCAACTCCAGTAGCAAAATCTGGGCCTCATTGTGACCAATAAATCCTGTTACACTTCCCTAATCAGTTCACCATCCCACTCACCACAGCTACTTCTCTAAACCTTTTTATCCTTCCTCAGTCCTTCCATAGCTCCCTCTCCCTCTCCCTGTTAGGTGAGAAGTTTTCCTCATGCTTTTAAAGAAAAAATTGAGGGCATTCCCCAACATGCTTCTCTTCTCTCCTTTTCATCTCACATCACTCAGATGCTTTCCCTTACTGTCTCCTCCACTCCTCTCTCACATAAAGAGGAAGCCCTTCTCCTTATTAAGGCAAACCTTTCTACATGCACCAATGATTCCATTTTCAAGTAGTCTGTCCCCTCTATCAGTCTCTCACTAAGCTTCAACCTCTCTTTATCTACTAGCTGTTTCCCTTATACCTACAAACATACCCATGTTTCCCCATCCTAAAAACAAACAAACAAAAAATACTCCCTTGGTTCATCCATCCACACTATATCTCTTCTGATGGAGCCACTCCAGTGGCTCCCTATTGCCTTCATGATCAAATATAAAATCTTCTGTTTGTAATTTAAAGCCTTTTCTAATCAGATCCCTTCCAATCTTTCCAATATTCTTATGCCTCTATACACTATGTGATCCAGTGACACTGGCTTTATTGCACTTCCTTGAACAAGACACTCCATCTCCCAACTTAGCATTTTCACTGGTTGTCCCCCATGCCTGCCATTTTCTTCCTCCTTATCTCTGCCTCGTGCCTCACTTCACTTCCTTTGAAATGTCAGTTAAAATCCCAATTTTTGTAAGAAACCTTTCTCTGTCACTCTTCCTTAATCTCAGAGACTTACCTCTGTGATTATCTCATAGGTTATCCTGTATATAGTTTGTTTGCCACATAAGTATTTCCATGTTGTCTCTTTTACTAGACTATCACATCCCTGAGGGAAGATACTGGGTTTTTGATTTGGGGTTTTTTTCCCCATTCATTTTTTCTTAAATGTTCAGCACAGCCTAGTGCATATAGTAGGTTCTTAATGTTTGTTGTCTGACTGATTCTTTCTCCCACATCACACTGTCTCTCCAGATAGTACCTATGGATATGTGTCATTGCTCTTTGGAAGACAAGATCCAACTCCTTCCTCTTCAGGAAGAGCCTCATATCAATTCTTAGATCATATCTATCACTTATTATTAGTACCAATGTAGCACATAAGCTTCCTACAGCATATATATACATATAATTTTTATAAAGTGAACTTTATCAGGAAACTAAAAAGCCCCCAGTTTTTAAAGGTACAATAAGACATATTAAGGGCACTTCATGTATGCATTCTATTTGGCCAAAATTACTTTACTATGATGTGATTGTTACCTACCATCTAGTACATTCATCCTTTCCCCACCAGAACCAATCTCTTAGTATTAGTATATAGATGACCCAAGTTCCAATTGGGTGTACATGTCAGGGTAGGTTAGGAGAGAAACCAAAATGTTTGTCTCAAGTCTCTGCAGTGGTAGAGGTTCTTGCTTTTTTTTTTTTTTAATTTTGTTCAAAAAACCAAACTGGGTCATTTTAATCAAACCCAGGAATGTTAGATATCCTTGTCTGCACTACAGGAGTGAAGAAATGACTGGCAATTTTTCTCTTTCTCGTATATATTCTAATACCTAGTTTATTGCAGAAATACTTTTTTGAGTGGTAGTAGTGGTGTGTACTAAGTTCTTCTTGCTGTAGAATTCCCCTTAAGAACAAAATAACTACTGCTACCCATTTTGATTGTGTTCACATTTTCCTATTAGTCATCAATGTGCGTTCAATTTTATAACTTTTAAATTGAAGGCAATTAAAGCCCTAGAGAAGGAAATCTTCTATTTATCTTGTAAATGTGGTTGGAATAGGTAATAGCAGTGCAAACTTTCCATATCCGGCCACGTAAATATTTGCTTGGATTTCTGTTGTCCAAACGTTTTATACTCTTGCTCGGATGGAGTAGAACATATGCCATGTTATGCAAATGAAAATTCCTTCCTATGAAGTGTGCAAAGTATTCCATATCCTGTTTTCACCTGGATAACCTAGAAATCTGGTTCTCTGTTCAAGCCCTAAAGCTACAGTGCAGTAGAAAGGGTGGTCTCTTTGAAGCCAGAGAAACTGGATCCAAAGCTTGATCCTCTGTGATCTAGACAAAATATTTTATTTACCCTCAGAGGCAGTTAGATGGTTCAGTGGATAGAGCCCTGGAGTCAGGAAGATCTGAGTTCAAATCTTGCCTCAGACACTTACTAGCTGTGTGATTCTGGGGAAATCACATACCTCTGATTGTCTTCCAAGAAAAAAAAAGAAAAGAAAAAAGTATCTATCTTCCCTGGGACTCTGTTTTCTCAATTGTAACAAGGGGTAATGGGAAGAGTGTTGAACTAAGGGACTTCAAAAGTTCCTTTGTGCTCAAAATTTATACTATTTCTTATGAATGTCAGGAGAAGTGGTCACCTTTGGCTCCATGACTATATTGGTTTCATAACAACTCTAATAGACAACTCCGAGGTACATGGATGAATGCTCACATGGACTATCTGTGCCCAATCTGTGGTAGAGAATTCCAAGCTTGTATTGGTCTGATCAGCCACAGTCGGACACATTGAAACTTGACTTTATCATAGTGATGTCATTTTCAGTCCTCTTCAAGAATGAAAGACAACAATCACATGCATGAATGGAGAGACCAGGAGTGAGGGGTGTTCTGCCAGCTCTAAAATCCATCCCTACCTCAAAATAAATGTCTACTCAGGGTCTTGCATGCTAGACATGGTAACGAACTGGAACTCTCCATGTTGGCAAAAGTTAGGTGTTATTCTGTCTCCGTTATCATCAATTCTGCAGGAGAAGTTGAGATTAACCAAATTTGATAAACAGGAGGGTGCATTTTTCCTCTTGATATTGACCTAAAATTAAAATTTAATCTGTACTTATTACAAATTGCTGGTTGAGGCTAATCACCAGAAGGGTGGCATTTTTGGCCACAGTAGTTCTCAAAAACATCTGAATGGATAAAAGAAATTCCCATACTAATGAAATGACTTAAAACAGCCATTATTATAAAAAGGGCCATCTTAACATCCTACTGGAGGATTTGGATCAGTGAGGTGCTCAGTTATCTTCAATGTGGTACAATCATTTACTTTTCCCAGAGAACAAAAGAAAAAGCAAGAGAAACCTAAATCTGCTGTTAAAAACTAAATTTGATGAAGCAAAAATCAGAGTTGAAATTTTGTACCAGCTATCCATTTTATTGACCATTGCTAGAAGAAAGATAAGCAATTTACTAGTTTGATGGGTAATCATAATAGTGTAACATTTATGTAACGCTTCAATATTTGCAAAGTACTTAATATTCATTATCTTATTTGATACTCAAAATAACCCTGTGATGAGGTATTGTATATATTATTATGCCCATTTTACAGCTGAAAAAACTGAGTCTCAGAAAAGTTAAATGTTTTACCAAAATTATCCATCTAGCAAGTGTCAGATGTGAAATTTGAGATCAGACATTCTTGATTCCAAGTCTAGCATTAGGTGCACAGAGTGCACGTTAGTGCACAGAGCATTGGACTTGGACGCAGGAAGATCTGAGTTCAAGTCCTGCCTTCTACATATACTTCCAAATAATAAACTGGGAGAGTGGCCTGACTAGCCATAGCAGTATCAGGATTCATTGGAGAGAAAAAGGAAATACGACTGTCATTGAACAGTGTTAGAGGCTGCTAGGTGATGAATTGGAGAGATCTCTGGGCTTATTTTCAGGAAAATTTGAATTCAGTTCTGACCTTAAACATTTACCAGCTGTATGAACCTGGGTAAGTCAGCCAGTGTCCTCCGTTTCCTCAAATGTAAAATGGGGATAATAGCATCTATCTCCTAGTGTTGTTAGGAAGATCAAATGAGATAATATTTGCGTACAGTGCCTAGAACCAAGTAGATACGTAATAGATGTTTGTTTGCTTCCTTTTTCCGTGTTTTCCTCTCAGGTCAGAAAAACTTCTATAAATTAACTGTTCAACTCTATGAAGCATATTGAATGGCTTTTTAAAATTTAATATTATTGAACTGTGGTGGCACACTGTGACTGAGTTGTAGGTTTAGTAGCTACCATGTCTGTGCAGGTGTTAGAAGCTTGCTAATATTTCATGGGATTTGAGGAATTTTAAATATGAGTATACCTTTCCACTACACTGAGTTTGACATTATCCAGGCTTTCTATGGTACTGGGAGCATTGGGAGGTGGGAGAAGATGGGGGAATGTCAAGTATGGGTCAAGGAATAGAAAGGTGGAGAAATAGTAACAGTGTTATGTCAGCCAGTCAGGCATTTATTAAATACCTACTAGGTGCTAGGCAGTGTGGTAATTATTGGAAAGAGGCAAAAGGCAGTCCCTGCCTTCAAGGGGTTCATCACCTAATATATACGTACACATACTCACACTTATTATATTATATTACGACATAATATAAAAAAATATGATATGATATGATACATGTAACCAGGCTTGACTGGACATACTCAGTTTGCCCAGTAATATGGGGTACTCTGAGTCCCTAACCATGTAGAATGGGGTAGCCTTCTTTGATTGCCAGCCTGTGTCTTTAAAACCAGGGAGAAGGTGGCTCTTTTCCACGTCTCTTTTGGCCACCCTTATCTGCTGTTCTGAGGGTGAAAATCACCGTTCATCCAGAGGGAAAGGACGTTCCTTTCCCTGCTCCCTCCCTTTTTTTTCTCGGACTTCCCACAGGACTGGGAGTTTAAGCCATGGTGACTTAAGAGCCAGGAATGCAACCCAGCATGGGGGCACCAAGAAGCCAAGGTGCCTGGGACTTGAGCCTGAGGTGGTTTGGGATTCAGAACTGGATCTGTGCTCTATGGAAACTGAGCTAAACTATGAATTTAATCCCTTCCACTCCTCAGAGACTGAGGTAGAACAGGGTGGGGAAGGAAGTTATGCCTCCCACATACTGAGGGAGTAAATTTGTATGTTTGTGATTATACAGTTTGAAGTAAATATTTGTGCAAAAGTTAATCTGTCAGTGGTTAAATGGAACTGGGGTGAAAGGGGGCACCTCATACACTTGAAGGAATACCATCGTGGAAGCTGGAGCCAATAGCAGAGAACCTAGACTTCCCTAATACCCCTTAATTATGAGGGTGGGGTGAAATATTCAAATCTAATTTACCAGGCCCTCAGGCAGTGGGGACCAGTGTGGTCTATATTACATATGTTTTATATGTTACATTAATATTGTAATATAATTGTATGTATTACATATAAAATTATATATACTTCTTGAAATTGATACATTCTAACATTCCCCAAGAAACAATTGTTAATGTGGTACAGTTTGGAAAATAATTAGTAAGTCTCCTAATGAGAGAGAAGACTGGGGACTATTTAGACAGTTTGAAGTTTGCCTACCTTCAAAGAGTGGCTAAGGAACGCCCATAGCAACTGGTGTGCACTCTTCACCAGATCATGGAACAGTGAGAGCTTCAACCTTAGCACCACCAGAGGCTGCAACACTCCTTAGGGATGAAGAGTAGCTTATCAACCTATGAGCTCTAATATAAGGGACTCAAACTGGAAACCTACTGTCCTTTTAAAGTACCTGTTGCAAGTAAGTACCTTCTGAAGGACCAAAGCATAGAAATCTGGGCAATTTTTGAAGAGGTCCAGGGAAACTGCTTTTAATTAGATAAGTAGATAGATATATAGATAGATAGATACACACACAGATACATAGATATGTAGATACACACACATGCTGTGCCCTGGGGCTTTAGTCTTTGAATATGTACAAAGGCTGATTATCCAATGTGGTAATGCAGAGAGTGTTTATTATAATACCTTTGTGGGAGAAGAGGTTTCCAACTTTGTGTTAAAGTTGGAGAAGTTGCTAGAGAGGGCTGTGATAAAGGATTTGACGCCTGTGGAACATGGACCGTGGATGGATTGTTTAAGATCTCAGGGAAACTGTAGATGATATCATTCCGTTAATGCAGCTATGAGTGTGTGAATGAAAGGATCATCCCCTCAGGCATTTAGAAATGACACAATCCATCTGGCAGAAAGGGGAAGAATGTATATGTGAAGATAGCACACATACACACAACAACAACGAAAAACATCTTCCTGAGGTTCTAAGATATCTAAGCTATGAGTCATTGCATTCAAAACAGAAGCTAACCTGCATAGCCCAGACTCCACTAGGGGAGATCAAGGCAGGCTTGTAGGGAGGTCGCTGTTAGGCAGAGGTTTTCTTTGGAATGATAACTAATGCCACATTGTCCACAGAGTGCCTTTGGATGGGGCACCACCATTTTACCCTAGTCAAAGTTCCAGTTCTAGTGGGAGAATCCAGGTCAGTCTTTCTGGAAGAGATGAGGGATAAAGGAATATTCTCTAGACTTTTCCCATGCCATCTGACTTTTCTAGGAGCTAATAAAGGCTTGGTAATCTCTCCTAACTTACAAAATGGTATCCTGTATCACATGTAGGTCATAAGATCATTTTTCTGAAAAATAACAAAGCATTCTAAAGAGAATAAAGTAAGGTTACAGTCTATAGTCTAGGTTTAACTTTAGAATGAATCTGCAATGGAACTTATAAGCTAGAAATTCTGACTAGCATTATTTTTTCTCATGCTATATCATCATTTACCTTGATTGCTTTGATTAATAGCCAGAAAAGAAAGGCACATGGCGTACAGACTTTTATTCCTTGCTTTTATTTTCTTGGGAGTAGTGGAAAGAAGAAACTGGCAAACTGGCACTGGTAGTGGTGACAATGATGGTGATGATGGTAGCAAGGATGGCAATTATGTTGTCTCCATTACAGGAGGCTTAGGACCAGAGGTTAAAGCAGTCTTGAAAAATAACAGCATTGAAAGAATGAGTCAAAGTCAAGGTATTTTTTTCTTATAAATATGAACTGGATAGACATGTAAATACTAAATATACTTAGTTTTAATGTTAGTAAGTATACTAAGTATACTTGGGTATTAGTATAATGGGTAGTATATTTGTAGCACTGGGAAACAGAAATGGGCTGGGGAAAGAGGCAGTCTGAGACCTTGAAAAGAAGCCAAGCTGTGTTCCTGGATACTTTCCAACAGGGCTTGCAGGACTTGACACAGCAAGAACTTTGAAAATTGAAGATATAGATTGTCCTGCTGAGGACATTATTTCAAATGAGATAACATTTGTACAAAAGAAGGGGAAGGGTGACAAAGAAATCTCAGGAGCACTGATTCCTCCACTTCAGTGGTGAATCCAAAAAAGTCAAATTTGAGTGATTCTCCAGGACGTTAGGAATAGAAGAGACATTTGAGAAAAAAAATTCAGTCCAAGGACTCTGAAAGGTTCCTATTCAATCAGGAGGATATGATGGAAACTTGTGGAACAGAAAGAATTCACCTCAAACATGACATAGATCTTTTCAAGAGCAATTTCATGATAGAGTCACCTTGGAGATGGGAGACCTCAGAATCCATCTAAAAGACGTGGTAGTAATGGCATCATCACAGGCTCCAACAATTTGGACCCACAGAATACCTTGGCTATTGACTAGCTATTCTGTGGACCTTATGTGTGAGAGGTGAATATGCACAGATGTTAAATTAGGAAATGCATGATTAGGCTTTTGGTTGTTTAATATTCTGCTATTTTCCTGCATTTCTATTTTAAGTGAATTGTCCTTTTCAAACTACCATGATTTTTATTATGTAATTCATGTCAGCAGATCATAGGGGATTTGGAGAGGGAAACCGAGTGATAACAACATATACCTAGTTTTTCTGGCAATTATGTCAGTAGATACGAACCCAAATCAGAGATAAACACCAAGAGGTAATATAGAAGGGTATTAGATACACAAAAATGGAGACAAATATTCTCCACTTTTCTGCACTCAATAAAAACACAGTAGTTGTTGCCAAAATATGTGTTATGACCATAAAGTAATAGAGCTGATTCTATAAACCAGAAGCAATTGTTTTTCCCAAAGACAGGCAGACTGGCTGCGTATTTTTCTCATTTGAACAGAAGATTGAGCTTGAAAGTCACTGTGATCTCACTGTGGTCGAGTGGATTAGTGTCTTGTACTGGAAGCCTGGAAATGCAGATGCAGCCATCTGACATTCACTAGCTCCATGACCATAGCAAATTTAGACATGCTCAGACACACTTCAGAGTTCTTCTAGTTCAACTCACATTTGAACAAGAACTTTTTCTACAACGTTGCTGACAAACAACCTCTTCTTTTAAAACCTACAGTGAGAAGGGGATAGAACCATAACTATTTGAAACCATTAGGGCTTTGTCCCAAGGGAAGGAAATTTAAATTAAGGTGCAGAAGCTTGCCAAAAAGCAGGGAAGGAGAGCTTCTGGTTCTAGGTTGCTGTGGGGACAACAGCTCATTCTCTGTCTCCTATCTCTTCGATCCAAAAGCCAACTCAACCTTTTTGCCCTCTCACTAGTTAGTCCCTTTCATTCTGTCCTTTCCTGGAAGACCAGCTTCTCTCCTGCCCTCCTTCAAGCTGTTGTGCTTCTCCCCAACAAGAGCAGAAAGTCAAAAGCTACCATTTTTCTTGAGACTTAATCAGCCAATTAGTTTTTATTGAGTGCTATGTGTCAGATACTGTGCTAAGCACTGTGAATATAAAGGAAGAGGAAGAAAATGCAATGTCTGCTCTCAAGAAGCCCACAGTTTAATGGTAGAAACACTGTGCAAACAACTATGTACAAGCAAGCTATTTACAAGGTAAGTTTCAGATAATCTCATTTAGGGAAGGCAGTAAGATTAAGGAGGACGTCTTGAAGAAGTTATAAGATTTTAGTTGAAATGAGAAGTGAGAGAAATCAGGAGGCAGAGATGAGGAGGAGAGAGTTCCAGCTATAGGAAATAGCCAGAGAAAACACTCAGGGTTGGGAGAGGGAGTGTCATGTGTCACTGGATCACAGAGTATGGAGAGGGAAATAAAGTGTAAGAAGAGGAAAGGTAGAAAGGATCCAGGTTATGAAGGGCTTTGAAAGCCTAAGAGAGGATTTGGTCCTGTAGGTAAGAGGGAGTCATCAAATTTAATTGAAATTAGAGAGGGAGAATGTGGTCAGGTCTGTACTTTAGGGAGATAGGTTTGACAACTTAGCGGATGATGAATTGGAGTTGAGAGAGACATAGGGTAGGGAGACCAACCAACAGGCTCTTGTAATACTCCTGGCTTGAGATAATGAAGGCTTGTACCAGGATCATGGCAGTGTCAGGGGAGTGGAGGGGACATATAGGAAAGATTTTACAAAGGTAGAAATGACCGGATTTGAAAACTGATGAGATAAGGGGTGTGTGTGAAAGAGTGAGAAATTCAGGAGTGGGGTGGTAGTATAGTGGAACAGAAATGACCCCAAATCCCTTGAGTTAGACCAGATAACCTCTGAGCTCTTGTCCACCCCTAAGTTTGATCCCCTAAAGCATTTTGGTAATAAAAGCTCCCTTCTACTCAACTGAATTTGCCTTAAACAAAAGTATTATTTTTACATGATGAACTACAAAGTTCCTTTTCCATAGTTTGTCTAAGTTGGTGAAGGTTGCCCAGGGCCGTTGTTGCCTGGGCATCATTTGCTCAAGGTATCAGGCACTGCAGGGGATCTAATCAAGCACTCATATCCCCCTGGAGGAGCAGATTCCACTTTTGGACAGCACTGACTTTTAGAAAATTCCTTACATGGAATCCAAATCTACTTCTTTGAAACTTTTTCCTTCTTCTCTCTGGAGTCAAGTAGAGCATGCTTAGTCCCTCTTTCATGTGACAGCTCTTTAAATACTTGAAGACAGCTATCATGTCCCATTAAGTTTTCCCTGCTCTGGGCTGAACATCACCATTTCTTTCTATTAATCCTCATATTGTACAGTCTACAGTCCCTTCACCATCCTGGTCAGTTTTCTTTGGACACACTTTACCTTGTCAAGGTCCTTTTTAAAATGTGATTCATCAGTTTTTTTTTTTTTAAGAGAAAGAAAAACACCGATGAATAAAACTAGAAATAAGAAAAGATATGTAAGAAAAAATTTAGAAGCAATTTTCAAATCATCTGGGAATATTCATGGAGCTACATGGTAATAAATTAAATTGTGAACTCTTAATTATCTTTGTATCTTTCCCAGAGATTTGCATGGTGTTCTGCATATAGTTTGTGATTAATAAACAGTTGGTGAATAAATGAAAAAATAAAATGTGTTGCGCAGAACATGACACAATGATGCAGTTGTTATCTGATTAGGGCAGAGTCTAGGAGAGCTATCACTCTCTTGTTCTGGACATTATATCTTCATTAATGTAGCCTAAGATCATTCCATCTATTTAAAAAAAAATAGATAGTGACTTTGGGGTTGTGATCCCAAACTAAATTAAAACTAAAACCACTAGCTCTTTTTCACAGACTATTGCCTAATCTTGTCCCTAACCCCCCCTCCCCCACTGACCCTTCCTGGACATAATAAGTTGATTTTTGTGAAAACAAGTAAAGAATATCCCATTTATTTTATTAAATTTCATTAAATTTCTTAGGTTCAGCTTCTCTGCCTTCAAAATTGGGATTACAGATCATTTGAATGATTTTTATCATCTTAATTGTACAAAACACTTAAATTAGCTTTATAGTCCCAATTATACAAATCCCTTAATTCATTTTTATAATCCCAATTGTACAAATCACTTAAATTATTTTTATAATCCCAATTTTAAATTCGGAGACTCTAAACCTGAGATGGTAAGTGAAATTTAATAAAATAAAAGGAAAATTCTTCACTTGCTTTCATAAAATTAACTTATTATGTCCAGGATGGGGGAAGGGACATGATTAGGCAATATTCTGCAAAAAAAAAAAAGACTGGTAGTTTTGGTTTTAGGTTTAGTTTAGTTTGGGATCATAAGCCCCCAAAGTCACTATTGTGACATGATACATGGATACATCATAGAAATAATTAAGCTAGAATGATTTTGGGCTACATTAATGAAGATATAGTGTCCAGAACAAGCTCCTATACTCTTCCCTAATCAGATAATAACTGCATCACACTATTTTCCAAATAGGTAAGTGATCTGTGGGCAGCTTAGTAGCACAGGGGATAGAGTGGCCAGCCTGGAGACTGATCTTCCCGAGTTCAAATCTATCCTCAGTCACTAGCTATGTGACCCTGGACAAGTCACTTGAACTTGTTTGCCTTAGTTTTCTCCTCTGTAAAATGAGCTAGAGAAGGAAATGGCAAACTCCTCCAGTATCTCTGTCAAGGAAATCTCAAATGAGGTACCAAAGATTTGGACACAATTGAACAACAAGTGATTTATAATCTTAAATATGTTTTATAAATGTGATAGTCTAATATCTTCATAGAATCTAGAAGGTAGGTGGAAAAAAAAGAGAATTAAGGTAGTTAATGAAAGTAGTTAAGTGAGAATCTTTTAACATTTTGGGGGGAAACATGGGGAAGTTCATCATGAGGGGAATAAAAAAGGGGAAAGAAGAAAATACAAAGGATTTTAATGACGGGAGAGTGACATGCGTCAGTCAATGGTAAACTGTGGACTCAAGAGACATGTATAACATTTTAAGATCATAGAAGGGGACAATTACAGTTAGCAAAGAAGTAAGAGGTTTGATACATACTTTATCTATTCAGGCATACATGTGAACATAAATGTGAGTTCTCATCACTGAAATGCTATTGTTTGTGTGTTTCTAATATACTCAAATGGAATAAATAAAGCCAAGTTAAGTTAGAAAGGAAAATTATTTAAACAAACATTAGGAAACCAGGTTAAGCTAGGCAAACAGGTTCTCCAAAGTCAGACCCTTAGTAGGGGAAGGAGGAGGAATATTTTGCTAACTGTTTCATTTGGGTGAGAAATAAGACCACATAATACATGACACCAAAGTATCATTGTCTTCACTATTTTTTACTATTGACACAGGATGAAATTGGAATCCTTTGCTTCCCAGAAGAAATATTTCATATACCTTCAGACCTTAAAAAGACCTTTACAGTCAACTGCAAATTGTCTGCCAAGTAAAAGATTTGGAAGTAATTATGATCTGAGTTCAAATTCAGCTTCATCCCTTTGCTTTGTGGTAGACTTGGACAAGCCATAATCCATCTCAGTTTTGTTGTTCACTCATTTTTTAGTTGTGTCTGACTCTTTGTGAGTCCATTTGGGGTTTTCTTGACAAGACACTGGAGTAATTTACCATTTCTTTCTCCAACTCATTTTACAGATGAAGAAACTGAGGTAAACAGGGCTAAGTGCCTTGCCCAGGGTCACACAGCTAGTAAGTGTTTGAGGCCAGATTTGAGCTCAGGAAGGGGAGTCTTTCTCACTCCATTCACTGCACCATTTAGTCTTCCAGAGCTCACTTTACTGATCTTTAAAATGAGAATAGAGAGTGTGAAAGTGGGGATGGGGTTAGGTTATAAGGGGCTTGAATGTAAATGATTTTTTTTTTCCGAAATGAGCATGGAGTTTGGAATTTTAAACTGAGAGCAAAAAAAAAAAAATTATACATTCCAGCATATAAGTCTGATGGGGTACAGGCTCTAAGAACCCCCTAGAACTCTTCTTCATCCCATGTGATCTGGTGCTCCTGAGGCCATAAGCCTTTCATTATCTCTTTGTCCAATTGCTCAGCTATTTCCCACCCTTGATCCTATCAAAATATCTATGCCCAAATCTGTTACCATTAAACTAGCCTAGCCCTTCATTGTCTGTTTCCATCAAGACTCTCCCTAAACCCCTCCTCTAGCTAACCCATATTACTTGGCCACCCCTAGATTCCTCCCACAGTCTATCTGTATGTAAACTCCTTCTTGTCTCCATGAACACCCTCAAATTCAATCTAGCTGAGATTCAATCTGGCCTGCTTATCAATGCAAATGACACGAATGCTTAGGCTCCTTAAGAGTCTACCCAATATGGCAAATCTTTCTTTGTTTTAGTTTGGCTGAAAGAAGGCTTGGGTTCAATTCAATTCATTAGGGCAGGACCCAGTGTGTCAGTATATCAGGGTCGTGAGCACCCTTAAACTTCAACAAATTTACCTTTTAAGAAAGAAAACCCTGCACTTCAATTCTTTAGTATCTCCTTGGTAGCAAGTTTACCATTAGGTGGAAGGAAGTTACTGAGAATCCCAGGAATTTGATACAGTTACACTCCCAGCAAAGAACTGGGCAGAGGGAGTTAGTCCATACCAGGATGATCTTTACCCTGGCTCAGGAAATTGTTGGATACAATTGTTGAGAGAAACATTAGTATTTGCTTGCCCATGCCAAAACCTTGATTTTTATACAACAATATTAATGTTGACCTACATTCTGAGTTGATTTATAACAAGTAGAATATTGTCCAGAAACCTTATTTGGCAGTGGATCAGAATGGTTATCAGAAACAGATACAGAGGGGGGAAGCATCTTCAAACAGATGTCCTTAGAATAGAGATAAAACTGTGTCAATGTGAACCACATTATCAACACCTGCTTCAAAGTTTGGGCTGTGGGGACACCATTTAGTAAGTTACCACTTCAGTGTAACCATACACTTCAGCCTCCTGGGAGAATTCATACAGCTTCCCAAGGTACCCAATTTACAAGAAGGGTTAGCTTGGGAACTGGAAGAATGCACACAGAATGGTCCTTTTTTTTTTTAAGGTCTCTGAATGTGAGAAAGGTTTTTCAATTAACATTTGAATAAGGCTTCTTGGATTTCTTTGCAACTAAGATACACACAAAAATGAATGAATGGGTTTCAACTGAATATCTATAGATGGGGGAGCAGATTTTAACCCCAGCTTCCTCCTGCACTCTGGCATATACCCACAGCTGTTCAGAACACCCTTTTTCAGTCAACACAGAGTTAGCACTTTGATCTGTAACTTGGTACTCCTCTCATCGCCCCTCCGCTCAATATCTGGCTACCCCAGGGGGCAATCAGACATTTGCCTAGAAGCCTGTGAGGTAAAATGCAGTTTTTCAATTGGGGCCAGGGAACAGCTGTGGCCTGTCACCCTGGAAACTGCCTATTGGCCTGGCATCATGGAAATATGCCCAGCCTGTGTGGTGGGGGTCATCTGACCTTGCCCCCACTTAGTTTGGCACCTTGTGTGGCCATCCTTTTCATCCTCCCTCTCCTTCAGCCCTACCCCCAGGGACCTGAGAATTTCTATGGGCCTTTCTGAGATGCAGAGCTTAAATTGGACAGATTCTCAGATAGAATGCCTTGTTTTTGGTGGCCTGATACAGAAGAGATTGGTAAACATACCCTTAACTGGCATAGGGAATTAGAAAAGGATCAATCTCTTTTTCTTCAACACTATTAAAACTGAAGTTACATATGCAAATAGGCCTAATTATTTGATATTTCAAAAGGTGGAAATATTTCAATTTGGCCTCCATATCCAGATTATCCATGTAGACTCAACCTTAAAACCTAATGGTAGGCTGGTAAAACATTTTTCCTGATCTGTGGAGCTATATAACTATTCACCTGAGATTTAAGTGTTTATATAGATGCACATGAAAAACATCTGTTTATCATCATAAAACTTAGCATTTTATTTTGTGTGCTTCCCCATTTAGGTGCTCAAATGTCATCTATTACTACTGAGTTAAACATTTTCCCTTCTTTTTTCTTATTTATTTTAATAAAAAATTTAAAACAAAGAAATATGTCCCCAAAGGCTTGTTGCTGCAAATTCTTCTTCACTAGTCCCTGCTTAGTGTTGTGATTCAAGAATGAATGCTTTTTACTCAGTGATTTTTTTCGGCTGGCCTAATGAGGGATCTTGGGAATATCAGCCTTGGTTGTGATGAAGAATACATGATGAGAAAAGAAATACTACATATATGAACTTTTACTGGTATTCAGAAAAGAATATAATATTCAGGTAAAAAATATATACATATACTATATACATGTATGTAAATTTTTTTATATACACATGGTCAATCACAACCTCCTCTTTTTCCTTGGAGAGGTAGCAATCTATGGTTCAGAATATTGCATTTTCTAACAGACATATTCACTGTTAGTTGTTTTTGTTTGCAAGCTTGTCTTTTCTTTTTTAAACATGGTAAGGCTTACTAGTTGTGAGTGAAGGGTGTTGTCAGTTTTTCAGTCGAGCCTGACTTTTCTTGACACCTTTTGGGGTTTTCTTGGCAAAGATACTGGCGTGGTTTGTCATATGTTTTTCCAGTTCATTTGATAGATGAGGAAACTGAGGTGACTTGCCCAGGTCATATAGCTACAAGCGTCTGAAACCAGATTGAACTCAGGAAAATGAGTCTTTTTGACTCCAAGCCCAGAACTCTATCCACTCAGTGCCACTTACTTGCCAAAGGGGAATGAGGTATCTTTAGAAATGGCCGATATTTAAGTACAAAGGCATCAGCAAAGCAAATATTATATATATGCACGTAATATTACATATTGGACAGTAGAGTGAATAGCAAATTCTAGCACAAAGGAGACAATAATATCACTACAATGTAGGCTACCTGAAGTATACTTCACTGGTACATCATGGCTTACTCTTTTGGGGAATTGGGCTTAACAGAAAATTGTTAATATAATGACAAAAATGACTAATTCCAAATGCAATATGGACTGCCACTCCCTTAAATGATCCTTGTAATGTCAGAATTTCAGTAATATCCTTACATATCTACTCTTAAGATATTTACTCTTGATTAGGTTGAGCTTCTGAACCACATCCCAGGTCCCCCCATCCAGGGAGTTGGCCTAGTGGGGAGCCCAGCTCAAGCTGGACCTTAGCTTCTGGTGTGCTTGCCCTCTTCCATTGGGATTCATAGCATGGACAAAAGAGCCAGAATGAAGTGACTTTCCTCGCCTGCATTGCCAACGGCCACTGGGGTCTCTTGACTAGGCCTTGCTTCCTCATACTGCCTCCTCCCTTTCTCCTCCTAAAAGTATAAGAAGCTTTTGCATGAGTTTTGGAGTTTGGAAATCTACTGGACATCCCCCAGGGTGGCAAGTTTGCTACTCTCTTATCTTAATTAATGATCCTTTACTCCTCTACTCATGGCTTTGATTTATTTCAGGACTTGACAGCATATAATACAGATTCAATGGCAACCCTTCAGTGAAGTCAGCAGTGCAGCCAGAGTCAAAAGCTTTAAATCTTATCAAATGCCTACTAAGGTTTTGGGGAAGGGATAAAAGAGAGGCAGACATCCTTTAGATGTCTGTAAGACTAATAGCATTGAATTTCAAAGATTCACCCATCATTATATCCTTCTGCAAGCAACAATCTTGGTGCTGCCAAGTAACAACCATTATGGCATCTTGCAATTTTCCACTGCTCTGAAGTCTAACTGGGATTCTTCTGGGCCAAATGATACAGTAGAGCACAACATGGTATAGTATTAGGCATTAAGACAGAACAGCAGCTTTGTCTGGGAACTCTATGTGCATCATCTTTTCATCAGAAGAAATTGATATGTATACATTTGTGTGCAGAGCTCTCCACTCTTTTTTTTTTAAGCTTTTATTCAGTATTTTATTTTTCTCCAATTACATGTAAAAACAATTTTTTGTATTTGTTTTTAAAACTTTGAGTTCCAAATTCTCTCCCTGTCTCTCTCCCCTCTCCCTGCCCTGAACTGCATTGAGAAGGCAAGCAATTCCACATAGGTTATACATGAGTGAGCTATAAATATTTTTTGTATATAGAGGTCCTCTTCCTTTTTGTTTTTATCTCTTTTGGGATACAGACTTAGTAATGGTATTGCTAGGTCAAAGGTTATGCATGGTTTTATACCCCTTTGGTCATAGTTTCTCATTGCTCTAAAGCATGGTTGAATAAACCCACAACTCCACCAACAGTGCATTAAGGTCTTGTTTTCCCCACATTCCCCCCAACATTTGTCATTTATCTTTTCTGTCTTATTAGCCAATCAAATAGGTATGAGGTAGAACCTCAGAACTGTTTTTAATCTGCGTTTCTCTAATCAATAGTGAGTTGAATATTTTTGCTCTCCACTATTTTCAAACATGCATGATGCCATTGCCTTTTACACTTATATCTTGAAAATTCCTGTGAACCTAAACAGACTTTACTTTGGGGGTTTTTAACCCCAAATCATTTTTTACATGGATTCACATTGATCCATTTAATTCATTCTACAGGGAAAATCAACAAATGAACTAAATTTGGTTAGAGTCTGTATATCTATGTATTTGATGTAGCAGAATCTTTTCTCATATTCAAAGGGAAAGATGGCATGGTAGATAATAAAATTTCATGAATTATATTGATAGAATTATAGATTTAGAGCCAGAGGGACTTTAGAGGCCATTTAGTTCAACTCTTTCACTTCACAGATGAGGAAATTAAGTCCAATATGAGAAAAAAACAATAGAAAATACATACATATTATATGTCATATTTATCTTTCCATCATCATGAAGTTACACAATACCTATGGTTGCCCTGTAAAGAAAAAGGGAAAAGTCAATAAACCACAAATGGGTCTGGAGAGTACAAGTTTAAAAAAAAAGGATGAAGAAAGGTATATCAGAAGAAGTATAGGACAGGAGCAGCTAGGTGGTACAATGACTAGAGCATCAGCCCTAGAGTCAGTAGGACCTGAGTTTAAATCTGGCCTCAGACACTTGAGATGCACTAGCTGTGTGACCTTGGGCAGGTCACTTAACCTCAATTGCTTTGCCTTCCGCCCTTCAAAAACATTAAAAAAAGTACAGGACAACATGAAGAAGACCATGGTACAATGTTGTTCTCTGTTCCTAACTTTGGTCAAATCATTGTGGTTCTCAGTTTCCCATCTGTTAAATGAAGGTGTTAGATGAACTTTTCTGGATTTCTCTTTAAGTATTCAATAGGCTAGTCAGTGTCACTAGTGAAATAAGTTAGAGAATCGTACAAATAGTGTGGATAGAATGCAGACCTCAGGAGTCAGGAACTTCTAGACAGTCTGTGTGACCCTAGATAAGTCATTTAACCTTTTAACAGCCCTCCAGGTAATTCTTGAGGCCTGAGATGCAGAGAAGATGCAGAATTGTGTGGGTAGTTTCCTGTTGAGGGAGTTTCCTGGCCTGGATATCCATGTGCTATTCAAATCACAGGTATGGTAGGAAAAATATCAATAATGTCCTTGGTGTCTGGCAAAATTTTTGTATAATGTTTGTTCCTTATTTTGTGATATTGATAGATTAACAAAAGACTTTCATAGGGAAAATCACTTTGACTTGAATTCTGTTCTTTATCTTCTCCACATTGCATTTCAGCAAATGTAAGTTTTTTTGTTATATATCTTTGCTTGTTACCAAGATCATCTCCTTTTTATCTGGCAAGAAATCTTATATCATTTTGAAATAATGCACTTCACTGAAGGAAAGTCTTTAAAGAGGTATTTTGCTGCATTGAATCAAAAGTTGTTCTAGAGTCATCAAACAATAAGACTTACAGAATCTTATATTCCATTTATCTTTCAATCAATTTTGCAGTGGTAAAAATGGGATCCACTGAAGAATATCTTCCAAAAACCTTCCTATTCAAGTCTAACATACTCAGCAAGGATGCTTTTGATATATGTGTGTAAGTGATTCTGATAAAAATCACAGATAGATGGGAAAGTAGACCTAAGAAAAGGTAGGTACTGATCTCTGTGTTACTTTGATTTGGTAATAATAAGATCAGAGGTTCCCCCCAAGTCTTTAGGTTAAACATAGCTGACTGCAGCAGATGTTGTCCCTATTCCCAGACCCATGAATTGTCTGAAGCTGACCAGATATTATCACTTCCAGTTCCTATCCATTTTGTAAATGTCCTAAACTCTTCCCTCTGGGATTCCCAAGCTTTCTCTATGGACTTTCAGTAGTTAGGCAAAATGACTTACCTTGTGAAAAGATAGAATGTCCCGATTTTCTATCACCTACACCCTCCCCAAATACTTTATCAGAACACCACATCTAGCCTCTTTGGGCTCCCCAGCACTTCCTACTTCATGGAAGCCCAGCTGGAAGCCCTTACCCTGACTAAAAATCATAATTGTTTGCTATATTGGCTGTCTTCTCATTAATTCAGGTTGGAGTGAGGCTGATGACTTTGCACAGCTCTGCCTCACTTAAATCCGATAAGACATCCCCCTCCTAATGTCATGGGTTCTCTTCAAGAACGGAGGACAGAGGACAAACAGCAACAATGGCACCTACAACAATTCAGGTTAACCTGTCTGTCTTCCCTACCTTCACATGCCTTGAGAACTGATCCCTTGATTCTCTCGAAATTGTGCTGTCTCTCGCACCTACTTCCTCTTATATACTTGGTTCAGTCTGTCTTTGCTCTCCAGTGCCCTTTCATACTTTCTCTGTAAGTACATCTGGGACTGTGATGCGAGAATACAAATATGATGGCTCTATTATGACAAGTTTTTGAAAATAAAATTTCCTAAGTATGTATATATATATATTTTCCATTTTTATCTGTTACTCTTTCAAATTTCATACTTAAATGTTTGTGATATTTAGGCATGAGACTTCTGTGTAAAGTCTTTTTCTAGGGAATGGCTAAACAAGTTATAGTACATAAAAGTAAAGGAATATTTTTGAGCTGTAAGAAATGATGCATGTGATGAATACAGAGAAGCATGGAATGGTTTATAATGACTTAAGAAGAGTCAAGAAAAAATACACAGTGACTATAACAATGTAAATGGAAAGAACAGCTTCACAGTACACATCAAAAATGAATGTAATGAAATTATGAAGATCAAATAGAACTCCATTGAAGAAATATGAAAAGACACTCCCAACTCATAGCTTCAGGGAAATGGGAGATCCACAGGTATCACACACTGCCCATGTGTTTGGATTTTTTTTTAATAGTATTGATGAGTTGGGCTGATTTTTTTCCTACCTAAAGGTAAGATTTGTTATACACACTGGCTTTCTGGGACAGGGTTAAGGGTCAGAACACTTAAGATAACCATGATGAGAGAAGAAACAGAAAATATCAATAAAACTTATTTTAAAAAATAAAGCCCTCATCCCTTTTCATTCCTTACTATTAGGGGCAGCTAGGTGGTGCAATGGATAGAGCACCAGTGCAGGAGTTGGGTGGACCTGAGTTCAAATCTCACCTTTGACACTCAATGGCTGTGTTTCCTTGGGCAAGTCACTTAACCCCAATTACCTCATCCTGGGTCATCTCCAGTCATCCTAATGAATATCTGGTTACTGGATTCAGATGCCTCTGGAGGAGAAGTGAGGCTGGTGACCTGCACAGCCCTCCCTCACTCAAAACAAAGTCAAGTACAAGTCATGTCATCATTTCTCTGATGGCATGGTCTTCTTTGGCAACAAAGGACAAACACACACACACACTTGACTCACCTTACTGTTAAATCATATTTTTAAGATATTTTTCACAATCTTCACCTACATTAAACTTTAACTGAAGTCACCAAATATCAAAATATATGTTAATTTAATTTTGAGGGTCTCATCAGATGTTTCATATAATTTCTCTACCTCTATGCCTTCTACAACAGATTCCAGTGCATAACGTAATTATTTTCATGGTGGTCTTTTTGCAAATAGCTATTGTGAGCACTGTAACATGAGATCATCAAATATCCAGTATTAGGATGTTTCTTCTTGCCTTTGTGTACATAGTAAAATCAACTCCACCAACTCCAAAGAAAACTTTGTTATTCTTCTACTTAGCTGCAATTTCCTTTTGTGTTCTACTTTTATTTAAAGCAAGAACGTGGAGGTGGATATAATCCATTTCCTCCGGTAGCATGCCTAGTCATTGGTCTTTAGAGTGCAATCACACATATAGTGTGTGATTAATGGATATAAAAAAAAAATCAACAGTTTAAAAAATCGACACTAAAAACTGTATGATTCTTTGCCATTATAATTACAGAAGTAGAAGAGAGTGACACAGAACTAGGACCTATTTTGTATTTTATTTAGTTGCTATCATGAATTTGCCATGCTCCATACTTGGTGAAGAGGCTTTACAGACTTAATTAGGCTGGTCTTCAGGAAATAGAAACAATTTGTTTCCTGGATGATCCTTAAAGACTTTCCAACATGGTAGAGAACCTATTTCAGCTGATACTCTTCTGGCATAGCCTTCTATAACCAACGATGGCCTCCCCACCGTGATGAGCCATAGAGGTAGAGCTTTGTTGAGAAGACAGGCATAATTTTATCAAAAAGTAAAATTTGAATATATGCCTAAAAGGAAAAGAGAAACTCTATGTACCCAATTGTTAATTATTTGACTATTTTCATACAAAACAGAATAATTAAAATATGCTAATATCAATTCTTTTAATAGTAAAAATAGATATAAAAAACTTTTTCTCATAATGGGTGATATTCCCAAGTAAAGAAATAAAGTATCAATATAATTGCTAGATCAGGTTAATACTCATCAGATCTTTATTTCCTTGCTAAGAACTGGGATGCTTAGGTTCTGTTTTTAGAGTTGATCTTTGTTTTACTATCATTAATAATAGGAATAGAAATCTTAGCACTATGTAGGAGATAAGGCACTAGACTTAGAAGAAGGAAGTCCTGTGTTCAAATGCTGACTTTCAGGTTTACTATCTGTGTGACTTTAAGAAAATAACAACCTCTCTAGGCTTCAGTTTTTTTATCTTTAAAATAAATCGAATTCATTGGCCTCTATGATGCCTTCCATTTTATAAAACTCTTAACCTAAGATTTTGAGTGATTAGTAAAACTATCAATTTTACAGCAAATGTAAACAAATTTGTCAAAATAAATCTTTTCAAGCTCTTAAGTACAGGATCCTAACTAATTAATCCTAATAAACCCACTGCTTGCAAAGTCCGCTTTCCTAGGCAACATTTTTCCTAAATCTACCCCTTCTCCACACACACATCCCCCCCCCTTAAGTTGAGAGCTCCACTGAATTTTATTTTTTATTCCTAAAATGCCATTTATCTGATATTAAAATTTAAGGTTACCCAGAGCCAAATATGATACTTAAGTAATGCAAATGATCTTGAAATGCCACAGCCCCCCCAAAATCCACTTACAATAACTCTTTCACAATGACCCTGAACACATTAAATAGCATGGTGTTTCAACCATTTTTATTTCCCTCCAAAACTCCTCATTTGTAGGTTTTTAATGATCAGTCTGAGCATTTTAAAAATTAGCACTCATAAGAGCACTTGAATGCCATATCTCATTTGCTTTTATATAAAAGAACAATTGAAGTTTTATTCCTTATTTAAGAGAAGATGGTATTTAGATACTTCCATGATATTCACTCACCCCTGCATCTTTTTTTATTTTCTATTTCTTTAAATCTCATTTTTCATTGGATGGTATTTGCAATGTCAGGCTATCATCTCCTGGAATGATGTAAACAAGGTGTCTTCTTGATTCTGAAGGGACAAAACCCATTCTTGTTATACAGCACTGTGAATGTTGGTTTTTGCAGTGATATAAAAATGTATCCTCTAAATTCTTCCTATCCAGTTGTACTGGATATAATAATTGCAGTGTTACCCATCAACAGAAAGTGGAGGGGAATGGATGAGAATCAAGTTTGGGCTGAAGAGATTGTACCAAAGAAGAATAAACAAAGATTATAATCCACCTCCAATCTACCACTATAATCCACTATTATCTACCTCCAAACCCACCACCAAGCAATCAGATATAGGTTATATGTATGCAATTATGAAAAACATTTCCATATTAGTAATTTTGTACAAGAAGACTCAAATAAAAGGGAAAACAAGAAAACAATTTCATGCTTCAGTCTGTATTCAATTTGTAATCAATATCAGTTCTTTCTCTGGAGCTGGATAGTATGCTTCATCATTAGTCCTTTGGGATTGTTTTGGATCATTGTCTTGCTGAGAATAGCTAAGTCATTCACAATTCTTCATCAGACAGAATTGCTGTACAACTTTCTCCTGGTTCTGTTCACTTTACTATGCATCAGTTCATGTAAGTCTTTCCAGGTTTTTCTGAAATCATCCTTCTTGTCATTTCTTGTAACACAATATTATTTCATTACAATCATACCACAGTTTGTTTATCCATTCCCCAATTGATGGGCATCCCTTTGGCTTCCAATTCTTAGCCACTGCAGAAAGAGCTGCTATAAATATTTTTGTACAAATATTGACCTAACTCTATACTTGAGTAGCAAAAACTTTGGTCAACAAATATGTTGCAAGACATTATAACTATGCCTGATGTTTGCAGCTATGGAATTGTACCACATAGAAGCTTTTGTCACTAAGTTATTTTCATTTTTAACTTTAAAGAGCTAAGACCGGCTCCTCCCCCATATCCTTTACAAAGACATTTTCCTAATTTATTTATAAGGATAAGTCTCCAGAATCAGGTAACCTTACCTCTGGCCTACTAGTGCCTCTATACACTCAATCACATCCATAATTGATGGAATGGTCTAGAGTGTTGCTGCAAGAATCAATTTAAGGTCAGTTCCCTGAAAGAGCAAATAATGCCACTATGCTGGATGAGAAATAAATACGTGCAGGAACTAAAAAGTACTTTGTTGAAAGAACAGGGTGGTGGTGGGGGAACTGAATCCAGAAGGAGGACATTTTGAACAATTCATTCCTAAATGAAAGTGCTTTTTCTTGTGTGTGTGTGTGTGTGTGTGTGTGTGTGTGTGTGTGTGTGTGTGTGTGTGTGTTTTTCCCCCTGAGCTGGCTTGATCTGCCTAAAACTGTTGTTGAGGCATGTTAATGATTGACCTTTGAGGGAACCACATGCCATTGGTTGTTCCCTAGCAGTAAGGGTCTCAAAGAAACTCAGTTTCCGAGAAAGAGGATTAAGAGGTAGAAGGAAGGAAACCCAATGAAGGTGATGACTGTTAGCACAGAATTGTGTTTTCCCTGGGATATTTTTACTCCTATTTACCCCGGGAAGTGAAATTTATCTCATTGGTTATTTAGACTTCCTTGGTAGGACAGTTGTTAAGAAGCACGCAGTGATTGATCTCAGTTAAACAAAGTCATCAAAAACACACAACACAGCAAAGTCCAGAACCCAGTATTTAAGGAAGCTCTGCAGCTGATCCCTTAACTAATAGAAATAAGAACTAAACCTGTGATTTCATTGGCATGGGGAAATCCTGGGTGAGGGAATTTTCTCCACCAAAGCAGGTCAGCATCTTCTCTGCAGCTCAGATTTAGAGAGTTGCCTAAAGCCCTAACAGGCTAAATGACTTTGTGTAGGATACAGATTCCCAAACTTATTTGACCTACTGCCCTCCTTTCAAAAAAAAATTACACAGTGGCCCCCTGGAAATCTATTTTCTTTAACCTTTTAGCAGTTTTGTTAATTGTATAATTTCAAAAAATATTATTTTTCAAAATGACACATCTTAAAATTTAATAATTTATTACAAATTTGTGGGACTTTTTCCTGCATTGAAATTTTGATGACACAATGTTGCATCATGTGACCATATAGTATTGTATTGTAAATAAGTTATTATACACACATATTCCTGCTGATGTATGCTGGACTTCCTGACAATGAGCTACATGCTTTCCTGCCAACACTTGCTTGTTAAGAACTGTCAGTGGACTTGACACTGATTGGTTATTACTTGCATTTTGTGTGTTTATTTGGAAAATAATGCAATCATTACAACTTTAACTCTATTACACAACAGATGAAATATGTATGACCAGTTTTCCAAAATTTTCTTCCCTTCCCTTCTTTCCTTATGCTTCTACCACCTCCTTATTTTTATTCAATCCCCCTCAATTTGCACTTAAGGCTACTACCACCCCCTGAATCAATCCAGTAGCCCCCAGGGTGTGGTATCATCCACTCTGAGAAGCTCCAGGGCCCCATAGCCACTATGCATCAAAAGGTGGGACTCAAATTTAGATCTGTTTATCTACTCAACATTGTCTCTTAATACAAATTAAAATGGGGCAAATTAATTTAGTCCAACAATCCTCAAAATGCTGCTGAAAGTACAAATAAATTTATTAAAGTTCCCACTGAAAAAGTTCTTATGCCAAGGGAAAAGGATATGAGCTATGAAAAATGTTTCAAGGGAAGAAAAAATTTAGAAACAAAATATGCTGCAACCAAATCTGTTGTAGTCAGTGCTGCAACTAAAAAGTCTACTGACTTTTCACGGCACAGTTTAAAATTCCTCTTTCCCAGGAAGCTTTTCTAGATTAACCTCACATTTGCTCTGATCACTTTATTACTTTAAGTTGCTTGGGCACAGTGATTATGATGTGAATAACTTAAATCACTCATCAATTCCTACCCCCTCAATTTTCTCATATTTGCATTCCTATCTTCCCAATTACATTACAACATTCTTAGGGGAAGATTTCCTTTCTACTTTTTTCCTCTCCCCGTAGTACCTACTATAATGGTTAACACATAAATAGTGTTCAGTAATTTTTAATTGAATGAATGAACCTCCACGGGTTAAATTATCACATGATAATTCCTATGTTTATATATCAAACTCTAACCTCTCTCCCGAACTCCAATCTTACATAATCAGCTCCTTCTTGGACAACTCCAACCAAATGTTTACTAGACATCTCAAACTCTACATGTCTAAAACAGAGCTCATTATCTTTTCCCAAAAACTTTCCTCATTCAGAACTTCTGAACTTCCTTACTTCCTTGAGGGAATCATTTTCCTCACAAGTCAACCAGGTTCTAAACCTTAGTGTTCTCTTTGACTTCTCTTTCTTTTTTTTCCTCTCCTCTTTGATAATATTTTATTTTTTCCCAATTACATATAAAGATAATTCTTAAAATTTATTTGAAAAAAATTGAGTTCCAAATTTTCTCCTTTCCTTCTCCCCCCTCCTTCTACCTCTTTGAGACAGAAAGCAATTTTATACAGGTTATGCATGAGCAATAATGCAAAGCATATTTCCTTATTTCCATGTTGTTAAAGAAGATTCAGATGAAAGAAAAAAACAAAAAATTTTAAAAAGTAGCATGTTTGCTCGGCTGGATGTGGATAGCATTTTTCATCACGAGCGCTTTGGAATTGTCTTGGATCATTGTCTTGCTGAGAATAGCTAAGGTATTCATAGCTGATCATCATACAAAATCGCTGTTATTGTGTACACTGTTCTCCTGGGACTTCTCTTTTTTATTCACTCCACATCTATGATATATTGCCAAGTCTTGTGGTTTCTACCTTCATAACATCTCTCATATAGGTCCTATGATAAGACCAACATCTATCAGGGTTCTTCTCCACCTCCACCCCCCAAATCTCTTCACAAGTATCAGTTTTCCCTGGTACTCCTAAGACCTAAATGTATAAAAAGTCCTACCCACATGGAATCAGGGTCCCTCCAACTTGATGGATATTTGAGACTACTTGAGTTATTACACCTTGCCCTGCTGATTGTATCACACTTTCTATTCTCTCTCCCTGCTACCCCCAATTGTGATCCAGTAACACTGGACTTTCTGCTGTTCCTCACACGTGATTCACCACTTCCCTGACCCTATACCTTCAACTGGCTTTTCTCCAGTGCCTGGAATACTCTCCCTCTCTTTTATGTCCATGTCCTGGTTTTCTTGCTTTCTTCAGGACCAGCTTAAATCCCATCTTCTATAGGAGATCTTTCCCATTTTCCCTGCTCCCACTCTTCCCTATGGGATCACCTCTCATTTATAATACATGTAGGTAACATCAATTATAACATATTGACTTATGATCTAGAATTACATACATAAATAATAGAAATATTTATAATGCATATATCTATTTCTTGTATGTATATAGTTATTTTCATATTGTCAGACTCATTAAAATGTGAACCCTTTGAGGACAAGGACCTTAGTTTTGCATTTCTTTGAATTCCCAATCCTTAGCAAAATATTTGATAAATGCTTATTGATTAATTGACTGAATGAATGAAATGATGAATGGATAACTGTGAATATACTTGGTGTAGTTTTGTGTACTTTACACTTAAATTCAAGGTTTAAAAGTTTTTAAATTATGGAATTGTAGAATATTAGGGCTGAAGAGCCTTCATGATTATCTAGTTCAGTGGTCTCCAAAGCCACACCCTAGGTGGCTATCTCCTGACACTAAGGAGAGAAGCTTTACCTCATTGGATGAGTGTTCAATCAATCAGAGAGTCTGTCAGTCAACAACCATATAAGTACTTATCACATGCCAGGCACTGTCCTAAGGCTTGGAGACAGGTCATATTCTACCTTTATTTTGATAACCAATCATGGGACTTGTCTCTAACACAACCATACTCACTCTTATCTTCTCCAAACTCACCCACTTTAGACCTTTTGTCTGATATGTAAGTCCCCAAACTTCTCTCTTCTTAAGGTGGTGTTACCTCTAATGGCAACTTTGGCTTATGCCCATACTAAAAGGGAGGCATCCATATGGGAGACTCCAGGGACCTGCTTCTGGGAAAATATATATTGTGTTGGCTTATCATGTGGGTGGAAGCAGCCTCTCCTTTTCCTCAGCCTTTAATTTTATACAGTACAGAGTTCCGTAAGATGAGCAGATAGAGATGACTTGTTATATTATCCCCACAAAAACAAACAAAAAAGCTATCCCTCTTCTAAAGGTCACCACCATACTTCAAATCATTAAGGTTCACACCCTTGGTGTGATTTTCAAGTACTCCTTCATCACCCTCTCCCTATATCCAATGAGATACCAACTCTTGTCATTTTTACCTCTTTCTTTCTTATATTTGTCCTACTTATATCTCTTGACTCACTAAGTTACCACCCTAATTCAGTCACTCATCATTTCTTACATGGACGAGCATAATAACTTCCTAATTGGTCTCTATCACAAGTTTCTCTAATCTATTCTCCACACAGCTATCAAAGTAATTTCCTAAAGCAGAGGTTTGATTGTGTCATTTTCTTACTCAATAATCTCCAGTGGCTCCCTATTGCTTCTATGATTAAATTCTACTTCAACTTTATCTCAGCCTTTTAAATTTTTAATTTTGGATAAGTTTGGTAATATACACAAATATTAGTAAAGTAACACAGGTATAATTTGTAAAAAAAAAATAATATACACATCTTAGGACTACATGCAAACTTCTTTTTACTGATAAGACTAATAAAATAAATAATTCTTTAATACTACCAAGAAATGATCAAAAAATTTGAGAGGCCATTTATCTAGTTCAACACCCAAATCTTTGTGCTCCAGAGAAATTAAGTGACTTCTTAATGCCAACTGACAAATGATGTTAGTTAGAGAGAGTCCCCCTTGCTTTCTAACATGACCATTTCACTTAGTCCGTGAAATCTGGCCAGGAGTAACCATTACCTTCTATAATCCTCAACCCATTCTTTCAATATTTCAGATTACAGTAATATCTCACCTATTTAGCCCGCAGTTAACCTGGGGAGAAAACAAACAAAGACCTTTAAGCAGACAAAATACATGTTCAAAATCCTTTCACTAAAGGTCAGGAATTGTACTTTTTGGAGATTCTCTCAAGCTTCTAGCAAGAGCCCATTTACTTTAATTTTGTGCATAATTCTAGCAAATAATAGTTAAGACGAAGGGAAAAAAGGATAGTAACAGAAATACACGGTAACTCATTAAAGAAGACAACTGATTAAAGGGATAGAAATGTAATCCATAACTGCAAATGTTGATATATCAATGAGTACAGTACAGATTATAAAGTGAACCTGAGAACTTAATGGGAAATGGTAATATACTATCCCAGGTATCACTAAGACTTGTTGGATGATAGTCAGAACTGCAACATGGCAGCAGATGGGCATACCATGTTAAAAAGAAAAAAATAAAGATAGAAGTGGCATGTTCATCCTTCGTTGCCAAAGAAGACCATGCCATCAGACAAATAATGACATGACTTGCACTTGACTTTGTTTTGAGTGAGGGAGGGCTGTGCAGGTCACCAGCCTCACTTCTCCTCCAGAGCCATCTGGATCCAGTGACCAGACACTCCATGGGGTCAACTGGGGTTAAGTGACTTGCCCAAGGTCATACAGCTAGTGAGTGTCAAATGTCCAAGGTGAGATTTGAACTCAGGTCCTCCTGACTCCCTCACTGGTACTCTATCCACTGTACCACCTAGCTGCCCCATGATAGAAGTAGCGTCAGAGGAATAGACCAATACAGCTCTGTAAAAACCAACCAATCTGGGGGACATTGTAATATACCATTTGGATGAAGATTTAAAGGAGAAATGCAACTTGTGAGATTATTCTGATCATTTAGCCAGACAGAGGAAATAGCTGATAAATGTCTTTTATGAATCACCAAGCTGGTCCCCAAATGGGATATATTTGTGATGAACACTTCAAAAGTGTTAGGTATCTGTTTGGGCTCTCTCTGTGCTAAAGAATTCTGTGCTCCAAAAACCAGTAGGGTTTTTATTAAGGGACTAGAGAATCTGATAAAATCTTGGCTTACCCATTCATACTCCTTCCAACATTATCTATTATCTATAGCCCATCTATTGCTTCTTATCCTGTGTAACTTACATCTATTCTCTCCTGTAAATCTTCCAGAGGGGTGTGGGGGCACCACAAGTGCTGGTCCTTTCTTTATCTCTTGACATTTTCTTGGTATCATGATAGCATACAGGATGTCCATCTGTTACTCCTCATTTTTGCTATGCGACCAGCCCACCTCCTTTTCCTGTCATACATCTTTCTGGTGTTTTTATGCTGCTTTTAGCATATAACTCATGATTAGTAATATACTGCAGCTTATTTACACCTACTATGTACCCTTCCATTGTGCTTTAATTGACCCCCAATTTTAACTCCTTAGGTACTGTGATATTCCGTGATTCATTATCATATAATATTTCCATAAGAAGAGTGATATTTAAAATGTATATTTTTTCAGAGAAAAGTTTGGGGTCTTTGAATGTCATGATTAATTTCCCTAAATTAGCATTTATCCTGCTCTTTTCTTCTGTCAGTCAGTCAATAAGCATCGATTAAATATTAAATACTAAGTATGTATGAGGCATCATGCCAGGCACTGGGGAAAGACAAAAAGACAAAAAGAAAGACAAAAAATATTCCTGATCTCAAGGAGTTCACATTCTAATGGGGCTTCCTAATCAGTTCTGGACTCAACTCATCTTTACTATTTGTTCAAGATATATGTATTGATGGGCCAGGGGTATGAGCTATTTATTAAGCTATATATCGTAGCCTGAGAAATAGACAATCTTCATCCATTTGATTTTTACTGTATGAAAAGTTAGGTGGATACAAGGCTGTGCTGGAGCCAGCTCCAACCAGCTCCAGAGAACTGACTTAAAATTTCAGTATGATCATTTATAACTTGGAAATCAACAAGCTATAAACCAGAACTTGATTTATTGTTTTGCTGATTTTCTAGACTTAAGGAAGTGATGGAAAAAATATAAATTATGAAGATTAAGCTTAAAGTCGTATCCAACATAATTTTTTTTCTTCAAACAGCCAGTTGTTAACTATTTAGCAGCACACTCCTGGGTGGGTGGCTATCTCATTAGTGATTGTGGATTATGTCAGTTAGAAGGTTCTGCAAATAACAATGTAGTAGCCATGAACGTGATCTAGTATTTAGTTTTGAAAAAAAAATCAATCTCACAAGTGCAGGGTGGGAAGAGAAATCAGTACAATTGAAAAAGATCTAAGGAGTTTTATAGGGTCAATGTCAATAGGATCATTACTGGCACTTTGCCTCAGGGTACTAAATTCAGAAAGTAGTGACACTTAGAAAGGGTCTAGCACGTGGTTATTTGTCACTCTTTGTCCTTAAAATGATTTAGTCATTTTACAGATGAGTAAACTGAGGCCCAGAGAAGTTAAAAAAGATTTGCCAATGGTAGCATAGCTTATTAGTAGCAGAGCTGAGATTAGAATTAGTTCTAATTGCGAATCTTTTTCCTATTCCAAATCAAAAATCAGACTGAACTGTTTAAGAACTTAGTTCTTCTGATCAGACCTGTAGACACAACGCACTTGGCCTAGACTGAAAAATAGACAAGCTAGATATACAGCACCTGACTCTTGGATAGCCTAAGGATTACGCAGAAAAATGCCACAGTGGTCTGGAACAAGTGTGTATGGAAGAAAGGGTTACCTTCTCTGATGAAATTTAAAAAAGGATTGTTATGATACATACATCCTTATCTTCTGCTTTAGAGAACTGCTAGTCACAGAGATTGGCTTGGGAAGGACACCTCCCACTCCCCATTCCTGCGCCTCTCCAGAGGGTGACCTATGGCAACTGTCTCCCACCCCCACCCCTAGCCTCTATCTGGCTATTCCTTGCAAAGTAGGGGGTGGATATCGGGGAGTAAACTGTAGTTGCCTGGGCTATTCACTTCCCAGTGGAATTTTTGAGCAGTCTAGCAAAGAGACTTCAGTTTTAGGTAGCTGTCAGGGCTGCGCGCTTCAACTGCGCATTCTGCCGCTCCTCACGGCTTGACGTCCTTGCAGACAGACATACGAGATGACTCCAAACCTTGTTCATTAGTCAACTTCTTCATAAGCCTGTTTGAATGCAAGGTGGCACGCTGTGTGTTTTCTTTTTATTTATTTATTTTGAAAGTGGTACAGTAATAAGAAATCATCATCAGCTAAATGACCCCACACAGGTTGACGGACCACCCTGAGCTATGTAAGCTCTAGCACGGGACCAAGTACTACTGAAGTCAGCTTTGGCTTAGCTAGAAAAAACACCAAGGCTAAGGTCATGCCTGAAACTGGAGAGGGAGTGCTCTTTTCTCACTCTGCGGGAGGTGCAAGAGAGGGAGGAGGAGAGGAGAAGAAGGAGGAGGAGGAGAAGGAGAAGGAAAAGAACGAGGAGAAGGGGAGTGCACTCTGGCAAGCCTCCTTCTCCTCCCTCCCCGCCTCCCTCCCAGCCAGCTCAGCCTGTAGCGCATTCCTTCACCCTCACTCCCTTTCCCCTTCTCTCTCTCTCTCTCTCTCTCTCTCTCTCTCTCTCTCTCTCTCTCTCTCTCTCTCTCTCTGCCTACTCGTCCACCCCCGCCCCCAGCTGATTCATTGGCTCAGCAGCCCAGACTGGCTGGCGCCGGCCGCATGACGTCACCCATTCACTCGCGCCCCCCCTCTTTCCAGCTGGCGCCTGTAGGGCGGTCGCCCCGGCAACGCGGACGCCAATCCGCACAATGACTTCCAGCTGTAGAAGCCAAGCCAGCATTCGCGTTCGCACTCAGCTCGCGATCCCTTTTCCCCGGGGCTCCCCTGGGTTCTTCCTACTGGGAAGCGCGCTCGCGCTTGTATTCTGGGGCTCACGCTCTAGTCCTCTGGACCTCCCGGAGCGTTCTACTCGCCTGGTTGCTTGTTTCCTCTCCTCCCCAGGGTTCCTGTTTCTCTCCATAGCATCCCACCCAGTGATGCAGCCAAGGCGAGGGGGGATTGCTCTCGTTCATCCCTTTCTGCTTTAACACCTGCAAAGCCCTGCCTTGTTCCAAAAAGCAGGAGCAAGGGAAAAGAGAATTTTATCGTGGCAATAATCCTCGTCGTAATGATAAACTTCAGCTTTCTTAGAGAAGGTTGAAGTAGAAGTTAATTCCTCCTACTGAGGCAAAAGAATACTTTTCATTTAAAACTTAACACTATCCCCTACAACTTGAAGATTCTTGTCTGGGGCACGTTTTAATCAGATAGCCAAATGATGTGCTAAGAATTTTGAAGCACCTTTTCAAACTGAACACTGTTTCCAGTAAAGGCAGATTGATTAAAACCAAATAAGACAAATCAGAGAAGTTGCACTGAAGTCAATTAGCAGGAGAGTGTGTGGGGTCGGAACTGGAGAGGGAGAGATAAAGATGACTAGTGGTCTTGGAACCAGGCAGGGAATACAGCCTCAAGACACATGCCCTGAAGATAGAAAAAAGGAGACTCTGTTGCTTTGACCACACAGTTGGGTGGGAGGCAATGAATAGTAAGTTCATGTTCACTTTGCTGCCAGTACACTTACTTGGAAACAGCTGCAAAGCTGGAATCCACAATTGAGAACTAAGAAAAATCTGCCCCAGGAGAGAATAAATCTGCATTGTTGATCTTGCTTATATAGCTTATCAATGAGCATAGAAGATGTAAAATTCCCTCCAAGATATTACATAAACACCTCCTGTAAAAACAAAATTTTGGCTTCTTACCTACTTTCTTCGACCTCTCTGACAAAGTCTTGGATTTCACAGTGCATTTATTCTGTTCATATCATCATTTATCTAGTTTTATGCTATGCCCTGTCTCTTCAACTAGATTACAAACAGCTGGAGGGCCAGAAAGCTCTAATTTGTCTGTGTATATATAAAGGACCACAGTGTTCTGAAGATGGTAGTTCAATAGGTGTTGTCATTGATTTTGACCATTATAAACAATAATTAAAAAGCAGACAGGATATTTTCTCACTGTTTGTTGATTCATACTGATTACTTTTCTTGAATCCTATGCCCTCAAATGCATTGCATTTTAAAAACAGCTAGAATAACTAAATAGTCCATCTAAACAGACTGGAATCCAGCGCATGATCATATTCAAGAAAAATATAATGGATTTCCATATGCTTCCAAAAGGTTAAAGCTGGTATTAGTCATCACATTGTTTTTTTTTTTTTAATACTGAACTCATTTTGTTATTCATCAAAAACAGGACTCAGTGAAACATCAATTTTCTAAAATTGCTGCACACTTAAATGTGATTGTAATTGCTCCTTTGTCTTTTTAATTTATAACATTAATAACCAAATGCTTTAGATTTGAAAGAACAAGTCTATCAGAGTTGGCATCTATATAAAATGACCTATAACATAATGGATGACTGATTATCCTATCCACGCTATTTGGATTCACTTAAATACCAGGTCTCAACATTTTAAAAATTGCTAAAATTGTATTTGGGTGGCTGATGTTGTCATTTTCCTCTTGTTACTTCTTAAAGCATTCAACAGTTTTCAGTTCACCTGAAAACTTTGCAAACAAAACATTGGCTACACTTTGAAAGGATTATGTGCAGTCCTAGCATTCTAAAATACCTAGAATGGTCTAGACCCAAGGTCTTAAATAATCCATGCTTATTTCATGTTTTACATGTTATTTCCTATTCTTTTTGAAATATAAATTAGTTAATATATAATGATAACTAATATAATAATTAAAGTATGTGGCTTCAATCTATAAGCACAAGAAAAGATTAGAGAAGCAGATGTGGGGCTGAAGTAGTCCCGTGAGCCTCTTCATAGTAAGTGTTCACTACTACTATAAATTCTCATTCCATAATAATGATCACTAATGAACACTACATTTGTCCTATAGACAAGGACAACAGTGTCACAACTGAGAGAAACAATGCAGCACAACATAGTGTATAGTCTTTGGGAACAGTTTGAAAATTCTTTTTTATAACCTGACCAATAAAACTAGTCAACTATGTCCAAAGCAGTTGGGTGGTGGAATGGATAGAGTGCAGGACCTGGAATTAGAAAGACTCATCTTCCTGAGTTCAAATCTGGCCTCAGAGACTTACTAGCTGGGTGACCCTGCACAAGTCATTTAACCCTGTTTGCCTCAGTTCCTCATCTATAAAAATGAACTGGAGAAGGAAATGGCTTCAGGATTTTTGCCAAGGAAACCCCAAGTGGGTCCCCAAAGAGTCAGATACAACTGAACAACAAGAACTATGTCATGTTGATTTAAAAACAAAAATGGGTGTGTGGGGAGGGAAAGAGGGGGTTAGTAGAACATATTAGAAGCTGGTCATCTTATATGCTAACCCAGGATGAATTTATCATCCTCCTCTAGTGGACATCCAATGACATTTCTTTCCAGAAGAGGTCCTAGTCCTCCTCAAGATCTGAGATCAACAAATATTACACTTAACTGTATGGAGTAATGGGAAACAGCACTTGACTAGAAGTCAAAAGACCAGGTTTTGAGTTCTGGCTTTACCCCTTGCCTCTGCCTTTTAAAATCCTTGATCGATACAGCATGAGTGCTGTCTCAAATTTGAACAGTTTCCTAATTCTCCTGCTTCTCCCGAGTTGAAAATGCTTTATTCCCATATGCCCCATTAGGTAATAAACTCCTCCATGAGATTGTAAGCTCCTTGAGAGCAGGGACTGTCTTGCCTCTTTTTACATTCCCAGTGCTAAGCAGAATGCCTGGCACATGGTAGGCACTCAATAAATGTTTATTGAATTGACCCTGGGCAAATTACCTAACTGATAATTTGTTTTCTCATTTGTAAAATAAAGGTTTCAAGTCCCTTATTTGATAGATGAACCAAGTAAGACCCATGGAGGTTAAATGACTTCTTGAAAGTCACATGAGTCTCCAAGGTCCTTTCCAGTTCTTTGGTTCTGTAGCTCCAAATTGAAGAAAGACTGGAAAACAGTGGTTTGTTCTATATTCTTGTAGGAAGATTTTCTAGGACAGTCTACTACATGTTGGTTAAAGTCTGCTAATGTAAGTTAGGTGTAGGTGATATGCTGTATCATTGTATTGTTTCCATTTTGGTTATTTATGTCCCCATGGGTCTGTCTAGATATGACTTGCAAGGAGTGAAGAATACATATCTCTAGCATCTCATCCCCATCCCCCACCGTCCTGCTAGGAAAGAAAGCAGGAGTGTGGGACTGGAAGATGACTGCTCTGCTCTTTTCAGAGAAGGTGGGGGTGGGTAGGAGGAGGTCTAAGTGTTGCTAGTCTACGGGAAATATTTTTAAAGTTCAAGGTGTACTCATTGTTATCCCTTCATGGGGAGCGAGTGTCCCAAGCTATTTATCCAAAGCTTGACTCCTTTCTCACAAAATGCCAGTTCCCTATGAATACATGTAGGAGACAGCAAAAAAAACTCATTTATCCAAACATAACAAACAAAAAACCAGAGAAAATATACACATGAAAATATATATCAGGAAATATAGAGTAAATGAGAGCTCCCATTGGCAACTAGATAATTTAGTACAACCAAAAAGGAGTTTCAGATCTTACCCAAAGGGGAAATTGCTTAAAGTCTTTAGTAAGCTATGAATAGGGACATCTTTGAGGCTACCAGTTCCTCTACATAACAGATTCTTTCCAGAGACTTTCTCTTTCTTCAGGGACTTGAAGAGAAACAGGATCATATCTTCTCTCTTGAAGCTAGCAGCCAAAAAACTAGGTTCTCTCTCGCCTCACCAATCCACCTTTTATGAAGCTGAAGAGCACTGAGTAATCAATCTCTACCAAAGAGAAGAGTTCCATTTAAATCAGACCCAAGGCTAGGATTATACTAATTTCTGGAATTGTTGAATTCCTTCAGGCATTCCCCTTTCTCCCGGTCCCCTTTGATCCACCTCTTGTTCCTGTTCTTTATTCCAAGGATGGTTTTCAACTGAACAGTTTTTACATATTTTAAAGCACTCTCTCCCATCCATAATCCTTGATATACACAACCTCTTGGCTCTTGATGATCCCCATTGGGAGCCCTAATTCCTGACTGGTCATCAGATGTCTCTAGATGGGGGAAACCATGCTCACAATTTGCCGCAACTGGTTCCAAGTGCTCCAGTCAGACAAACAGAAGAGCATGGAGCTGGTGAAGGAACTTGCTTAGGATCATATGAACATCACATCTTTAGGCTGATTTGATGAACTATGGTGAATATGTGCCTTATAATAAACTATAGGGGCTGATATTCTTACAGCATTTTACATACACAAGATTCTTTTTACATACATTTCCCAAGTCCCTTGCAACAATCTTGTGGTCAGTAATGGAGAGGTTTTTATCCCCATTTTCTAAGTGATTTCCTATTTTAATTGCCTTTATCAAACTCTTTTCTCTTTTTACTCTGGATTGCATCTTAAAACATTTAGTTATCTGGAGTACCCCAAAATATGGGGTGAGGATTGTGGTCTGACCCTAAGGGGTATATGATCACTTCATTTTGCATGTTTCAATTCCAAGGAACAAGATTCCATTTTTAGAATAAGTTCATCCCTTCTAAACTCACCACAAGGCAGCTGACTCAAACCTCATCAACTCTACCTCCCTCAGCCTCCTCTCCCCACTCATTGGAGGGCTGGAGCATGAAGTGCAATACCTTCCTTTATAGAGGGAAGAAACTGGACTCTCAGATCATTTCAGTTTGCACCTGTTGCTCTGCCTGGTTTCAACTCTTTGCAAAAGTTAGTACCCACTCCTTTCTTTCTTCCTTTTGTGTGTTGTCTATAAGCTTGTTGAGGGCAGGTAATATCTTTCATTTTATTAATTATATCCCCAGAGCTTAGCCCAGGACTTGACAAGTCATAGGCACTTAATATATATTTACTGGATTAAATTTATTGATTCAGATCAATCAATTGGTGAGTAGGAAGATGGGTAACATTTTCCCTTCTCTATAGTATTCATGGGATATGCTGGAGCCAGTGGCTCCATAGACCAAATTGTTAAATTTTTCACTGTAAACATTTATACCTCACAAATTGTCTAGATTTAAGAAAGTTATAGAGAAAACATTATTAACACAGATTAAACTTAAAAGTGTGTCTTACGTACATTTTTTTTCTCTGGAGGTCTCATTAAACATTTACTGGGACATCCATACTTATCTTTATCCCTTAATACTGTCTCATTCCTCTCCATCCTTCCCCTGGGCAAACTCCCAAATTTTTCAGAGAAAAATAAGAGATATTGTATCCTGTTACCTGGGTGCCCACAGCAGCAGCTAGGCAGATGCTGGTGGGAAAATTATCCTCATACTACCCTTAGAGCACCTCATGGCCTTGGCAGACATCCCTCAGAAAGAATATTTTATGGATTAGAATTTGATAGTCCCTGTTCTGAGCTGTAAAGAGTGAGCTGTACAAGATGAGAAGGTATGGGTGGGTTATGATCACAGATCTTATGATATTGTCTTTCACCCCAAATTATCCCCCTTTCAAGCTTCCCTGTTACTAACAGGCACCACTATCTTTCTAATCACTGGTTCACAACCTTGGTGTCATGTTCAATTACTCTTCTTCATTTCATATATCTAATCAATTGCCAAATCATGGTGTTCCTATCTTCAAAACATCTCTTTGATCTATCCCCTTCTTTCTATTCACACAATCACTACTTTAGTTCAGGCCCTCATCAGTTCTTGCCTGGATTAATGTAACAACCTCTTTAGTGGTCTCCTTGCCCCTTCATTCTTCACACATCTGCTAAAGCAATTTTCCTAAAGTGCAGGTATAACAATGTCATCTAATAAACTCCATTGGTTCCATATTGCCTCTAGGATAAAATGCTATTTCATTTTTATATGGTCTTTTAAAGTTTTCTTGTGTGTGTGTGTGTGTGTGTGTGCTTGTGCATGTGTAAGTTTCATAATGTACATGATTTTTAATAGTTATACATATACAAATTACAAATGAGCAAATACTCAACTCATACTCCTAATTTCTTTTTTATGGATAGGAGTGAATGATCAAAAACGTTTTGGGAACATTATTCAAAGGTTACACATTTCCTTTCTGTTGGTTTTTGCCCTCATTTGACTTTTTCTTTTCTTTAAATCTGTATTGCAAAAATATCAATTAGACTCTTCTCAGAGAAAACAACATATTTCTTAGGTTTAGGTGAATCCTCCAAGAAGTAGCTGAGGAAAATTCCTCTAAGTAAGGCAGATTTTTCAGTCCTATGGCACATTGTCAGTTTTTGAACAAGCAGGTGTCTAATGCTTTACTCATTTCTCCCCTGAAGATTTTGTTGAAATTTATTTCCTTTAAGCACAATTATATTTTAAATACCCTAGGTGAGATTACTATTTGAGGAAATCCTAAGGTAAATCCTTTGCAGTGAATATTTTTCACTGTCTGGCATCTATTTAGGTTGGGAATTTTATAAATCCTATTTGACAAACATTAATTAAATACTTACTGTGGGCAAAGCATCATTCTAGGCACTGAGATATATAAAGAAAAGCAAAATACAGACCCTCAAGTTTACAAATTGATTGATTTTCTTAAAGAGAAACACACCTGTTATTCATCTTTTCTCATCACTTAATTGATGCAGCTGTTCTTAAACTGGAGTCCAAGACTTTGTTTTAAAAATACATTAATAACTCTTTTAATATAGTTGATTTTTTGAGTTGTCGACACCTAGCATTTCCTATATATATATATATAGTTCATGTTTTCCCCAATTACACATTAAAACAATTTTAAAACTTTATTTTTGTTTTGAGTTCCAAATTCAATTGCTCTCTCCCTTCCTTCCTCCCCTGCCCCTTTCCATAGATGGTAAACAATCACACATAAGTTATACATGTGCAATTATGTAAAACATTTCCATGTTAGTCATTTTGTACAAGAAGACTCAAATAAAAGAAAGAGAATGAAAGATAGTGAAAAATAACATACTGTATTCAAATAATATCAGTTCTTTTTCTGGAGGTATATAGTATGCTTCATCATTAGTTCTTTGAGATTGTCTTAGATCATTGTGTTGCTGAGAATAGCTAAGTCATTTGCAATTTTTCATCAAAAATATTGCTCTTACTGAGTATAATGTTCTCCCAGTTTTCTTCACTTCACTTGTATCAGTTCATATAAGTCTTTCAAGATTTTTCTGAAATCCTCCAACTTGTGTCATTTCTTAAAGCAATATTCCATTCTATTCATATACCATAGCTTGCTTAGCCATTCCCCAATTGATGGGCATCCCTTCAATTGCTTATTCTTAGCCACCACAAAAAGAACCGCTATAAATATTTTTGCACAAATAAGTCCTTTCCCCCCTTTTATTTTTGATGTCTTTGAGGTACAGACCTTGCTGTGGTATTGCTGAATGAAATGATATGTACACATATGTGTGTATGCTTATGCATTTTATTTTTTGCATGTAAAGACTTTATTTTGAGAAGTCTATATGCATCACAAGACTGCCAAAAGTGTACATAACACACATTAACACAGATAGAAAAAACACACACATTCACAAAGGTTAAGAACTTTTGGTTTGCAATATTTGAGATAATTTATGAATTTACTGAGTTTATCAGTGCCATTTTTAGCAGCAAATACTTCCCTATCAATGAATATGTTTTGAATACTATATACACTCTAATGTGATTATAAAATATTTTACTTTAATCTTTTATTTTATTTTTTCCCTCTCCAAATATGTATCCTTCTAGCACCTCTTTATGAGGAGGAGAAATGGAAGGATGATCCTTAAATCTAATCATCAGTGAAGTCTTTTTAATGAGTTATCAGGAATTGAAATTTACTTACAATGGTATTTACAAAAAAAAAATCAGAACCATTGGCCAAGTGTTCTCAGAGTAACAATTCTATACCAACATTTCAAGTACTTATTGGAAGATATTATTAAAATACAATAATTTATATTTTTCAGTTTCTCTGCTTCAATTCTATTCTTCAAATACCTGAAAAAGAATTGCTTTCTTTTATATAGTTTTCTCACCATATTCAATGATTTTTCATATTCCATCATTTATATCCTGGCAACTCCCCAGGTTTGAATCATTCCATCTGTGGATACTTCTCTCACCTCTGCTTTTTTTTTTTTTAACTCCCTTTTGTGTATTGTCCCCCCCAATTAGAACATAAGGTCTTTGAAGGCAAGGACTGTCTTTCAGTTTCCATTAGTATTCTTAGCACTTAGCACAATGCCTGGCACACAGTAAGTGTTTAATTCATGATTTAATTATCTTTATCTCACTAATGAGACATGTTGGCATTTCAAATCATCATCACCTTCTTTAGAATAATATGTTCTTTTCACAGGCTCCTTTTTTACTTTTGAACACACTCAAATCTGTCCTATAATAATTCTATGGGTCACTGATTTTGGTGGCATAGATATCATCTGTACTGGTAAAGATTTCAATCTCTCTTCTGCACTTTAAAAAAAATTTTTGTTCATGTGCTTTCATAAATTTCCCTCAGATGATCTACCCAAAGCATTGGAGGTCATTCTCTGGTTCTTTCTTTTTCTTCATGGATACTATATGGATACTTAGGGTGTCCATCAAACGTGTCTCACTTTTGTGGCATACCAGTTTAACTCACTTTTTGGTTCATACATTTTTAATGACCCATTGAATTTCAATATGAAGGAAAGCATAAAGCTAAGACAACTATGCATGTGTACCTAACGTGTTCTCCATTTTACATGGGGAAGTCTTATAGTCAACCAGCACACAAGCATGTATTAAGCACCATGTACCAAGTACTGTGCTAAGCATTGGGGAAACAGTCTTTGATGTCAAGGAGTTCATATTCTAATGGGGAAGGCACATGCAAATAACCTTGTAACATACAAAATTGGTAAAATATAAATATTATAAATAATACAATAAATAATAATAATAAATATAAAATATCTCTCAATCAACAAACGTCTATTAAGTTGACTGCTATGTACCAGGTAGTGTGTAAAATACAAATGGAAATTAATTTCAGGGGGAAGATCCTAACAGTGAGTTCTTTAATCACTCTTCTAAGGCAGTGGATCACAAGATGAAGGTTCTGAACTCAGAATTTAGCAGACATGAGTACTGAAATAAATCAGTGAGCTAAATAAATGCCTTGTGGACAGACAGGGGGAGAGGAGAGAGGGAGAGGGGATGGAATCATACCCTTACCTGCCCAAAGGAATTTGAATTTTGATTGCTTAAACTTCTCAAATATGGATTAGATTTCTTTTTTAACGACCATGCCTTAAACCTAAATCGCTCTGACACTCTCTGATCAACAGTAGGTCCCACACTTGTTCATTGTTTGGGTTCCGATGACTCAAAGTGAATGTAAATAACAATTGTTTCTGTTTTGGCCAGAAACCCAGAGGGTCTGCTCCCAGATTGATTTTCTTTTTGATTAGGTGAAAGAGGCCATTCCTTGGCTTATTTCTTACCTAGCCTTAATAATCACTGAATGGGAGTTAATTCAGACAAACTGAGACCTGGGAAAGACCTTAGCTTAAAAAGGCAAAGGTCTCCCGTTCTATCAGGGCCATCTCCAGTTGTCCTGATCTATATCTTGTCACTGGACTCAAATGGCTCAGAAGGAGACAGTGAGGCTGGTGACTTTGCATAACCCTGACTCACTTCAATGCAATTCAGTTTCAAGTCGTAACATCACCTTCCCAGTGTCATTGGTCCTTTTCCAGAACAAAGGACAAACAACCACAAATGTCTTGTATTACACACAGATGGAGCAGCCGGGTGACACAGCGGATAGAACCCTGGTCCTGAAGTCTGAAGTCTCCAATTTGGCCATAGACACTGACTAGCTGTGTGACCCTGGGCAAGTTACTTAACCCTGTTTGCCTCAGTTTCCTCATCTGTAAATGAGCTGGAGAAGGACATGGCAAACCACTCTAGTATCCTTCTCAACAAAACCTAAAATAGGGACCATAAAGTCAAACACAACTGAAATGACTGAACAACATGCACACAAATATATATATATATATAATATGTATATACATACATATGCATACATACATTTATATCTTCAAATACATGTAGATCCTATTGTGATTAATAAATTAAAACTATTAGTGAGTTCCTAACAGTTTTTTTTTTGTCACGTAGGTTCTCAAGAAACTCAAAGGCACTCAGTAGTACAATTGTTGTCACGTGGGGACTCCGGGAAAGGAAAAAGTCTAATGAGAAGGCAAATTATACATCAATAGGGAGATTCGTTTAATAAATTACATTGTGTTGATTACTTCAAGCCAAAAAACACCACAGGGACTCTTCAATAAGAGACATAGGTTCCAAATTCAATTTACAAAATGTTTATTAAGCATCTATTATGTTAAAGGTACTCTGCTAGGTACTGAGGATATTTATATCTGTCTATCTATCTATTTATCTCTCTATCTACCTACCTATCTGTCTATCTATTCTCTGCCCTCAAGGAGCATTATTCCTTTTCTGAGGAACAGAACTTATAAACAGATAACTCCAATAGAGTTTAAGGAAGAAGAGAGAGTCTGCTAAAAAAAATGGAGGTGGTTCACAGCGAAAGCTTTTCAGAGAAGCTGGAACCTCAGGCAAACCTTTTAGGATTCTAAGAAGTGGAGGTTTTGAGGAACTATGTTTTAAGAATGAGAGAAAAGACTGTGCAACATTATGGAGGTAGAAAATGAAATCCTGAATTCAGAGAACTGTGAGCAAGCTAGTTTTGCCTAGAATCTAGGATGTACAAAGGGAAGTAATGCCAAATAAGTCGAAAAGTAAACTGGAGCCTTGTTACTTAAGAATTCCAGGATGAGGATCTGTAATTTATTTATTAATTTATTTTAATTTATTAATTTATTTGTTTTCAGTTTTCAACATTCACTTCCATACCCAAGATGGCATGCAATCTGATATGGACTCTATGCATACATTCCTATTAAACACAACTGTAATTTATTTTTGAGGGAATAGGAGACTATTGATGATTCTTGAGCACAGGAGTGACATGGGTAGACTTGTACTTTGGGAAGATTGTTTTGGCAGACATGTGTAGGATAGATTGGAAAAAGAAAAGATGAGGAACTGGGAAAAGGCTATGGAAATAACGTAGACTAAAGGTGATATGGGTAATGGATTTGTAAGGTAGGTGAACAGAGATGTTTTGGGGGAAAAAAATGAAGACAATTAAAAATAATTGTAGTTGTTAGCTAGACAAACCTTTCCTATAACAAACAAACAAAAAGTAATTGTATATGAAACCCCTAAATCTCATTGGGTACAGTTTGGTTTTTTAAGCTTGTTTGTTTTATGCCTATACTAAATGCAGCACATGAGTACTTAAAGTTGTCCTGCTTGTCTGTTTTCCTCTAAACCTTCTTCTGTTCTCTTCTGTGCATTAAAAAATGCTTTTTCCTAGTATTTGCTCCCTTCATTTTTTTCTATCACTATTCTTCCTCCATTCCCTAATGCGATCCTTTCTTTCCCCTCCTCCTCTCCCCCTACAAAAACAAACAAATCAACCAACCCTTTCTTTGTAACAAGTTAGGATAGTCACATAAAACAGAGTTACCTACTGGCCATGAGAAAATGGATAAGATTTAGCTAATTGAATATGGGAAGAGAGGGAAGAGCCAGGGCTAACTCCATGGCTATGAATCTGGGGGGATAGTATAGCCCCATACACAAGTCTGGAGGTGAAACAAGATTAAGTGAAGGCTAAGTGAATGGTTGCATTTTGGATCTCTTGAGTTTGAGATCCATACGGAATATGCAGGAAGGTATACTGGACAACTAATTGGAAATCTGGGGCTAGAGTTTAAGGGGAAAATTGGGGATGAATATATAGATTCTGGAGACATCTGAAAAGAAATAATAATTAAACTTTTGGTAGATGGTCAGATTATCAAGATAGGCAATTGAGAAGAAACGCAAGTACAAAGACAGACCCTTGGGGAATTCTCATAGGGTGTGAGATGGATAATGATAGAGCAAAAGAAGCTAACAAGTAATACTCAAATGTGTAGGAGAAAAGGCAAGAGAAAATCATGTCATGGGAGTTGAGGGAGACACTAAGCATCACAGAATCTCAGAGTTGGAAGGGACCTTTGAAACTATCAACCATATCTAAAAGTCCCCTTAATCCATCCCTGAGAAGTGGTCATCAACTTATGCTTGAAAGTTTACAATGAGAGGAAGCTCACCACCTTCCAAGGTAACCTATTCCACTTGAGGACAGTTCTAGTTTTTAGGCAGCTAGGTGGTTCAGAATAATGCTGGACCTGGAGTCAGGAAGGTCCACCTTCCTGAGTTTAAATCTGGCCTCAGAAACTTACTAGCTACATGACCCTGGGCAAAATCATTTACCCTGTTTGCCTCAATTGCCTCATCTGTAAAATGAATTGGAGAAATAAATGGCAGACCAGTATTTTTGTCAAGAAAACCTTAAGTCGTGTCATAAACAATCAGAAAGGAGTGAACAAGTTTTTAGGGAGTTCATCTGGGAAATTTATGCTGGAGGAAAGCTACAAAAATATTAATACAATATTGCCCAGGACTATGGGAATTAGCTTAGAGAAGACGGTTAGTACTAAAGGGAATAAATCTGTAGTCCATGAACTTAATTTGTTTTTGATTCATGGATTTCAACATAATTGCTTTACTTTGTAATCTTATGTATTTTCTTTTATTTATCTAAATACATTATTCTGAGAAGTGATCTATAGGTTCATAAGGCTACCAAATGAACACATACCACAAGAAAGCTTAAGAATACTGCTCCAAACTTTCAAAAATTAATCCTCCAAGGAGAATGGATGGAGGTGCTAAGGGATTATTGAACAACAGCTGGTCAATTTAGAGAGCCTTGATCCAACCCCAGCCTGCTCCATGTGCCCTGTTTTTGCCTCTGGGACTTCCCATGAAGAGCTGTTTTCTTGGATCCAACCTCCAACCCATGTATCCCTCTTTTTCCTTTTAAATTAGACCATTTCCAGCCTGCTGGTCTGTGACCTCCTCACTCTTAAATCATCCCAGCATGTCCTGCACCAGCCTTGATCCTGGTCTCAGGCCTTTGATTTTGGTTTTCTCCCCAGGACCTTCTCCTTTGCTCCAGAAGTTGCTCTCTGACTCAGCCCACAAGGAATTGCCAGTTTTTGCCTCCTTTTCAGATGAGGCTGTATCTTCTCTAGGTCCTACCTGTGAAGAAGTGGGCTTCTTGAACCTCATGGGATTCAATATCACCACTTGCCACAAGGCTGAAAATAGAGGGAAGGTCCCAGAGTAGTCTAAGCTCTAACCCTTTCAATGAACTTCTTTCCAAGTCACTGATATTCTGCCTGAACCTTCCTCAAGGGTCGGAATACTCCCAACTGATCACACCCTGTGATTTTAAACCCTGGTATTGGCATTGTACAAACTCCATACAAGTCCTCTACTGCCTGTTCCCTTACTTCCTATCCCTCTCAACCGGCCTCTTCCAATTCTACTCCAGATCTACCTACCCCTTCTACTGTAGTCTCTGGAAAGCTGGCACCATCATTAAGAAACTTGATCTTCTCTTAAACCTTTTCTTTCCTCATTCCTTCCATCTTCTGGTGCTCAGATCTCAGATTGAGACCTGGATCCCTCCTGATGACAAAGCTTCCTTGGCTACCTTTTCTAACCCTGCATGTGCTTTCACTCATACCCCACTCCCTCCCATTCAGTGTTTGTGGTGAAGGAGTCAGAATATTCCTTGGTCCCCAATGCTACTTCTAGACTCTTCCTTTATCATCATCACTCAACAAGTTCTCCTCCTTTGGCATTCATTCCATCCATATTTATCACTCCATCACTATGCTGGTAGCTGTTATCTACTGACCCTCAGGACATTCTTGTTCCTTCTTCAATGAGTTCAGTGCCTACCTTACAGCTTTCTCTCCTCCTCAGTTCCTGCCCTCATACAGGATGGCTGTAACAAATATATTGAGAGTCCCTCAAATCCCCTAACTTCTCAGTTGATTGATTTGCCCACTTCTTATGACCTATCCTCCACCCCACCTCAAATATACACAAAGATAGGCCAGAACTCTTTTTGCCTTTCTCTGTATCCTTAGCTCTTAGCACAATGCCTGGAACTTATTAAATGTTCAATAAATGCTTGTTGACTTCACTTAACTTCCCTCTATTGCCAGCCTTGTGGCAGGTGGTGATGTTGAGTCTTGTGAGGCTCAGAAAATCCATTCACTTGATGAGGGGAGAACTGTGAATGTTTTCTTTTGATATGGTTCTTAATGGAATATTACCAACATTTCCTCAAGGAACCTGGCCAGTTGTCCACTTGAGTTTTGCATTTGCAATTTCCTGTCCTCCTTAGATCTTCCTTGCCTTCTTATGTTGTCTACATATTTTTCTATCTTCTTAGATTTCTTACTTTTAAGTTCGTCAACCAGATGTTGAAAAGTGAGATTTTAGTAATACAAAATAGAGAAGATTACCTTTAAAACATATCAAGCATAAGTCTCATACTTTATGTAGACATCTACTACCACCTTGGGTCAATAAAATCCATCTTTTGCCAAATCATTTTTTGATCAGTGTCTAAAGCATTCATGAATGGAGGCAGGCCAGTTCATGGACAGAAACCCTCCCTGTGACCACCATCATTCAATATTTCTGCCTCTGATCTTCATCTTGAAAATTCCTATACTCAAAGATACCTGTATGTTATTCACATGCCTTGGAAATTCTTCTAGGTCTCAGGCACTACGTAGCCTCCAATTTCAAGGGGATAAACTTTTCAGAGGAAAACAAACAAGTTCTCAGCCACAAGTCTAAGTAAAACTAAAGTATAATTTTAATTAAAAATTGAAATTGAATTAAAAAATTGACATTTAAAAATTGATTCACCAGCATAGCATAGCAACCACAAAGCTAGTGTGTAGAACAGGGCTCACAAAACAGTTATGTAAAGTAACACAGACAATAGACTAAGAGGTCTCAGAGTCTCTAGGCAAATGAGTCTCCAGTAAAAATTGAAAATGAATTTCCCAGCTCTGGCTGCATACTTCATTAAGGTATTGATGCTTACCCACATCAGATGCATAAATCATTATGACATTGTTTAGTAAGATAAAGACTCAGAATGCATTTTCCCCATTTTCTTTGCTAGTGTCCTCAAAAACAACAAACTTTGACATCCTCTTCTTTGTTTCTCTAGAATTTTCTTCTCCTTTTTTTAAAATAGTTAACAATTCTTCATTTTCTATTGTCTTGAGTGATTTTGAACAGTTTTAACTTGTTTAAAATCTGATCTTACAGTAGACCCCAGAATTAGGATCCCTCTCTCTATCCTTCAAACAAGTATACATGTCATAGTAAATATCTTCCATCTGGCCCTGTTACTTCAGTTCATTTCCATTCTGGGGGCAGGGAGCTTTATACCTATACACAATAATGGCTCACATAAAACTGACAGTCAGCCTCTAGAAGTCATGGTAGACCAAAGTGTTATATGGATATTTTCAGTGTAATGATGAAGAACTGTCAGGTAGGAACTGAAGGTCATACCCAAAGGTAATAAATAACATTAACACACTGGGGTTTTTTTTGTACTTGCTAACCCTGAGTGGAGCTGTATAAATACTCTAGAAATTAAAGTCTGTATAACAGTGATTCTTGACTGCCAACCATCAGTCAAAAGAACATGGTAAGGAGATTCCTAGGCTGTAATGCAAACAAGATTCTAGAAATCACTCAATCCAGTCCCTCATTACACACAGGAAGAAGCTGAGGCCCAGAAACATTGAGTTGCTTGTCTAAGGTCTCACAGGTAATTAAGAGCTAGTATCTGGACCTAGATCTTCCAATAGTTTCTCACTATAGAAGACAACCTTCAATTATATAGATTCCTTATTATCATCACAGTTGTTGTTGAGTTGTGTCTGACTCTTTGTGGTCATATGGACCTTATCACACCCATACTGTCCGTGGGGTTTTCTTGGTAAAGATACTAGAGTAGTTTGCCATTTCCTTCTCCAGTGGATTATGGCCAACAGAATTCAATGATTTGTCCGGGGTCACATGGCTAGTAAATGTCTAAGGTTGGATTTGAATTCTGATATTCCAGACTCCAGGCCCAGCATTTTATCCAGAGTCATCTTGTTGCCTTCACTGTATTATCATACATCCTTATAATCCAAATAAAATTCCTATCATCCTTCTTTCACCTTTCACCTCCCTCTCCATTTCCTACATCACCTGTTCCCTCCAAGTATTTTTAAGTCATTTGCTGCCAGCACTAGGTTGAATTCCCATCCTTTAGAATTCAGGGATAATCAAACCCATTGTACTCTGGACTCTGTGGAACGTTAGCCAATCACCATTAATAAAAAGAAAGCAAGAACCATCAAGTCATTGGAAATGAAGCCAATCATTACTTTTAAAAAGCTACCTGCTTTCAATTAAGCAGGAAATTATCTAAGAGGCCACTTAATTTGCTCTGGTTGTCAGGCCCACAACTGCTGTATGCTGAGTGGAGCATGAAATTAAATATGTAACAACTATCCTAATGGTTGTGTCTCAGCAAAGCCAGGATTTTAGAATCCTAGGTGTTCTGTGTGGTTTTCCCAAACAACAAAAGCTCAAAAATTAGTGAATGTCGCTAGGCTGAATTTAATAAAAAAAAAAAGGGTAGATTTTATTGGTGTTGTCTAAAATTGCTTTGATAGGTCCAACTGTTATTCCTTTCATTAATTTCCCTTTCCCTTTCCTTAATTTATTCATGTAATGATAATGAGTATACATCTTTGGAATGATCTTATACAAATATGCACACCCACAAAAATGCATTTTTCCCTCAGTGGAAATCTTCATAGTTTTCTTGGGAACAAAATACTTTGTACATTTATGGAAGAAAATGTAAAATGGAGATGTCAAGATGAATTTTCTCTGTTTAGTAAAGAAGCCCTAATGTGAATCTCTTGTTCATTGCATTCATCTTTGTTTAAAGCTAAGAATGGAGTTGTTTTCAGTGTAATAACTGTTAACACAGACAAATAAGGGCACTAATTTCAACAGGAGACTAAAAGCCTTACAAAAATGCTATACTCAGCCAGTTCATCTTCTTGTACTTAAAAATACTGTAAATATTAGATGGGGCTCACAGCCTTCTTTATTTATATAAAGTGCTTTTTATAACTTTGAAACTAATTTAGTACTAGATGAACCTTTTCAAATGCTAGCTGCATCACAAGCAAACATTTTCCTAGTCTACTCTGTCTGCATCAGTGTAGTTAAAAGCCTTCTTGATATTTTGCAGCTACAGTATTCAAACCTATCCTTTTTTGTTGTTGTTTTTGACTTGGTAAGGCATCTTGCCCGTTTTATCACTAAATTATTGCAAAAACAAATACTCAAAAGAATTTGATTAGATTTCTTCGCTTTCCCCATGTGCAAGACCAGATTAATTGGTATTGAACCTGGTAGCGGGGCTCTATACATGACATTAATATTCATATTTTCCTGGGCTAAAAATGTGCAGGTTTTATAATTGAATTTATCTACACCTGGTTTAAAGAAACTCTTTTCTAGTTATATAAGGATATCAATTACAATTATTCTCTGAAGAAATGACAAAAGGGTATATAAACTTTTCTAGGCAAGGTTAAGGTTTTTAAGGTTTTTTCTTTGCTAGAGATAATTTCATTACAAAGACATTACTTAGGATTAGAGACAGAGCCAGAAGGACCTTAGAGGTCATGTAGCCTAAGTCCCTTATTTTGTAGATGAAAACACTGAAGTTCAACAAAGTTGCATCTTGCCAGGGTCTCACAAGGGAGTAAAGGAAAAGTTAAGATTCTAACCTAGGTATTCTGACTCCAGCATTCATTGACAGAGACAGACATAGACAGAGAGAGCCAGAGAAACAGACAGACAAAGACAGACAGAAACAGAAACATAGAGGGGTGTGTCATAAGTGTTTGGCAGGGTCACACAAAATGTTTTATGAGGTAGAATAGAGAGAGACAGATAGGCAGACAAACACAGACAGACAGAGACAGAGAGACAAAGACAGACAGATACATAGAGAGAGACAGACACAGAGAGAGAGGGAAGCAAGGGAGGGAGAGAGGAACAGGGAAAGAAAATGAGGGAGTGAGAGAAATCTCTTTCATTTGTGTATTGATGTGTCTGTGTATCTATCTCATCTCTAAATCTCTGAATTGATTTATCTATCTACTAATCTATCCATTTATTCATCTATTTAGCCAGCTTGATGAACTAATTCACTGGACTGCTCCTCTACCTGGATATTGTAAGTTGGCCAATATGCATTTTTCTCCACTTTATTTTCCCAGCTTGGATGGTCAGACTAAATAATCTATTTAGAATGGACCTCACTGAGAAGGAACCCTGTGGTGTTTTGGGAGTATTTGTCACAATTGGCACAATGAACATCTATGAACAAGTGTTTCCAGAGTACCTCAACATTGACTGGGAATCTTTCTTCTTTTTGGACCTTGTACACAACATCTTGTGTGACCCTGCCAAACACCTCAGTGAGTCTGTGTCTCCCTTTCTCATTTGCTTGGTGTTGATGTTCAGAGGACTGATAAACAAAATTATTTTTGTGGTTGCATCTGTCATGGAATCTTGTAGGAACTTAACACATATAAAAGATCTGTTGTTTGAGGAGAACCCATAAAGCTATATTTTATTCTCCTGAATTAAGTGTACTTTATAAGCAAATCCTCACAGATATTGTGATTTAGAAGTTGTTTATTTCTATTGTAGCTCATAAATCCTAGTAAATTTCCCAAGTTTGCTATTGATTTTTCTGTAACTGATGAACAGAGCACAGAACTATTCTATTTTTAGATACTTAGGCTGAAGCTGGACCTTTGGTGGTCCAGTTGATAAATAAGTCAGAATTCTCTACCTGTGTCCTAGGTAAAAAATATCTGTCTACCTTAAGAAACCAATAACATTCTATCACGGGACATTTTGTTAAAAAGTCCTACAGACAGAAATGAGATAAGCCTATTCTTTCAAAATCTGTTGGATGAGAAAATGTTTTGGCATCCTCAGCCTTATAGTTCTTTGACATCTATCCAAATCTGGGTCATCAAAATTTGGTCCTGCTTCTTCACCTTACGTATCTGCTGCCCTCAGTCAGGTTACCCAACCAAATCCAATTGTCAAGAAATATTTCAAAACTTATTTACATTTAAGTGTATGATATTTGTAAAAACTACCTTGAAATTTCTGGCATTAGTAAGACAGCAGGAATGATGTTTTTCATCCTCGGCCTTCTACAAATCCATTCCTGGAGCCACTGACTCCTTCTTTGTATGAGGACATATACACTTAAAAATAAATCATCCTCCAAGAAGTGCATTAATCTGTATATCAACTAGAAGTGGGTAACTTGTTGAAAAATCAGAGTCCCACTGAAATTAAATTAAATTTACTTATTCCCTGTTTATTTTCTAAGTTTCTTGAGAGTGTGCCAACATGCCTTGTGGTAAAAAGAATGATAAACATAGTAATAAGCATCTTGTACAAGCCTTGAAAGATGGCACTTCTATACTAGGGTCTGACTGGGTGGTATTAAAGCCTAGTATCCCCACTGCCTGCGTTATCTACTTTCTTTTTGCAAAGCAGCAGAAATATCCCAAACATTGAATTTCAGCCCAGGAATTTTAATATTGGAAAGTTACATTAGGATGCCTTTTTTGCTACAATATATACTTAAACCTAACATTCACCTAACTTTAGTCTAATGGCGTCCTTTTAGATTTTTTCCTTTTCCTAGCAATGTTCCTTTACCACAATATTTCAAGGGTCTGTGATGTCTAAAATGTAGGCTCTCCTATTGACAGAGAGTGATACTCCTTACTTTCTAAAATATTATGTACCATGAACAAAACTGATATGAATCAGTTGGTAATCAAAATTCTGGTAACAAGTCTCTACTTTTAGGTAAACTGAACTTTGGACTATAGACAATCTATAGTTGAGCCCATATTTGAATGCCTTGGTGAAAACTGCATGTTATGGTTCCCTGTCATAGCTTTCAAGAGCACAGGGTTACCTCCATGCTATGATGAAACATCATGAAGACTTTGACGGAGAAGTTTTCCTTCAGGGGACATAAAATATATGCTAGTCTGTGTAATAATGACCTTTATCGTGCCAGGATTCTAGTTTACCTTTGAACACATTACAAAAACATACAAATTCAAAGACACAGAAATAAGTATATTTAATAGAGTTGGGAGCATGATTTATTTATGCACAAGAGAGTTTAATTTTCCTATTAATGATCAGGGGATTTATGCACATGATGTCCATTAGTGTTAATGAATAATGTGTATATGGTGTAATAGATTGCTGTGTTAAACACATGGCACTCCATGCCAGGAAGCATATCTGTATATTGCAATTTGTAGGTGTGATATCACACTTAGGAAACCAAGAGAATGAATTAATTACATTCACAAATGTGGAGGTACAGCAGTGGATTTTTAAGATTCAACCAATTCAGAAAAGAATTGCTTATGAGAGAATATTTCTCTAGAAAGAATTTGGGTAATGATTTTGAAGAGTTTACCTTGGAGGAAAAAAATTGAAATGAGAGAAGGGAATTTGGGGGCAAGACTTTGTTTTATTTTTGTCAGTTCTATGTAGTGTACAATATAAAAACAACCACCACAACAACTCCACCTGTCATTGCAATTGCAGTTGAGGTTTCAATAAATCTGCTCGAGTTGTGATGACTAGCCCACCCCATCCAAATCTTTACTTATGAGGGCATGACATAACCCTAGGATTCATAGACTCTGCTTATTTTCTCCTTGTAAAGTTGCATGTGAATTGACTGGAGAATAGAATTAGAAAATGAAAATAAATTGGCTTTCAGGGGAGCAGTAACCAACTCTCAAGCTGGTATAATGTATCAGGTTTTCAAAATAAATTGCCTGTTTCTTAAGGTTCACCATATTCACATAGCAGGCCTGCTGACTGGAAGCACCTGCTCATCTCTCCTGAATGTGACTGGGGACCCAAGGCTGCTGCCAGTCATACTGTCCTGGGACTGTTGTGTGGCAGAAAAACAGAGTCATTGGTGTCCTTTTCTGCATGGCTCCTTTGAATTTATCCTTGTCTTCTTTCCGCCTAGTAGCCTTATTTCCAAATTAGGGAAGATATGGTGGGAAAGCAGCAAGAGTGGCAGGTGGATATGTATTTTTTTATATTTACATGCCTGTCTAGCATATCCTAAGAAGAAAACAACTAGAAGGCAAAAGGAGACACAAAGCAGGTAATTCTCTCTCTCTCTCTCTCTCTCTCTCTCTCTCTCTCTCACTCTCTCTCTCTCCTTTGTTCATAGAAGGTTAATAAAATGCCAGTGCTATTGTTTAGTTTTTATTTAGTTTTACTACACATCTATTTGGAGAACTAACCTTTGAACAAGGTTCAAACATGGCTGTCCTAGGTATCTTTGGGATATGAATGAATGAATGAAACAGTATACCTGAAAGCTAATAATGATAATGACATCTAAAAAACACTTTAAGGCTTACAAAGGTCTTTCCTCATAAGTGATATGTAGCGCATGTAATATTACTCCCATTTTGCAGATGAGACAAACTAAGAGCCAAAGCAAGTAAATGACTTAACCATGATCAGCTGACAGTAAGTATATGAGTTCAGAACTGAGGTCTCCTGATCCTTCATCTGGCATACCTTCCACTAAGTCAGGCTGAAGGGTTTGTTTCCTGAAGCATCATAGAGGCAGCATAAGTTCATAGATTTAAATCTGACGGGATATTAGATGCCATCTGGTACAATTCCTTCATTTTACAGATGATGAGCTGAAACCCAGAGAGGTACCCACAAAATCCTACTATGCTAGTAAGTAACAAAGTAAGAATTTGGACGCATATTGTAATTTCCTCTGATTCGAGATCCAGTGCTCTTTCCACAGTTCTAGGGCAATGAGCTGAAAAGAGGGAGGTCTGGCTTGTTTCCTGCCCTAATGTGGTGATTTGCCCAATTATCTGGAATCATAGCATCACAGACTATTAGAGGTGAAGGGATCATCTAGTCCAACTTACTCATTTTATAGAGAGGTGAAGATATGATTGACTCAACATTTCATATTCTACACAACCATCAGCAACATGTGTATTTAAACTTGTAGATCATCTCAATTTTGGATTGGTGACACTGGTCCTGGAAGCCGGAAGACTTGAATTCCAGTATAGAAACAGACACTTGCCAGGTGTGTGACCCTATGCTATTCGCTTGCCTCATTTTCCTCATTTGTAAAATGAGAATAATAATAGCACCTATGTCCCAGGGTTGCTGTGAGAATCAAATCAGATACTTGTAAGATGCCTTGCAAATCTTAAAATATTATGTAAACACTAGCAATTATTATTATTATTTTAAATGATGACAATAATACTTGGTCCTTTCTATTAGGAATGTTTGAAGATGGAATAATGTAACATTCCAAAGATATTATAAGGTAATCTAATGAAGGTTTGTATTGTGGAATTTTAAATATGTGAAAGTGCCTTCCTCATTTTAGCAACTGAGCAATTCATTAAAAAAAAATGTAATGCCCATTTTTGGGGGAAATAAGCTCTTGAATATTTATCCATAAACATATTGACTGATTGACTAGCTAATACTTTGTGATGGTATTGGGGGGGATTAATAACCATTAGGGAAGAATTCATGTGTTTACTTACTTTTCTCCCCCTTTTTTAACCAAGAAAAAAAGCTCAGTTGGGGGTAGGAGTTGGGTTGCAAAGACAAAAAACACCAATGAAACATTTAAAAAACAAAATTAAAACAATTATGTATGAGTTTTGTTACCTCAACTTTTACTTTTTATTGTGAAACAAAGCAGGACTTCTCAGAAATTCTATCAAACTACCTATATGGACATCTGTATCTAACCTATGTCCATATTTTTTTCTCAAAAAGAGGTGTTAGTTCTCTCATAAGATATTAGAAAACAGGATAGACATAACAGGGAACAATAAGGGTATTGAGAAGTAGTGTATAAAATGCATTTAGAATTTTCCAAAGGATTGGTGAAATTAGCCTTACCATATAAAATACATTCTCCCAAAGTAGAGGAGAAATATATCTTTTTTGTTTTATTTTTATTTTAAATCTTTTATTGCTGTCTTTCGTCTTTACAACCCATCAATTCCTACCTAAGATTACACTTTTTCTTGTAGAAAAAAAGTTTTTGATGACAAACATTGATAATATATTGTCCTAATAGCGCACTATGTTTTTACAGTAATGGAAAAATATGTGTTGTTATTTCTTCTCCAGGATCTTCACCATATTTTCTATTTATCAGAGTTCAATTTCCTTTTGCAAATCTTTATATGCATATTGTGGTAGAGATAATGCATATTGTTATCTTGGTTCTGCTTCTTTCATTCTGCATCAGTTCACAGAAATCTCATGCTTCTCTGATTTCCTCATATTTTTATTCTTATTGCACAAAAATATTCCATTAAATTCATTTTTATGCCATTTTTTTTCAGTCAACCTTCAATTGATGGGCACCTTTTTTATTACAACTTTTTTTAACTGCAAAAAGTGTTGCTGTGAATATTTTGCTATACATTGTATCTTTTTTCTGTATCCAAAGGTGTGGACACTTTAGTAATTTTCCTTACAAATAGAATGTTTTGTTATTGTATTGTTTTGTTTTTCTATGTAAGAAAACTTAGACCATTTGATGATTCAAAGAACTATCTAAATTTTTAGTTCAGACATTTATTTTCTTACTAGGCAATAACAGCAAAAACCTTGAGAAAATTTCACATGTATTTGGTGGTTTAAGATTTTTGAAGAGCATAATGCATTTTCTCCTGCTCCGCTACACATAAAACAGAATAACAAATATGTTTATTTATATAGAAAAAAAATTATTGAGTAATTAAATATTTTACCTTAGTTTCAGCAATATTAATTTTTCTAGCCTTTTTATTTTTTGAAGACTTTATATATGTATAGAATGCTTTATATACATTAAATATAACTTTTTATTCCTAGGGCATAATTCATATTGTAGAACAGTTTTTCCTTTAGTCACATACAACATTGGAAATGTTAAATTATTTAAAAGAAGAATGAGCATCCTTGATGTGCTCTAAAGCTGAGCCAAAGATCATATAATCATATTCATTCAACAAATATTTACTGAGTGCTTACTGGCAGAAGTAAGTGAAAATGAGTAATAATAAGTGACATTGATATACGGCTTTAAAACTTACAAAGTACTTTACATACATTAGCTCATGCAAGCCTCTGAATTGATCATGTAAGGCACACACTACATGCATTATTCTCCCCATTACACAGATGTGAAAACTATGGTAAAGGAAGTTAAATGCTTTGTCCATGCTTACATGCACAAGTGAGAAGCAGGATATGAACCAAGATCTTCACTAGTCCACATCTTTCACTTTGTGGTTAAAATGTGCTCATCCCTGCCCTTACATTTATAATCTAATATTTCCATCAAAATAGTATAGGTAGATTTCTAAAGGGACAGCTAGGTGGCACAACAGATAGTGTGCTAGACTTGGAGTCGGGAAGATTTCTTCCTGAGTTCAAATCTGGCCTCAGACACTTACTAGCTGTGTGACCCTGGGCAAGTCACTTAACCCTGTTTATCCCAGTTTCCTCATATGTAAAATGAGTTAGAGAAGGAAATGGCAAACCACTCCAATATCTTATAACTCCAAATGGCATCATGGAGAGTCAGGCATGACTGAAAAACGATTGAATGACAAAAAATATCTAAATCATTATACAGAAGCCAGACTAAACTTTTCAGAAAAGGTACCACTAGCACATCTAACAATGAAGTTCAGCTTAATTATTAAAGGAGAGAGGAATAAAATGCTCTCCCTCCTTCCCCCAGCCCAATGCCCAGGTGAATGTGAACTCCCTAAAGGCAGATACTGTCATTTTTAATCTTTGTAACTCTCCCTAGAGGTCTTCCATATTTGTTCTAGTTTTAGACCCGACCTGTGATTTCAGTGGTGTAGAGAATTCCCAGTGAGGACTTTCCTTCTACCACTGAAGTTCTATGTCAACTCTTTACTTCTTAGTCAGAGTTGTGTGGGGCTCTGATAAGGGATAGGATTTGAACTCTTCCAGGGTCACAAAGACATTATGTATAAGATCCAAGAAACTAGGGTTGTCTCTCTTAATAAATGTTAGTTGAGTTGAATTGAATTGAATAGGAAAGGTTAGGGGGCCACAAACTATACAGCTGGTGATCAATTAACATTCTAGAGCTAGTATGCTAAGCAATTCCAATCAGCTTGTAAATGAATTTCTCCTCTTTTGGTTTAAAAAGGTATGAGTGTTTGTTTTTTGGTGGTGGGGGATGGGAAGGAGAGAATGGGAAAGGCCAGTGGAATGGATCAATAATTCCTGATGGGAAATAGGGCACTTGGCTCTAGGGTTAAGGCTTTCTTTCTTGTCCATTTTTTTTTTTAATTGTAATAGCAGAGTCACCTATTTTCATTCTCTTGGTGTCAAAAGACCGCATTAACCCCTAAAGCTGGTATTTTAAAACCTAACAATTTAGTTAGAAATAATGTGGATAATGGCTAGAAAAGCGCAGAGTTTATGCTTTCTCCTTGACATGTACAGGACTTTGGAAGAAGGATGAGCACAAGCAGCTCTAATGGACTTGATTTTCCTGGTCTGTATGGGCAGAACATTTTTGCATAGTGATTTGCAGGAACAATACCTGCTGCATTTTAATTTTACCGAGACAGAAAGTGCATGTGAGCTGAATGCACCCCATGTGCACAATACAACTCATCTCCAAGGGAACCGGTAACCTAACTGCACCGGAACTACCTTTGGAGCAAACAAATTCAGACCTAGCAGATCTGTGGGAGAGTCATGCTGAAGGTTGCCCAGGACAAAGCTTTCTTTAAAGGATTTCCCCCGCATTTCTCATTCCAAAGGCACAAGGGTAGTTAGTGACATAGGGGAGTTGGTAAGACAATAACAGGATAGGGAGAGAGGAAGAAAGAAGCCGGCAGTAATAGAACTGGGTTCCGAACTAAGGCTGCACTTAGCAAGGATGTACTAAGAAAGGAAAGAAAGAAAAAGGAAGAAAGGAGAGAGAGATACAGACAGACACAGAGAGACACATAGAGAGAGACAGACACTTGGGGTGGGGGGAGGAAGAGTAAGAAAGAAAGGGGAGTAAGAAAGGAAGAAAGAAGACACGAGTTTTAACTGAGCAAAATGTTGCTATAAATTCTGCTTTTCCACATCTAAAGAGGTAGATAGATGTCTGTTAAACAGAGCTTGGCCACAAAGCTGGTGGATTTTCTTCCTGGAAGCATTCATTAATTTTAAAAAAGTATGACACCCTACAACTTTATATTATAGCTGTAGTTTGGCACCGCTCTTTACATAAATCAACTCATTTGGAATTCACAACAATCATATTAGGCAAATATTAAAGGTATTATTATCTTTATTTTACACCTTTGGAAACTGCCTTGCTCAGAAACAGCTTGAACAGCTACAGCTCAGAAACTTGACTTGCTTTGCCCGTAGTAACACAGATAGAAAATTTCAGAGGTGAGATTTGAACTCAGATCTCTTCTGATTCTAAGGGTTAATGATTTTTCCACTAAATCCCCTCGCCTCTCTATTTATATTGCTCCATGTGTTTTCAAAAAATAATCTTTTAGGTTTATTCTTATTTTTATGTACACTTCAATTCTTCAAGGATCTGTGATTTCATCTGTGTATGCTCTCTCTCCATGGTTACTGATTATAACCACTCATACATTAGTGGTGGTTCGTCAACAGTTGCTTATTCTTACACTTCGGATTTGTCATTTCTGCTTTACAGAGTAAATGAATTTAGTTACCTTCTTGAAAGACCTAAAAAGCCATCACAGAATAACTGGAGGATTAGAAGGCTCTATTTCTTTACTTGAGATGATGACAAGAGCACTGGGCTGTCAGAAGACCTGTATTCCCCCAGGACCCATTTGTGATGCTAAGAAGTTCTGTGACCCCCCGGCGGACCCACAACTTTAGTTTTTCTCCATCTCTAAAATGAGGGGGCGGCATCAGCCGATCTCTTTGGTCACTTCAAGCTCTAACGGTCTCTGGGACCCTTCAGTATTTTATGATTCTAGTGACCTCAGTCTAGTCCAACATGTTCACCCAGATAACAACAGCTGTCTTGAATTTCTGATTCGTTTTAATAATTGAGAACCTCCTTCCCTGGGCACCCTTTCCCACACTTTTCTGAAAGCTAGTAGGGCCAGTTGCAAAAGTGACATCCCATATTTCTCCAATTTTAAAGGACTCATTTTAGAATGGGGAAAACCATCCACTTGGCTGCACCCTCCGCGAATGTGCCCTTCAGTCTCCCCTTCCATAAAATCACAGGACTAAGAGCTGGAAGGAGCCTTGAAGAAAACAGTTCTTTTTCGCTTTCCATCTCTTAGGTCCGTTGCTCTCTTGCAGTCTCGGAATGGAATGAGACACTCCTTGCTGTATTCCTTCCTCGGGCGATCCATCCTGGGGGCCTTAATTTGCAGGAGGCTACTCTGTTGGTTGTGGGCTCCAGCAGGGACTTTTACTTTCTGATTCTGGGTGCCACCCTGCATTTCTACATATTTGCAAATCCTAGAACCCCACTAGTCAGCAATGGCTTAAATGGAGTGCAGAGCAAGAGAGTCAAAAGCCACCAAGTGCTCCCCTAGCCCTATTGCTCCCAGCTGTCCCCCCAGACCCCGGCTCTTCGTAATAAAGGGTTTGAAAAGCGTTGCAGGGGATGCGGTAGGGTGTGTTGGGGTGGAAGGTTGAGGAGGGGAGGGACTAGCAGGGCGCCCCGTGGCAGTCGCGTGCCCACTGGGAGCTGCTGAACAGCAGCGCGTGCCGATCCCCTGAGGCTCGCGACGGGGCGGAGCCGCTCCTTCCAGATGCGGGGGCGGTGCCAGGAACCGGGCCAGCTCAGAATCTGGGACTCAGCCCTTTAGAACTAGGAGGCAACTTGACCTAATCTCCTCCTTTTGCAAAAGTGTAAACTGAAATCCCAGGGAAGTGGAAATGACTGGACCAAACTCACAGGGCCCTAGCTAGGCAGAGGAGGAGGCAGTAGGATTATCTCTGAGGTCTCTAACTCCCAGTCAAGAGCTCCCTAGTGGGGAGAGGCAAGGAACCTCAGGGTGCACGGTGATTTTTGTCTAGGGGTGTTGGATCTAAAGCTTCTTTGGAGTAGAGGATGTTTCATTCTTTGTATTTATTTTCTCAGTTCCCGGCACACAGTACACAGTAGGCGTTTAATAAATGCTTGTTGCTTGATTGCAAGCCAGCACCCTACCTCCCCCACTCCAGGTAGACTCGGAATTACCAAATTCGCAGCTGGTGTCCTTCCAGTCAAGCAACTTTCTCTTCCAGGAAATTCAGCCTTTTGTTGAACTTTATCTTTGACTAAATGTTTTATTCGGAAATAAAGGCTGCCATGCTTCTCGATTTCCAGAACGCTACTGTAGGTGGCACAAATAGATACACAAAACTTTAAAAATGCACTTTCTCCCTCCCTGTACTGAGGAGAGAATGGCAAGGGAGCCCTTCAGATTTAGTACTGTACTTTGAAATTGGTGTTTTTCTCCGTGAAGGTGACCCTATTGACACAGCGCTACTTCCTCTGTGAATGAACCTTCGCCCCCCTCCCCCCAGCACAACACCTGTGCAGCCTCAGTTTTTGGAATAATCATATCAGACTTGTACTTTCAGAGCAGATTTCTCCAAAGTATCTTATGCAGTCACAGTTTTTAGATATGGCAGGCAGCTCTGAGATCGGGGTACTCCAACCCTTTCATTTTATAGATGGGGAATCTAGGCAAAGAGAGATGGAATAACCTTCCAAATGATGTAGTAACACAATTTATATGGTGCCATAAAGTCTGCAAAAATTCTGTAAATGCTATCCTACCAACAACTCTGGAAGGTAGGAACTATTGTTCCTATTTTACAGACAAGGAAACTGAGGCAGAGTTAAATGACTTGCCCAAAAGTCACATAGCTAATAAGAATCTGAGCCAAGATTTGAACTTAGACGGTCCTGACTCCAATTTGGTTACCCTATCCATTATAGCACCTAGCTACTTTCATATAGCTACCAAATACCAATAGTACTAAATTACTGAGTCAAATTTGAATGTAGGTATTTCCAGCATACTGTAGGATCGCAGGTTTGCAGATTTAGAACAAGAATGGATTCAGTTTAGGACACTTAGTTTAACTTCTTTATTTTCTTGATAGAGAAACTGAGGTTCAGAAAGGTTAACTTAAGGTTATGTGTCTAAGGTCACATAACTAGTAAGCACAAGAACTTAAATCCCTATCTTTTTCCTCCAGAGGCATGGGCTGCTTTTTTATGCTGTATTTTCTAGGCTTAGAAACTTAATTTGGTAAAGGGGAAAGAGTATTCATGAGACCTGACTAGTCATAGCTCTGCAAATCTGAATTTCCTAAAATGGAAAAGGCCCGTCATCATGTTTCACCTGTCTTACTCACAGGTTTGTTGGGAAGTTTGAATGGGGCCATAGATACGGAAACCCATTACTTCATAAGCTATAAAGATGATGCAAATACAAGATATCATTTTTCTGTTTGAGTAAATTACTTTGTGAGAGTTGAGTAGCTAATGGAAAGCAATTCAAATATTTATTATTACCTATTACTTGTGTGGGCCATGGAAATTTTAGAGAAGTCTAAGATGAAGCCTGACCTCAAGTACTAAATTGAATATAATCAAGTACCCAACTTTATGCTAGGGACAGTAAGTGCACAGGAAGAGATTAATGGTGGCTAGAATTATATTAGAAGGCTTAATAGAGGAGGTGGGCCAGGAGATGGACATTGAAGGATTGGTAGGATTTTAACGTTTGATCAGCGACTTTTTGCAGGCCATTCAGCACCAACTAAAAGTGCTAACTTGTCTTATAAGAGGCTGCTTAAAATGAACCAACTGCCGCAAATATCAACATAAATGGTAATCTTTATTATAGTAGATAACAGTGTATTATACAGATAGCCAGTCTTAGAGTCAGGAAGTTGTTGCTGAGTTGTGTCAGTTGCATTCAGCTCTCCTTGTACCCATTTTGGTTTTTGTTTTTGTTTTTTTTGGGCTAAGATACTGGAGTGGTTTGCTATTTCCTTCTGCAGCTCGTTGTACAGATGATGAAACTGAAGCAAACAGGGTTACATCACTTACCCAAGATCAAGCAGTTAAGAGTCTGATAACATATTAGAAATCAGGAAGATAAGTTTTCCTGACTCCAGGTCCAGTGTTCTGTGCACTATGGTGGCCCCCTAGGTGTCCCACAATCAGGAAGAGCTTGGTTCAGCTACTGCCTCTGGTATATACTAGCTACGTGACTTTTGTCAAGTCAGTCTTGTAATGTCCTTGGCAACTAAGGCTCTTGTTTAAAGGAGTTTCAATCTGCATCAGTTGAAGGCAATTCCATCCACTGGTGAAATTGCAAGTCTAGACCTTTCCCTCTTCCCTCCCCTCAATTTCATTTGATATAGTTTTAAGAAATATATGAAAAGGTGAGCAAGGGAATTGTAACATTCAATAATAGATATCCCTTCTCAATTATGCTGACTTCTCCTGTGAAATTTTAGACGTGTCCTTCCTCTGAACTCTTTAAACCTGCTCCCTTAAGCTATAGTGTACATGTTAGACCATGCTCAGGTTTCACTTTGTTTATAAGATGATCTGATCTCCTTTCTACAAGATTTTTCTACTTCCTTAACCAGTTTTTCCTTATAGAGAGAAATAGATTCCCAATAGAAGATGCCTTTGTCACTTCTTTGAACTTATCAAGAATCAATTGTCATAGTATCATAAAATTTCAGATTTGGAGTGACAAAGTTTGTAGTAATAAAGTTTGCCATGCACAAAAACAATTCTTACTATAACTCACTCAACTCATCATGTTGTCTCTACTTGATCTTCAATGAAGATAAATTACCTCCTGAGGCAGTCCATTCCATTTCTGGTTAGGCTTTCTTGTTGGAAAAATGTTTCCTGACATCAAACCTAGATCTACCCCTTTCCTATTTCCACCCATTACTGCTATCTTTCCTCCATGAGCAAATCCAATCCCTATTCCACATACTGGCCTTTCAAATATTTGGACAAAGCTATGCTGAGTTTTCTTTTCTTTTAGATAAATGTGAAATTCCTTCACCAATTGCCCTATATTGGTCAGTCTATAAGTGTGTGATAAGCACTTACTCTGTGCCAGGCATTGTGATAAGCACTGGGGATACATAAAGAAGCAAAATATAGGCTTTGCCCACAAGGAGCTCATGATAGAATGAGGGAGACAATAAACAAATAAATATGTACAAATATGCTATGTACAGGATAGATAGGAAATAACTAAAAGAGGGAAAGTACTATAGGAAAGGCTTCCCATAGAAGATGGGGATTTATTTGGGAAGGAAACCAGGGAAATTAGGCAAAGATGAGGAGGGAGAGCATTCCAGGCATGGGAGACAGAATGCCAGGGCTGAGAGAAGAAAGTCAAATTGTAAGGATTTAAGAAGAGAGTGAGAGGAAAGAAAGTGGAGGCAACCAGTGTAAAAGACCTTCTTAAGGAGATCAGTCACAAAGGCGGAAGATAAACAGAATGGCAGCAGAATAGGAGAATCAAGTGAGGGTTTTTTGAGGATAGGAGAGGCATGGGCATGTTTGTGGGCACTAGGGAAGGAATCAGTCGACAGGTAGTGACTGAAGATAAGTGAGAGAGTAGGGTGATATAAGGGGTAATCTGTTGGAGGAGACAAGATGAATTGGGATTGCTTACACAAATAGAAGGGTCTACCTTGGTAAGGAATAAGGTCATCTCATCATATGAAAGAGGGATGAAGGAGGAGATAGTGGAAGAAGGCATCTGAATGATAGATGTTGAGGAAAAAGGAAGAAAAGGGAGATCACAGAGAATAGGTCCAATTGGTTTTTTTCTGTAAAATATGAGTCAAGGTTCTCATCTGAGAGAGCTGGGGGAGGGGGAATCATGAGAGGTCTGAAGAGGGATGAAAGGTTTGGAGAAGTTGCTATGGAGAGGGGGTTAGTGAGTTGATAAGGGAAGTGTAGAAGGATTGCTTAGCAGCATTAATGGTCCAGAGGTTGTACAACATAAATTTGTAGTAGATTCAGACAAAGTATTTGTGTGATTTTTCTCCACTTTTGTTTAGCAGCACATTTGTAGGAGTGGAGATATTAGATGGTGATAGGGATCCTAGGCTGAGGTTTGTCTGGGTATAATTGATGACATGATAAGGGATCCAGGTACTCAAGAGGTCAGGGTAGAGTTGAGGAAGTTCGCCCAGGGGGCAAGATGGAAAAAATAGAGAGTATATAGCACAGGAATGATGGCCTGGGGGAAAAAAACTGAGGGATGGACGGATTGAGTGTTGCAATGTAGATAAAGAGTAGAATTTGGTAAGGGAAGGCAGAAGGAGAGGTGGAGAGTCAATAGATTATGGTCAGATAAGGGGCCTTCGGAATTCTTGAACATGGAGGTAGAACATTTGTAGGTGATGGCAGGATCATATGACCATTTTTGTGTATGGCTGAGGTAGGGTAGAGGCATGGGAAATAGGTCTTAAAGTTGAGGAATTGACCAATTAGGGTGTTAGAGGGAGAGTCAATATGTATGTTCCTTAAGGTATGCCTTAAAGAGGAGAGAAAAATTGTGAGCTAGGCATTGTACTCATTGAGGAAGGAATGAGAGGACACCTAGAAGTCTGTAGAGAATAGCTATTAGGATTTTGATTGGGTGATAGATGTGGAATGTATGAATTTCAAAAGAGGAATAGTTACTGAGTGATGGAGGAAGGGAGAAAACCTAGAAGTGGCAATGGGAAGCAAGTAGTATTTCAAGTGCCCCACTTGGACCACTGTGCTGAGGAAAAGAAGTGACAATACAGCCAGTGCTGGAAAGGGTGGCCAGAGGGGAGTCAGGCTTCAATGCTTTCCAGTTTTTGCTCCTTCCATCTTCTTGTTGTTGTTTGTCCTTCATTTTTGAAGAGGACCAATGACATCGCAGGGTGATATCTTGACTCATAGGTGAATTGGATTTAGGAAGAGTTGCCCAAAGTCATCAGCCTCATTTTCTCTTCAAGGCTCATCAAAATCCAACAGTAAGACAAATGTCAGGATGGCCTGGGATGTAGAAGATGACTTTGGTGTCATTATCTGATCAAGCTCTAAGTGCTCCATGGCACTTGCTTCATCTGCCTTCTTGGCCATTGGAACAAACTGTTATCATCTATCCATTCCACTGCGGATATCTTGAGGTAGACACCCCCTAATTCACCAAGAGGTTTGTGGACCATTGGTTACCCTCAACTTGATTTAGTCTATCTGCCGAGATAGTGTACAGACTACAGATTCTTGGAGCCACAGGTGAGAGTTGAGGGTCAGGGGGTCACCAAAAGTGGATGAGAAACCCTGAAAAGGTGGCAAGCCCTCACACTGAGGTGCTTGTCTTGTCCGAACACTCACACACCTCATACACCTTCCATCTACTAGCTATTACTAGAGTGGAAGAGGAAAATATTTAGGATGAAGGGAAGTTTGTTGCCCATGGAATAGCCATTCCAAAGGGCATGGTAGAAGGTCTTTGGTTGTGACTGTGGAGTGAAAGAATTGAAGGGGATATAAATAAGGAGCCAGGTGTGGGGGCTGGGGAATGGAGTTTGGAGAATGATCATTAGGGGCTCAGAATGACCATGATGTTTAGTGTATGACCAGGTATAAAGATGTTCATCACTGAGTGGAAGGTGTTACGCCTTTTCCCAGAGGAGGCATGAGAATCAGGAAGGAGATAAGTACAATGTGAGATGAAAGGTAAATCGTCAGATGGGAGGAACCATTTCAATTCTCTTTCCTCTGAAGGCTAGACATTAGGCAGGAAATGGCATAGCCAGAGAGGAGTTTCTTCTCCCCACCAGCTTTCCTCTTCCTCTTTCCTTAAGGGACATACAACATGGACATAGCCCTCATCATCCTGATTTTCACCCTCCAGATACTCATCAGCTATCAACTTCCTTTGGTGCTCCAACCAATTTGGTGCTCCAAACTGAACATAGTTCTTCAAATGTGTTCTGACCAGGGAAAAATGCAGAGGGATGATAATCTACTTATTCCTAGAAGTGATGAGGCTCCTAAGAGAACCCAAGATCACATTAGCTTTTTTTTTGACTGCCATATCACACTACTAACTCATATTGATCTTGCAATCCACTAAAACCCCCCGATCTTTCTCAAACCACTATTTAAATGTACTTCCTCTATACTGTACTTGCAAAATTGATGTAAGATTTTGCATTTGTCCCTATTCAATTTCATCTTATTAGATTCAGCCCAATGTTCTAGCAAGCTAATAATGAATCAGTTTCTCTTATTTTAGCAGGGAGAAAACTCTAGCAGATGTCTGAATAATTGAATTTCTCCATTCCTACTATAACATGACTCTTTGCCAGGTTTGTGATGTAGTGAATTCTTTCTACAATCTATGTGAAGCTGTTGCTTTTATTTCTTTTTTCTAAATTTTTTGTTTTATCTTTTTTTGTTGCATTTACTTCAAAGAGTTCAAATAAATATCCCATATGTTACTTAATGTTCTGTGATTGCTTTGAATTCCCTGTGCTATCTTTTCCATTATAATGGAAACAATCACATTTTATGTTTTTGTCAGTAATGAAGTGTCTTTTGTGAAATGCGCAGCTTTGTAGTGCTTGCGATATAAATGAACGACTCACCTATTCTCTGAGATTGAGTTGATAAAATAATAGACTTTTAGAACTAGAAGTGACCTTATAAATCATCTTATTCAACTCCATTTTATAGATGAGGAAACTGAGACCCATCAAAGACTATTGTCTTCTTGGATCTGTATATAAAGATCCCAAAGTCTCTATCACAGGGACTGCTTTTTTTTTAGGCAGGTATCCCTCAAGTTAGAGCTGATGTTTTGGAATCCAAGCAAAGTAGTTCACATTCATCCCAATTCAATTTCGTCTTGTTAGTTTTAGGTCATTGTTTTACTCTGTCAAGAGTTTTTTGGATTCCAATTCTGTAAATAAGCATATTAGCTATTCTTTTAATCTTTGTGTCTGATTTATCCAAATCACTGATCAAAATGTTAAATAGGATAGATTTAAGAATAGAGCCTTGAATAGCCTTCACTAGACATGGCCTGTCTAGGTTTATATAATTTCATCTGTTGATAATCTTTTATTCTTGGTCACATACATTTTCACTACTAAACATTAGTCACCTTATTATAATATCTGTCAAACAATCATTTCTAGTCTAATGGGATCATTAATAAACATAGACTGATAAGGCTGGAAGAATCTCTTAGTACATTCCCTATGTCTATCTAGAAAAGAAAGCTCTTAAAACATATTTGACTCTGAAACTATTTTGGTCCCACTTTTCTCAGTCCTGAAAATGAAAGAAATTTGGACCAAGTCATGCAATAGTGCATAGAGCTGCATCATCTCACCTGCATAGCTGGTTTGGGGCTAGCTTATAGCATCCTTGGCTCTCATATTTGGAAAGTACCTGGCGTTGGACAGGGAGTTAAGAGACTTGGGTTTGAATTCCAGCTCTGCCACTAACAAACTTTGTGCCCTTGGGCAAATCATTTCCCTTCCTTTTGGTCAGAAAAGATGATCTGTAAAGATCTGTTCTAGTGGTAACACTCTACCAGTCCTGGGGTATCTATGAGCCTTTAATGTCATCTAATCCTATCTATACCCAAACCATAACATCCTCAATAGATCAATCCATTGTCTGACTGTATACCTTTATTAGTGAGTTGTCTCCTTGCAGCAGCACATTCCACTTTTGAATGGCTATAATTTTGAGGACATTTCCCCTTTTATCTACCTTCCCATATACCTCCCTACCAGCTTCTCAGTTCTTTCCTTTGGGGACAAGCAAAACAAGTTCAAGTATCTTTTATAGATCAACTCAACAACTCACCTTGAAAACAGCAATCAGGAACTTCCAAGTCTTCTTAGGAGACTCTTGTAGTAAAATGAAAAGAGCCTTCCACTTGGAATCATCTTGATTTGATTATTGCCTTTGATATTTACAAGCTGTGTGACCTTGAGTAAATCACCCAAACTCTCTAAGACTCTGTTTCCTCCTATGTAAAAATAAAGCTGATAATACCTAATAGTCCCTACTTTACAGGGTTGGTTTGAGGGTCAAACTAGACAATGTGTGGCAGGAAAATTTTTTTGCAAATGTTAAAGTGATATATGCATGTCAGTTATTATCTTTATTAATTTTGGCTAACTGTTTCCATTTCTTCCAAGTAATCTTTGTATGACACAGTCCCCTATCTTGCTAGCATCTTCTTTGGGCAGCTCTTTAGCTCTTCTATACCCTTCCTAAAATGTGATGACTAGAATTGAATGCCATGTTCCCAGTGTGGCTTTGTAAGGAAAACCCCTAATGGGAATCAAAAAGAGTCAGACATAACTGAAAAATGACTGAACAATAACAAAAAAAAAAATCATGGTTTATGTTGCTTTCTTGGTTCTGCTTTATTCACTCTGCATCAATTCATTCAAGTCTTTCCACATTTTCCAGAATTCCTTATATTTACTTTTTTTTACAAAACTGTCTGCCTCAGTTGCCTCATTTGGAAAATGTCTGTAGTAATAGCACCACCTCCCAGGGTTGTGGTGAGGATCACATCATTAAAACACTTAATACAGTCCCTGGCACATAGTAGGAGCTTAATAAATGCTTATTCCCTTCTTTCCTTCTTACAATATTATAATAGTCCTATATATTCATGTAGTAAAATTTGTTTAGCTATTTGCTAATCAATGAAAGCCCACTTTATTTCCAGTTCTTTGTCTTTACAAAAAAGTGTGGCTATGGAAGTTTGGGGATATATGGAATATAGATCACATTTCTCCAGTGTCTTCCCAATAAACTGACAGTCATCTTGCCTTCAGTTAGGCCAAGCAAGGCCTGGTCAAGCCAAACCAAAAGGAATGGAGACAGAAAATTACAGTGAAGGGCACATCTGCTCGGTGAGCAACAATTTTAAATGGGGGTGGGGGGCGTTGATGAAAAGCTTTAGACTAACTGAATATAGGAAATATTTTCACTGGGTGCTCCTTTGAGTCCCTTCCAGCTCTCAAATTCTGCGATTCTTTAAATAGTTGTTGCAACTAAATTAAAGAGTGCTCTTAATGTGCCTTTTTGGAACTTAGTAAATGTTTGTGCCTAAAAGAGTGAATGAATGAATGGATACACTGTACAATGAAGGTTGGTCTTGCTTTGGTCTTTCCATGGACAACCCTCATTGCCAAAAGCAATCACATTCATTTTCAAAGGTGGACAACTCTTAGAGTAACAAGTAATAGCAACAGCTGATCCCATGCTCTTTCCAAACTTGCCTTATTGACATTTGTCAGAACCTCTTGGTTTACTGATTTTGATCCGAGCTTTGATTCAGTTGACCTGGTACTTTCTTCTTATTTTTGTTCCTTCTAGCAGGTGAGAACTTTTCAATGACAGAAGCTTTATCTTCTGCTTAGTCTAGGGGATGAACGTTTAATGAAGCTTCACATTCTAAATAAGGCATATTTATAGCTCAGGCACTTAGCCTACAGGATTTTGTTTATCAAAACTTGAGGCAGTCCTTCAAATAGGACCCCTGGGATATGTATTCCATGTTACACTATTTTAATTTGGTGATAACTGTATTTTTCAGAGGTAGTAATGGCATATAATATGCTTCTCTGTCTCTCACACACACACATACGCACACACACACGTGCATAAACAAAACAAACAATTTGTTGTTGTTCGGTTATATCTGACTCTTTGCGACCCCATTTGAGATTTTTTTTGGCAAAGATACTGCAGCAGTTTACCATTTCATTCTCCAGCTCATGTTCCAGATGAGGAAACTGAGGCAAACAGGGTTAAGTGATTTGCCCAGGGTTACAGAAAAATATCTTCCTAGCTGCCCTAGACAAATATTGGTACTTTTCACAACTAAAGAAGTAACATTTATCTTACACCAATCCTTTAAGTCAATATAAATACATTTATCTTAGACCCATGCAAGTTAAGTGATTGGGTATGTCATGGGAGTACATAAAAGGAGTCAATCTAGTAAGTTGCTTCCGTTCCTCTGCAGACTTCCAGACAAGGTGTGAATTCTTATCCTGGCTTTTCATATCTACAATCCCTCCTCCTGGCACTGACCTCTGTTCACAACTTCAAAGTTACAGGAACAGTAAAGATGCACAAATGGATACTTTCTTATCAAGAATGATAAGGGTTCACCTACCTGAGCTGTCAGTGAGCTTGGTTTTTAGAAAGGGAGTGAATCAAAACCCTGCAGAGTCTTTCCATTTGGACATGGCCATAGAGCACCTACAACAAATTATGTGCACCAAGTTGCTGATGGTAGATAGAGGTCTGAATGATTGAGGCCCAGAGCCACAAGAGAAGCTGTGCTCTAGCTGGCACTAGAGGGATCATTTCAGCTAGAGACCTTCTGCTTTGAGGAGTAACAAAGACCTCACCTTTCTCTGGCTCTGAATCCTGTGCATTTTTTAGACCCTGAGGGAAGGATGGTCAAGCTGTTTGTTGCTCTGTGGAAAGGGTGTAATTTTCCCCATTGTTGAGGGTCTCATATTTTTACTTTTTGGCCAGATTTAAAACAATTAACAATCTCTCCCATCTTTGATATTTTGTCAGCCTGAGGACTCAAAGGAGATGTGAGGACCCTTTTTAGTTGAAGCAAAAAGATTCTGATGTTCCCAGGATTTCCCTGGGAAGGGAAATTGGTTAAGGAGATTTTGTGGGCCCTCCAAGCCAGATACTGACATTTGCAGGATTTTTATGATTGGTGACATGAGCCAGAGAAATTGCAGGCAAGAAACTACCTGTCCTACAAATCTCACCCGTGTGTTTCATATCAACTGTATGTCCACTGGCACACAGATTACAATTCTTTTCTGTATGAGAAAGGACAAGAACTAATCAGCAGGCACCGTAAGCATGCCTTACTTTTGGAAAGAAAGAAAACAAAGGAAAGAAAAGCTAGGAAAAGCAATTTATATTCCTGGGGTTGATACTCAAAAGGATCAGAAAAATCCTTCCATTCTCTATCACCTATAAAGGACTATATCGATAAAAACGTGGTGCTATATGTACTTCTTTAGTAATACTGCAGATATTTATTGTATCCTATCTAAGATATATACTTAAGGCAGAGGACCCCAACAAAGAGATCCACAACAACCAGAGAAAAAGAAAAAAAATGTACTTAAGTAGCTAATTATAAAGAGGAAAAATTTTAAAAACTGATTTAAATTTTGGTGTAAAGTCTGATTGAGTTGATTATTCTGAGAAGTATCAAGACCATGAATTTCCAGGAGCCCTTTTAGATACTGGGTGAGATGGACCAGTCCTTTTGGTCAGAGCTCAATGGAGTTGGAATCAGGAACACCTGAGTTCCAAGTCTGTTTCTGACCACAAATGGTGACCTTGGGCAAATCACTTCATTGTTCGGTTTTGGTTTTCTCATCTGTAAAATGGAGATTATTAGTATCTACCTCATAGAGATTTTTGGAGGAGCAAAGGAGATAGTATATATAAAACACTTTGTAAACATTACAGTGCTAAATAATACTAATTATGATAATAGCAGCCAAAATTGTCATAATTATTATTGTTGTATCTCTGAAAATTAGGTCTTCCCCTCAGATTTACTATTGTTCACAGACTGATTAATTACTTTATGTTAAGGCTACCATGGTACCTGGACTGACTAATTTCTTTGGGTTAAAGCAAATATTCTTTTGAGTTAAGAGGATCTCAAAGAGACCTCTATTAAAAGGCAAATTCAGTTATGAGAGTAATTTCTGTTTTTCATTGGCCAAGAGAAGGTCTTTAAGAAAAGGTATCAAAAATCTTTTATCTTATTAGCATTTTGAAATTCGACATGTTTTGATGGCAGAATCTTGTCAGGGATGGGAATCACAGAATCGTGATACTTTAGAGCTATAAATACCTGTAAGATCACCTAATTCAATTCCCTTGTTTAACAAATGAGGAAACTGCTGACAGTTTTTCTTATACTATCCTTGTGGACATGATGGAAAGATGGTAGATGATATTAGATTTGGAACTAGCTGAGCAACCTAACCTAGGGGTTCTTAAGCTGTAATCTGTAAACTTTTTTTCTAAATATTTTGATAACTACATTTCAATATAATTGATGTTCATTATAATCTTATGTATTTTATCCTGTGTAGGCTTCCCTAGGCTGCCACAAAAAATGTTAAGAACTTCTGAATTAGACTCAAAGATTAATCTCCCTGAGTCTAGTCTATTCCACCTTTAATCTTTCATTTTTCATATTACTTTTTCATATCCACTTCTAGAGCAATCACTCTATTGCATATCTAGCCACATCACACTCCTCAGATGCCTTCAGTAGCTTTTCATTGCTAACTGAATAAAATATAATCACCCAGTCTGGCATTCAGGAATTTTTGCAATATGGCTTCAATTCCCCTCTCTAATCTTGTTACATATAACTTCTGTCTTTGCATTCATGTTTCCAGACTAACTGATTTTATTTTTCTGTCCTTTTGCATCTCTCTTCCTTACATATACATCACATTCTCAAAGTTTGTAATAGCTTCTCCCCACTCTTCTCTGCCTGCTAAAAATCCTTTCCTTCTTACAGCCCAATTTATGGGTTATCTCCTCCGCAAAGTCTTCATTGATTTAGGGACCTTACCATCTCAATCTGTTCAAATTTTAAATCACACATTTCTCCCATTTTTTTTAACCTTAACAAACAGAGTTGCAGAGTCCAGAGTGCAGGCCTGAGAGCCAGGGAGACCTGGGTTCAAGTTGTGCCTTAAAAAAAAAAAAAAAAAAAAAAAGAGGATTATTTATTTATTTGCTCGTTCTAAATATTCTTATATTTTAAAATTTTGAATTCAAAATTTTCTCTCCAATTCCCAACCCCACTTACCTACTGAGAAGACAAGCAATATGTTAGCAATTATACATGTAAAAATCATGTAAAACATTTCCATATTAGCCATATTTTTTAAAGCAAGAATATTTTAAAAATGAGAAAATTGTACTTCAATTTGCCTCAGTTCTCTCTCTGGAGGTAGATAGCATTTTTTCATAATGAGTCCTTCCGAATTGTCTTGGATATCTGTATTGATCAGAGAAGCTAAGTCTTCCACAGCTGATCATCATTACAGCACTGTTGTAACTATGCATCTCCTGGTTCTTCTCTCAAGTTCTACTTCTGACACTATATGACCCTGATAAGCAAACAAGTTGTTTAACCTCTCAGTCCTCTAGGCAACTCTTTATTTCTGAAAGTTTCAAGGAAGGTGCTAGCCTGCATTGATGGAGGCAGTTTCCTCATCTGAAAGTTCCTTCTACCAATAAAATCACAAGTCCATGCTCTCTGTCTTTTGATCTGCTTCCCTTCTCTTCTCTCTCTCTGAAATCATAATCTAATTTTAGCTATGTATTTGTTTTATTTTCTCTACCACACTTGAAGGCAGAGGCTATATCTTTTTTTTTCTTTCTAAATCCCTAGCACCTAACACTGTGTGTTGCATATGAGAAGTAATTAAAAAAAAGTTTGTTGAGTTGGATTAAATCTATCTAAAGATTTCTATTGTTCAAAGCATTAATTTAAAAAAAATCCACAATTTATGAAAGGTACCCGTCAACCCATTAATACCCAGTGACACATTAGAATCACTCAGTTTCTTAGGTTAAGCTAGTTCAGAGATGGTGTGAGAGACAGCAAAAGTTAAGTTTCCACAGAAGTTATTATTAGTTGATGAAGTCATCGAGAACAAGTCAGATAATAAGAAGGCCAGCAGACTGCAGGTGGACTCAACCAATCGGGAGACAGACAGTGGCCTTCAGAAAATTACAAAGTTTTTGATAAAGGAACCACATCTACAGCTAGCTGTAACTAGCCAAGAAAAAATGACCTAGAATAACCTGGAGAAGGCTTTTCCTCACTGTACTTGCTTAGTGAACCTCATGCATATAAGCAGACACACTGCATAAAGTTATCCCTCCATTTTCTGATTATGGGTCCTATGTTAAAGCATGTTTGGGAGAGGGAATCACACCAAGGGTGGCTACGTAATGGGCATGCAGAAAAGATAGTGACCTAATGGAGAATTGGACCAATCTGTCTCCTGATGGGAGGATCTTGTCTTGAACTAATGGTATATAGCTCATCTAGTTTCTGTATTTAGTGCTCTTCCTTCCTGGGGGATGGGGGTGCATTGAGCCTGCTCTTGGCCAAAGGTGTTCAATTCCTCTGAACTCTGCTGCAATACATTTTCCTTGATGCTTTATCAGTGTCAAGCATGTCTCTAACAATGGAATAGGGAACCAGACCAATTTTTTTCAGATAAGATAGTTCGTATAAAGACCCAGAGTATATTTGATTTTCAGAGCATCTGCACAGGATAAAATTAAATGAAGTTTCTGTTGTGGATAGCCAAGGGGCAATCCTGAGGACAATGGGAACTGAAGAGACAAGGGGAACTTTTCCACTTCTGCTCATATTCTGTCCTCTGGTTCTACCTAAAAGCCCCTTCCCAAATTATTCTCTGCCCATCTAATTTCTAGTTCTCCTTTAGGACTCTGAGCTAGGTGGCACAGTAGATAGAGTGCCAAGTCTGGAATCAGGAAGATGAGTTCAAATTTGACTTAAGATACTTACTAGCTATGTGACCCTGGGCATGTATGTCACTTCACTTTGTTTGTCTTAGTTCCTTATCTGTAAAATGAAATGGCAAGCCATTTCTTTGCCAAGAAAACCCCAAATGAGATCTTGAAGACTTGTATGTGACTGAGCAACAATCTTTCGTTTTCCCATTTCTCAGTTTCCTCCGACCCATAACTGTGATTTGCGTACATAATTTTTTCTCCCTTTCAGATTTCATTAACATTGCTGGCTATCTGAGATTCATCATATTCAGAAAGCTAAAACCAGTCTGAATGGACTAATGTACTAATATATCCTTCTACACATGAAACCATAAACATACACTTGCCACATTCAATGGTCACAGTACTGACCTCAAGCAAGCAGGTTTTGTGTATGCTATCATGAACCTTGACCAACTTTTTGACAAGAAAATAACCTGATATAATATTTAGTAATCTTGCAGGTTTTCTGTTCTCTCTTTCTTTTTCCTTTTTCTTTCTCCTCTTCTTCCTGTTCCTTTTCCTTCTGCCTTCATACTCCTTCCCTTCTTTGTCTTTTTCCCTTTGTTTTTCTAAATTAACAATTCTTATGCTATCATATACTTTCAGAATTCACATTGTCATATGCTTTGTTAGAGAATTTCTATTTTAACATTGTATTTAGCAATTCATTGATCTTTTCCTCATTATAGTAAATAATATTTATCTAAGTACAAGAGGAAACATTATGCATAGCGGAGAAAAGTTAGAGGACTTAACAGTGAGATCGGGCATAAAACTAGGATTGCCACCACTATTTGACAAAGTAGTGATTATTTCACTGTAGCTATAAATGCTATCTGCAATAATAAATCAAGAAAAATAAACTGAGGGAGTAAGGATAGACAAAGGAGAAATGAAATCATTACTTTTTGCAGTTGATGTAATGGTATGCTAAGAGAACTCCAGAGATTCAACCAAAATTCATTGAAATAATTAATAACTTCATCAAAGTTGTGAGATATAAGATAAATGTACATAAATCACCAGAATTCCTATATACATACACACATATCTATATCCTTTATATCCATATCTAATAAAACCCAGGAGTAAGAGCTAGAAAGGGAAATTCCATCAAAATAGCTACAGAAACAATAAAATGTTTGTGGGTTCATTCACCCAGAAATATGTGAATCTAAAAACACTCTTTGCAGAAATAAAGACAGAACTAAATGATTGGAGAAATATTGACTACTGAATGGTTAATCAAGCCAATCTAATAAAAATGACGAAACTATTTAAATTAATTTATCTCAAATATTTCACCAATCAAACTCCTCAAAGGATGTTTTATAGATCTAGAAAACATAATGAAATTAATAGGTGAATGAAATTTTTAAGAATTTCAAGGGTAATAATAAGAAAAAGGTAAGAAAATCTATCTGTGCCAGGTTTTAAAGCACTGATCATTAAAATGATCTGGTGTTGGTTAAAAAAAAAAGGTTGACCAATGGAACATATTAGATATACAACATATAGAAGTAAGCACAGTAGCATAATGTTTGATAAAATTAAAGACTTAGTTACTGAAGGAAAATGATAGCTAACTCTCAGAAATTGATTTTAAACCTATATGAATGAAATAAAATCCTCTAAGTGGATATATGATTTAGACAAATGATCACATGATAAACAAATTAAAAGTGTAAGGAAAAAATTACATTTCAGATAGATGAATAGGAAAGGAGTTCATTACTAAGCAAATCTTAGAGAATGACAAGTTGAAATGGAAAATTTCAATTGTATAAAACTTTAAAAGTTTTTGTACAAACAAATCTAATATAGTTTAATGTAATTAAACTGATGAAGGTATAATTTCCAAGATGTATAAGAAATAAATTCAAATTTATAAGATTAAGAGCCATTTCTTTATTGATAAATGGTCAAAGGACATGAACAGGTAGTTTTCAAATTAAGAAATCCAAGTTATCAATAATTATATGAAAAGCTGCTTTAAATCTTAGTGATTTATTAATTAGAGAAATGCAAACTTTGAGGTTCTCCCTCATATCTATCAGATTGGCAAAGATGACAAAAAGATTCAAAAGACAGATATTGGTGGGGCAAGGGGAAAACAGGTATACTTCTCAGGATATTGGCACTTTGAGGATAATGAATCCTTGGTTCCTTTGGTAGAGCCATTGTGACTTAATACTTATGTTCTTTGGGATGTTGGAGGTGTGGTGAAGATGAAAAAGATAATGAAGCTATCCCCTTATTAGTCACTGAGTGGGTATAAATTATGAGTCAGTGGACTTTTAAAAAGGAAGTGACTGCTTTAGCTGTCTCTTCTTTTGATCTTCCACGTGGCAACAGGTAACAGTGGGACTTCCCATGAAGGGTGCTAAAAAAGCAGCTTATCTTTTTCTCTACCTCAGCCATCAGGGGGACTCTGAGAAAACAGCAACTAAGGCTTATATCCTCCATAGGTGGACATTTAACTGTATTCCAGAGTCCTAGATATCTCTGGTGTTTCTTCTTTCTTTCTTGAGTACAGATAACCAAACATCAACCTTAGGATAGATGTGTATGGTCTTGGAAGGGACTGTGATTTTGAGAAGTCAAGAGGTTCTGGTTCCATTGGGCAGAATTGACTGGAGGCAGGGAAAGTTTGTGCACTGGAGAAAACTACAAGGAACAAGAGAAGGAGCCCAAACTCTGACCTGAGTAGTCAGAAGACTTGGACCTTTGATGGACAGTTCAGAGGCAAGGTGAAATGCAATAATGCTTATTCAGCAGTTCTGCAAATTGCTTTATGTTCTGAAATGGTTTAAGGTTCAACTTTGTAGGACAGTATTGCAGTAGTCATGAGTTAATGAATCTTGTTTTAAGTCTTTTTGTCATTATATACTTGTGTTTTGTATTTATCATGTCTTTTTTGTGTAGGAAATAAATACCTGTCATATAGTTGATTCAGATTTTTACTTTGAGTACCATTTTACTTTTCTTGCAGTGAATTCTAATGGTTAGAAATGAATAAATTTAAAATCATTTATTTAATGCTTATTATGTACTATAATAAAATGTGCAAAATGATGGCAGTATAAATACAAAAAGAAAAAGTATTTGCCTTTAAAGGTTTATATTCTTTTAGAATATCTTACTATTGAATTTCACAAGCAATAAAAAAGAACATTCCTATGTACAAAGTAAAAACAGGACAAGAATTACAAGAGAAAATTTGCTTTTTTTAAAAAAGCTTGCTTTTTAAAAAAGTATATAATAAATTCAACATGTGACTTTCAAAGTTGTCTTATGTTTCTGAACTACTTTTAGTTCTCTTCTGTGCATTTAAAAATGCTTTAGGTGGGAGGGAGAGTATATATTCTTGTTATTTGTAAAGAAAAGTTAAAATTTTTAAAAAATGCTTCACTATTTTTCGTTTCTTCTTTTTTGGCAAAGCCTGTGACAGAACCTTCTATCACAGGATTCCCTCTTAACTTTAAGATACTCTCCCGATAAAAAAAGGAAAAACACAAATGAAAGAGTGTAAAAATTAATCCTAAATAAGTATAATAAAACAAAATGAATCTACACATTAACAACAATGTACATCTCATTCTGCCTAGTCCAAGCCCTTTCTGTCAGGATGTAGTAGTATGTTTCTTCATCAGTACTTGAGAGTTGTGGTTGGTCATCAACTTGATGAAAGTAAGGTGCTTAGCTTCTTTTTAAAAATTAATTTATTTTTAGTTTTCAACATTCATTTCCACAAGATTTTGAGTTCCAAATTTTCTCCCCATCTCTCCACTTCTTCCATTCCAGGACACCATGAATTCTGATGACCTTTTTCCTCAATCTGCCCTCTCTTCTGTCACACCCCTCCCTTCCCTTATACCTATCTTCTCCCTTTTCTTGTAGGGCAAGATAGATTTCTATACCCCATTACCTGTATTTCTTATTTCCCATTTGCATGCAAAACCAGTTCTCAGCATTCATTCTTCAACTCTGAATTCCAACTTCTCTCCCTTTCTCCCTCCCCATCCATCTCCACTGAGAAAGCAAGCAATACAATATAGACTATATATGTGTAGTTATACAAAAGACTTCCATAATAGTCATGTTGTGAAAGACTATCTATATTTCCCTCCATCCTATCCTGACTCCATTTATTCTATTCTCACTTTTGACCTTATCCCTCCCCAAAAGTGTTTACTTCTAATTACTTCCTCTTCCCATTTGCCCTCATCATCCCCCCACACCCCACTAATCCCCTTTTCCCCTACTCTCCTGTAGTGTAAGATAGCTTTTCATATCAAATTGAGTGTGCATGTTATTCTCTCCTTAAGTCAAATGTGATGAGAGTAAGCTTCACTTTTTCCCTCTCACCTTCTCCATTTTCCCCTCCATTGAAAAAGCTTTTTCTTGTCTCTTTTATGGGAGATAATTTGCCCCATTCCATTTTTACCTTTCTCCTCCCAATATATTCCTCTTTCATCCCTTAATTTTATTTTTTTATATATCGTTCCTTTCTATTCAGCTCCCCCTGTGTCCTCTATCTATATATATGTATATAATTCCTCCAATTACCCAAATACTGAGAAAAGTTTCAAGATTTACAAATATTGTCTTTTCATCAAGAATACTTGAAAGTCCTCTATTTCATTGAATTACCATTTTTCCCCTGAAGTACCATACTCAGTTTTGCTGGGTAGGTGATTCTTGGTTTTAATCCTAGTTCCTTTGACTTCTGGAATATCATATTCCAAGCCCTTCCATCCCTTAATGTAGAAGCTGCTAGATCTTTATTGTCCTGATTGTATTTTCACAATACTTGAATTTTTTCTTTCTGGCTGCTTGCAGTATTTTCTCCTTGATCTGGGAACTCTGAAATTTGCCTACAATATTCCTAGGAGTTTTTCTTTTCAGATCTCTTTCAGGAGGTGATCTGTAGATTCTTTTAATATTTATTTTACCCTCTGGTTCTAGAATATCAGGGCAGTTTTCCTTGATAATTTCATGAAAGATGATCTCTAGGTTCTTTTTATGATCATGACTTTAAGGTAGTCCCATAACTTTTAAATTGTCTCTCCTATATCTATTTTCCAGGTCAGTTGTTTTTCCAATGAGATATTTCACATTGTTTTCTATTTTTTCATTCTTTTGGTTTTGTTTGGTAATTTCTTGGTTGCTCACAAAGTCATTAGCTTCCAGATGCACCATTCTAATTTTTGAAGAACTATTTTCTACATTGAGCTTTTAAACCTTCTTTTCCATTTAGTTAATTCTGCTTTTCAAAGCATTCTCTTCCTCATTGGCTTTTTGGACTTCTTTTGCCATTTGGGTTAGTCTATTTTTAAAGGTGTTATTTTCTTCAGCATTTTTTGAGTCTCCTTTAGCAAGTTGTTGACTCACTTTTCATGAGTTTCTTGCATAGCTCTCATTTCTCTTCCCAATTTTTCCTCCACCTCTTTTACTTGATTGTCAAAATCCTTTTTGAGCTTTTCTATGACCTGAGATGAATGCATATTTTTTTGGACATTTTGGATGCAGAAGCCTTGACTTTTATGTCTTTGATGATATGCTTGGTTCTTCCTCATCTGAAAGGATGGAAAAAAAATATCTTTTCATGAAGAAAGTTGCCTTCTATAGTCTTATTTTTTCCCTTTTTGGGCATTTTCCCAGCTTGTTACTTGACTTTTGAGTCCTTTGTCAAGTGGAGAGTATACTTCAGTGACCTATAAGTTCTCAGTTCCTTCAAGGTGGCACAATCAAGGGAGAGGAGTTTATTCCTTTCCTGGCCTGCATTCTGGTCTGGAAACAACAACAACCTTTTCTGCACAAGATCTGTAAGCAGAATTCCCTCTTCAGAGCCTCCACCAGCTCCACCCCTCCAGCACTCTTCCTCATCCCAGGGTCACCAGTCAGGACTGAGACTCAGATCAGCTGCTTGATTCCCCCAGGGTCTTTAGATTAAAGGCTCTGAAAATGGATGCTCTGCTGCAGTGGCTGCCACCACCCTGGGACTGGGGCTTGGATTGGACCATACTCCCTTCTCACCCAGGTGAAAGAGTGTTCTCACTGACCTTTGAAGCTATCTTTGGCATTTGTGGGTTGAGAAATCTGGGAACCGCAGCTGCTGCCCATGATTCTGTGCCCTGAAGCCTGCTCCAGTCCTATCCCTGCTGCACTGGTCACTCAAGGCTGGGCTGCACTCCACTTGGAGCCCAGTGTGATAGACCTTTCCTGTAGTCCTTCTAGGCTGTCTTGGGCTGGAAATCTCCTTCACTTTGTTGTTTTGTGGCTTCTGCTGCTCTAGAATTTGTTTAGAGTCATTTTTTCACAGGTATTTTATGGGCTATGGGAGTAGAGTTAGAGCAGGTCTGTCCTTCTATTCTGCTATCTTGTCTCTGGGGCCCCCCTCCCCCCCGTAGGAGCTTAGCTTTTAATGGGAGAAGATAACACAAATCAGGAACAAGTAGTTGGGCAAAGGAATTTTGGTTTGCAAAATCACAGAAGTGGTGAGTTGATGTATAGGTGAGTGTATCATCAAGGCAATATTCATAGCACTAGTAATGACTATGAATATGCCAGCATAGTTCTCAATTGCCAAGTATAAAAGACTCTCCATGTAGAAGGCAGAAGAAAAATATTTATTTAAACACCAGAAAGCCAAATCCCAGAACCAGAAAGCAAAATCTGTCATGGTGATCAAGAAGTTAATAAACATGATTATAGCAGGGGGCAAAGCCATTCTCAAACCTCCCCTCCCTCAGCCAGGGCCTTCTCACTATCAACTGTCATGTTGTGTCAGGCCTGTGTCAGTTGGCTTGCATTCTATCCCCTCTGACCTGACCCTACTCACTTCCTTCCAGTTCCACTCCCTTCCTGTTCCACCTCTTCAGCAAGTTCCTCCTATCTCATGTAACTTAGGTTTCCAGGTGATTTAGGCAGATCATATGGGCTTATTAATTAATGAGAAAGATCTTTCCATTTAAATTACTATTACAGAGAGTCATTTGACAGACCCTTTCAAGAAGTACGATTGGTTTGGATACTGTTTCCAGAGCAAAAAGTAGAAAGAAGTGGAGGTTTTCCCTTAGGTAGAATGATTGGCAACCATAGCCAGAAGCCAAAAGGCTTTTGTGAGAATGGCTCAGTAGGCGGTGGAGTTGGACATGGTCTGTTATATGAGACTAGCAAGTGGTTACATGCACTCATGTTTGCACTCAGTCCTCAATAAACTGGGTTATGCCATAGTGCTAAAGCTCCAAGAACATGGACTAATTTACCCAGGATCCACCAGCTTAATTGGATTTTGGAGATTCAGTAGCATTATGGTCTAGGTGAAAAGGAGCAAGACATTGGTAGCAGGCTGATGGCAAAATGGGTTGAGTGGACAGCTGAATGCAAGAGTGTGATGTGGAGCTAAAACAATGGTGCCCATCTCCCCTTATAAATACCCTTCTGCAGTAAGAAGCAAAGGGTGTTCATCCTTTGTTGCTGAAGAAGACCATGCCATCAGAGAAATGATGACATGACTTGCACTTGACTTTGTTTTGAGTGAGGGAGGGCTGTGCAGGTTATCAGCCTCTCTTCTCCTCCAGAGCCATCTGAATCCAGTGACCAGATTCATCAGGATGATTGGAGATGATCCAGGATGAGGCAATTGGGGTTAAGTGACTTGCCCAAGGTCACACAGCTGGTGAGTGTCAAATGTCTGAGGTGAGATTTGAACTCAGGTCCTCCTGACTCCTGCACTGGTGCTCTATCCACTGTACCACCTAGCTGCCCCTAAGAAGCAAAGCAAGCTTTGAGCAAAGGAGCTATGATCTGCAATTATTCATTTAGAACCTTCAGTTAATGTGTTAATTGTCCTAGCGTATTTGTATATAATTGCTCTCTCTTTTTACTTGTCTTCCTTTACTTAAGGCAATTTAAAACATTTTAGTGATGGTACAAAAGATTGGCATACTGCGGGGGTGAGAAGAAGGCAAAAACCTATCCACTTAAGCAAAAAAAGTGCTGCTGCTCATCTCCATGACCAGTGGAGTTTCAGGTCACTGATATTTTAGGTTTCTTCTTCCTAGTGTAGAAGCCATGATGAATTGTATGACTTGAGAATCTTTTTCATATCTGATTTGGTCAGATGCTTACAGTCCTTGCCAAAGAACAGCTTTATTAGGATTTATTGCAGGAATTCTTAGACTTTTTGCCCTTAGGGTCATTTTTCACACTTAAACTATTGAGGAGCTCTCTACCTGTTTTTGTTTGCGACTGTTTTATCTACTGATATTTACTGTATTTGAAACTAAAATTTCTCAGTATGATCATGGGGATAGTTTTGACCCTGTGGACCTCTGAAAGGGTCTTGGGGTTCCCCAGTGGGCCCTGAATTACATTTTTGAGAGTTGTTGGTCTATCAGTACTAAACACTTGATAGACTGTGTAGATGGGAGAATAAAGTCAAGATTTTTTTTGGGAAAACATTTAGTTCTCATTGAAAGCTTTCTGATAAAAGTTTGAGTTATCCAGATATTTACTTCAGTTCCCTATTCTACTTTGTATACACACACAAAGCCTGATCAGAATAGAAGAGAAGCTGCCTCTGAGAAAGAAAACTAGAATTCAAGGCCAAGGTAATCCTCTCATATCCAGGCTATTTTTATATCTGAAATATGGAAACCATGGAGCATTAGGAGGAAGGTCACATTGAGAATCAACTTCTGTCTGACACATTTATATTTTACAGTCTGTTGTAATTCAAGGGGCTGGTCTGCAGGGTTGTGATGGTCATCTCTTTTGTGAGGTGTAAGTAAACACACCTAAATAACTAAAAATAGGTGGACTACAAATGTGTGAGAGCGGAGCTCTTCTAACTCTGTAAATAGTACTAATGAATATGTGACATACCTAATTGGTTAGAGTTAGGAGGCCAACAGATTTGCAATTATGAATGCATTATTCTTGATGTGAAAATAATCTGGAGTGCTGTGTATGCTTGGGTCTTAATGCTACTTGTGATTCTCATTAATGATTATGTGAGCGTGATCAGGCGATGGTGTTGAGAGCAGAATGACAAGAGAAGAATATGTAAAAGACACTGTTGATTTTTATATAAATACCAGTGATCACAGGTCAGCATCTGCACAAAACATTTACTCAGTAACTGACTCTGTTCTCTACGTAGAGCAGAATTCCAGTTTCTTGTGTTATAGATTCTAATGACATTTTACCTTCTTACTGTGGATTTTGAGCTGGAATGTAGTGGGCTTCTTTTTAGGTATAGACTTTTTCAAGATAGAATTTAAAACAAAGGGTACTCCATAATCTTGCAATAAGTGATATACATCTGATTTCATGATGGCTATTGTAAAGGCTATGCATCATTATGGTATCATTCCTATAGTCTGTTCTCTGCTCATTGTCTTGGTATACGATGTATTCTCTTTATTGGAGCTGTGCATTTTGTAAGGTAGTTTTAAAAGTTGTAGATCCTACATTGAACTACATTGAATTCACTAAGAAAATTCAATTCTACCTTCATTTTTCTTCTCTCGCCCCAGAACACATATGTACAAATCTTCTAACCTTGCTCATTCCGTTTTTCATTTTATTTCATTATTACATCTATTGAAAATAAATATATGGTATTGTTATATTGGCAAAAAAGCATCTATCATAGATCTTGATGACTGCTTCAATCTCCAGTGCAGAAGGAGATGGGAACTGAATGTACATATAACCCCATATAATGAGAATTGCATGTATGTATGTAATCTGATGCATGTCTTACCAAACAATGAAATCCTTTTTAAAAAGGCAAGAGATAAGGTAGACATATGGCCAATGCGAGGAATCTCAAACTTCACCTGCTTCTCCTGGCTCCATTGTTTAAGATCTCATAAAGAAACCTCTGCCATGTGGGAAAGTGCACATACTGGAGAGAATTATAAAGGAGTAAAAACTAACAGCCTGTTGGCTTAAGTAACAGAAAAGCTGGTAAAAAATTATATATCTCTACCTCCCATACTCATGTAGTTTGCAATGCCTAATGGGCAACCAGTAAGGTTATTCTCCGTTTTTACCTCTGGATTATAGAAAACTGGTCAGCATGAGCATAAATTAAATTAACATCTGGTAAAATGAAATTCAATGGAGTCATATGAATGAAATGAGCTGCTCTCTCTCTCCTCTCGTCTCCTCTCCTCTCATCTCGTCTCCTCTCCTCTCCTCTCTCTCTTTTTCTCTCCCTCTACTCTTTCTTTCACTCCTACCCTTCCTTTTCTCTGCCTTTTCTTCTTTTCTCCTTCCTTCTTGCTTTATTTCTTTCTATCAGAGGATGTTCACACAGTATTTTTTTTTAATGATGAAACCTTGAACTATTTTTGTAAAAGGTTAATATATAGAACAATCTGGCTGTGTGTTTCCATGAAAGAAGGAACTAAAATGAAATGTAGCAGCTTATGGAGAGGAGAGATAAAGATTGAAAGTCATTAAAGTAGCTTTTTTGGGGTGTGTCTTAGAGGAGAGGCAAAAGATTCTAGTACATCTTTGAATTGCTTTCATTGTTTTGTTTAATCCTTCACATAATGTCCAAAAAGTGCCTGTTTATACTTTAACCTGAATCCCTCTTCTATCTCAACTGGAATACTCTTATTAATTTTTGTTCCAATTCATTACTCTTCCATAGTATCTTCTGGTTTTTTTTGTACTTTTTTCTGGTAAGAACATTAATATTTCTTTACTTCACTTTAGCTTTCCATTTTTGATTGGATTTCTATCTCCCTCTTCCCCCCAAATTTTGTTGCCATGGCCTTGTTTAGCAAGAACATTTCTCTTTGATTCTACTTAGTTCCTCTTACCTCTAACGTCCAGTTAAAACAACCCAAACAAAATCCCAAAGAGAAGAAATACTGGATATGTGATTATTTTTTTTTATTAGCAAATAAATCTGTTTGCTTCTGGTTGATTGAGATGCAGCCTAGTTCTGCTACACCATTCATTTATTCCCAAGAAACAGTCCCAGTTGTCTAAAAAGTCAACACCTTCTGACAAGTACCATCTGGCTAGCCTCTCATTAACTCCCTGAATGCTATTCATGAATTTACCTCCTCTACAGATGACCAGTGACATCCTAGAATGAAACTATGGAATAAAGGAATACTGCCTGTCTCTTTGGATCTCCTAAGCACTCCTCTTTTCTGATAAGAGCATTCTCAGACATAAGTCTTAAACAGTGAGGTCCTATCTGAGGATATAAGTTAGATTTACAATTAGGACTCATGTTTTATAACATGTGCACCATTAGAATTTCAGGTTTTTCAAATGGTAAATCACTAACAATTTTTAAAGAGAAGTGAATTGAAAATGGGAAACATGAATATAGAAACTTCTTTTTTAAAAGTAGTACTTATGTATTTTCCTTTATTATTTAATGAATTCACAATATATTTACTGATTCTTTTGAAAAAAATTTAAATGTTTTCTATTTTTTCTTCATTATGTTTTAGAGTGTGCTATCATAGAAGAGTATGCATAGAAGTATGATGTGTGCATAATTGGACCCTGGTCACCATGTTTTCAGATGGTAGTACCCCTTTGAGAAAATATTTCCCTTTCATTCTTTTCAGCAAAGAATTATATCTATTCTGCAGCTCTGTGGTGGCAACACCTTCCTCTGATAAAATGATTTGATCTCTCTGGATTCAAGCTTGTGTGCCATAATGATATTAGTTGCTTTACAATTTACTGAATGGAATGGTTCATTTTACAGTTCCCTTTCGTGTCAACCCTAGGAGGTAGGTAGTATGAGTATTCTCATCTTCATTTTACACATTTTAATTGTTTGATAGAGAACTGAGGTTTTGATCATTTAAGGGACTTACCCATAGTCATATAGCTTGTGAGTGGTAAAGTTACACTTCAAATCCATCCATTTCTCCCCATTCCAAGTCTAGTGCTCTCTCCACTTCAGCACTCAAAACACTGTGGCCCTGAAAGTTAGGATGTTATAATTATTCTATAAAATACATAAATAAAGAGTGATTTCAAAATACAAGTAATAAATGCTGCTTGTGATATACAGGGTATAAAAGTGGATTAAAGACTGGTCTCAAAATCAGGAAGCCTGGGTTAAAGTCTATCCTCTAACAACTGTTAGCTGTATGTTCCTAGACAAATTATTTAACCTCTTGGGGATCTAGGTGACTTTTCAAGAAGATGCAGAGAAGATGCCAAACTGTGTTGGTTGAGGGAGCTCCTTCATCAAGGATCTCCATGAAATCACAGGTCCAGTTTTTATCCTTATCCTTATTCCTGGATGGGTTGGGTTCAGTTTTAGAGTGGCAGCTTCTATGTAATTTATGAGTTATTTTGTTCATTATTTTTTCTAGTCTTCTTTCCTAATACTCTTTCAGATCATCACTATTCTTATACACATACATACATACACACACATGCATACACACATATGCATATATACGTGTGTGTATATATCTATATGTCTGTTTCCATCCATCCATCCATCTATCTATCTACCTATCTGTCTGTCTATCTATCTATTTATTTATCTGTATGTGTACTGCATACGGATAATGAAAAGATTACAGATTTAAAGAGGAAGACTGATTTCAAATCTCCTTTAAGATTTCCAAAATTCTCCCAGAAATATAGGTATATCTTTTTAATACTGACATTCTGTTTTAATTTAATTTAGTACTGATATGCTGCTGCTACACAGTTGAGACCTGTGTACAACTCAAGTTTTTGCTTGTTTGTTTTCTCCGATTAGATGTTAAAACAATTTTCAATATTCTTTTTAAAAAATTTGAGCTCCAAATCCTCAGTCTTCCTCTCCTCCCTCCTCCTTAAAAGTCAAGCAATTTGATATAGGTTATACATGTGCAGTCATGCAAAAGCTGTTTGTGTATTAGTCATAATTGTAAAGAAATAACAGATTAAAAACCACAGGAAAATAAAGAAAAATTTGAAGGTTTGATTTGATCTGTATTCAGACTCCATCAATTCTTTCTCTGGAGTTGGATAGCATTTTTTATCATAAGTCCTTCAGAACTGTCTGATAATGGTATTGTTGAGAAGAGTTAAGTCATCCACAGTTAATCATTGTACAATATTGCTATTGCTGTTTACTGTAAACAGTCTCCCATATTCACCTCCAAACAATCATAAAATAGCACCCCCAAATAAACCTTGGGAACAACAGAACCAGCAAAAAGATGGGGTGAAACAATCTTTTAGTCCAGTAAATTTGGAAAATCAGCAAGAAAGGTCTGTCTCACTCCAGTAAAAGGGCACACAATGTCAGGAAATGTAAAAGCACAGAAGGTGTCCCAGCCAGCCAGCAGCAAACTCCAGCTCAGTAAACCAGTGGGAGATCATGAGCCCCATTGTGGTGCAGCAGGCAAACACCAAGGCCAGGACCCATCATGTGTCTCAGCATAGCCAGGGGAATGGGGAGACTCCATCTCTGAGAACTGACACATACTTCATCTTAGTCCTGGGCAAACAGGCAACCTCAAACAATCAGACTACCACATGCTTCAGCATAATTTCTGGGCACACAGGAAGCAGTGACCAGACCACCAAGTACTTCAGTATAGCCCCCAGGGAAATGGAGAAACACTCCATTGGCCTCAGTGTACACCAGACACTGGCACTAGGACCCCAGATCAGCACCAAGTAAGCTGCCAAATTCCTACAGCCTCCAGCAGCACTAGATAGCCCCCTGCATACTCTCTCTATGAAGCAACTGACATGAGAGTGCCCTGTGGGCCCAAGGCAACATCAGTGCAGCACCAAGTAAATAGTCAGGGCCTGTGGCTCCTGGCACAAGAAACCTGAGACCATGTCCCTTCCACCCTGGGAGTACAGTTCAAATTTAAAAGAAAAGAAAAAGGCCAAAAAAGATGACCAAAAACCACATGATCTTAGAAAGTTATTATGGTGACAGAGAAGATCAAGACACAAAGTCACAAGAGCACAATAATGTCAAAATACTTATGGATAACCACTCCCCCTTCCGCAATGGGAAATAGTCTCAATCCTAGAAACAACTAATGAAAGAGCTCAAAAAGGACTTCAAAAATCATATAAGAGAGGTAGAAGAAAAATTGGGAAAAGAAATGAGAGTGATGCAATAGAGTTATGACAAAAGAGTCAATAGCTTAGAAAAAGAAAAACAACTACTTAAAAAGTAGAATTGGCCTAATGGAAAAGGATATATAAAAATCCACTGAAGAAAACAACTCCTTAAAAAGTACAACTAGACAAATGGAAAAGGAAATACAAAAGTTAACTGAGAAAATCAGCTCCTTAAAGGTTAGAACTGTGCAAGTGGAAACTAATGACTCTATGAGTCATCAAGAATCAACTGAACAAATTCAAAAGAATGAAAAAATAGAAGAAAATGCAAAATAGCTCTTGGGAAAAACAACTACCTGGTAAAGAGATCCAGGAGAGAACATAATCAAAAGAGGATCTGGACAGCATCTTTTAAGAAATTATCAAGGAAAACTTCCCTGACATCTTGGAACCAGAGGACAATATAGACATTGAAAGAATCCACCAATCACCTCAGGAAAGAGATCCTGAAATAAAAACTCCAAGGAATATTATAGCCAAATTATAAAACTGTCAGATCAAGGAAAAGATATTGCCATTGTCCAGAACAAAACAATTAAAATATCAAGGAGTGACAATCAATATTACACTGGACTTAGCAGTTGCAACATTAAAGGATTGGGGGGAGGGTCATAAAACAGGATATTCTGGAAAGCAATGGAGGTAGGACTACAACCAAGAATCAGCTACCTGGTAAAATTAAGCATAATACTTTAAGGAAAAAAATGGCTCTTCAATGAAATAGAAAGATTTCAAGCTTTCATAAGAAGACCAAAATTAAATAAAAAATTTGATCTCCAATATCAACACCCAAGAGAAGCCTTAAAAAGGGAAAAGAAAGCATAAGGGATTCAATGGAGTCAAACTGTTTACATCACTATATGGGAAGAGAATACTTATAATTATTGAAAATTGTGGCACTAATAGTATAGCTAGAAGGAATATGCATAGACAGAGGTGTGAGGTGAGGTTGAGGGAATGTCATAAAAATAACTAGGTCATGAGAAAGAAGAATATACTAGGTCAGAAGGAAGGGAGAGGTAGAATGGGGTAAATTATTTCACATAAAGAGGTACAGAAAAACCTATTACAGTGAAGGAAAGAATGGGAGGGTGGACAATGGGCATTGCTTGAATCTTGTTCTCATCCATATTGGCTCAAAGGGGGAATAATATACACAATCAGTAAAATATAGAAATCTATCTTACCCAACAGAGAAGTAGGAGATTAAGTGAGGTGGGGAACTGACAGAAGAGAGGGCAGACCTGGGGAGGCAGCAGACAGAAGCAAAACACTGTTGAGAAAGAAAAGGATGAAAGGAGGTAGGACAAATAGGAAAAGAAGCAAGATGGAGGGAAATACATATTTAGCAATCCTAACTGGGAATGGGAATGGGAACTCTCCCATAAAGTGGAAGTGAAAAGCAGAGTGGATCAAAACATACTTGAAGCACAGAGACCCACACAGTGTAAAGGTAAGGGACTGGAGCAGACTCAATTATGCTTCAACTCAAGATAAAAGAGCAGGAGTAGCAATTCTGATCTCAGGCAAAGCAAAAGCAACAATAGATCTAATGAAAAGAGATAAGGAAGGAAAGGACATCTTGCTGAAAGTTTCCATAGAGAATGAAGTAGTATCAACACTAAACATATACACACAAGTGGTATAGCATCCAAACTTTTAATGAAGTTAAGTGACTTACAGGTTCATGATCAAATGATAGAGAGCATTACAAAATATGGATAATTTTGATCATATTAAACTTAAAATCTTTTGCCGAAACAAAACCAATACAACCAAGGTTAGAAGGAAAGCAGAAATCTGGGAAATATTTTTTTTACAGCAAATATCTCTGATAAGGGCCTCTTTTCTCAAATACATAGAGAAATGAGTTGTATTTACAAGAATACAAGTCATTATTCAATTTATAAATGGTCAAAGGATATGAACAGGCAGTTTTCAGATGAAGAAATTAAAACTATCTATAGGCATATGAAGAAGTGTTCTAACTCACTTTTGATTAGAGAAATGCAAATTAAAACAAGTCTGAGATACTGCCTCACACCTATCAGATTGGCTAATATGACAAAAAAGAAAAATGATAAATGTTAGAGAGCATATAAGAAAATTGGGACACTAATACACTGTTGGTAGAGTTGTAAACTGATCCAACCATTCTGGAGAGTAATTTGGAACTATGCCCAAAGGGGTACCAAACTATGCATACCCTTTGATCCACAAATACCATGACTAGGTATATACCCAAAAGAGAGCATAAAGAGGGAAAAGGATGTACATGTGAAAAATATTTACAGTAGCCCTTTTCATGGTGGCAAAATATGGGAAATTGAGGGGATGCCCTCAATTGGAGAATGGTTGAACAAGCTATGGTATCTGAATGTAATGGAATATAGTGCAATAAGAAATGTTGAACAGGCAGATTTCAGAAAAACCTGGAAGGAGTTGTAGAAAGTGATGTAAAATGAAATGAGCAGCTCTAGGAAAACATTGTACACAGTGTCAGCAACATTGTATGATGATCAATTATGAATGACTAAGCTGTTCTCAGCAACACAATAATCCAAGACAAGTATGAAGGACTTATGAAAGAAAATGCCATCAACATCTAGATAAAGAACTGATGTACCCTGAATGCAGATCTAAGTGCACTTTTTTCACTTACTTTATTCTATGTGTGTGTGTTTTGCCTTTTGATCTATATGTTCTTTCACAGCTGTGACTAGTATGGAAATATATTTTACATGATCCAACATGAATAATCTATATCAAATTGCCTACTGTTTTAGAAAAGGGGAGGAGAAGGAAGAAGGGGAAAAATTTGGAACTCAAAATCTTGTAAAAATGAATGCTAAAAATTGTCTTGACGTATAATTTTGGGAAAAATACTATTAAAAAAAAGAAAAACAAAAACCAAATACATTTGGGGAAAATGAAGCAGATAGAGGTTAAACAAGTTGTCCAGGATCACACAGCTAATATGGTTCTGAGGCTGGATTGGATTCTTTCTGGCTCCAGCCCTAGCATTCTATCCACTGACCCACCTAGTTACTTAACTATAAGATAGTGGGCTACAAGCTCCACATGAGAGGTTTCAGGGCCAGTCAGCCCTAGCACACATAGCCGAAAGGGAGATTAAAGATGGCAGGTGTCCCTCCCCCTTTTTTATTTTACATTTTTTACCTTGTGATTCTTCTGACATTTCCACTCCTTCCAATCCCCATCTCATCCTCTTACTTGCATTTTATGGGTTATTTCATGACTACTGTGTTAGGGAAAGTGATATTATCAGAATTAATGTTTTGTTATAAAGAACTGTATTCAGAAAAGTGTATTTTCACTATCCTCTAGTGAAAGATTACAGTTTTGGGGGACTGCGGGAATGCTATCCTCATGTTTCCTATAGGTTTAGTCTATCAACAATTGTGCTTTTGAGTTTTGTGCCATTGTCTAGGAGTTTCACCCCAAGAAAACTGAAGGATTGACTGTATGAGATTTTGCTATTACTTAAAAATTTAAATCTGTCCTTCATAGAAAGAACCTCTTTCATATTTAGTATGAAATTTCAGCAGTTCGGATCTTCTGTTCCTTCCTGACACATTCTTTCTTGTCAACTTCTCAGGATCCTTTACTTCATTGATTTCTTCTTATTGTTTCTTAAATTCTATTAAGGAATCTTTCCTAATAACCTCAGCATACAATGGCATTCCTTAACCTATTTTCCTTCTTAAGTGGAGACCAGTATGCTTTTAGTATGCATGTAATATAGTTGGTGGTTTCTTCTGATAGAAAGACAAATAATCCTTGAAGATCTCTGGAATGGCATCTCATTTTCCTTGTCTTCCATGATGAAAAGGTTCAGCCTTCAGTGGTTCCCTTCAGGCTACTAACTTGTGGTAAATTGCCTGTTTGCCAGGTCTTTTCTTTTTGCTGTTGGATTTTGAAATTGGTAGTTTTATAAAGTCCTAAATCCTATCTATCCTCTTTCTCCTGGAGGCCTTTTTCCTGGTTCAGGGGAAGTTGCTGAGATATAATCACAGATATTTGCTGAGATTCCCTTAAGTCTTTCTCCCAACCAATACTAGCATGGTAATTAGCAAATAAGACACTTGGCTGAAACAGAAATACCTTTTTTTTTTTTTTTTAACATTTTGCTAAGGACCCTTTTTGGCAACCCTTCGCACACTCATTTTCCATGTCTCTTTTGGCTAATGCTTGATACCCTAGTTAGTCTTAGCCCAGGCAAAATTGTGAAGTGGGTAAAGCTTATCATCTGCTGCTTATAGCTTCCCCTTTCTGTGACCTATTTTTCTGCTATAAGGAATGCTTTTCTTCTACCTTTCATCCATCTAGAAACCTCTTGATCTCTCCACTCTCCCCTATATCAAGACCTTTTTTCATTCATACATTGCTTCTCCAAGGGATTTACCAGAGGGACCAAATCCTTATTTGGTTTAGCTATAGACATCACAGAATATTATGTTTGGAAGGAGGCTTTAAAGAGAATATAATCCAATCTTTTCATTTGCTAACTGAGGAGAAAAAGGCCTAGGCAAGCAAAGACATTTATCCAAAGCCTGAAAGCTTGTTAGTGGCATTTGTTTTTCAGTCATGTCCAACTCTTTGTGACCCCAATTAGGGGTTTTCTTAGTAAAGATACTGGAGTGGCTTGCCATTTCCATCTTCAGTTCATTTTACAGATAAGAATACTGAGGCAAATAAAGTTAACTGATTTGCTCATGGTCATAGCAAGTAAGTGTCTGAGGCCAGATTTGAACCCAGGTTTTCCAGACTTCATGCCTACGTTATATCACTGTTCAACCTACCTGCCAAGGTCAAAAAGACCTCATTAGTGGCACAGACAAGCCTAGAACCTCATCCAATATAACTTTTTTCCTGCACCATATTGAGTGAGGATCTAATTATGACTATAGAGACATTGGCAAGCCAGGTATGCAAATATTTAGGGAGAGACAGAGGGACCTGCCATCCTGCTTCTTCACTCCTACTTCCATCCCGCTTGGATATTATAACAACAGAGGAGACTGTCCAGTCCACCTCCTAGCAAGCTCAACTATGACTGTAAATTTGGATACTGAAGAAGATTGGATTGAATGTGCTATAGTCTTGCTTTCATGTCTTACCCATTTGACCACTGCAACATCTCTGGCATCTGTTCCTTCTATCCAACTCTCATTGCCTTTTGCAATCTGGCTCTAAACGTGTTCTAATCTTAGCTCACTCTACGTCTCACACACTCGATGTTACAGCCAAACTGTATTACTCACCATCCTCTCTTCTCATCTCTGCTATACTTGTGCCTTTGTTCACACTCTGCTCATCAACTCCATCTTTGACTTAGAATCCCTTTCTTCCCTCAAAGTGTGGCTTAGGTGCTACTTCCTTCATGTAGCTTTCCCTGGCCATCTTGAGTTGAGAGCTCTTCCTCCTTCTTCACATTTCTATTAGCACTTTTTTTCTGACTCAACTTCTTTGGACATATTTTTCACATAACAATTGCTTATATACATGTCTTGTGTTCTTTGCCAACTCTAATAGTATTGTAAGTTCATTGTGAACATTTACATCCTTAGGACTTAGCACAGTGTCCATCACACTGGTGTACATGTTTGTTGCTGTTTCATCTGAGTCTTCATGACCTTATGGACCATACTGTCCATGAGGTTTTCTTGATAAAGACACTGCAGTGGTTTGCCATTTCCTTCTCTGGTGGATTATGGCAAACAGAAGTTAAGTGACTTGCCCAATGTCACACAGCTAGTAAGTATCTGAGGTCAGATTTGAATTCAGGTCTCATTGACTCCAAGCCCAGTGCTCTATCCATTGAGCCGTCTAGCTATCCTCACATTCAGTTAACATATCTTCCTCATATAAGTTGAATTTTTCACATGTTCTACATAACATCCTTCACATAATAATTATACCGCCAACCCTCTCTTACAACTTTTTTCTTATTCAGGCTAATCCTGACCACTCTATTTATTGCATAGGATCTTCTTTCCTTTCCAACTCCTTTCTTATGGATGTTCTTTAATTTGTCAATATCCCTTCTTAAAATAAAGTGTCTAGAACTAGATGCAATATTCCATATGTAGTTTGAATAGGGCTGACAACAGTAGGACTATCTCCTCATTTACTCTTGACTTCTTCTAATCACATTAGCTTCCATGTAATAGTTCTGATGCATGAGTTTCCAGTCCACTAAGGTCTATAGATTTCCCACCCTTTCCCCATGGATAAGCAGTCTACTCCCAATTGCATCTTTCCCTGTTCTATGCTTGTGCAGTTGACTTTTTAAATGTAAAAGGACCTTAGATTTATCTGTATTAAATTTTACTTTTTTGTCTTCAGTCTATCATTTTAGTCCATTATGAAAACTCTGAAGTCTAATTTTGACACCTAATGGACTGGTTAGCCCTTTCCATGTCATCCAAAAATTGGATAAATATGCTGTCTAGTCAATTCAGCAAATACTAAGTACTTACAATGTATAAAATATTGTACTGGGTGTTCCATATATAAAAACAAAATAGAACAGTCCATCCTCTCATGAAGTTTTCTATTCTACTGGAGAAATATGGCAGGAACACAGATAATACAAGATAATGTGAAGAGGACTACAAGTTAGTGGCAATCAAGAAAGTCTGAACAGAACAGGTAGTACATAATTTGAGCCTGGGGAGAAGAAGGATATTTTGAAAAGTTGAGATGAGGGAAAACTGCAATGGAGACATGGGAAATAACTTGTTCCAATGCATGGATGCAGGGAATGGAATGCTGGGTAGGCAAATTTGGCTGTAATATATAGGAGAGCATTGCGTATTAAAGAAGGAAAGGGAGGGAGGGAAGAGAGATTGCAATTATTTTTATAGCACCAACCATGTACCTAACAATGTGCTCAGTGATTTACAAATATTATCTCATTTGATTCTCACAACAATCTTGGCAGGTAGGTGCTATTATGATCTCTATTTTAGTCAAGGAAATTGAGGCAGACAGAAGTTAAATGACTTGATTCGGGGTCACACAGGAAATATCTGAGTATTTGAACTCAGAGCTTTCTGATTCCAGACCTCAAACTCTACCCACTGTGCCCACACAGATGGCTAGATAAGTTGAAACCAGATTCTAGAAGACATTAAATTTCAAGCTGAGAGGTTTTTCTTCTATTCTAAAGGCCATAGGGGATCATTGAAGGTTAGTGAGCAAGGGAGGGACAGAGTCAGACCTGTTCTTGAGAAATTTTTTTTGTAGTCATCACTTAATCAACCTATATATACTACATGTAGACATTATGCTAGATACTAGGAAAACAAATACAAAAGTGAGATAGTTCCTTCCTTCTGGGAGCTTATATTCTAAGCCAAATAATAAATGAATTGGATAGAAGAGAAACAAGAATCAGGAAGACAAATTATGAAATAATTACAATCATCCAGACTAGAAGTGAGGATGACCTAAATTAGAGCAGTAGTCATGTGAGTGGGAGGAGAAGGTGAGACTGGTGACGTTGCGCAGTCTTCCCTCACTCAAATCAAAGTCAACTGCAAGTCACGTCATCATCTCCCTGATGTCATGGTCCTCTTCAAGAGCGAAGTACAAACACAAGCCATGTGAGTGGTGAATGACTGTGAAATATATGGTAGCAAAGTCCCTAGGACTTAACAACTACTAATTTGATATGTCATGTACAGGAGAGAGGAGTCAAAACTGACTCTGAGGTAATTAACACTGGTATTGAGGACTGAGTTCCCTAATAGAAACAGAGAAATTTATAGTAGGGGCATGTTTTGGGGGAAGATCAGTTAGATATTTTGGACCTATTGACTTTGAGATGTTGATAGGACATGCAGGTGAAAATGTCTAGCAACTAATTATTAAAGTAATAATACTATATCAATTCATGTAGAATTTTAAGGTTTGCAAAGCACTTTGCATATATGAACTCATTTGATTATCAAAATCACTGTATTTTCCTCATTTTATAAATGAGGAAAATGAGCCTCAGAGATATATCCATGATCATGTATCTAGTAAATGTCTTCAGGCAGGATTTGAATTCAGGTTGTCTTGATTCTAAGTCTAGTAGTTTAACTACTTGATATCATAGAAAGGGCTTCAGACTGGGTATATAAATTGAGAATCATCTTGAATAAAATGATCATCAGAACTAGAGGAGCAAATGAGGTTATCAATTCAATCAATTTAAAAGACATTTACTTAATATCGAGTATGTCAGAAACACAGTCCAAGGCAGTAGGATAAGAATAGAGATGGAACCTTTGACTTCATTAGTATAAGGAACTCTCAGGTGAGGAAACTCCCTCTACCAGTGCAGCTTGGCACCTTCCATGCAATTTATTTTATTTTTAAAATAATTTTTATTGCTACTTCTGGTTGTTGCAGCATCAAGTATCCTTCTTCCTTCCCTTCCTAGAGACCCATCCCATAGAGTAAGCAGTACTTTTTTAGAGAGGAAAAAAAAATCAGAACTGATCAATACATTAAAAAAAAGTCCCAAAACAAGTGCACTCCCACCTCCATGAAAGGGTAATTTGGGAATGTCTTCTTATATCTCTTATTTCGAGTCCTACTTGATCTTTATAATTTTCTGACATTTATCTTTGTGTGTGTGTGTGTGTGTGTGTGTGTGTGTGTGTGTAGTTCTTTCCATTGTCATTGTTGTAGTTGTTGTATGTATTGTTTTCTTAGTTCTGCTTACTTCAGCCTGCATTAGTACATAGAGGTTTTTCTATGCTTCTCTGTATTCATCAGACACTCTTTCTTATAGCACAGTAATATTCCTTTACATTCCTGTACCACCATTTGTTTAATCATTTCCAAATTGATGGCCATCTACTTTGTTTCTAATTCTGTGCTATCATAAAAAGTGCTGCTATAAATATTTTAGAATATATGGGAACTTTCTTCTTATAGATAGCTTCCTTGGGATATAATTCCAGTAATAGTATCTCTGATGCGTCTTCATCCTTCATTGCCAAAGAAGACCATGCCATCAGAGAAATAATGACATGACTTGCACTTGACTTTGTTCTGAGTGAGGGACGGCTGTGCAGGTCACCAGCCTCACTTCTCCACAGCCATCTGAATCCAGTGACCATCAGATAGTCATCAGAATGACTGGAGATGACCCAAGATAAGGCAATTGGGGTTAAGTGACTTGCCCAAGGTCACACAGCTAGTGAGTATCAAGTGTCTGAGGTGAGATTTGAACTCAGGTGCTCTTGACTCCTGCACTGGTGCTCTATCCACTGCATCACCTAGCTGCCCCACATTTTAATCTACTGAGGGAACAAACTGTTTAGGATATTAGCATTTGTTCTGAAAATGGGTCTTGTCTGATCATTAAAGCAGGTCTTATAGGATGAGATTACTAGCAATTAGAAGTTGCTGTTCACTAAAGGAATCAGGAAATTACAAAACTTTACTCATATTAGAATATTCTCCATTTCAGACTGAACTTCCTCTCTTTCATTAATTAGTTCTGAAAAAAGGAGATTTTTGGAATAAGAGGAGAAACTACCAAGAGGGGAGATAAGTCCAGAACTGGACAATGGAGAGTAGGAGTAAAATTTATTCCCATTTCTGCATTTGGCCAACAGGCTAAAGTTCATAATCATTTATCTCATGAGATATCTTATATCTCATTATCTCATATCATGTATCTCATGGTGGGAGTAGCCTTATAAAAAATGGCACTGAACTAGGAATCAGGAGAACTGTAAGGAGTCGTAGTTCAGACACTAACTGTGTGACCTTGAACAGAACATTTCCATCTCCAGGCCTTAGTTTTGTCATCCATAAAATGAAGAGGTTAGACAACATCTTTCTATGACCTTTATACAAAGAGTATGGACATTTAAGTCACTTTATTTGTATTCATTTTTTGATCTCTTTAAAAAATTAGGTTAGGTAAGGGTTTATTAATTTTATTAGTATTTTCAAAAAGCTAACTTTTAGTTTTACTTATCATTTCTATGGAATTTTTATTTCTAGTATGTCTATTTTACCTCTAAATTTTAATATCTCTTCTTTTGTGATTATTTATATTTGTTTATTTGTTGAGTTTCTATTTTTTTGAACATACATATTCAGTTAGTTTATTTTGTATTTTTAAAATTTTGTTTAATGTATATTTATAAAGATATTTTTCTCCTGAGGAGTGCTTTAGCAGCATCCCAGAAATTTTGGTATGTTTTTTAATCATGATCATTTTATTTTACATTGCTATTGATTGTTTTTAGGATTCATTCTTTGACTCACTAATTATTTAGGATTTCATTTTCAAGTCTTCATTTTGGTTTGTATTTTTTGTTTGTAGTTCCTGAATCAATGACTATTTTTATTATGCTATAGTTTATAAAGGATAGATTAGGTATTTCTGCCTTTTTATATTTGCTTTTAATACCTCTATGCCCTTGTACATGATCAATTTTTGTAAAAGCTTTTTGTGATACCAGGGAGTATGTATATTCTTTTACATTACCATTAAGAAGACACCAAAACTCTTTAACCTCTAAATTTCTCAGCAATTTTTTCAGTTCCATATTTTCCCTTCTGTTTATCTTTCTGTTAGACTTATCTAAAGCTGATAGAAGGCTCCCATCACTATTGTGCTACTATCTATGTCTTCTGGTAGCTTGGATTTCCTTTACAAATTTGGATGCTAAGTCATTTGGAGTGAATAAAAGTATTATTGAGAGTGATTTGTTGTTTCATTTCAGTATAATGTAATTTCTTTGTACCTTTTTATTTTTAAATGTTTGTTTTGCTTTGTCAAATAGCATGATTGCAACTCCTGTTTTTTATGGATTCACCTGAGGCATAGTAAATGTTTCTTTCCATTCCCTTAGTTTTATTTTATGTATGTCTTTTCAAAAAACCATGTTTCTTACAAGCAGCAGATTGCAGGGTTTTGTTTTCTCATCCAATATGTCACTCTTTTCATTTTAATGGATTGTTTAATCTAATCACATGTTGCTCATGTGACCCAGAAATCCCCTGCAATTTATGATCTTAGATAATGACCTAGCACATTGGGAGATTAAATGACTAGCCCAAGGTCATTTATTATGTCAGCAGATATCAGAGGAGGAATTTGAACCTAGGCTTTGCTCTTTATCCACTAGTCCAGGCTGCCTGTTAAGCACTGACAATACAAAGATAAGAATAAAAGCCACTGCCCTTAACAAACTGACATTCTACTAGAGAGGAGAGAATATCACACATAAGTGTTACATAAAGAAATTGAGGGGAGCCAAGATGGCAGAGTGATCGGTAATTGTTATCTCTCTCCCCTTGTTGACCCTGATGAACCCAGAGAATATCTCCCCAAGAAAAACCCTGGAACAGTGGGAGCAGCAGAAGGGGCAAACAGTCTCTTAGCACTTGAGGCTAGGAAGATTGCTAAGGATGGTCCCTCTTGCTGTGGCTGAAGGAGACCAGTACAGGACCAGAGCTGTCCCAGACAGCCCTACCTCAGCAAACTGGGAGAAGATCCTGAGCCCCAGGGGGATGAAGCCAGGAATCGCCAACATCAGGACCCCAGGCATGCCTCAGAACCCCAGGGGAATCAAGAAGACAGTAATGCAGATGGGATCGCCAGCTGCTGAGCTTGCCTATGCTCTAACTCAGCAGAGAAGACCTCCTATGGCCAGACCACCCCTCCCCCACACTTAATGAGCTAGTTCTAGGGTAACTGTGGGGAAACCCAAAAAAGACCTCACCTGGCCTCTGCTTTCCAACACCAGCCAGCTTAGCACCTGGTAAGCTGCAGCATTTTACCTTCTAGCTAAAAGAACCAGAGACCATAACATACAAAGCCTCAAGGTTTAGGCACTAGAACTGTGGGACAGAGCCCCCTGTGGCCCAGACTCAGAGATCTACTTTAAAAGCCAGGAAAAGGGTGATTACCATGAGTAAGAAGCAAAGCAGAAATCAAGGAGAGAGCAATAGTAGTTGTAGGTCAAAAAAAGGCTTGTTAGAGGAGGTGCCAACTAGATGGAGCCTTGAAGGAAGACACAGATCCTCAGAGGTAGAGTTATGGGATATATATTGTGTTAATGCTTAGAAGGGGCAGATAGAGAGGTGAGTTTGGGGAACAGCTAGAAGTCCTGTTCAGCTAGAACATAAGGGGAGTATGTAATAAGACTGGAATGGTAGGTAGGAATAAGATTATAAATCTGAATAACATGAAGAATGCTCATGCTTTCAATAGAAGTAGGGAAAGGCAGGTTTGGATCAGAAGGATAAGCAGTTCAAGTATGGATGTGTTTTGCTTGAGATGCTGATGGATCCTGGAGGAAATATCTACTAGGCATTTGATGAAGCACAGTTCAGGGGAAAGATTAATTGTTTAGTCATTTCACTCATGACTGACTTTTATGACCCCATTTAGAGTTCTCTTGGCAAAGATACTGGAGCAGTTTGCTATTTCCTTCTCTAGCTCATTTATTAGATGAGGAAACTGAGGCAAACAGAGTTAAGTGACTTGTCCAGGACCACACAGCTAGTGAGTATCTGAGGCCAAATTTGAATTCAGGAAGAGTAAACACACAAGAAACAGCTTTTATTGTGAAAAGGAAAATGGAGGAGGGGCAATTCCTGAACCTCCCTCATTGGAATTGGTTCAAAGAGGAAAGAATACATATACACACTCAGTTTGGTGTAGACATCTATAGTAGTCTTCATGACTCCAGGTTAGCATGCTATCCACTGTGCCACCTAGCTACCCAGAAAAATTAGGGCTGGGCATATAGATTTGGGAGTAATATGCATAGAAATGATTCTTGAACTTGTGGAATCAAATAGGTTATTCAGAGACATATAATATAGACAAACAAGAAAAAGGTCCAGGATAGAGGAGTCAAGTTTGGGGGACATACACTCAGAGGGAAGTTGATGTAGATGACAATACAACAGAGGAGACATAGATCAATACGGCAGGTAGAAGAACCAAGAAACAAGACTAGCACAGAAGCCAAAGGAAGAAACAGTGACAGGAAGTGGAAAAACTTTATAATACCAAAACAAGATAAGGACTGAGAAAAGGTCATCAAAATAAGTAGTTAAGAAATCATTTGTAAAATGCAAATAAATCTCCTTTTGGTCTATAGTAGCTGGGGCTCTCTCCACTGCTAAGGTAGGCAAGGTAATTGAAACTGGAGAAAGCAATGAGAACTACCATGAACCACTAGAAACTTAAAAGATATTTATGTATACACTCACACACCACACACACACATATATGAGGCTATATACACACACACATATATGTGTATATATACACACGTATATATGTACATTCATACATACACATGCTTACATAACAACATACATACACACATATACATACACACGTGTGTGTGTCTCTGGAGAGGCTGTGTGTACAAAGCAAAGTCACTTTGGACATGTCAATTGCTTCAGTCGTTCTTGGAAACTCAAATTCAAAGTCATGAAATAGAGATATAGAGTTAGAAGGCACATCACAGCATATTCAGTCTAACTCCATTTTACAAATGAGCTGGAAAGGAAAATGGAAAACCATTCCAGTATCTTTGCCAAGAGAAGCCTCATTGGGGTCACAAAGAGTCCGACACAACTAAACAACAATAAATGTATACATGATTTATATATAGATGTATGTATATATATATAATATTTATAATATATAATATATAACCATATTATTTATTATAATATAATAAAATAATAAATTAGAGATATAAAAAAAGAAATCATTGGTGATCTTGGAGGGAGTGGCTCCAAGCCAGAGGGTGTGGTCCGAAGCCAGATTGTAAAGGTCTGAGGTGACCTGTATAGACTACTTTTTCTAGGAATTTGCACTACAAGGATGAGAGATAAGGGAAGAACTAATGGGGTTAGCTCTCAGATGAGATCAAAGTAGGAAGGACCATATGTAGAAGGCTTAGCCGTAGCAAGAAGTAAGTCTGCCTTTTTTTTCAGAACCAGGAGCAAAAGTGGTGAGGACAGATAAAAATGAGGAAGAATTTTAAGGTATAGAGAAGTGGAAGTGAGGGAACTCCTCACAGATGGCCTTGAGGTTTTCTCAAAATTTTCTATATGATATCAAGTAATTGATAAAAATATTGAATAAAACTTAACCAAGGATATGTTATAGAGAGGCAGCTAGCTAACCGAGTGGATAGAGCTCTGGGCCTGGAGTGAGGAAGACCTGAGTTCAAATATGACCTCAGACACTTACTGTGTGACCTTATTAATTAGCCCTGTTTGCCTCAGTTTCCTCTTCTATAAATGGTCTAGAGAAGAAAATGGCAAACCACTCCATTATATGTGCCAAGATAACCCCATGGACAATATTGGTGTTATAGTCCATGGAGTCATGAAGAGTTAGACACAACTGAACAATAATAAAGTATGTATTATAAATTTGTGTTTATGGTCAATGTATTCATACGCAAACACATTTTAACCCTTTGCAGTCCTCCTTGCCATTTTTGTATTCTAACAACCCCAGCCCTGTTATCGTGTGTTTTCTTATCACAGGAACCACTGGCAATGCATATAGTAAACCACAATTTACAAATGTGGTTTTTATCTTTTTCCTAATGAATTTGTTCATAGAATATTTTATTATAATACATGACTGTGATTAATGCTTTCATGCATCCCAGTGAATTTAAAGTGAATTCTTTGCTTGGTTGTTGTCACTGTACCTAATTCTACCAAATACTTTGACTCCTCATCTGCCATCCCAACTATCTTTGTCCATAAGGATTTCTGCATTTTCCCTTATTGAGACTGAACTGTGTCCCACAACTCTTATTTTGTATTATAGTTTGGTTCCATGTTCATTATTATTGAAAAGTCTACTTGATAGTCTTTGAGGAAGCTTTTCTATGGGTATTTTATAGCCTTTTATTGCTGATGCTCTTCATTTTCTCAGATAAAAAAGTATTTCCCTTGTGTCATGGACTTTGTCATTTCCTCTTCTTCCAAAATTATACTGGAAACATCTGCTAAGGACTTATTTAAACACTCAGTTAATTCTTCATAAAATTCAGAGGTAAGCCCATCTGTTCCAGGAGCATTCCTTGGTCTCAAGAGCTTTATTATGTTTTTTTTTTTAAGTCTGGCAGCTATTTTTTGCCTCAGTTGTCAATTTTCCTTCTTTCAGTTGTATCCGAGGAGGAGGTGATGAAGATGTTGTAGTGATACCTTTAGTATTTAAAAAATTTTTTTTCTACAGACCAAGTTTAAAACTGGAAGGACTTTTAAGAGTCATCTTACCTAACTTTTACCTTATACATGAAGAAATGGAGACCAAGAGCACTGAGCGACTTGCCCAAGACTACAGAAATAATAGATGACAAAGCCAGGATGTCAATCCACTTTTGCTTCTCCAAATCTACTTGGCCCTGGATGAATACAAGAATAATTCTGTTACTTTCTACTTTCCTTGTTATTTAATGTTTTGTCAATTCATTGTAATCCTTGGAATCTATGGCAACATTCCCTAGAAGAACTGCTGTGAGGTGACCACCATGGAGATGAAGCAGCCTCGATGAACTTTGCCTTAATTTTTCTGCACTAATTTAAAAAAAAAACAAAAAACAAGTTTTTATCGATAGCTTTCAATATCACCTAGGTATTTTTTCCTTTGTGCCATCCAAGAACCATCTCCTGTAACAAATACTTTTATAATACAAGGGGAAAGAGTAAACAAAATTGATCAGCATATCAGAAAGAAAATCTGACCTCATATGTAAAGTTCCATATCTGTGAATGACTCTTCTTTTCAAAAGAGTTAGAGTGTCTTTGTCTCTTATTTTGAGTCCATTTTTCTTCTTTAATATTTTTGTAACATTCATTTTCACTTTTTTTTATGGTTATTCTTTCAGTTTATAGTGTTGAAATCATTTTGTGTGTTATTTTCCTGGTTTGTTTACTTCACGTTGCATCAGTTCATCTAGGTCTTTCTATGATTCTCTGTATTCATGTTTATTGTTTCTTAGGGAATAATAATTTTTTTAATATTTGTATATCATAACTTGTTTAGCTGTTTACCAGTAAAGAGATATCTCTTTTATTTCTAATTTTTTGGTACTACAAAAAAAAATGTTGCTGTAAATATTTTGATGTATATGAAGCTTTTATTTTTGTCATTTGGAGTAGATGTTTAGCAATGGAATCTCAGAGCCCAAAGGTACAGACATTTTAGTCACTATTATCTGCATAATTTTAAATTGCTTTCCAGAATGATTATAACACTCTCTTAACAATTAACAATGTATTAATGTACCAATCTTTCCACAGCCTTTCCAATATTGACTATTCTCATCTTTTGTGATCTTTGTCAATCTACTGTGGGAGGTAGGTGAAACCTAAGGTGATTTTCATTTACATTTCTTTTATTTTCATGATTTGGTTTATTCTTTTGTGTTGTTGTTAATAGTTAGCAATTCTTCCTTTGAGAACTGTTGATTTATATCCTTTGACAACTTATCTATTGGGCAATGACCTTCAGTCTTATGTATTTTACTTAATAGTTCATGTACATATATACACATAGGTATCGATTTGTCTATATGTGTGTGCACAGGATAGCTATATAGACATCTGTCTATACATACTCATATACATACATATATACACATATATATGTGAAAGTCATATGTCTATATACACATATACATATATATGTGTGTATAGATATATAGATAGTATCTATTTTTATGCTGAGAGAGAGAGAGAGAAAGAGAGAGAGAGAGAGAGAGAGAGAGAGAAAGAAAGAAGGAAGGAGGGAGAGACATCCATTAAATATATATTGTCTAAGTGGATTTCCATTCACACCTAAAATCTCCATTGAATTTTCCCAGCTCAAAAGGTAGAACTTAAAATTGATTATTTAAATGAAGCTCTCCTAGTGACACCAGATTTCCAAGATCTGCTGGCAAACTATGGATTTTATTAGAAGAAAGGGCCAAGTAAGGTGAACATTGAAGCTTGGCAATAGTTTCTTTTCCCTGCTGTGTAGGCTGGGCTGTGTAGGACCAAATCAACTAGAATATTCAGAAAGTCCTATCCTTTTTCGGATCAGTTAACAACACATCCAGGTATATGTATATGTGTGTATTGTTATTTTATACTATATATACACACATATACAATTATTATTACTATGTGCTTAATTGAAAAGCTTAGAAGCTTCTCCAAGGGTCCGTTGAAGGAAGGCAGGATAAAGAATTGTCATTGAGATACAATGTTTTAAAGTGGGTTAATGATTACACACCCACCCACCCACACACATGCACATGTACATATACACATACTGTAACACTAACCTCCTATCAGATATTTGATACAATTTGTTGAAGCATTCAATTATTTCTCTTCTTATCCTAGATGTATTAATTTTATTTGTTTAACAGCCTTTTAATTCAAGTAATTAAAGTTTCTGTTTTGTTTTCTTATTTTTTGTGGAACCCCTAGAACCCCTAAAAGGAAAGAGCTAAGTTTTCATGTTTACTGACACCTTTGATCCTTTGCAGGCTGGGTTAGAAGTAAAACAGCTTCTGCAGGCTGGGGGACAGTGTGATGTCTATCAGGGCATCCTTCTCATGGAGTCCAAAGCTTTGTTAGAAACTACTTTCCCTTCTCTGCTTCTTTATATAGTCTATGAGGGCAATGAGTGAAATTTATTTACTGTCTTTCTATTCATTTCTTCTTAATTCTTAATCACTGCTTCACCAAGTTGCTTTGCAAAGGCTCCTTTTCACCAGCTCTTACACACTGCTTGAAGGAACTGGGTAGTACAGTCTCATGCCGTTTCTGTTTTCTCTTATATTTCTTTTCCAAAGGAGTTGGTAAGCAGTGCCAAGCAAAGCCAGCACAGTACCTGAGTTTCTGTCACTGTTTCTCTCAGCATGGAGCAAGTGGTGTAAATTTGTCTCGACCAAATCTGCGCTTGCTAGAACCAGCAGCAGGTACAGAAATAGGAAAATTCAATTGGACAGAATGGTTGTAGTTTGGTGTACTTACTTCTATGTGACAACTGGACTATTTAAATTTAATTTTCTTTCTTTTTTTCTAAATAGAGGTCATAATAACCAGTAATGGGTATATTCATTGGATTTCATGCCATTCTACAAGGTGTAAAACACTTTGGGCTAAATAATAACCCTATGATGCATTTGTCCAGCATGGAATAGAATAGTTTCTCTCCCCAGCTGTGTAGGCTTTCCAAAGGAATAAATTATACAGAATATTCAGAAAGTCCTCTACTTTTTGGGATCAGTTAACAACACATCCAGGTATATGTACATGTGTGTATTGTTGTTTTATACTATATATACACATATACAATTATTATTATTATATGCTAAATTGAAAACCCAGGAGAAGCTATTAAAATACCCAAGTAATTCCAAAATATGTAATTTCTCTGCCTGTTCTCTTGCACCATGAATAATATTTTAGGTCGATTCAACATATTTTGAACATTGATATTATGTACTTACATATTTAGTATTTAAATTATTATTTATTATCAAAGTATAATTCATGGTACAGGGGAATAGGCAGAGAAGTTACATGTTTTGGATTTACTTGGGTATTTTACAACTTCTATGTTTTCATTTAAACACATAACAATAATTTTCAATATTTGTTAGAAGCTCATGTCTCGTCGGAGGAAGAAAAAACAGAGAGACTCATTCATTCAGTGAGCATTCAATCTCATAACACATAATTAACTTGCTAAGAGTAAATCTTGTACTTTTGAAGACTCTTTTAGGCCAGTGGAATTCTTCAGCTGTCATTTCAACCAAATCATGCTCTATTGGCTCCTGGAAAATAAGAATTTCACTTACAGAAAGTCATGTTTTGTGTTCAGGAACCATGTCTCAGGGGAGGTAAAGTGGTGCAGTAGAAGGATGATTGAACTTGGAATCTGAGTTCAAAGATCTAGATGTGAATCCTGATTCAGCCTAACTCTGTGACTTTGAACAAGTCATTAGCTCCTGGGTCTTGTAAATGAAGTCTCTCCTGTACATCTATGGTTTTATGATCCTATACTCAATACTCATAGAATAAGAGTACGTATAGAATCATGACATTTGAGGGCATGGTCAGAGATGACCTGATTGGTGGTCCACATATTCAGTTTCTTTCTCAGATGTGTAGCTTTAGCCCAACATCCTCACTCCAATAGATTCTTTAGAAGCTGTTGGTAAACTATAGATTTATTTAGAAGAAAGGTTCAGGTGAGTCAAATTTTGAAGTTGGCAACATTCAAAGGAGAGTAGGATAAAGAACGGTCACTGAAATGCCAAGTTGTAAAGTGGATGAATGATTACACACGTACACACATACATGTAACATTAAAATTTTGTCACATAAGAAACTGAAATAACTAGGATTTTGGGGGGGAAGGGCAAGGTGTCAGCTCTGGCTCAAGTGAGTCTCAGATTGACTTGGGCAGAGGAGTTGGTTCAAGAAGAAATTTAGAAAAAAATGTATCTTTTACCTCTTACTCTTCCTGAAGCTACCCTGATGTGGCCTTCTATCTGCTATAAAGTATATACATTCTATTTACTCAGCAAGTATTTTTATGTACCTATCCATAGACACGCTGTCTGCTAGAAAGTAAATTTCTCGAGGACAGGTGCTGATTTACTTTTTCTTTCTATCCTCAGAGTTTAGCCCAGTGCCTTACACATAGTAAGAGCTTAATAAATGCTTGTTGATTGAGTAATGAGAGAAATAAATTCTTCCTGTCCTTAAGTTCCCCTTGAGTAGCAAATTTAATAATGAGATAGGTACATTTGGGGCATCAAAGGCAAGATGCATAAAACTCTTTTAGAATATTTGGAGAGTTCCTTTTTAGATTCCATGAATTTTCTACCCAGAGTGAGAGCAGCAGCTTAGAAAGAATATAGTTATCAGTTACTTCGCATAGTCCTAGGCATAAAATTGCTAGAAGTTTCAGGTAGGGTTATAGATTTAGAGCTAGAAGATGTCTCAAAGATCAACTAATACAATTCTTTCATTTTATGGATAAGAAAATTGAGAGTTAGAGAATGAAGTGATTTGACTAGGGTCATGTTACAAAAAAGTAGGTGCAGCTTAGTGGTCCTGAAGTCAGGAAGACTCATCTTCATGAGTTCAAATCTGGTCTCAGACATATACTAGCTGTGTGACTATGGGTTAGTCACTTAACAGTGTTCATCTCCTTTCCTCATCTGTAAAATGATCCAGAGAAGAAAGTGGCAAACTCCTCCAGTATCTTTGCCTGTGTTCCCAAATGGGATCATAAAGAATTGGACATGAGCAAAATGACTGAAAACAGCAACAAGGAAGTAGCAAAGTCAGAATTCAAATCCAGATCCTCTAATTCCAAAGCCATTCATCTTGCCACTGCATCATCTGTGAGACTATGACAGCCTCGGTGTAACTTATCCTTTGGGGTCACTTATGCTAAGCTTATCCAAGAACTAAATGACTTGAAAGTCTTAAGTATCTATTGATTCACATTTAATAACAACAATAATAATGACACATTTACATAGTGTTTTACATTTTGCAAAAGATATATATGTATGTATATATTTATGTATGTGTGCATATATATGTACGTAAAAATGGTTGTTGTCCTTTGTTCTCAAAGAGAATCAAAATGATATTACTATGCTAGAGTCAAGTTACAGTGTGTCTGACTGGATGATCAGACCAATATGAGCTTGGAATGTTCTACCATAGGTTGGGCACAAATAGTTCATGTGAACATTTGGGGTGGATTCTCTAAATCTGCATTTGTATTTCTTTTCAGCTACTTCAATTCTGCTTTGTTCATAGAGCAGAGGACCTTCTCTGATACTGGCCTGCCATACTGGGAGGTCCTGTCCCAGTGTCCCTCATGCGACACAATCAATTCCAAAATTATTAAGAGAGACTTTGAGGGTGTCTTTGTATGACTTCTTCTGACCACCACATAAATGTTTGCCCTTGTCTTTTTGTATTTGAACAATATGGCCAGCCCATCAGAGTTGTGCTCTCTGGAGCAGAGTTTGAATGCTTGGCAGTTTAGTTTGAGAAAGGACCTCAGTGTCTAGTACCTTATCCTGACAGGTGATCTTCAGAATCTTCCTAAGACAATTCAAATAGAAGTGATTCAGTTTCCCGGCATGGTGCTGGTATATGTCCAGGTTTCCTAGGCATACAACAATTAGGTCAGCGCAATGGCTGACATGTACACACATATATCTATATCTGCATCTATCTATACCTACATATCTATACCTATATCTATAGTACTTCATTTGATCCTCACAATCCTTGGGAAGTAAGTAGTACAATTACCCTCATCTTACAGATTAGAAAACTGAGGCTAAGCAAGGTAAATTAATCCACAATTGCACACCTAGTCAACTCCAGAGAATGGATTTGAATCATGTTTTTCTGACTCTGAGGCTTCCATTGTATTTACTATATATGAGGTATCTTGGTTAGCCCATCAAGAATTTCAAAAGTTACCAGGCTTTACATTTAATTCCTGAAGCCAAAAGTCTACTGTGGTTGCTGAGATTCTGTTCTGACGCTGAGGACGTACATGGAACTAAGATATAGTCTAAAATCTAGTGACACAGCTTCTAGGGCTTGGTCCATTCAGACCTATATACTTATAAATACCTTGGTAATTCAAGCATAAACATAGGCCTCTGCTTTTATTTGAATTGCTTGAATTATGGTGCTAGATTCACTTATATTTTCCCTTCTGAATTACTCTGCTAATTAGTTCATTAAAAAAAATCTGAAATTAAAAAAAAAACATTTATTTTCTTGTCTCCTCCATATTAAAAAAAAAAAAGGGGGAGAAGGCCCTTTCAATAAGTATGCATCATCAAGCAAAACCAATCTTGGTAATTGAGTTCATTTTGTACTACATAGAGCCTAGAGGGATAGAAGGGTATTTGCTTGGGGATGATTTTACCTCAAAATTTCAAGAACTCACCACAATCAAATGGCATCTGATGATGGTGGTTCAGTGTAGCAGAAAGATGAGTGGGCTAGGAGTCAGGAGCTGTGGCTTCAAATATCAGCTTTGTGTGACACTGGATAAGGGTCCCTGCATTTCCTGGGAATTAGTTTCCTCATTGGTAAAATGAAGAGATAGGAATGAGTTAATAAATGGTCTCTATTATTGTTTCTAGTCTGAAATAATTTTATATAATTTTATACTTTTATCCTGTGAATTGTATGCTGGCAAATTCAAAGCACACTACCTACCTTTGTTTTGTAGCAATCCCATTGGCACATTCCTATTAACTTTCGAATTTATTTCTTTCCTTCAGCATGGAGCCCCTGGGAAGAGCCCACCTTCTATGGTCACTATTACCTCTTGCTTATGTGTAGCTCCATTCACACAGTCTCCTCAACAAATGGTTTGGGATAAGGAGATTTTTTCTTAGAGCTGCCTTAATCTCTCCATCTGTAATCTGAATCTGTTTCCTTTCATTTTGTCTGCTTTCACTGACATTAAAGATCTGGTGCCACTATGCAAAGGGGCAACATAGCTTATGGTTAGACCTGAGCTCTAAGTCCACAGCTGATAACTCACCAGCTGTGAGCTATGAGACTGAGGGCGAATCACCTCCCTCTCTGAACCTCAGTTTCTTTATCTTTACAGTGAAGAGATTGGAATAAAATGACCTCTGATGTCTCCTCTAGCTCTAAATCTAGGGCTCTGCGACAGAATTCTAAAATCTTCACATTCTTAAGGTTAGCTATTAATATCCTCCTTTATTCTCTTAGCTAAATAATATGAATTTCTTTAATAGATTCTATTTCCCCATCCCTTTAATACCTTGAAATCAGAAAGACTTGAATTCAAAAAGGTTCAGAAAGACTTTTGATAGTTATTGGTTGTACAACCACAGGCAAATCACTTAATCTCTCTGAATTTCAGTTTTATTACCTTAAAAATTACATAATATTACCAATAATTTATACCCAGATCACCCATTCATAAGGTTGTTGTAAGAAGAATATCTGATAATAAAAGGACTTTACAAACTTTGAAGTGCTATATAAATACCAGTTATTATTTTTGTTTTGTCACCAATTATTTTTGTAAATCATTTTCACAGTCTCTACAGAGAGTCAGACACAGACCTCCATTGCTTTGTATCACTTGATCAAGGAAGCCTGGAAATTAATAAACATTTTTTAGGAATTTAATGCAGATCTTAAATGTTGATAAGATTGCATTTGCTTCTGATTGCAGCTTAGGTGAGAGTCTCATTTGCCTTAGGTATGTCTGATCAGCCTTGTAAGTTTTGGTGATATCCCTTTAGGTTAGAGCTAGGATTTTTTTTTTCTTAATGTGGAGCTCTGTCTGAGAACCCAAACATAACTCTCTACTTGTATTTCCACCAAAGAAAACACCATCTGTTAGTTTAAAATGAGTCAGGTTCAAGATCTTTTAGGTGCCAGTCCACTAACAAGAAGAAAAAAAAATTAAATGGTCTGTTAGTGTTCAGTCCAGGTTTCCAAGGGCTAGTCCAAATGATGAAAAAAAAAGAAAGGAAGACAGTGAGAAATAGGTTGGAAAATATGGCTCAGGATTTAAAAAATGAAAGAGGCCTAAGGCTTGTAGACTACACAGGAGCCTCATGACCATACATCATGAATGCTTTCTTTAAGAAGAAAGTTGGGAGGTGCCTCACACTTATGTATTATGAATATTTTCTTTAAGAAGAAAATTTGGAGATACTGAGCAGCGTAAGAAGCAAATAATATCACAAAAATTGACATTGACTTAACAAATAAGATGTCCTGACTATCAACATGAAAGGCAGTTCCAAATCAGTTTCATGTGTATAATCAGATCATGAACTTGTTAAAACAAAGATTAAATTAAGGTCAAATTAGGAGGGATAGAGATAAGATTCTATGTCATCTCACTTGATGATTTCATCATCTTCCATGGTTTCATTTTTATCATTTCTCTGTAAATGGTTTTCAAAACTATATATATCCAGACCTAGCCTCTATCCTGAGCTCCAGTCACGTAGCACCAACCACTTTTTGTACATCTTGAACTGGATGGATATCTTATAGATATCTCAACGTGAGAACCTGAAAAGGCCTTAGCCTAAAAGGGTCAGGGTCTCCCACTGCAACCTGGGTCATCTCCAGTCAACCTGATGAATATCTAGTCACTGGATCCAGATGGCTCTGGAAGAGAAGTGAGGCTGGTGACCTGCAGTTCTCCCTCACTCAAAACAAAGTCAAGTGCAAGTCATGTTATCATTTCCCTGAAGTCATGGTCCTCTTCAAAAATGAAGGACTAGCATGACCTGTGAGTAGACCAACCTGCCTGAATGGGAACCCAGCCACTGAGCTGGTAACTCAGCTTGTCCTCACTTTCTTCTGCTCCTCTCTGAAGGAAGGTAAATTTTGTTGACCAGAAGGAGCTGCCCAGTTAACTTAGGGTTTACTGACTCAATTTCTTCCTTTCTTTCTCTTTTTCTTTCTTTTTCTTTCTTTCCTTCCTTCCTTCCTTTCTCCCCCCCTCCCTCATTCTTTCTCTCTCTCTCTTTCTTTCCTTTTACAAAACCTTAAACTCAGTTCATTGTGAAGTTCATAGATTGGACCACAATAGGTCCCTGCCCAAGCTCCATTTAATGGCCTTTTTTGGGTCCTTCGGGCTTAGGGTGAATATCAATGGTAATTTTTGTCTTTGAAGACCTGAGGGTCTTGCCCTCCCAGCTGGGGTTTTTTCTCTTTTTTTCTAATTAAAGGGACCATTTTCTAATTAAAGGGACTCACTTCTTAAAGTGTTCTATTCAGAGAATGAGTGTTACCTCATTCTAAGTGAGTATCTGAAAAGACCTTAGCTTAAAAGGGCCAGAGTCTCCCACCGCATCCCAGGCCATCTGCAGTCATCCTGATGAATATTTGGTCACTTGATCTTTGGAGGAGAAAGTGAGGCTGGTGACCTTGCACAGTCCTCCCTCACTCAAATCAAAGTCAACTTCAAGTCATGTCCTCATTTCCCTGCTGTCATGGTCCTCTTCAAAAATGAAGGACAAAAACAACAACAATTTCTTGTATATTTATGTGTCCCTCAAGGATCTATCTTTTCCTCCATTCTCTCTTCCTTTGGTAATCCCTTCTGTTTCTTCAGTGATCATTTCTATACAAATGACTCCCAAGTTCTGTCTCCCTTCTCCTGACCTTGTTTCAGAACTTGAATCTTAAATTTCTGCTACCTAGTGGTAATCTACCACTGGATGTCCTAAGAACATCTTAAACTCTACTTGTCCCAAGCTAAATTCATAACGATGATGATGATGATGATGATGATGATTTAGGGAGTGCTTTAAGCTTTGCAGAGCACTGTGCAAATATTATCTCATTTATTCTTCACAACAACCTTGTAAGACGGGTGCTAAAATATTTACAAGTAAAATTTCAAATAAAAACACAGCTTGGGTACAGGTTTAACTAGAATTTCTCGAAGAAATGAAACAAGCGTTATATTCTAATCATTCTTCAAGGCGCAACTTAAGTCGCATCATCCAGGAAGCTTTCCCGACTACTCTGACTCACAGTCATCTCTCTTCATTTAGAACTCTCATAGGGCATGCTATCAGTTCTACTCATTTGTCATTTAATCCCATACAATTCCATTATCATGTAACTCTTTGTGAGGAGGGATTGTTTCACTCTTCATATTTTTATCCTCAGTGTGACATATACTAGCCATTTTATAAATGCTTGTTGATAGACACAGCCTAGGGGTATCTTTGGTATATATATTTTAATTTTTGTATTGTTGTTTTAAAAAATTTAGTTATGATTGTCTTAATGAATGCCAGTGCAACATAATGAAACTTGTTAGTAATTACATATAAATTAATTTCAATGCATATAATGTTATAGCTTTTCAGTCACTCCCTCTGAGTCTCCATCAGGGTTTTTTGTCCATCTGTTCTCTTATATGGTCTCACTTAGCAAGCATTCTCTTCTTCTGGTTTTGGGGTTATTTTTGTTTGTTTTTTATTTGCACTCTTCTCTAAGGGTTTTTCCAGATTTTTAAATATTTCTTTTATTTGTCAGTCCTAATCACATTGTATTATGCCAGTACTTTAATGTACCACAATTTATTTAACCATTTTCCAGTTTTGGACACATATTAGTTTATTGCAATTATAAATGGTGCTGCTATGATCACCGAACAGAGAGTTCTTATGTTTTCCCTGTCATTGTTTCTGAAAATATTTTCGAAGTACATTTGTAATAATAAAATTTGGCTTAATGATCAACACCAAGGAAACAGAGGCTCTCCACCAGGCATCACTGCACCATCCATATGTGGAATCATTGGTTACAGCAAATGGAAAAATGTTGAATGCTGTGGAGAAGGTCACTTGCCTTGGCAGTATATTTTTCATGAATGTATACATTGCTGATAAGTGTGATGCACACATCGCCAGAGCTAGGTCAGCACTTGGGAGCCTATGGAAGAATGTGTGGGAGAGAAGAGGTATTAGGCTGCCTACCAAACTGAAAGTTTACAGAACTGTTGTGCAGACCTCATTATTATATGCCTGTAAAACCTGGACACTACACCAGGGCCATGCCAATTCAAATTCCATTTGAATTGTCTTAGGAAGATTCCGAAGATCATCTGACAAGATAAAACACCAGACATGGAGGTCCTTTCTCAAGCTGAACAGCCAAGCATTCAAACTCTACTGCAGAGAGTGCATCTCTAATGGGCTGACCGTGAGGTTTGAATGCCAAATGTAGGCTTACCTAAAAGACTGTTTTAGGGAGAATTCACACAAAGCAGGTGCTCACATGGTGGTCAGAAGTGATGCAAGGACACTCTCAAGGTCTCTCTGAAGAACTTTGGAATTGACTGTGAGATATGGGAGACACTGCCACAGGACTGTTTATCATCACATGCCTGCATCAAAGAAGGGGCTGTGTTCTATGAGTAAAGCTGAATTGCAGTAGCTCAAAAGAAATAGGAGATACACAAATTTAGAGACATCTACCTATTGGTCACATGGAATATTTGTGCCCTACGTGTGGTAGAATCTCCTGAGCTCATATTGGTATGATCAGACATAGTCAGTCACACTATATGTTGATCATGACATTATGGTGTCATTTTGGTTCTCTTTGAATACAAAAAACAAACAACAATAATAAAATTATTTTAAAAAATTTTACTACATATAACTAGATTGCTATCCACAGAGGAAAAAACTTACAAGTTTTCAATTCCACCAGCAGTGGTTGAATATATGTATGTGTGTATACATATTTGTGTGTGAGTGTTCCATAACCCATAAGCATTGAATTTTGTTGCTTTATTTTTGCTGATTTGATATTTGTAAGGTAGTTACATCATTGGGAAGGAACTGGATCTGTGGTTTCGTTAGTATAGAGAACTTCTGGGTGAGAAAACCCCCTTTACTAGTTGTCGTCACCTTTTCTGCAACTTGCAGTTGTAGAAAGATTGCTAGAACACTCAGTAATTAAGTGACTTACCAAGAGTCACATAGTCACAGAGTTACAGGCAGGACCTAAATCCAGATCATCTTGGCTTCAAGGTAAGCTTTCTCCATTATGCTACACCTCCTCTCTGCTGTCTTAATTTGATATTATAACTTTTAATTTGTATCACTTTGATTATTAGTGAGACTGGATTTTTTCATGTCCTTATTAATAATTTGTATCTCCTTTTTTAAAGAAATTTATTCATTACTTCATTGTGAACCAGGAATTACAGTTGTATTATATTTCCTTATGTATTTAAAAAAGAACATTATCTGTCATCATTGATTTAAGTTTTTTCAGATATTTTAGATTTAATTATTTTGCACAAGTGCATTGCATATAACATTTAAACCCATCCAGCTTCTCCATAACAATTTCTCATTTTTACTAAGTAGAAAAGTTAAAACAATTATATTCTCTCCTACATCTCAAATAGCTTTAAAAAATGATTAAGTATGCCATCCAGCTGGAATTCACTAAGGTATATGGTATGAAATGATAGTCTAAATCAATTTCCCAACAAATTGCAAAGAAATTTTCTCAAGAACATTTTGCTAAATAATGAATTCTTAAGTTTTAGTATGTTTCTCAAGCATTAATTCTTCTTACACAATTTGACATCTATTACATCTGTTCGTCAATCTAATTGTTCCTTTTTTCTGAGGTTCAGATTATTTTGGTTATAACTAACTTACAATAGATTTCAAAGTCTGGTACCTTCTTCATTGGCTACCCCTTCTACCTATCCCCCCGACCCAGAATAATTCTTAATATTCTTGCCCATTTTTCTGTTATCAATTGTTTATATTTTTATCCATTTGTGAAGAGAAACTCCTTGCTATTTTGATTTCTATTGCATTCAGTATATAAACCAATTTAAGGAGTATTATTTTATTATTAATTGCATAATCAGTGAACATTGACTATTTAGTTATTGAGGTCTTTCTTTATTTCATTTTATCATGGTTTATATCCTAACACTGGGCAGCTAGGTGATGCAGTGGATAGAGGCCAGGAGTCAGGAAGACATGAGTTCAAATTTGACCTCAGATACTTACTAGCTGTGTGAACTTAAGCAAGTCACTTAACTTTGTTTGCTTCGGTTCCTCATTTATAAAAATGAGCTAGAGAAGGAAATGCAATATCTTTGCCAAGAAAACCCTAAATTGGGTCATAAAGAGTCAAATGTTACTGAAATAATTCAACAATGAATCCTCACACTATATATTCTTAGGAAAGTTGTCTTCCAAATATTGGATGACTTTACTATTATTACCTTGCTTTTCATTTATCTTTCTAACTAGATTGCAAATTACTTGAAACCAGAGATTTCATGAGATTTCATATATTTTAATGAATTAAGGAATGGATTACAAACTCAATATTCATTAAAGGTTCGATAATTACTTTTTGTCTTTCTTCAATGCCCACTCTGTAGTGACAGTTATGTTGGTTTTATTAAATGGTTACACTTTACACATGGAATACATAGTTGACAATTTTGGTTGTAATTGACTTAGGAGGACTTTGAGACCTTATCAGCCCTAGAGTGAGACAAATTTCTTGTCTCAGATTCATGTTTTTGCATGGTATTATGGCCAATCCCATCAAATATGAATATATCATGTCCATAACATTTTCTATTACCAATGTAAAGGAAACAGTTTTCTGTAAAAGAAGTCTGATCTTGTTCATTTTTCCTTGCAGAGAACATTTGGGATGCAGCATCTAACTTTGAAGGATGTGTTTGTTAGGTCTTAAATTCTTTGATTTTATATTTCTGTCTCAGATTTTATTTATATTTCAGTATCCTTCCAATCTGAACTTTTAAAAAAATTTTTTATTTATGTTTAATTCATCGAATAAAACAAGCATTTCCATAACATAGTACAATAAAATAGATGATTGTACATGAAACTACAAATCTTTTATGCACAAGTTGGTATTCCTTTCAAATATACAACAAAATTATCATGTAAATTTCCTTTTTCATTCCCTCCCCCTCTAGAGATGGCTACCATTAGACACAAATATGTGTGTGTTGGTGTGTGTGTATGTATGCATATAAAATTATTCTATACATACTTTTCTTTATCGTTTCTTTCTCTGGATGTAGATTGCATCTTTCTTTGTATGTCCTTTATAGTTAGTTTATTTATAATAGACAAAATAATTTATTAGCTTAGAGTTGTTCTTAAAACAATATTGCTGTCATTGTATATAACACTCATCTCTTTCTATTTCATTCCATCTCTCCTCAGTCCTCTCCAGGTCTCTTCCAAGAAGTTGCTCTTTTGATCACCATACCCTACCCCTCTACTTTCTTTAAATTTCCATCTCTCTTTATCCTACTGATTATGAACATTTACAGAATTCTCCTTACTTAAAAAAACAAAACAAAGCTTTATTTGACATCTTATCATCTTCAATTTATTGACCTATGTCTCTCCTCTCATAACCAAACCCTTAAGAAAAGCTATCTATACTCATTGTCTCCATTTTTTTCATTTTATACACCTCAAACCATTGTAGTTTGGCTTCTAATCTCATCTCTCAACTGAAACTGCACTCTTCAAGTGTAACTGACAAATCGAATGTCTTAGTCCTCATTCTTTATCCTTCTGCAACATTTGACACTGTTCATCACTCCCTCCTTCTATATCCCCTCTCTTACTTGGGTGTTCATGGCATCCAACTCTCCTGGTTCCGCCTCCACCCTGTCTATGTATACTCCAGAGCTCTTTCTTGGTCTCGCTTCTCTTCTTTCCTTATCCTCTCCCTTTCTCAGTGATCTCATCCACTCCCAAGGATGCAGCTTCTAATAATCTCAATGCAGATGACTTTCAGGTCCACATATCCAGTCACCATCTTTCTTCTAAACTCTAGTCTCGCATTGTTTATTGAATACCTACTTTGTGCCAGGCATTGTGTTAGGTGCTGGGCATATAAGAACTAATCTGTGTCCTTACTGGGTTATAATCTAGTGGTGGGAGAGACAATATTCATAAAAAAAGATAATAGCAATATCTTCAATTTGAGCTGGTGCCATAAGGGTGGAAAAACCACCAGCTCTTAACTAATTCTCTGAGCTACTGGGTCTGTTGTGCTGAAGGAGTCTTCTTGAACACCCCTGAGAATACTCCTCCACCTGGATTTAAAGCAATTTGCATTTCCTCCAGTGTGAAACCAATTCACGGCAGGCATAGGTCTAAGTAATTACAAATATCAGATGCAATTTTAGTAATTGCATTTCTTGTTTGAAAGGTGGTATTCACAGAAAATATAACTTTTGGTGAGTACATCAAGTGCTTATTTACATGAAAAACAAAATCCCTGCAGTACCTGCAGCCTGTGAACTGAGAGCAAGTTGTAAATATTAAATCCAGCCACTACATAAAATGAATTTAGTGAAGAAAAATCATTAATTTGAATTTCTGGAGGAAATGTTAATGCTGTATGTAGAGAAAAAGAAGATTTAATCAGGTGGCTATGATGTTTTGGAAAATGCCTGATTGATTCCAAATTGCAATTCCAAGTTAAAGTCAGACAGTTGAATCTGGCAAAGTCTAAAAACTCTGCTGACTTAAGGATATTTAGTCCTTCTGGAAACTGAAGTTTGCTATTCAACTCAACAAGTATTTATTAAGTGTCTAGTGCGGTAAGTAGGCACTGGGCTTACAATAGGAAGACTCCCCTCCATGAGTTCAAATCTAGTTGTGAGACTCTGGGCAAGTCATTTAACTCTCTTTACCTCAGTTCCTCACCTATAAAATGAGCTGGAGAAGGAAATGGCAAACCACTCCAGGTTCTTTGCCACGAAAACCCCAGATGGGGTCACAAAAAATTGGACATGACTAAACAAAATCATTAAGCCAGGCATTATGCTAGGTGCTGGCAATGCGAAGAAAAAATGAAAAATTGTACTTGCCTTCATGGAACTTATATATTGAAGGGGCGGTGGGGTGGTGACAGCTGTGATGAGGAAACAGCATCATGTAGTGGAGAGCATTGGATTTGAAATCACAAGTCCTGGGTTCAAATCCTGACTTACTACCTGTGTGACTTTGGCCAATTTAATCTCCCAGGCCTCAGTTTTCTCATCTGTAAAATTAGAGGGTTGTCCTACATGACCTTGAAATTCCCTTCTTCCTCTAAATCTATGATCCTAAGCAAATATAGATATATACAATATTCATTGAGGAAGTATATACTATATTTGAGGAAGAAGAGGAAGTTAATAGAGAGACTAGAGTGGTGAAACCTTAGTGAAAACTTAAAGGAATGATGATGGTGGTGGTGAGGATGATGATAGCACAATAAGTTCTACAAAGCCCTTTATGTTCATGACCTCCTTTGATCTTAATATCACTCCAGAGAGGTAGGTCTTTAGAGACTGAGATGAGGATGTTGATTTCTCCAACCATCAGTGTCTAATGGGAATACCAAAAGACCCATGTAATTGTTCTTATAAGGAGAGTTGCAATGGCAGGAGAAAGTCCCGTCCCATTAGATTTAATGGGGTAGATATCACAAACGTGAAAAAAAATTAAGAACATAAAAGTGCACACAAGTAGACTGAGACTATACCAGGTAGCTCTGACCAGAGTAGTTTTAAAATGACAGAACATATTTTCACCAAGCCCTACCAGAGAGCTTTGAAACCACTGCTATAGCAACACTGTGATCAAATGTTTCTATGGGTACTAAGTATCCCCATAATATGGAATATTTTCCCCAATGATATTAGGTAGACTGTGTCTGCAAATATTAATAATTACCAATAGAATTAGAGATAGACATAAGTGCTAATTAGGGAAGTGGGAAGAGTGAAGGCAGAAGGAGTGAACACACTTATGATTCCACAGGTATGTCTATAAAAGAATGCATTGGCTTGAAGGGTATTTTCTAAGTACAGATAAAATATGAGAATGTGGCTGGTTCAAGTTGGGCTGGCAACCTTAAATTGGCCTAGAATCCAGAAAGGCTTATACAAACTTTTATTTCATAGGATCAGAAATTTGTAGAGACCTTAGAGGTCATCTAGTCCATCTTCTTCATTTTACAGATGAGGAAACTGAGACTTATAGAGATGAAAAGACTTGGCCAAGGTCATGACAGAGTGACAGAGAATGTGGCAGAGCCAAGATTCAAGCCTATGTCTTTTGACTTCACCTCCATTGCACTGGACCCTATAAACCATTATGCCTTTCCCTCAGTGTGCCAGGTCTCTCCATCCTTACAGTATAAGCCTCATAATCCAAAGGCTATCAGGCTAAGAATGTGGATGTATCATTTCAGTCCTGCAGTGGTCACACTTTCCAGTAGGTAACCATTTAAAACTTTATTTTTAATTTAATTTTTATTTTCATTTCCCAATTCTCTCCCTCTCCCTCAGCCACTGAGAAAGCAAGAAATACAATACCCATGAATACATATGAAGTCAAGGCAACCATTTTTTAAACTCAAAGGACTGACACCCCCCTCTTCTAATTAGGGCCAGCCATGAGACAAACTGGCAAAGGCACTGTTTTTCTTAGTTGGTTGCATTGCCAACATGGGAAACTCAGCTGTAGAAAATGACCCCTCCCCTCCCACCTATCAACAACTTGTTAAAACAAGAAGGTGATTGTTGTCCAGATTTCATCAGAATATCATGAGGCACATTATTAAGCAAGGGACGGAAACCAAATGCAAAAAGTGGTCTTTTGTTCTAGCAAGATGGTAAACAAAAAGTTCAGGGCAAACACAGGTGGTCCTCATACAAGTGCCTTCAAATAGACGCCTGCTGGTCTGGCTCCAGGGAAAATGAGGCAGCAGCCAAAGTTTGCTTCTGCACCCTTGGCTTCTCTTTTATGGGCGCCAGGCCCCCCTTCCCCAATAATGCCCTACAGGTGTTCACTCATTACACTGTCTCCCAAAGGGCCCCAGCACCTTCAAGCCTCCTTCACCCTTTCCTAAATGAGAAACCCTTAGGAAGCAACCTGAAGAACTCATTCATTCCCTTTGAGGCCATACAGCTATCTCTCTCAGGCATCTCTGCACTTTTACAAGGAAAAAAGCTTTAAGCCAGACTAATCAGCATTGAATTGTGGCATTTTGAGCTTCAGCTAACTGGTGGCAGAGAGTATTTCTTCCCTCCTTAGGAGAGAGAAAAGAGGAAGAAATATCACAGAGCAACTGAAATTCTCCCCTTTAGTAGCATGCCCAAAGGCAAAGTCAGGCACGGAATCATGGAACCTTAGAGTTGGGAAGGACCCGATAGGTCACTTTGTACCACCTATCTTTGGCTATGAAGTCTTTCCACAACATCTGCAACATCTGACCAGTTAGACTTTGCTCTACAATTTCAAGCGAGTGGGAGGGAAACGCAAGACCAACAATTTTACTATCAGCTCTCTTTGTAGAAAACTTCTCCTTATATTAAGGCTAATTCTGCTTCTCTGCCACTTCAGATCAGTTGCAGAGATGGAAGGGACCTTAGAAGTAATTTAGTCTAAACCTCTTTGTTGCAGTGATGAAAAGCTAAGTTCAGGGTTATACAGGTACGAAGTAGTGAAACTAGATTTAAGCCTCCCTCCTCTGACTCCAGTTCTATTGCTTTTCCTATGGTACCACACTGCCATTCTTCCTGGGTCTGTCCTGTCCGGGCAAATAGATTGCATTCAAAAACACACATACATCTTATTTTTTATTGGTAAGTTTTGTTGGACATCATATCCCTCTCCTTTCCCTTTCCAAGACATTCAGTCCACATAAAAAAAGATTTTGAAAAAGAGGAAAAAAAAATCATTCAGCAAAACTGACCAACATAGCAAGTGCCTCTGACAGTATACCCATCACTCTATACCCGTTCCACACCCAGACTTCTGCAGAGAATATTTTCTCAACTTTTGTTCAGGACCAAGCTTAATCATTATAATTACACAGCATTCTCTCTCTCTCTTTCTCTCTCTGTCTCTCCCTCCCTCCCTCTCTCTCTCTCTCTCAACCCCCGCCCCCATTTGTAGCCCTCTTGTATATTGTTTTCCTGGTTCTAATCCTTTTCTCTGCATCAGTTCCTATAGATCTTTCCATGCCACACAGAACAAACCTAATACATCTTCTCCATGATGCCCCTTCCAGACATAAAGACAAGGGCCATGTTCCTCTTAAGTATTCTCACCTCCACTTTAAGTATCCATAATGACTTTACCCAGTTCTCCTGTAGTTTCAGTAATCTTTCACTATCTTGGTTGCCTTCTTTTGGGTGCTCACTGGCTTGTTGTTAATGAATGGTGGAATTTTAATATAACTTCAAAAGTGTTATAATTTCAGCACTGTAGTACCCTAGTATAATGTTCCTGCCAGAGCACAATGATGTTGTATCATTACCATACCCAGGAGAAGGGCATGGAATCTTCCATCTACTATGACTAAGAACCTCCTACAGCTTGGGTCAACACCTCCCCGCTCCCAACTCTTCAGATTTGAGGAACGATCTTTGTTGGAAGATTCCTATTTAGGGAGGGGCCAAAAACCTCAAACTGATTGTAGAGAGCTGGAATCAAAACTATGGGGCTTAGTGTGGGTGGCGAGCTGAGATGTCAAAGGCAAAGGGTGATTGACAACCAGATTAGAAACAACAGCCAGTACCTGGATCAAACAGATGAGTGAGTAGAGAGATCCACCTGGGAGGTAATTTCTCAGGTGAAAACATTTACTAAGCACCTACTGTGAAGGGTCTGAATTCTACAAAGAGTTGACCTAATTTGCCATACTCATGCCCATGTGATCATGGCTGTTTTTCTGTTCCCCCTCCCCACCTTTTCTAATGTCCCTATCATTACCAACGGCATTACTCATTAAGGGAAATGGCTGTCTGTAGATAGTAATAGTGCTTTGCATGACAATTTCAATATTATTTAATTCAATTTTATTTCATTTTTATATGCTATATTTTTGAGTGTAGGCCACACCATTCTTCCAAATTCAGCTTTCATAAAATGTAGTTACTATGATTGTGATTCTTTTTTGATTGGTTTACTTGTCTAAGAGCCTTCAAGACAATCTTTTGGTCGACCTCCTGCACCCCACCCCTATTGACACCCCTGTTTATTTTTTCCCCTTCTTGAATTTGTCTCCAATGCTTATTTGCTTGCTATTGGGTCAGTACTTCAGAACGTGGGCCCCCTCCACAATCAGTCCCACTTAGCAAGGCTCCTGACCTTGTGTGGTATTTTTATGTAATGACTTTGCACTGTGTACCTTAGTGATTTCCCACCCCTCAACCCCCTTTCAAAGAAACTTCATTCTGGGGGGGAAGCTTATATGTGGAGGAGCTCCAGTTTACACCATTATGATACATGGAGTAATCTTCTAGCTCTAAAAATCCATATGCCAATGACTTTAAATATCACTCAAAGTCAGTATGTCACATAAGACAAAAAAAAAAAAAATGAAATGAAGCCAGGGCTCTGAACAGGGTGTATTTTTTTTTTTTTTAACCAGGGCAGCAGCAGAATCCACAGAATTGTGACAAAGGGAAAAAAATCTCTTTAATGTGAGACTTGAACATTAACACATGCCTTTTGTGGCCTGGAGGTAACACTGAGGTCTCCTTTGTTTCTCCTAGCTTTGGGGAAAGTCAGTTCTGGCCCAGCCTATAAACAGGTTCCTCCCCCACACTTTTCCAGCTTGAAGCTTTGTAATGTTGGCTTGTTCAAAGACAACAACGCAGCCTCTATACCTATTGAAACCTAATTCTCACCCATAGGGCATGTTATTCACAGCCCTGCACTAGCACCAAAGGCAGAAGCAATCCACAAGGGAGTACTGACATGCTTCAGAGGCCTGAGATGGAGAAAGTTTATAAAGAACCTTTTTCTTAACTCTCTCACCTCCCCACCCCAGCTCTACCCATAAGAAGATGGTTGTCAATAAGAGAGGCCAATTTCACCCATCTTCCACAATGGTACATTACAGAGTTTCCAATAAGATGCCATTCAGAGTGAATCACCAAATTCAGGATGAAAAGGTTTTGATTTGCAAAAGCGCTTGAGCAGTCCTTTTTGTGGCAGAGATCAGGGGAAGAAACCGATTCTCATGCAGCTGTTTCACCTTTGGGCCAGGTGCACTGGCAAGCTCTCTGTGTGTCAATACCCAGCGCAGGGCTAATCCAGCCAACATTCACAGAGGCCTTTGTCACATTCCCTGTGCCAATGTCAGGTGAATATCTTATTTAATGTGAAAAAGAGTAGTGGTACAGATGGGTGAAGATTGAGTTTGTGTAACTTCAATGCAGGAACTATAGGCAACAGCAAATGAAGTTAATATTCAGAAATTAATGCTCACATGGGTTTTCCACCAAGTAAGATAGAAAGTGGTGAGCAGCAAAACTGGATTCAATTTTTAAGAGTCTGGGTCAAGTTAGATTTCAAATGTGAAGAGTTTCCATTAAAAATTTTTTTAGAGTACTTCTGTTTGTGTAGAAAAATCAATTTGCTTTTTAGGGGTCTGAACTGGACCTGGGGCAGGTGGTGAAATGGCATATAGATAGATATTTGTCCATCAATCTATCTATCTCTATATGATAGCTATATCTATATCTGGAGATATAGCTTGGATATTATATATATATTATATATATATATGCATATATATATATTATATATATGCATTCTATCTACATATGGAAGATTATGTATATATACATATGTGTGCATACACACACAGACACATCCTAGAAGAATAGGATACCAAAGGGGAAGAGAATTCTTAGAACCTGCTAGGATGAAGGGATATTTTTTATTTTTAAGGTAAGGGGACACCTGAACACTTGAAGATGTAAGGAACCATTATAAAGAGAGAAGAATAAAATGAAATAGGAAGGAAATAAGGTCTCACTGGATATGTGAGGGTATGGGATCAAGGATATAAGTGGGGGGAATTATTTCTTCCTCTGAGAGTAGAAGGATTATAGAAAAAAGGTGGGAGAGTTCATAAAGAGGTTAAGAAGACTAGAGATCACTTGAAGGAATTTAATTTGGAGAGCCTCTATCTTTCTAGCAAAGAGTAAGAGTCATCTGTTTTAGGAGTGTAAGAGGTAAGAAGGCAGAGTTGGGAGCATGAGGAGAGAAGAAGTTTGTAATAACTGCCTTGGGTGGGGGGAAAGGGGAGGATGAGAATAAGGCCATAAAGAATCAATAAAGCAATAATATCAAACTCAATGAAATGGGGAGCACTAAAGTGTACATAAAGATCCCTCCAGGTGGCATATTGACTTAGGAAACCACATATTAACATTCTCTATGTTCTATTGTATTTATTTGATTAAATATTTCTCAAACACATTTTAGTCTGGTTCTAGTCTTATTCAGGAGTGTTGCAGTTTGGGTGTGATACCCTTGTAACAGAGGATAAATTAAAAGGTCCAGTTAATGTTAGTACATATTTGTAATGGACTCATTCAATGTTTTGTGTGATGTGGCAAGTCTGACAGAGTTCTGTAACTGGAGTGGAGACTTGGGATTAAATTCTACCTCAGACTCTTACTATCTATATTGTGTAGGCAAATCACTTAAACTTCTAATGCCTCAGTTTCCTCATTGTAAAAAATAGGACAGTAATTCTCATGTGTTATGAAGAAAATATTTTGTAACACTTAAAGATATATGTAAATGTGTTATCATTTTAATTTTTATTGCTACTTTAAGATTTGATTCAGTAGGGTTGAGCCACTTTGTAATAAGAGGAAGAAGTAGATGATAAGAATTGTTTAGGGTGGTGGGTTACCAGGTCAGGCATGGCAGAAGGTGAAGGAGGCAAGGAAATAAAGGGTAAGTGGCAATTTGGTTGGCTGGTTGTTGTCCTTCATTCTCAAAGAGGACCAAAATGACATCACTGTGCTAGAGTCAAATTTCAATGTGTCCAACTGTGACTGATCAGACCAACATGAGCTCAGAATGCTCTACCCCAGGTTGGGCACAAATAATCTGTGAACATTTGGAGTGGATTCTCTAAATGTTGCACCTCCTACATTTCCTTCGAGCTGTTTCAATTCTGCTTTGCCCATAGAGCATAGCACCTTCTCTGATGTGGGCACACATGCTGAACAATCCTGTGCCAGTGTTTCCCACGTGTAACACAATCAATTCCCAAGTTCTTTGGAGTGTATTTGTATCACTTCTGCTGACCACCATGTGAGCACTTGGCCTGTGTACGTTCTCCATAAAACAGTCTTTTGTGCAAGTGTATGTTTTGCATTTGAACAGTGTGGCCAGTCCATCAGAGTTGCGCCCTCTGAAGCATAGTTTGAATGCTTGGCAGTTTACTTTGAGAAAGGACCTCAGTGTCTGGTATCTTATCCTGCCAGGTGATCTTCAGGATCTTCCACAATTCAAATGGAAGCATTTCAGTTTCCTGGCATGGTGCTGGTATACTGTCTAGGTTTCATAGGTGTGTAACAATGAGGTCAGCACGATGGCTCTGCAGACCTTCATTTTGTTAGTCAACCTAATATCTCTTCTCTCCCATAGTTTCTTTCAGAGCCTCCCAAATACTGAGCCAGTTCTGTCAACAGACTGGACAAGGTTAGAAGAAACGAGATTACAGTCATGAACTTTGAGAGTTCAGGTTCTGGAAAGTTAAGTAATCAAAGGAATTATGTGGTCTAATCTGTGACTTTCTTGGTGTACAGTTGAACAAGAATGAAAATGAAAGCCACAGGAGTGAAAAAATTTAAGCAACTACGAGGGTAAGGTGTGTCAGATATAAGTGGTTATCCTGAAGTCATACAATTGGTAAGTACCAGTGCTGGGGCCAGAATACAGGTCTCTTGACTTCTTGTTCAGGGCTTTTCTCACTGTTTCTATGCTTCCTAAAAGCTTTAAGTATGGTACTCTTCAAGAGATAGTATGGGTACAGTGGAAAGAGGGCTACATTGGTAGTTAGTGGACTTGGGTTCAAGTTGAGGTTTTCCCACTTATTCCCTGTGTGGCCCCTGGGCAGTTACTTGCCCTCTATGAATTCTATGTTCCTGGCAGAAGCTTAATTATTGAACTCAAAGAGACTTCACAAATAAAATCTATAATACCTAAACTAGAATATCTTCCATGATAGCCCCAATAAGTGGTTATTCAACTTCTGCTTGAAAATCTGCAATGAGGGATAACTGAATACCTCCTGAGGAAGACTGTTCAGCTTTTGGACAGATTTGATGGCTAGGAAATTTGTCCTTATTGATATAAGTCAAAATCTGCCTCTCTGCAACTTACACATATTACTGTTTAACATATTAATCAATGACTTGGGTAACGTCATAAATGATGTACTCATCAGATTTGTGAATGACAGAGCTGGGAGAGGCACAGGCCTTGCAAAATCAATACCATCTTAGTTAGCCTTGGCATGACTAACAAGATAGCACTTAATAGGGGTAAATGTGCAGTCTTGCCTTGGGTAAAAAAAACAAACTCAGAACCAAAAAGCTTCACAAGTAAAATCTGGAGAGACAGTAGTTAGAAGTTGTTCTGAAAAAGATCTGGGAGTCTTGAACCATTCAACATAAATAAGCAGTGTGATATAATAGCCATACTTTGAGCTTCATTAAGAGGGGCATAGCTTCCAGTAATAGGGAGAGGGATAGGCTCTCTATATTCAGAACTCATCAGCAGTACTGTGGTCAGTTCTGGGTAATACAGTTTAAGAAAGATATTGGTAAGTTAGCATGTGATATGAGACTGATTGAAAGAACTGGGTATGGTCAGTTCATAAAAGAGAAAGCTCAGGGAAGACATGATACCCAGCTTCAAGTGTTGGAAGGATTGTCAAGTAGAGGAGGTATTATTCCTGCTCTGTGTGATCTTAGAAGACAGAATCAGGAGCAATGATTGGAAATTGATGTAGCAGGAATGCTACTGGCAGCTGCTGTAGAGATGTAAAACCAATAACACCAGCACACAGGAGGGCTGCTAACACAGGTTCTTGATCTGCTTTTTTAAAGGAAAGACAGATTCAAAGGGGTTAGTAATCTTGCTTTAATTAAACAATGAGAAAAATATATAAGTAGAGAGAAGTGAATATCCAAGAAAGAATCCAGTAGACAGGGCTCCAACTGTCTAAACAAAGTAATAGATACATAATCACCAGACCAAGGAGCACCAACATCTAGGTTCACAAATGAGGCACAGAGAAGTTAAGTGATGTGATTGGGGTGACACAGTTAGTAAGTGTTTGAGGTCAGATTCGAACTCAGCTGAAAGGAGGCAGATTTAACCTTGATGTCAGAAAAAAAAGTCCTAAAAATGAAAGTCATCCCAAAGTGGAGTAGGTTGCTTTGAAATGTACTATGTGCCCTCTTCTTTGGAGGTTTTCAAGAAGATGTTGGATGACCAGGTGTAGGGTATGTCAAAATAAATATCCCTTTTATGCATGGATCGGACCAATTAGTCACTGAGATTCTAGCCAGCTCTTACATTCTTTAATATATAGTATCACTTTCCTGGATCAAGCAAAACAAGTTACATCTCCTCCTCATCCCATAGATGTAAACATGTGAGGACTGCTATTCTTTCTTTTCATGCAAGTCATTAACTGAAATGTTGGAAAGCATACAACCAATATCAGATCCCTCTAGTACTCTTATGGAGCCCCCCTCACTCCAACTTTCTTCGTCTACCTAACTATTCACATCTGTTTTGTCCATAAAGTTAGCAAGAAGATTTTGTCAACATACTTTAGTTGGCTAGGTGTCTCAGTGGACCTGGAATCAGGAAGGTCTGAGTTCGAATATGACCTCAAACGCTTACTAACTGTGTAACTCCAATCACATCACTTAACCTCTCTGTGCCTCATTTTCCTCATCTGTAAAGTGGGATTAAAATATCACCTCTCTCCCAAGGTTATCGTGATGACAAAAAGAGAAAATATTTATAAAGGACTTTAAAAACCTTAAGCACTAAATAAATGCTAGCTTTTAAGAAATCATCATTATTATAACATTTGAATGGTGGGTAGTTTTTTTTCCACCTTTCCAATCTGATGTAGGGCTTTTGACTACTTAATTATTTTTATCCAGATAGGTTGAAAGATCCTAATAAATAAACTGAACTCCATTAAGAATTATGACCCTACTTCAAGAAAATGCCAGGGAAGATAGTATTTGGAGTTGTATGAATTAAACTGCTTCCCTGCTCTGTGGATCATCAGACCAGATGCCAAGTTGGTGTCTTGCTTCCTCTAAGAACTATCATGCCATGACCTACTTAACTGATGAGTTCTCATCTGACTTGCCTTTTCTCTTCTAAGTTTATTTGATTCCAACATCTGCATGAATAGGAGAGAAAATACTGAACTAGTTATACATTTCTCTCTCTTTCTCTCTCTCTCCCTCCCTCTCTCTCTTTCTCTCTCTCCCTCTCTCCCTCTCCCCCTCTCTGTCTGTCCGATTTTTGTGGGACACATGTTGATGTATCAGCTAAAATAATTAGTGCTATCTTGGGCAATATTAATAGAAGTACAGCACCCACATCAAAGAAGTAATACACCTCATTGTTCTCAGAGTTCATTTAATCCAGCCCAATTCAACCAACGATGGAGCCAGCCTGATTACTTCTGGACTATTGTGTTCAGTCCTGGATGTCACATGTTCAAATGGAAACTGACAAACTGGAGTGTGTCCTGGGAAAGACAACACAGTTGTAAGAATATCTGAAAACTATGTCACTGGTGAAATAAGGATGTTAAACTTAGAGAAAAAAAATGGGTTGGGGGTGGGGGTGCACTTAATAGGTGCATTTAATTATCTGAAGGGATTTAATGTGGAAAGACTTTCATATAGATTTTCATGGAGTTCCTCTGTAGCACAGAACAAGGAATTATAGGAAGGCAGATTTCAGCTCATTGTAAGAAAGAAAATTTTACTATCCTTCTGGGAATGGGTTACCTCACAAACTACACCACTCTCCTCTCTGCTGTCTTTTCCCTCTGATGACCATGATCTGAGGTTAGTTGATCTGTTAGCAATATGAAGATGTTGACTTTCTCTGTGTGTATGAATTTTTGGAGCTCCTTGAAATTAAGTTAATTTTAAATGTGCTTTAATTACTAGAGCACTGGGTCATTGACTTTAACAAAGTCACCAAGATGTCACATTTACCTTCATTTGTTTCATTGAAAAACTTTGGCTTAGTAAATGAAGATTTTCAAATAAAAAAAAAGACCTCTACATTTGAATGTTTCTCTCAAGCACAACTACCTATGATTTACAAAAATGCATCTAAAATATACATAAATTACTTTTTGGTTAGTATAACATGCTGTCCTTTGTACTTGATGATGGCCCAGCTGAATGCATTGCTATGTAGATGCACAATCAGAGGTGGAAAGACATTTAACTCTGCACTCTATTTTCAGCGACACCACCAATGTTACGAAAAGCAGAATAGTTTTTCTCTCAGTATGCCATTTTCCCGTTGTAAAATTAGGATTCCTTGAACATTTTAATGTTCAATGAGATGACACTATTAGGGGACTATGAGATATAAGCAAGGATCAAGACTTGTATTCATATATTTATGCTACTGTGACTGAAGCCAAGCACAAAAAAAGATTGAAACCACTAGGTATCCCAAACTCTAATACTGTTCCTACCTCAGAAATGGGTTGGGCTCTACTAAAGGTCCTCAACCGAGCAGGCATGACAGTGAGTCTTCAAAGGACTAAAAGTAAATATGAGGAAGATGTATTCAGTAATTTGACTTGTTGCCAATTTAGAAAACTTGTCAGTCCCTACCCACTCCATATTTAAGTGACCCAACAACTGTGACAAAGATGCCAATTCTCAAATTCCACTGGCATTCTAAAAAGTCACAACATGATAAAAGGCATGAGCTACATGAGAACAGTAGGGGATAATGAGCAGGACCCTGGATGCACAGTCAGGGAACTTCACCTTGAACCCCATGTTCAGCTCTCTAGTATTCCTTTTCTTCAGCTGGAAACAAATGAAAGGTTTGGACTAAACGATTTCTGAGCTTTCTTCCAGCTCTGCATCCTGTCATCATAAAATTGGAGTTCTAGTTCTTGCCCTGGTGCTTCCTAGCTACTTGATGTGGAGTAGGACATTTAACTCTCTGGGTCTGTTTCCTCATATATAAAATGAGGATAGTAATACTTGCATTGCCTGAAGAAAGTTCTTTGTAAACTTTAAAGTAATATATGATGGGAGTTGTTATTGTTATGGTAGTTTTTTTGAAAATCCCAAATGAATTTTCCTTTTGCTTGAGTCTACACCATCATTGACTTCCAACTGGTCTTGATTTTTTTTCCCCTTTTGAATGAAAAATATGCAGAATCACACCTGGGCAATAGAAATGTCTCTTATTGCCATGGGACTGATTATCCTATCTCTGATCATAAAAACCCTGATTGTTAGTTACATCCATGATATACTGTGGTGGAAATAGGATTTACCAAAGTATAATACCAAAGTTACCACCCCACTATCACTTCAATTCCCTGTAAATCGTGATGCTGATTAATGTAAAAACAGAGATAATGACTTTAAATAGGAGCTCTGAAGTTGAACAGCTTCATATCAGCTCACTAAAAAGAGGGGAAAATGATTTGTGCACCACCATCCTTCCAAGCTCATTCCACAATCCATTTTTACCCTCTCTCCTCAGCATCTTCCACCTTTTCTGTTTTGTACTGAGAGTACATCTCCATGTCAAAAGCCAAGTAGAAAACTGAGACCATTATTTGGATGAATCATGTTAAAAACTGGTTTCTCTCTCAATTATCTGCATATCTTAAGTTGAACTTGGTTATTTAAAAATAATTGTTTCTATTATTTTAAAATTTATTTTTAAATAATATAAATCTATTTTCTCTCTGAGCCACTTCCAGTGAAGGGGCAAGTCATTTTCCTTTGGAAAAAAAAAATGTTCATTTTCTATTGGAAAATAAGAAAAACAAAATCCTTGTAATGATTGTATATTGTCAAGCAGATGAATTCCGTTGTTAGTCATGTCCAAAAATACCATACCTTGTTCTACACCCTCAGTCCAACCCCTATTTGTTGAATGTCCTTTATTTTTGATGCTCCAAATAAACTCTTTTGTTGGTTGTTAGTAATATAGACAAGGAATGAACAGGCACACACACAACATGACATCCTTTGAAGGCAATCCTTAGACCATGGGATTTAGCAGTAGAAGGGACTTTAGAGATAAAACACTATAATCAACACACATTTGTTGGGAGTGCTGTGGTCGAGTGGTACTGGTTTTATTCCTTTTGATTTCCTCTTAGTATTTGATTGAAGACCCTGTGGTTGAATAGAACAGCACTTTTAGGTTGAGTTTGCCTTGAGCAGTTGCACAGCATGAACAAATACCATGCTAAAGGCTTACTTATTTCTTGTCTTCTATGCCTAGCACTGTGGGGGGGGACATAACAGAGGTATAAGGCTTTCTCTCATAGGACTTAAAATCTTGACAGGAAAAACATATACATAATAAGCGTTTAAATAATATTACTGGACACTGTCATCAAATGCTTAAGAAAGTAGTGCAGACAATGGCTTTCCTTGGAGCTCAGAGAAGGAGGAGAGCTTAGTTGTTTAAAAAAAAAAGTGTTATAGAGGAAGCAGGATCAAACTGGGCATTGAAGGATGGATGCAATTTATAGTTTAAGGGTGGACATGTCACAACACTAGAAAAAACGTGAGCCGAGTTACAAGAAGTACATTTGCCTTTTAGGTGGCAGTGGGACATTTAAGTAGAAAGGTTCTGTAGGCATTCTGGTATGTCAGATAGAACTCAGATGGGAAAGCAAGACAGCCTAGATGTGATAGCTGACATGATGAGAATGAAAGAGATCCTCTAGGAGAAAGCATTCAAAGAAAATAGAGGGGGACAATACTCATAGCAAGTGAGTCAGAGGATGAAGTAGAAATAATAATAACAAAGGAATGATTAGAGAGATGTAAGAACTGGCATTTTGTCAGAGAAACGAAGGAAGAAGAGATTTTAAAGAAGTGAGAAGTGTTGAGCCATATGAAATCTACTAAGAGGTCAAGGCATATTAAGAGAAAACACCTCTACATTGACAAGACTACCTTTGAGGGTGCTGCTGCAGGAGAGAGATATAGACCGAAGCTAGATTGAAAAGTGTTTGGAAAGGAAATGGATAAGAAGCAAGCTATAGCAGAGGCTATAGGACACTCATACTAGAAATGTGGTAGCAATGGAGAGAAAGATGCTGGCATCATTAGAGGAGTCATTAGGGTCAGCAAAAGTTTTTGTAAAATGAATGATACTGGGTGGTCATGTTTGAAGGTACAAGAAAAAGACTCAACAAAGAGTATAAGCTTGAATAATGATGCAGAGAGAAAAAATAAGTGTGGTAGCACTTTAGGAGTCAGGAAGTTCAACACGTTTCTCTCAGTGAGAAAAAGAAGCTAGAGCTGTAATAAACGCCATTGCGCATTGAATTTAACAATAAATGTTGTCACTCTGAATTAAGAAGAGAGCATTCAAGCTGAAAATTTCAAAAAAAAAGTATGTTAGTTTTGACAGTTTGGAAAGCAGCACACAAACTTTCAACAGTATTTTTTTAGAAGTGAAACCATCAGCTCTCATTTATTTCCTTTGACATATAGATGGAATCAACTGAAATGACCAAATAGTTTGTGTTTGAAACTAGATCATGTAATCTTCATTGCCCCTTTTCCCAGAAAGTTGGGAACTTAGAGTTGAAGACAGATGTTCAGGGTTTGATTCATTTTTTTTAACCTATTTTCTCAAAGATACTGACAAAGCTCATTTCTAACCCTCCCTTGATGATTTCAATGACTTCTTTCTTGGATGATGTGCTTGCTTTTGACCATGTGAACACTCAGTGAAAAATTAGTACAGACTTCATTTTTGAATTTTCACATGCGGCAAATTAACTAAGCAATAGTTTAGGACAAAAACATTGCTTTTCTGATTGGAATGCTATGGTGACACATGGATGCTCTCACACTTTTGGTTAATATTTGGTTATTTCTCAAATGCTTGTTTCCAGATTTATACATTAGACATATAATTCAACAAACATTTATAAAACACTTTCTATGTAAAAGGTACTGCCCAAGGTACTGAAGAAACAAATTTAAAAAAAAAGAAAAAAAATCAACAGTTCCTATTTTCAAGTAGCTTACTTTTTTTCATTATAATTTGTTCATGAAGCAGAAAAAATAAAGGTGAGCAAGGGAATATATTCTTCCTTCCAGTGCCAGTGAATTTAAAAAAAAATTAAAACCATAGTAATGAACCTCCGAAACTAGCAATCACAAAATAGCACTACTCAGCGCAGCAATTTGGGACTCATATGTTATTTACAGAGTTAATTTTTCTGTAGTTATTCCACTAATAAGGTTTGCAAAGCTCTCATGGGTTCATAATTTTTTAAATTTATCTTTTTTTGTCAGAAAGCAAATAATTTGAACTGCTTCTGAACTACTGGATATAGGTTATTTATTTCATGAAGTTCATCTTTGCCCAATGTAGTTGGAATGACCGAAGCAACATTAGCTGTTCACTTCATGCTCAGCAGTCCCCTTCAACCTTTCCTTGAGGTTAACAAGAGCAGGCTTTTAAACAGGCCTCTCTTGTGACATCCTATAGAAATGATCCATAGGAGGTCACATCACATGTCACAGAAAGGTAATTTTCTCCAAGATTTGAAATAAGAACTTGGTTTGACCATTGACCTTGATATGAAAAGATATTCATGATCTTTCATTTTAGCAAGTTGGTGCAAAAGCAGGGTTATTGTATGGGTAAGCTTTATTGCCATTTTATTACAGTTCGAGGAAACAAAACCACACCCCAGAAATTCACTAATTCTTTATAAATAACCTATTTCCATTATAAGCACCTTTTCCTCAGATAAATACCCTCACTGAAGTACACATATTTCTTAACTTCCAGGTCACCTCTTGATAATATCAATATTTTTACACTGGATTTTGTCCAATCTGCTGCAGGATTTATTCACCTTTTCCTGGCTCATTTTGCCTATCAAGTGTCCCAACTCTCCACCACAATGACTTGCTAGACAGACCCTGCTGAACATGTTGGTCCCGAGAAAACAGCACATCTCTGATAAGCTTCACTTCACCCAAACAGTAAGCCAGGACACACTATAGCGAGTTCAAATAGTATCTGTGGAGGCAAACTCCAGGACTCTCTCCCACATGAAAGCAAGGCATCCTGTGAGTCCGTAATCCAGTATCCCACTCAATCAAACAAGGGATATATCCCCGACGCGTCTGTAGATGAAATGATTTCGAAAGCATAGTTGGGTGGGCTCCTCAGGAAAAAAGATTGATGACTGGCATCTGTGTCTGTGAGGTGGTCAGCAAGTGATCCAACCCCCCTCCCCCAACTCCCAGGGCTGTTGTCTGCCACTCTTCCTCTACACAAAGACAATTTGCTTTTCTTGTAGTAATGAAGAACAATGTTTAACAGACAAAGGGGCTTCTAGTTTATTATTGTGCTGTCTTTGGCTAGCTCTGGATGCTGGGAAAAATGGTAATTCACAGTGTGAATGCTTCTTTTCCAGCCATACGGGTTATGGCTGAGCGTGTACATTGTATCTCACAGATGCTACAATAGTGAACGCTGTGAGAACGAAGAAGCATGAATTATCGCTTTTTTTTTTCTTTTTGCCAGCCCAGAAATTAGGAATTTTCTCACAATGAATTTTACATACGAGTTATGTGTATGTACATGGGATTCTTTAAAAGCTCATGCTGCTGAGTTCAGATATGGGATGCTGGTCTTTCAGCAATTATAAATTAATATACAAAAGCTGCAGTTATGTTATTGGAGCACCTGTGCTCTCCTGTTTTCTTTTGCAAACTGATACAAGACACAGGTGGTGCCTCATTAACTTATTTCATGCAAATAAAAACATATTGCATGATTTCTTCTCCTTAACTATATAATCACTGAAACGAGATCCTGATTAATGCAACAAACTTTGGGAGAGGAGCATTCAGAGGCCTTTGTGACTTACTCTATTCTGAGGGGATTTACACTCCATGTAAATCTGATTTAAATGGAAAAGTGGTGGAATGTGGCTTCTCCTTTTTAGCCTATGCAAAAATCTATATTCTCCCACCTACCTTTCTCACTGTGCAGTGGTGGGGCACTCAGCTAGTACATAAGTGGGGGAAGGGAGGACCTAATGCCCACTAGAGATGGGGCTAGTGGAGTGAAGTAGGAAAGGAACATCTCTAATAAGCATGATAATATGTTTTGATTCAGTGTTCAGATAGTCTTATCAATGATTTCCAGAAAGTGACATTGATTTGCTTTGGGAACAATGAGGAGAAAATAGCAAAGGTGCATCAGAATGTTTTTTAAGTTCTAAAATCATATTGAAAAATGCCTGGGCATTCCAACACAACCACAAACAGTACTGAGCTGTATTATAAGGGATGGCAAATCCATTATTTTTTTAAAGGCTTTGGAGATATTATTTCTGTGTTTTTAATTTATTGAATTAAAGCCAGATTTATTCAATTAAGATAATACACTTCAAGGTTAACTCCCATTTGCTGTTCACTTAGGCAAGCTATTGTACAGTTATGTAAATTTCGTGAACAGAGACACTACTGGAGTGTCTTAATTACAAGCAAAACGTGTCATTTAAATATGAATAAGTGAATAGTTGCCTGTATTTCCTGTTCACATTTTTCTATCTCCTTAAAGCCCAAGGGCTAACCCAGCCATCCATATTGGCCCTAAGCTTTTACTTCTTCCTATGAAAGAAAAAAAATAACAGCCCACCATTCATGTGATACATAAAGGAGGAGAAAAGCAATGAGAATGCCACAGTTTTTATAGTAATCTGTACTCTAATGAAAGTAATATCTGTGAAAAATGACCCTAGGGTGGGGGTGGGAGTACAAATTTTTCACCATTTGCTTCTTGAGTGTCCTAGCAATACTGCCATTGAAATGGAATCCAGCTCTATTTTTCAATGGGAATAAGGCTATTAGAATAGCTCTGGTACTTATATGCATTATATATATATATATATATATATATATATATATATATATATATATATACACACACACACATATATATATTTATATGAACACATTTGGCATTTTCATGTAGCCTCTTAAATGCATGCTCATTTACACAGCCTCACACATAGAATGTTGAATCCTCCAGCACTGAGATGAACATCTTCTATTTGTAACTTTCTAAATCTTTGTTGAAAGGAACTTTCCATTTAGATTTATAACTGCACAACTGAAGTTGTATTTAGCAAAAGATCTCTCAGACTCCATCCTCTTCTAATTTTTGTGAACATGATTTTCTATGTGTACTTGGACTTGTTGACAGAATATTGTTTTCAATTTTCCTGTTTTTTTTTTTTGGACTGTTTATGTTTCTAAAAGTGGCCCAGAAAGAAATCTGGTCTTAATCACAGATAGAAGGGAATGAGGGACAATTAGTTAATGAAAACCATGCTTCAGTCCCGTGGACCAAGTTTCTAGCTCCTGTTCCTGAGTACATAAGGCAGCTAGCCTGGAAAGAATATTCCCACCCGCCACCAATGTAGCTACTGCTCTCTCCCCCAGGAGTGAGAAGTTCACTATTCACTTCTGTGCTTGCATCATCCTTTCCAACATGTTCCCACTGATACATTAAAGGAATTAATTGCTCATAATGATCTCACCATCTGTTAACAGAGGTTCATACCTACAGGCTGGTGGCATGTGGTGGTTCTATTCAGGGATCAATAGGCAATGCTGGGGGAACGCTTTCCCACATTGCCTTCCATTGCATTCTGAAAAGGGGAGGAGAGCTCAGTGTTGGCCATCTGCTCCTTGTCTTTCTGTGAGAGACCTTGATGCAGCCCAGCACAGCTCTGATCTGACTCCAGTCTGATTGGAATGTGGCTGATCTGAGAGCCTCTCAAAGCTGTGAAAGTGAGTCAAAAGGAGATCCCCATTGTCCAGCATGGCTGAAAGAAAATGATCACTTTAAAATTCATAACTCCCAGGTGCCTGCCATCTATTCATGGGAAAAACCCTCTGAACTTCTCTTCATTAAAGAGAGAGAGGGGAGTCTTGCTAAAAAAGAGAGAAAAGGAAGTAGTTTGTGGGAATGTGCAGGGGATTTTCAGGCTAAACAAATGAGGAATTTGGAATTTTTTTTTAACTTGTATTAAAAGGGCTGTGTAGAGAAGGGGAAGAGCTTGTAAAAAGCAGGGCCAGTGCATAAAAGCCCTTTCCTGGGGGCACTGTACCAACATATAAAGGGTTTTTTTTTTCCCTAGGGAGGATGCATTCCCCCCAACCTCACCTCAACCCTAGCCTTCATTTTTCCCTTTCCTTACCTGTAGGTGAGGTAGACTTTCTTTCCTGCTTTGAATCTGTGTATTGTCAGTAATCAGTCTTCTAGCTTTTCTAGCTAGAAAATCTAGTCTTTTCTAGCTTCTGGAGTACAACTTAGGTTGGAAGGGAAACAGGGAGAAGACAGCTAAAGCTTGTTTGAGTGATTTCTGGAAATGACATGAAATCTGTAGGGCAGAGATCTTTGAAGGTAAGTCCTGGCTCAAGAAAAAGGCTGTGGGAGATTTGTGAGGAAAAGTGGTCTTGGCCTCAGTAGGTATCTAGAGAAGTAGAGTCTTGTTATCAGTGAGCCAACAACTTTCAAATGGTTCTCAGTGTGCTGCTGAGCACTAGATAGGTATTGGGAAGGGAGACCAATGCCACAAGGAAAACCTCTACCCCCAATGACAGAAGGTCTAATTGGTTCCAGGGTGGTAGAGGGAGCCACCCGGGCTGGTGGGCAGAGCTGTGGGGATCACAGTCCAACAGGATCAAATAAATCTGCTTTATTTGATGTTGGTGACAGGGGGATTTTTTTCCCATTATTTTTTATCTGCCAAGCCACTATCTCTTCCAATTAAAATGATATTCATCCTTCAAGGCCCAGCTCAATGCTAGTGCCACCAAGAAGCTTTTCCTATCCAATTCCCCCAACTAGAAATGCCTTTTTTCTCTTTTAAATTCTCTGGGCACTCTGTACTTCTCATGAGCTCTTTTGTATCTTGTCCCCAGTTACTAAACTCCAAGTGTTTTGAAGGCAGGAAACTAGGTTATATTCATCATTATATCTACCTAGTACTTGATAATAACTCATATTTCTATAATAATAACCCATAGTCCTATAGCACCTTAAGTTTAACAAAGTACCTTCCTCACAATGACCCTATGAGCAGGTAGTGAAGATATTATTAACACCATTTTACAAATGAAGAAACTGAGGTACAGAGCTTAAGTGATTTATGCAGTGGTACTCTATATAGTAGGCACTCACTAAATCCCACTGGCTTTACTTGACTGAAGTCTTTAAAAGAAGTTGGGAAGAGAGAAGGAAAAAGAGGAGACATGAATTAGTGAAAGATGATTGATCTGAGAGCCAAGAGGCTCTCAATATCAGATTTAAAGCTAGACAGGAATTTAGAGTTCATTGAATCTAACCCATTCATCTTATAGATAAGGGAACTGAGGCCCAGGGAGGTTAAATTACTTGCTCAAGAGCACATTTGTAGCATCTGAGGCAGAACTCAAATCCATTTCTTCTTGAAAGCCCACTGCTCCATCCACTGCACTAGAAGTTTTCTAGATCAGTGAAATCACTAGTCTAGTCAAAAATAGGACAAAAACAGAACAAGTTCATAATGAAACTCAGGAAATAATCTCTTGGGTGTGTAGTTTTAATTTCTTAATTTTGATTTATCTGGAAGAAAGAGTAAAACTGATGACTTTGTGCAACTCTGCCTCACTTAAATCTATTTCACTCACAAGTCAAGGCATTGCCTTGGGTGACGTCATTGGTCCTCTCTGAAAATGAAGGACAAACAACAATTTAATTTCTTATACTACTGACTTGCCTGAAGGATTTCACAATGATGTCTCTAGTGTGCTTTGATTCCAAGGACTAAACACTACAGGAATCCTTCACTGACACATAGATTTCAAATTTCCATCCTTGTTTAAATGATTCCTTAGATTTAAGGAACAGTCAGACTGGAGTATAGTATCTTCAAAGCTAAATTATTGTAATGTGATATTACCACAGTGTAATTCAAAGGAGAAAGAGGGAGGCTAAGTTCTAGCCCTGGTGAGTAGAATTAAATGATCCCTAAATTGGGAGAAATTCCTATGGTTAAAAGAAGAATGGCAGGACCTGATGTCAGAGGAGAGTTCCCAGAATTGGAGCATTTGTGGAAGGAATAATGTTGCTGCCACCATTCTTATAAGTATGCAAACCACAAGACTGGTTACTATCTTTAACTAGTTAAAGTTACTATCTTGCTTGGAGTTTCCAGTTCAGTCTTTAGAGGGAACAGAGTTATATGATCTCGAAGGTCATGTTTAGCTTTAAATCTATGCTCTAAGAATGTTTTCCTCATGGAAATATCATGGGATCATAAGTTTAGAGCTGGAAAGGACATTATAGGTCATGGTTATCTTGCCTACTAGTTTTACAGAAGAGGAAAGTAAAGTCCATCACAGCTGGGTCAAAGTCACCCAGATTTAGGGTCAGTACTATAATTCAGAACCAAGTCTCAATTCGACTATACCATGCTGTCCTTTTGATTTTTAGGGACAATGGTAAAATAAAATTCTCTTAAGAGGAAATAGGATACATTCCATTTCCATTACAACAAGTTAAGCTAAAATATATTTAAATCTTGACATCTGGCTTATGATAAATGGTGATTGATCATATTACTGGAATGCAATTAACCATGTTGAGGTCAATGGAAGGGGAGAATGAAGAAGACTTCTAGCATATTTTCAAATAACTTAGCCTAATCTTGGAAACCTAAGGGGAATCCAAATGAAGATTTTGACTGATGACTCTAAGGGACTGGGAAGTGCAGTATGGAGGGAACTGGGATATCCACAACATGGCCGATATTTCTACTCCTCCCTTCCTTGGGTCTTTTGGGACCTGGACTAAATCACCTCATCTCTTTGATTTCTTCTGGTCCTCAGTAGTTCCAGGTATAATAATAATTCTAATAGTTCCTCTTTTCTTTGAACCAGGTTTGTTGTAAGAAATGGAAGCATTCGAATAATTGGGTGAGACATGCCATATAATTGAAAGGTATCTTCTCATATTTCTGTCTTTTCTATCTGTGCATCACACTCAGTTTGGAAGTCCACTGAATATATGGGGGTCATTTCTGATCATAATTCCTCTTTTATATAGTTGCATTCAAGTAAAACTTCAGGTAAATCACATTTTTCCAGAGATGATTTGGTCATTTTAGAAATACTTCATTTTGATTTGATGTAAGATTGATTGTCATACACTAAAAAAATGTGATATTAGAGTAATAGTGTGACAGTTAACAGAAACTTACTTTGAATCCCAGCTAAAATTCTACCTTCTACAGGAAGCCTTTGTTGACCTTCTTCAATCCTAAAGCCTTCCCTCCACTGATTATTTCAAATTTAGCTAGTAAATAGCTTGTTTGTACATGGCATAGCCCATTAGATTGTGAGCTCCTCCAGGACAGGGCTTATCTTTTGCCTTTCTTTGTATCCCTAGCATTTAGCATAGTGCTTGACACATAGTGGGCATTATCTATTCACTGATATACTGATCTTAGCTTACCTCACTTTCCCTTGTTTCCAGGCTTCTTTGTCAAGTGGTTAATAGAAATACTTAAAAAGTATGATCTCTTTAGGATCTATTTAAAGGAGGTGAATCTTTTGGTCATGCGAACAATCTGCTAAAGGCTGGATTCCCCTACACAGGATTTTCTTTAAATGGAGTCATACCAGTATGAAATAGGGAAAGGGAAGAGAATGGACATTTATTACATACCTACTACGTGCCAGGTACTATGCTAAATCCTTTTGCAAATATTATCTCATTTGAGCCTCATAATATCGCTGGTAGGTAGGTGCTAGTATTATCTTCATTTTACAGTTGAGAAAACTGAGGCAGAGGTTGACTTGCTGACAGTCACACAGGGTAGTAAACATCTGAAAGTCAATTTGAATTCAGGGCTTTCTATCTCTAGGTCTAGGACTCTATCCACTGAACCACCTACTTTGCTCTCATTTGGAACTAAAGTTCCATGGAAAAACTGAGTATCCAGGAATCCTAAACCCATGATTTCAGAAATCTGTGTGGACTCTGGAACACTATACCACTAATAGCAGGGACATAATCATATTGGGCATTTAATTAATTAATTAGCAATGTATAATTCATTTTTCTTCCCTTGATACAAAATAAGTGCCCCTACCCCCATCTTAGATGGTTGAAAGCCTGGTTCAGCCTCTGCTCTTTAATTTGGATGCCAACAATTTTTCAAAACCCAGGATCCTCCCAGTAAGCATTGCTAATGAGTGCAGTTCCTTTAAGAAGGAGGGATGTCAAAGACACCTGACCCTCCCCTGCTCTCCCACCCCAATTCAAACACAGCCCTAAACTCAAAGACAATCCATTTCTTAGGACTTTTGCTGAAATGTACACTTGGGGTGATGATAGAGAGTTAGATTTGTTATTGACTGTGTTTTGACTTGTGAGCTGTAGTCCACTAAGTTTTGATTTTAAGTATGAGGTCCCAGGGGAGCTCTGAAACCCAAAGGAGAGGGTGATTGGGAATGTGTTTGCATCCAGTTTCTTTCTTTCTTCCTTTTTTTGTCTCTCAGAGCTGGCTGGTGATTGGAGAGCTATATCCCCTAAGCCTGTCCTTGTCCTTTATCCTTTTTCCCACGGATTGTTATTAAGGCAAGGAATATCCCTTCTTTTCTATTTGTAGATATATTCAGCTCCCATTAAGGTCATTGTTGGAAACTTTTAGCTTCTTTTAATTATTGAATGTCCAGAAATAGAACTTTCTTTTTTAACTTATTAATGCTACTGCAATTATCTTAAATTTGCTCTGGCATCTGATTTTGAATTGTGTGTTCACTATTGTAGGATGCAAAAATTTTAAGCAAAATAAATTAGAATAGCAACCCCCTCAATAAAAACAACAGAACAAAAACTAACTCCCAAGCTCAACACAATAAACCCCCAACAAAAAAGCTAAACCATTTAAAACCCCTAAAAACAGTTCATATAGAATTTGCTGGTGTTTTTTAATTGAAATATATGAATATCTTTATCAATATGCATGTAGATATAAAGATACACATGGGCCTACACTATGGATGGAAAGTAAAGGTTTTTGGGGGGCAGGGAATTCATTTTTTCCCCTGAGCAAATTAATCTTTTATAACCTGTATTACAAGAAGCAATTAAAAAAAAAAGAGGAAACAATCATGGGGGCCTTATTTGGGACTCTTTCGGGCTTGAGTTAACATTTGCACCAGTCAGAGATTTTCAATTAGTAGTGCCTTAGAAAACAGGGACCCCTGCCTTTGTCAGTGAGCAAGGGAAGAAGAAGAGCAAATAGATTGGAAATGGCCTTATAGCTCCAGCTCCTGGGAAAATGTAACAGGTGTTCCAGCTCAGCTGGGTGTGAGATTGATGAAAAAGGCCCACTCAGACTTTGCCCATAGAATTCCCCTTTCTAACCAGGGCTTCAAGGAGGAAGAAACTAATGACTTCATTACCATCTCAATTCTGGGAAATGCTTGGTCCAGACCTGAATCATGAAAGGAAAGGTATAGCACTCTGTGTGACCTTACAAGATCAAAATGTTATTTAGAGCAATTCCATTAGTCAGGGCTATAAACCTGAAAGAACACACCCTTTTGGGCTCACTCTTTGCCCATAAAATAAAAAACAAAACAAAACAAAACAACACACACAAAGATAGAAGGGGGGGGAGAAGGAGAGAAAGAAAACCATATTCTGCAGTCATTGTGCAGCATTATTTCCTCTGCTTTCTTTGAAAAGCCTCTACTTCCAGCCCTTCTTCCCTTCATTCTGTGTTGTGACATATTGAATAGCTCTTGTCCCTTTCCCACTTCCAGTGGGTTATAATTGGGGGGTAAAGCTGAAGCCAAGAATGATGTCAAATTTTCAGGCAGTACAAGACGAAATAAATCTCTTCTGTCCTAATAGTACTTAACAGAACTAACAGTAGTAATTAACAGCCATTTTTTATTAGATAATTACTTCTCTTATTAATCCAGAATGGGAAAAACATAGCATATGAAAGATTGTCTCCTGTCCTATTCAGCTTTAAAAACAGTCCTTGGGAAGCTGTTTTTATTTTATTTTGCATCGATATGTCAACTAAAAAAAACCCTCAGCCAGTGAAAAATATTGTTTCAGCCAATTTCTTGCTGTCCATTTGTCACTAGGTTGGGAGTAGTAATTTGTTCCCATGATCTCCCATTAGGATCATATTATTGGATCATAGATTAGAGCTGGAGGGGACCTTGGAGGTCACCAAGTCCTGACTCCTAATTTAACAGATGAAGAAACTGAAGTCCAGAGAGGTCAAATCAATCAATCAATCAACATGAATTTATTAAATGTTTATTTGTGTTCCAGGCACCATGTTAGGCTTTGAGGATACAAATATAATAGTAAGAAAGTACCTGACATTAGTGTCAGGCAGCCATTAAGAGGCAAATCAGGGATTTGAATCCATGTTCTACTGCTCCAAATCCAACACTGGCTTCTACTATGAAATATACTTTAAAAATAAAATAAAATATTGGGACTCTCTACCTTCTCCAGGCTGGATGTGAATGACTACTACATGGGCCTGATTTCATGACTGATCAGCATGGGTGTTTAGACCCATTCTGTAAGTTCACCCCTCCTAAGAAAACTTGGTGGCCCAGTGCTCCTAGGGGCTCATCATAATAATGACTTACTGCCAAGATCTAATTGGTTTATCCCATTGTAGGTCAGAACTCCCAAGTTCTAGCCATCCACTAGCTTCAGCCTCTGTGTGCTTGCTGTATGCCACTCTTAACCCTAGAAATCATCTTTTCTAGCTGTGATATAGTTTAAAATAAATTTTATTGGTGTTGCTTTTCTTTTACATCACTATAATTTCTGCTACCATCCTAGTGACAAATGGACAGTCAGTGACCTCATATAGCAAATAATATTTTTAAGACAAAAAGGAAGACAAAAAAATTAATGTAATTGATTGATACCTCAAAGAAGTCTGAAAATAAGGACAATGTTACAGTTGAGTCATGGAGCTCCTACCTCTGCAAAGGAGTATGGTGTGGGGTGTCTTCTCATACCTCTTCTTTCAAGTTGAGATTGTTCTTTGTAATTTTGCAACATTCACTTTTGGGGTGTGTGTGCGTGTGTGTGTGCATGTTTGCATGTGTGTGTGTGTGTGGTTGGCTATTTCATTTACATTGTGGAAGTCATAATTCTTTGGGAAAGGAAGTGAGGGAGAGCAATACTGTGAGGAATTATAAGAATGTAAAAAATGACACCACTAAAAACTTATTTAAAAAAAATTTAAATAGCTGAAGAAAATGATTTCTAGGGTCAAGAAGAGGAGGCATCAAACATTGTGGTGGTATATGCCATCATCCTTGCTATTAGAGACTGTTTCTCTACATGCATCACATTGGTTTTTTCTTATAGCATGGTCATATTTTATTATATTCACATACCACAATTTGTTTAGTGGTTACCAATGACCTCATTTTTTAGCTAAGAAAACTGAGGTCCAGAGATGTTAAGAGACTAGCTCAAGATCACACAGTTAGGAAGCAGCAGAATGAGGTTCTCTGACTTCAAACCTAGGATGATTAACCTCCCATGTGTTCTGCTTTCCAAGCCAAAGGCATACATTTCAGGAAAAAAACAAAAAACAAAAACAACGCTTCACAACATTTTGTTAGACACCTGAATGGGAAAAGACTATTAAATTTAGCAGCAGAAGGTCTGCCTCCTGACTCTGCCATTTGCTCCCTGTATGACCTTAAGTAAGTTAATCAATCAGTCAATCAATAAGCATTTACTAAGAGTCTACTATGTGTCAGTCACTATGCTAAGCTTTGGGGTTACAGAGACAAAAGACAGTGCCTGGCCTCAAAGAGCTCCCATTCCGTTGGGGAGACAACATGCAAACAAATATATCAAAGCAACCCATGTACAAGATAAATGGGAAATAACTAACAGAGGGAAGACACTGGAATTAAGAGAAGTTGAGGATTTTGAGATGACTGAAAGACAGCTGGAGATACAAGACTGGAGGTCATTTGATTTCCCTGGTTCTGAGTTACCTCATCTGTAAAAGCAGAAAGTTGGATAAGGAAATTTTCTTGAACTTTTGTGTTTGACCTTTACTATATGCTTCAATTGGGCAGCTAGGTGATACATTGAATAGAGTGATGGGCCTGGAATCAGGAAGATGAATCTTCCTGAGTTTGAAATTTTGCCTTCTACTTACTGGCTGTGTGACCCTGGGTAAGTCACTTAATTCTGTTTCCCTCAGTTTCTTCCTCTGTAAAATGAGCTGGAGAAGGAAATAGCAAATCACTCTGGTATCTTTGCAAGGAAAATCCCAAATGGGGTCAGACATGATTGAAACAGTAATGAGCAACAACACGATCACTGTAAATTTCTGTTATTATAGTTGATTGTACCTATATCTTATTCCCCCTGTTAGACTATAAGTTTCTTGAACTCAGGTGTTTTTCATCATTTAGTACCCACTGCTTTGCACGTAGGAGGAATTAGATATATTTTGTGAATTTAATTGATACAATCCCTATTTATATAGCACTTGAAGGTTTACAAAGTGGCTTCACCTACATTCTTTCATTTGACCCTCAAGCCAACTCATGAGGTAGGTTCTATAGCTGCCATTTTTTGAAGAGGCAAGGCTCAGAGGAGTCAAGTGACTCAGTCATGGCCACACAGCCAAGTGTCAGAACCTAGGAGTGAACACAGATTTCTTGATCCTAAATCCAGCACTCTTATAGCTGCGCTATGCTTCTTCTCCAAATAAAATTAATTGTGTTTATAGTCAGTCAAGCTTTCTCAATATAACTAAATCAAGGTCAAGGATGTTCTGTATTGATTGTTAAATCTTTCAGTTAGAGGGACTTCAGCATCATCTCAGGAGATGTCAAACACCTCTCATTGCATGTATCCTACAACACTGCCAAGTGTGGTCTGAGCAGATTAAAATGTAATTAGGAAACATTTAACAAAATCAATAAAAATACAATGAAAATAGATAATAGGAATATGTGGTTGTCTAAGTCAATATGTGTGGTCTGTAGGGATCCCGTATTTGTTTAGTGGTCTCTGTCTCTATCTGAGTTTGACACCACTGATCTAGCCCAACCTTCTTATCTCTCTAGAGAATTGATAGATATTGTCTTTTTTTTTAAAAAAATTGAGGTTAAAAAATAGTTTCTGGAGGGGTAGCCTTATAAACTCAAGCCATAAAGTGACAGTGATCATCAGAATGGTGACAGTCAATGTCAGTGGTTGTTGTGCCAGGGCTGGAAGAATAGCAAGAGCTTCCAACTTGTTATGGTTTGATTCAAACCAGTTTAAAGATATCAGAGACTTGTCAAAGACTAAGTAGATTAAAGTAGGTCTTGGGTTTCATTCTAACTCTGTCACTAACTTGGATAAGACACATTTTCTTGGTCTCAGTTTTCCAACCTAGCAAATTGGGTCAATGCTTTTCCCTAGTTCCCTAAGATATAGCGAGGATTAATTAGAAAGAAAAAAGGCTTTGAGAAGCATCAAGATGGGTACAAGACCGATACAAAATAAGGTATCATTTCTATACCAGTCTTGTAAGAAGCTAATAAAAGTGGCCCCTGTACTTTTGGTCCTTAATGGACTGTTTAATTTTTGTCTTTGTATACCCAACACCTAACCTGGCACATGGCAGGAACTTGATAAATCCTTGTGTTGATTAATTGCCAATAGCATGCTGTTTATTGTACAGTACTTCATTCACATTCTCAAGGTCTCTCTTAAGACCTTTGGAACTGATTGTGTGACATGGGAGACACTGGCACAGGACTGCCCACAGTGGCTTGCCCTCATCAGAGAAGGTGCTGTGCTCTATGAGTAAAGTAGAATTTAAGTAGCTCAAAAGAAATGTGAGAGGCAAAAGTTGGAGAAACCCCCCAAATGTTCACATGGAGTATTTGTATCTGACCTATGGCAGAACATTCTGAGTTCATATTGGTCTGATCACCAATGATAAGACACAGTGTAACTTGACTCTAACATAGTGGTGTCATTTTGGTCCTCTTCTAGAATAAAAGACAACAACCAATCAACTCCATTCATCTGAGAATGGTTACTAGGATTTTCTTGTAGCAGTTTGCTTCCTTATTCATATCCTTTCCACGGTCGAGCTGGAAGGGACCTTAGCAATCATGTAGTGCAACCCCTTCATTTTACAAGAATGAGAGAGCAGGGTGGTACAGTGAGTAGAGAGAAACCATGGAAAGGCTTAAATTCACATCTGGTCTTAGATCCTTACTAATTGTGTAGCTCAGGGCAAATCACTACTATATCCATCTACCCTCAGTGTTCTCATCTATAAAATGAGGGTAATAATAACATTTACCTCCCAGGGTTGCTATGATGATAAAATGAGATAAAATTTGTAAAGTACTTTGCAAACATTAAAGACTAAGTGCTATCTGTCTATCAATCAACCAGTCATCTAATTATTACTAATTATTGCTACTATGAGTGAAGAGCCTGACTCAGAAAGTCAAAACAACCAGGTTCACACAGATAGTAAACAGAAGCATCAGGATTCACACTCAGCTCATGTAATCAGCATCTTGATGATTGCTTATTGAATCAGCTTATTATTGTTCCAATAAGCATTTATGAAGCATCTGTTATGTGCAAGCCACTGTATTAAAAACAAAACAAACAAAAGAGAGACACTCTAAGCAGGGAGGGCACCCAGAGACCATTTAGCTCACCCCGTATCTGAGTAGACAATCCCCTCAACAACATCTCGAACATGACAATCTTCAATTCAAGAATCCAAGCGAGGTATCCCAGTTTGAACCAATGTAGCCCATTTGGGAATTGCTCTAGTTCTTGAAAGGTTTTTGATATAAATCCTAAACATTCTTCTCTATAACATTTAAATATTTCTCTGAAACAAAGTAGAACATTTTCCACATTGAGAATACTTGGAGACAGTTATTATATCCACTCTAAGTTTTCTCTAAGTTCTTCAAACCATCATAAGACAGAATGTCTACACTCATTACCATCCTAGCCCTCCTCCTTTGTGTGCTCTTTATCTTGTTAATGTCCTTCCCAAAATGTGGAACTTAGATCCAAACGCTGTACTCTATAGATGACCTGATCAAGCAAGAATAGGATAGATTATTCTGTACCTAGTTCTGGTTATAGTATTTCCCTTTATGTAGCCAAATATCACATTTGGTTTGGTTTGCTTTGATTTTTGGCTGTCATGTTACTCTGTTGATTCATATTGAGTTTTCAGTCTCTGAAAACCCTCTTATCCTTTTACTACTAAAATCTACTAAAAACCTTTATATCCTTCACTTTATACTTTCTATTTTGCATTTGTGAGGTTGATGTTTTCACCCCAAGTTCTGGACTTTCCATTTGTTGCAGTTGTATTTCGTTTCATTGGGACTGATTCATTCTTCTAGCCTATTGAGATTTCTTGGTTTTGACTCTGTTGTCTGATATGTAACATTCCTACTAACTTTTGTCACATCTGCAAATTGGAAATGCCCACCACATATCCTATCATTTGTCATAGATAAAATTATTAGGCAGCAATAAGGATCTCTTGTAGCACTCCAGTAGAAACTTGCTTCCAAATTGGTATATTATCAGTGAGAAGTCTTTGAATTCAGTCATTAAATCAGTCTGAATCTAAATATACCCTTATCTAATTTACATCATCTCATCTTGTTTACAAGGATAGCATGAGAAACTTTGTCAAATGTTTTGTCAAAGTCTATAATAAATTGCATCTACAGAATTACCATGAACTACCAACCTAACGACCCTTTTGTAAATGTAAATGAGATTAGTTTGTCATGGCCTATTTAGTAAACAAAAAGTGTGTTTGAAAACTTAATATTGAACAGCCATACAAGAAATGAAAACTGTTTCTTAAGTGTTTATGTTTATACCAGTTAATTTCAATCTGTAAAGTATTGATACCATTTCAGTCCCTCCTTCCAAATCCACAACCGAATTCTTTGCCGCTTCATTTTCTTGGACTTTTCCTCATACTACTCCAAATGTTCATATGAACTGTTTGTGCCTGACTTGTGGTAGAACCTTCTGAACTCATATTGGTCTGATAAGCCATAGTCAGATACATCATGACTATACTTTGACAATAACATAGTGATCTTATTTTAGTCCTCTTTAAGCATGAAGGACAACAGCCAAATCTGATTTTTTTTTTTTTTTTTGCTTTAAAACGTTTTCAAGAATAATTGGCTCTTGATGTCAATTTTTACTTTATTCACCACGGACGACGCTTCCTTTTTCACCTCCTAAGTCGCTAAGCTAGAAACAGTTCTTCTCTCCTTAGTTTTCTCAGACTACCTTCTTATAGAATTAATAATTTTGGATTTGTGTCATCATAGTTGATTTGCATATATTTCATTCTTCCTACTGGACTGTAAATTTCTTAAAGGCAGATATTTTGTAATTTTTTAACTTTGTATACCCAGTATTTTTTTCCAAAAGATATACTGAATGTGTACTCATGTTACAAATTCAAAGTCAGTGTGAGCTAGATTTTACTCTAATAATTATCCTGTGGCATCTGAACAAATGTTGGCCAGGTGAGAGTTATGGGCTCATATCCATCTGAAAAAAATGACTTCACTGTGCATGAAGACTATGATCTCTTCATATTACATAGTGTCTCTCCCACAGGAGAACTGGAAAGCACTCTGAGGTTAAAGAACCTTAAAAATTAGTGCTGGAGAACTGCACAGGTAGATGGTAGACTTTATTAAAATGGTAGTATGGCTGGGGAAGTTGAAGAACGCAACATAGAGATTTTAAACATGTTGAAGAAGATCTTTTATTTCGTCTTGAAAATTTAGTTGTAGTTAATTTTTATTTTCTTCAAATCAACAACTTTAACTATTAAACCAACATTTAATTACTTAAAGTTCACAGCCCCATATAGGATAGGGTAGCTTATTTTAAATTAAACTTATATTTAAGTTTATTGATTGAGGAGGAAGCACCTCCTCAAAAATCACCTGGGTAGGGAGTACAAATAATACTTAGCAGGGAAATTCTGACTATTCTTTCCTTGGTACCTTGGATGTGGTACCTTGGATCTCTCATAGATAAAATGAGATAATAATGACCAACTCCTATGGTGACAAAAAGATATAGAGACTCTTTTTTTCCCTTTATGTAATCATTGGGGAAGCTACTGCTTATCTGATCATTTTCCCTAAGGATCACTTATGAAGCCTCTGATTTGACAATCTTTCCCTTACCTTGAAGCTTAGAGGGGTCATATGGGGTTGCATGGTTATTTTAAGACACAGTCTTGTGCCCACATTATGAACTCCACCAATATCAGAAGGAATAGAGGTGGGAGGCCCAGTTTCCTGGGAAAATGAATAAGTTTTCCCAAAGGGGGAAAGAATTGTCATGCTCATAATGTATGATTATGTTCACACGGATAAGTCCAAGTTTTAAATGTGATCAAATTTTCATAATTATTTGGCAACTTTATATTCTATTAAATAATATCTATTTTTTCCTATTGAGGACTATTTCTATCTCACTGCCTCTCCCCAAACCCCCCCAAAAAGGAAAGAGAAATTTGGAGTTTTAGAATATAGAAACAATTTCAAAACAATAAGAATAGTGGGGTTTTTATGTCTAGTTACCTTTATTTAGTTATACAAACATTTTCTTTGCATGGTTATTTGCTTCTTCATGGTATGTAGAGTTAGTGGCATTTCAGAAGCCTGTTTTGCAAACATACCTCTTATTTTTTTACCCCTAATGAGCAAATATTGGCATAAAAAGCATTGGGTCAAATTTTGAAATTATAATTATGTAATTACCTATGTCACTGCTATAGGTCTCATGATTTGAATTCTTCAGTGTGGTTTTCTATGTAGATAGGGCAGCATTTGAAACTTTGGAACTATGCTAGAAGGAATTCTAGATGTTTGTAATGAAAGAAATTTCAAATAATGGAATTGCTATATTGCTATGGTTCTCCATAAAAACAAAGTGTTTAGTAGAACTATTAGATCTTAGATTAACCTCTCTTGCTCTGAAAATAGTAATGCTTTTCAAAAAATTTTTATAATTTTTACGATATACCAGTCAAGTAGCCATTCATTCTCTTCTCTCTTTCAATAATGGGAGCTCTTTGAAACCTTTACGTTCCATTGTTTGGTGTGTATAATTGTTTTTTTAAAGTTATTCCTTGCATTGAGCTAATCTCTCTCTCCCTTCAATTTCCAAGCATTGGTCCAAGTTTTACTCCTGAGGTCAGGGGTTCTAAACTTGTGGTCCCTGCAGGAGTATGCTGGAGCCAGCTTGAACTGACTTCTGGTAGCTGATTGTTAAAAGTTTCAATGTGGGCAGAGCCAAGGTGGTGTAGTAGAAAGATGCATATTTTCTAGCTCTTCCCCCATAGCCCATAAAATACCTGTAAAGAATGACTCTCAACAAATTCTAGGTCAGCATAAGTCAGAGAATGATGGAGTGGAGGAGACTTCCAGCCCAGGATGACCTAGAAGGCCAATGGGAAAGGTCTGTCACACCAGATGTGGAGTGAAGCCTAGCCCAGACTTAACTGGGTATGGCACAGGGAGGAGGATGGAAGCAGGCCTCAGGGGCAGAATCCCCAGTGGCAGCAACAGTGGTTAGGCAGACCTCTCAGACCACAGGTGCCAAAGGTCAGTGAGAGGGTTTTTACAGCTGACCAAGAAGGGAGCAGGGTCCCCCCATAGCTCTGGCCCCAGATGGCAGTGGTAGAGGCTTCAGCAGACAGCAGAGGCTCCCATGGCAGGAAGCCGCTGACATCCATTGTTGAAAGCCTCATCATAAAGCCCCTGGGGGAATTGAGCAACTGATCTAAGCCTCAGCCCTGAGTGCTGGCATGGTAAAACTGGAGTCCAGGTGGTTGTGGAGAGGAAATTCTATTACTCTCAGATTCTGGACACAAAAGTTTTCTGGTTGCTCCAAGACCAGTATGCAGGCTTGATTGTACCACCTTGGAGGAACTGAGATCTTACAGAGTATACCCTACTCTTGACAAAGAACCCAAAAGTCAAGTAACTGGTTGGGAAAATGCCCCCAAAAGGCAAAAATAATAACTATAGAAGTTTACTTTCTTGGTGAACAGGTATCTTCTCCCATCTGTTTGGATGAGGAAGAACAATGCTTACTACCAGGAAAAGACATAAAAGTCAAGGCTTCTGTATCCCAAACATACAAAATAAATACAATTGTCTCAGGCCATGGAAGAGTTCAAAAAGGATGTTAAAAATCAAGTAAGAGAGGTGAAGGAAAAATTGGGAAGAAAAATGAGAGAGATGCAAGAAAATCATGAAAAGTGAGTCAGCAGCCTGCTAAAGGAGACCCAAAAAAATGCTGAAGAAAATAATACCTTTAAAATAGTCTAACTCAACCAGCAAAAGAGGTTCAAAAAGCCAAAGAGGAGAAGAACGCTTTGAAAAGCAGAATTAGCCAAATGGAAAAGGAGGTTCAAAAGCTCACCGAAGAAAATAGTTCTTTAAAAACTAGAATGCAACAGATGGAAGCTAATGACTTTATGAGAAACCAAAGAACAACAAAACAAAACCAAAAGATTGAAAAAATGGAAGATAAAATGAAATATCTCATTGGGAAAACAACTGATCTGGAAAATAGATCCAGGACAGACAATTTAAAAATCATGGGACTATCTGAAAGCAATGATCAAAAAAAGAGCCTAGACATCATCTTTCATGAAATTATCAAGGAAAACTGCCCTGATATTCTAGAACCAGAGGGCAAAATAAATGTTGAAAAGATCCACTGATCACCTCTTGAAAGAGATCTGAAAAGAGAAACTCCTAGGAACATTATAGCCAAATTCCAGAGTTCCCAGGTCAGGGAGAAAATATTGCAAGCAGAAAAAAAGTAACAATTTGAGTATTGTGGAAGTACAATCAGGATAACACAAGATCTAGCAGCTTCTACATTAATGGATCAAAGGGCATGGAATATTATATTCCAGAAGTCAAAGGAACTAGGAATAAAACCAAGAATCACCTACCCAGCAAAACTGAGTGTAATATTTCAGGGGAAAAAAATGGGTATTCAATGAAATCAAGGACTTTCAAACATTCTTGATGAAAAGACCAGAGCTGAAAAGAAAATTTGACTTTCAAACACAAGAATCAAGAGAACCAAGAAAAGGTAAACAGGAAAGAAAAATCATAAGGGACTTACTAAAGTTGAACTGTTTACATTCCTACATGGAAAGATAATATTTGTAACTCTTGAAACTTTTCTCAGTATCTGGGTAGTTGGTGGTATTATACACACACACACACACACACACACACACATCTATATCTAGAGAGAGAGAGAGAGAGAGAGAGAGAGAGAGAGAGAGAGAGAGAGAGAGAGCACAGGGTGAGTTGAATAGGAAGGGATCATATCTAAAAAAATAAAATTAAAGGGTAAGAGAGGAAGATATTGGGAGGAGAAATGGAGAAATGGAATGGGGCAAATTATCTCTCGTAAAACAGGCAAGAAAAAGTCTTTTCAATGGAGTGGGAAAGGGGGGAGGTAAGAAGGAAAAAGTGAAGCTTACTCTTATCACCTCTGGCTCAAGGAAGGGATAACATTCACACTCAATTTGGTATGAAAACCTACCTTACAATACAGGAAAGTAGGGGAGAAGGGGATAAGCAGGGTGGGGGGGATGACGGAAGGGAGGGCAAATGGGAGGAGAGAGCAATTAGAAGTAAGCACTCTTCGGAAGGGACAAGGTCAAAAGAGAGAATAGAAGAAATTGGGGGGCAGGATATGATGGAGGGAAATATAGTGGGGATGGGTGGGGAGGGAGGAAGAGAAGTTGGAACTCAAAGTTTTAGGAACAAATCTTAAGTATTGTTCCTGTATACAACTGAGAAATAAGAAATACAGGTAATGGGGTATAGAAATTTATCTTGCCCTATGGGACAAAAGAGAAGATGGGGATGAGGGAAGGAAGGGATGTTAGAAGGGAGGGCAGATTGGTGGAAGGGGCAACCAGAATGCTTGGTGTTTTGGGGCGGGGGGAGGGGAGAGATGGGAAGAAAATTTGGAACTCCAAATTTTGTGGAAATGAATGTTGAAAACTTAAAATAAATTAATTAATTAATAATTTTTAAAAAAGAAAAAAGTTTCAGTGTGAGCATTTACCCCTTGAAAATCAGCAAATGATATAAATTAGTACTTGATTTGTATCTAGAAAAAAACTGATGGAAACTTCAATAAAGCAGATTAAGCTTCAAAGCGTTTCATGTATACATTTTTTTGAACAGCTGGTTGTTAAACATTTACCAGTACACCACTGGGTTCTCTTATCTTCAAGGAGTCCATGGATAGATTTCAGCAGTTTTACCTCTCCAAGAAATTTAGCATTTGCCTTAGTTGTGAATATAAGCAACAGACATCATTTAGAGAAGGGGTCCATAAACTTCACTAGATAGCTAAAGGGGTGCATGACACAGAAAAATAAGAACCCTAGTTTTTGAACAGCTTTAAAAAGTGCATTTATTCATCCATAATGACTCATTTTGCTAAACATCTGAATGCAGCTATGATATCCAATCTAAATCTTTTCTGGGCTAAGTTCCCTTAACTCTTTCTCCTACAAAAGTATTTCATAAATTCCAAATATCCTGATCACTTTCTTCTGGATGTCACCTAGCTTGTCAACACTTCTCTGAAAGTATGGCACCCAGAACAAGATGCAGTATTTCAGATGTGGTACGACCAGAGAGACTAACACAAAGTGAGACTCCTTTTATCTTAAGCTTGATCATAACCCCATATGCTTCTACTAATGAAGAATAAGATTACATGGATAGATTGTGATCTACACCAGCGTAGGAAGTAGCCCCATTAATGACACCACAGATTCCTTGAAGCATCAGTGTATTGAAGGTGGAGTGAACTTTTGAAGTCTCTGAGCCACACTGATGATTCCTATGGGAATGTCTGAATATTTATTTGTTGTTATGACCATGATGCAGATAATGGCTATCCTTTTGCAAACATCCTTTGCTTTCAAAGTGGTATTGCTAGGTTCTTTGTCATATACAAGTTCTACCAATGGGAAAGTTGGTCTGGGAAATGACATTACATCTTTGAACTTGAAGGATGATGGGGTAGTTCATACTCTCTTCAGCTCTAAGAAAATAATTTTTTTTCTTAAATGTTCCTTAAACCTATCTTAAAAGGTTTCTTCAATGGGAGGTAGTTGATGTACTTCCCTGGGAGTGAATAGGAGAAGGCTCTCTCAGACTTTTCCTCTCTTCCTTCCAGTCAGTCAAGAATAGAATAGGAGCTCAGCTGCTAGCAATTAATTGCCTCATCTGGGGCAGAGAGGAACTCAATTCGCACACTTCAGGCTTTCATGGCTACACCCTCCAGGAGAAACAACAACGAAAAACGAGCATATTTATGACTATATTGTCTTATGGGAATTGTCTTATGGGAAAGCTCACTGGTTTGGGTCCAGTGTTCTGTGACAGGGCCAACAAAACTTTAATGTCTGCAATGTTATCTATAATATCTCATCTCTCTGTTTCTATATCCCTATCAATTATTTTCACAAGGCTATGTTTTGTTTTTTAGAATCCTCTAACTGCAACTGCTATCTTTCCTCACTCCAAGGAATGCAAATGAAATGATATTGCTTGCTACTGAACATATATGTATACACACATGTGAATAAGTAAACACATACACCTAGCCATATGAATAAGTTAAACAAAAAAACCTTTTTAGGATTTTTGTGTATTATAAGTTTAATACTTCTCCCTTATAGAATCTTAGATAGTTTATTGTACTTAGAATATTTGAGTTGAATTCTGAAAGATGTGAGGGTTTCTATGAGGCTGTGGAGAAGGAAGACAGCTACCAGGAACTCTGTGATTATGTCATAACAGGTCCCTCAGAGTCAGGAGGTACTTCCATCAGTGCCACGTACCTTGATTTACATATTTATACACAAGGTTTTTGGGAAGGAGGTTGATATAAATTTATCTGCACCCATGTACATACCAACCTACATATGTATGTATATATATATATATATAATATACATATATGCACACACACATACACACACATGCATACACACATATATATCCATCAAAGTATGAAAGGAAACCTACCAGAGATCTCTGTGGGATTGGGGAAAATTATATGTTTGCATGTAATGATGCTTTGTATGCAAACTCCCTAAGAACAGAAAGAATAATGATGACAGTGCCAACTCACATTTGTAGTGTGCTTTATGGGTTATAAAATATCAAAGCAAGTCTAACCTCCTTGTTTGGGGACAAGTAAACAGATCTTGCTATGTGACGGAAACTTCTAGATCAAAGAAATCTAAAAAAGTATAAGCTAAATACATGACCATGTTCTTTCTTTAAAGACATTCTCAACTCATAATCAGTCAGTTAATAAACATTTATTTATTTATTCACTTATTCATTCATTTATGTTGACTACATACCAAGCACCGTGCTAAGCTAACTTACATATTCCAAAGTTAATGTGATTTGTATACAAATACCCTCAGCTGGTCAGGGTCCCATCTTCTTATACTCTTTGGTCTAGTCAATCTAAACTTCTTGCTGTTCTTCATACAGCACTTTCCATTCCCTTTCTCCATACTTTTGCACTGGCATTCCATATACCTATAATGTATTTTTCTTCCTAACTTGCCTCTTAAAATCCCTTGTTATCTTCAAAACTCATCTCAGGACCACTTTCTACATGATTTTCATCTACTGCCTTTCACCACAAAGTACCCTTGTATTTTATCTCATATATACTTACACATGTACGTATTGTTTCCTCCATTAAAGCATAAGCTTTTTGAAAGCAAGGATTGCTTTCTTTCTGTCTTTTCATCCCTTGTATTTTAGCTCATAGTGGGTGACTAGGTGGTGTAATGGAGAGAGCATTAGACTTGGAGTCAGGAAGACTCATCTTTCTGAGTTCAAATTAATCTGGCCTCAGAAACGTACTGGCTGCATGATCCTGGGCAAGTCACTTAACTCTGCTAGATTCAGTTCCCTCATCTATAAAATGAGCTGGAGAAGGAAATGGCAAACCATTCCAGAGTCTTTGCCTTGATGCTAAAAAAAAAAAAAAAAAAAAGGCTGCTGATAAATGCCTGTTGATTTCAAACTTTATGTGACGTGGGAATAGGCATCAGGAGTGGGGTGGGAGCATAGTAAGCAACACATATTTTCACCTATTCTTTCATGAGCTATCTTTTCCATGAATTGTTTCTCAACTATGCTGACCAATGTCTATCTTTGCTTTCTTTCACTTCCTGGAGAATCACAAAATCCCAACAATTCCCTCAGTATTTAGCTACAGTTGTCTTCAATAAAATTTGAAGCTGAGAGTGCTTTGATGGGTAATGAATTCCCTATAATCTGACAATAAATGTATGGCTATGAATTTAGGAAACATGACTGATTGCCGGAAGGTGTGATAGAGGTAAGTTGTCCCTCTCTCCATGCCTGATTGCACACTCCATAATTTTTCCAATAAAGAGTAAAACATCTACAGCAAAAGACCCCTTTTCTACAAGGCTAACATTGTCAAGGAAAACTTCCCAGGACTCTTAATGTGCTACCATCATCAATATCTTTAAGAAAAATGATGAGAAAATTATTTATGGCTATTATCATGAAATCTGATAGTTCTCAATCACTGGTGAGTGCCATTACCAACAAGATCAACTGTGCACTTTTGAAATTATAGTATGGCTGCAGATTGTGACAGGGAGTGGCTGACAAAAATCTTCACCATGTGCCATATATAAGAGCAGCAAAGGGAAAAGATGAGTGTTGTACATTGACCTTATGGAAGCATTTGACATTATCTGCCAGACTCTAACGTGAATAATGCTTGAGCTACTGATGGGTCTTCAGTGTTTGGATGTGGTGAGAATGGCTAGAAAAAGCAATTCATAGTTAGAAATGAGATAGTGAGAAGGTTATGGAGTATGTGACTGTCAATATTCTTCCTTTTAGGCTCCAATGGATCTATGATCTCACCAGAGTGGATACATCCTTCACTTGTATACATCACAAGCCCTCAACTCTACTCTTTCATATCCTGTGGTCATGCCTTTTTTAAATTATATTTTTATTTATTTCATTACATATTTCTTAATTATATTTTTAAATTTTAACATCAATTTTTGAAAAATTCTAGTTCCATATTCTTTCCCTTTCTAACCCTTTCCCCGCCTACCTTCAATTTTTTTTTTGATTGATTCCCTTGACATTCTTGACCTTTTATTTTCCTAGATGAATTTTGTTATTATTTTTTCCAGCTCTATAAACTAATTCTTTGATAGTTTGGTAAGTATGGCAGTAAATAAGTAAATGAATTTTAGGTACCATTGTCTTTTTCTTATATTGGCTTTTCCTACACATCAGCAATTAATATTTCTCCAATTGTTTAAAACTGTCTTTATTTGTGTGTTTTGTAACTGTGTTCGTATAGTTCCTGTGTTTGTCTTGGCATGTAGACTTCCTAGTATTTGTAGTGATTTCAATTGGAATTTATCTTTCTCTCTCTTCTTGCTAGGTTTTGTTGGTAATATATAGCAATGCCAATGTTTTATATGATTTTATTTTATATCCTGCAACTTTGCTAAAGCTTTTTCAACTAGTTTTTTTAGTTGATTCTTTAAATATACCATCATATCATTTACAAAGAGCAATAGTATTGTTTCCTTGTTGCCTATTCCTTCAATTTCTTAAATATTATTTTTATTTTATATTTAAAGTTGAATCTTGTCTTTGGGAAGAATTTGCATATTAAAGGAAAGAGAAGAACTGACCTAAGTAAGCCTTTGGTGCATGGCAAAAGCTGCGGAAAGAATTATACAAGATATCTTGGGGACCTTTTTCTTAAATGGTGTGTGCTTTTCTGGTGTTAAAAAGGCATCAAGGGAACAAGTATAACTGTGGCTCCCTCTTTTCAACACCTATACATCATATAGTGACTGTGATTGGTCACCATTCCAAAATAAGGGGGTCTATATCTTAGAATGACACTAATTCAGATGCAGCTCAGGTTGTACTGTGTATTACATATTTTTTATTTAACAAGCTTCAATATTTTAAAATATAGACCATGGATATTATTATGGGAAAGAGGAAGGGAAAAATTCAGGAATTGGAGGACAAGGACATTAATTAAGAATTAAACACCTAGAAAAATTCTCATGATCTTAGATTTGAGGACATGGCTAAAGGAAAAAACAAACCAACAGGTAGCTTCTTTGACTATGCTACCACAGAAATCAGTGTTTCCTTCTCAGAACAATCCTTTTGTCCTAGTGGGTGAGAAGTAATGAGGGTTCCATAAAGATGTCCAACAGTTGCCATGAGTCCTAAAAACCTTTCCTTCAATCATGATTTATTATTGCCCCAGCCAATCACTATGTCTACCCAGGTTTGGACACCAGGACCTTTCATGGGAGCATTGGTATTATTGTTTAAAACATAGTGACCCTAGCGCATGCAGACAAAGTATGGTTATGATCTATAGGTTTTGGCCCAAAGCTCTAATAAGATAGTTCATTGGCTATGTTGCAACTTATATTGTTAAAGGTTACCTTGGCACTGAGAGATGTAGTAACTTGTCAAAAGTTCCATAGCCAGTATGTGTCATAGGCAAGACTGATACCTGCTATTCTTCGTTGCCCCGTGCATCATAGGGGACAAGGACAGAGGCTGGATCTTTGAATTCATTGATATAGGAAACACTCAGACAAGAAAACTCTTTCAAATACTGGTCAACACCTTCTCCACAATTTGCTGTTTTAGAGCACTGAGAGGTTAAGTTGCCCTTTCTTTCTCCTCATTTTAATCCATCCTCCATTCAGCTGCTAAAGTAATTTTCCTAAAGCTCAGGTCTGATCATATCATGCTGTCCCCCCCAACACCCACTCAACCAGGATTAAATTCAAAATGCTCTGTTTGGCATTTAAGGCTCTCCATTACCTAACCTCCTCCTGTATTTCCAATCTTTGATGCCTCACTCCCTGCTACATACTTTTCAGTCCAGTGCTACTGATCTCCTGACTGTTCCATGAACAAGGCACTCCATCTCTCAGAATTTTCTCTGATTGCCTGTTCATTCTCCTTAGCTCTTTCTACTGACTTCCCTGGTTTCCCTTAACACCCAACTAAAATTCCCTCTTTCATTAGAAGCCTTCCCCAATCCCTTCTAATTCTAGTGTCTTCCCTTTATTATCTGCTATTCATCACATATATGTATATATAAAATATACATATGTGTGTGTGCATGAGTATACGTTTGCAGTTTGTCTCATCTATTAGATTACGAGGGCAATAACTGTCTTTTGCCTCTTTTTTTTAATCCCCAGCTCTCACTACAGTGCCTGGTGTTCTTAAATAAATGTCTATGGACTGATTGATTGAAAGGGACTTATCCAGGGTCACCTAGGCAGGAGGTGTCAGAGGTAGGCCTTTAACCCAGGCCTTTCAAGGTCTGAGGTCAGCACAGCCCTTTGTCTGCTACACCAACGTGTTTCATCTATGATTGTGATAAAATTAGCATAATTGGTTAGGGCTATACATTGATTTAATAGCAGAATTGAAGAGGCAAACCACATGATAATTTTTGGGCCTTTCCCAACCCTATCCCATATTCTGTACAACTCAAGTACCTTGAAAGCAGAACTTACATTTTGAAAGGTATGATTATAATCATCATAATTGGAAGTACTGTAATATTGGTCAAATCTTTATCTCCAAACAAAATATCAGCAGACACTAGGGGAATGGAAGAACATTCTTGTGAACATTCTTGATTCCAATGAAATAGTAAATCATATACAAATGGTGGGTGGCCTCTGCTCAGAGGGATAAAGAAATGAATGGGCAGAGTTGATGGTATAGTTTTCCCTCATAGGCAACCAGCAGATATTTCAGAAGTCTTTGTGTTTTCTCTCCAAAGCTCATGATTAGGAGAAACAAATAAATCAGGAAGTAAACAGGTAAACTTAACATTATGTTAGTGACTTTCATATCAAAATGGGCACAGGGGAAGAAAAACTGTGTTTAAAAAATGGTCATTTGTGATAAGGGAATGAAAGTGGCCAAAGGTTTGTAGAAAAGTCAGAAACCTTATTTGCACATTATGACATCCTTTAGAGAAGTAGAAGGCACTGAGCTTGGTAAAGATCAGCCATCTTCCTCCCTCTCTCTCTTTCTCTCTCTCTCTCCCTCTCTCTTGCCCTCCCCTCCCCCTTCTCTCTCCTTTCTCTCTCTCTCTCTCTGTCTCTCTCCCTCACACACACACACACACACACACACACACACACACACACACACACACACACACACTCTAAGAAACTGACTCTATATTGACTGACAGAAAATCACCAGTTGCCACCAAAAGAGGCATTTTAGGAATCAGATATTGGTGTATAGTCAAGTTCAATTAAATTCAGTCAGTCAGTCAGTCAAGTGGTAGATCCAAAAAGGAAAACAACCTAATTGTTTCTTGAGTTCGCTAGTGTGACAGACCCAGGGCAGTGGCTTAGCAACAGAGAAGATAATAATGAGCTGCTCTGTGCAGACTGTGATGAGTTGGATTTTTTTTTAAGGGACACTAGGACAAGGATTTGGCTTTAGCCATTTCATATTTCTGTACTTCTGGATATTTCTCAGTGTCTGCATATGTATGGAAAGACTGCAACTTTGTTCTCAGGATCTGGGGTGCTTCTGGGGTGCCATGTGTGCCAAAGGAAAATCAGCAGCTAGAAGTCTCAATGTTCACATTTTCTGTGATTTTGAGACTAGTCAGCATCTTCTCATTGGATTGAACTGCTGCCTAGGACGAGAATGTATGGCCATCTGGTTGTGAAAATACCTGACAGCAGCAATGTTTCTTTTAAGGCTATGAGGCAAGATGTAATCTGATTATGGGGCTACTTCTACTATAAGTAACACTAATGTGATAATGTACTTCACATGATAATGTACGCCATATACCTTGTGGCCTCTTCACTTTTGTAAAAAGGTCAAAGGGACAGCGAGAAAGAATAAAACAATGATAAAGGGGTAGTGAAGTATAGGCCCTTTAAGAACATGTATGTCCTTAGGGCCTACAAGTATTGTCTGAAGTGATTCCCTCACTTCTGACATTCTATTTCCCACTTCTCACCCAGATGAGGAATGAAATTCAAAGGGAAGGTAGTCACCAAATGAGATGAGAGATATAATATGTCTAAATATCGGAGGAACACATACTCATTTTAATATAATACTTCAAATTTAGACAGATATTATACTTACAATGACCCCAAAAAGTAAATGATGTCCAATATTACTATACTGATAAAATAGTTTTTATACATGAGGGAATGGAGGCTTGGAGGAGTTAAGAGAATTGCCCAAGGACAAAGGAGTAATAAACATCAGAGACAAGATTTAGAATTAGGCTTTTCCTGACTTTAGGTAGAGTATACTTTCTCCTGGGTCATGCTGATTCCTAACTAGAAGGATTCTGATTAACTGACCTGGTGAATAGTGGGACTGAGCTAGAGGAATAGATTAGATAGATAGACAGACAGATAGACAGACAGATAGATAGACAGATAGATAGATAGATAGATAAACTAGGTCTCAATCAATTAATTTTTTGATAAATGCCAGGCACTGTGCTGAGTGATAGATAAGGTTACAAAGATATAAATAAAATAAACATAAGTATATTTATGTATTTTATATATAAATATTATATTTATGTATGTTATATATAAAATATATAAATATTATGTTACATATTATATCATATATATTATATATTGTAACATATATTACATATAATATAGGTATATATAATTTATATAATGTATAAACAAATTATATATAATATATAATAATTACATATTATATATTACATTTATATATACAAATAAAAGGTAAATACAAATAAAGCATTCTTTTTACTCAGGGAGGACGCTAGCAACTTGTCTAGAGATACTAATATTCTTTTAGTTATAAAAAATAGTTTAGTGTAAAAGGCTATATTCAATACCACTACTAAAAAAATCTAATCAATACAAATATTCTAAGGTGGGTGATTATTGTTGTTCACTTGTTTCGGTCATGTTCAATTCTTCATTAATCCATGTAGAGTTTGTTTGTTTTTGGCAAAGATCCTTAAGTAATTTGCTATTTCCTTCTCTAGCTCATTTTATAGGTGAGGAAACTGAACAAAACATGGTTATGTGACTGTCTCATGGTCACATAGATAAGAAGTGAGACCTGATTTGAACTTAGGAAGATGAGTTTCCTTAACTTTAACCCCAGCACTCTATTCACTGTGCCGCCTCACTGCCCAAGATTATGGCATTCTTTTATTCAAAAGCCTTTAGTGACGTTTTTCTTCTTGCCAAACATATTATAAATTCATGATTCAGACATTCAAGGCCATCTACAACCTGGCTTCAAACTACTTTTCCAACTTCATTGCATACCTCTTCTTTTAATAAACTGTTGAACAACTTTCTACCCCATCCTTTTTCTTCCAGCTCTTTTCCATCTTCATGTCTTTGCTTATTCTGTGCCCCAGATATGGAGTGAACTCGTCATCTTTTTGCCTTCTAAAATTTCACCCCTTTCTTCAAAGTCCAATTATAGAGAATCCTTATCCATGAAGAATTTGAATTTCTGTGTGAATGTGATCTCACTTGTGAAATCTCATAATACTTTTTTCTGGACTACTTTTTAAAATTATTTTTTTCTCCCATTGTAGTGTGTGAGTGTTTGTATGCTAGTCCTATATTACATCATACACCAAAGAGGGACCTGTGTCACTTCTGTCTCTGAATCTTTGGTGCTAAGCCCATAGTTAGTTGATTTGGTCTGAATGAGAACTGATGTTCAGATTGGTAACCTGAAGCATTGTATTATCTTGAGTCATCATTAAAAAACAAAAAAGATGAATAACTTTTGGTCAGAATTGTTTAATTTTAAGTCAGAAATGGAAACTCAGTCATTTTAGGAAGACTTTCATTAAAAATACTTTTTTACTTGACCCTTAGTTAACTGCAAAGTTAAACTAGCTACAAAAACATTTTGGGGGCAGAGCCAAGATGGTAGAGGGAGAGCAACTACTCATCTAAGTTCTTAGACAAAATCCTTCAGATACCTCTAAAAAGGGAATCTGACCAAATTTTAGAGGTGCAGAACCCAATAGGAGACAGACTGTAGCAGATTCACAGACCAAGAGAGACTGGAAAGTTGATTGGGAAGGATCTGTTCCGTGGGGATGAGCAGACAGCACAGCTCATCCAGTGGGGACCAAGCAGGAAACCCCTGGGGTGGCCTGAGGCAGTGGCAGCATGGTACAAAGGCAGGGTGGCAGCCCAGGGCAGGAGATCAGCAGAGCCAAGTGAGTGACAGATACTGAGCACCAGGCATTGGGCACAGCATCTCCTGAGACTATCAGCCCACAGATTAAACATCTGTAAATCACCTACTTGAACTTCTGGGAGCCAAAATGGAAGAGTAATCGGTAAATGCTCTCTCTCCCTCCCCTTACTGACCTCAAAAGAACCATAAAATATTTCTCCAGAAAAATCTTGGATCAGTGGGATCAGCAGAAGGAGCAAATAGTCTTGTAGGACCTGAGGCTAGGAAAATAGCTAAGGGGGATTCCTCTTATTGTGGTTGAACTCAACTGGAAGTACAAGAGCCCCGGGTGGGGATGGGGGGGGGGGGGTGAAAACTGGCACTAGGACACAGGCATGTGTCAGTGCTCCAGGGGAAATGGAAAGACAATAGAGAAGCCTGGATCACCAAGCACTGAACTTGCTTTTGCTCTAGCTCAGCTGAGGAGACCTCCCAGGACCAGACCAACCCTCCCTGACGTTTAACAAGCTAGCCCCAGGGCTGATCCAGGGAAACATGAAAGAATAAAAGGTACCCACTGTTAGCTTTTTCACACCAGTCAGCTCAACAAAAGGTTCTCCAGCTTCTAACTGAAAGAAATAGAGGCCACAACACACAAAGCCTCACCATCATGAGCAAGAAGAAGCAAAGTAAGCAGGAAAAGACCATAGAATCTTTCTATGGGGACAGGAACTAAAATGCAAATACCAAAGAGGTCAGTATTGAGAGTGTACTCCCATCTGAAACTTCAGAAGGAACTATGAACTGCTTACATGCACAAACAGCTCTTCTAGAACAACTGAAGAAGGAAATAGAAGAAAACCTGGCCAATGATTTTAAAAGTATGAAAAAAAGAATTCACTGAAGAGAACAGCTCTTTAAAAAGGAAAATTGAACAATTGGAAAAGGAAGCACAAAACCTAACTGGGAAAATTAGACAAATGGAAAAGAAAGTGCAAAAAATTAACTGGAGAAAATAATTCCTTAAAAGGAATAATTGGACAGATGGAAAAGGAGATGCAAAAGTTCACTGAAAATAACAATTTGATAAAAATTAGAATTGGGCAAGTAGAAACTAATGACTCTATGAGACATCAAGAATCAGTCAAACATAATCTAAAGAATGAAAAGATAGAAGAAAATGTAAAATATCTAATTGGAAAAACAACTGACCTGGAAAATAGATCCAGGAGTGAAAATTTAAGAATTATTGGCCTACCAGAAAGACATGGTGAAGAGAAAAAAAGTCTGGACAATATCTTCCAAGAAATCATCAAGGAAAACTCTCCAGAAGTGCTAGATCCAGAGGGCAAAACAGTCACTGAAAGAATCCATCCTTCTCCTCGTGAAAGGGATCCTATACTAACAATACCAAAAAATATCGTTGTCAAATTCCAGGACTATCAAGTGAAGGAAAAACTACCACAGGCAGCCAGAAATAAACCATTCAAATATCAAAGACCTGCAGTTAGGATCACACAGGACTTTGCAGCTTCTACATTAAAAGACTGAAGGAATTGGAATCTGATATTCCATAAGGCAAAGGAGCTGGGACTATAACCACGGATCAATTAGCCAGCAAAGTACAACATAACATTTCAGGCAAGGAGATGGACATTCAACAAAATAAGGGATTTCCGGACTTTCCTGACAAAAAGGCCAGAACTCAATAGAAAATTCGATCTTCAAATGTAGGTCTCAAGAGAAGCATAAAAAGGTAAACAGGGGAAAATAAAAACGTGTTACTCAATTTGGGCAAACCGTTTACCTTCCTATAAGGGAAGATGATACTTGTTAATCTTGAGAATTGTACATCTATTATGAAATACAAAAAGGATATACATAGATAGAGGGAACAGGTATAAAGTAAATGATGTGATGATAAAAATGTGATTTAAGCAGGTGAAGGGATCGCAACAGGAGACGTGAATAGGAGGAATCAGAAAATGGTAAATGACACCACAGGAGGAAATACAAAATTATATTATAGTAGAGGGAAAGAGGGGAGGGAGATGAGCATTGTTTGAGAGGTACTCTCATCTGATTTGATTCAAGGAGGGAACAATAAGCTTAATTAAGTATATAAATCTAACTATCTCTATAGCCAGTAGGAGGGGAAGGGGGAAGAAAGGGGAGGGGAAACTAAAAGGGAGGGAAGAAATAATAAGGGTAAAAGGGAGTAAAAGGGAGGGAGGCTGAAAGAAGGAAGGGAAGACTGCGGGAGGTGGTGGTCAAAAGTGAAAACTCTATTGAGGAGGGGAAGGGAGAAGGGAGAACTAAAAGCACAAAAGGTGGGAAAGAAAAAAAGCAGGGGTAGCAATCCTAATCTGAGACAAAGCAAAAGCAGAAATCTAATCAAAAGAGATAAGGAAGGAAACTATATCTTGCACAAAGGCACCATAGACAATGAAGCAATATCATTACTAAACATGTATGCTCCAAGTGATATAGCATCCAAATTCTTAGAGGAGAAGGTGGGGGATTTGCAGGAAGAAATGAACAACAAAACTATTCAAGTAGGGGACCTCAACCTCCCCCTCTCTGAACTTGATAAATCTAACCTCAAAATAAACAAGAAAGAAATTAAGGAGGTAAATAAAACTCTGGATAAGGTAGATATGATAGATTTCTGGAGAAAATTGAATAGGGATAGAAAGGAATATACCCTTTTCTCAGTGGTACATGGCACATATATAAAAATTGACCATATTCTAGGGCATAAAAACCTCACAATCAAGTGCAGAAAAGCAGAGATAGTCAATGCATCCTTCTCAGATCATAATGCAATAAAAATTATATGTAATAAAATCTGTGGAAAGATAAACCAAAAATCAATTGGAAACTAAATAATCTAATCCTAAGGAAGGAGTGCATTAAACAACAAACCATAGAAACAATCAACAGCTTCATTCAAGAGACTGACAATAATGATACCAAATCTTATGGGATACTGCAAAAGCAGTTGTTAAGGGAAAAATGCCTACATAAATAAAATAGAGAAAGAGGAGATCAAAAACTTGGGCATGCAGCTGAAAAAGCTAGAAAAAGAACAAATAGAAAATTCCCAAGTATATACCAAATTAGAAATACTGAAAACCAAAGGAGACATTAATAAAATTGAAATTAAGAAAACTATTGAATTAATAAATAAAACCTGTAGTTGGTTTTATGAAAAAACTAATAAAATTGATAAATATTTGTTCAATTTGATTAAAAAAAGAAAATCAAATTACTAATATCAAAAATGAAAGGGGTGAACTCACCTTCAATGAAGAGGAAATTAAAACAATAATTAGAAATCACTTGTTCAACTTTATGCCCATAATTTCGACAATCTAAATGAGATGGATGAGTATTTTAAAAAATATGAATTGCCCAGATTAACAGAAGAGGAAATTGAATACTTAAACAGCTCCATCTCAGAAAAAGAAATTGAACAAGCCATCAATGAACTCCCTAGGAAAAAATCTCCAGGGTCAGATGGATTTACAAGCAAATTCTATCAAACATTTAAAGAACAGTTAATTCCAATTCTATATAGACTATTTTGAAAACTGAAGAAGGAGTCCTCTGAAATTCTTTTTGTGATACAAATATGGTTTTGATACCTAAACCAGGAAGAGACAAAACAGGGAAAGAAAATTATAGACCAATTTCTCTAATGAATATAGATGCAAAAATTTTAAATAAGATTTTACAAAAAGAATACAGCAACTTATCACGAGAATAATACGTTATGATCAGGTAGGATTCATACCAGCAATGCAGGATTGGTTCAATATTAGGAAAGCTATTAGCATTATCGATCATTTCAACAATAAAACTAAGAGAAACCACATGATTATCTCAATAGATGCAGAAAAGTTTTTGACAAAATACAACACCCATTCCTATTAAAAACACTGGAGAGCATAGGAATAAAGGGAACTTTCCATAAAATAATAATCAGTATCTACCTAAAACCTTCAGCAAGCACTATATGCAATGGAGATAAACTAGATGCATTTCCAGTAAGATCAGGGGTGAAATAAGGATGTCCATTATCACCACTATTATTCAATATGGTACTAGAAATGTTAGCTGTAGCAATTAGACAAGATAAAGAAATTGAAGGAATTAGAATAGGCAAAGAAGAAACTAAGTTATCACTCTTTGCAGATGATGTGATGATAGAGAATCCCAAAGATTCAAGTAAAAAACTACTTCAAATAATAAACAACATTGACAAAGTTTCAGGTTACAAAATAAACCCACACAAATCTTCTGCATTTCTATATATTAGTAACAAAGCCAAGAGCAAGAGATAGAAAGAGAAATCCCATTGAAAGCTAGGGTAGAGATTATAAAATATTTAGGAGTTTACCTGCCAAAACAAACCTGGGACTATACGAACACAATTACAAGACATTTTTTGCACAAATAAAACCAGATCTAAGTAAGTGGAAAACCATCAGTTTTTCATGGGTAGGCCAAGCCAATGTAATAAAAATGACAATTCTACCTAAATTAATTTACTTATTTAGTGCCATACCAATTAAACTATCAGATAATTATTTTCTAGAGCTGGAAAAAATAATATGAAAATTTATCTGGAAGAACAAAAGGTCCACAATATCAAGGGAAATCATGAAAAGAAATGCTAGGAAAAGTGGCCTAGCACTACCAGATCTCAAATTGTATTATAAAGCAGCAATTATCAAAACCACTTGGTACTGGCTAAAAAACAGAAGGGTAGACAAATGGAATAAGCTAGGTACTCAAGTCACAGTAGGAAATGAATATAGCAATCTACTGTTTGATAAACCTAAGGACCCCAGCTTCTGGGATAAGAACTCACTGTTTGACAAAAATTGTTGGGAAAACTGAATAACATTGTGATTGAAACTAGGGATAGACCAATGCCTGACACCATGAACAAGAATAAAGTCCAAATGGGTACATGATCTAAGCATAAAGATCGATACTATGGACAAATTGGTTGAGCAAGAAATAGGGTATTTATCAGATTTATGGAGAAGGGAAGAATTCTGGCCTACAGAAGAGATAGAGAGCATTATGAAGTGCAAGATGGATAATTTTGAATATGTTAACCTGAAAAGATTTTGCACTACCAAACCCAACGTAACCAAGATTCGTAGGTATGCAGAAAACTGGGAAAGAATTTTTGTAGCTGTTGTCTGTGATAAAGGCCTCATTTCTAGAATATATAGAGAACTGAGTCAAATATACAAAAATACAAGACATTGTCCAATTGAAAAATGGTCAAAGGATATGAATCAACAGTTTTCAGAGGAAGAAATTAAAGCTATCTATAATCATATGAAAAAACGCTCTAAATATCTATTGATTAGAAATGCAAATCAAAACAACTCTGAGGTACCACATCATACCTATTAGATTGACAAACACGACAAACCAGGAAGATGATAAATGTTGGAGAGGATTTTGGAGAGCTGGAACACTAATTCATTGTTGGTGGAGGTGTGAGCTCATCCAGCCATTCTGGAGAGCAATTTGAAACTATGCCCAAAGGGATACAAAAATATGCATACCCTTTCATTCAGCAATATTGCTTCTAGGACTGTATCCCCAAGAGATCATAAAAATGGGAAAGGGTCCCACATGTACAAAAATATTTATAGCAATACTCTTTGTGGTGACCAAAAACTGGAAATCAAGGGGATGCCCATCAATTGGAGAATGGTTGAATAAATTATGGTATATGAATGTAGTGGAATACTATTATGCTATAAGAAATGATGAACAGGAAGACTTCAGAGAGGCCTGGAAAGATTTATATGATCTGATGCTGAGCAAAAGGAGCAGAATCAGGAGAACTTTGTGCACAGCAATGACCACAGTGTGAGAGAGTTTTTTCTGGTAGACTTGAAACTTCATTGCAATGCAAGGACTTAAAAAGAAATTCCCAATTGTCTTTTAAGGCAAAATGCTTTCCAAATCCAGAGTAAGAACTATCGAATTCAATTGCAGAATGTAGCAGATCATTGTTTTGTGTGTATTACATTTGGGTTTATTATATGATTTCTCCCATTCATTTTAATTCTTCTACATAATATGACTATTGTGAAAATGTATTTAATAGTAATGTATGTGTAGAACCTATATAAAACTGTGTACTGTCTTGGAGAGAGAGAGGGGGGAAGTAGCGGGGAGGGAAGGGAAAAAGCTAAGTTGTATGGTGGTGATTATAGAACACTAAAAATAAATAAAATTAATTAAAAATAAAAAAAATTAAACTATCTAGAACTGCTCACAGACCTATATACCCCCAGATGATCATTCCAATTTGCTGAAGTTTTATCTCCAGTACATTATTTAGGTTTTCAGATCATCATGGAGACTATTTCCTTCTTCCACAGCTACCTTCCAATCAACGTGGGTAAATGATCCCACTAGGCAGACATTTTGACTCTTCCATACTTGAATCCAACATTCCTTTACCAGTCTTGTGCATGTGTTCAAATATGTCATCCATATGGAGGGACTTTCTGTTCTTTTATATCAGTGGCACCTACAAAAATTCCCACACACATGAATTTTCTTTGTGTTCCTCATGAATTTGCTGCCAAAAAACTGATTAGGATTCTTCTCTCTTATTTTGCAGTTGTTCTAGATGGCAATTCAACAACTGTGCAATTTAAATTTAAAATTCAATTAAATAAACTTTTATTATTATTATTTTATCATTATAATCAGGTTTAAAACATGTTTAGATCTGTCATGGCAAAGAAAGCTGCCAAGAAGAGAATTATATTGTGTCTTCAAGGTGAGCATTGCTTTCTTTTTTTTTTTTAATTAATTTATTTAACTATTAACATTCATTTTCACAAAACTTTGGGTTCCAAATTTTCTCCCCATTTGTCCCCTCCCCCCACCCCAAAACACCAAGCATTCTAATTGCCCCTATCACCAATCTGCCCTCTCTTCTATCATCCCTCCCTTCCCTTGTCCCCATCTTCTCTTCTGTCCTATAGGGCCAGATAACTTTCTATACCCCTTTACCTGTATTTCTTATTTCCTAGTAGCAAGAACAGTACTCGACAGTTGTTCCTAAAATTTTGAGTTCCAACTTCTCTTCATTCCTCGCTCCCCATCCATTCCCTTTGGAAGGCAAGCAATTCAATATAGGCCATATCTGTGTAGTTTTGCAAATGACTTCCATAATAGTCATGTTGTATAAGACTAACTATATTTCCCTCCATCCTATCCTGCCCCCCATTGCTTCTATTCTCTCTTTTGATCCTGTCCCTCCCCAGGAGTGTTGACTTCAAATTGCTCCCTCCTCCCATTGCCCTCCCTTCCATCATCCCCCCCCACCCTGCTTATCCCCTTCTCCCCCACTTTCCTGTATTGTAAGATAGGTTTTCATACCAAAATGAGTGTGCATTTTATTCCTTCCTTTAGTCAAATGTGATGAGAGTAAACTTCATGTTTTTCTCTCACCTACCCTCTTTTTCCCTCCACTAAAAAGTCTTTTGCTTGCCTCTTTTATGAGAGATAATTTGCCCCATTCCATTTCTCCCTTTCTCCTCCCAATATATTTCTCTCACCACTTAATTTCATTTTTTTGATATCTCATCCTATTCAATTCACCCTGTGCTCTTTGATTCTGTGTGTGCGTGTATGTGTGTGTGTAATCTCACCAACTACCCAGATACTGAAAAGTTTCAAGAGTTACAAATATTGTCTTTCCATGTAGGAATGTAAACAGTTCAACTTTAGTAAGTCCCTTATGACTTCTCTCTGCTGTTTACCTTTTCATGCTTCTCTTCATTCTTGTGTTTGAAAGTCAAATTTTCTTTTCAGCTCTGGTCTTTTCATCAAGAATGCTTGAAAGTCTTCAATTTCATTGAAAGATCATTTTTTCCCCTGAAGCATTATACTCAGTTTTGCTAGGTAGGTGATTCTTGGTTTTAGTCCTAGTTCCTTTGACTTCTGGAATATCATATTCCATGCCCTTTGATCCCTTAATGTAGAAGCTGCTAGATCTTGTGTTATCCTGATTGTATTTCCACAATACTTGAATTGTTTCTTTCTAGCTGCTTGCAATATTTCCTCCTTGACCAGGGAACTCTGGAATTTGGCCACAATGTTCCTAGGAGTTTCTCTTTTTGGATCTCTTTTAGGCAGTGATCAGTGGATTCCTTGAATGCTAATTTTGCCCTCTGGTTCTAGACTCTCAGGGCAATTTTCCTTGATAATTTCATGAAAGATGATGTCTAGGCTCTTTTTTTGATCATGGCTTTCAGACAGTCCCATAATTTTTAAATTGTCTCTCCTGGATCTATTTTCCAGGTCAGTTGTTTTTCCAATGAGATATTTCACATTATCTTCTATTTTCTCATTCTTTTGGGTTTGTTTTGTGATTTCTTGGTTTCTCATAAAGTCATTAGCCTCCATCTGTTCCATTCTAATTTTGAAAGAACTATTTTCTTCAGTGAGCTTTTGAACCTCCTTTTCCATTCGGCTAATTCTTCTTTTTAAAGCATTCTTCTCCTCATTGGCTTTTTGAAGCTCTTTTGCCAATTGAGTTAGCCTATTTTTCAAGGTGTTATTTTCTTCAGCATTTTTTTGGGTCTCCTTTAGCAAGGTGTTTACCTGCTTTTCATGCTTTTCTTGCATCTCTCTCATTTCTCTTCCCAGTTTTTCCTCCACCCCTCTAACTTGATTTTCAAAATCCTTTTTGAGCTCTTCCATGGCCTGAGCCCATGGAATATTTATTTTGGATGTTTGGGATACAGAAGCCTTGATTTCTATGTCTTTCCCTGATGTTAAGCATTGTTCTTCCTCATCTGAAAGGAAGGGAGGAGATATCTATTCACCAAGAAAGTAACCTTCTATGGTCTTATTTTTTTTCCCCCTTTTCTGGGTATTTTCCCAGCCAGTGACTTGACTTCTTAGTGTCCCCTCCACCTGCACCATGCCTCCAGATCCACCCAGCCAGCGCTTGGGGTCTGAGATTCAAATGCTGCTTCCCAGCCTCAGGGTTTTCAGCTGGGGCAGGGCTGCTATTCAATGTGAGATTAAGTTCTGGTGCTCAGGTGGGGGCAGGGCTTTCATATGGGGCTTTGTTCCCTCAGGGGTTTTATGTGGAGACCTTCAACAATGGATCCAAGCTCCTGCCTGCTTTAGGAGCCCTTGTCTGCTGCTGCCTCCTCTGCTGCCTCCTGAGGGGGCTTGAGTTATGGAGACACCCCGCTTCCGTCTTGGCACGCTGAAAAGACTCTCTCACTGACCTTTGGTGCCTGTGGGTGGAGGGACCTGCGTGGCCGCTGGAGATTCTGTCCCTGAAGCCTGCTTGAATCTGGTCCTCTCAGTGCTGCGTGGCCAAGGCAGGGCTGGGCTCTGCTCTGAGTGGGGTGCATGATGAACCTTTTGTGTCAGTTTTTCAGGTCTCTCTGGAACAGAAATCTCCTCCACTCCTTTGTTGTGTGGCTTCAGCTGCTCCAGAATTTGTTGGGAGTTCTTCTTTACAGGTATTTTATGGGCTGTGGGTTCAGAGCTAGCATACGTGTCTTTCTACTCCACCATCTTGGCTCCCCCCCCACCCCCCGCATTGCTTTCTTAATCAATGTAGCTGCCTTTCTGAATCAGCTAGTTGGTGCAGTGGACAGAACACTGGGCCTGAATTCACGAAGACCTGAGTTCAATTTTGGCCTCAGATGCTAACTAGCTGTGTCACCCTGGCCAAGTCATTTAACCTCTGTCTGCCTCAGTTTCATTATCTGTAAAACAGACAATAAAAACATTTATCTCACAGGATTTTTGTGAAGACCTAATGAGATAATATTTGTATTTAGCACAGTGCCTAGCACAAAGTAGGTGATTAAAAATATATTTGTTTCCTTCCTTAATTCATCCAGAGGGTTTACTCGTATAAGGACAGGAACTTTATGTTCATTTTGCTGCAGTGAGAGATAGTTTCCAGGTCCAAACCCTAAGATTTGTGAATAATGGGGGCAAGTATCCTGTTTTGCACAAATAATCCAAAGATTTATAATTTTGTTAGCATAGGAAACGTGTGCACACAGATTGTAACCTATCTCTGACAATTGCAATAGAGAAATCAATTTCTCCTTCCTTCCTTCCTTTCCTCCTTCCTTCCTTCTTTCATTTCTTCCTTTCTTCCTCCTTTTCTCCCTCCCTACCTCCCTCTTTCCTTTTCTTTTACACAGTTTGTAAGTCTATGTGGCAGGATGTGAATCCAGGATGACTCCAAGCCCAGCACTTTTCATTATACCACATAGACTCTATACTTTATGAGAGAGAAAAATATTTTAGACCAAACCAAACAGTAGAATTTGAAAGTACTTGATGTTTGTATAAGCAAAGACTAAGAGATGGTGTGGTACAATGAATGATGTATCGCATAATTCAAGACACTTGGATCTTTGTTCAGGGGTCTTTTTCTTGGTTTGCTACTAGTTGTTTGACATTAGATAACTCACTTGTCCCAAGTTTTCCTATATGTAAAATGAGAGGGTGGTCTAGTGGAGCTCTAATGTCTCTTTCAGCACCAACACTCATGACTATATGTTTTTTCTCTGTCGCACGTAGTGTATTTCACACTGAAAACCATGTTAGCACTCAACCTTTATGATCTTAGCCATGTGCTCATATAGAAAAAAATGTATATTTTTTATCAGCTAAAAGCTGAGTAAGCTGAGGGGGGCAATAATGAAACCTAATCTTCTATCTTCTTTTCTTGAGGTTGGCAAATGACTTGGACTTCCTTAGGACCTGCCTCCTTTCTCTGGTAGACTCTGGTGCTGTCCAGCAGTCCTCTCTTGGCCAGGTATTCCAGAAATAGGAAGCTTTAGCCCAATAAATTCCATCTACTAACAGCTTCCAGGGCTGCTTGCAGCTTCAATGAGTTTCCTTTGGGGGAGGAAGGAGGAAAAGGACACGCCAACTTTGTCATACAGAGCAGTGATGCATGAGAAGCCTTTGTAAAATGGAAGAAAAAAATTGGAAAATAAAAATGCCCTTTTCCTCAGGAATGTCCCCTAGGACTAATGAAAAAGTACTAATTTTAATAAAAGTAAAATCATTTTAAATCAAAGCACCTTGGAATCATATTAAAAATAAGATTGAAATGAGAAGTGTTGAAAGAAAATAATTATATTCCTCCAATTCAGCAGCATCTTAATCCACTCCAGTTCTGCTCTCTTGGTTTATGACGCCCTAGAAATTCTCCATGGAATTATTTCCTTGTAACTCACTGTAGTCATTTCTTTGTGTTCAGGTTGAATAGGATGGTAGAGTGATGCAGAGGTTTTCTTTATTCACTCAGAACAAGCTGAGAGGAAGTTAAAGATTCCTTTCCCTTTCAGAAAACCACCAGCATCATATTTTTATTTTTTAATTGTTCTAAGATCCATGTGAAGGAGTGTACACATAATGGTTTAGAATTAAGATCCAGTCACAGTTCAGCTAATCCCATGATAAAATATAAAACACTCATTTTTCATCTCTTCCTTTCCCTCCCTCCTGCTTTCTGAGATTTCCTCTTTCTTCTTTCTTCCTCTTTATCTCCTCTTCTCCTTTCCCCTTTATGTCACATCTCTTCCTCTCCTTCCTGACCTTTTTGTTGCCTCTTTAACTTTCATTCCTTTTCTTCTGTTCCTTTTTCTTCTCACCTCTTCTTCCTCCTTTCTCTCCTTCCCTCCTAATCCTCTTGTCTTCCTCCCACTTCCACTCATCTCTTCTCTTTCCTTCCTTCCACTTTATATTAGAAAGAAAACTGGCTTTGGAGTCAAAAGATGTAGGTTTGAATCCTGGTTCTGACATCTACTACCTGCATGACCTTGAACAAGTCATTTGACATCTCTAGGTCTCAGTTTCCTCATCTATAAAATGAGGAATTGGACAAGGATGACCTTTAAGGTAATTTCTAGCTCTTACTTAATCTATGAGTTTGTGATCCTTTTTATGTCTCATCTCTCCTTATTCACCTTTGTCTCCCTCTCCCACCTCCTACCTTCCTCTTAACTTAAAAAATTACCGTGGAGGATATATCAACTCCCCATCATTCATGGAGTTTGTGGAGCCCATAAAGAAACTTAGCTTTAGAATTTGCTCTTGGAAATCAAAAGAAAACCATAAATGCATTTTATGTTGCTAAATTACTCCACAGCTTTATTGGTGTCCCTGCTATCGTTTTCCCCTTCATTCCCTTTATTACTCCCTTCCCCCACCACATCTCTCCATTGCTCCTTAGAACCCACTTCCCCCTCCCCTCCTTTCATGTTTTGAAATTTCTTAATTCTTTCTCAATAAGATTATAGTCATTCATGCCCTCTTTCTTCTCCCTCTCCTTCCCTTCCTCCCTCCCTCCCTCTCTCTCTCTCTCTCTCTCTCTCTCTCTCTCTCTCTCTCTCTCTCTTTAATTTGGCCATAGATGAGGGAACAAGAGAATGAGCAAGTACTAGAAGGAGGGATGGGAAGTGGGGAGGGAAAGAGAGAGAGGAAAGGAAGTGAGAGGGAGAAGGGCAGAGAGATGGGGAGAGGAAGAAGAGGAGAGTGAGGAGAGAGAGAGAGAGAGAGAGAGAGAGAGAGAGAGAGAGAGAGAGAGAGAGAGAGAGAGAGCGCTGAGCTTGCCCAGATGGTAGAGGACCCAAAAAGAAGGAACATTTTCTCATGCTTTTAAAAAGAGCACTTTCTTTCCTGCCTAATATTTAGCTCCTTCAAATGCAAATGGAGAGGTTTTGCTCCAAGGTTAGCATAACAATTATGGGAAAGCTTTAAATCTTATGCGTTTGTTTACATGATGAAAGGAATTCACAATCCAAAAGCTCTGAGGCCAGGGCTTTTCACCAGCTATTTTCTGACTAACTAGTGAACTGCAAGTCAATTTTAGACCACAAAGAAAACCAATTTATATCACTGTGTAAGCTAATTTTGGAGGGAGTTCTACATTCTAACCAATGCTAAAAAAAAAAAAAAGAAAAATTGACTGCTACCGAAAAAAGTGATTTCATTTGCCCCCTTTTCCATTTGGAAGTCTGATGTGACTCTGGAGCTAATTGGTGTTAGTGATCAGGCACTAAGGTCTTCATTACTGAGGACAATAGAAATCCATGGGGAATGATAATAACACAGGAAAGGATCTGGCTTGCTAAAACAGAAGGTTTTTGGAATCCCAAACACATAAAAATGTCTGTGAAGGATTTTTCATTTCCATTTTGTCCTCCATTAGGCTTGGGCTCTATGTTTGCCATTTGATGCAGGGCTGTGTGGTTTAAGTACTGGTGACAGGTATGTGGTAGATAATACTAGGGAATAAAACCTTGTCACCATGGACAGCTGCTGTAAATGTATGGGTTAGGTCTGGGCAACGTGGGCTCTTTTCCAGCGACTACTCTTAGTGCCTCTCCTCCTTGCCCTAAGCCAAGCAGGGACAGATCTGAATGTAAGGAAAGGGGAGAGGGAGGGTGCGAAGCTCCTCTCTCTTACTCTAATGTATTAATCCAAGACACATATGACCCTCTCCTCCCTCTGGACTCAAGATCTGAGATGTTTAAAATCTCATTTTATTTAAAGTCTACTTTGTGATCCAGGAAGGTGAATAGAAAAAAAAAAAACACAACGACTGGGAAGGTAATAAACCCCAAAACTTTATTGACTGAGATTAAAAAAAAAAAACTGAAATAGCCTACAAATCTCTGTACTACTGTATAGGATTGTAAAATGATATAGAAGAAATCCAGTATTAATTAGTCAACACAAATAAGATGTTTCAATTTTAACATTAAACTATTACATTACCATTAGTCTGTAAACTCAAGTATTTTTTTTTTTTTTTATGAATAGATGAAATGGTTTGTTAGAGGGGGCAGTGTGACATAGGAGACAGTATAAGACCTGGGTTCTAATCCCTTCTCAGATGTTAGCTACTCTTTCAGGTAACTTAATGTCTCGTCATTTTAGGTTTCTCTATCTGTAAAATAGGAGTAATAATAGAACCTGTCTCATAATGTTGTTGTGAGGATCAAATGAGATGATAAAAGTACTTTGTGTATCATCAAAAGCAGTGTTCTCTTTGTACACATATGCATGTAAATATGTGGGTATATACATGTATGCATATATGTATACTCATATATATAAACAATAGCTAACTTCCTATACATTTCTTAATACGCTACAGCCTTTATTGCCACATTGTATAATTTATTAATCGGTTGATTTAGTTGAAATTTGGAAATTTGAAAGCAATTTGATTCAACAAACTTGTATCAGGTATCTTATTTGCAAGGCATTATGCACTAAATGTAGAGGGGCACCTGATTTGAGGAAATTTTATTGTAACAAGGCAGATGATATATGTTCACAAATGACTATAAAGTAAAAGAAGGTAAGTATGAAAGACAGGTCCAGGAAATTTAATAGGAACATTAGTGTAGAATTAGAAATATAAGAAGCCATTTAGTCTATTTGCCTAGAGGTTCCTAGGGTAGGTTGAATAAAAAGATCACTTTGAGGTGGCATTTGTGAGAAAGGAAGGAAGAGGTGGTGACTGAGTTGGACCTTGGAGGAAAAGAAAAACAATTTAGTCATATCCTACTATTATTTGCCTAAAATGAAGTGTACATTTGGGATTTGAGGTGCCAGATATCTTTACCTATCTCATGTAGAAAGGTCTAAGAAATCTTGGAAAGTCTTTTGATAATCATCTTAGAGTTCAAGGATGTGGGCTTTTGATTTCAGTTCTGCTTCAGTTGTTTAAGCAATAAACATCTATCAAGTATGTTCTATGTGTTCTATGTTCTAGGCACTATGCTAACCACTGGGGATATAAAGAAGGCAAAAGACAATCCCTGCTCTCAGGGAGTTTGCAATCTAATGGGGGAGATAACATGGAAAGAAATACATACAAAGTAAACTATTTGCAGAATAAAGAGGAAATAATTAGTGGGGAGGAAGGCACTGCAATTAAGAGAGGTTGGAGAAGACTTCCTGTAGAAAGTGTGATTTTAGTTGTGACTTAAAGGAAGCCAGGGAAGTTAGCAGGCAGAACTGAGGAGAGAGAACCTTCCTGGCATGGGGGACAGACAGACAGGATCAAAGGGATAGATTCCAGTGTTACTGGACTGAAGAGCACATCGTGGAGAGTAAGGTGTAAGAAGACTGGAAAGGTAGGAGACTAGGTTATGAAGGGTTTTGAATGCCAAACAAAGCATTAACTAGCTTTTATCAATTGTTTGATCCTGAATAAGTGTCTCCTCCTTGCCTACTCTTCATTTCCTTGGACAAGATGACCATTCAGATTTTTTTCCAACTCTAAAAACAATAACCATATTTTCTTGACCAGTTTGACTACAGTGGATTCCCCCTTTACTGGCATATTATAGAGAAACACAATACATACCAATTAAAGCATGGCAAAAGATTCCTAAAAACTAGTTTTACTTTGTGCTCTCAGTTCCCAGTTTAAATATTTCTCCAACATGGTTAATTAAACATTGCCAGAAACACAAACACATATACATATATATGTGTGCAGACATACATATATGTATGTATATGTGTATATGTGTACACACACACACACACATATGTATGTATATACATTTTTAAGAGTACCTGTGGCAAGTGCCCATAGTTTGGCAGTTGCTATCTGTAACTTTTCAGAAGGTGCTAGACTTTCTTCTGAAAGAGAATTTATTATTCATTATTGGAAAGCATTGCTCAAAACTTGCTTTCTGGCCATCTCCATGTTCATTGATTCATAGAATTTTAGAGTTGAAAGTGACTTTAGCGGTCATACAATCTGATTTTACAGATGAAGGAATGGAGGCTAGTTCAGTTTAGTTTAATTCAATACAATTCAACCAGCATTAATTAATTATCTTCTGTGTTTCAGAACATTGTGGCAGGTGCTGGTGATACAAAGATAAAATGAGAACAGTCCCTTCTCCTAAGGTGCTTACATTCTAAAGGGAGGAAAAATGTATACAGATAAATTAATAGAAAATATGTATGAAACAATGCAAAGTTACTTCACAAAGGATGCTACTATTTAAAGAGATCAGGAAAGATTTCCTTGAGAAGGTAATCTTTGAGCTGACTCTTGAATGGAGCTAAAGATTCCAAGAGGAAGAGGGAGGAAATATTCAGGAGAGGGCAGTAGCCTGGGTAAAAACAGGAAGGTGGGAAATAGAATTTCCTGTATAAGTTTGAGCAAAACATGGAGTGTATGCATCTAAGTGTGTCTGTGTGTGTAGTAGTAGTAGTAGTAGTAGTAGTAGTAGTAGTAGTAGTAGTAGTAGTAGTAGCAGCATGAAGACTGGAAAGATAGGTTAGAGACATATTTTGAGACATATTTAAATGGTAGAGAAGTTTAGATTTTACTGTACTGGCAAGAAGAAACCACTGAAACTTCTCCTATCTGGTATATGGAGCATAGATTGGAAAGGGGAGAGATTGGAGGAAGGGATAGCTGAATTTTAGTGACTGGGATCTGAGCAGAAAGAACAGGATTGCTAAACACTATTATAGAGAGAGAATCAACAAGACTTGGCTATTATTTGGATTTGGGGAGTGAGGGAGAAGGAAGAGCTTTCTTTTTTATTTGTATTTGTATCCTCAGTGCTTAGCCCAGTACTTGAGAAACAGTAAGTGCTTAAAAATGCTAGTTTACTGGATGACCTCTAAGATCCTTTGTGTCTCTAAAAGGGTTCCCAAAATTATTTGACCTGCTGCTCCCTTCTAAAAAAAATTACTCAGAACCCCCTGGAAATTGACTTTCTTTAACCCTTTAACATTTTTTTTGAAATTTGCATCATTTCAAAAATTATTTTTAAAGAAAAAATGCATATTAAATTTAACAATTTATTGTAAATTTGTTTTTTCTGCATTGAAATTTTGATGATGCAATATGTAAATGTATAGAATCATGTTGTAAACAAGTCATTACACGCACATATTCCTGTAGATGGATGCTGGACTTCCTGACAATGCTCAGCCCATTGGCCTGGCAACATTTGCTTGTCAAGACCGCTTGGTGGACTTGACCACTGATGGTTTAAAACCTGCATTTTGTGCATTTATTTGAAAAATAATGTAATCATTACTACTTCAACTCTGTTATACAACAGATGAAACATGTATGAATGGTTTTTCAAAATTTTCTTCTCTTCTTTCCTAATGCTTCTACCACCCCCTTATTTTTATTCAGTGCTCCCCCCAATTGCACCTGAGGCTACTACACTGCCCTCCTATGGTTCTTATGGTTCCAGCACCTCCAGGGGGCAGTATTGCCTGCTTTGGGAACCTATGTTTAAATCTATAATGCCAGGAAGACTAGTAAAGGGACTTGATACTCACCATCTTATGCTATATCCATGTTATCCAAAACAACAGTGAGAAGCTTTGTAACTTGGTGAAATCTTAGTGCCTTGTTAACCAATCAGCAGACATCTATTAGGCACCTGCTATATACAAGTAACTATCCTAGAGCAAGGGATACTTCTACAAAGAATGAAATAATCCCTACTTTCAAGGAGTTTACATGATTATTAATAAAAAGAATTTAGGTACTACAGCCTCACTAATTATTTATTTGAATTTATTTTAATGCACATTTTTTAGCATGATGCTAAACATCAAACTGGATTTTTCACTTTCCCTAAAGATTCTGGCATTTTGTAAATATAGTATGAGTCAACCTACCTATCAACTATTTAAACAATGACTATGTGCCAAACGCTAAAGTAAGTTATGGAGATTTGAATAAAAAGCAAAAACTGTTTGCTCTCAGAGAGTCTACAGTCAGCTATATGAGGAGACAATATATAAATAAATAGGTGTATATGTACATACATATACATACATACTTACATGCTTACACATATACAGTAAGGTAACCTTAGAATGGATGGCTCCAGAGCCTGGGGTACCATTTAACTTTACACTTATACAGTTGCTATCACAAGAAACATTTTGAGATGACTGCTATAATAATAAAACCAAGTGTATGGCTTCTGTCAGGGAAATGCAAGCATGCCTCACTTCTGAAGTTCCTGAAAAACTATTCATAAGTCACATTTGTGTAAACTGAGTAATGTCAAAGTATACCAAAGGGCTTTTTTTCTCAAAAAAAAAATTCTATTGTTATTTATTTTGCAAAGCCAATAGATAATTACCCCTCACTGACCAATTGTGTAAATCTGAGTTTTCTCATATAGCTTCAGGTTTACCTTGTTTAAAGCAAGGTGTACTTATATATCCCACATAATCAACATCTGAACAAGTGGACTTATTTACTTGGGCCTCCATGAGTTTTTTAAACTCACTTTTAATGGACATGATTCCATTAGCTGGATCTCTGTTTTGCCAACTCCTTTAGGGCTGCCCAATCTCAATAGCTTTTCACTACAAAGCCTTTATTTCTCTTTGAGCTAATGTCATTTTGTTCTGAACACCAAGTCATGGAGGAGACCCTCAATTCAGGGACATTACAGATTTCCTTTACCCTTGGAGTTATCCTGTGTCACAGCTGACTGCTTTAGTACCAATAAAATTCTAAGGGCTCCTGTTTTACTGGGTGCAGCACTGACTAGCAAAGTCATTCCTATTAAATATTAACATCATTTACTGAGAGTATAATTAGAAATAAAATAAACGGGCATATAAAATTTATATTTTAATCATCCTTGTGCTCCACATCAGTTATTTAGAGATAGTCTGTGTTTAGTGTGAAGTGAGTTAGTGGAGTTGGGTTATAATGATATTACAGCTGCCCTCCCCAAACAAGTGGGATTTCACAAACATTCCAATACCATAATTCTATATGGAATAATGAAGAGGATACGAAGATTTGTATGTATACGTGCACGCAAATATTTGGCATTAAGGATTGGGATGATGGAGGTGGGGTCTAGAATGTTGGCAGTGGTAAGGCACAGCAGAGAAGGCCGGAGTCAAACAAGCCTTACATGTAGGGTTTTAGGCTATTAGTCTATATAATCTATCTATATGTATAGGGTTTTAGTCTACCAGTCTATATAATCTATCTACATCACACACACACATAAACACACACAGAGAAATACCAGGTTTATATTACCCAGAAAAGTGAGACAAAGTTTCTAGCCTTTCTCTGGATGCAGATGACTGGCATAAGTGAGATAACAGAAGGCTTCAGCCTTTAGTGGACCATGTGGAACTTATTACTTTGGAGGAAGGATAAATCTATGTAGAAATGCTTCTTGGCTTCCTTAAAGGTCTGAGTGGGGTATTATGAAATGAAATCTTTAATGTTCTGAATTGGGAACTAGCCAGGAAGATGACAAAGTTGTGACCCCTTAAGTCTTGAAGATCTTTATTAGTGAATAGGCATGGGTTTGATTTTTTTTTTAACAGTCATTAAGGAAACATTGATACGTGTTGGGCAGTACTTTATCTTAATAAACCTGCAAAAAAACCTGTCTATTTCCGAAGTGTGCCTTCTATATTTCGCTTATCTATCCATGGGCCCTTTTCTTTGAGGATCTGAAATATCTTACAGATATTGTCAAATTCACATTAATATGTTGTGTTCTGTTTCTTTGTTTTGTTTTACTATAGTAACAGCAGGTACTTTCAGTGATGGAACATTGCCTGAACCTCAGGAACCTTTTCTAGGAACAGATCCCTCAACTGTATTGTCTTGAGCAGGTTAATCATATTACCTGGCTGATGTCCTCATGTCTAAGGTCACTTCTACTGCTCAGCAAGATAGCACAGTGGATAGGGCATTGGGCCTGGAAGACCTGAGTTGAAATCTGGCCTCAGATACTTACCAGCTGTGTGACTCTGGGCAAGTCACTTAACCCTGTTTGCCTCAGTTTCTTCAGCTGTAAAATGAACCGAGAAAGAAATGGTAAACTATCTTTGCCAAGAAAACCCTAAATGGGGTCACACCACTGAAAAACAATTGAACAACAAATTCAGTAATCAAAATCCCTATCCTTAAGAATCTTTTATAGAATAGTTATGAAAATAAAATAAATACCAAAAGTTGATTTTGGTTTCATCATTGATTTGGGGAAATGAAATAACTCAGTAAGAGTTTGGTCATGTCATATTCTATTCCATTAAATTCAACAAACATTTATTAAGCACTTATTGTATACAGGGCACTATGCTTGATGACCAGGAATATGCTTAATGACAAAAAATGAAACAAACCCTACCCTGGAGGAGTTTACATTCTTACCTTCTACCAGGGAATAAGACACATATACAAGTTAGTTAATTCATATTATATACAAAGGAATACACAGTAACTTTGAAAGAGAGACAGTGTTAATACATGGTACAACCAGGAAAAAAAATACCTGAAGCATGAAGTGCCACTTGTACTGTGCATTGGAGCAAGTCAAGAACTCTGTGAAGCAGCAGTGAGGAAGGGTATGCATTCCAGGCACGGAGACCACCTATGCAAAAGCACACAGGTGGGAAATGGAATTAATGATAGTTAGCTGGCCAGTTTGCCTAGAACAGAGAGAGCATGAAGAAGAGTAATAGGAAAAAAAAACTGGAAGAGTTTTAGAAATTGGAAGTTGGAACCAGATTTTATGAGTTGCAAATTCAAGGGTGAGGATTTTATGTTTTATCCTAAAGGCAACAGAGAGTCAAGAAAGACATTTGTGTAGAGATAACAGGATGTCATTAAATTTCTTTACTCAGGGCATTTTCACTTGTCCCCTGTACCTGGAACTCTCTCCTTCTTCATATCTGCCTGGTATCTTGCCTACCTTCCTTCAAGTTTCTGTTTAAAAATTTCTTTTGCAAGAAATCTTTCTTAGTCCCCTTTAATGCTAGTGCCTTTCCCTCTATTGATTATCTCAGATTTATCTTGTGTGTATGTGTGTATACTCACATACGTACACACATACATATACCCATATACATATATGTGTGCATACACATACATGTGAGGGTAACTAAGTAGCACAGTGGATAGAACACTGGCTTGAAACCAGGAAGGTTCATCTTCTGAGTTAAAATCCAGCATCAGACACTTACTAGCTGTGTGACTGGGTAAGTCACTTAACCTTGTTTGCCTTAGTTCCTGTTCTGTAAAATGAACTGGAGAAGGAAATTGCAGACCACTCTAATGTCTCTGCCAAGAAAACCCCAAATGAAATCAAGAACAGTAAGACACAATTGAAACAACTGAGGAATAACACTCATGTATGTAGATGTATACCTATGTGAATACAAGTTTTATATACATCACGTATGTACATGGTTGTTTGCATGTCATGTTCCACATTAAACCATGTAAGCAGACATTTTCTTTAACCTTTCTTTGTATTCCGGGTGTTTAGCATGGAGCCTGGCACATGGTCAATAAATCTCACTGACTGACAAGGTGAGTTCTGTATTTTAGGAATGTCAATTTGACACTGCATGGGGTATAGTTTGGGAGGAGAAACCAATCAAGTCTCGTGTTTCATGACTGTTATATTTTAGGTTTTTTCCTCCATAAAAACTCAGCTTCTCTTTTTGACCATGGTTTAAACAAACGATGCAGTCTATTGCTTTTAAGGCATTGTTACCCCCATTCAAATTTACCAGATAATATCCTATGGACTAATCTTAGATAGTTATTTTCACATTTATCCACTTTGCAGAACCAGTTTTCCTCTGAATGCTGAGTGAAGAAAGAACAATGCACCCATCACTGAGGAGGGGAAAAGGATCTCAGTGTCTTATTTTCCTCCCATATTGCATGAACTTGGTCCACATAGGATTTGGTAAAGAGGGAAGTGTCAGGAGGGATTTTGTTGGGAAATCTCGGATTCTTTTCTTTTTTAAAAAAACAATTAATTTCTATTTTTCATCTTACACTTTAATATGATTTTGAGTTTTAAATCCCTCCCCCTCCTTTTACTTCCCCTCCCTCCAAATAGCATGTAGTAGGATATGCATGTATGATCATATTAAACATATTTTCATGTTAGTCATATTGTGAAAGAAGAATCAGAGAAAAAGGGAAAAACCATGAGAAGAAAAACATGCACACAATAAAAACAACAACAAAAAGAGAAAATAGTATGCTTTGATCTGCATTCAGACTCCATACTTCTTGCTCTGCATGTGGATAGCTTTTTCCATCATGAGTCTTTTGGAACTGTCTTAGCTCATTGCATTGTTCAGAAGAGCTAAGAAAGTCTCTTTTCTTAAAAACTAAGAATGCTTTACCAATAAGAATGGACATCATCACCCTGGTTAATTAGTACTTGCCATTGACCAGTTTTGCAAAAACAGTGGAAAGAAATTAAAAGGGAAAAATGAGCCGGTTTTCATTACAGAGCAGTAGTATGTAAGTATATCTATTTTCCTTTTTAGTTCTTTCAGATCAGTGGATATATTTATAATGGGTGGAGATTTTTAATCACTGGGGATAATAACCTCATGTTTTGTTATTAGTTCCTTGGCTTTAATAGACTATTCAAATAATACTTTAGCTAAGAGTCTTGTTGTTCTTAGTGAAAAGGGAGCAATGTTTTTGTTATTACTTAAGAAAAACGTATTGCCCCTTAATGATCTATTATCAATGAGGTCATTGTGTCAAATCATTTTGGATCACATCTGCCAGTTAGCATTCAGAAAACTGATTGGGTATTTTTTAATAGAATTGATCATAAACTTTCATTGTATTTTTTTATAATTTATTTTTAGTTTTCAACATTCACTTCCATAAGATTTTGAATTTAAAATTTTCTCCCCCTCACTCTCCTCCCCCCTCCTCAAGAGGGCATGCAATCTGATATGGGCTCTACTTATACATTCATTTTAAACATACCTTTGCATTAGTCATGATGTAAAGAAGATTTAGAACTAATGGGAGGAACTACAAGAAAGAAGAAACAAAACAACAAAAGGAGAGTGAATAAATAGTATGCTTCCATCTGCATTCAGACTCCCAAGTTTTTTCACTAGATGTAGAGAGTATTTTCCATTGAGTGTTTTGGAGTTGTCTTAGGTCCTTGCATTGCTGAGAAGAGCTAAGTCTGGCAGAGTAAGTCATCACACAATGTGGCTGTTACTGTGTACAATGTTCTCCTGATTCTACTCACTTCACTCAGTATCAGTTCTGAAGTCCCCTGCTCATCATTTTTTATAGCACAATAGTAATCCATTACATTAACATATCATAACTTGTTCAGCCATTTCCCAGTTGATGGGCATCCCCTCAATTTCCAATTCTTGGCCACCACAAAAAGAGCTACCATGTATACTTTGGACATTTGAGCCCTTTTCCCATTTTTATAATCTCATTGGGATAAAGACCTAGAAGTGATATTACTGGGTCAAAGGGTATGCACAGTTTTATAGCCCTTTGGGCATAGTTCCAAATTGTTCTCCAGTATGGTTGGATCAGTTCACAGCTGCACCAACAATGCATTACCTTTCTAATTTTCCCACATCTCCTCCAACATTTATCATTTTCCTGTTTTGTCATGTTAGCCAATCTGATAGGTACGATGTTATACCTCAGAGTTGATTTGATTTGCATTTGTGTAATCAATAGTGATTTAGAGCATTTTTTCCTACGACTCTAGGTAGCTTTAATTTCTTCATCTTAAAATTGCCTGTTCATATCCTTTGACCATTTATCAATCAGGGGATGACTTGTATTCTTATAAATTTGCCTCAGTTCTCTATGTATTTTAGAAATGGGGCCTTTATCAGAGACACTGGCTGTAAAAATTGTTTCCCAGCTTTCTGGTTCTTTTCTAATCTTGGTTGCATTGGCTTTACGCAAAACCTTTTTAATTTAATGTAATAAAAATCATCAATTTTGCATTTGCTAATAATCTGGTTTAGTCACAGATTTTTCCCTTCTTCATAGATTTGAAAGGTAAACTATTTCTTGCTCTCCTGATTTGCTTACAGTATCAACCTTTATATCAAAATAATGTACCCATTTTGGCTTTATCTTGGGATAAGGTGTAAATGTTGGTCTATGCCTAGTTTCTGCCATATTATTTTCCAGTTTTATAAACTTTTATTTTAGTTTCACTTCTATTACTTGTTGCTTTGTTCTCTGTGGTCTTCTGGAATAGTCCTAGTTAGAGCCTGATGTGGTAACCTCATCACTTGGGGTGCATTGGGGGAGCAGGGTACAAAACTTTCATATTTTGTGCTAGGAAGAAAGAACCAAAGATTCAGTGTAGTAGAGAATATTTTCATAGTTGGTATTTCCAGTTTAATTTTTATCTCCATTATGTATGGCTTTGGTATTAGAAATGTATGGTGGTGAGGCACCTAACCTAGCAAGTCAGTGAGGGGAGAGGTCAGGGCTTCTATTCCTGAGTCTCTCCCACTAATGTCAATCTGGATCAACCTCAGTCTTAATTTTTCAGCCTAGACTATGAAAATGTGGCAAGGCGTTTTGATCAAGGAGAGCTGGTAAAATATATGAAGCTTATGCCTAGACGTAAGCTTTCTTTATGAAAGTGTCCCATTTATAATAAGGTTTATTGACCTAGAATATGTTTCCTGCAAGAAAGAAAGTACTTAGAGATACCAATAAAATTATTTTGCTTTACACTTATTGAAATTTGAGCAGAGAAAACCATGTGGTTTTCCCCTGCCCCACCTCCTCAAGTTTGCATATTTTGAAGGGCATGAAAGTTTGGATGCATAGAGTTATGTCAAGGAAAGCTGTCATAAACCACAGTATAGTAGTGTGTACTGAACCTTTTTCCTAGACAATACCCTAGGAATGATTTTATGCAAAATTTCAAATAGAGGAGAATCCAGCTCAATTGAAGCATAGTCCTTATGGAGAAAAATCCTATCAGTTGAAGTCATGTTCTCTAGACCAGGAAGAGGTGAAATATTTACAATATCTACTGAAAACTTTGAAAAACTAACTTTGATTTAATGCCAAAATCTCAAATAACAGCTTTTCAGATTTTTTTTTGAATATCATTCTTCAGCACAGTGACTTAAAGTGGGATAAAAATCCCAAATAAGCTAAGTGACTTTCTTGTCCTTTCATGTTGAATTGATATTAACCCTACAGTGAAATCACAGCCACAGAGTCTCCGAATTGGAAGAGACCTCAGGGCCTATCTAGTTCAGCCTGGCTCTGAATTAACATGCCCTCAACCATACACTCTCCAAGTGGCCATCCAACTTTTGTTTGAATAACAAAGTAGGTTATTGCTAAAGAATATTAGCTTCTTGAGAGTAGGGACTCTATTGATAATAATGATTAGTAATAATAATGATAAATAACTAATATTACGTAGTAGCCTTTATGTACAGGGTACAGTGCTAGGCACTTTTTACTCTTTACTTTTTATAATTCCTATTTCATTTGATCTTCATGCCAACCCTGGAAGTTAGGGGATATTGCTATCCTTGTTTTACAGATTGGCAAACTGACACAAATAGGAGTTTATTGACTTGCTCATTGTCACCTAGTTAATAAATGTCTGAACTTAGATCTGAACTCAGATCTTCTTGACTCAAGGCCCTGTACTCTATCCACTGCATCACTGCTCATTAGTGTTTAATTTGTGCCCAGTCTTGGCATATAGTAGGTACTTAATAAATACTTGTTGATGGATTGGTTCATTTCATCTTTGCTAATTATTATTGCAATACCCTGATTAGCTTAATAGGATTGGAGATTTGCTCACCCCCCAACATGGTTAAAAGTAAGTTAAATTTTTACTAATTCTCAAATACAGTCACAAATGAGAATGGTTCTAGAGGCTACAATGAAAGATGATGGAGCTTCGGTATGGCCCATCCTTTGCAAGCAGAATTAGAGGTTCATCTGTGAGACCTTTTTTTTTCCAATCCTGACACTGAATCCCTACATAGTAAGAAGTTCAGATGAAATTTCTACTTATAGCCCCTCTTAATTGTGAAGGAAGGCTTTACTGGGTCTGAGGAGAAAAAAAGTGATGAAGGGGATCAGGGGTTACACTGGGAATTCAAAGACTTTGGGTCAAGTCATGACTTTGAAACAAACCATTCAGGCACCTGTAGGCAAATCACAACCTCTTAGAGCCCCAGACAATACTTTAAAACTCCAAATTACAAATTAGCTGTTTTTCTGCATTGATAGAGATGTGAATTTTCACATTGGGAATTCTCCATACTGATGGAATCATAGATAATAGTAATGAAAACTGTGGTGTCATTTCTTCCTCTACTGCGCCCCCCCTCCAAAAAAAATTAGAGTTCAGTCAGCATTGTATAATGGACCAAGTTCTAGACTAGGAGTCCTGGGTTCAGATCTTGTCTCAGGCTCTGTGTTCCTGGGCAAATCACTTAACTTTTCTGGGACTCAGTTTTCGCATCTGTAAAATGAGTAGGTTGAACTTGGTGACCTCTAAAGTGTCTCATAATTCTAAATCTTTGATTTTATGGTTATTATTTTTAGAGGATAGTTAACTATATTGAAACAGTTACCCTTAGTTTTTAAAATATTCTATTCAATGTGACCTTACCAGTATTTTTAATTACTGTTGGAGATGGCAAGTGAAATTGTGCATGTTTGTGTGTAGGAGGAGAGGTAAGTAGCTGAAGAATTTCTGAGATCTTCCCTTTCTTTATTTCATTTCCACACTTCCACACCTCATTGCCCAGATAAACACAACTTTGTGATAATTTTTTTTCAGGTATTTTTATAATGAGATGATGTTTTCTCTTAACACACAGACACACACACATCTTACTTTCACTTCCTCTTCTCAAAATGTCACAGAACTACAGAGCTTATTCATCCATCATCTCACCTAAGGGTGCTTCATCTCTTTGGTCAACTTTGTAGCTTTCCTCTGGACCTTCTCCAGAATCTGAGAATTGTAACAGTTCCTTTGGAGCTATTATACTTTCTCACATCAGTAAGCTCTAAGTTAAGTGGATCTGTAATCATGCAGGCTGACAAAACAGAGAAAGACATTATAGCCCTCAGTATCCTGTCAATGATCCGTGGGTTATAAGAGGCTCAGACAACTCCAGTTAGGCGCCCTACCCCCCTCCCCCAACTCTTCTGGTTTGTTTTTAAAGGACAAAGGGTAAGAGACACAAAGTTAGGCATTAAAGTATAGCACCTTTAAAGGTCTGACTTACAATTACTAAAGGAAGGACAGACTCTACTAATTGCATTTTGCTCTTAACTCCTCCTGCTGTGTTTGGTTATTGCGGTGCACATGAGGAACTTTCACATGCTGAGCAGACCTCCTGCACCAGCTCTTTCTGAGAGTGAATTAAGGATGGAGACGAAGCCTTGCCCTGCACCTCTGTGCTTTAGTGAGCTTCACTTAGGTCCTTCGCTGAAGTGTGTGTGTGTGTGTGTGTGTGTGTGTGTGTGTATGGATGTATGTGTGTGTGTGTATGGATATGTGTGTGTGTGTGCGTGTGCATTAATTCTATCATAGCATTATCAGGCAAGAGTCAGTAAAGGACCTAGCACTCCCTTCAACCCCTGACCACAATGAATGTAAAACGTCTGTAGTAACAGATAGATTGAAATGAAAACCCCCTTCATCTTGGCATGTGAAGGATTTGCAATCACATTTGGATTCTCAGAGCGGCTGCTTGATTGGAGATTAACGTGTGGGTGGATTGACCTTTCTTGCAAGAGCTGTTGTTTTTGCACTAAACGTGTGAAAAACAAATTTCAAATAGCTGGCCTATTGTACTTCTCTTGTGATTCATATTATCACCCCTTTTGGATTTCTCAGCAGTAATGGCACTTATTAAAACTCACCAGGGCTTTTTTCTCCCCCGGTTTTCTTTTTTTTTTTGTGGGGGTGGAATTTTCCACCCACAGAAAGGTCAGTTGCACCTCGATCCCCATGCTGTCACAGAACATGGAAGTTCTTGATTAACTTGTGCTTGGGGCCAGAGAATGTGTGTCTTAGAAAATAAATGGAATCATCTGCAGGGCTTAGTGTACAGGTTGCTCACTGTGGCCTGGAGAAACACTATTCATTATTTTCCCCAGACAACATGAGGCATTGATTACACATTTGTCGTGTGTAGATCCATTTCCCAATCTTGTGTTTTTTCATACATTAAATGCCATTTCTTCAGAGTACAGTGATTGGACCCTTTTTTTTAAGCATCATAGAATTTTAGAGTTCAAAGGGAGTAAAGTGGTCAGCCAGCGTAATCTTCCACTCAATGCAGGAATCCTATCTATTTCATATGAAGGCTTTGTCTGACCAGGACATTCCTAATTTCTTTTATGTTTTCAGTCTTTCCAAGACTTGAGCCAATGGAGAAGCTCATGGATCCTAAAAGATTCTGAGTTAAAAAAAAAATGAAATTCTAGCACATAACAGAAAGCAATGAACTCCATCAGGAATGTAGTGTTCCATACTGAATATCTCCCAGTGAGTGATGGAGAAGGCCATGACGGTAGATAAGAGTAGTCTGCAATACATTACATATAAGGACTTATGTAGAAGTATTTACATAAAAGATATCATCAAAGTATATGACTAAAAAAAGAAAAAAATAAGGTGGGTCAGTTACACAGCTAGATTGCAGAACAAGGAGAAAGCCCATGTATTCCACTGTCATGTACCATGTTAAGAAAACCAAAGCCACACCCTGAATATCATGGATGCAGTCCCCTGTGGCAAACCTATGAGTGTGGAATAATAAGCAGATTGCATATCTGATTGGTGACACATGCTTGTGAAATGGATTAAAGGATGTTGGGTAGAACCTCTTTGGGGAATTTGTACAATAGAATGGACAGATCACATGGGATGTGAAAGTGTGGAAAAGGCAATGATCTTTATCTTTAGAGGGCAGACCAACATTAACAAAATAATAGACCCATCCAAGGATCAAGTTCTGTAAATTGATTATTTAAAGACAGGGACTTTTCAACTGATTGATTATCTTAGAGTTGGGCACAATCACATTACTTGTGGGTACTTCACATGCCCATCTTGTTAGACCTGTTTGATTGATTCAAGAAAAGGAAATGTAGCCAAGAAAAATGGTCCTCAAAATGTGGAGGAAAAAGAAAATTCTACGTTGCTAGGACTTCAGATTCTTGAAATTACCATTCTATCCAGATGGAGTAGGATTTCTGTGCTTTCCATCTTTTCCACCCTGAAGCATTTGTATCAGAATGCAACCTTTAAGTGTGCAACTAATTTAAACTAAAGATTTCAGAAACCATTAACCTCATAGGGTCTATGTCTATCAAATGAAAGGCACCAAGGTGAAGAATAAAGAACACTGGCCTTGAAAATAGAAGACTGGGGTTTTATTCTGGTTTCGCTACTGGCTACTTGTATGATGCTGGTCAAATCATTTCCCCTCTTAAGCTTCAATTTCCTCCCAGGTAAAATGAATGGCTTTGTTTATGTGCTCTCTAATGTTTTGTTTGTCTGTTTGTTGTTTTTAAACAGCTCTCACTAGGGGCTGCTAGTAGCACACTGGATAGAATACTGGACCTGGAGTCAGGAAGATCTGAGTTCAAATCCAACTTTAAGGATGCTTCCTACCTGTGTAATCCTAGACATAAAGCTATGGGATTGTTACTATCAGCATAAAATGCACGCATTGCTAGAGCTAGCTCAGTGTTTGGAAGATTTCAAAGAAAAGTCTGGGAGAGAAGAAGCATTAGACTAACTACCAAACTGAAGGTCTACAGAGCTGTTGTGCTGACCTCAATGTTGCATACCTGTCAAACCTGGACAGTCTACCGCACCATGACAGGAAACTGAATTGTTTCCATTTGAATTGTCATAGGAAGATCCTGAGGATAGCCTGGCAGGATAAGGTACCAGACGCTGAGGGCCTTACCTGAACTAAACTGCCAACCATGCAAACTCTGTTTCAGAGAGCGCGATGCGCTGGCCACATTGTTTGAATACAAAATGTAAGCTTGCCAAAAAGACTGTTTTATGGGGCAAGTTTTCACATGGTGGTCAGAAGAAGTGATACAAGGACATTCTCAAGATCTCTCTGAAGAACTTTGGAACTCATTGTGTGACATGGGAGACACTGGCTCAAGACCACTCAGCATGGCGTGCCCACATCAGAGAAGGTGCTGTCCTCTATGAGCAAAGCTGAATTGAAACAGCTCCCAGGAAACTCAAGATGTGCAGATTTAGAGAATCCACCCCAAATGCTCACTATTTGTGCCAGACCTGTGATAGAGCGTTCATTCTGAGCTAATATTGGTCTGATTAGCCACAGGTGGACACACTGAAACTTGACTCTAGCATAGTGATGTCACTTTGGTCCTCTTCAAGAATGAGAGACAACAACCAATCCTAGACAAGTCATTCTGTCTGTCTCAGTTTCCTCAGCTGCAAAATGGGAATCATAACAACATCTACCTAGCAGGGTTGTTGTGAGGATCAAAAGATATATACATATATATCTTTTGATATATGTATGTATGTATATATGTCCGCATATATATGTCTGGCATATAGGTTTTTAGTCATTGCGTGTTCCCTCTCTGTGCAGAAATCATCCTAATCTCTTTCAAGCTAAACCCTTTCTCTTGACCAAGGCCAGTTCACAAAGAAATGGCTTGCTACTTGTCCTCCATGCATCCTTTTCAGAGAGACATGTGGGGCTCTCTGAACAAAAATGCACTCCTGGGTCCTGATGGAACTCATAGCACACACATTGGTTTTAAATAGCTATGGGAGCATACTGATGTGAAAACACATTTGGTGCCATCAAAAGACCATCTCACGGGGGACTTGTATAGAATCTTATTCACAGAACAGATAAAAGTATGCACAGTCTTCAGGGTCACTGGGGAGTCCGAGGGAAATGTCATTCAGTCTAACAAAGGCAGCCAACGGAAATCTACAGTTTTACCATCTGGCCAAATGAGACACAGTGCTGAGGTGGCAAATAGAATTTTCTCTGACCCTGCTGCTACCCTAGAAAAGGAAACTGGTTTCCTTAATTCTGATGTTTTGGACCTATAGATCCCTGTGGACAGCAGTGGTCACAAATACAAAATTGTCTAGTGTAAAGGGAGATTCTAGGGGTACCAAAGTGACCCACTGGTTAGAGTATTGAGCTTAGAGTAAAGAAGCCCCGAGTTCAAATTAAACCTCAGATACTTACTGGCTAGGTGACCTTGGGCAAGTAGTTTAACCTTTGTCTGCCTCAGTTTGTTCATGTGCAAATGGGGATCATAACTGTACCTACCTCCCAGGGTTTTTGTGAAGATCAAATGAGACAGACATTACTATACATGCTAGCTATTATTATTGCTGTTATTATAGCATCTGAAGACTTGAGTTTTGTTGCCTCTTAAAATTTTCAATCTATGTGACTTTTGATATGTCATGTAACCACACTAGGCCTCAGTTCCCCCATTCATAAAATGATGGAGATGAGTAGATGACGTCTAAGGTCCTTTATAGCTCCAGACTTAGGATCCTATGCTAGATTTATATAAGAGCTTCCTATTTGCATCAAGCTATAATTTTGTTGATTTGGGGGTTGCTGATTTTTACTGGATGGCTGAGATTTTCCTGAGGGGAAATGGGATATAATGGATACAGGGCTGGACCTGAAGGCAAGAAAACCTTAGTGATAGTCCCACCCCTAATACTTCCTAGCTGTAGTGACCATGGTGAAGTCACTTAAATTCTCTGAGCCTCAGTTTTTTAATTCATAAAATGAGAGTGATAATACCTGTAAGTACCTATCTCCCAAAGTCAATGTGAGGTTCAAATGAGATAGGTATAAAGTGCTTTGAAAACTTTAAAGCAGGATCTATATCTATATAAAAATCAGTAGATACATTTCTCTATACATATAATATATACATGAGTACACATGCACATTTACATGTGTATGTGCATATATATACATTAAAATCTATACATACATATATGTATGTGTATATAGACATACATGTATGTGTATATATTTGTGTGTGTGAATATATATATATACATATATTATTGTTATAGAGTTGTAATTGAGGATAGTGGGTGTAACTAGGAACATGCTGACCACAGTTTTCCCATCTCAGCAGATTTTGAGATTACAAAGTGAATCAAAATACAGGGACTGCTATAGACGGAAGGGATAGAAACTAGGCTGGAGGTGAGGGCATTTAAAGGCATTTCAATCTCCAATGAAGAGCATGAAAACATGAGTTCTCCTTTGAATTATGGGTTAGCTCTAAGGCTGCAGAAGTGGGTTTTGGAGACCAAGGTATATAAGAAGAATGGGAAAGAGAACGATGTTTCCTCTGCTAACCTTGTTTCAGTTCTGTCAAGGACAGAAATTCCTTGGAAATAGAAGTGGTGCCTCTGACAAGTGAACGTCACAACTAGATGAATGCAATCAATCAATGAACAAGCATTTATTAAGTGTTTATTATTTGCAGTCACTGTGCTAGGCTGTTGGGGATACAAAGAAAAAGCTAAAACATTACCTGCCTGCAAACTGGAGAGTCTGGCAGGAGCTCCCAGATGTCACCTCCCACCAGATGTTTGGTCTCCAACCAGGGGAAGGGGATGCTGAGTATATGTGAGTTTCAGAGTTGATTTTGTCTTGCAGAACAATGAATTTCTGTAGTTCATGGCATCTATGAGAGCAGGTGGGTGGGAAATGATTCTAAGAAGTGGACATGAAAGGAAGAGCAAGTTGAACACAGCAGATTTGCAGTTTCATATTTGATCATCTTTTTTTCTTGCACTATGTTATGGAAATGCTTGTTTTATTCCATAAATTAAAAATTAGAAAATAAAGCAATCCATGCATGGGAATCAGCCAGTGCAGAGACATAGAAAGATTCTCATTTGTCATTAATGACAAAAAGAACACTTGGGAGTATAACTCTATTGGAGAGTGCATGACTGCACTAGGACACAGATGATTCAGAAGGAATCCAGCTGTCAATCATCACATTTGTAAATCATTCCCATTTTTTTAAGCACAGTGCATCTTAACACTGTGTGGAGAAATACAGGGATTTGCAGTATTCCTCAGAAAGAGAAGTTAAGCAATAATCCTATATCCATATTACTGTAGCGCATTATTAAATGGTGGCGAGCCACCTACACATTCATCTGCATTCTGGAATGGTTCCAATCTGGGGGTGAACCTTGGGTGGTCTGTCTGAGGTGAGAACCTCAGTTTGTCTGGTGATCAATCTCTGCCCCTTATTGGCATCTCTGCCTGTGGGGCTCACAAAGAAATGCCTAAGTTTTAAGAAAGTCTTGAATTCTATCCAAGACTGTGGAAGGAAATCTTCTTTTCCTTCCAGGAGTTAGCCGCCTGGGCAAGTTTTTCTTTACTTCCTATAATGCCTGGAGATTTTAGCCTAGGTTAGTTTTCCTTTTCTGGAAGATAAGTTGGCACATTTACCTTGAAGGAAGTAGATCCTTGTAATGATGCTCACCCTTTCTGTGACCCTTGTCAGGGATTATTTCATTATCTTTGCTCTCAAAGGATTCATAATAATGGGGGACAAATGCCTAGGAAAGGGACCCTGAAAGGACTTTAACAAAGAACCCAAAGAGCTGAAGTCTGGTCCAGAGCTGGCCTTATGAGAAAGGGTTATCGATACTCTTTCCTCCCCCTGATCTGTGGATAAGAAAACAGAGAATTCTGAGAGGAGACAGCCTGATTCCCTTTGCTGTATTCTTCAGGTGAAGGTTGACACTGACAAATTGCTGTTTAGAGATGCTCTGGATTCAAATCCCAGAACTGTCACTTCTTGAATGATACTAGGGAAGCTATGTAACCTCTCTGGGGCTTTCTTTTCTGATATATAAAATGGACAGTTTGGGAGTAAGATTGGATTAGATGACCTCTCTGCTCATCCCTGCTCTGAAGCTATGAACCTATGATTCTGAAGGGGTAAGATTCCTTGAAAGAGGACTATTTCCTTCTTGAATTTTTCATATACTAAAGTTAGATATATACTGAATAGTCTGGGATGACTGGTGCTAAGCAAAAGTTTGAAAGAGAAAACTTGCTTATGCTGTCCGTCCTTTCTCTTTCTGTACCTTTTACCTAATTTCAGGGCTTCCCTTCAAGTGCAGGCCTCCCATGATCTGATATAGGGTCAAAGACTGAGCATCATAGGAATGTTTCTCCCACCTAACGAGATCATTGTGATGAGATAAACTAATTCGCATTGAGGTACTACTTAATAAAAACAACTCAATACACTCCTCATTTCAGGAATATTTGAAAATTAAAAAGGAATCTCTAGTAGCTCAATTGGGCTCAAACCAAGGAATGGGTATCTAATGATAGAATTTCATATGCAGTGTCACATAAGCAAGGAGGGAAACTAGGAGAGAAATAGGTCCTTCTGAAAGTTCCCTCAAAATATGTCTAAGAGTGACTGTCTCTTTCACTTGTGAGACAGTCTTTCTCCTTTCTTCTAAGGCTGTCTCGATGAGGATCTTTAAGTAGCTTCTAGTGTGAATCCAAAAGGCTGCCATAGTCCAAGATTCATGACATTTCATAGTTATAAGGAACCTTAGAACATTTGAACTAATCAAATGACCCCACTGTTATAGATGAAGAAATTATAGGTCAGAGAAGAGACATCATTTCCTCAAGGTCACACTGCAAATGGTCAGCTCAGCTGGGACTGAAACCCACATCTCCTGGTTGTACCAACAAGTGCCTATATCAAATACATGGGGCATTTTGCCACAGTGTGTTGGAAGGCAATCTTTTGTTTAAATAAATTTTTGTTTATGTATTTTCTTTTTTATATCATCATAGTATTATTATAATTTCAGTATTCTTCCCCCTTTCAGAAAATCATCCCATATAACAAATAGTATTTTTAATAAAAAAAAAAGCAAGAGGGAAAAATCTGTACAGCTATTAAATACAATGAAAGAGTCTAAACTAACGTGCAATATGTACCACTTGTGTCCAGACCTCTCACTTCTATGAAGGGGTGGGTTGGGGTGCTTTTCATTTTTTGTAAGTCATGCTTGATCTTTACAATTTTGCTACATTCAATTGTTTTTTTTTTTTGTGAGCTTGTGTCATTTACAATGTTGTAGACATTATGTATAGTTGTTTTCTTGACTGTGTTCACTTCACTTTGCATCAGTTCAATGTTGGTCTTCCCATGCTTCTCTGTATTCATCACCACCATTATTTCTTACAGCATAGTAATATTCCATTCCATTCACGTGTTACAGTTTGTTTAGCCCTTCCCCAGACAATGGGCATATATTTTGTTTCTAATTTTTTGCCATCACAGAAATTCCTGCTATACGTATTTTGGTGTGTTTGGGGACTTTTTATTACCTATGACTTACTTGGGATAAAAATCCAATAAGGGAATATCTGGGTCAAAGGAGGTGGATATTTTAATCACTTTATTTGAATAATTCTAAATTGTTTCCAAAATGGTTGTATTGATTTACAATTCTTGCAACAATGCACTAGTGCATCTATAGTCCCACAACCCTTCTAACATTGACTATTGCTATTTTTTCTCGTTGTCATTTGGCACAATGTGAGTTGAAACCTTGAGGTTGTTTTAATTCACATTTCTCATGACATTTTTGGAGTATTCTTTCTTGTAGTTGTGAATACTTTGCATTTCTTCTTTACAGAATTGTTTTTTTTAATATCCTTTCACTTATGTATTGGGAAATGGCTACTATATACATACATACACACATGTATATATAGATACATATACTATGTACATATATACTTGTGTGTATGTATGTATATACAAATGCGTATATGTGTGTTAATTATTTCTATATTTTAGATACAAAATCTTTATCAGAAATATTTGATACAAAGATTTTTTTCCCTTTTGACTACTTCATTTCTTATCATAGGTATGCTAATTTTGACAATGCAGAAGCTTCTCAGTTTAATGTAATCAATGTTATCTATTTTATCTTTTATAATTTCTCCATTTCTTGTTTATTTAAAAATAGCTGTCCTACTTATAACTATGAGAAATACATAGTGTGCTTCTAATAATATTTTTATAACATAATCTTTTATATTAAAGTTACATTAGCATTTCTATTTGAGAATATACTGTGGAACTTGGTATAGGGTGTTGGTCTGGACCCAATTTTTCCCAGAGTTTTTCAGTTTTCCTAGCAGTTTCTTTTGTCAAATAGGTAGTTCTTTCCTAGGTAATTTATGTTTTCTGCTTTATCAAACACTGGGTTATCGAGGACCATTGTTTTCGATTCTTGTTTGTCTCCCCTGTTTCACCAATCTACTTCTCTATTTTTTAACCAAGATCAGAATGTTTTGATGACTGCTGCTTTGTAAGCCAATCTTAATTGTAAAACCTTTCCTGGCATTGCATCTGACACTGCCAAAATATTTTACAGATATTTAAAGTAAAGGTCATTTATGAATACAAGTTTTTCAGAATTCATGTGATCTGAAAAGAGTCTGATATTTGGGAGACACACTATACTAGCTAATACTAAATAGAAATAGTCACCACCACCATCATTAGTCTCAATGATACTTTGAATTGAAACAGCACCTTTCTCAGGAGCTGTCAGAGTATCTGGAATGTAATTCAGTATCTGACAACATTTTGTTGATAACAGGGGGTGAGGTGGAGGGGCATATGTAGTTGAAGAAATTGCAGTGCTGACTATTCCCTACATCTTCCCTGTCTGGTATTATAGGTCATGGTGCAATGATTTCACTTCAGCCTTCTTTTCTTTTCCCAGTTCTCCAGGAGTCTTGTAGAAACAGTAAATGGAGGCTGCTATTTCCTTTCTCCTCCACCAGGCGCTTCCATCATTATGATCACAGTGACTCTCTCTCTCTCTCTCTCTCTCTCTCTCTCTCTCTCTCTCTCTCTCTCTCTCTCTCTCTCTCTCTCTCTCGTAACCTTTTCTATCTCTTTCTCTCCCTCCCTCCCTCTTTCTTTTTTTCTTCCTTCCCTCCTTTCCTACCTTCCTTCCTTCCTTCTCTCTCTCTCTGTTCTTCTTCTTCTCCTTTTTCTTCTACTCTCTTCTCCCATCTTTCTTCTCCCATTTACCTTGGGCAAATCATATTATGTCTTCCCCAGAAGCCATTCAGCTTCATTCTAGGACTTGATACAAGTCAAATATTTAGAGTGAGGATAACCTAGAGGCATCTATAAAGAAAGACTCTTTGGAAGTAGAGAAGGAAATACCATTACAACCATGGTGGTGAGTATCCTAGACAAGAATAGAAAACTAAGAAGTGTGATATAGGGAAAAGAATCCTGGACTTTGAGTTAGAAGATCTGGTTTAGAGTTCTGGTTCTGAAATTTAGTAGCTGTGTGACTTCTGTATTACTTGCCTCACAGTATTATCACAAGGAAAGAGCTTTGTCACTAGCATTACTCCAAGATATGAGAAGCAGCACAACTTCAGAATTCTGAATATCTGAGTTCAAGATCTGGTAAATATTGGCAGTGACCCTGGGCAAATCATTAACCTCTCTGTACTCTAAGTAACTCTTTAAGACTATAAGTCTTGGAGAAGGTACTGATCTTCCTTGATAGAGTTTCCTCATCAGGGAATTAGTTCCTTATATCAATGAAATTACAGGTCTAGTCCCTATCCTTGTTTTCCCCGTACAGCTAATAGAGCTGGGTCAGATTCCCCAAGAAGAAAATGATCCAGGGCAGCTGTGAGTTTTGATCCTTTCTTCTGTAACCTACCCTGATTGTATAGGCACATAGATTGTAAGAGGTCTAAGGTAAGACATTAGAAATCATCTAGTCTAAATCTTTTGTTTTTACAAATGAGGAAACTGAGGACCAAAGAGGTAAGATGATTTGTTTAAGGTCACACAGCCTATTAGTGACATAATATGAACTAGAACCCGTATTTACTGGCTTCTATTCCAGTCCTACTGCCACTACACTGTCTTGAGCCCCTGACAATTAGAAGAATGGGTGTTACATTGATGTCAAAGAACTATTTTAAAAAATAAAAATTTCTAGTATGTTTAGTAGGTCCTGTAATAAAGTATTTATGAAAAGAAATGGACAATAATATCTGTTGATTGATTTGCTGATTGGAAAATTATACAATTATATACAATTATGCATACTTAGAATGCCAACTGCACCACTGGAGGAAGTACCCACATCAATAGGAGTCTGGATTCATTGACATATTTTGAATAGTAGCTCAAATCCAGGTCCTGGCACTTGAGGGACCAATCAATGGGTACCAAGTAGAAATCAGCCATGATGTCTGCAAAGTATAACTGTCTCTCCTTCATTAATATGAAGGTGCCTAACAATCATCATGGTTTCTTCTGCAGTGTTAGATAGTGCTGGAGGATAATAACAACTTTGGTACTGACTTAGTTCCTCCACCTCCTATAAGAAGTTACCAAGCTTTGTGGATTAAAAGCCTGAAGCACTATTGCTTTGTGAATTTCTTGATTCTTCTAGGAAAAAAAGAGCTGGAAGTTTATCAGATATTAGTTGGTGGGACTGTGCTTTCGATGTAGGAGAGGTTCTGGATAATCTGGACTTATTTCTTTTCCTTCTGGCTTGTCAAGGTACTTGCCTTTCCCTCTAAACCTACTCTTTCTCTGAATTTCCTGGCTAGGATTTTTCTGTTACTGTCTGTCCACATTTGTTGAGTAGTTGACCTTCTCTGTTCTTTAGTGGTCTGATATCTTCTTCTCAACTCTTCTCTAGATTTTGGTTTGAAGGCTGCCTCCTTACTCTGCAAAACCAGATTTTCCTGGCTGCTATAAAATTTCATTAAATTCAAATACAAATGCAAGTTCCACATTTAAAAATTTTCCTACTGGATGTAGTGCAAAATACTCTATGAAATTTATAAAGTTTAAATTAAAAAAATTCCCTTCTATTTATGAAGCTCACAGTCTCCTAAGGGGATGTGACACATACATGGATAATTGCATTCCAAAAATAAGTACTATGTGAGGTCCTAGGAGTCCAAGGAGGAAATGTCATTAGTAACCAAGGGTGTTAGCAAAGGCTTAATAGAAGAGGTGGCATGAAAATTAGGTTTTCAAGTGTACAAATTCAACAAGTGAAGAAGGAGGATGAAAATTCCATAGGAAACAACATGAGCAAAGATGAGGGAGCAGGACAATTCAGGGCACATCAAAGAGTATGTGAGCTATCCAATTTGTCTCTGGGACTTAGAGTGGTATATACCAGAAGTAGCATGCCCTAAAGGTGGACAGGCAGAGTAGTGTCAGCTTGTGGAGGGTCTTGAACGCCAGGCAAAAAAGTTTGAACTCCACTTAGGAGGTAGGAAGAAACTAGAACATCTTTGAGGAAAAGAGTGACATGATCAGATCTACAATTAAGCTGCATAGATGATGAATGGATAGTTGACCCATCAAAGGGATATTATTCTAACTGAAGGATGAAGGATGGATGGGAGGGGCAGAGTGGAAGTGGGAAGAACTATTGGGGGTTATTGCATAGCTCCCATGGTTTGTAATGAGGGAGAAGGGAGATCCAAAAATGTTTTTGAATAGAGAATTCTGAGTGAAAAGCAATGTTACTGACAGAGATAATGAAGAGATGAGGAAAACTAGATTTAGAGGGAAAGGCAAGAGCTTTGACTTGAGAGAATATCAAGAGGAGATGTTCTGTTTCAAGGCCACTTGGTACAGGGAGTAAAGCTTTTCAGCACAGAGGGGATTAGATATGGGTTTGCAGTGTTTGGTCATCTTTATTGTAATTATTTTTTCTCATGAGCTACAGAGCTCAGGGAAAGAGGATGCTGTCCCACAGGAGTTCAAGGATGCCTTCATTGTCCATCTTTTCAAAGAAAAAGAAACAGATTGTCCCGTGACAATCACGAGGGGGGAGTTCTCTCTCTTAGTCTTTGCTAGCAAGATTCTTGCCAGAGTCATCGTTAAAAGGTTGATCCTTCACCTAGAAGATGATCATCTACCTGAGAGCCAGTGTGGCTTCGGAAAGAACTGAGGAACATTCAATATGGGGTTTGCTGTCCAAAAACTGCAGCAGAAATACCAGGAGGAGAAAAAAGGTCTGCACACAATATTCATCAATATGACCAAGGTCTTTGCTACTGTGAGGGCTTGTGGAAAATCATGAAGTTTGGTTGCCAAGAGAAGTTCATCCATATTGTGTGCCAATTTCATTATGACATGTCTGTATTGGTTTTGGATAATGGATGACGCTGTTGTACTTTCCCAGCTACCAATGGAATGAAGCAAGGTGGTATGCTTGGTCTCATATTTTTTAGTATGGTATCTTCAGTGTTGTCAGACATTCTTCAACACAGATAAAAATAGCAACAAGGTCAGCAACCACACTGATGGTAGAAATTATTTAACTTGAAAAGGGTACAAGCCTAGAATAAAGTAGAGGGAGAACTGGAGTATGACTTTTTGTTCACAGATGATCATAAACTCGATGCACCTTCTGAGGCTGAGGTGCAACAGAGTATGGATCAGTTCTCTGTTGTTTATGTTAATTTGACCTGACAATTAACACCAAAGAAACAGGTTCTACACCAGCCAGCGCTACATCATCCATACACAGAACCATCAGTTTTACACCAAATGGAGAGATCTGAGTGCTGTGGATAAGTGTATCTTGGCAGTATACTTTCCAAGCACATATACATAGATGATGAGGTTGACACATATGTTGCCAGAGCTAGCTCAGTATTTGGGAGAATCTGAAGGCAAGTGTGGGTGACAAAAGTTATTAGGCTACCTGCCAAACTGAAGGTCTATAGAGTCACTATGCTGATCTCATTGTTGTATGCCTGTGAAACCTTGACAGTATACCAGTGCCATACCAGGAAACTGAATTGCTTCCATTTGAATTGTCTTAGGAAGATTCTGCAGATCACCTGGTGGGATAAGGTACCAGGCACTGATATCCTTTCTCAAGATGAACTGGCAAGCATTCAAACTCTGCTTCAGAGAATGCAACTCTGAGGGGCTGGCCATGTTGTTTGAATATCAAATGCACATTTACCTAAAAGACTATTTTACAAAGAGCTCATGTAAGGCATATGCTCACAAGAAGCAATACAAGGAAACTTTCAAGGTCTCTCTGAAGAACTTTGGAATTGTGAGACATGGGAGACACTGGGACATGACTGTCCATCATTGTATGTCTATATCAAAGAAGGCACTGTGCTCTGTGAGCAAAGCAAAATTATGGTCACTCAAAAGAAGTGTGAGATGCTCAAATTTAGAGTCATCTCCATTCCAAATGTTCATATGGACTATGTGTGCCCAATCTTTGGTAGAGCCTTCCTAGTTCATATTGGTCTGATCAGCCACAGCTAGATATGCTGTGCATTGACCCCAACATTGTAATGTCATTTTGATCTTCTTCAAGTATGAAGGACAATAACCATCAGCTAAAACTGGTGCATTGAATATAGAGGGCCCAATCTTGGTCTTGAAAAATTGGAACACATTTATTGAATAGCAGAATAACAGTCTGTTTTTGTTTCTCTCAAGTTTTCCTCTTACTCTGTAGTTTGGAATATTCCATCTAGTGTCTCAAAAAGGCTCCTTCTTTGTTAAAAAGTAGAATTTGTCTAAAAGCTAGACTGCTCAGGAAAGAAGGAGTCACATAACCCTACTGCAGTGGGATCCATATAAGGCAAAATGTGAGACACCAAGTAGTGGACAAACAGACCAATCGACTGGATTTCTTTTTGCTGCGTATTTTGGTATATTGTACACCTTCAAGGCCAAGAATACTAAAAAATTCATAGCTCTAGATAAGGGCTTGGTTCTTAAACACAGATTTGTAAACTTTTTTCTTTTATTTTTATTATTTTGAAAACTATATTTCAATAAAATTTGTCTTCTTTTTAATCTTATATATTTTATTTTATGTATATTTTGAAAATGGGGACAATGAATTTCACCATAATACCAAAGGGATCCATAACACAAAAAGGGTAAGAACATTTATTCTAGCAGATTATAGATGTAGAGATGAAGGGGATCTCTGAGATAATTTAATTCAACCTTCCTATTCTGGAGGAGACAAAATGGAAGTCTAGAGAGGTCATGCAACTTACCCAGTATCATATAGTATGTGTTAGAGGCAGAATTTAAACCTAAATCCAGGGTGTCTAACTTGTGTTAATGCTCTTTCCATCATACCAAAAGTCTTTTTTTTCCTCTCTAGATTTTTCCTGAGAAGGGGAAATAGTAGAGGTAAGAGGCATTGAGAATCAGAGTAGTGATATTTTTTCTTTAGGTCAGAATTTATCAATGACCTAATTTTAAGAGAATAGGAAAAGATGTGGGAAGGTACCTTCAATGTATTTGTCAAAATCCCTCCCCTCCTCTTTCTCTGTCTCTCTCTCCCTTCCTTGTCCCTTTTCTCTCCTCCCTTTTTCCTTCTCTCTCTTCACCTCTCCCTTTATTCTTTTCTCATCCTTCCACCCTTTCTATACATATTCATCTCTGTCTGTCTCTGTCTCTGTCTCTCTGTCTCTGTCTCTGTCTCTGTCTCTGTCTCTCTCTCTCTCTCTCCAGAAAAGTTCTCACTGTATGGGAACTTTGTTCTCCAGGCCTCTCCTGGGGAGATGTTTTCATGCCCACCTCCCCATCTCCCTCTTAAACAATCTTTTAAAATCTTTCCCTTGTGCAGAAATACCTTTGATTCACACTTGGCCTCTCGCTGAATTGGAGAAGCTGATTCCATTCTCTTAGCAGGTAAATAGTCAAAGCCTTTCATGGTTTTGTCAGTGCTGAAAAGCATTGCATCTGTTCCAAGCTAAGCGAGGCCAATCTTTGACTGTTTTCAAGAGGGTCTTTCCTCCCCCCCTTCCCTCTCCTATTAAGGGCCCAGTCACAATGCTGCTCTAATCAGTTTCATTGATTTAAAGCTCATTTGCACTTGGCTTCCAGGCGAAGGTCTGGAGCTCAAGTTGAAAACCTTTAAATCAGAAGTCAGAATGAAAAGCCGTAGGTAGATCATATTGTCTGTCTGCTGTGCAGAAGAATGACAGCTTTGGAGCCCTGCAAATTAACTAGAGGAATAAAAGACCCAGAGCTGGGTTTTATCCTGCGTTCATGTAACCTCTGCTCAGCGAGTTCTACAGCCCAGCCAGCCACAATCCTGCTTCATCATGTAAATTGACGAAGCTGCCTGAATATATTGTGTTGTGATGTTTTCTAGCAGTCACATTCTGCTTAGTTTCATTTGGATTTTCACCTAATTGCCAAACTGATTCCCATCTGTAATAACTTTTAACATTTATTTTTCCCAAAGGGAAAAATTGTCTTGTCTGTATTCTGCAATTAAGAAGGTGATGAAATATTCAGGGTATGCCTCCACTCTGACTAAATTCTTTTGTTAACTTTATCAGATAAACTATAAAATATTAACCAGGCTTCCTGTCTGAGCATGTGCAGGCAGTATAATGTTTGCCAGGCATATTTTTTTCATACTCATTTAATTTTAAAAATTGAATTAACTATTAAATGGATCAGTCTTTCTTCCTTTCTCAAAATCAATGTCACAAGCATTCATGTTGCTGGCTGCTTGGCAGAGGAAGGGTGAGGGGAAGAGGTTGAGGGTCTTTGTTGATAATTATATGTGTATTTTTCCAAAGTGAACAAACTTATGTCAAATTTAACAGAAATAATGCTGAAATATGCTGATCACCAATACACATTATCATTGCTTTCCTTGACACATTATTTGTTTATTCTTTTTCAGATGCAATCCTTACGTGGCTTAGTGATAAATCCCAGGTTGCTGTCTGAAATATGTAGAGATTAAATGATCTGCCCAGAGTCACAGAGCTAATTTTCCAATGGAATTTGAACCCAGGTTCATTTAACTTTAAGGCTTTATCCATTATGCTCACTTCTTTTACAGTTTTTTGTAATGTTTATAAAAACCAAATTAATTTTTACCTTGTCCCACTCTGTGGCCTATATAACTCATAGTACATATCCATAACCACAAAGTCATTGCCAAAATTAAAGACTAATTGTTAAGAATTCCCTCAGTCCAATTTGTCCCAACATGTACTTTGAACTGAATCAAGGTCAAAATGTAAGCTTGGTTTAAAGCACGCTTCAATTGACAGATGTGGAAGAACAGCCAATAATACTTACAAATATCAGGCTTGCTATTGATGAGATAGAGAATTCACTACATATGTCTAACCAGCTGAGTGCAAAATGCAGAGGACTTCAAGAGCTGAAGTGTCTGCATTAGGCAGACAAAGGATTCATTGGATAGTAATTTGTATCTCACTGATAGATCTGTAGAGGATGTATGATGGTGTGGGGTCTCTATACTGATACAGCTTCAACTCCCTTGGTTAACTTGACAAATTTCAATTGGTTAGTTTGATCCATTGATTGGAGGTCATTGTAATACATGTTACCCAAGGTTGAATTTATTATTATTATTATTGCTGTTCTTAATTGTGATAAGCTTTTATTGATTATTCACAGTGGCTATTAGTACTGAGTATTGATATGTCTCAACAAGGGATTAAATATATTCTGTCTCCCAGCTGGGTGAGGATAATTGAAAAATATTATGAAATAGGAGAAACTCCATGCAAAATAAGTGAGGATAACTATGAAAAATCTCCAAGGCCCCAGATGGCTCCAGCTGTACAAAACACAATGTAGTACATCTTCTTGTCTTGTATGTTTTTCACCTTTTTAGTTACTTAGAATGTATGTGTTTATCTTCTAAAGGTATTAACGAGTTGTAGGCATATAATCTGTTTTTGTTTGCATGCAGGTATCTATGTTTTTCTCTCTGCCTTTTAGTTTTTAAAATCCTTGGATCTGGGGGTAGTGTTTGCCACATTTTTCAAACCTTTTGAATAGGGTCGAGACGCAGTTAATGCTGACTCATTCACAGACAGATTTTTATACACCAGATCCCAATCTGCCTTCACTGACTTTTTATTAGGGTAGCATCTCTATATCATTGTAGCATCTGTGATCAGATAGTAGAAGTGTAGTATAAAGGGTGAACCTCTAGTCTGATTCTACATAATAAAGTTGCTATTTGAAATAATAATTGATAAATAATAATAAAGTTGCCTTGCCTTTAAAAACAGCCAGGATATAGTTCTTCATTCTTTATATCTATTAATTTTTTAAAGTGTTGGGAGAGTTATATAGGGCAGTCTGTAAGACATAGAATCAAAAATACCCAGGTTGAAATCCTGCCTCAGATACTTACTAGTTGTAACACTCTGGCAAAAGTATTTAAACTCTCATTGCCTTGGTTTCCTCATGTGTCAATGGGATTAATAATAACTGATGTAGAAGAATTATTAAGAGGAAGTGAATAAATAATATATGTGAGTCAATCAAAAAACATTTATTAAGACCCTGCTACATTCTCGACTCTAAGAATACCACTCCCCTCTGAAAAAAAGTGAAAAAGAAAATTTCTGTCCTCAGTGATATTAAAACCTAATCAGGGAAGACAATGCACAGAATAAAACTGAAGGAAGAAGGGGATGTACCCACTGGGGGAAAGCTCTAGAAACTTTCCATCTCTATCTTCTCCACTCAGAAGGAGGGATCCTGGGGCAGAAAAGTAACTGATGAGGGTTGAGTTTCAGGTCCAAAATGATCTTGCAGGATGATGAAGTTCCTGGGGTATGATGACAAAGTCAAAATGTAAAATGCTTTGAAAACTTAAAGGGCAAAATAAACATTAACCATTAATAACTCCTTTATTCAGAAATTGAAGAAATATTTTGCATAGCTTGCTCCTGATAGAATCTACTATGTATTTTTTTCCTGACAAGTACTAAGTGCTCATGGGAAATCTCCAGAGCCTTTTACTGTGAAAATTTCAGACTAGATTTTCAGACCTCACTTTCATGCCTTTCCTTGTTCCCAAGTAGTTGCCTTTTAGGTTTCTTTGACCAGATTAACTCTCCCAATCTTAAGAAGTCCAAGAATAATGATTCTTATTTTGGAGAGGGAACTGGTCATGGTGAATAGAATGCTTGACTCAGACAAAGGATGACCTGGATTCAAATCCTATCTGTAATACTTAACTACCAGCCAAGATGTGGAGCGAGGAAGGAACTCTCTGAAGGAACTTCCCTCCAAACCACTAGGATGAAACCTCAGAGCAGGGAAGTAGTTTATACCAGCTTAGCAGGAAAGGTCTATTTCACTGAGGGGAGGGGAACAAGGTCCAAGAGCAGCAGCAGCAGTCAGTCTCACAACAAGAGACCTACAGCAATGCTCCAAGCCTGCCCTCCTGCAAACCAGCCGTCACCTAGGAAAGTGAGCAGTCTGTGTAGCATAGCAAGGCCCCACTTTAACAACCCCACCCTCAAGTCAAGCCACCAGCAAGGCCTTGACCCCATTGCTAGCCAGTAGCGAAGCCCCTCCTCAGGGCAGAAAGGCCCTGTTTTCATAGCAACTCAGCAGCAGAGCCTCATCCCAGGGGCCGATTGACAAGATTCCTCCTCCAGGGCCAGTCACCAGAAAGACCCTGTTACCATAGCAATTGAGCAGTAAAGCTCCGCCCCTGGAGCAGGCCAGCAACTAAACCCCAAACCCAGAGTAGAACAATAGGGAGACCTCCATTACAAGCCAGAAGGGAAGCCTACACTCCAGAAAAAGCAAGCAGCTAAGTCCTGAAATCCAGTGAAAACCAGCAGTAAGACCTAGACCCCCAACACAAAAGTCTTGGGATAGTGTAGAACCAAAGACCAACTCTCACATGAAAACACCAAGTCACAAAAAAAGGCAGAAAAATGAGCAAAACCCCAAACAATCTTAACTATAGAAAGTTACTGTGGTGACAAGCAGGATCAAGGCGTAAACTTAGAAGAGAACAATAGTATCAAAATGGCTACATATGAAGCCTCAAAGAAAAATGTAATTTGGTCTCAGTCCCAAAAAAATTTTTTGGAAGAACTTAAAAAGGATTTTAAAAAGCTAATTAGAGAAGTAGAGGAAAAATTAGGAAAAGAAATGAGAGTAACACAAGAGAATCATGAAAAAAGAGGAAGGAAAAAGATATACAAAAACTTACCCATGAAAATATCTTCTTCAGCCCTTTGTGTGGTGGCTAAGAATTGGAATTCAAAGGATTCACATCAATTGGGGAATGGCTAAACAAACTGTGGTTTATGATTGTAATGGAATATTATTGTGGTATAAGAACTGACAAGTAAGATGATTTCAGAAAAACCTGGAAAGACCTTACATGAACTGATGCATAGTGAAGTGAACAGAACCAGGCGAACATTGTACACATAACAGCAATATTGGTCAATGAAGAACTGTGAATGACTTAGCTATTCCCATCAATACAATGATCCAAGACAATCCCAAAAGACTAATGAAGAAGCATACTATCCCTGCAGAAAAATAACTGGTATTGACTGAATACAGACTGAAGCATGTTATTTTTCACTTTCATTTCTTTCTTTTATTCTAGTCATCTTGTACAAAATGACTAATATGAAAATGTTTTATACAATTTCACCTGTGTAATCTATATCTGATTACTTACCTTCTAGGGTAAGGGGGAGGGGAGGAGAGGAGATGTAGATTTGGAAGTCAAAACTTTAAATAGAAATGTTTAAGAGAATTGAAAAAAATGAAGGACAGACAAAAATAATACTTAACAACCAATGTAACCATAGGTAAGTAAGTAAGCTTCTTTGAATTTTAGATTTCTCATCTATAAATGGGGTATTGTAATAGCTGTAGTGCCTATTTCAGTGTTATTTTGAAATTTAAATGATATATGTCACTTCATTTTCAATGAAACTTTCTGTATTTAGATTTTTCATGTGTATTACCTCTATAGTATATATGTATATATCTCTATATTATGTATATATGTATGTATCTATGTATTATGTATCTATGTATATATCTCTATATTATATTTGAATATAACTACATGAGTTTGTTTAAATGAGGATCTCAGGAGACATAAGTAAATATCTCAGGAATTTCCTCCATTCTTCTCCAAGAGATAATTTGATTACTTTCAGGAGGGAACTATGAGGTTGGCCACTCTATCCTCCTCACAGAGGAGTTACTAGGCTTGAATTCTCTCAGCCCCACTAAATATTGCTAGTTTATGGGAAATGAGCTTTGAGGGTTCACATCCATTTTCCTGGTCTCTATCTCCTAATACCCTAATGTAAGAGGGCCTAAGTGATATCTGAAGACTTGACTCCTTCCCACCCAAATGCTAATTTACAAAGACCATCATACATATTGAATATTGACTAAATCTCTTTATCCAATCTAATAGCAAACAGAATTATAGATATTACACATATTAGAATATATCAAATCATACACACAGCAATTAAGCTCTCCCACTAGGATTGAGAAGGCAAATGAGAGGAGAGCAAGGGGAATTCCTTAAATCTCTAGTTTCGCAAGCTGAAAAGAGGGACATGCTCAAGGCTCTAGCCTGTACATGTTGGCTTCTTTGAAATCTTCTGCTCCCTTTAGGGACCTCTCACTAAAAAGAGCCTACAATCTCATGTGTCTTCTCTTAAACCCAGAGCCAGAAAGAGAACCTCTCCTTTCCTAAACTTTCATCAACTCTGTACCTTAGGTAGGTATGGAGCATTAAATAATTATTCTCTCCACTAATGAGAAGAGTCTTATACAAAAGCTCTGACTTGAACCCCATTATTATACATAAGGACATAGATGTAAGCCTAGAAGGAACCTTAGAGTCCTCTTTGTCCAAACCCTTTATTTTAAAGTTGAGGAAACTGAGGCCCACAGAAATTAAATTACTTGCCCAAGGTTAATGTTGTTATCACTTGTCTTTTATTCTCACCAAGGACCAATGAGATTTTGAGGTGATGTCTTGACTTATGGTCATCCAGGTAGCAAATGATGAATATGAGATTTGAACTCAAGTCATTGGACACCAGAGTCGGTTGCTTTTTTAGCTGTACTGTATCCATCATGAATTGTTTCCTTGTACTTGGTGTTGTGGGATAAGAAACTCTCCATTTTTTTTACACTATTGGCTAAACCCCTTTCTTTTTTGAAGTACATATATACATATACATATATGTACATATACTTGTACTTCATATATATGTACATATGTGCATATATACACATATATACATACATGTGTATATATGTACATATACTTGTACTTCATATATATGTACATATGTGCATATATACACATATATACATACATGTGTATATAAAACTTACTGAAGGAAATATAATTATGTGGAAAAAGTGCTGAAATTTGATTCACATGATCTGAATTCAAAGCTCAGCTCTGATCCTTATTAAATGGGTGACCTTGAACAAGTAACTTTAACCTCTATGGGCCACAGTTTCTTTATTTGTAAAATGAGGTTAGATCCAATTGCCTCTCTGATCCCTTACCATTCTGGATCTATGATCCTATGTGAGTAACAAGCAAAGGAGCAGGTTTGCATGAGTTCATTGTGTTTATGTTGGAACTAAGGGAGAATGGTTATACTCTTACATGAGATGAGGATGACTGGAGTTTCTAAGACTGATAAATAGCAATGTATAAGAATATTTCTAATGTTGTGGCTAATTTCGTACATTTTGAGACTAAGACTTAGGAGGGGAAAAGAAAAAAAAGGATCATGGAAGAGTCAGTATAGGCTCCCATTGCATGATTTTACTGATGCAATTTAGCTTTGTTCTGCTCATTTTTGTCAGCAGACTGTGTCCATATCTGTCTAAAATATCATAACATGCTCCTGAGCAAAAAGTCTTTGTGCTCCTTTTCCCATACTGATGATTTCCTTGCCCTAATTTGTGTCTTGTCTGGTTCTCCTAGACACCAACTACATATATTTGCAGGATGGAGGACCACTTTACAGAATAACATAACCACAGCCTTGGAAGAGACCTCAGAGGCTGTTGAAGGATGGAGTCCATCTAACATGGACTTAGTAAGGATGTGTTTGGCTGGTGTGTGTGTGTCAAAGTTTAGGGAGAGCATATTATAAAGGATATGCATAAAGAGTTGAAAGTGAGCTAAAATACTGCAAAAGAAATTACTTAGCAGAGTTAGGAAGCTTTCAAGAAGGAAATTCTGAAGGAAAAAAAAGAAAACTATTTCCTTCCAGGCTGTGCTTCTAACTTCTAAGCCACCATGACTTAGCTGTCTTTTCCTTGGAACTTCCTTCCACCGTGCTGGTTTCCTTTCATTGGAGAATTCCTTCTGTGGCCTTCCTTTTGGGAATGGGCCCAGGCATACCATACATTATTCCCCTCCTGTCTGGACTTTTGATTCTATGGACTTCACCATGGTGCCTTCTCCCACCTCTAACCCTCCCTACTCCAGGTCCCCCTTTATCATTGTTTTCCACTGTTAGAATACAAGTTCCTTGAGAACAGGGACTATCTTTTTTGCAAGGAATAGTAGTCCTTCTGAGCATTTTGCATAGTCCCTGACAAATAGTAAGTGCTCAATGTGTGTTGCCTTGTCTGCTTGCCTGATGTGACTGGTGAAAGGAGAAATGATTGGGGAAACAAAGGATTGGGGATCTTCTGAGAATATCAATTTATTAAGCGATGCATGACAATGAGCCAACAAACTGGGACCAGACCCCCTCAATTTAGGCCTGGACCCCAAATGCAGGGGGAGACAGATGTTTTATACATTAAAACAATTAATCAAATTAGGCCGATCAATTAAAGAGACACAATGCAACACTGCATTGAAACAATGCAATAATGCAAGGCCAGGAAGGGTGAGTTGTTTAAAGAGATCAGTGTGGATGTACAAAGAGCTCACCAACTAACATAGATTTTTAAACAACAGACACTCAAGATAGAAAGGACAGGGAATGGATGATGAATCCAAAGGAATGATATAATCCTTTAAAAATAAAGACAGAAGTGGTAGAGCTCAGCAAGAGCTAAGGCTAGAGAGAAAAGCTAAGGATCAGAGGAAGGGTTTCTTTTTAGGCATTTAGAAGGAAAGATGGAATGGGAAAATAATTCAGAGTGGATCTGGTGATGATAATGTGCAATGGAAAAAAAAAAACAAAACAGAGCTCCTCAATGCTGATTTTGCTTCTGTTATCTCTGCCATGGCGAATGACCTTGGCTGTTCTCATTTGAAAGGACAAAACAAATATGGCTAATAGGGAATTAATAATCAAGAAAAAGACCATGAAAGCTAGCTGGTGCAGTGGATAGAGCGTTGGGCCTGGAGTCAAGAAGAACCATCTTCAAGAATTCTAATCTGGCCTCACAAACTTACTAGCTGCGTGACCATGGGCAAATCCTTAACCCTGTTTATCTCAGTTTCCTTATCTGTAAAATGGAACAGAGAAGGAAAAAGCAAATCATTCCAGTATCTTTGCTAAGGAAAACCCTAAATAGGATCAAGGAGAGCTGGACATAAGTGAAGCAAATGAATAACAACAACATCCAAGATAAATAGGAAGGTTGAGAGCTCAAATGCTCAAATCATCCAGTCCAGATGAACCACTACTTGCAGTACTGAAAGCTTATTGAGCCATCATCTATGATCTGTGAAAGATGGTTTAGAGCAGAGAAACCTCAGGTTTAAGGAAATAAATCATTGCCCTAATTTTACTTTTTAAAAACAAAAGGGAATGTAGTTGGCAAACTGTAAGCCAGTGAATGTGATCTCCATTTCTGGTGGAATTTTTCTATCATGTTATTAGAGGAATCCTTAGAAAAGGAAGTGGTGATCACAAAGAACTGAAATAACCTCATCAAGAACAGATCATGATAGATTAACATAATTTCGATTTCATGGAAATTCAGTACATATAATTTACTTGGATTCCATCAAAAGATTAGACAAAGTTTTTCATGCTATTCATAAGAAAGAGGTAGAGAAGTGGGCTAAGCTAAAAATACTGAAAGGTGGATTGAGAACTGACTGAAGGTCCAGACCCAAAGAAAAATTCATTAAATGTTTATTGTCACCTTGGAAAGAGGTCTCCAGTGATATTCCTCAGGAATCTGTTCTTGGCCTTATGTTTTTGCTTTTTAAACATTTTTGCCAATGACTTAGGTAAAAGCGTAGATAACAGACTTTTAAGACTGGAGAACACAAACCTGGATTAGGTGGGTAGCTTAACAGTCAGGATTCAAGATGCTTTTCCTCCTCGTCTCTACTTCCTGCCTTCCTGGGCTTTCTTCAAGCCCCGGCTAAAATCTCACTTTCTATTGGAAGCCTTTTCCATATCTGCCTTAGTTCTAGCACCTTCTCTTTGCTGATAATCTTCAGTTGGTCTCTCTTGTTTGCACATAGCTGTTAGCATTTGGTTTCCCCCATTAGGCTATGAACTCCTAGAGAGCAGATAATGCCTTTTGCCTCTCTTTGTAGCCTAAGTGCTTAATGCTATGATTTTTTTTAACACATGGTCAAACATAGTGGGTACTTAATAAGTATTTACTGACTGATTTTTGTAGCTTAGATTATGGGTGGAATCTATAGCCGGTTTTCCTTCACCTCATGTCTCCTGCCTTCTGGACTTTCAACTATAGTCTCATGTGAATGTGCAGCACCAAGGAAATAATGTTCCTATTTTATTCTATAGATAGAGAATCTATCCTAAAACCTATCGTTTGGTGCTTATTATCTGTGTGGATAAAATATCTAACCTCTTTTGGCCTCTTTTTCATTATTCATAAAATGTGAGGTTTGGACCAGCTGGTCTTGCAGATTCCTTCTAAGTTTAGATCAGGGATTCTTATTCTGGGGTCCATGGATTGTGGATTTTGGGGATCCATGGTCTTGGAGGGAAAAATACAGATTTATTTAAATATAATTGATTTTCTTTGTAATCTGATGAATTGTATTTTATACATTAAAAAATCATTGAGGGAAAAGGTGTATAGACACCAGACTGTCAAAGGGGTTTGTAGTACAAAGAATTAAGAACTTCTTCTCTAGACCTATGATGCTATAGTGCTGATTCTGTGATTCTGTCATCCAACTATGAAATAGAGGTTTTTCACATGAGATCAGGTTTGTATAGTGCTTAGCACAGTTCCTGGCACACAGTATGTGCTTAATAAGTACTTGTTCTCTCTGTCTCTCTCCCTTTTATCCCCTTCTCTTTCCTTCTCCTTTTCTCTCTCTCTCTCTCTTTCTCTCTTTCTTTCTTTTTCTCTCTTCTTTTTCTCTCTTTCTTTCTCTTTCTCTCCTTCTCTCTTTCTTCCTTTCTTTCTCTCCTTCTCTTTGCTCTCTTTCTTTCTCTCCTCTATTTCTATCTCTTTCTTTCTCTCTTTCTTTCCTTCTTTCTTTCTCTTTCTTTTTTTCTTTCTCTCAAACACACACATACACACAAAGAAATACACATTGATGAAGTCATGCGTCATTGGAATAGTCTTTTATTTACTCTGCTTTTAAATAGTTTAACAGTAGTTGCATGTGTACACCTTTAAGAATCCTCAATTAGTTTATAAGAACCTTGAGGACAGGAATGAAACTTTCTTTTTCTCTTCCATATGCCCTACAATGCCTAGGACTGTATTATGCACAAGAACAGCTCAATCAAGGCTCATTATTGCTGGCAAGGGTCTATTGTGTGTCCCAGAAAACATCAGTTTCTCTGGACCTGCTCTTAAAAAAAAATCCCAACAGAAAATGTAGGTACCATTAGTATGAGAGGCATTTGGAAGTGCTTTTTAATTCCCCTCACATCAGTTCCTAGTCACGTGGCAGTAACATAATTTAGGCTGATTATAGCTATGCAGGAAACTGCTGAACGAATGCCCTGGGAATTGAGTCTTATAGCTAAATTCCCAAGTTTCCACTGTGCAGATTTATCACATAACATCAAGGATAAAGAAGTTGTTTGCTTGTAGTTATGGTCCTTTGAGGTGTATTGATCAGCCATCAATACATGGTCAAATTTTCTTGCCCTGAGCAAAAGGATCTAATGAGAGGGAAAGTGAACAATTGATATTCTGTAAATCTATAACTGCTTAGTCATGCTTTGCTTTTTTCATCTGAAATCTAAATACCCAGCTGGATCACCCACCAAACCTTTGGAAGCCTGTCCTGTGGGTTTGTGATACTATCTTCACATTACTTTTCTAGTTTGAAGTCACTGAAATTATCTTAGGTTTAGCACATTTTTTACTAGGAGTTGCATTATTTAAAAAAAGCATGTAATCTGAGTTGAAAGGTAATATTTTTGGAATGTTTGGAAATTGTGGAAGATCAAATAACAGGGGATAAGAATTGGTACAGAATGAAAAATAGAGAATTGTAACCAAGGCAGAGTGGGTAGGGCTTTGCCCAAGAATGCTGTCATTTAAAGGACATTGACAGCAGTTGAATTCAGCTCAAACCACCTTATGAAAGCCATTTGTTAAATTTCCAGAATAAGTCCTCCAAGGGGGAGAAACATCAGGATTTAGCATGTATTAGTTAAAGTGCAAAGTTACCACGGTGAGTTCTTTCCTAGTGCCATTCCTTTCCCCCATTCCTGCTCTCATGTATTCTTCTTAGCAATAACACAATATTGACTCATGGTCATAGCCCCTTTCCATTTACTCTTTATCCTAACTGGGAAAATCAGTAATGACTTTGGAAAAAGGGTAAAAGGGAAGTATACAACAAGGAAGCTCAGAAGAGATCAGGATTTTTGTTTTCTAGTTTTTTTTTCCCCCCACATATATGAGAAATGGTAATTTAAATGGGAAGATTTTCCCATTCATTAATAGGCCTATGTGACCTGCCTGGATCACATGGAAGTCTGAGTCAGATGGAGCCTGTGATGGGAAGAATTTGCTGAATAGGTGGAAGAGGAGGGAGTGGAGCTAGAGCAGAGCTGAGAGTAAATTAGTGAGACAGCAGTCAGAAATGAAGGACATAGGCAAACCAACAGCTGGCTGTGAGTGAGAGGAGGGCATTTTGTTTAAGGGAAGCCTGTTTGTGATTCGTTTAAGGGAGCTGGTTTGTGGGAAGCCTAGCAAGGGGAAAGTTTGGGGCTAGTGTTGCCCCCTGCATTGTTATTGTGTATGGAAGTCTTTGTTGCTATGATGGATTTGGCATTCTGGGTCTGAATAAATGTTTTGATTCTCTCTTCCATGTAGAGAGTCTGTAGTATTTCGTGATTCAGAATTGCACCAGGATATTCACGGCCACCATAGGAGCTGTGAATATCACCTTGGCACTACAATATGTTACTGTGCATTTGTCTTCTAGCATTTATATACTGCAAAATGAATTGTGATCAGTTGTACACAATATTTTTTCATGCATCCTGTGTAATATCTCTGAAAAAAAAAAGACAAGTGCTCTAGTTTACATGTGCATCATTCTGTTTTCATGACCTCTGGTCATTACCACTGAAGCCTGAGCAAAAGTGGTTGGAAAAATGTCACATAGCAACATGTCCCATCTGCTTAGCAACCAAATGAGGAGAGAGATCAAAATACATTAGGCCATCTAACCTATTAAAAAACTCTGGGGAGGAAATACCCCAAACTCTCAACCTATCTGGACCTCTTTCAATGACAACCAAAGCAGAAAATGAACAAATCATCACAATGATTTGGGAAGGAAGAAAGAAAAGACCATTGCTAGAAAAGCACCCCCTTTAGTATGCTCTTGAGCCCTGGGGAATTTCTTTGCGCTAACATGGCATATTTTGTTATCATTATAAATATTTTAAAAATGTCTCAGTCTTCTGGACTATTTCTTCAGCAGTCATGAAACTGAGGTGAGTTAAGAGGAAAAGCATATACACATGAAGAAAAATGTTTCTAAGGGTTAAATAAGCTTTCCAGCACTTCAGGGTACAATTGAAGACTCTATGAGAAGTGATGCATTAGGTTAATTTCCTATCTACAAAGTTGTGGTGGATAGTATGTGTGGAATGAGGTATATATTTTTCAGACACGTCTATTGTATCAATTTGAATTGTTTGACTATACTTATTTGATACAAGGGAGATTGATATTGCTTGGAGGGAAGGGGAAGCCGTTGAGAAGTGACCATGATGTTACAAGAGAATAAAGCATCAATGAGATGTGCACGTGTGCACGCACGCATGCATACACACACACACACACACACACACACACGCACTCATTATGTATTATGGTGTCCTGGAAGGGTCAACTCATGTTGGAGCAGTAAGCAGTCTGGTCCTAGGTCCCTGAGAAGGATTGAATCACATTAGTCCGTGATAGAATTAAGCCCTTAATAGGTTAACTCCTCTGGGACAGTAAAGGAAAAGCTCAATGATAAGATGATTATGGGAAATTGTACTGTAGATTCTCTGCATGATTCTACTTTCTAGTAATGGAAGAATGGATAAGGAGATGATTAATCGTAACTTCCCCTGTCTTCTGACATGAATTCAGAAGTGTAGAACATTTAGAAAATTCTCTTCAGTGACACATTATATTTGTTTACGTTATTTTTTTTAGATATGTCCAGCCATTATTAGGTTATCAAGGTAAAAAGAATCGGTTATTCTAATAAGATAAAAATTATCATTGTATCATCTTAGTTACTGGAGCCTTAGAAATTCTTTCTGACACCAGAATTATTATTATCACTATTAATAACAGCAGACAGGTAGGTGGTGACTCATTGAAAAGAGCACCAAGCCTAGAATCAGGAAGATTCATCTTTGTGAGTTCAAAACTGGACTCAGACACTTACTTGTCACTGTGTGACCTTGGACAAGTCACTTAACCCTATTTACCTCAGTTTCATCACCTGTAAAATGAGCCAGAGAAGGAAAGGACAAAACATTCCATTATGTTTGCCAAGAAATCTCCAAGTAAGATCAAGGAGAGTTAGATCTGACTGAAAAATGACTAAACCACAGCATTAATAACAACCACAACAAAGAGTCAGAGTGGGGTAGTAGATGTCAGCTGGTTTGGGAATTCGGAAGAGCTGGGCTCAAGATCTCCTGACTGCAACCCCAGGCATGCCACACAGTCTCACAGGGTCCCAAGCAAGTCTTTTAAGGTTCCTGATCTGCACTGGCGGAGAGTGAGAGTTCTCCATACCTGTGGGGATACAAGTCTGCACTTCAAACAAGTAAGTAAGACAAACAAAAGCAGTACTTGCACCCTCTTAGATTTAGAGGTGCAAAGCAGGGATATGGTAGAGTGAGTTCAAACTGGCCAATGAAAGCCGATTTGCTAAATTTTCAGAGTAAGCAGTTACAGCTGGGAAGTCAGTAAATGCAACAGATCAGGGATTGATTTATTGTTTTGTTGATTGTCTGGACTTAAAGTGATAGATCAAATAATAATGCAGATTAGACAAATAGTGTGTTGTGGGTACATCCTTCAGGCTGAGCCCCCACCCCATCTCTCCAACGACTTGTTAAACATTAACAAGCGCTCTCCAGGCTGCAAGGGACTTTATAGCTGAGGGACTTTAGCAATCCTGTAATCCAACTCCATTATTTTGCAGAAAAGCAAACTGAGAACCAGAGAGATTATATGATTTTCCCAAAGTCATCCAGCTGATAGGTAATTTGAATTTATATTGTAAAGGGTTGCAGAGTATTTTCCTCATAAACCCCATGAGAAGTATAAATGTTAATAGCCTTCCCTTTTTAAGGAAGCAGCATGTGATGATAGAAAGAGCAACGCATGTAGAACATAGCTTAAACCTAGCTTGCTGCCTTACTAGTTGCATAACTTAGGCTGAGTCACTTGACCACTCTGGGCCTCAGTTTCTTTATTTATAAAGTGGATTTTGACTCCTGTCATTTCATTTTCATCTAGTTAATCTAACTCTCTTTAAGTTTGTGAAGTTAAACATGTCCAGCTTTCTTTAAGAACTATCACTTTCTTTTTGTTTCCTTCTTTCTTTCTTTTTTCTTTTTCTTCCTCCCTCCTTCCTTCCTTCCTTCCTTCCTTCCTTCCTTCCTTCCTTCCTTCCTTCCTTCCTTCCTTCCTTCCTTCTTCCTTCCTTCCTTCCTTCCTTCCTTCCTTCCTTCCTTCCTTCCTTCCTTCCTTCCTTCCTTCCTTCCTTCCTTCCTTCTTTCCTTATTTTCTTTCTTTCCTTTTTCTTTCTTTCTTTTCTTTTTCCTTCCTTACTTTCTTTTCTTTTTTCCTCTCTTCACATAGGGTATCACACCCTTACCTGCCATGCTCTGCCCAAAGGGAATATACATTTTAATCTCTTAATTTTCTTTTTTCTGTTTTGTTTTGTTTTTTCTCTTAAAGACCAGTCTTAACCCAAATCACTCAGGTCCCAGACTAAGCCCTGCTTGGTTACTCTTTGGATGCTGATTGGCTCAAAAGGAATATAAATAACAAGTGTTTCTATTCTGGCCAAAAATTTTGAGAGTCTTCCCTTCTCCCAGATCTATTTTTTTAAAGAGGCCATTCTTTGGCTCATTTTATTAAGCCTTGATCACTGAATGGGCACTGCTTCAGTCAAACTGAGACTTGTTAAAGATCTTAGCTTGAAAAGACCAAAGTCCCCCACTGCATCCTGGGCCATCTCCAACTATCCTGATCCATATCTGGCCCCTGGCCCCGGGTGACTCTGCAGGAGAGTGTAGCTGGTGACATTACAGAGCTCTCCCTCACTTAAATACAATGCACTTGCATGTCATGGCATCACATCATGGTCCTCCTTGAGAAAGAAGGACAAATAGCAAAGCAATTCTCCATAGTTATTGAATACCTTCTTGTGACTGAAACCTTCTTTCCTTATTCCTTGGATGTGAGCACCATGTGAGCACAATTCTTTTACCATCTATTTTCTCTGATGGCATTCCCTAAATGTGAGCATTCTTCTAAGCTCAGTGATGTTGGTCTCATCATTATCATTACCATGACCAACACCACCACCACCATCATCATCATCTTCTTCTTCTTCTTCTTCTTCTCCTCACTCTTCTTCTCTTCCTCCCTCTCCCTTTCTCTCCCCATTTCCCTTTCTCTCCTTTCTCTCTTTCTCCCCTTCTCGCTTTGTCTCTGTCTTTCCTCTCTTATTGTCTTCATCTCTGTACCTCTCCATCTTTGTCTCTCTCTGTCTTTCTGTCTCTCCATCTGTCTCTCCTTTTCTAATGTTTATTTATTTATTTTTAGTTTTCCACATTCATTTCCATAAAATTTTGAGTTCCAAATTTTCTTCCCATCTCTTCCCTACTCCCACTCCAAAACACCATGCATTCTGATTACCCCTTCCCCCAATCTGCCCTTCCTTCTGTCACAGCCATCTCTTCCCTTATCCTCATCTTCTCTCTATTCTTATAGGGCAAGATAGATTTCTGTATCCCATTACCTGTATTTCTTATTACTCAGTTGCATGCAAAAACAATTCTCAACATTCATTCCTAAAACTTTGACTTCCAACTTCCCTCCCTTCCTTCCCTTCCTCCCTTCTCACCCATTCTCACTGAAAAGGGAGGCAATTCAATATAGGATATATATATATATATATATATATATATACACATATATATGTATATGTATATGTGTATATATATGTATATGTACACATATACATATACATATATATGTAGTTTTGCAAAAGACTTCCATAATATTCATGTTGTGTAAGACTAAATATATTTCCCTCCATCCTATCTTACCTCCCATTTACTCTATTCTCTCTTGTGACTTTGTTCCTCCCCAAAAGTGTTTACTTGTAATTACTCCCTCCTCCAGTTTGCCCTCCCTTCTATCATCCCCCCACATCCTACCTATCCTCTTCTCCCCTACTTTCTTGTAGTGTAAGATAGATTTTTCATACCAAATTGAGTGTGCATGTTATTTCCTCATTAAGCCAAATGTGATGAGAGTAAGCGTCACTTTTTCTCTCTTACCTCCCCCCTTCCCACCACATTGAAAAAGCTTTTTCTTGCCTCTTTTATGAGAGATTATTTGCCCCATATAATTTCTCCCTTTCTCCTCCCAATATATTCCTCTTTCACCCCTTAATTTCATTTTTTAGATATCATCCCATCCTATTAAACTCACCTTGTGTCCTCTGTCTATATAAATATATGTATAATCCCTCCTACTACCTAAATACTGAGAAAAGTTTTGAGAGTTACAAATATTAAATTTCCATGTAGGAATATAAACAGTTAAAATTTAGTAAGTCCCTTGTGATTTCTCTTTTCTGTTTATCTTTTCATGTTTATCTTGATTCTTGTGTTTGAAAGTCAAATTTTCTATTCAGTCTTTTCATCAAGAATGCTTGAAAAGTCCTCTATTTCATTGAATGACCATCCCCCCCTCCCCCAAGTATTATACTCAGTTTTGCTAGGTAGGTGATTCTTGGTTTTAATCCTAGTTCCTTTGACTTTTGGAATACCATGTTACAAATCCCATGATCCCTTAATGTAGAAGCTGCTAGATCTTGTGTTATCCTGATTGTACTTCCACAATGTTTCTTTCTAGTTGATTGCAATATATTCTTCTTTACCTGGGAACTCAGGACTTTGATTACAATTTCCTAGGAGTTTTTCTTTTTGCGTCTCTTTTAGGAGGTGATTAGTAGATTCTTTCAATATTTGTTTTTACCCTCTGGTTCTAAAGTATCAGGGCCGTTTTCCTTCATAATTTCATGAAAGATGATGTCTAGGTTCTTTTTTTTGATCATGGCTTTCAGGTAGTCCCATAATTTTTAAATTGTCTCTCCTGAATCTATTTTCAAGATAAGTTGTTTTTCCAATGAGATATTTCACATTGTCTTCTATTTTTTCATTCTTCTGGGTTTGTTTTTTAATTTCGTGGTTTCTCACAAAGTCATTAGCTCCCATCTGCTCCATTCTAATTTTTAAAGAACTATTTTCTTGAGTGAGTTTTTCAACCTCCTTTTCCATTTGGCAAGATCTGCTTTTTAAAGCATTCTTCTCATTGACTTGTTGGACCTCTTTTGCCATTTGAGTTAATCTATTTTTAAAGATGTTATTTTCTTCAGCATTTTTGGGTCTCCTTTAGCAAGGTGTTGACTTGTTTTTCATGACTTTCTTGCATCACTCTCATTTCTCTTCCCAATTTTTTCTATACTTCTCTTACTTGATTTTCAAAATCCTTTTAGAGCTCTTCCATGGCCTGAGACCATTGCATATTTTTTTGGAGGTTTTGGAAGCAGAAGCCTTGACTTTTAAGTATTCCTCTAATGGTATGCATTTTGCTTCTGCATCCGAAAAGATGGAAGAAAATACCTGTACACTAAGGAAGTAACCTTCTATAGTCTTATTTTTATTCCTTTTTTTGGGCATCTTCCCAGCCAGTTTGCTTGAGTTTTGGGTCCTTTTTTAAGAGGAGGGTATACTCTGAGGACCTGTAAGTTCTCAATTCTTTCAAGGTGGCACAATCAAGGGATAAGAGTTTACTCCTTTCCTGGTCTGCACTCTTGTCTGTGAGCAACCACAAGCATTCTGTTCTGTCCAGTATCTGCCAGTAGGGTTCCCTCTCCAGAGCTTCCACCAGCTCCACCACCAGCACTCTTCCTCACCCCAGGAGAGCCACTCAGGGGTGGGATCCAGATCAGCCACTCAATTCTCCTAGGGTTTTGAGGCTGATAGCTCAAAAAATGGATGCTGCCACTGCAGTTGCTGCTGCCAGCAGGGCCAGACCATGTTCCCTTTTCACCCAGATGAAAGAGCTTTCTCACTCACCTTTGAAGCTGTCTTTAGAGATTATGGGTTGAACAATCTGGGAACCACAGCTGCTGCTGGGGATTCTGCCCCCTGAGTCCTGCTCCAGTCCTGCTCCTGCTGGTTCTGCATGGCCAAGACTGGGCAGCACTTCACTCTGTGTCCTGTGGGATAGATCTTTCCTGTCAGCTTTCCAGGTTGTCTTGGGCTGGAAATCTCTTTCACTCTGTCGTTTTGTGGCTTCTGCTGCTCTAGAATTTGTTTAAAGTCATCTTTACAGGTATTTTATGGGCCTTGGGGGAGAGCTTCTACAGGTTTGTCCTTCTACTCTGCCATCTTGACTCCATCACCCTCTTCTTTCTTTTTCTATCTCCTCTATCTCTCAATCCCTCTCTGTATTTGTTTTACTCCTCTGTCTCTGCCTCTCTCTCTCCATCTCTGTCTCAGCTCTCTCCATCTGTCTCTTCCTTTCTCTCTGCCTTCCAACCACCTCTTTCTTTCTCTTTTTTCCCATCCTCATCTATGTCTTTCTTCTTGCTCTGTCTCTCTTCCTTTTTTCTTTCTCCTCTTTACCTCCTCTCTCTGTCTCCATCTCTGTGTCTGTCTCTCTCCTTTGTTTGTCCCTCTCTTCTCTGTCTCTCTCTTCCTCTTTTCTCTCTCCTCTCTCTCTCTTTCTGCCTTCTCTCCTTTCTGTTTCTTTCTGCTCTAGTCTCATGTTTTTGACTATTACTTCTACAAACATGACTTTTAATTTAGCCTCACCTCTCCTAAGCTCCTATTTTGTATCACCAATTGTTCCTTGGGTCTCCTGACTTCACTATAATTCATCACATTATCACAGATCTTCAGATCATAGACTTTTACATGTGGAAAAGAATCTAAATATCTAACTTCATAGTTTCATCTTACTGCTAAGGATATCAAGTCCAGAGAGCTGTGACTTGTTCAAAGTCACACTAAAATGAACAGCATTTCCCCTTTCAAACCACTTACATCACACTCACTTCTTTATTTCTGTCAGTGGTACCATACTTCACTCAAACTCCAAGTCTGGAAACCCTATCCATTTGCCTCTTCCCTCTCCCTTACCTTCATGTTGAATCAAACTCTTATCATCCTTTCCTTTGAAGTGTCTCTGTTGAGTCATTTATTTAACTACAGGTTTTATTAGAAATAATCTTAAAATTATACAAAAACAGCCAAACTTACTTATTATTTATATTTTCAATTAAATGCATAAATCACAGGACTATTCCAATTGCTTCACCTTAATGAAGTAATTTTTTCTTATTTAATTTCTCCTGTATTCTGATGTGATTAATGTGCTCTACTTACTTTTTCTAGTTTTAATTTTTTAATTTACATTATTTCATAAAAGTCTTTCCTTATTTCTTTGTATTCTTCAAACCTGATGGTCTAAATTGCCATATAGTGCTCTATTGCATTTAGGGATTTGACTATTTATTTAATTATTCTGAAATTATTAGCCTTTCACTTTTTTAAATGCGATTTATTTTCAGTTTTCAACATTCACTTCCACAATATTTTGAGTTCCAAATTTTGTCCCCATCTCTTCTCTCTTCCCATCCAAGGACAGCGTGGACACCAACCACACCTTTTCACCAATCTTCTCTCCCTCCTATCACTCCCTTCTAACATTCCCCTCCTCTCTATTTTCCTGTAGGGCAAGATAGATTTCTATACCCCATTGCCTGTACAACTTGTTTCCCAGTTACTTGCAAAAACAATTTTTAATATTTATTTTAAAGCTTTGAGTTCCATATTCTCTCCCTTCTTCCCTCCCCCCCCAACCTCATTGAGAAAGCAAGTGATTTGATATAGATCATACATGTGTAGCATTCAAAACACTTCCATAACAGTCATGTTCTGAGAGACTAGCCACCTTCTCATCTATCCTGTCCTGACCTCCACTTATGCCATTCTCTCCCCTGACCTCACAATAGTGTTTGCTTCTGATTGCATGACCAATTTCCATACCCAAATGAATGTGCATTATTCCCTCCTTAAGCCAAATCTGATGAGAGTAAGGCTCACTTATTCGTTCTCATCTCCCCTCTCTTCCCTTCCATTGAAAAAGCTCTTTCTTGTGCCTTATATGTGAGATGATTTACTATATTCTACCTCTCCCTTTTTCTTTCTCCAAGTACATTCCTCTCAGCACTTAATTTTATTGTTTAGGTATCCTCCTTTCATACTCAGCTCACCTTATGCCCTCTGTCTATATATGCATACATACACACATATACATATGTGCATGTGTACCTACACATATATAATATACACATACACACATATACATATGTGCATGTATACCTACACATATATAATATACACATACACACATACATACATACATACATACATACATATATATACATATATATATGCATATATATATATATGTATATATATATATATATACATATATATATATATTTCCTCTAACTACCTTAATACTGAGAAAGGTCTCATTAGTTACAAGTACCATCTTTCCATATAGGAATATAAGCAGTTCAACTTTAATGAGTCCCTTATGGTTTCTCTTTCTTGTTTAATTTTTCACATTTCTCCTGATTCTTGTATTTGAAAGTCAAATTTTCTATTCAGTTTTGATCTTTTCAACAACAATGCTTGGAAGTTCTCTATTTCACTGAAATCTCCCCCCACCTTGAATTACTATACTCAGTTTTCCTGGATAGGTGATTCTTGATTTTAATCCTGGCTTCTTTGACCTCTGGAATATTTTACTCCAAGCTCTCTGATCCCTCAATGGAGAAGCTATTAAATCTTGTGTGATCCTGATTGTGTTTCCACAATACTTGAATTGTTTCTTTCTGGCTGCTTGTAATATTTTCTCCTTGACCTGGAAACTCTAGAATTTGGCTACAATATTCCTAGTAGTTTTCCTTTTGGAATCTCTTTCAGGAGATGATCAGGAGATTTTTTTGATTTCTATTTTACCCTATGGTTCTAGAATATCAGTTTTCCTTGATAATTTCTTGAAAGATTATGTCTAGTCTCTAGAATCATGATTTTCAGGTAGACCAATAATTTTTAAATGATTTCTCCTGGATCTACATTCCAGGTCAGTGGTTTTTCCAATGAGATATTTCACACTGTTTGCTATTTTTTTCATTTTTATTTCATTTTCATTTTTTCATTTTCATTGTTCTATTATTTCTTGATTTCTAATAAAGTCATTAGTTTTCATTGCTCCATTCTGATTTTGAAGGAATTATTTTCTTTGGGGAGTTTTTGAACCTCCTTTCCATTTGGCCAATTCTTTTTCAAGCATTCTTCTTCTCCGTGACTTTTTGGATCTTTTTTACCATTTGGATTAGCCTGTTTTTAAAGGTGTTATTTTCTTCAGTATTTTTTTGAGTCTCTTTTAGCAAGCTGTTGACTCATTTTTCATGATTGTTTTCCTAATTTTTCCTCTACTTCTCTTACTTGATATTCAAGATCCTTTTTGAGCCCTTCCATGACCTTGGAGACTTTGGAAGTAGGAGCCTTATCCTTGCTGTCTTCCTCCATTTGTATGCTTTGATCTTCCTTTTTATAAGAAAACACATTTTCACCAAAAAAAGTGACCTTCTATAGTTTTGTTTTTCTCCTTTTTGGTCATTTTCTCAACCAATTACATGCTCTCTGAACTTCTTGTTAATTAGAGGCTGTAGTGACCAAGTTTCAGAGGCTTTGTGTAGTTTTCTTCAGAGGTATCTCCAAGGATCTATAAATTCTCAGCTCCTCCAAAGTGGTATGTCCAAAGGAGAGGTGTTTACTCCTCTCCTGGCCTGAACTCTGGACTGTGACCAACCACAAACCCTCTTTTCTGCCCTGAAACTGTGAGTAGAATTCCCTCTCCACAGCTGCCACCAGCTCTGCCATGTTAGTGCTCCTCTTTGCCCCAGGACTGCCAGTCAGGAGTACCACCCAGATCAGCTGCTTGATTCCCCCTACTGTCTGTAGGCCAAGAGTCCAGGAGCAGTAGCTGCTGCAGCAATGACTGCCTCCAACCTGGGGCTGTGGCTGTGTCTGTTGCTAGGGTAGGACCATGTTCTTCTCTCAGCCAATAAGAGAGTTTTCCACTGACTTTTGAAATTGTCTTTGGAGTTTGTGGGTTAAGAAGTTTGGAAACCACTATTGCTGCTAGTGATTCAGCACACCGAGGCCTGCTCCAGTCTGGTCTGTGCTAGTGTAGTCCATGTTGGACTGCATTCTGCCGCAACCCTGGTTCAATAGATCCTTCCTTTCAGCCTTCTGAATTGTCTTGGAATCAGTTCCACTTGGGTTGGAAATCAGTTCCACACTGTCATTTTGTGGCTTCTGCTTCTCTAGAATTTTTTTCAGAGCCCTTTTTACAGGTATTTTGATGGGTTTGGGGGGAGACAAGTCCTTGTTACTCTACCATCTTGGCTTCTCCCCCTCAGGTTTTTTCCCAATTACATATAATGCCAAACAGATTTTGTCATCATTTTTGCTTTTGATAACACTTTGAGAGTAGTTTCTACTCCTTCTTGACAAATATAATATTCTCATTTGATATTTGGCCCCTAAACTAATATTAGTAGTCAACAAGCATTTACATGCATCTACTATGTTCCAGAAACATTGTGCTAAAGATATAAAGAAAGGCGAAAGAAAAAGTCCTTGCTCTCAAGAAGCTCACTATCTAAAGGAATAGGAATGAGAATCATCTGCATAGACATAATAATTGTATTTATGGGAGCCAATGGGATCACCAAACAAAACAGTATATATAGAGAAAAGAAGTTGTTCCAGGAGAAAAAATTGGGGAACACATATTCAAGACCTGATGGCAGCTAGGTGGCACAGTGTATAGAGCAGCAGCCCTGGAGTCAGGAGGACCCAAGTTCAAATCCAGCCTCAGACGCTTACTGCTTGTCTGATCCTGGGCAAGTCACTTAACCCTGATTGCTTGAAAAAAAAGAAATTAAAACAAATCATGACCTGGCTGAATATTACTGCAAAGGTGAGAAGGTTCAGAGGAGAGTTCAGGGGAGAGCAGTACAACCAAAACCCAGAGAGAAAGTGTTAAGGAGGGGGTGCAGCCAAGATGGCAGATAGAAGGGCAGACCTGTAGAAGCTCCCCCCCCCCATAGCCCATAAAATACCTGTAAAAAATGACTCTAAACAAATTCTAGAGCAGCAGAAGCCACAAAACTGCAGAGTGAAAGGGATTTCCAGACCAAGGCAGCTTGGAAGGCTGACAGAAAAGGTCTATCACACTGGGCTTGGAGTGAAGCACAGCCCAGCCTTGGCCATGTACATGACTGGAGCAGGCTTCAGGGTGTGGAATCACAGGTAACAGCTGCAGTTCACAGATCCCCATAAACACCAAAGATGTTTCATGACTGATCTTCTTGAGAAAACTTCTAGTTTTCTATTTACTAGTTACAATTTTAAGGATATTTCCATTTATTCCTATGCTCTGCAGTATTTTTAATAGGAATGGGTATTAGATTTTGTCAGAAACTTTTTCTGTATCTATTGAGATAATCATATGATTTCTGTTAGTATTGTTATTGCTAAGTTCAGTTATGCTGAGAGTTTTCTTAATATTGAACAAGTCCTGTATTCCTGGTATTAATTCTACCTGGTCATAGTGTATTATCCTCATAATAAGTTTCTGTAATCTCTTTGCTAATATTTTACTGAAAAATTTTGTATTTATATTCATTAGGGAAATTAGTCTATAATTTTCATTTTTTGTCGACACTTCCTGGTTTAGGTATCAGCACCATATTTGTATTGTAAAAAGAATTTAATAGGATTCCTTCCTTACCTATTTTCCCAAACAGTTTACATAGTATTGAAACAAATTATTCTTTAAATGATTTGCAGAATTCATGTGTAACGTCCTGGAGATGTTTTCTTAGGGAGTTCCTTATTGGCTTATTCAATTTCTTTTTCTGAAATGTCATTAGGCATTTTATTTCCTCTTTTGTTTATCTGGAAAATTTATATTTTTGTAAATATTAATTCATTTCACTTGTCAGATTTATGGACATATGGTTGGACAAAATAACTCCTAATTATTGCTTTAATTTTCTTTTCATTTGGTGATGAATTCACTGTTTTCATTTTTGATACTGGCAAATTGGCAATCTTTCTTTTTTAAATCAAATTAACCAAAGGTTTTTCTATTTTGTTGATTTTTCTATAAAACCGTCTATTAGCTTTATTTATTAGTTTGATAGTTTTCCTACTTTCATTTTCATTAACCTCTCCTTTGATTGTCAGAATTTCTAATTTGGTATTTAATTGGAGAGTTTTGATTTGTTCTTTTTGTAGCTTTTTTAGTTTCACACATAATTCATTGATCTGTTCTTTCTCTATTTCATTGATGTAAGCATTTAAGATAAAATTTCTCCTAAGTACTAGTTTGGCTGCATCCCATAAATTTTGGCATATTGTCTCCTTATTGTAATTCTTTTTAAGGAAATCGTTGATTGATTCTGATTTCTTGTTTGACTCATTCTTTAGGATGAGATTATTTAGCTTCCAATTAATTTTTAATCTATCCTTCTATGGTGCTTTATTAAGTGCAATTTTTATTGTATCATGATCTGAAAAAAAATGTTTCTACTGTTTCTGCCTTTCTGCATTTGTTTTTGAGGGGTTTATGCCCTCAGAATGGTTAATTTTTGTGTAAGTGGCATGTACAGCTGAGAAAAAAGGTATATTCCTTTCTATCCTCATTCAATTTTCTCCAGAGGTCTATTAGATCTAATGTTTCTAAAATTTTATTCACCTCCTTAACTTCTTTCTTGTTTATTTTGTGGTTACATTTATCTAGTAATGAGAGGGGTAGATTGAGGTACTGCACTAATATAGTTTTGCTCTCTGTTTCTTCCTGTAACTCACTTAACTTCTCCTCTAAGAATTTGGATGCTATACCACTTAGAGCATATAATCACACACACACACACACACACACACACACACACATATATATATATATATATTACTGATATTACTTCATTGTCTATGGAAACTTTTAGCAAGATATAGTTTCCTTCCTTATCTCTTTTAATTCAATCTACTTTTGCTTTTGCTTTGTCTGAGATTGTAACTGTTACCCCTGCTTTTTTTACTTCATCTGAAGCATAATATATTCTGCTTCATCCTTTTACCTTTACTCTGTATGTATCTCTCTGCTTCAAATGTATTCCTTATAACCAACATACTGTAAGATCCTGGTTTTTAATCTACTCAGCTATCTGCTTCCATTTTATGGGAGAGGTCATCCCATTGACATTCACAGTTATGGTAACTATTTCTCTCCATCCTGTTTTCTCCTCTATACTTTTATCTCTCCTTTTTCCTTGTCCCTCTTCACCCGTGTTTTGCTTTTGACTACTGCCTCACTTATTCTGCCTTCCCTTATATCTGCTCCCTCTCTTTTCTTTTCCTGTTCCCCTACTACTTCTGCCCTCTTTTCTGCCCTTCCTTCTCATCCTCCTCTTACTTTTCATTCCCCTTCTCCACCTACTTCCCTATTGGGTAAGATAAATTGAATCAAATTGTTTCTTTTTGACTATTTTCAGCTTATTGATTCAACCACAGTAGATCCTTGACCAAGATCCACTTAATGGCTGTATTTTGGGCCCTCCTGGCTTAGAGTGAATGTCAATGGTAACTGTTTCTCTTTGAAACAGTAATCTTGAGGGTCTTCCCCTCCCAGATTGATTTTTTTTCTTTTTTTTCTAATTGAAGGGGCCTTCCCTTGGCCCACTTTTTAAAGAGGCCTGTTCACTGAATGAACATTACTTCACTATAGGTTATTAGCTGAAAAGGCCTCAATATAAAAGGGCCAGAGTCTCCCATTGTATCCTGGTCCGTCTCCAGTCATCTTGGAGGCAGTAAGTGTCTGAGACTGGATTTGAACTCAGGTCTTCCTGACTTCAGAGTTATTTATCCACTTGTGCCATTTAGCTCCCCTCCCCACCCCTGCCAGTTTTCAAAGGGATAGGAAATTTCTGGACAAACAAGACTATTCAAGATCTCCTCTTTTTTTCTGGGTCATCACACTGCTAAGGTTTGCTTAGATCCTATCTCCTCCATGAAGTCCTCCCTTACAATCTCAGTTGGTTGTAGACCCTTCCTTCTAAGGTAACTCTGTGGGTCAGTAGATAGAATACTGAACTTGGAATCAGGAAGACCTGAGTTCAAATTTTACTTCATTTTCAAACTAGCTGTTTGATCCTAAGCAAGTCATTTGACCTCTGAGCCTCAGTTTCCTAAATGTAACATAAATATATATCTTTTGATTTGATAATCTCTAAGTGTCTTTCTAGCTCTAAATCCATAATCCTTGGCATTTATACAGTATTTCTTCTCATAGTTTAGCATTTCCTATATTGAGTTGCTAATTATCTCTTTGTGCAGTTAATATATTGTGTCCTGAAAGACAGCATGAGCTCCTTGAGGAAAGAACTATGCTTCTATATATCCTTGTAACCTCCTCATTACCTACCTAGCATATTGCCAAGGACATTAGTTAAAATGATTATTAATGGTCGATTGATTGAAAATAAAGACTCTTTTGAATGAGGAACTTCTTAAGTCCCTAGAACAAGCCTAAGGCTTCTTATTTCTACATTTTAGTTCTAGCAAAAGATTGAGGAGTCAAGATATCTACAATATAAGCCCTGCTTACTCTGTAAGTAACTTCATGCTGTGTGGCCTTGGGAAATTAACTTTACCTGTGTGGCCCCTCAAATTTCTCATTTGGAAAATGACAGCATTTGATTAGATTATATCTAAGGTCATTTCCAGTTCAAAATTCTATAATTTCATGATTCTCTTGCTTTTTAATGACAAGGAAAATACCCTAAAGATTCTCAAAACCTTAGAAGAAGTGACCTAAATTAAGTATAAAATATAATCTTGTTAATATTTATTGAATTGACTCCAGGTACAGTACTGTCATCACTAATTCTAGTCCTCAACTGCTTTGTAAGTATTTTACTGATGAAGAAAATGGAGACATGAAGATGCTAAATCGCTTTCCTAAGGTGAATTAGAATTCACTATTTGAACTGATTTCCTTCTTGGCTTCAGAAAACTCAGACTAGGAAGATAACACAGTTCAGTAGAAAGAATCCTGGATTTGGAGTTGAGAAGCCTTGATTTAAATGTCTTCTTTGCTTTTGAACAAATCACTTGACTAATCTCTTTTGGACTCAGTTTCCTCCTCTAAATTGCGAAAGGGTTGGACATGATGACCCATAAGATCTAAGCCAGCTCTGTACTTCTGATCTTACTATATTTGAATAAGATGTAACCAATTGGTGTGATTCCTGAAAGCTGTTAGCCTTTTCCTCCTATGAATGGAATCACCTTGGGCAAGGGTGAATGATACAAAATGGAAAAAAAAAATTCATTCCATTTCCTGTAGGAGATATAGACTGTGAGCACATGCACACAAAGATATTTTGTCTTGGCCGTGTATTCCACAGTGGCCTTTCATGGGGCATGCAAGTGCAAACAAGACCAAAAAACAAAAATCAGCAGATGCGTGGTACACACACCTGCATAAAATTCTCAAGCACCCGCTCTCTTTTTCCTCAAGAACAAAGTAAGAGGCCATTTTACGGACTGTGTGGCAGACCTTGTGGCAGCCTAAGGTCCCCATTTGCACATTGCTGTTCTTTTAGGCAACCCACAAAAGGTTTTCCAGGCAGCCATTTTTAATTGGACCAGTCCTCATTCATATGGTTTGAATAACCCTAACAAATTGTTTTGAACTGCATGTCTACCTTCTTGTGTTCCAGCTCTTTGGGCCACTTTTTTTTTCTCTCTTGTCTTTTCCGTATGGTTCAAAAAAGCACGATGTGGAATGCCTTTCTCCAGTGTGCCCTTTTGATTCCCAGAATCCCTCAGAGGGCCTTAACTCTGTAACCATTACCTGATCATGGCTCTTTCATCTAGGATTAGGTTTTGTATTTCTATTGATCCTCCTCTATGGGGTTGAATGTAGTAAATGAACCTCCAAACTTCCAACAAATTTGCATGTAATTGCCTGTCCAGTACCAAGCCCTGAATGCTGAGGCTAAAAGAATACATTGGCATTAATGGAGCCAAAAATGTTCTCTTTTTTTTTTCCTTTCAGAAGCTCTGATCTTTTGTAACATTGGCATATATGGAAAGATGCAGAAAGCTTTCTCAGGTTTGAAAAAGTAGGGAAATCTCTGGAAATTACCACTGTGCTGCCTAAATTCAACAGCTACAAATGATTCCCTTTCAAATAGGTCTAGAACTGGCACTAACCTCTTTTTGGTCACTGAGAAGTATTAGCTTAGTTTCAGATGTCTTGAAAATGGAACTAAAATTCTCTAAAGCTGTCCCTTCTCTCCCCCTGCCTCTTTGTTCTAGTTTCTTTAGACAAGGCTTTTTACATAATGATTAAAAAAAAAAGAAACTTTAGATTGCCTTTAGAATTATATATCAAGAAAATTGGTAGATTTAATGATCCTCCATATTGGAGAGGTTATTGTCACATTCCTTTGAATTAAAACTCATTGTTAGTTGTCAGCCAGACATTTTTAATGTGTCATGTACTAAGCTGGACATTCCTGGGTTTCTCTTCTGATCTGTCACAGGTGAATAAAGGATGGAATTTTTAAAGCAAGCATAAAGAAATGCTTTAGCACCTACTGAAGTTTGATTCTTATCTTTGACACACAGCTGATAACTGAATTTCAACAATGCTATCCCTAAAAGCATAGATTCACATGCTTTTGGGAGTCACAGTATCCTGCTCTTTGATTTTCCAAAGCATACAACTGCCCAAAATGTATTAAGCAACGTCTAATTTTGAAATAAGTGATTTTAAAGTTAACTTGTTTGGAGAAAATCAGAAGTTACCTAGGGTTACAAATCATTGCTCTAGAGTAAACTTTTTTGTTCTTTATACCTTTAGGTTCTTACGGAATAACTCACAGAACCTTAGAATCTAAGAGCTACAAGGAAACCTTAGAAATCAATTAGTTTAACCCTTTTGGTGAGGAGAATTACTCATTTAAAAGGCACAGGATAACAGTATCATGGGATTTTGATCTGTACAATGGTCCAGTCTCTCACAATTGTGTCATTGGGACTGGTGCATATTCATAGAGCCTCTGACACCATTTGCCAGGTGGTTGAAACTGGAGACTGCTTATCTGGCAATTCTGCTACATCTAGATGTGGACTTGGTGGGACAAAGGTTATGTAGAAAATGAACTAAGCCTAAACTTGCTTGCCCCCTAGACTAAGGTGGGAAAGGGGATCTATGCCTCCATTCTACTTGGGGGAAATATTTGTACTTTTGTTGTTGTCCTATCTTTGCAGTAAATATCTCTTAGTAAAAGCTAATTGATGTTAAATGCTTATATAGGAGTGTGTGTAGGGGAGTGGAGGTGCTACTCATTGGTGGCTAACAGTAAGGAGACAGGGTCAGTTGGGGTTTAAGCCAATGGTGTTAGATAAGATGTTCCTTCATACCCCTCAGGTACCCCAGAATCCCGAGGGGACAAATATAGCCATCCTTGCCATGGAAGAGTGAAGCCATAGATTACCTGGCTATGTATTTTTTTCTATTAAGTTTTGCTCGATGATGAAGTCAGCAAGCTGAAGAGAAACTCTGGAATCATTTAGAGAAATTATATGTATATAAGTATAGTGTGTGTGTAAATTTAGAAATTATTATTTTTAGCACTTACTTTTAAATTTGATTTTAAAAATTACATATAAACAAAGCATTTTTATTGTAAGTTATGTTTTTCTTTATTGCATTTCTTGATCAAACAGGCTTCTTTTTCAACTCATTGTAAATTTCTTTTTTATTAACTAATTTATTTGTTTTCAGTTTTCTACAATCACTTCCATAAATCTTAGATCTTCTCCCCTTCCTTCCCCCCTCCCTTTCTCCTCCCTCCATGAGAAGGTATGCAATCTTCTACACATACATTTTTACTAAATACATTTTCACCTTGCATGGAAGAATTAAAATGAATGGGAAAAACCATGAGAAAAACCAAATCAAACCAAAACACAAGAGAAAATAGTCTGTTTCATTCTGCAATCCAGTTCCATAGTTCTTTCTCTGGATGTGGATGCCATTTTGCCTCAAGAGACCATTGGAAATTTTTTAGGTCCTTGTATTGCTGTGAAGGGCTAAGGCTACCAAAAAAATTCCTTGCACACTATGGTTGTTGCTGTGTACAAAGTCCTCCTGGTTCTGCTCCTTTCATTCAGCATCAGTTCATATACATCTTTCCAGGCCTCTCTGAAGTCTTCCTGTTCATCATTTCTTATAGCTCAATAGTGTTCCACTGCATTCACATACTAAAGAAAGCATCTTAACATCCATTTGAAAAATTGAGTTTCATATTGTCTTCGTCTATTTCCACCTTGAGAAGATAAACAGTTTGATATAGATGATACATGAGCAGTCATGCAAAATTAGTATTAATTAATTAGCATGTTGCAAAAGAAAACATAGACCAAACAAAAACAGCAACAGCAACAAGAATAATTAAGTTTTTAAAAAGTATGCTTCATTTTGAGTTCAAATTTTATCAATTCTTTCTCAGAGGCTGATAGCATTTTTCATCATAAATCTTTCAGGATGATCTTGGTTCTTTGTATTGTTGAAAATAGCTAAGTCATTCACAGTTAATTTTCATACAATGTTACCGTTACTGTATACAAGGTTGTCTTGATTCTACTTATTTCACTTTGTATCAGTTCATGTAAGTCTTATCAGGAGTTTTTGAAAGCATCCTGCTTGACTGAAATAATTTTTTTCTAAATGACACTAATGGCTACAGTGATGAAATTTACGAACAGACATAATTGGCAATGAACTTTTCAACTGTTATTGCTCAGTTTTTTTTAGTCATATCTGACACTTCATGACATCATCTGGGCTTTTTCTAAGCGTAGATGTTGGACTGGTTTACCATTTCTTCCTCCAACTCATTTTACATGAGGAAACTGAGGCAAACATAGTTAAATGATTTGCCTGGGGTCACACAGCTAGTAAGTGTCTGAGACTAGATTTAGACTCAGGAAGATGAGTCTTCCTGCCTCCAGGCTCAGTCACTTAGCTTCCCTGTGCCTTTCAAAGGACAGCTTAATTTTGGATACTCTTCTAGGAAGGCAGTGTCACACAACTGGTAAGTGTCTGAGGCCGGATTTGAACTCAGGTCTTCCTGAATCCAAGTCTGGTACTCTAGTCACCGTGTCACCTAGCTCCTCTACCTAGCTGACAGTGCAGCCCTTTGTGCTTTACACGTTTTGGTGGTGAAAGAGCACTTGCCTTGTGAAAATTGTTTTATTTTCTCCTCTTTTAGTTATTTTTATTTTATTGAATGAATTTATTACTAATCTGATATGTTGTTAGAAAGAACTAGGTTTAATTGAACAGTTCAACATCACCATGTTTTGGATGTCCTACATCATAAAAAGAATGATTTTAAAAACACATATGATATTCCTCCCTCCTATAGAATAAAATTTTAATTATCAAAGTCAAACAGACTTCTGTTACAAAAGCATCTCAGTTATTAAATGAAGCTTACATAGGAAAAAGTCCATTTTTTTTTCTTTTTATAGTTAAGACTTCTTGCTTATTTGAACTGGAACTAATATCCCAGACAAGGTGTGGCATAAAGGAGGGTGTGGAGAAGTTTAATTTATTTCAAATGGGAATATCCATTGCATCTGTTACCAATCAGCATCACAATCTGGCAAAAGGTTTCACAATGTTCCAGCTTTCTAATCATCTATTGATCAGACAGATAATGGCCACTGGATATGGGAGAAGGAATAAATAAATGCTTAATGTTCAATACAATCCTGTTCAGTATCAAAAAATTCAAAATTAGCCTACTCCAAGGCAATCAGTTAATGTCATTTCGACCCTGCACTGAAGAATGTTCCGTGATCAGATTTGTTACAACTTTAGATGAATTACGTTGAAATCTCATAAGATATTTGATAATTTTATTTTCTTCTCATTTAATTACAAGGACAGCCTGAGATTTTGTTTAGTTAACTGAGAAATCACAGCATTCAATGTGCAATTGTGATGCTAATTTCTTTATGTAGAAAGTGCCTGTTTGTGGCATGGTATGATTGATATTTTGGCAGAACTATGAAGAACTCCAGGAAGAGTGTTTATTATTTAACTGCTGCATCAGCAGAGAAGGTACAAAGGAAGAAAATGTGACTTGTGAGGACTGTTGAAATAGTGATGGCTCTTGAAATCTGTAAGGTTTTTATTCCTAAATTGGAATAATATCTTCATATTCCAGCTTTGTATACTTATAAATATAAGTAAATATGAATGCATTATATATGTATGTATATAAAATGTGTACATGCATATATATGAGGAGAGAAAGAGAGAAAGAGAGGGAGAGAGAGAGAGAGAGGAGAGAGAGAAGAGAAAGAGAGGCAAGCAGTGAATCACAATAGAAAACTGATCTCAGAGCCTAGCATATATGCATACGTATGCATATGTGTATGTATGTATGTATACAGATACATATATTTTAGAAGGTTCCTATGGATGTGTATATCTTTATAGATATACACCAATCACTAGAGACCAATCTAAGGCACTCCATAAGTCAATGTAAGACAAAGTGTTCCAGATTGACTTTGTGTTGACGATGACTTCAAGAAGTACCATCGGTGTTGTACTCAAAGAGGACCAAAATAACTTCACAATGTAAGGAGTTTATGGCTGCTAAGACCAATATAAGCTCTGAAAGCTCTACCTCAGATCGAGCACAAATAGTCCATATGAACATTTGTAATGGAGTTGTCTTTGAATGTGCACATCTCATATTGCTTTTGAGCTACTGCAATTCTGCTTTGCTCATGGAGCGCAGTGCCTTCTTTGATGCAGGCACACCATGTTGGACAGTCCTGTGTCAGTGTGTCCCATATCTCACAGTCAATTCCAAAGTTCTTCAGAGAGACCTTGAGAGTGTCCTTGCATCACTTCTGGCCTCTGTGTGAGTGCTTGCCTCGTGTGGGTTCTCTGTAGTCTTTTAGATAAATGTACATTTGGCATTTGAACAATATGTCCAGCCTATCAGAATTGCACAGTGTCCAGTGGAATTTGAATGCTTAGTGGTTCAACTCGAGAAAGAGCTTCAGTGTTCAATAACTTATCTTGCCATCTGACCTTCAGAAACTTCCTAAGACATTTCAAATGGAAGCAATTCAGTTTCCTGTCATGGTTGCTGGTAGACTGTCCATGTTTCACAGGCATACAATGAGATCAGCACAATGGCTCTGTAGACCTTCCCTTAGGTAGATAGCCCAATACTTCTCTACCACACTTTCCTTCAGAGGCTCCCACACTGTAAGCTCTGGCAATGTATACATCCACCTCCTCATCTACATCTCTGGAAAGTATACTGCCAAGGTAAATGAACTTATCCGCAGCATTCAAAACTTCTTCATTTGCTGTAACTGTTCCACATATGGTTGGTGCAGTTCTGGCTGGTGGAGAACCCCTATTTTTTTGATATTGATTGTTAAGGCAAAATTAGCACAATCTATAGTCTGCTGTATCTCTGCAGCAAAGGTGTTTGTCCCAGAAGGCGTGGTAAAAATGCTTAGGATCATTATTATCAGCCTAAAACTGAATCTCATTTATCTTCTTACTGAGTCAAGAATTCTGCATTTTTCTAAGCTTTGCTTGCACTTTATGTTTGATGGGAATAGACTATTTGTAGGGATCATTGTGGAGTGAGGTTACTGAGGGAAGACTAGAGGAGCAAACTAGATTGCAAATGGACTTGAAGGTAAAATAAGATTTGGTTTGAGGGAGAGGTGAAGCAAAATAGTTCAGGGGTATTGATTATATTGTATGGACATGGAGACAGAAATGAATGAGGGATTTGTGGGAAAGAGTAAGGAGACCATCAAAAGTAGATTTTATCATTTGTAACACAATAGGGGAATATGGCTTAACAATTAATATGGAGGGGTATTGAAGACTAGGCTGAAGAGTTTGATGTAAAAGATGGGAAGCCAATATGGATTCTTGAGTAAACACAGTGACATAATAAAAAAAAAGCTTATTTGGAAAGCAAGGTGGTTCATAAAATGATATTTGGGGCAGGGAAAGAGAATAGAAGGAGGGAAAACTCATTAATATAGTAATTTTAAGCATACCATATTGAGGGCCTGACATAGGGTAATGTTTCTAGAAATAAAAAAGACCATATTTGAGAGCTACTGAGGGAGAAGAATGGCCATTTTTTTTTGTTGAATAACTGGATTTTGAAGCTGGATTATTAGTCAACAAGAGTTAATTACACACTTACTGTCTATGAAGCACTGTATTAAATTTTGAGGTCACAAAGAAAGGAAAAACATGGTTCTTGCCCTCAAGTAGCACATATTCTAATGTAGGAGACAATGTAAATAACTGAGCACATACAAGAAATCCAAAGAATAAAGGGAAGGTAACCTGAAAGAGGAATGTATTAGCAGCTGAGAAAGAAGATTTAGATAAATTCATCAATGACAAATTCATAATGCATTATTAGAATAAATTAGACTGTTAAGGAGAGTATATTCCTAAATTTAGATGTTAATATCAGAGCAGACAACTTTGTGCTCTCAGAAAACATCCCCAGGGTACCCTCATCAAAAAGTGAATTTTTAGGCTTGCTGAATGACAAGCCTGTGATAATATACTATTTTTTAATGTTTAATATTCTTATGACTTTGTGATTGTGGACAATTCATTTCACTTTTCAGTGACCTGGGAAATTTTCTCAGTCTATAAGTTGCAGTTTATAGGCCAATCTACTTTGGGAGAAGGAGCTTTTTTATTAATATTACTATACCAATGAAATCAAAGGTCTAGTTCAAAAAATAAAATACTTAAAGCAGGAAAAAATAGCAGAAAACTGTAGTATTGAAAGAAAGGATTCATTTAGAAGGGACAACTTATTTGTGAAGAGGGATTATGGTGTAATGGATAGATCATTGTTCCTAGGATCAAAAGATATGTATAAATTCCATTATGACTGCAAAGAAAGGGGAAATAACCATCAGATTTAAAGAGCAGTGGCTCAGACTCTTCATCTTATTAAAGACTGATTTTCTGACAAATGAATGGTAAGATATAGTAAACAATGTACAATTTGGATTCAGAGGACATAAGTTCAAATTCTGGCTCTGCTACTTACCATCTGTGTGACTCTAGGCAAGTCACATCAAGGCTCTGGGCCTCAGTTTACTTAGCTGTCAAAATGAGATAATTAAACTGAATGTTCATAGTGGTCCCTTCCATCTCTAAGACTAATATGTACTAATGATTTATATGAAGCATAAGCTCTCTCTGATCTTCAGTTTCCTCAGATATAAAATAAAAATAAGTGAAGACCATCTTGTGAGGAGTAAAGGAAATATATATGTATATGTATATACATATACATATACATATATATATGTAGAGCGTTTTGTAAACCTTAAACCTTAACATGTCCTACAGATATAGTCTATTATAAATAGATGTAACCTTTAATAAATAACAACAAGCAATAAATTTTTATCTTTTTATGGCATAGAGGTTACCCTGGGCTTTTGAAGGTTATACTAGTGGAGGACAAATTCAAATTAAACCAAACTCCATTACAGAAATAGCTGTGAACTATGCATATCTGAAGACCTCAAGTGACACATAATTTACATGGTTGCCCCCACAATCATCTTTTTTTTCATTTTTAAAAATTGCTAAGAATATATATTTTGTCTCCTGACTCCCTCCACTCCCTACGAAAGAAAGGAAGAAGGAGAAAGGAAGAGAGAGAGAAAGGAAAAAGGAAGGGAAATGGGAGCAAAGAGAGAAGAAAGAGAAAAAAGGGGGGAAGGAAGAAATGAAGAGAGAAGGCATGTGAGAGAAGGAGAGGTAGAGGAAAAGAAGGAAGAGAAAATAAGAAATAATCCTTGTATCATGTAAGCACAGTTAAGCAAAACAAATTCCCCCATCGTCCATGTCCAAAAATTGATTTTCCTTTCTGCATATCAGCTCCTCCTCTCTATGCTGTGAGTTTGGCAGTGTTTTCCTTTTTTCTTAAAGTCTTTCTCCTAATGAGTACACAACCTAACTGAACAGAGATGGCCATGAACCAAGGGAAGAGGTGCAGAACTAAGAGCAGTCTGGAGAGGTTCATCAGAATAACAGTGATTATTTGACTGAATTATTATCATTAGCACTGTAATGGGGGCGTGATCAACAGGAGCTTAATTCTCAAAGTATGGTTAATGAACTTTGCTTGCTTCCTGCCATGTAGAAGAGGTTGAGGAGCTTGCTTCTGGAAAGACATGATGATGTATAAGGTAAGGGTCCTCCTCCCTAACTCAGAGTGTGCAAGAAGTGTTCTGTGGGTTTTGATTCTCTAGCCACATAAAGCAGAAGAAGCTTTTGATTGAATGCTTAGCCATACCTGAGTTTTTTGAATGCATACGCTGAATGATCATTTGTCAGGTATGTTACAGTGGGGATTCCTTTGTATATGGAATATCTAAAATAAATGGCAGCTAAGTTTGCTTTCAACTCTAAAATTCTGGGATTCTCTATGAACTGAGGGAGAGCTGAGTAAGCAGAGACATGAGAACAATATACACAATGACTGCAATAATATAAACAGAAACAACATTAAAAGACAGATGGAATTGTAATGACTGGTCTCAGTCCAAGAGAAAGAATGTTAAAACACAAGTCCCTGCTCTTTTTGGAGAGGTGAGGGGATTCTGGGTGCAGAATGTTGCATATGGTAGCTGATGAGTTGTCTGTTTCAATTTGCTTTCCTTAATGGTTTTTCTTTGTTAAAATGGAGGATTCATGGACAGAGGATAGGAGTAGAGTATTTTGCAAAACATTGGCATTATAAAACTAAAAGAACATCATAAAATTAACAAAAAAAATAAATTGAACCAATATGATAAATTAATGGAATCAGTATTCTTTTAAAAATGAGAGAAAAGGATTGGATGTTTCTACCATCCCTTCCAGCTTTAAATCTAAAGACTCTATTGCTAAAATTAAAGACAGAATAGTGATATTACTTCAATCACAGGTGTAATAGAAGATCTCCATCATTTTAAAGGTCTCTCTAGAGTTAGACTGTAGGATTTTTGAGAGCAGGGATTATTTAATTTTTGTTTTCTATCCCCAGTACCTAGCCCAGTACTTTGGACATAGTAGATACTTAATAAATGTTATTGACTGATTTTTTTTAAAGGAGCAGCAATGGCAATCAGAGTTTTCTTACTCTCTGGGGTGAATTAGCTTTTTCTCTTTATCTAGAGGAAGAAAGCCATTCAACCTTTCAAAAACTTCAAGGAAATAGTTTCTTTACCTATTAATGCAATCATTTCCAACCTGAGCAAACGTCTCTTAAAAAAAAGATATAATTTTTAAATCATTGCCAAAACATTAAGATGTATAACCTGGATTTTTCTTCCTTCCTTCCTTCCTTCCTTCCTTCCTTCCTTCCTTCCTTCCTTCCTTCCTTCCTTCCTTCCTTTCCTCTCTCTTACTTTCTCTTCTCTCCTCTCTCTCTGTCCCTCTGTCTCTGTCTCTCTCTGTCTCTCTCTCTCACTTACACACACACACACACACACACACACACACACATACACACACTTTGTCTCGGCAGAGTGTACATAAACATACAGTGGCTTGCTTACATATTCAGTCTCACAGTACAGTAACTTAATAATAAAATATTTTGAAGAGGGAATGAGGCTGTGCAGCTTGTGATACCACTAATGGATTTGAAGAGGATGCTAATGTATTGTAGGAGGAAGTGAATTGAGCTCTCGTGTGTAAAGGAGGATTATAAAATATAATTATGAAAAAGCAATAGTAGCAGGCTTGAGGAAGTTCTGTTGATGTGTGGGTACTACAAATGACATGTTTTGTTGATGAGAAGGAAGACTTCGATGGATATTTACTGTGCTCACAATCTTCTTCATCCAGAAATAGGGAATGCATTATAGAAATAGCCATTTTGTGAACTCTAAAGTGAAAATTAAATAGTGTAAGATGGATCCTGACAAAACTCATGCAGCTTTTCATTTGGAATAACAGTTGTCTAGAAAGCTGAAGCTTTCATATCAAGAGCTCCATGAAGGCTCTGAGAGAAAAATACATGATATAACTGTCAAAGTAAAGAAAAACTTTTTCTGTTTTCCTTTTCTTTTCTTTTAGAAGCTCAGGGAAACTAGGGAAATTAAATAATTCATGGTCTCCAGCTGGGTGTGGGAGCAGCATAAGAGCCTTTCTGAATATCATTCCCTGGTTGCCAACACTGACAGGTTTGTTATAAATTGTGGGTATCCGTGGTGGGGAGCAGTGCCTGCCCACATGGATAACACTGCCAAATGCCAATATTCAGGTCTCCTCATTCCTCTCTTCTGAGTTTTCAATCCTAATCTCCTCCATGAACAGGAAATGGCTAGCATTTCTCTACCTAGGGCTCTGCCTTCATAGGCAAAATGAAAAAGGAGTAACATTTCTAATCTGATAATTTAGGCAAAAGCAAATTAAACCAAACCCTTGTTGGTGTAAATAAGACAAAGCAGACATTTTGGAAGGGGGTGGGATTAATTTAACTTCACAATTAAGATATAATCAATCTTTTTCCTCCCTATTCTCCTCTGTTCACACACCCTCTTTTTCATCATGGGAAACAGGCTCTCTAAAGTAGAATACTTTATTTCATCTTTCAAGACATGAAACATCCCTTAAGAAGAGAGATTGGTAGTTTAAATAGAAATATATTTTAAAAATATTTTATTTTAAATATAATACATCCCCACTCAAATGAACACTAGCCTTTGGAATTCATCTCTCAATTTTTTCCCATGATATAAGCAATGGCAGTGAGGGTCATGTGATGGGGGTGTCTTGGGAATACCATGAATCCACTGCTATGGAGGGAGTGATAGGAAGCAAGGGGGAGCTTATTAAGGAAGGGGTTTCAGGGGGCAGCTAGATGGCACATTGAGTAGAGCACTAGCCCTGGACCTGAGCAAGACCTGAGTTCAAATCTGGTCTCAGACACTTGGCACACTTACTAACTGTGTGAACTTGGGCAATTCACTTAACCACAATTGCCTTGCCTTCCCCTCTCAAAAAAAGAAAAAGAAAAAGAAAGAGCTTTCAGGGGCATGAAGAAGTACACAATAGGACATTGAGAAGCAAATACTGGGCCATCACCATGGAGGAGGGGAAGAAGCTCACCTGGGGCGTGTAAGTTAGGGCAGCCCTATCCCAAAGCTTCTTCATTATCTCCTATAATTAGCTAAATTATTCTTGTTAATTGAGTGCTAAGCCCAATTGTTCCTACATAACTAAGGATTCCAAATACTGTCAGGGCCCTCTAGTTTGGCACCCTGGAACAAAGTTCCACTTGCCCTACCCTAGCTATATCTTTGCTGGCCTTCAAATCAGTCCCTTTGGAAGGCAAAATGCTTATTTCAAAGATGCTACCATCAATCTAAACACTTCTGAAGCTGCCTTTGGAGGCAGTCTATGAGTCACACTGGAAAATCAGTCTCATTACTTTATAGCTCCATCTTGTATCAGGCTACAGAGAGTTAAGTGAGAGACTTTATTAGACAAACTCCTCAAAATGTCTTTGCTGTAAGCATGTAAGGAAGAAGTAAGGAAAAAATGCCATTAAAAAAAATAGTGAACAGAATTCCTGCTTTCTCATTATGCAGGACATAAGAATGCAATTGTTTTTTAAAAAATCAATAACTGAACACTCTCATATGTGTCCAGAAATACTGCTGAGTTATGACAAATGGGCTGAACCACTGGCAATCTGAACTTTACTTTTAGCTGGACCAACTTGCTTCGAAAAAAGAAAGAAGAAGCTTGATAACCATTTGTAAGACACAGTCTGACACTTGGCTGACAGTGATTTTAATTGAACTTAATCTGGTCAACAGAGAAAATAGGTAAAACATCCTATGAACCCAAATCCATGAAATATTACATATTTCTGCTGATGCAGGGACTCTGTGATGCTCAAGATGGAGTCTGATTTCTAAGGTTATTTGAATGAATGGCTGAAAAATATTGAGTTGACTCATTGTAGCATGTGGGGAAAAAAGTATGTAAAATCCTTCTGTTCAGTTTAAAATGCTTATTAAGTGTTTGAGATAAAAGGTTTGGGCTTTTAAGAGGATAACCAAAAACCAATTATAAAAACACCAGAAGATTGATAGTTGGCTATGCCACATGTCTGGGGTGTTCTCCCTCCCCACCTCCACTTCATAGAATCCCTTACTTCTTTCAAGAGTCAATTCAAGAGCTACATCCTTTATAAAATTTTACCTGATTGCTCCAACTGTAGTAAATCTCCTATCTACACTGCCTTGTATTTATTTTGTAAAAGTTCTGAATATACATATATGTTGATACTTTATATAGATAAATATTATCTCCCTAGATAGAAAGTAAGCCATTTTAGAGCAGGGATTATTCCATGTTTGTCTTTGGTGCCTACCACCCAGTAAATATTTAACAATTACTTGTTGATTGGTAGCAATTGAATTTAATTGAAACTAGACCATATATTAGTTTTGAGTTTCAGAAGAGGAGTCAGGGTATAAAATCATCAAAATACTCATAATAAAAGCTTGTATTTTTTTGTTTTCACTTCAAAAATATTTATTAAGCACCTACTGTAAAGTAAACACTGGGGATACAAAAGAGACACAGGGCATTTTTGCCTTCAAGAGGCTTACAATCTAAAAATATAGTAGCTAAGGTTTACATAACCCTGTGAGGTAGTTGATTTAGGCATTATCAGACTCATTTTACAGATGGAAAAATTAAGGCTCAAAGATGTGAAATTGCTTGATTATACATAGCTAGTACATGTCAAAAATGAAACTTAAGTTCAGATTATCCAATTCAGAAAATGGTTCTTTTTCTGCTGTGTTGTTTTGCCCATGTACACTAGAAAAGTTTTTAATCTCTATTGGGAAAAGATAGTATGAGATAAAACTTGTTTTGTTGGAGGTTTTCTTCAATAATCAAAATGAGGAAAGGTAGAGAGGGAAGAAAATATCCTAAAAGATAGCATCTGGGACTTTTGCTTTTCTGACCATGAATAGAAGAACCAAAATGCTGCTCAGGGAAACTCAGCTCTACATTTAATCAACCAACTTAACAAGTAGATGTAGAGAACGTAAAAGTCAGGCTTCATATTGATAAAGCAGCAACTAGTTAAAAGCAGCCGGAGGGACTTTTTAATGCAAGGAAAAATGGAATACTGGAACTTTTGATACCAAGGAAAGATTCAGAGACTATTTGAAGCCCAAGATTAACTTGATTGAGTACCATTCTAGGTTGAAGAGGTACCACATTGTACTTAGGTGTTCTTTTTCTTTTAAACATTGCTACAGATTGTGTTTCATGTAAAGATTAATTAATGAAATTTAATTTAAATATTTAATAAAGTGGTCTATCCTCATTCTGGCATGGAGGTGACTCTATTTTCCCGAAGACCAATTATGCCTCCACTTTAGTGGGTTTTATCAATATGAGGAAATTTCTAGTAAAAGCCAAACAGTGAGATTGTCTAATTATTATCATAGGACCAACACAGTTAAGTTTGGAGAGGATCATCACCATAGATTGAATTCCAGCTGATGAGGTTTTTTAACCTCAAAATTCATTAAAGTATTTACTGATAGAGTTGTAATTGAGATGAGTCAAGAGGCCACACTGATGAAATCACTGATTCTAGAAATGTTGTTAAAAGATTGAAGTAAGTTTAATTTTATAGAAAATTACCATTATACTATATTAATATTTTACCCATTGGAATGTAAACTTCTTGAGGGGAGGGGGATACTCTTCTGCTCTGTCTTTCTGTTCCTGATACCTAATAGTGCCTTGCGTGTAGTAGTTGGTTAATAAATATTTTTTGTTTTTGCTGTTGATTCTTCCTTTTAATTATCTAAATCTGGAGCAAGTCTTAGGCCTATGCTGGTCTAAACAATTTGTAGCAATGTTGTTAGCTTCCTGAACTGTACGTATGATGCCAAGCTAACCTGGCATAGAGGACATGCTTGGCAAATTCAACCTTATTTCAGTGATAGAAATGTCACATAGCTTTATAACATTTTGATTCTACCTCATTTTTGAAATATAAGTATCTTTATTCTATTGGATTGCGTGAGGCAAACAAGAATGTAGGGATTGAGCCACTGGTTGTCTAATTTGAAGTAAATGAATATCATTTTAGTTTGAAGCAAATATATAGAAAGCTCAGCTAGGTGGCACAGTATATAGAGTACTGGGCCTGAAGTCAGGAAGATTCATTTTTCTGAGTTCAAATCTAGCACCAGACACTTCCTAGGTATGTGACCCTGGATAAGTCTCTTAACTCTGTTTGCCATATTCCTTGGCTAGAGAAGGAAATAGCAAACCACTCCGGTGTCCTAGCCAAGAAAATCCCATATGAGGTCGTGAAGAGTCAACAATTACTGAAAAAAGTAAACCACAGTATAAAGCTCATTTGAAAACCTTAAATTGGTTTGTTCATCAGTTATTCTTCTTATAAATAACATAATGAGTCAATACCAAGACAGTTTTATTCCATAGCTACAGAGCCACATAGAGATATCAATATATCACCTGCTTTTCATTGTGTTCCATTGTCACTGCTTTCATTAGGTGTCTTTAGACAACTATCCCACAGTACATGCCTTTTGGAGCATATTTCCACTACTAACTGCCCTGATGGAAGGCAGATGTTGCATGCCCTTAAGTTCACCTTCTACAAAACTATCATAAGCATGCACAAATCTCTCCATTTTATTTTAAGGTAATTATGTCCTCCTCAGAAATCTATGCACTGAAATGTTTGAGCCTTTAAAATAAAGAGACAATTGGGTCTGAAAACATTTATATTTCTTAAAGCAAAGCTTCATAACTCCCAGTATATGTTTTATGTGAATGAAGTCAAGGAAAAGATAAAATTTCCAGAGATTTGTTGGTCCCTCTCCATTGTTTTAATTATAATGGTAGCTGCATTTTACAATGCTTTAATGTTTACAAAGTTCTTTATATGCTCTTGTAACCAGGTGTTCAAATCCTATTTGCATAGGTCTCTCCTCACTGGTGAATATTGATACTCAATGTTCCAGGTACATGAGGAACAGAGTTGGTGAGAGCTTGAGATCAGAGAGATGCTGACTTTTTGACCTCTATCTTCAAGAGAAGGCATTCACTTCCTGGAAGGAGACAAAGACTTTGCATAGAGGACATGTAAAAGAGCCAGCATCTTTATCATGTCTCTATTTTTAGCTTATTGCAGTAGGGACTTGGGAAATTTCCCTTTGGATGAGACCAGAGTTGAGCTGAGACATCCCTCTCCCGGTGGGAGAGCTGTGTAGGATTTCTCCAATTTCTGTTTGCTCCTGGCTTAGATAAATGTTTTTATTTGCCACAATTCCTTATATGTAACTTTTGAATATCTGGTATCTGATAGGAAGACAGTCAAGCATTGGGGCCATAATTTGGAGCACTCCTTCCCTGTCAAGGGATAACAATCCAAAGTGCAGCTTGAACCTAAAAAATCCCCTAGACTATTAATGTGTTTTGGAGGTGGATAGATATAGTTCTAGACTAGTACCCCATCTCTGAGGAGAGCAGAGTGACCACCTTATGGCCCCAATCTTCTGTTCCCCTCCTTGTAGAAATCAGTCTCCGTTGGAGAAGGTTAGGTAGAAGAGACATTGGAGAACTGTTCATGCTGCCTTTCAAGCCACATGTAGGTAGACCTGTATAGATATGGATGCCTCAGGCACACAACACACACATAGACACATACCTGTTATATGCTATATTGTCATACAGTGGCAAAGAAGCATGGTTGCTAACCCCATGGGTGCTGGTGCTAAGGAGCAAAAGTAGAGCTGTTATTATACACTTAGTGAGGCATGGCTATACCACTGTTCGTCTGAAAAAGATCTAGGGGTTTTAGAGGACTACAAACTCAGCAGGAGTCAATAATGTGATACATAGACCTATAGAGGATATATGATTTTGTCAGCATGGGAAACACATTCCACCAATACAGACCCTAACTTTTCTGACTTATTGGGTAAGATGACTAATCTGAGGAGCACAGAGGTTACGTGACTTGCCAGGGTCAGATAACTAGTAATCGTCAAGGATACAGTTTAAATTCAGGTCTTTTTGACTGCAAATACAACATTCTCCCCACTATACTGTATTCCCTTTAGTTAGTGTGATATGACAACCTAAAAAAGCTCATACAAACTTGGACTGTGTTAAGAGAGGCACAGATTTCAGAAACTGGCAGATGATAGTCCTACTAACAATATAGGACCTCCATCTGAAGTATTGTTTTTAGTTGTAGAGGCCACATGTTAGGAATGACTGTGACTAGCTGGGTAGCATCCAGAGGAGGACAACCTGGGAAATATAGCTTATATAAAGATATTTGAAGAGTCTGGGAATATTTAGTCTAGAGAAGAAAAAAATTAGGTGGGATGTGATAGTTTTCTTCAAGTGCTGTTTGAAAGTCTATCATGTTGAAAAAATGTTGAACTTGATCTCCATCTTCTGGGGGCTTAATTGGAGCAATTGATAGAAGTTGCAAAGATGAACATTTAAGATGGATCTGAGGGAAAACATACTAATGATTAAAGACATCCAAAAACAGAATGAGCTTCCTAGGGAGGGATTAGCTTCCACCACAGAGGAGATCCTTTGTAACAGGATGGACCACCACCAGTTGGGTATGTGTTAGAGAGAATTCTCTGGTCAGGTATGGCCTAGATTTAGGGGTTTTCAGGTAAATGTTTAACAACTGTTTTTTAAAAAACAATGTATGCTTAGCACACCTTAAAGTTCTTTCTGCATTATTGTGTTCGTCCTTCGTTGCCGAAGAAGATCATGCCATCAGAGAAATAATGACATGACTTGCTCTTGACTTTGTTTTGAGTGAGGGAGCTGTGCAGGTCACCAGCCTCCCTTCTCCTCCAGAGCCATCTGAATCCAGTGACCCGATATTCATCAGGATGACTGGAGATGACCCAGGATGAGGCAATTAGGGTTAAGTGACTTGCCCAAGATCACAAAGCTAGAAAACGTCAAGTGTCTGAGGTGACATCTGAACTCAGCTCCTCCTGACTCCTGCACTGATGCTCTATCCACTATACCACCTAGCTGCCCTTCTGTATTATTAACACTTTCTCATATTCTTAAATCCAGACAATCAACAAAATAATAAATCAAGACCTTATAAATAGTGTTTGCCAGTTTATGGGATGTAAATGATGACACTGAAAATTTTACAGTTGGCTGTTGTGAACCAGTTCAAGCTGGCTCTAGCACACCTCTGCTGAGAGGGTACTAGTAACTGAAGGAAGTAGGAAATGTTTTATGTAGATAGTGGTGCTGGTACAACCCTGTTTGGAATCCACCTGACTTCCTAAAATCCTTTCCGGCTCCAAGATGTTGTGATTCCCTGCATTATAGGTTTTGAAGATTCTCTGAAGTTTTATGACACTGTACATTTTTGTTAATATGTTAAAATGCAGCTTGTGTTAAAGAAGTTAGGCTCTTTTCCAGGAATGGGATTCATCTTTTGAGTGAAGTCTATTAAACATTTAGAGTTACAATATGAGGAAATAATGCAAGGACTGGGACACAGAAAGTGACTTAAACTATTTTCTTGCAGGAAATCATGTTCACCTAGCTACAGAACCAACTAAATTGGATTGTTTAGCAAGTCTTTTTAGGTAGCGGTGGTAGGTGATAAACCATGTAAATATGTATAATGATAGCCAATCACTAAGAAGCATTATTTGTAGGGTAGGATTTGGCAAGTTTTTAAGGATGAAAAGTCATTTTATGGTTATACTCTTAGACTTTAACTTTTGAAAATGTGCATTCTATATATTTATATAGGGATTGTACCTGAGATTCCATTATCTGGGGAATTCCTGAATGAGGAAAATACCAATGGAGATTAGCACCTTCTCTGAAATTAGTATTAGAGAGCTGTCTAGAATTCTGAGAGGTTTTATGACTTACACATGATCACACAGCCAGTAGAGATGAAACTTGAAGCCAAATCTTCCTGCCTCTAAGGCCATAGTAACAGATGCGTTTTATGTGAATTTCATGGGTACTTGTTGGATATATATATATTTTTATTTTACTTACTTTTTACTCATCAATACAATATAATAGAAAGGCAAAAGAATTATTATTTTTTATCTTGGAAGGTTGCTGTAGAAATATATTTGGAGTACTAAGACTTTCAGAACACTCTGTGTACTAAGTATACACACACAAACAAACACACACACAAACTGCATTGACTTGAAATGCTGTGTATGTATGCTTGTGTGGATTGGAGTGTGTGTATATATATTCTGTACCTATACATACTCTATATGTATATATAGATACATATACACACATGTTTTGCATAAGTATATGCATGTACTCTATATATCGGTTCCGTATGTATATATGCATATACGTTCTGTATATTCATACTCATTCTCTATATCTATATGTACATATACATATTCTCTATCTGCATACCGATTTTGTGTATATACAAATATATATGCATATTCTACATGTGTTTATGTATATACACACATATGTGGATGAATACATAGTATGTTCCAATAGTCTTAGTTTAGCTTTAAGTTATTAAAACTTAAAACTGCACTAAGACTTTTGGGATACCCTGTGTATATGCTCTAGGAAGCAAAGGGTCCTCCTGCTCTTTTAGACATTTCCCCTTGGTACATGAATTTAATAGGGTTTTCAGCTAAGTCAATTATTCTCAAAGATATCCTGGCTCTAGGGAATAGAGGTATGGGATTTGGGAGAGTAAAGTTGGAAGGAAGAGGCAAGTTTGACTTAATGGAAGCATGTTTGTGGGGGGCCTTACTAAATGGAGACAGGAGAGCATCTCTGAGAGGGGTGTCCCAATGTGTGCTTAGTGCTTTCAAATGTGAGGGGAGGAAAAGAATATAAGACTTCTGGATTTGAGCTCTAACTCCTCTCCAAAACAACAAATTGGTTGTTCAGAATAAGTTAAGGTTTGGTGAGATGAGTCAACACATAGGTACAGACTCATTCATTTATTTTGGCTCCAAGAACTTTACTCTGTACATAAAAAGTCATATGTATCACTGGAGCCAAATGCTGACCCCAAGTATAGTGGAAAGTCCCACCCTTTTTCCAGACCTCGTTCCAGGTGAAACAGAGGGGAGCACTGTAGTATGATGGGAACAACATTGGACTGATAGTCAAGATCTCTGTGTTCCACTCTGACACTAATTAACCATGTACTCTTGGGCAAGTGTTATGGCTATGTGCTTTGCAGCACGAGGAATGGGACCGATTGCCAGCAGTCAGGTCAGGGGCTTGTTACTTGTTGCTTCAGGGTTATGAGGCAGAAGGGAGAGGAAGGAAGGGAAAGAACCAGAAATTTCAAATCTGAACCAAAATGCAAATACCAATCACGTTTACACGGAACAGATTGGCAAAATAAATGGTGAAAATTAGACTCAACCATTCAGGAGAGAACAAAGACAGACAGAAGTCAGGAACTGGAAGCCAGAAGTAGGAAGAAGTTGATAGAATTGGTGAAAATAGATGGTTCATCTTAAAGAGTCACTCTCTGCAACTTCGTTTTCATGAAGAGCTGGGGCTGCATCAGCTACAAATATAATGCGTGTTAGAGAAGAAATCTCATAGTTCAGAGTGCTAGACCTCAAGTTCCACCTAGTCCAACCCCCTTATTTTACAGATGAGAAAACAGTATTCCCTTGCAACTGAGAACCAGACATCGAACCTCTGGTCTCAGTTTTCTCATCTGTAAAATGAGGTGAGATGAAATGACCTTTAGGGACCCACCCAGTTACAAAAGTGTGTTTCTATTCTTAAAATTGGGGATTGAAAACAGCACCTTGCGATAACATTATAAAGAAAAACAACTTCAAAAGACTAGAACTCTGATCAAAGCAATGAAAGCCTTGATTGTACAAGACTGAAGATGAAATATATTACTTACCTCCTGATAGAGAGGGCAGGGACTCAAGAAGCAGAATAGGAATACATTTTCAGACTTTGACAATGTGGGAATCTGTTTAACTTGACTACCTATATTTTGATAATTTTATCTCTCTTTATAATTGTTCATTTAGGGACATGAGAAGGGTAGGTGGGAGAAAGATTAAATGTTTATAAAATAAATGAACTTAAAAATTTAAAAGTAAGAGTGAAAATGGCTTCTTGGTATACTCTGGCAAAGAAGAATGTTTTTTGGCAAAATGCCCCAGCTAGCAGAGAAGTGGGCAAACTACGGAGAAGCAGAGAAATGGACTAGAAGAATGACTGTACTGTAGTGAATATGCTTATAACCCTTTTACTTTCTGTTCTGCTAAAATACGTTATTTTTCTTTCACACAGAACAATAGGTAACTTTAAATTTGGGACTGCTAAGTGAAAATTTCAGAGAGTGAATTCCTAGCAAAGAAGCACCCCACTCTTTTTATGCTCTTCGTTCTTCAGCTGCTGATGTAATTCAGGTGAAAAAATAAAGCAAACTGTATTAGGAAGCAACATGATAGAGTGAAGAGATCCCCATACTGGAGTCTTATTGTGGCTGGTTACTAACTTGCTGTGAGTCTTTGGGACCTGGGAACATTGCCTAGGACCCAGAAAATGGGACTTTGTCCCATCAAGATTTAGAGCACTGACAACAGTCAGCCTGGAGCATGCCAGAATTTAGCTGCCTTCCCAACCCTCAGTCTTTTTAGGCATGCAAACTTCCAGTTTATATAGAATGTTCTGCCACTAGGAGTTTTGGTCCTAGAAGTGTGAATTGTAGAGAGAGGAGAGAGGATGGTAGAGTAGGGGAGGGAAGGAGAGGAGGGGTAGGGAGTGGAGAGAAAGGGAGGGGACAAGAGAAGAGAAAGGGAGGGAAGGAGAGGAGAATGGCAAATAAGTGGGGAATGGATTTTCACTATATGGACATTTTACCTTGTCTCTTTTCTAATGACTCATATTTTAAGTCGTGATTCTTCTCCCTGAGTTATGTGCTCTCTGTCTGCACCCAAGTGCACTGACGCATTCTCTTACTGTACACGGGTTTGCCCATTTAATCAACCGTGGCTGTTCACTTCACATAGAGCATGTCACATTTGACAGGTTTATCACAAGACTGTGGGGTCTATTTTCCACTGCACCAAGGAAGCCTTCCCCATTAGTGATAGCAGGAGTTATGTTTATGCATGAAGAGAGAATGTTCGATTGCGCAATTCCATTCCTCTATTGCAGACATGAGCCCAGTTCCCACTTATCAAGTGGGCCTATTAGTGCATACTCAACTGCATTGGGGATTCAGTCCTTTGTACATGGACTTGTACTTCAGAAATAATTGTTGCTCACTGGTGGTAAAGATCTCTGCAACATCCAAGCTTTAATGGTGAAATGAATGGCCTTCCCCTTCCATGCCAGAGAATGTACTTGTATAAGTGGCCCTAGATCCAAAATCATGATGAAATTCCTTTCTAGTGAGGCTCTGACCTGTGTCATTCTGTGCTCATCTTAGATGCTTACATGCTTATGAAGAGAGTTTTCCCCTTATAAGTTGAGGCTGAAATAAACGATCAATATATGGCTTGAATTTCAGATCTGATTTTGCAGCTAACTATGTGACCTTGGACATATGTATCTTACCTCTTAGGACCCCAGTTTTCTCATCTGTAAAATGAGGCATGTTCGCTAAGACTTGTGTTCTAGTGGGAAAGCACTGAACTAGAAGTGAGACGACCTTGATTTTGGATTGATTTCTGTCACTAACCAGCTATGTGACTGAGAAATACATGTGCTAGGGGGAAAGAAGACAGGGTTTGGCATCAAAAGGGGCTCAAATACTACCTAGATCAGTTACTACTATCTGTGGGATATCAAACCAATTATTTAACCTCACTGAACCTTAAAAACACATTAGTAATATCTGTAGTGTTTACCTCATAGGGCTAATGAGGATCAAATGAGATAAAGTATGTGAAGTGTTTTGCAAACCTTAAAAAGAACTACATAAATGCCAGTTGTTTTTTATTTACCTAACCTCTTTGGGCCTCTAAAATGAAAAGGCAAAGTGAGATTTGTTGTAGAGTGAAAAACACTGGGCTAGGGATAAGGACACATGGGTTCAACATTCTCCTCTGCTGCCAATAGAGTGTATGAACTTGGCCAGACTTCTGGGGGTGAGGGTGTGTCACAGTTTTCTCTAATGTAATATGACGGGATTAAGCTAGAGCAACAACTCTCAAACCTTTTGCACTCAGGACCCTTTCTTACTCCTAAAATTTATTGAGGACCCTCTCAAAGAACTTTTGTTTATAGAGGCCATATCTATTGATGATTATTAGAAATTAAAACAGATAAATTCAAGTAATTATTAATTCATTTGCAAATAAAAAGCCAATTAGATGTTAACCTCAGCTACATATATATGTATATATACACACACATATATATATATGTATATATACACACACATATATATATGTATATATACACACACATATATATATATATACATATACACATAAGTATATGGAAACATTTTTAACAAAAATAACCATATTCCCCAAAACAAAAAATAGTCATGAGTTGCATTGTTTTACATACTTTTCAAAATTTCTTCAATATCTGGTCTAATAGAAGATAGATGAATTCTCGTATCTTCTGTATTCACTCTGTTGCTATATTGTTGTTTTAGTTAAAGTTTAGGAAGAAAATTCAGCCTCAAACAGATTAAGTAGTTGGAATAAGTCGAGATTTTAATAGTCAAGTAATATTTTAGTATTTTTATGAAATAGTTTTGACCTTGTAGACCCCAGAATGGCCCTTGAGGACCCCAGAGGTCTAAGGACCACACTTTGAGAACTGCTGGGTTAGATAATCTTTAAGGTCCTTTTTTAGCTCTGATAGTCTAAGATTCTCTGAACAAGAATTTCTTCTCTCTCAATTAGATGGGCATTCTTTTCCTTGAAGTAATGTTTTTATAGACTGTTCATATGTACATTCTGCCTCTATATGTTTTGCCAACATTTTCTTTTTGATTTTAACAAACCCTTTTTGATGAGTTTGAAGCTACCAGAAGTTCTTGACATTGGTGCTTCATCAATTTAATTTGTAATATAATATATTCCTTCAATCTAGGCAGCAAAGTAGTATATTGACTAGAGCAGTGGACCTAGAGCCAGGAAGACATGAATGCAAATTGAACCTCAGATACTATTTGCATGACTCTGGGCAGGTCACTTAGCTTCTGTCTGCATCAGTTTTCTCAACTCTAAAATGGAGATCGTGATAGCATCTCCCCTCCAAGATTATTGCAAAAATCAAGTGAGATTATGTTTGTAGAACATTTAGCACAGTGCCTGGCACATAGCAGATGTTTAATAAATGCTTGTTTCCTTCCTTGAATTGGTTGATCTACTCTATGTTCGTCCTGCGAGTATTAAGTACAAATCATGGCCCTTGACCTCAAGAAACTTGTAGTCTAGCTAGAGATACCACGAGATTAACATATTTGAAATGAGAATGGACAGTCCAAGACAATTTATTATTGTATTCAGTTGTGTAGTAGAGACTGTAAGGGGAGATCCATGAAGACAGGAAAAAAGTCCAGGAAAGATTGGTGGAATTGGTGGACAGATATGTCAGGTGATAGAAAAAAGCATTGGATTTTGGAGTCAGAGGTTCCTTGGTTTAAATTTCACTTTTGCTATTTATTAGCTGTGTGACCTTCAGTGAATCACTATACATTACTGTGTATCCAACTACATATTGAAGTGAAAGTGACGATTTGATTTAGTAGGTTCCTCATTGGAAGCAGTTCCCTCTACCAGTGAAACAAGTCTTTCCTCATCTGGTTTGTATGTCTAATTGTGTGAACTTCTCTGTCTCTGTCTTCCTCTCTGTCTCTGACTTCCTTTCTGTCTCTAGTTTTCTCTCTGTCCATCTCCCTTTCTCTCTTCCTCCTTCCTTCTATCCAGTTTTTTTTTTTTTATCTCAGTCATTGATCAGAATGTAGGAATGAGAACATTGGATCTTCACCACGAGGTTGTCCTTGATGTTCAACACAGTAGAACACAGTAGTTTGTGAAAAGGTCCTTGTGCTAAAATAAGTCCAGTAGTAATCCAACTTATATGAATTTATGTCATAAATAGACAGTGCTATCTTGAGGATTCACTGTTACTCTACCAGATAGTTCATTAGTAACTTCTGACAGGACTGAAGCCTAGAACTTCTTGGTTTGGATTCCAAGAGTCTATCCCCATTAAACATTAAGTTTTATCATTTTTGTAATTGGTTAGGTATTAAGGTATGTTATCTCTCATATATTACACACATTTGATATGTGTGTTTATATTTACGTTTTGTGTACTAATCAATGTCTATAGGAAGGGCTCGTTCCTGTCTAAAGGATGTCACAATAATCTTAGTGCAGTTTTAAGCTTTAGTAGATTAAAACTTTATTTCTTTATACAGGTTTTACATAGCTGGTCATAAGCCAGTTCTTTGGTACAAAAGGTAAGTCTTGCTAGTGAAGGCATAATGATAGATGCCAGAGATAAGGCTTGAACCAAGATTTTTCTGATTCTAAGGACAACCCTTTGTCCACTCTGCTGGCTGCCTGGGTTTATGATTTCATTGGCCTAGGGATCTATCTCCCCATGAGGATACTCTGTTGACTAATGTAGATCACCAATTGTTCCCAGTTATAGTTTTGCAGTGTGATTGGGGGATACTGAAAGGTTAAATTAATTGCCCAGAATCATACTGCCTGTAAATGTAAGAGGCTGTACTTAAACCCAAGTCATCCTGACTCAGTGGGCAGTGCCCTCTGTTCATATCATATGGCACATACTGTAAATCACATATTATATACCATACCATATTGTACCATATCATATCAAGAGAAACATACAAACTATGTGATCATGAGGAAATCACTCAGAGATTCCATGTCCCAGGAAACTGTCTAAGATTGTTCATCTCAGAGAAGATGTTGATGATATGGATCAGCAGGAGTTTTCTCTCCTGGAGGTCTTCCCCTACATCAGAGGTGTCAAACAGGCAGTTGGGTTGCCTGCATGTCCCACACTCCCAAATGTGACAAGAGCTAGATTAAAATGTAATGGAGAAATATTTGACAAAATAAATAAAAAATTAATAGGACATAGATAACATTATATTTTAAAACTAAGTCAATATACTGCTAGCAGGGACCCTTTTATAGACATTAGTGGCCCCAGTTTCACTTTTTCTTCTTTTCTTTTTTACATTAATACAAATTTATGGAATAAAACAAGCATTTCCATAACATAATACAATAAATAAGATGATTGTACACAAAATTACAAATCTACTAAGTATAACATGCTATTTCTTTCAAGTGTACAACAAAATTACCATGTAATTTTTTTCTTCCTTTTTTTCCTACCCTCTCCCCACCTCCAACCTCTACTGTAGAGATGGCTACTATTAGACACAAATATGTATACATATATATATATATATGGATGAATATGTGTATGTATATGTTTATATATGTAATTATTCTATACATATTTCTATTTATCATTTCTTTCTTTGAATGCAGACAGTATCTTTCTTTATATATCCTTCACAGTTAATCTGGGTATTTACAATATTCAAAATGATGCATTCACTCAAAGATATTCTTAATACAATATTTCTGACACTGTGTACAATGTTCTCTATCTGTTCTTTTCATTTCACTCTTCATTATTTCCTTCAAGTCTTTCCATGTTTTTCTAAGATCATTGAGCTCATCATTTCTTATAGCACAGCAGTATTCCATCATGATCATTTACTGCAACTTGTGACCCCAGTTTCTTTTGGAGTTTTATATCACTGCCCTACACTATAGAGAACAAAATTCAGGAATCATTCCTCCGTCACACACACATGTGTGTGTGCTTATGTATGTATATGTATGTTTATGTGTGTACACACATATATACGTACACTCACATATTATATATATCACATTACATTAGCTATCAGATTTTATACTGAGTTAGTTGTGATTACCTAGAGATTTTAAGAAATGAAGAGATTGGAACCTCAGATGTCTTTCTTGCTGCCTAAGAAGTCCTTCAGCCACAATAAATAATTACCTGAACAACCACAGAGGAGGGGCTATATTGTGAGACCCTAGATATCTCAAAGACAATGTGTTAGGTAATTCTGAAGTCACTGATTAACGCCTGTGGGAAGAACTTATTCATAGAAGTGGTCAGTGCAGAAAGTTACTTCATCGTTCTCTTGGAAGGGAAGCTTCCAACTCCTGTTGTGGTCCAGTACTTGTTAGTAATTTAACTAAGCATGATTCTAAGATTGGCACCTATTGAAAAGCATCTAAGAAAAAGACAAATTTTAATTATGAGTCAAAAGACATTTTTACTATCTTTTTTCTCTTCTAATTGAAAAATCATTAAATATTGTAACAGAGTTCAGTTAAATTAAGAGACAAAAGAAAAAGATTGCTAATATCCAAAACATTTCCTCACTTTGGCCGCAATCTTGTTCAACAAAGTAATTTAAGTCGAGTCGTTCTAGTGAAATAGGAGAGTATTAAGGAAAACAATAAATACCAATAATGGGTTAATTAGTGAATATTGCTGTTTTATTGGTAATAATTGGGACAATTCTACAGGGAAATATTGGTGTAAAGAGATATATGGTGGGAGAAAGGTAAAAAGTAAGAGGCAGAAGAAACAAAAAATAGAAGAGGGTACTTTTGTAGAAAGACCTTCACTGCATCGTCCCTGTATACTGATTTCCTCATTCTCCACTATGTGTATACAAATGACTCTTGAGATCTTGTGGATGAAAGATCAATGAGATGTTTCAGGATGGGGAAATTAAAAACTCTTTAAGGGAAATTTGTTTTGCTTGAATGGGCAGGAGATAATCCTTCCCTGTCCCTCTGCTAGTGTATACATGCATACACACGTGCATATATACATATATACATGGTTGGTTAGTTGTCCTTAGTTCTTAAAGAGGACCAAAATGACATCATTATGATTAAGTAAAGTTTCAATATATCTGCCTGGCTGATCAGACCAACACAAGCTCCAAATGCTCTACCACAGATTGAGCTTAGGTAGTCTGTGTGAGCATTTACAGTGTATACTCTAAATCTGTGTGCCCTACATTTCTTTTGAGTTGTTTCAATTCTGCTTTGCTCAAAGAACACAGTGCCTTCTCTGATGTGGGCACACCATGCTAAGTGGTCCTATGCCAGTGTCTCCCATGTCACACAACTAATTCCAAAGTTCTTGAAGAGAGACCTTGAGAGTGTCATTGTATTACCTCTTCTGACCACCATGTGATTGCCTGCCCCATGCAAGTTCTCCATAAAATAGTTGTTTTGGCAAGTATACATTTTTCATTTAAACAATGTAGCCAACCCATTGGAGTTGTGCTCTCTGAAGCATAGCTTGAATTCTTGGCAGTTTAGTGAGAATAAGGACCTCAGTGTCTGGTACTTTATCCTGCCAGGTGATCTTCAGAATCTTCCCAAGACAATTCAAATGGAAATGATTCCATTTCCTGGCATGGTGGTGGTAAACTGTCTATGTTTCACAGGCATACAGCAATAAGGTTAGCCCAATGGCTCTGTAGGTCTTCAGTTTGGTAGTCAGTGTAATAGTTCTTCTCTCCCAAACTTTTCTTCAGAGCCTCCCAAACATTGAGCTAGCTCTGGTAATGCGTGCATCAACCTCATTGTCAATGTGTCCCTCCCTGGAAAGTATGCTACCAAGGTAAATGAACTTATCCACAGCATTCAAAACTTCTCCATTTGCTGTAATCGATGGTTCCATGTATGGATATTGTAGTGGTGGCTGACATACATGCATGCATGCAAACATACATACATACATATTATATACACAATTCCTCTGAACTTCAATTCTCTTCTCCAAAAAGTAGGTATAACAACTGTAATGTATATCTCAGTTGTTGGAAATTTCAACTATGATAATGTATGTGAAGTATATTGCAAATTTAAAGCTCTATGTCAGTTGTTTTTGTTGTTATGCCTATACATACACACAATATGTATACATACATATATGTGTGTATGCATGTATATTGCCATGTGTTTTATTGAGCCCTTAGCAACCTTGTCCATTTTGGAATACCCAGTTTTTGACCCTTACTTGACTCTTTGACTTCTCCTACCAAGATAAGAGCTGAGGGGCAACTCTTAGCCAATATGTTTCTCCAGAGATCCATTCTTTCTCCTTCCTTCAAATGGCTGGCAGAGAGAAGAGCTCTTTCCTGTTCCAGCCCTATAGCATCAGAAAATTCATGTCCCCATGCTGATTCTGTCATTAACCTTTTGTATTGGCATATCCACAGGGTATCATGCCCACTTTTGTTGTTTAGCCACAAATTAACAACCTTTCAGAAATGGATTTCTGAGTTGCTAACGTTGTTCACTTCTATGTATATGTGTGAGTAGGGCTCGGATGGATAGGAGACATAAAAAAAGTACTTTCTACTCCCTCACAATTATCTCTCCCATGTTGTCTATCGATCATTTGGGTTAGTGAGTTCTTCTTCATAAAAGAAAAACCTAGTGGTTAGAGAATGCTCAACATGAAGTAAGGAAGACCTAAATTAAAAATTATTTCTGTTATTCACTAAATGACCACAGGCAAGGCATCATTCCTTGGAGCCTCAATTCTCTCATCTGAAAAATAGGTTTAACAATAACTATAATATAGATCTTATAGGATGGAATGTGGACATTTGAAGCATAATAATGTATACAAAGCATTTTGCAAATGTTAAAGCTCTATATAAATGGCAGTTGTATTTGTTGATGTGCCTTTAGCTCATTCATACTCAATTATTAATTATTGTCATAATCAGATTGGTGGATTGCATACTGTCTCAGGGAGGAGGGAAGGTGAAGAGTGGAGGGAGAGATAGATTGTGGAAATAAAACCTAAAAAATCCCAAGTGTCAATGATTCTTTTAACATGTCATTGGTAAAAAATAAAATAATATTTAAAAAAGAAGGGAAATCAGATTGGTTTCTTCTGAAAAAATAGCCACTTAGGGATGAGGAGCTTTGATTTGGGGTTAGGAAATAGAGAAAAGAGTTTAGAAGAAAGGGCACTGGAGAAGAGTGCAGAATATCAATGGAGGGCTTTGGTCTCATGAATGGTGGGTGATTAGAGGAAATGGGGCTACCAGGATCTGTAGACATTGAGTCAAGTGAAATCAGCAAATTTTTAGTAAGTGCTTAATATGTTCCAGGCAAGGTGCTAAGCCTTGGAAATATAAACAAAAAGAAAGATGATCTCTGGCCTCAAGGAATTCACATTCTTTTTTCTTCCCCTTTAATATATATTTTATTTTTCTCCAATTACATGTTAAGACAATTTTTAATAATTAAAAAAAGTTTTAACTTCCAAATTCTATTTCTCCCTCCCCTCTCCCCTCCTTGAGACAGTAAACAATCAGATATAGGTTATACATGTGAAATCATATAAAATAAGAGAATTCTAATTCTAATTGAAGAAAATAATATATATGAGTGAAGAACAGGGAGGGAGTAGGCAGTAAGTACCCATGTGATGTCGTGATGGAAAAGTCCAGAGAGTTAGTAGAGCTGGAATTGATTTGAAGGATGACTGGCTTGTATCCTTCCTCAGAATGGAGCTTCTGGGAGAAATTCAGGAATGGGAAGAGTCCAAGGGGACAGAGGAATCTTTTGGGTTGAGAAGGCAATTGGGGCATGGTAGATAAGCCTAGAAACTAGTGAACAGGGTTGGGAAAGGAGAGAAAAGAAAAAGGAGAAAAAAAAAACAATGTGGAAGAGAAACACTCTGACAAAATGGATGGAGAGCTGGTGTTAGGGTCAGGAAGTCCCAGATTCAAGTTTGACCTCTGACACATGCACGGTGTATGAAGCCTTGGGCAGAGTCCCCTTACCCCTAGCTGACTCAGCAAACCCTCCAAGATAGGGGTTCTTAATCTAGGGTCTGTGAATTTGTTTTTTTAAAAAAATATTTTGATAAATACATTGCAATATAATGGGTTTCTTTTGTAATCTTATGTGCTTTATTTTACATTTTTGAAAGCATGATTCTCAAAAAGGTCCACAGATTTCACCAGACTGACAAAGAGATCTATGACACACAAAAAAAGGTTAAGTTCCCTTGGTCTGAGACTATTAAGTTATAGAGAAGGTTCTGATCTAAATCGATAAATATCATCACAGGAATTATGCTATATGCCAAAGGTCCTGTCCAAATAAATAAATGAACAGACAGATGATTTGTTACTGTCGTTTTTTAGTTGTATCTGACTTGCTGTGACCCCATTTTGGGATTTTCTTGTCAGAGATACTGGAGTGATTTGCCATTTACTTCTCTAGTTCATTTTATAGATAAAGGACTGAGTCAAACAGGGCTAGGTGAATTGCCCAGGGTCACACAGCTAGGGAGTGTGTCTGAGGCTGGATTTGACCTCAGGAAAATGAGTCTTCCTAACTATGCCTGATACTCTATCTACTGCTTCATCTCACTTGCCCAAATAGATGATAGACTCATATATGAATCAATAAATCCATCAATGGGTAGATTGTGAGGTAGAGTTGCCAAAGATAACCTAGGACCTGGGTGGGTGCAGTTATTCTGTGTCCCGTTAAATATTACCTCCTATCTTTCCTTTGACATACATGTATTAGGTAACTACATCCCCAAAAGCAAATCATCCATCACATTTAACCTTGTAGTATAGATTGCCAACTTTGCAAGGCTGACTCAAGAAACCTCTTTAGTATTTTGCATTCCTTGAGCCTACATCAGTGGCCTGGGAAATGAGGCCATAGGTGAAAGCTATGAACACTATGGGTCTGCCTCTGTCCACTCTTTGTAGCCTGGTGCTATTCAAAATAGGTCTTGACACAAAAACTGCTCTCAACTCAATCAAAAGTCTTTCTTCTTAACAGCAGATTATCCTTATTTTTGAAAATCTGGCTGTGAAAACTTCTTCTCTGCAAGAAAGCATTTTCTTGAATTGCTGCTCCATTCTTTACAAACCTGTTAAGAAGAAAGGCATTTGATTGAGGAGAGGGCAGGTGAACTTCACTTGGTGATAGGTTCTGCGGAATTCTTATTTCAATCCTTTCAAAAATTGCCATTTTTTAGAACCATTTGCCCAGACTCTGCGGAAGAAAATATCCCTGGGAGATGGCCAGACCCATTCAGGCTTTGGGCCTGAATGACCAGAGGAATTTTTCCTTCCCTTCATTCTGCTGATGAGAGGAAAGCCATTTTCTTACCCTTGGTCCTTGTTGAATCAAGGCATTTTGTAAGTCGTCAACAGTGTTCATTTAGAGACAGTGTTGATAGTAGAAAAAATCCAAGATGGGGAGATCTAGGAGCAGATCCTGCACTTACTAGGGGTGTAACTTTGGACAGTTTCTTTAATCTCCCTGGGTATCCTTTTCCTCCTCTGTACCAGTCTGTCCCAATCAGTGAGTGAGTAAGCACTCTCACATAACCATATTGAGGACACCTCAACCTCTCCATGCTTCACGTACATTCCTGCTTTCTCCTGGGTCATCTTCTTGCCATCTGCATCCCCATCACTTACTCCTTATGCCTTCAGCTTCTCTCTCTAAGAAGAGAAATCTACTCAGTACTACCATCTCTCCAGTAAGTGGTGAGTCAGCTATTTCCCTGACTCTAAATCACCCCTCTGTGATTTTTTTCATTTAAAATTACCTTTCTTTGGACACTACTCCTCCATATATGATGTTTGATCTCAATAGGACATAAGTCCCAAGTGATCAGGGATTACTTCACTTTTGTGTTTGCATCTTCTGAGGTTAGCCTAGCTCTTGGCCTAATAAGAACCTAAAAGGTGCCTTTCTTGTATGTACTCATTCATTTCTTCCTTTTAATACTTATTTCCTAGGGTAGATATGCAGAAAGTACTTTCTCATCTTTACAGCGCTGTATTAATACAAAATATTAATGCTTCCCAATCTCAGATTTGCCTATCCAGGAGAAGGTTGTAGGTGAAGTAGCATGCCATATCTACTGCTTGCTTGGTGCTAACCCAAGTTCCTCTTCTGCAAATCTGTCAAATAAAGGAATAAAACAGAAGTGCTAGGTGGTGGAGGACAAATATCACCTGAGGCAGGCATCTGCTGAATTAATTTTTGCACATGTCCTAGGCCTGCTGGGGAGCTTGTTACTTATATCTAAATCGCTATGCATTTGCTTTGTATATTTGGAAAATTGGAAAAAGAAAAAGAAAGCAACAACACCCACACACAAAAAAAAATCTTAGAGTAAGTGTTTTCTTTCTGGCAATATTTTGCAAGATAGAAAGATAGACAGAGAAATGACACAGACAGAGAGCGAGATAGAGAGCAAGGCAGGCACATTCAGACAGATGGAAAGGCAGAAGAAAGAGAGAGAGTTTGTAATGCTACCTGAAATAAGCATTTTTCAAAATTAATTTTTAGATGATTTGTGAAAAGGTAATAGTGTCTTTGGCACATCAGGAGTGTAAATATGCAGTACTTTTGTCACATTAAAAGAAAAAAATACTTTTGCTCTTCTTTGTCAGTTATAAGCTTCAGTAAGGCTTCACTAATTTTGAGAAATTTGGAATAGTGTTTTTGCCACTTTAGAGATAATCCCAGAAAGCTTCCTTCCTGCAGACGGCAATAAATCATTCTCTCTACTAAAAGCCTCGATGTCATTTGAAATTTATTGCATAGAGCGTGTAGTGGACTTAAAAGCCATTTCAGTGTCTTATTATTTCAATCATCTAATTTATGGGTTTCAGCTTCAATTGTAGTCGAAAGTATTTTCCTTCCCTCCATCAATATGACTCTTAGTTTTGCATTTATTCTCCTCGTCTCTTCACCCTCCACCCCTTCTGGACACTGATTTCTGCAGTTGCTGCAACAGTGCTCAATATTCAAAAGGAGAACAGGTCTGAGATGGAAAGAAAGGTGCCAAATAGGATGATGTAGATTGACTAAGAGTTACCAGCTCTTAGCTGCACTTGTCAAAAGATATCTTAGTTATTGTTAGTTGAGCAATCTTGCCCTGGGGAAGGAGAAACTAACTGTCAAGAGCTCCTGTGTTTAACATGAACATTCCTGGCTTCATGGAGGGAGTATGAAGGAAACTGATTAAATAAGATGAGGTAAGCCTAAGTAGCATAAGCTTAATACAAAGATGACAACAAATTGGTGCTCCTTATAGCTGCAATGCAGACATTTCCCCCTCCTTTCAGTTGGTGAAAACTATTCTAAATGCATTCCCTTAGATTCTGGCATCCTCTAATGCTAATCATTTTGATATTCATAATGAAAGCTAACACTAATGGCATTTGTAAAGTAAATGGGGGAGGGAGGAGGAAGCAATATTCTTCTTAAGTCAATGTGTGATAAACAAACAGTTGGGCTTAAGAATATAAGAATTGCTCTGGTACAGCCATGACTTGACTATGGCCAGACAATACAATCTGCATTTTCGTCCTGCATGTGATATTGTTAGCTTGAGTTATTGCTTGGGTACTGTGACCCTTTTAACCCATATCTGTGGAGTCCTACATATAAGCTATATTTGATGAGGGAAAATGAGCCAAAGAGAGATTTTTTGAGAAGTTTCCCAGATTCAATCTGATTCATTTAATCCCAGAGCTTGGGGTGCTAGGCCATGGGTTACAAGGCTCAGAACAAGGTCTCTCAGGAACCTACAATAACGAAGATACTCTCCTTCCCTTCAATGAGTACTATTGTCCATTTCAGAATCCTATGTGGTACTTAGAGTATTCCTTTCAGGGTTTAGATGTTCCCCAGGTGGAGGACAAAGTCGAGATTTGGCTCCTCCTTCTCATGGCTTAGCTGCTTGCTAGCTTTGTAGTCACATATTTGATTCTCCATTTAAGATATCTTGATACTACTCCAGAAGACCTGGGGTTTCTGGAACTCTCCCAGTTTTTCTGGAAGCTTTCTCCAGAATTCTTTAGTCATTTGCTTTTCTATTTCTTAGGCCAAAAACTAAGGGACTCCCAGAGACTCTTGCAGAGTTGACATCTTTGGAGCTTACAGGAGGATCCTTTAAGACAATATATATGGGTACATACTCCTACTTCTACCAGGAACCCAGATCCTTTTCAGGTCTCTGCCTTGTGTTCACATTTCTTTGGCGCTCCTTTGGTTTATACTGGCAGATCTGTATGTCCTCTTTTATACCCATCACAAAAGGTGTGGATCTGATCCATGATAGCCAGAGCCAATCAAATCACCCCAATGATGACACTCAATCACTTCATGAGAGGTTCCACTAGTGTCAAAGGGGCAACCTCAATCATATCTACTCAGTAAACCCTTGAGAACATGAAACCACCACTTCATGGGAGGTGTAATCCTCCACAGAGTTCCCCCAACATAGGAGGGACATACCAAAAGGGGGACAGGAGAGGAACTTTTAACAAAACAGCTTGTATATTTCCTTGGTACCAATGTAATACCTCGGGACTTAGAGCAACAATTTTAGTCTCAGGATTGCTTTATAATCCTAAAAATTATTTAGGAATATCCTTAAAATGAGCGTGTATATGTGATATGCATGTATATATATATATTATATGTATATATTTACCATATTAGAAATTAAAATGTCTTATTATGAAAATAGTTTTGACCCCTCAAAATCACCCCTGAAAGGGTCTTGGGGACCCTTAATGGAGCTCAGACCATGCTTTGAGACTTACTCATGTAGAGAAAGGGACCTGTCAGGTTATAGAGGATTTATAAGGGTTCAAGTCCCAGACTAGCACAGGATAAGAAGTCCCAGATAGATTTTGATGTGGACCAATGGAAGGAGAACTTACATCAGTGAGGTTCATTGAAATATCAAAATCTCCTGGGTGGGGGAGAGACTCTCATAAGTTTCTAACTACTTGAGTAAAGAAGTACTTCTTTTTAAAAATGATTATGACTTAAATAAGTAGTAAAAGCCTTCATGGAAGAGTGATTCTCTATATATGATGTGTCCTAGATGCTCCTATTTGTATGTGATATTATGCCCATGGCATTATGCTCTAGAACACTACAAGATACCCCAACGAGAGCCTCAGCTACTCAGAAGAGATCAGCAAGGGTCCACGACCTTCACAGATTCTTAGCTTCTTTCTTTGCAAAGGCACAGATATAAACTCAATATTGTCTTAGTGATGCCCTCTGGCTGCAATTAGTAAACAACATTTCATCATGAAAATCGTAGCTGACCTAATGGACTTGAATAGGCTGCAATGCAGAAGTTCATCTTCAAACTCTTAACAGTAACTAGCCTACCATATCATGTCACTTCTCAAGTATTGTAGAGTCTAACTTCACTAGGCCACTACCCTAGTTCACTACCCTCAAGACTTCTCTCTGAGCTATTATAATAGGAGTCTAGTTAGTCCCCCTGTCCACTCTGTGGTCCAACCTCTAGCTAGCTGATTTCTTCCAAATATGCCACTGTATACATACCCCTTTCCATCTCTTATGTCTTGCCTCTTCTTGTTAAAATGGAATCTCCCTGAGGCAAGCACTGTCTTGCTAATATTCTAATATGCAGTCATTAGCACAGTAACTGTCATAAAATATTCACTTAGTAAGTGCTTTTCATTCATTTATTCCAATTAATACTCCTAATGCATATGGCTGAATGTGTCATTGCTCAAGAAAATGGCTCAACTACTGGTAACTTCTACGACCTTTGGCAAGTTTCTTCTTCTCTCTGAGCCCATATCCTTATTTGTAAAATGAAGGGTTTGGACTACATGATCTTTAAGGTTCCTTCTAGTTGTAATTATATGATCTTTTGACCCAATGATGACATATGTTTATTTTATTCAAATCAGAATCATATTACATGTCTTTAAACCCCCAGTAATGAAGTCAATGGGATAACCAATTATTTCTGTATAATAGAATTGTGTTACTTCAATAACTTTGTCATAAATGCATTTCCAATTTTAAAAGTGCTCACAAGAAATACTATTACAATATGAACAGTTTAGACCCTTGAGACAAAACATAGGAATCTTCAGCCTGACAAAACCTTTGAGCCAGTATCAAGGGTCTTTGCTTCTGTTCCAGTTTCTTTGTTCATTAAATTCCTTTTCTTGGCCCCCCATCCTTGGCTGTATTCCTCAGGTTCCTAGCCCATATTTCTGAACTTCTTGGACCTCACCCAGTCCCCACCTGGACATATAGTACCTACCTATTCCTCTGTACCTTCACTCAAAGCACTGAATTTCTCTAGCCTTGTCTGATTCTACCTTGAAGAGAAAGGACAGTGGGAGAATAATAGTTTTCTACAACATTTCAAGGACTGTCATGTGGAGCAAGGATTAGGCTTGTTCTATTTTACCCAAGATGGCAGAAGTAGGAGAGAAAGGCGCTCCAGAGACACAAATTTTGTCCCAACATAAGACAAACATTCCTTTCTCAAAAAGTGGAATGATCTGCTAAACATAGTGAATTTCCTTCCTTTGATGTCTTTAAACAAAAGTTGCTATAATCACTTCTCTTCTGCTATTTTCCTGGTCCTACTCTGCACTTTGGCTGATTGGAATCATTTGCTATTTTCTGAACATATTGTAGAAAGGCTTTTTGCTGAATTGGAGTAGATGGCATCTGAGGTCCATTCAATTTTGAAATGTTGTGACCCCTTCTCTGGACCTCTGTTCATGGCATTTTCTTTGCATGCAATTTGCTCCTTTCTCAGACAGTCAACCAATCAATAAGCATTTATTTAGCACTTACTATGTATCAGGCATTATGTTAAATTCTGGTGCCTCAAAAAAAAGACAAAAATTTCACCTATCTTCTAAGAGCTTACATTCTAATGGGGAAGGTGGTATGTAAACAGCAAGATATACACTGAATAGAATGAAGGTAATGTTCAGATGCAGGACCTCTTGCAGAAGGTGAGATTTGAGGTGAGTCTTAAAGGAAGTCAGGGAAACAAAGAACAAGAGGTAAGGAGAGAGAAATTTCTGGAAATGAGAACCAGCCAGTGCAAGGCATAGAGGCAAGAGATAGAGTGTCTTGGATGAAGTATGGCATATAGGCTGCGGTGGCTGGATCAGAAAGAGTGTGGAAGGGAATAGAGCATAAGAGCACCAGAATGGGGCCAGATTGTCAAGAGTTTTAAATGCCAAACAGAGATGTTTATGCTTAATCTTATAGGAACAAGGGAACTCATTGAGCAAGCATATGACATGGTAAATCAATCATCAATCAATCTAAAAGACATATATTATGCACTAATTTACCAGACACTGTGTTAAATTCTGAGGAAGAGAAGGAAGGCAAAAACATTGTCCCTTCCCTCAAGATCCTCACGTTCTAAAGGAGAAAACAGCATTTAAATAACTATGTTTGCATAAAATATACATCTATCTATCCATCTATCTATCCATCTATCTATCTATCTATCTATCTATCTATCTATCTATCTATCTATCTATCTAATCTATCTATATGAATAAACAAATAAATAAATATGGATGAATATTGAGTCTGTTTATTTATTTATTCCTTATATTTTTAAAGAAAATTAACCTTGTCAGCTGGAGAACAGATTTGAAGAGGAAGATAACTGAGTCAGGAAGACCAATGAGACCATTGCTGTAATCCAGACAAGAGTTGTTGAGGACCTGAACTGGGGTGGTGGCTGTGTGAGTAGAAAGAAAAAGCTATATAGAATAGATACTGTGAAGTTAGAAATGACAAAATTGGGAAATGGATTGGTTATGTAGGAGCTGAGGATACTGAGATTGAAACCCTGGGAGACTGGGAGGATAGTGATGCCCTAAACCACAGTAAGACAGTGTGGAAGAGGTGTAAGTTTTGGGGCAAAGATAAACACTTCTTTTCTTGGATATGTAGAGTTTAGGCTGCCTACAGGACATCTAGGATGAGATGTCCAAAATATAGTTGGTGATTTGTGATCACAGTTTAGATCTGTTATTCCTTTGTCCCCATCTCTACTTGCTGAAATCCTATATTCTTCCTATTCTTAGAAATCCTATTCTTCAATATTCTATTCAAAAGTCATCTTCTCCATGAAGTCTTCCATGATACCTTAAGCTAAACCTCTTTTTGTGTTTTTGTCATCATACTTTGATCTCCTGCACTCATTCTTTCATATACTTCAGTTTACATTGTAATTATTAGTGTACTGTTTTATTTCTCTTACAATGTATTCACCTACTACATAAAGGCAGAGAACGTCTTTACATTTTCCTTAGTATCTGTAATAGAATCTTGTACACAGTAGAACCTTGATATATGATGAAATAAGGGAAATGTTCAACCTAGAGAAGAAACGAATGAAGGAACATGATAGCTGTCTTTAAATATTTAAAAGCTTATCATGTAAAAAGAATTGTTTTACAGTCTTCAAGAGGATGGAAATGGGCACAATGGATGATAGTTCCACAATGGGAGATTTGAGCTGAATATGAGAAAGCACTTTCTAAAGTAGAACTGCCCAACAGTGGACTTGCTGATTCATTAAAAAAGATTACAAACAAAATATTCTGCTTCCTCTTGCTCAAAATTTTCAAGCAAATTTTCAAGATTAACAGTCAAGGAAGGAAGCCCTGGGGCAGTCTAGGGCAGAGGCAGCACTGTGGAGTCTCCCAGGATGGGAGTCCAGCAGAACCAAGTGAGTGAGACACGAGGACCCCCAGATATCTGCAGCAGCTGCTCCTGAGACTATGAGTCCAGAGATTAATTGTCTGTAAGTCACCTACTTGAACTTCTGGGAGCCAAAATGGTGGAGTAATAGGTAAATGCTATCTCCCCCTCCCCTTGTTGACCTTGAAAGAACCATAAAATATTTCCCCAGAAAAATCCTGGATAAGTGGGATAAGCAGAGGGGACAAACAGTCTCATAGCACGTGAGGCTAGGAAAAGCACTAAGGAGAATTCCTTTTGCTGTGGCTAAAAGGGAACAGTGCAGGACCTCAACCTCTCCCTCTCTGAACTTGATAAATCTGACCTCAAATTAAACAAGAAAGGAGTTAAGGAGGTGAATAAAACTCTGGATAAGGTAGGTATGATAGATCTCTGGAGAAAATTGAATGGGGATACAAAAGAATATACCTTTTTCTCAGCAGTTCATGGCACATATACAAAAATTGACCATGTACTAAGGCATAAAAATCTCACAGTCCAGTGCAGAATGGCAGAGATAGTCAATGCATCCTTCTCAGATGATAATGCAATAAAAATTATATGTAATAGAGACCATGGAAAGATAAACCAAAAAATAAGTGGAAACTAAATAATCTAATCCTAAAGAATGAGTGGGTTAAACAAAAAATCATAGAAACAATCAACAACTTCTTGAATGATAATTATGAGATAACCTACCAAATCTTATGGGACACTACTAAAGCAGTTCTTAGGGCAAGCTTTATATCATTGAATGCCTACATGAATAAAACGGAGAAAGGGGAGATCAATGAATTGGGCATGCAGCTGAAAAAGCTTGTAAAGGAACAAATTGAAAATCCCCAAGTAAATACCAAATTAGAAATACTGAAAACCAAAGGAGAGATTAATAAAATTGAAATTAAGAAAACTATTGAACTAATAAATAAAACTAAGAGTTAATTTTATGAAAAAAAACAATAAAATTCATAAACATTTGGTCAATTTGATTTAAAAAAAGAAAAAAGACAACCAAATTACCAATATCAAAAATGAAAAGGGTGAACTCATTTCCAATGAAAAGGAAATTTAAGCAATAATTAGACATTACTTTATCCAACTGTATGCCCATAAGTTCAACAATCTAAATGAGATGGATGATTATTTTAAAAACTACAACTTGCCCAGATTAACAGAAGAGGAAGTTGAATACTTAAATAACCCCATCTCAGAAAAAGAAATTGAACAAGCCATCAATGAACTTCCTAGGAAAAATGTCCAGGACCAGATGGATTTATAAATGAATTCTATCAAACATTTAATACCAATACTATATAGACTATGTGGGAAAATTGGGGAAGGAGTCCTCCCAAATTCTTTTTATGATACAAATATGGTTTTGATACCTAAACCAAGAAGAGCCAAAACAGACAAAGAAAATTATAGACCAATTTCTTCAATGAATGTAGATGCAAAAATTTTAAATAAAATTTTAGCAAAAAGGATACAGCAACTTATCATGAGAATAATACAATATGATAAGGTAGGCTTTATACCAAGAATGCAGGGCTGGTTCAATATTAGGAAAACTGTTAGTGTTATTGATCATATCAACAACAAAACTAACAGAAACCACATGATTACCTCAATAGATACAGAAAAAGCTTTTGACAAAATACAACACCCACAAAATACAACACCCATTCTTATTGAAAACACTGGAGAGCATAGGAGTAAATGGAACTTTCCATAAAATAATAATCAGTGTCTACTTAAAACCTTCAGCAAGCATTATATGCAATGGAGATAAGCTAGATGAATTTCCAGTAAGACCAGGGGTGAAACAAGGATGTCCATTATCACCACTATTATTCAATATAGTACTAGAAATATTTGCTGTAGCAATAAGAGAAGAAATAGAAATTGAAAGAATTAGAATAGACCAAGAAGAATCTAAGTTATCACTCTTTGCAGATGATATGATGATATCCTTAGAGAATCCCAGACAACTTGAAATAAGAAACAACTTTGACATAGTTGCAGGTTACAAAATAAGCCCACACAAATCTCTGTATTTCTAGATATTACTAACAAAGCCCAACAGCAAGAGACAGAGAAATCCCTATGGTAGACACTATAAAATATTTGGCAGTCTACCTGTCAAAACAAATCCAGGGACTACATGGACACAATTACAAAACACTTTTCCCACAAATAAAGTCAGATCTAAGTGGAAAAACATCAGTTGCTCGTGGTTTGGCCGAGTCAATATGATATAAATGACAATTCTATCTAAATTAATTTATTTATTCAGTGCCATACCAATCAAACTATCAGATAATTATTTTCTAGACCTAGAAAAAATAATATCAAAATTCATCTGGAAGAAGAAAAGTTCCAGAATCTCAAGGGAACTAATGAAAAGAAATGCTACGTAAGACAGCCTGGCTCTACCAGATTTCAAAATGTATTATAAAGCAGCAATGATCAAAATCACTTAGTATAGGCTAAGAAACAGAAGGGTAGACCAGTGGAATATGTTAGGTACTCAAGACACAGTAGTCAATGAATATAGCAATCTACTGTTTGATAAACCCAAAGACCCCAGCTTCTGGTATAAGAACTCGCTGTTTGACAAATATTGTTAAGAAAACTGGATAACAGTGTGGCAGAAACTAGGCATAGACCAATGCCTGACACTGTACACAAGAATAAAGTCCAAATGGGTACATGATGTAGGTATAAAAATTGATACTATAAACAAATTAGTGGAACAAGGAACAGTGTATTTATCAGATTTATGGAGAAGGGAAGAATTTTTGACTAAACAAGAGATAGAAAGCACTATGAAGTGCAAAATGAATAATTTTGATTCCGTTAAACTGAAAAGTTTTTGCACAACCAAACCCAATGCAACCAAGATTAGGAGGGAAGCAGAAAACTGGGAAAGGATTTTTGTAACTGGTGTCTGTGATAAAGGCCTCATTTCTAAAATATACAGAGAACTGAGTCAAATGTACAAGAATACAAGTCATTCTCCAATTAATAAATGGTCAAAGGACATGAACAGGAAGTTTTCAGAGGAAATCAAAGCTATCTATAGTCATATGAAAAAATGCTCTAAATCACTATTGATTACAGAGACGCAAATCAAAACAGCTCTGAGGAACCATATCACACCTATCAGATTGGCTAACATGACAAAACAGGAAGATGACAAATGTTGGAGAAGATGTGGAAGAGTTGGAACACCAATTCATTGTTGGTGGAGCTGTGAGCTGATCCAATCATTCTGAAAAAGCAATTTGAAGCTATGCCCAAAGGGCTACAAACATGTACATACCCTTTGACCCAGCAATATCCATTCTAAGACTGTATCCCCAAGAGATCATAAAAATGGGAAAGGGTCCCACGTGTACAAACCTTTTTATAGAAGCTATCTTTCTGGTGGCCAAAAACTGGAAATCAAGGGGATGCTCATCCATTGGGGAATGGCTGAATAAATTGTGGTGTATGAATGTAATGGAATAGTATTGTGCTATAAGAAATGATGAAAAGAAAGACTTCAGAGAGGCCTGGAAAGACTTATATGAAGTGATGCTGAGTGAAAGGAGTAGAACCAGGTGAACTTTGTACACAGCCACAGCCACAGTATGTGAGGAATTTTTCTGGTAGACTTAGTACTACATTGAAATGCAAGGACTTAAATAATTCCCCAGTCTCTTGAGGGAAAATGCCTTCTATATCTAGGGAAAGAATTGTGGAATTCGATCACAAAATGAAGCTGATCATTTTCTTTTGGATTATGTTTTGGTTTGTTTTATGATTTCTCCCATTCATTTTAATTCTTCTGTGCAACATGACTAAAGTGAAAATGTATTTAATAGGAATGTATGTGTAGAACCTATATAAAACTGTATGCTGTCTGAGGGAGGGAGTTGGGAGATGGGGGGAAGAGGGAGAGGGAGGGGAAAAAATCTAAGATATTTGGATGTGGAACACTGAAAACAAATAAAATAATAAAAAAAAAAGATTAACAGTCAGACACATTGTAGAGGGGATGCTGGTTCTGAGAGGGATGTTGGCATGGATGACCCTTTGAGTTCTATTCTGAAAACACCTAGGGATGAAGCACAACTCTGACACTTATTTCTGTGTTATTTGGGTGCAAGTTGATGAACCTTTCTGAGCCGTTAAGAAATAGATAATGCTTATATTTTCTACCTCATGGAGTTGTTGTGCCGAGACAAATACAGTTGAAAGTGTCCTTATACACAGATGAGCTATTGTTACCTTGAATAAATTTTATGTAAATTCCATTTTGGTGATGGCAAGAAAAGCAGACAAATATGGTAGCATAGACAATCCTGAAACCTTGTATACAAGACCGTTTGAATTTACTTTACTACAGGCATATTTCAAATACTGCGGTCATTGCTTATGTTACAAAGTTGGTAGATGTAGTTCTCAGCCCTATGCTATTTCTTGGGGAAAAAAAAATAAGGAAGTTTTACTGGCCCTGAAGGGCATCTGTGCGCTGCTAGTTTTGTATTGGGGAGAGAAACACATGTAGGATTGGAAATTTTACATGATATCTAACGTCTCTAGTACCTGTAATTGAGTTACTCCTTTCTGGGCTTTATTGCTTAACTCAAAGTAGTAGTAACACTACTTATAATTTATCCCTTATTGGAATAGAAAGAGGCCTAGATGAGGAAGGAGGAGATCTAAAATTTTCTCTTGTTTTGCCATTTACTAGCTGGGTGACTTTGGGTATTTTGGATGACTTATGTGTGCTCCATTTTTTTCAACTACAAAATTAGGAAATGATTCCATAAGATTTCTTAAGCCATATCCAGTTCAAAATGTCTGTGACTCAAAGCATCTTATCTATATACGAATCAATTATTCAATAAACATTTGTTCAATATAGTGCCAGGTACCGTGCTATACATTAGGAACACAAATATAAAAGTGACACAATCCCTAACCTTAGAGAGGCTACATTCTAAAATAAGATAAGATTAAATAAAATACTGGTGCTTGGAACATAGTAGGTGCTTAAAAAATATAGGTTGAATTGAATTGAGATATTCTCTTAACCTTTCCCCATTTCCATCTGAAAAATTACAGTGTGATTACACATTAATTGTTTATTATCTTCTGAAATGGTTGTTCTGGTTTGTGGAACATTTTCAGTGAAGTTATCCCATTACAATAAAATCTCATTAATGAAGAATTCACTAATTTGGAATTTGTATTTATTTTAGCTTAACTTTACCTTTTTATAATTCATTAGAAAAGAGGCTTACTAAGCAAATGAGTTTTGGACTCCATTTCACAGGGTTGTGGAAGACAAATAAAGTAGAGATGTACTTTGTAAACCATAAAACACTATGTAAATCTTGTCACTGTTTTTATCTCATTCCTATCTTGTTCAATGGAGGAAAGATGAAAGTAGTGCACTATTCTGGTCTTTTAAAAAAATTAAAAATATTTTATAGACTATTTTTATGTAAGGATAAAATAACTGCCTTTTGTAGTAAAATAAATATTCATCATTGTAGCCTCACTGAATTAATCCTTGGTATAATCTGAGTAGCAGATTGTGTGGTAGGGATCTACCTCATCCCATTCTCACATAAGTTTGGTACCCTTTTTGGTTTTAAAAGCTTTTCATGTAGCTTGGAGATTATGAGTAACTGACATGAAGGCATCCATAAATTTCTATGTATCACTATAATGTCTGAGTGATTGTGAGCAACAGTTAATTAGTCTGTGATAATGTTATAGTTCTCATACAGCTTATTGGCTGAATTCATTAATTTAGTTTTGTATTTGTAATATGGGAGTTTGTCATCTGCCAATCAATGAGAAACTGTAAGCTTCTGATAAGCAATTCTATCTAGCAGACGATTTTTTTTTGCTAAGTATTCAACAGGTACAAAATATTTTTATAGCCTGTAATGATGTATTGTAAGATTTTTACCATATTCTTGAATATTGCTGTTATTATATTGTTATCTCTAATAAGAAAAATCTTTCACTGAAAGAATTTATTTTAAAATACTAAAGTACTTAAAATATCAATTTATTTGCAATGCAATCATTATTTAAATAAGGTTAACTTTTTTGTTTATTAGGCCAATGCTTTGATATGTTAATTATAAATGATTTTAGATAATTTTTATTTTATTAAAAAAGATCCTTCTATGTAATACTTTCTAGATGTTTTAGCATGAATGAGTATTGTACTTTTTCAAAGTCCTTTTTTTCTACATCTATTGATATAATCATTTTTTGTATGTTTTTGTTTTAATATGATTATGTTGATTGTTTGTCTCATGTTGAACCATTCCTACATCCATAGTATAAATTCAGCTTGGTCATGATGAATAATTTCCTGGATGAATTACTGAAATCTGTCTAACAGGATTTTATTTAAAATTTTTGAATCAGTATTAATTATATTAATCTAAGGTCCTTCTGGGCTTATTCCTTCCCTGGTTTAGGTATTAAAACTATATCTAGATAAGATTTTAGAAATGTTGTTAGTCTGTTCAAATAACCAATTTTTAGCTGTGTTTATCATTTCTATAGTCTCTTGATTCGTAATATACTCCTTTATTTTTCAATATTTCCTTTGTACTTATTTTGGGTTTGTGTCTTTGTTGGCTTTCTAATTTTTGAAATATGTATTTGGTTCCACAAAGGATTCTTTGTGAATTAATTAAAATATAATCTCTCCTGAAAGAATTAAGTAAGCATAGTTTCAGTTAAACACTATATGTAGTTTGAATGAATAAAACTGTATTTAAAATATATTTTAATTATATGGTATAAAATAACATTTTCATGGAATTACAAAAATATGTTTCAAAATTTATGTAACATTTTATTTTCTTTACATTATCTGTGCTACCATTCCAGGTTAGGTCATCATTGCTGGAAATTTAATAGTGACTTCTATATAGTTTTCTCGATTCCAGGCTCAGAATCATACAATTTCAGAACTGAAAAGAACTTTGGAGGTCACCTAATTTAACTTTCGGGAAATACAGTTACTTACGAAAAACTAGGGCCTCTGATATGAAGGCTGCAAAGCCCTTTTCAGGGTTGTTTCCAATCTTTGGTGTCCACCTGCCACCCAACTCTCACCTGTGGCTCCATGTAACTGTAACATGTTCATACCACTCTAGCATACCAGTATACATCCCAGGAAAATATTTTGGCAGAAGACTAATCCAGGTTGATGATAACTGATTAACCTCAAACCCTCTGATGAGTTGAGGGATGTGTGGCTACCCTAAGCATGTGGAGACTTGTGGAATAGGCAGACGTGAGCAATTTATTCCAATGGGCCATGAAGGCAACACAAGCAGGTACTGTGGAGTACCTAGAACTTAGTTAAATATCAAAGATGCCTAGGTCATCCACTCATCTCAAGCCATCAGCAGCCATCTTGATTTTTGTCTTACCATTGGACTTTGATGACTCTGGGAGAGAAGAGGCTGATGATTTACTGCAACTCCACCTTACTTAAAATCAATTTCTATGTGAGTCAGAAGACATCACCCACATCATTTTATCTATCTCAAAGTCCTGAGGCAATGGATAAGTGATGAAGCAGTAGGTGTGGATACTGTAGTCACAACCCTGTACACAGTCAGCCCAGGACATAGGGTCTTCTCACTGGACTGAAGTGGAATTCAGCAGCCCACTGGGTGTCTAAGTAGCATTTTTAAAGAACCATACTGCTTACCTCCTAGCATGAGGAAGGGGCTAGAAACAATGCTCTAAAAATTGTTTGCTTCACCTAACCTGCTTACCATAGTAGAAAGGGACCTTTTTGGTTGAATACAAGAAAAGTGTACAAAAACTTTTGTGAAAATTATTCCACTCAGCATTGGTACATGGAATATGCATACTCTTATGAGCAAATGAAATCCAGTAGACCTGAAACACAAACAGCTCTTATTAGAGAACTCAGCAGGTATTGCATTCAAATAGCTCCAAGTGAAATAAAGCTGGTAAATGAAGACCAACTTGCTGAAGTCAGAGATAGTTACACATTTTTTTCTGTGGTGGCCACACTGATGGGTACAGAACTGCTCTGCTAATCTCATTGTTGTATGCCTGTGAACTGGATAGTTTATTAGCAACTTGGAAGGAAACTGATTGTTTCCATTTGGATTGCCTTAGGAAGATTCTGAAGATCACCTAACAGGATAAAGTACTGGACACTGAGGTCCTTTTTTGAGTTGAACTGCCAAGCATTCAAACTCTGCTGCAGAGAGAGCAACTGTGATGGAGTGGCCATGTTGTTCAAATGCTAAACATACTCTTGCCTAAAAGACTACTTTACAGAGAACTCATAAAAGTCAAGTGCTGACACAAAGGTCAGAAGAAGTGATACAAGGATGCTCTCAAGGTCTTTCTCAAGAACTTCAGATTTGATTGTGTGACATGGGAGACACTGGCATAAGACCACTCAGCATGGCATGCCCACATCAGAAAAGGTGCTGTGCTCTATGAGCAAAGCAGAATTGAAATAGCACAAAGGAAGCATAGGATGCACAAATTTGGAGTATCCACCCCAAATATTCACACACACTATCTGTGCCCAATCTATGGTGGAGCATTTTGAACTCATTTTGGTCTGATAAGCCACAGTAGGACACCTTGAAACTTGACTTTATCATGGTGATGTCATTTTGGTCCTCTTCAAGAATGTAGGACAACAACTGACAACCATAAAGTCTAGATATCAGTAAAACTCTAAATCAATCCCTAATGTGTAGTGCTTGCTGATTTTCAAGGTGTAAATGCCCATACTAAAAATCATCAGCTCTCATGAGTCAGTATGAACTGGATTCAGTATGTCTCTGATCTGATGCCTTTGTTCAACATCCTTCATTGACTATGAATCTCTATCACTTAGTGAATTCCAAACACTATAGCTTGATATCCTAAGAAGTCCATTATTCACTCTCAAATTGCCTACCTATCCAGCCTTATCTTAACCTAATGTCACATCCTAATTCTAGGTTTCAGCATAATTTGTCTCCTCACCATTTTGGAAGTATTTTCTTACCTTTGTAAATTGGTTTATATAATTTACTGCAACTGGAATGCCTGCCAGTTCTGCCCCCTCCTCTCCCATCTCTGTCTAATTTCTACTCAATCTTCAGGGCCCAGTTCAAATTCTACGCCCTATATGGAGACTGCCTCATCAATCAAAAGTGAACTCTATCTCCTAAACTCTCATATCCCTTGATTTGTTCCAATCTCATAGCACTTCACATTCTCCCTTGTGTTACAAAATATTTATCTACATCTCTCATGAGACTTCAAGTTTTTGAAGTTCAGAGACCGTTTCTTATACTGTAAAGCATCTGGCCCAGTGTTATGTTCAGTAAATGCTTGTTGAAGAAATGAATGAATGAATAATTATTCTGATTTTTCACTGACTTACATGGGCTTTCTCCTCCAAATTGTTCAAATTTGTATATATTATAACATATCACTAAATTCCATGGTTTCAAATATGTTTTTTTGGTGAGTAGAAGTAACTTATGAGTTGCTTCTTCTGTATACCTCTGTCATCATTTACTTGTGAAGTTGATTTTTAAAAATTAATGCAGCATTTTACATGTATCCTTGTCATTTAATTAATTTTGGCAACTAATGTCAGACTGTAAGATACTTTTGGAATCCTGACTCTACCCTCAAGCATACTGGATATCTCTTCTAGCTTTATGGAACCTGAACATTTAATAAGCAGGCCATCTGGTTTTGCATGGGATAACTACAGATCACAGAAGCATTCCACTTGAGAGTTTCTGTCTAAGCCAACATTAACTTATTAATAAACAGTCCTTTGATTTGAATTTTTTTTTTTTACCAATTCCAAATCCATTTTGTCTAGTCCAGATCTCTCCATCATGTCTACTATGATGGCCTGAAGGACTTCTCTAAATGCTTTGCTAACATCTGGATGAACTATATCCATAGTATTCTCTGATCTATCAGTTTAACAAAAATTAAAAAGGAAACAAAGTTCATCTGACACAATCTATTCTTGTAAAGCCAAGATGGCTCTTTTTTATTAGTTCTTTTATTTGATTAGTTCTTTTTTCCTAGTTATTCATGAACCATTCTTTTAAATAGCACATTCCTGAATTTTTGTCAGAAAACAAAATCAAACTCATTGACCTAGAGTAGACAGATGTAGTTCTCCCATACTACTTTTTCACAAATTGAAATTACCTTTATTTTTTTCAATTTTTAAAAATCAAAATTGCCTTTATTTTAAGTCTTATGCCTCTGATATGAAGGTTTTTTTTTTCCTTTTTTTAAGTTGCTAAAGTCCTGGATTAAAGTTTCAAGCTCATTTGAAGAGGTTCATCTAATCAGGGGCTTTAGATGCCTTGATTAGTGAAACAAAGCATAATTACTAGGGTGGTACCAATCTAATAATGTGCCAAGCCACATATTATTACAGAAGAAATATAGTCAAATTACATAATAACTTCAACACTGAGAAAAATGATTATGTTCACTTAAGGAGAGTTATTTTTTCTCCATTCAATTCACTCCTAAACGTATGTAATCTGGTTCCCAGCTTGATTTCCCAAGGTCAACAATGACCTCCCTTCCTATACTTTTCTGTCACTTAGTAGATGCCAAATTATGCTTTTGAATATCTTTTCCCATTGTTTCAGTGAAGTCAAGGCTCTTTTTCTAAGGCTCTTCTACCTACACACACACACACACACACACACACACACACATACATATATATGCACATGCACATACACACATATACATATATATATGCAGCTCTGTTGATAACAACATGAGACAAACTTCCCTGAAAGTAATGGAGTCATTGGAGGAAATTTCCCATTAAAATATGGAGCATGGAGGCCACTTCTGATTTACTATGGTCAGTTGATGCTTCTCTCCAGGCATAAGGAACAGTCATAGCGTAATAGATTATGGAGTACAGAAAAAAGAGCAATGACACAAGTTAAGGGATCTGTGTTCAAATCCTGCCTTTGATGTTGACCCCTATGAGCTTGGAAAAATCATTTAACACCTTTAAGACTCAGGTTCTTCTTTTGTAAAATTAGTGGACTGGACAAAATGGCTTCTAAGGTCCCTTCTAACTTTTGAGCTATGATCATCAGAAACTCAGGTAAGCTCACACTTCCAGGTCAGTTGATTGTTTTAAACTTCTCTCTGTAGATCTTCTACTAGACTAACTATGGAATTCTTACCTTTTTTGTGTGTCACAGACTCCTCTGACACTTTGGCAGTCTGGTAAAACCTCTGGATCCATTCATAGATCTATATTTTTAAGTGCATAAAAATAAAATACAGAGGGTTAAAAAGGAAACCAATTTGATTGAAATATATTATATACACATTTTTTCTACATACATACATACATAACATATAGAGATAACAACTAAGAAAAGAATCTTCATTCACATTTACCTCTTTCACTTCCATTTTGTGAAATGAAGGACAGAAGCAAGTATTTATTAATTGCCTACTATGTGCTATGCACTATGCTAAATATTTTGCAATTATCTCATTTGATCCTTATAACAATCTGGAAGGTAGGTGATATTCTTATCCCTATTTTCCAGTTGAGTAAACTGAGGCATAAATAAATTTTTCTCCAGATTACATGACTAGTAAGCACCTGAAGCTCAATTTGAATGTCCAATACTCTATTCACCACGCCACTGAAGTATCTTTGAGGAGTTGTTAACAGCCAAATGGTGGAAAGACCAGCAGGGAGCAAAGACAAGTGAAAGAAAAGATTTGATCTGGAGACCTCTCAAGTTACTATAGAATTCCCGAAGAATTGAAAGTTGGCTGAAATTGTGACCCTTGAACATAGATGTACAATCAGATTCCCAAGTGTTCACCCAATAATCTACTTCTTCCAAATAGATAATTAGATTCAAATTAGCCTCCAACCTTGCATTTACATTCTAATAATTGAACTGATTATTGGTTATTTGGAGAGAAAACATGGTAAGACAAATAAGGTCAAAAAGATCTGGTTTCAAATCTGATCCATGCTGACTACTCTTGCCCTCTCAGTGCCCTCTGGCAATTCTCTAATGTTGCACAGTAAGTACTGACCTATATTCGTAGAGGAGGTGTTCTTGCTGAGAGTTCCTTTTTTCCAAGGAAATTACAGGTCTGTAGAAAATAAAAATTGTTAAACAGAAGGCATGCTAGGAGAATTCCTACAACTGTCCAGATGATTTCCCGGAAAAGAAGATTTCTGATTCTTATACCATCTAAAATGGTCACAGAATCAATAAAGTAGAAGGGATCTTGAAAGGACTTCGATAGCTCAAGATGCAGCCTTTCTGTTTAGTAAGCCCATGCTTACAATAGCCTCAAGGCAGATAAGATTTTGCCTAACCTTTAAAGACAAGGAGATTCTTTCACTTCCTTGAGTAGCTCATTTCCACAGGACTTGGCTCAGAGCAGGAGGTGAGTAACTTGGACTCTTTCAATTCTAGACCTTGATTCCACCAAACAGGGATTGTTAATTTTTGTTTGCTTGCATGTTTGTTGCTGGGAACCCATTGGCAGTCTTCTGAAGCCTATGGACTTTTTCTCAGAATGCTTTCAAATGCATAAAATAAAAAACCTAATATTACAAAGAAAACCAAAAATGAATAAACAAAAGTCAAATTCCCAGGCCCCAGGTTAAAAATCCCTGCTCTAAAAAGATTAAAGAGGAAGTTGGACATTTTTATTTGGGTTTAAAGTTGAGAGAAAAAAGAGAGACATTCTGGTTTCCTCTTTCAAGCCCTATCTTTTTATCTCTTGAGATGCAGAGCCAAGAATTAAACATGATATTCAAATAAGTGTTGGACTAGGTATGAATATATTAGAAGGACCTTTCACTTTCTGCTCTCTTGGTTTTTGTGCACGTATCCTAAGCTCCTGTGTATGTTTTGAGCTACCTTGCTAATTACTGACTCCTACTCTGCTTGTTCTACTTTAAGCATTTTAGACCTTATTCAACCATTACTGTATCATTTAGTTATCATTCAGAAACTAAAAGCTGTAGGACACCCACAAAGCTGAACTGTACCATCTATGAACAAGTTCAGGAAAGGGATGACACTCCAGAGAGAAGTAGTATTCTGTCATTAAGCAAAGCCAACCCCCAACACCATGGATGGAATTGTCTGTAAGGAAGTAATTCATCTTCTAATGTACTTCTGTGTTAGCATTTTAGGGAGTGAGGAAGGGAAGGTCATGAGCTTGCCTGTACGTCTTAATGTTGTTCAGTCATTTCAGTCATGTCTGACTCTCTATGACCTAATTTCGAATTTTCTTGGCAAATATAATGGAATAGTTGGCCATTTTCTTCTCAAGAATCACCCTCCCCATTGAAGGTGATTGTTTTGTGAAAGGATGCTATTCAGGGAAGATTTCATTTTAAACATCTCCCACAAACTTCTGCTCACTCTGATCAAAGCTAAAGGAGGCCTGGATGAAACAAGACTTTAATAACAGTATAATCGATCCTTCTCTGACTAAAATAATTTGCTAAGTCACCTTGTAAGATCTGTGGACCATTTTCAACTCAGGTCAGGTAGGATGACAGCTGATGGACTGACATGTTAGAATGTGAAAGCATGTCTTCAGAGTTCTGCTTGCTTCTCTGCCAAAATCAGAGAGCCCAAAGGAGGAAGGACTTTTACCTCAGCAGGACATTCTAATGGAAGTCAGAGGCCAAGGACACAGAGGACTGCAACTTGAAAAAAAAGGAATAAGGTGTGAGAAAAACAGTTGTAAGAGACAAAGCTTTCACTTTGGGGAGATAGGCTCTGTATCTTTTTCTCCCTCCCCCACAGCCCCTCCACACTTTTAATTTGAAATCCTTGAAGCTGCCAAAGACTTTATCTTCTGCACAATGAGTATTTGTGTATTCTGAATTCTAGACTCGGGCAGCTGAGCTTTCTAAATTATGAGTAGTTAATTGGTAGAGAAAAGAAGGTGCCTGGACTTGCTCAGGAGAAATTTAACTGTTCCTTTCTGCAGCTGGTCTCCTTGATAGTGGGTGTATGAGCCAAGGTGTGGTGCACCATGGCAGCAGCGGTTAGGAGGTCCTGCCAATGATGTCCCTGACGGAACTATGCTCCACACCTGTGTTTTAGGAAATAGGATATCCTTTGTTCATTTCTTGCTCCTCTTCCATCTTTGCTGGGAAGTGGGAGGAGGACGAAACAAATGTCAAACCCTGGAATGTCTTTTCTTCTGTTTCTACTGAGCATGAAGAAATCTTATGCCTGACCCTCTTTGAGATCCAGTAAACAGTAAAAATCTAAGAAATGATGGGATCATAGAGCTTAAGATCCAACAGTAGTCTTAGAGGTCATCTTGTCCAACTCAAATCTTACATCCCTTGCAGTTATGTATCCAACCTCTGCTTAAAGTTCTCCAGTGGGGAAAAAAATTCCCTCCCTCCTGAGGTAGGATATTTCATATTTAGATAGCTCTATTGTTAGAATGTTTTACTCATTTAGACCTAAGACCCTCCTCTGTATAATTTCTACCAGCTAGGCTTAATTCTGTCTGCAAGAGCCAACAGAACAAAATTGATTCTCTTTTCTATATGATATCCCTTCAAAAATTGGAAGAAAGGTATTTTTGTCCTCCCTAAGCCTTTTTTCCTCCACACTCAACATTCCTTCAACAGATGATTTTATTTTGTTTCCCAACCATCTACTTCCTACCCACCCTGATTATCCTATAAATGCACCACATGGTCAACCACCCTTCTAAAATTGTATTCTGAGAAATTGATATAATATTCTAAATATAGTCTGACCAGGGTAGAATTAAAACTTTCCTTGTTGTAGATACTTCTTCAAGATTTCAATACATCTCAACAGTGTTTCTTGGTGATTTTTACTTGTGTTGGTATTCCTTCCACCGTTGGAGATTATAGCCCCTTTATGATTTAATTGCTGATCTTTGATAATGGCACTGGCCAAACATTTTTTTTCACAGTACAGCCACTCTTGTAATGAACCTCCACAAATTTAGTTAATCTGGCTTCTGTTGACTAAAAGCATTCATTCACATATAAGTCAGTAACAAAAGTCTTTCTAACTTACCAGTGTTTACTCTTCCAGGATTACCTCTATGCTAGAGGAGGCAGCTGAGAAGGACTTTAATGATGCTTTCAGAGAACGATGCAGCCTCATGTAATATAGTTGAAGATATTTACTAACAGAAAAGGAGAGAGGCAAATCTTATTTATACCCATCTAGGTACAGTGCTTTGTGTTCAGTGAGTGCTTACTGAATGAATGTGTGAATGAATAACTAAGAAACATTTAACCTTTAAAAAAGCACCTCTAGAAGCCAATAGATTGTTTGGTTTTTTTTTTTTTTAAAGATTTGAGGTTATTGCTCAAAAGTCTAGCCAAGTTTTTCTGGAATAGTTTTCTAATAAGCATGTTCTGATGATTTGGGGGAACTGCTAAATATTTCATATGAAGAGGAACAGAAAAAGTAAAGAAAGCATGACTGATAATGATTTTGTCCAATACTTCTCTTCTGTGTTCTGTCAGACTAGGCATCCTAACATATAGCAGAGCAATTTATCTCTACCTTATGTACTGATAGAAAGTATGAGAATGGGAGGCAGAATAGATGTCTTTAGCCTCTTTTCTCCTTGCCTCCTCCATCTCCAAGGGAGATTTTTCATTCCTGCCTGGAGGGGAAGCAGGAGTTTGGGGCCCAAGATCACTATACTGCTCTCAGATAGAAGGGTATCAGGCTTAAAGTATAGCTATTTGCTCCTTTGAATATAACTAGCTACTCCTTTGAACACTGTTCATCTAGGTAGAGGTTATGATTAGGTTCCATCTAGCTTCTAATTGCTTTGTCATTTCTAAGTGGAAGGGGAACCCTAATTATATCCAAGGCTTAAACCCCTTTGCACCCAATACCAATTCCACAAAGTACACATACAAAGAATGGCAAAGAAATCCATTTATCCAAATTATAGCAAAATAAAAACCAAAGAAGGCATATGTAGGAGACTCTATGCTCAACAATACAGAGTGAAGAAATCATAATTATATTATTAATACAATCTAACAACTCAGCCAGCAGAGATTGTCCTTGATTTTGTCCAAGTGTTAAATCCTGTAACAAACTGAAAATAGGGCCATGATAGAGATAGCCCACTCCTCTTACTTCTTCCCAAAGTCTTTTCTTTCAGGAACTTGAAATGGTGTTGGTCTCTTCCATTTTTTTCTTTGAAGTGAGAAGCAGACTCAATACCTGAAGAAAATTTGAAGCTTGACTAATCCCAAAGGTGAGAACTGCTGAGAATTGGAACTTTCTCAACAAATTCTGCCCCTCATGTAGAGCAGGACTTTATTATCCACCAATAAGAGGCAAGTCCCATACATTTCAAATGGGTGTTGGGATAAGAGTTACACCTAATATTGTAGTCAAAGTAGACAGGAAGATAAGTTCATGGGATTAGTCTTGTTCTATCACTAGCTATTGTGTCTATATCATTTTGAGTTAGCCACTTTACTGCTCAGTTTCCTCAACTATAAAATGAAGGGATTGGACTAACTCATATTGAAGGTAGCATACAGTTCCAAAATATACTAGACACTACACAAAGGTCTTGGATTGTGATTGACCAAGTCAGGTACTTTTCAGTCTTAAAAACATGGCAAGTCTGATAAATGAACATGACATTGCTGCTGCTCATAAATGAGGGTGGCAATACTGGATCATCATTGCTGATGTCCTCAATTTACCTGCAGCTTCATTGTTCATTTACTTGGTGAAGTTTCAGATGATGAACACTGCAGGTATCCTGGTATAGTTTCAATTTAGGGTAATATTTAAAAGAATACTAATATCATTTTAAAGCACAGTGCCTAGATGTTCTCTTGCTTTGATCATTTCTTTTATCTTATATCCTCTCAGCTAAATTTCCTGATTTCCCCTTAATGTTAGTGCCTTCCCTCTGTTGATATCTAAAATTTATTCCTTATACATCTTGTCTGTATACAGTCATCTTCCCCATTACACTGTGGGCTCCTTGAGAAAACAGACTGTCTTTTGCCTTTGTATCACCAGTGCTTACCACAAAGTACTTAATAGATGCTTACTGACTGACTAATTCCTCTTCTTATTTCTTGCTTTACCTCACAAATATCACCTTACTGTATCCTATCTCATTCCAAAATTTTAGTATGGCATTTTATATTACATTATTACACTATAGGCTCTGTGAAGGAAGAGACAATATCTTGCTGAAACTTCGCACATTTCTAAGTGTCTTTCATAGTATTCTGTGCTTAGTAGGAACTTAGCTTTTTCTGATGAAGGAGTGAATAAATATTCTCATAATATTCTAATTTACATATGTAAAACTAAGTTGTAAGCTTCTTTAAGAAAGAACGGTCATAATAAAAAAATTAATAAAATAAAGACACATATCATGATTTAAGATTTGCAAATACTTTGTACAAGTTATCTTAATTGAGCCTCATAATAACCCTGTTGTTAGGTAGCTACTATTATCCTCATTTTATAGAAGAGGCCCAAATAAGTCAGGTGACTCACCTATCATCATATGGCTAATAAATGTTGAGGGCAGAAAATGAATTCTCTCCTACTTTCAAGTCCAGAAGCATTTGGTGCTGTATATGGGCACCTAAGTGACACAGTGGATAAGAGTCCTGGGCCTGGAATCAAGAAGACCTGAGATCGAATCTATCCTCAGACATTTACTACTTTTGTAACCCTAGACAAGTCACTTAAGCTTTGTATGCCTTATTTTCTTAAACTATAAAAATGGGGATAGTATCTAGCTGATTTATGAGAGTCAAATAAAAAATTTGTAAAATGCCCAGAACAGTTCCTGGCACATAGTAGGAGCATAGTAAATACTTATTCAGTTACATTCTAGAGGTCCTTCTACTGTACTGTAGTGTAGAGATTCATACTGGGCACATAAAAGGGAATAGACATATACATGGTTGAACAAACTGTCTGTAGGTAGGTAGACAGGTAGGTGGACTGAATGACTATTCAGTATTAGGTATGCAGGGGTTGGTTTTGATGAAATCCAAACTGACAATAGTCTATTTTAAAAATAAAATTCAAGAATTTCAGACTCAATAGACCATTACAATTCTTACTTCTCTCATCCCCAGTTACTAGGGCAGCATTCATTGATTTTTAAAATATATGCATGCAAATGGCATCATTAGTCTATAACTAATACGATTCTTTCTCAGGAGCTCAGTGGTGGCCTCTGGGTGGTTTGAAGGACACTGTCTGCAAGGGTGGGGTCTGCAATCTCCCTACCTGTTATTTACTGTGTGCGGTGAGCATGGGCCTGCCCATTACATGAGCTTCTGTTCCTGGTTATGCATGGCTGCTTCATTCTGGTGAGAAGCAATAAACTCAAATTTACAAGAATCCTGCTCTTCCAAAGAGGTCAAAACAATTGCTTAGAATTCATTTTAGATTTTGCATGCATGTATCAGAGTCAGAAGAAAATGTCTTCCTGCATTGGGATGAGTACTACAGTCCAAAAGGGGGAGGGGGGGGAAGGCCAAGTACTTAAGGAAAGAAACCCCCTGAACTTATTAGCATAATAGTTTGAATTTAATTTACATGTTAATAATCTAATGTCAAAATACAGCAAAATCCACCTGTCACCATTTTTTTCACCCCAAACTATCAGGATAGACTGACTTTGGCTGGTTGAATGAATTTTTAGGCTTCACCCATTCTCTATTGTGCTAAAGTGACAATCTCATTAAATGACATTAACAGTTAAAATTTGTTCTCATTCTGATGAAAAAATAGGGTCAATAGGATAGTCCTGAAGGACTAGATTGAAATCCAAGCTGACAGACTGAAATACAAAGATACAATCTGACTTTAATAAGAACTATTGATCATATCAACCTTCCACCCAACAACCTGGAGAGGTAGATATTGTAAGAATTATTATCTTGTGAACCATTTTTACAAATGAAGGAACTGAAACTAAGACAGGTAAAGGGATTTACGCAAAGCCATATAACAAGTAAGTGGTAGAGCCCAGATCTGAAGCCAGATCATTTTTCTGAAGAGGGAAGAGAACGAAATGTACAAACTATTGGCAAAATTGATTTTGATTCCTGGGAAATTCCAGAATGTACTATTAAAGGCATAGTAAACATATAAAAAGAGAATCAAGTCACAAAGAGGCAAAATAACTTCTTCAATAACAGATTATGCCAGACTAACCTAACTTCCTTTGGTAACAGGATTAGTAGTAGATTCAGAAGAATGCCATAGATTTTGTTTATCTAGATTTTTTTTCAAAACTTGGGAAACTTTCTCCTGGTTTTCTTATGGGAAAGATAAAGAAATGTAGGCTAGTTACAATTCAGAAGATTCAAACTGGTGCCATAGATTGAGCCATAGAATTGTCACAAACGGTATAATTTCTTCTTGGAAGTAGGCATTCAGTGACAAGCAAGAATCTTTACTAGCCTTTGTGCTTCTTAACTTTTTTATCATATCAATATTTTTGGCCTTTGATAAAGTCTAGATGGCATGCTTGTCAAATTTCCACATCACATAAACCTGGGAGGGATAACTAACATACTGGATAACATGCTCAGGATCCAAACATTAGCGAAAACTTTACATCTAAAATAATATTAAATTTAACTAAGATAAATGCAGTTTGTTATACTGGGTTCTAAAAACAAACTTCACAAGTAAAATATAGAGGAGGTATAGTCAGATTCCAATTAACCCAGAAATGATCTTTGGGTTTTAGTATACTGCCAGATATATTTACATCCAGTATTATGTGACTGCCAAAAAACCAAATTTAATAATAAATTGTATTAATGTCAGGAGGATACTGGAGCCAGCTTGTACCACCTGTGAGAGCTGATTGTTAAATTTTCAGTATGAGAATTTACTCCTCAGGAATTGGCAAATATTACAAATCAGGGCTTGATTTATTGTTTTGTAAATTGTCTAGATCTGAAAAAGTGATGGGAAAAAAAATCTTAATAACCTACAGCAAACTTAAAAGTGTCATGTGTATATTTTCCCCTCTGGAGAGCTGTGGCATTCTGCTTTGGTTAGAATAGGATGATATCTTATATATTTTGTTTGCTTCTGGGTTACACATTTTTAAAAGGATATTGATAAGTTGGAGAATGTTTTAAAAAAATAAAACTAGGATGATAAAGGACTGCAAGATCATGCCAAAGAAGGACTGGTGAAAAGAACCCAAGGTTGTCTGGAACAGACAAGATTTAGAAGGGACATGGTAACTGACTTCAGTATTTGAAAGACTATCACCTGGAATAAGAAATAAACTTGTTTTGTTTTTCCTCTAAGCAGTGGGTTGAATTTGCAAAGAGGCAGATTTTGTCCAGATAAAAAGAAAAATAATCTTCTAAGAATTATTGCTATCCACAAATGGAGTGGGCTGTCTGCAGAGCTAGTAATTTCACTCCTTGAAGGTCTTCAAGCAATAGCTGGATGACTCTTTGTAATGAAGGGATCCTTGCTCAATTGTTTTTAGGCTAGATGCTCTGTGAGGTCCATTTGAAGACTGATTCTTTTACTTATAAATACCATAGTAAATATCCTAGATTGCTATATTCCACTAAAACATACCTGGAATTATCCTGTATCTGCTGGTTTTAATCCCTTCTAAACACATCAACAGTTACCTATTCTCTCTCCTTCTCTCCCTCTCTGTCTCTCTCTCTCCCCCTCTCTCTCTCCCTCTCTATTTCTCTCTCTGTCTCCCTCCCTCTCTTTCTCTCCTTCTCTCTCTCTGTCTCTCTCTCTCTGTCTCTGTCTCTCTCTGTCTCTCTCTCCTCCTCCACTTTATTGCTGTTCCTAATCCTGTCTTTCTCTCCCTCTTTTGTTCTTTTCTCCCCTCCCCTCCTCTTCCTCTCTCTTTTCTTCCTTCGTTCTCTTTCTCCCTCTGTCTGGATTCCACTTTACAAACAAAGTGCTGTGATTTCACAAGGTGAAGAAATGGAAGGGGACTCCAATTTCAGGACTCTTTTTACAAGGCCAACTTTTGTCCTACTGTTGGTTGGATCCCGTGATTTGAAGGTATATCATAGCAAGGAACTGGCAGCAAGATGTTGCATTAGACCACACATATTCATAAGAGTGGCAGTCAAGCTCAGGTCTTGTTAAATAAAAGGGGAAAAAAGGATTCCAGATCTTTAACCTGGGTGGGGATTAGGAAGGTACACACACATACACACACACACACACACACACACACACACATCTGTTTATTTAAAGTACATTGTTGTTAAATAGAAATGTGTGGAAAACATAGTGAAAAGATTTGCTTTTGTTAAAAAGTTGAGGAACATTATCTTCTGTGTGCAAGAATAAGCAGATAAGGAATGTCCTTAGAGTTCTAACTCTCTATTTACCTACCTACTTATCTATGTATCTATCTGCATGTAAATGTAAAGATTTTTACTGGTTAATATTATTACATATATACATATATGTGTGTGCATATATATCATATATGTATGAAATGTAAACCATCACTACTGTATACTATATACACACATACATATATATGTATATGTATGCGTGTATGTGTGTATGTGTATATGTGTATATACACCTTTCTTGGAGGTCTTTAAGCAATGGCTGGATGATTCTTTTTAACGAATGTTAGAGAAGGGATCTTTGTTCAGTTATAGATTAGGCTGGATGGTTTGTGAGGTCCATTTAATGATTTAAATATATTTCATATATAATATATATTATAATAATATAATATTATACATATAAAATGTATGTATATATATATATATATATATATACGTATATGTTTATATATTGCTATTCAGTAGAGAGAGTGATAGTTTATTTTTCTGGCTTCACTCTCTGCTCCAAGAGATTTCATGAGTGGTAGAAGGCAGAATGGACACCAACTAGATCCAGCTGGAGACTATACCTTTTCCTGAAGACTTGGTAGGAAACTACAAATACCTGTGTCCTCCTCTAGTTCCCTGTATTCCTGTTTTCTGCCTCAGCTCTGTCACAGCACAGAATGCTACAGTGTAACCATCCCAGCTATAGCAAGCTTTCTATATTTTCATAGCATTGTGGGTGTGGGGAGGGGGAGAAGAAGAGAGAGATTATATTGCCAACCCATGGTTCTGGAGTGGGGATGTTGAGAAATTTAAGATTAAACTTCTTTGAAGTTAACTCATTTTGTTGTTACTTTTTCTTATTTCTTGGTGTCTCACTAGTAACAGCTGAAATTTCATTATCTCTTGCACATAATTCCTATTTTGTAGAGGTTTGACAGATCATGAGGACTGGAGAAGGCATCTAGTCCTCCATCTTGTTGGTCACATCATCAGAAGTCAGCCTTTAGCTACACTATTTTGTTCCATCTCCACACTAGGTTCTTGATGCTGTAAGGAGAATCCTATCCTGAACCAAACCCAGTGATTAGTAAGTCCCTCACTGATATCACCATATTATGGGATACCACAGACATATTGCTTATTCTACATTTCTGGTTCACCTTTCAGCCTGCTCCACCCCAAATCAACTGGTTGTCTACCATGTGTTAACATTCTCCTGCCCCTTTCCCATTGTTTTTTATGGTTTGTCTTCCCCATTAGAATTCTTCCTATACTCCTTGAAATTAGGGAGCATCTTATTTTCTAGTACTCAATGGTGCCTGGTACATACTAAGTGCTCCATCCATCCATCCATCCATCCATCTATTCATCCATCCATCATCCATCTGTCTATACTAGCTGTCTGTCTGTCTGTCTCTCTCTCTTTCTCTCTCTCTCTCTCTATCTATCTATCTCTCTATCTATCTATCTCTAAACCTCTATCATCATATTATGATTCAATTTGAAGACCACTGGAAGTGAGAGAGACCTTGCAATAATACAATTCAACTCTCTTCTCTTATATATTCATCTGACATTCATTCAGCATTTATTATGGGACTATAATGTTCAAGGCATTGTGCTAAGCTCTGGAGATACAAAAAAAATAATACACCCTTTCCCTAAGATGCTTACATTCTACTGAGCAGGTATGACTAACAGAGATAGAATAATTTGAAGAGGGGAATAATGGGGAGAAGAAATACAAAATTCTTGCTTTGGAGAATTTGAAAAACTGGGGAAACTGAAGCAGACAAGTGAAATGACTCATCCAAGGTCACATACTTAGGTAACAGTGTAACCTGGGTTTCTTGACTCTTAAGTCTACAGCTCTTTACTACATAGTACTACATCATTCCTCTCATCCATGTTCCCTATATTCCAGCCAAACCAGACCATTCTTCATTCCCTGAACTATATGTTTATTTCCTCCATTTCTCTTGTCATGTTCTCCATGTTATCTCGAATGCCTTGTGGTATATCTTTCTGCTGAAATCCTTTCCATTCTTCAGGGTCCACATCAAAATAATCCCTTCCCCGTGAAGCCTTGCCTGAACACCCAGACACAAAATGCTGTCTCTCTCCTCTGTATGCCTAGAGGACTTCATGCCATTTGCCTTACATTATTGTTATTTGTGTACTTGTTTTATGTCCTTCATTAGAGGGTAGGGACTCTATCCTATGTATCTTTATAGTAGCATCTTCCATCCCATTGATCTCTTAATACTCCCACTCCTACTGAATCCTCACCTTTCAGTAACCACCATCATCTGATTTTTCTGTTCCTGCTCTTAGTCTTCTGAGTGTTCCTGGAGAAAAAGCCACAAAACCGTGGTGATTATTTTTTTTATGAATTTTTCTTTCAGCTGGATCTCCATTCCTACCCTATAATCCTTTAATTTCTCTTTTACTAGGTCCTTATCACTATCCCCACAATAATTATTTAAAAACCCCTTTTTCTCCCTTTAATTTCCAAGATCAAGGTCATACCATCTGCCGTCCTTCAACTTTCTTCTTTCACATGTCGAAACTGCTCATTCTCTCCTTTGCCTCTCTTCTTGTTCCCAGTTCTTAAATATTGAAATTTCTTAAAGTTCTATCTTCAACTTTCTCATATCTTCTCTCTCCTATGACAGCTGCATCCATGTACATGGTTTGTTATCTAAGTGGATGACTATTCTGTCTCCTGTCCTAATTTGAGGTTCATCCTCATATTCTTTATATCATGCCAGACATCACTGGCAGGTCCTTGTGGAATCTGAAACTTAACATGTCCAGAAATAAAATCCTTACCTTTCCCCCAAAACCTATTCCTCCTTTTCCTGACTTCCTTATGCTTGTTGATTGTTGCATTGTCCTACCATCAATATATACTATAAATCTGAGTGTTTCCTTTTCTTGATACCTCATGCCTGGTCACTTATTAAATCTTGCTGATTCAATATCACCAACATTTTTCATGTCTTTTTCTTCCCAAACTTTGTCCCTGCCATCACCATTGCCTAAGCCCTTATTATTACTATCCAGACTTTGCAATAGCCTCATTGGTTCCCCTTCTTTACTGTTTCTTGTCTCCAATTCATCCATTACATTATTACCATGTTATTCTTCCTTATTCATAGACCTGAGGATGTTATTTCACTTCTCAAAAGTTCCATTGTAAGCATGAACTTAGACTGACATTTAAGGCCTTTCTTATTTTAGTTCCATCCCAATTTTGCATACTTATCTCATACAACACACTCTATACTCCAAACACATTGCATTTCCCTTTTCATACTTTCTCACCTATGCTTTTTGCTCAAGTCAATAGTCCAGGATGAAAACCACTTTTCTCCAATTTTGACTGTAGAATTGTACTAAGACCTAGTTCATGTACTATTTCTTCCATTGTGTTAGCTTTCCTAACACTCTGCTCTGGAACTTCTCTCTCTGTTACTTTTCTTTTGGTTATTTCATTGTTTCCTACTGATACAATGATCAACTTTGTGGAGATGATTTCCAAATCTAAATATCCTGCCCCTGTATCTATACGGAACTGCAGTCACATTTTCAACTTCCTTTTGAGTCAATATACTCAAAATATATCATTTTTCACCAAAATTATTAACTTCCCTATCACCATGCCCCCAGCCACCTAAACTCAAAATTTTGGAATTTTCTTTGACTCTTCTCTCTCCCTCATGTTCCCCATATCAAATTCATCAACAGGTTCATTTCATTCCAATTCCAGAACATCTTCTCTACTCATACTCACCATCACCCAAGTTCAAGTCCTTGTCACCTCTGACCCAGACTGTTATAATAACTTCCTAATATATATCCCATCTCCAATCAGTTATCCAATCTGCTAAAATAATCCTCAAAATTTATCCATGCCTGAACATGTTAAAAAATGAAAAAAAAGTCTTTCTCTAGCCTTCTCCAGCTGCAAAAGTTTCAGTGACTTCCCAATGCTCTAGGATTAAATATAATCTATTATATGTGCATATATGTTGTGAAATATAAACGTCTAACATTTAAGGCTTCCCATAGTCCAACTTCAAACTGCCTTTCACATTGCCTCTCTTCCCATACTTCAAATTCCAGGCGAATGGAATCTCTAGTTGTTCTTCAATCTCATTCTGCCATTTCCTATCTCAGTGCATTTGTACAGATTCTTAGCTCATTCCTGTAATTTTTATTTTTTGAAATCCTCTTTCATCAGGACTCAGTTGTCACCTCCTCCATGAAGTCCCCTCTGATTTCCCCAGCTAAAAGTATCCTCTTCCTCCATGAGTTTTCCAAGATCTGCCTGGATCTTTTCTTTGCCTCTAACACTTTCATCCTTACACTGTACTTATTTATGTACCTGCCATATGTATTATAGTTTTCCTTCCTCCTCTAGGTGATTACAAACTCTGATTACAGGGATCATCTCATCTTTGATCCTCATAATCTTAGCGCCCAATACGCAGTGTCAGTAGGCACTCAATGACAACTGAATTGTGCAAAGGAAAGTCTTCCTTGATCCCTACAAGAGATATAATTTATTTTTCCTTGAACACTTAGTAACACTGAGTTAGTACAGCATGTGTCTCATTTTTTTGTTGTTTCTCCTTTGGCCCTCTGCTTGATGCTTTCCACTGTGAGGTACCCATATCTATGAGACTGTTGTTAAAGGTAAAACTCTTGACTATGTTCAATGCCCAACACCATGCCATGCATTTTGGGGGGGGGAGGCTCAATAAATATTTGTTGAATTGAATTGAAACCCTATAAGATGTGCTGTATACCCTAATTACACAAGGACCCTTACGGGCTATAAAGTATCCCTACAGCACATAAAAATTGTAACATGATTGTGTCATAAATTTGACCTAAGATAATATGCTAGCTATGACAAACATTAATTAAACACTTAATTAACAGTAATTTGACTTGCTGCCTCAGAATTTTGAAGGTCCTTTAGGGGGTGAGATGGATGACCTAAGTCTCTTCAAAGAACTACAGCCAGGGGAGCTTGAGCTAATGCCTGTTTCTGTTCTCAGGAAACTTTCTCTTTTTCAGCAGAGGCATGCTAAATCATTCCACTGATCATTCTTTGGCACAAAAGACCCATTGTAGTAGCTGAGGATTTGAGCACATCCCTGAGGACTTGGGTTGTGAGGGCTCAGAGGCAGACTTTTCTTGCATCTTGTCCTTTTGTTCTTCCTTTCTTTGCCAGCTTTTGCTGTGGTGATAGTGAGGGGAGTTCTTGGGGGTAATTGCCATTATGGATACCAGACTCAATGCTTTCATAAAATACTAGCTAGTTCGAGTCTCTTCCTTCATGTTATCTCCCTGAGGCCTGGCTCAAATAGGGCCCTACAACAGCAACTAACAAATGAGTAGGCAAAGATATTGACAAGTATTGATGTTAATGAGACAGCTTCAGAATGAATGGGCTGGGGAAATGCTAAGCCTCCAATTCCAATGGAGACTGCTGGATGAATCTTAGGCTGCTTTAATCATAAAGAGCTCAGTGGAGAGAACACTGAAAAGAAAAGGCATTTTGGCCCAAACAAAACAGAATACTTTGACCCAGCTTTAAGCCATTCGTATGCAACTCAGAGACATCTCAACAAGAACTGAAACATTCATTAAGACATGAAGTAGGACTAAAAAATGCAGTCGGTTTGATTTCTTAGTTTTAATGCCAAGACAAGCTTTATTACAGGGGTTCTTAACCTGGGATCTGTAAACTTTTTTATGTGAATATAATGATAACTGTATTTCAATGTAATTGGTTTCCTTTTCAATCCTGCATATTTTATTTTTATGTATCTAAAAACACTATTCTGAGGGGGGGGCATTGACTTCATTGTACTGCCAGTGGGGTCCATGATAAAAAAAAAGGTTAAGAACCTCTGCTGTATACACAGGCAGAGAAAGCAGATGCCTCTGCATTGTGATTTTAAGGGTACCAAGAAATACCCCATCTTAACTCCAATTCTTATAATCACTTTATCATTGGCTTCCTTTTCATTGATCAGTTAGAATTAAAGTTGTATGGCTGTAAATATTTCTAGGAGAAATAACTACTATTTATATTCATGCAAGAGAAAGGACAAGGTATTTTTAAGATCTAGGGAAAATTGGAAAATAGTTCCTGTATGTTACTATTAGAGGGCAGTTTTAACCCTCAAATTCAGTTCAATTCAATTCAGTTATTTCACCAAACATTTATAGAATTCCTGCTGTGAATGGAGCATCTTATTCAGCTAGGACAGATAAAGAGTTTCATAAGATGTGGTCTTTGCCCTTAGAGCTTATAATATAGTAGAAAGATATGACAAATACACCAATAACCATAATAAAATTTTATTGCTATTTTGTGGGAACTATGATTTCATTGGTGAGGAAACTCTCTAGTGATGTAAAGCAGCATCTGGACCTTAATTTATAATAGTAGCAAGTTGGCTGGCTGCACCAAGACATTAAGTGAACTTGGAAAAGATCACACTGCCAGTTTGTGGCAGAAATATACCTTTAGCTTAGGTTTTCCCAACTCTGAGATCAATTCTTTATCATCTATTCCACCCTGACTCTCCCTGTTATATATAAATTACAGGGAAATGGACTGTACTTGTGGTTTCATTTGTATAGAGAATTCCCTATGAGCAAACTCTCTTTGCCAATTAAGGCTGGTACCTTCTCTGAAACTTTTGGTCTCAGTTACCTAGAACACTAAGAGGTTAAGTGATATGCCTAGAATTAGGCAATCAGTACGTATCAGACATATGACTTAAACACAGATTTTGCTGGATACAAGGCAACCTCTGTATATGAGAGAGAGAAGTTGCTATTCATTATTAACTTAGGGATGGGGTAGGGATGCTTCCAAGAGAAGACTGCATTTGAGGTTAGTTTTAAGAAACGGACAACTTAATGCATTGCACTGAGAGACATTTTTGGACTGGGCTTTAGTGACTCAGATCAGGACATTTCAGGAGTTTTCATGAGAATAGAACACTAGGTACCTGTGAAACAGGAAAGGGAAGGGAATTTTCCCTTTAGTACTTTCCAATGATGGGTCAGTGAATAGAATTCTGAGCCTGGAGTCAGGAAGGCCCGAGTTCAAATCAAGCCTCAGACACTTACTAGCTCAGTGACCCTGGGCAAGCCACTTAACCCTGTTTGCCTCAGTTTCCTTACTTGTAAAATGAACTGGAGAAGGAAATGGCAAACCACTCCATTATCTTTGCCAAGAAAACCTCAAATGTGATCACAAAGAGTCAGATACACCTGAACGACCAAACAAACAGAATTCTCTACAATGGCATGGGGATTTGGAAACCCCAAAAGCAATTACATCTACTTTATAATTTGACTCTGCAGTTATCCCAGCTATAGGCCACAAAAAGAGTAAAGGGAGATCTTTGTGAAGGGTCATTCCTGGCTCCATTGAATCTGCCCTTGACAGAACCATAGTACATCACTGAAGAGACCTCCAGCAACACCTGATTTTGAACTTTTCTGAATAATTCAGGATGCATCATATATAGGCAGACTCTTTGAATTTTTCCCAGTAAAGATGATTAAAGTTTTTAAGCAATCTAGTTCTTAATTAAATTATGAAAAACTCCCATTCCTTTTCCTTTTTTAGTGCTATTTTCAGAATTGCTTGAAAAAGTCTTCCAGAAGTGCTCCAAAGAGAGAAACTGTAAAGATGAAAGTGATAAAGCTTTCTTTTCTTATTTCCATAGTAAATAAATGTTTGAATAAGTTTAAAGCCATTTTAAAATGAATTTAAATTTTAAGTCAAAGTAGATACCCAAGGTATCTCACATGGTAGGACAGTAGTATTCTACTTTCACATTCCTTATTCTAGATTAAATTGTCTCATTAAAATGCCTGCTAATGTAAGCACTACCTCTAACTACTAAAAACAACTGTGCAGAGGTCAAGTACAAAGAGTACTAGGAAATGGAAACACAGAAACCTACTGCATCTCCCAGGGTTTCCAGCCACCTCTGTTAATTCATTTCCTGACATAGGTGCAACTTTTGCAGAATCTGACCCTCTCCCCCCCCCAAAAAATAACAAAATTTATACTGTCTATGGGACTCCTTTGGGAATGGACTTTGGCAAATCTCTGACTTTGCCTAACAATTTCCTAGGATGATACTTAATGATTAAGAAGCATATCACTGTTTCAAAAAAGCATTAAAATGGAAGGCCCAAACTCTCGAAAAGCAGGCTTGTGAGTTGTAATGAAATGTTTGTTCAAGAATTTGCTTCTTTTATTTCGTCTTCCTGTCTGCAAGTACATTTCAGCAGGATTCATAATCCTGCTATCTTCCTTGTTCTAGCTCAGAATGAATTTCATTTGGAACTTCCTATATGGAGTTGTTTTAAAAAAAATTAGAGCCTCCTATGGCATTCCCTTGATTTGCCTTTGTATACTCAATCTGCAATCTGCAAAAGAACCGACTGATATTTTGTATTCCAGGCATCTTTTTCCCCCCATATCACCCCCAATCTCCATGTACGTCTCTGGCCATCCCATACTTTGCACCTGGCTGCTGAGCCTGATCTAACACTTTCTTCTTCTTCTTTTTCTCTTTCTTCTCTCCCTTTTTTTCCTTCTTGCAGCAACCATTCTCCTTCAGTTGTTGACTGTGACTGGAAAAAATAGGCATACAAAGCATTTTGCATTCTCTGAATGTACCACACAGTAATTCTGCTGTCTGAAAACTCTGTAATGTCAATAATTGATGCACTTGAGAAGTGGTAATTAAATTAGTTAATTATGCTGGTAAAATTACATGCAATTATGTGACTGCAGGGTATGTTTAGTAAATTAGGCTTTCCCATACTCACTACATATTGTGGTGCCAATTTTGTTCCTTGATGATTAGGTAGCTTTTGATACTTCTTAATTGATTTAATACCTGGATCTTCATTAGCTCTCGATTGCTATGCAATGTATGTCTGACATTTTTCTCTCTGATATTTTACCAAATACCATTCAGTAGGGGAAAAACATATACATAAACACATACACATCCATGTGAATGTACACATATGCTGTGGTTTACATGTGATATCTCTTTCTGATGCTGTCATCCATACTTATGGGAAGTTATTTATTCCAAGAGTTGTTCTAACTCAAATAGATGCACTCAGATACCTAGCCATGAACACCTTCAAAGCAGAAATTGTTCATTTCACTTGTTTTCCTTATGAACCAGCAATATAAATATAGATGCTCCAAAAATGAAAGGAAAGAAGAAGCATGAAATAAGTCATGTCCATCATTTGGCACTGTGTTCACAATTTAAATGAAATCCATCAGTAATAGGGAGTTCAGAGTGAAAAGTCACAGGCCACAGCATTGAAAATGCAAGAACAGTTTTGATTTCTAGAAAACTGAACTTTATTAGGATAAATCAATTATTGGTTTTATAATCAAATGGAGTCAATTGGGCTAAGGATTCAAGAGGGAACCTCCAGTCAGATGAGTAGAAGGTCTGATCTCATCAGATTGGGTTTTCTCTGAATAGAAGGTGCTGATATCCACTAATGAACTTTCAATTTTCTTTGTTCATGATTGGGCCCTGCAATTTTTTCTACTTCTTTTAGTGGCAATAGGCAAGATGATCCACTGAAGGTGCCACGCAGCAGTCATAGTGGTGGCAATTTAAGTGGATGATGGTTTTATGAATTACAGATCATCCCTCATCAGACCCCATCTGTTGATATCCCCACAATACTCTTCCTTTACCAGACTTCATGTGGAAAATTGTGTCTGGTTCTGATTGCCTCATGTGAGAAAGGACAGTGATAATGGAGAATATTCCCAGAGGAGGGTAGCCTGAATGGTGAAGGGATTTGAAGCTATGCCATATAGTTATTACCTGGTAGCAACTAGTAAATAGACGACTGAGACTAGAGCCAGGAAAACCTGAGTTCAAGTCCAGCCTAAGATAATAATTTTATGATGTTAGGCAAGTCACTTAACCTCTCTGTGCCTCAGTTTCATTATCTGTAAGATGAGGATAATAGCAGCACCTATCTTACTGGGTTGTTATGAAGATCAAATCAGATAATACTTATAAAGCACTTAGCCCAATGCTTGGCACATAGTAGGTACTACGTAAATGCTTATTCCCTTCCCCTTTTCCAGCTGAAGGAAATATGGATGTATAGCCTGGCTGAGGGAAGACAAGGGTAAGAGACAGTCATTGTTATCAAATATTTGAAAAGTTGTCATGTGGAAATAAGGCATAACTTTTCTGCTGAGCCCCAGAGGATGGACATATTTTAGAACAGTATGGGGAAGGGCTTCCTAAAAAATTAGAGTCATCCCCAAATGAAATGAGTTGATTTATGAGGCAGTGAGTTGTTCATCTTTTTGCTTTGTTTCTGAAGAAGACTGATGACATCATAAGCTATGTCTGAAACTGTGTGTAAATTGGATTTAAGTGAGGCAATGCAACATCATTGGTCTCACTCTGAGTCGTTGAAATCCAATGGCAGGACAAAAGTCAAGATGACTGGCAATGGCCCAGGATGCAGTAGATGATCCTGGTGTTTTTGATGCCTGACCAAGCTCTAAGCACTCCATGGTGCCACCTTCATGCTCTCATCTGCCCATTCCATCATGAGAAGTCTTCACATCCCTGGGATAGACATCTCTCTAACTCACCAACAAGTTTGAGGCCTGTCAGTTACCCTCAGGTTGGTTTAGCTCATCTGCTAAAAACTATTTATTAGGGTGTGGTTGCTTCACATGCTGTAGCTTCTTGGAGACACAGGTGAAATGTGGGTGAAAGTGGACACCCAAGGTAGACAAGAAGCCTTGAAAATGACTCAACAAGCCCTCACAACAGAGGTTCTAGTCCTCCCTGAATATCCCATACACTCAGGTATACTGTCATTGGAGGTGTCTGTAAAGGTAAGATGACTGACCCCATCAGTCAAATATATAAAGAAAATTACCATATAAATATAAATAATATAGATATATTTATATGCATAAATATATATTATAAAGTTGTAAATTTATTTATGAATATATATTTGTAAAATAAATATAAAGAGAATTCCTGCTTAAAATATGAGTCAGATGCCTTTCAAGCATGTTAGTGTAAGCCATGGCTGGCATTCAGGCTCTCTCTTAGGAACATCAAGATTTGCCTTATTTTGCCTTTACCTAAGACCCTGTCCATGTCACTGTGCTCCCTACCATTGTGTCTTCATCCTCATAAGGGGGTATATTAATCCTGTCTTGTTGATTGGTCTACATCTGGAAGTTTAACTCAGTGTTGCTCAGAGGAAGAAAAAAGTTGGCTCCTTCACATTTGATTTCATCCCCCTAAGGAATGTTAAAATAATTTCTCTCTCTTCAGCCACAACTTGAAAAGTATCTCCATTGCTACTGTATCTGTACTCTCACCACTTTCATTTTTACTATTGTCACAATTAAGACACCCTGCCTGCATGAGAATTCTCCTTTATTACCATATTGGATACAGTGACTCATTTCTCTTAATGTCCCTCCCACCTCCATTTGCTAACAGTTCCTATGCATTCCGTGAAACACTGAAGCCCTATAACTTCTTCCCTAGCTCTCCAGCTTATCTATATTAGAAAGTGGGAATCTTCAGCTTAATCATGGCTCTTTTCCCTGTGCTCTGAACTCAACTCAGCCTGCTCCTGTCATTCAAATGGGAAATCTATTAAGCAAACATTGAGGGAAAAGGACCAAAAGGCCTTACATCTCCTTTTACTTTCATATTGGGGAGTGGATCTGTTTTTCTCACTCATCTTTTAATTATGATTTATGATTTTTGGGTTCAGAAGATGGAAACTGTGTTATTTATTAGATTCTATTGTGAGATTTTATTAAGAATCTTCAGTCCACATATCCATATCTGTTCTTGTGTTCAAATCTTGAATCATTGCATCATCCTTCACTCTGAATAGGCAAGTCCCCAAAGAAGAAACAAAATTTAGGGTTTTTTAATTTTTAATTGTAATTTTTCTTTTTAATTTCTGCTTTATCACATGGGACAAAGCATCAATGAACCACCTGTGATAGGTGTTGCTTGGAGCCCATTATTTAGATCAAGTATACAACCTGTATTTCAGGGAGGCAATCACTTTAACTGTGTGATAGGATTTATCCCCTTGGACCCAGGGTTGTTATTGCCATGGAATATGCAATTTGGTGGTCAGGTCTCTATTGCCTGAATTATTAGGATGACCTAGACTGAGAGAATTTTGGTTGCAGTTCTAACCTACTAGCTTACAAAGTACTTTTGCATATATTATCTCATTTTTTTCCTCACAATAACATCAGGTGGTAGGCAGTTTAATATTATTATCCTCACTTTACAGATGAATAAACTGAGAATCAGAGAAGTAAAATGACGTGCCCAAGGTCATGACATCACAGGATTTAGAGTGAGAATGCATTTTAGAGATCATCCAATTCAACCCTCTCCTTTTATAGATGAAGAAATTAAAACTCAGAGGAGGGATTTGATTTGTCCAAGGTTTCACAGATAAATAGTAAATGGAAAATTTAGGATTGAAATCCTGGTTTCCTGACTTGGAGTCCATCAATCTCTCCATGTGATAAATCAGGTTGGTATTTTGGATTAGCAACAATATGGCACTTTTCTCTATTCTCTGTTTGACAATGACCCACTTGAAGACATTGGAAGTATATATGTGTACTTATTAGCATCTTTATATATGTCATTTCTTTTGACTATAATAGAGTTATGAATTAGTTACAGAATATCATTCTTTTACATTCTTCTAAAAATAGGAGAAATCATCAGAAGTCTAAGGTGATTTTCCTTGCTATTTTCCTTCTGAAAGCATAAGAATTATCTAAATGACTTTTCTAAAATTCCAATCATGAAATGTATACTTGAATGTTATATGCATAGACATATGTAACTCACGTATATACCATAGGGATTTAATAGGGTGGGCCTAAATCTACTCTTGCAAATTCTTGCAATCACATAAGTGCTAATTCAGGATTGGATGGTGTGGGTACGATGAGTCCCTGACTACTTCTGAGGATATCTGACTTAGTGGAGAAGGGCCTCAAGATGATGGAATAACTGCTTTATTCAGCCCTGAGCATGAAGAGTGAGTGACTCAGTAGACCTTTCACAATGGAATGACTACACCCCTAAGCTTCTTCTCTCTCTTTCCTTCCTCTTTTCTCAGCAGAAAATTTTGAGCTAGTTACTGTGAAGAACGAGGGAAGGGCAGCTTATCTAACCCAATTCCCATGTGGATGTTAACACATGGTAACTAACAGGTAGATCCAGAATAGGGGAGCCTGAACTTGAATTTTGAACTGCTGCTTCTGTGAATGAATATCAATCCTGAGCTGGATATGACCAGATTTGAAGGCCATGCTGTGAATTCAAGAGGATTCATATATGCTGAGTTCTCTTCGAGGAGCTGACTGACATTAGATTGATGAATTCCTAACAACTTTCCTGTAGCTTCTTAAAGAAGATGACTCCTGAAAAGAGAATAAAACCAATCCTTCATCTGACTGGCCAGAAGATACCTGCCACAGATAGGATGGGACACAGTGCAGAGCCAAGGTGAAATGTAGAATGACAATATTCATTAGTGTCACAATCTGTTTTATGTTTTGATAAGGTTTAAGTTTAAGAATCAACTTCCTATGAGAAACTAGAAACAACATAAAAGTTAGGTTACTAAGTCTTGTTTTGTCTTTCTGCCAATGCATGGTTATGAATGATGTGTATTTAACATTTCTCTTGTGTGTAGAAAATAAATACCTGTCTCATACCTGTTTCATAATATATAGTATACCTCTCTACTCCCAACTTCTGGGGAGATTCTAGACATGTGTTATTAGTGATCTTATTTTGGGTGCTGGAGTAGGGGATGTAATGAGCCAAAAAGTTGAAGGGAAATAGATTTGTTCCCTCTTAAAGGTAATCAGGCTTTCTTCAGGCTGAACTTAATGGGTTCAATGTATATGGGTCTCATAGTGGAAAAAGGATTGGTATAGTGGCCCTGCTACTGAGCTGCATAATAATTCCTAATTTGTTATTTGTATATGTATACAGATAAAATAAATATAAAGGGATAAACAGAATTTCATGGTTATAGAGTACTTATACATTAGCACATTTCTTCTTCAAAATAGCTTTCTGATGTGACACAAGTATAGTTCTTCCTAGCTTTCAGGTCAAAAAGCTGCATCTTAGAGAAATTAGCTATAGTGGTGACATTCTTTAAGGTCATCCTAAGCAAGTAGCAGAATTGTGACTTGAATTTCTCCTTTTTGTAGTATTGGCTGATTTCTTCGGAAGCCTTAAACTTGGTGAATGCTATACTTTACTGCTCCCTCAATATGTCTGTAGTATAACAAACATTGTACTTGGGCCAGGTGACCCAAGTTTGAATCCTGGTTCTGATACTCACTATCTTGGGTTGGGGAGGGGGAGGAAGGTCAATGACAAGGATTTATTAAGTGCCTACTACATACTAGGCACTATACCAACTGTTTTAAAAAATGGTAATTCATTTGATCTTTATACTGCCCCTGGGAGATAAGTATTATTATACCCATTTTACAGTTGAGGAAACTGAGACAGATAGTAGTCATGTAATTTGCCCAAAGTCACACAACTAGTACATATCTGAGGCTGAATTTGAACTCGAGTTGTTATGACTTCATATCCAAAGCTCTATCTATCATGCTACCTAACTGCCTTTGTGTATGACCATAGGTAAATCATTTACCTTTCCTGAGTCTCATTTTCTTTAATTGAACTAATTGAACTAAACTGAACTAATGATGACAGTAGTAACCTTGCAGTGTTATTGTGAAGAAAGCACTCTATAGGCCATGGAGTGACATAAATGTGAGCTGTCACAATTATTGATATTAATTTCTTTGCTAGATTATAACTTAGATCTTTGATGTCACACTAGGGTTCTGATAGAGAATCCAAAGACAGGTTAAAGAAGTAATAAAAGAAAAACAACTAATATTAATATAACACTTTGAGTTTTATAAAGAGATTCAACAGTAGTCTTCAAAATAATCTAGTGAGGGGGGCTGAGCCAAGATGGCAGATAGAAGGACAGACCTGTAGAAGCTCTCCCCGCATTGCCCATAAAATACATGTAAAAATGACTTTAAATAAATTCTAGAGCAGCAGAAGCCACAAAATGACAGAGTGAAAGAGATTTCCAGCCCAAGGCAGCCTGGAAGGCTGACAGGAAAGGTCTATCACACCAGGCTCAGAGAAGAGCACAGCCCTTGGCATGCAGCACAGACAGGACTGAAGCAGGCTTCAGGGCACAGAATCCTGGGTAGCAGCTGTGGTTCCCAGATTTCTCAACCCACAAATGCCAAAGACAATTTCAAAGGTGAATAAGAAAGTTCTTTCACCTGGGTGAAAAGGGAGCATGGTTTGGCCCCAGCCCTGGCCCCAGGGCGATGGCAAATGTCCATTTTTGGAAGCTTGGCCTAAAGAACCTGGGGGAATTGAACAGCCAATCTAAATCTCAGTTCTGAGTGGCAGTCCTGGGGTGAGGAGGAGCACTGACATGGTGGAGCTGGTGGAGGCTATGAAGTGGGAATCCTATTCTCAGATCCTAAGCAGAAAAGCTTGTGGTTACCCCCAGACAAGAGCACAGGCCAGGAGCGGAGTAAATTCTTCTCCCTTGATTGTGCTACCTTAGAAGAACTGAGAACTTACAGATTGCTAAAGTATGCTCTCCACTTGACAAAGGTCTCAAAAGTCAAGTAACTGGCTGGGAAGTTGCCCAAAAAAGGGAAAAAATAAGACTATAGAAGGTTACTTCCTTGGGGAATAGATATTTTCTTCCATCCTTTCAGATGAGGAAGAACAATTCATACCATCAGAGGAAGACATAAAAGTCAAGACTTCTGCAACCAAAACCTCCAAAAAAAAATATGCAATGGTCTCACGCCATGGGGGAGCTCAAAAAGGATTTTGAAAAATCAAGTAAGAGAGGTGGAGGAAAAAGAAATGAGAGTGATGCAAAGAAATCATGAAAAGCAAGTCAACAGTTTGCTAAAGGAGACAACAAAAAATGCTGAGGAAAATAACACCTTTAAAAATAGACTAACTGAAATGGCAAAAGCAATCCAAAGAGCCAATGAGGAGAAGAATGCTTTAAAAAGCAGCATTAGTCAAATGGAAAAGGAGATTCAAAAGCTCACTAAATCAAATAGTTCTTTAAAAATTAGAATGGAGCAGATGGAAGCTAACGACTTTATGAGAAACCAAGAAATTAAAAGCAAAACCAAAAGAATGAATAGAAGACAATGTGAAATATCTCACTGGTAAAACAGCCGACTGGGAAAATAGATCCAGGAGATACAATTTAAAATTTATGGGACTACCTGAAAGCCATGATCAAAAAAAGAGTCTAGACATCATCTTTCATGAAATTATCAAGGAAAAATGCCCTGGTATTCTAGAACCAGAGGGTTAAATAAATATTGAAAGTATCCACCAATCATCTCCTGAAAGATCCAAAAAGAAAAACTCCTAGGAATATTGGAGCCAAATTCCAAAGTTCCCAGATCAAGGAGAAAATACTGCAAGCAGCCAGAAAGAAACAATTCGAGTACTGCAGAAATTCAATCTGGATAACACAAGATCTAGCAGCCTCTACATTAAAGGATCGAAGGGCATGGAATAGGATATTCCAGAAGTCAAAGGAACTAGGATTAAAACCCAGAATCACCTACCCAGCAAAGCTGAGTATAATACTTCAGGGGAAAAATGATCATTCAATGAAATGGAGGATTTTCAAGCATTCTTGATCAGAAGACCAGAGTTGTATAGAAAATTTGACTTCAAACACAAGAATGAAGAGAAGCATAAAAAGATAAACAGGAAAGAAAAATCATTAGAGACTTACTAAAGTTGAACTGTTTACATTCTTTCATGGAAAGATAATATTTGTAACTCTTGAAACTTTTCTCAGTACTTGAGTAGTGGGAGGGATTACATATATATATATATATATATATATATATATATATATATATATATGAACAGAGAGCACAGAGTGAGTTGAATAGGAAGGGATGATATCTAAAAAAATAAAATTAAGGAGTGAAAGAGGAATATATTGGGAGGAGAAAGGGAGAAATGGAATGGGACAAATTATCTCTCACAAAAGATGCAAAAAAGCTTTTTCAATGGAGGGGAAAAGGAGGCAGATGAGAGGAAAGAGTGAAGCTTACTCTCATCACATTTGACTTAAGGAAGGAATAACATGCACACTCAATTTGGTATGAAAACCTATCTTACACTACAGAAAAGAAGGAGGAAGAGGATAAGTGGGGTGCTGCAATGATAGAAGAGAGGGCAAATGGGAGGAGGGAGCAGTTAGAAGTAAACACTTTTGGAGAGGAACAAGATCAAAAGAGAGAATAGAATAAATGGGGGGCAGGACAGGATGGAGGGAAATACAGTTAGTCTTTCACAACATGACTATTACTACACATGTATAGCCTACACTGAATTGTTTGCCTTCTCATTGGGGGTGGGTGGGGAGGGAAGAAGAGAGAAGTTGGAATTCATAGTTTTAGGAATGAATGTTGAGAATTGTTTTTGCATGCAACTGGGAAATAAGAAATACATATAATGGGGTATGTAAATCTATCTTGCCCTACAAGAAAAGACAGAAGATGAGGATAAGGGAAAGGAGGTGTGTGATAGAAGAGAGGGTAGATTGGGGGAAGGGGTAATCACAATGCACAGTGTCTTGGGGTGGAGGAGAGAAGAGATGGGGAGAAAATTTGGAATTCAAAATCTTGTGGAAATGAATGTTGAAAACTAAAAATAAATAAATAAAATTTATAAAAAGTGAGAAAGGAACCACAATGGCTATTATCCCCATTTTGTAGGTGAAAAAACTCAGGCTTAGCAATAATAAATAACTAACACACAGTTGACAAATATTGGGGTGGGATTTGAATCCAGATCTTTTTGCCAAAGAGTAAGAAAGAGAAAAGATGAATTTAAAAATTGGACCTGGAGTATGTCACCCAAATGTATATAAGTCCAGATTTTGACTCAGAAATTAGGTCTGTGAGTCAAATCAGCATCATTGCCATCAAATAACATAGGGACTCCATCTAGTCCTGAAAATCTCTAATATTCTCAGCTACTTTAAGTTAGTCTTCACCACTTCTAGAACAGAGGTTTTAAACCTTTTTTTTCATATATGTGTGTTTCGTGGACTCCTTTGGCAGGCTGGTGAAGCCCATGAGCCCATTATCAGAAATATGTTTTTGAATCCATGAAATAAAATATGTGGGATAACAAAGGGCTACCATTATATTGGTAAATTTATCAAAATTTTTTTTAAACCCAAGGTTTCAGACCCCAGGTTAAGAACCCTTGGCCTACACTCTTGTCAAATAGGCTTTCTCTTTGTTCCTCACACTCTTTCTCCCACCCAGTGCTTTTACATTGGTTGTTACTCAAACCTAGAGCACACTCCCTCCTCTGCTTCACAGGATCTTTTATTTCAAGGGTTTACCAGACCCCTATGCTGTCTGGTAGTGACTATAGACCTCTTCTCCGAAGCATGATTTGTTGCCTGTGTTCCTAATGAAAGGAAATGCTAAATTTCTGGTAGATGTTAGGAAAATAAAGATGTACTTTTTCTGTCCAATTTCACTCGTCCCCTGAAATCCCCAGGTTAAGAACCCTTGATCTAGATATTGGGGGCCATATTTCTTAAGGACAAGGACAAGAATGTACAATTAAAAATAAACTAAATAAATACTTGTGATGAGAGAGAGAGATAGAGATAGATAGATAGATAGATAGAGAGAGAGAGAGAGAGAGAGAGAGAGAGAGAGATGTTCTTCAATTTTTTAAATTGGCTTTCATCCTTTCAGTTCTTTTAATTCTAAAGTACAGTATGATCTTTAGTGTTCATTGTAAAATTTATTTTTGTGGTTCTGGAAGCTATAGAGTCTAATATGCTAAAAAAATTAAATGACTTTTCTTGTGTCTTACAATAATAACTGGCATTGTTGCATTTTAATCAATTCAATTTAAAACAGTACAGAGGAGAGGCATATGAAAAAAAATAACTCTCAGTTCAACCAAATGCTATAGATTGTATATCTGTGTGGTTTTGGAGACTGAGGGTGAGAATCAAACTGGGGAGCAGAAGAAGAAGTTTTGGGGCAAGGGAGAAGTGGGTAGGATCTCTGCAGATCTCTCTTTTTCCTGCCAAGTACCATCAGCTCCACCACCTGTCTGTTTGGCAGCCACAAGTAGCTGTAAACGCTCTGTGTACTCTCCCCTCCAGGTTTCAAGATTTGGATTTAGAGATTTCACCAATAGAATCAACAGGTTAAACAAAAGACACTGGAGCAAAAAACATTACTGATGCTATTGTCAGAGATATGAGAGGAGAGAAAAACTTGGACCTATGGTAGTTCTTCCAGTAAACAATCCCTTTCAAGAGCTTTAGGAAAACTCCAATCCATATACAACCCTTTTCTTGGTACCTATGCTTCAGTAAAGCTGGCATGCTACCTTGTCAGCTGGCCTTTTGCCATACCAACAGATGGGCAGTAGTGTAGACAGCCAAGAGACCATGTATGAGCATCAAAAATATGTGCTGAGGGCAAGATCTCTACCCAGGAGCAGGGAATCTGTCTGCTTGTCAGTTTGTCCTGAATCCCTGTGCTGGTGGGATGAGGTAGCATGCCCTGGGAGTTTTGATTGCAATTAATTTTAAAGAGAAACATGAATCAGTCCTGGCCTTTTTCCCTATATAAAAAGGTTTTGGATTTTTTGTTGTTGTTGTTATTAAGTACCAGTGGTAGGGGTAGATCAGATAAGAGAGTAGAGAAAGGAATTTGGGGGACATCTTAAAAAGGCAAACCCGTGCCATCAGAAGGTAAATCAGTTAGCAAGGAAATATTTTTAATGATGGAAATTTAAAGATTTTGCTTACAATGATCCTACCATGGATAATCAACAAAATTCTTCAAATATATATTAGGCCCCAGTTAATTATCACCATATACTATGTGCTAGGAATACAAAGAAAAATGAAACAGTCCTTGACCTCAAAGAATTTGCAGTATGTATAATGATAAGTAAATATAAACTCTATTTATTTATTTATTTATTTATTTTTAATGTTTAACAATCACTGCCATACAATTGCGATTTTATCCCTCCCCACCCACCCCCCACTACCTCCCTCCCTCCCCACGACTGCATACAATTCTGTATAGATTCTACATATACTTTCCTATTGAGTATATTTTCACTATAGTCATGCTATGTAGTCAGACTAAGATAAATGAAAGAATCCGTATAACAAATCAGAACATGATACACAAACAGATACACATACACAAACATGATCTGCTACATTATGTGAGTGACTTCCATATTTCTCTCTCTGAGTGTGGAAGGCATTTTGCCTTGAGGTCCACCATTGGGATTTTTTTTTTTTTTTCAGAAGTTCTTGTGTTATTACAAAAATCTAAGTCTACCAGAAAAAACAATATAAACTCTATTTAGTGAAAAAATTTTAATATTCATTATTAACAGTTTTTATCACTTTCTTAAGTCCAGGGGTAGGGAACCTCTAGCCTTGAGACGACATACAACCTTCTAAGTCCTCAAGTGTGTTCCTTTAAATGAATCCAAACTTCTGTGAAATTTCACAAAAAGCTTAACAGTAAAAAAAAAAAAACAAAAACAAAAACAAAAACTGCACAAAAAACTTCACAGATGTTTGAATTAAGTCAAAAGGCTACTCTTGAGGACCCAGCAGGCCACGGGTTGCCCACCCCAGTCTAGACAATTAAAAAAACCCCAACAAATAAAACTCTGATTTGTAGCATTTCTCAGTTTCCAAGATGTCAATGCTCCCACTGAACAATTAACAATAGGCTTTTAGGGGCTAGTTCTAGCTGACTTCAGTACACATCTGAGCATATTAAGGGTAATAGAAATGAATATAAATAGGGCAAAGAACAGTATCAACTGAGGTTCTCAAGAAAGACTTGCTGTAGAAGATGGCAGCTCAGTGCTTTGAAGAAGTTCAGGAATTCTTCAAGCTAGACACAAGGAGAGAATATTCTAGACATGAGGGACAACCTGTGCAAAGACATGGAGGTGGAAATGGGGTGGTGTGGGAGTGAATAGTTCAGTTTAAGAGAGTAGGAGGAGATCAGTAAAATAAAATAAGGTTGTAACAGTTGATGGGATCCATATTGTGTAGGGTTTTAAATACTCCAGGAAAGAGTTTGTACTTATTCCAAGATTTTTGGTCAAAAAATGACAATGTCAGAGTTCATTTAGGAGCCTGGTGAAAGAGCTTTTAAACTAGGATGTAGCCCTGTAAGTAGAGAGGAAATAGATGAGAGATATATTGTAGAGGTAAAATTGATAAGAGTTGGCAACTAAATGTGGGAGGTGAGTGACTGAGAAGAACCAAAGATAGCTACACAATTGCAAATGAAAATAATTGGAAAATGCTTTTGCATGAACAGAAATGACAAAGAATCAGGAAGAAATATAGGCCTTTTTTGGGGGGGGAGGGATATAATAATTCTGAAAATATCCAATGTGCTAAATCTATAGTATATCCAAATAGACATTCATCAGAAAGCTGGTGATATCAGACTGAAGCTCAGGATAATGTTGAAGCCTGCCATATAGACTTAGGAATCATTTTAATATAGATGATAACTGAATCCATGGCAGTTTGTGAAACACCAAAGGAAAGAGTAGATAAAGAGAAGAAAAGGTCAAGGAAGGAGCATTAAAGAAAATATGTACTTAGGAGGTGGGAGAAATAATAACAATTGAGTCAGGAGACCAAAAAGCATTGGTCACACAGTTAGGAAGAGAAACGGGAGAGAGAACACATAGAAGCTGAGGGAGCAGAGAGCACCAAGAAGGGATAGGTCATCAAAAGTGTCAAAGTTGCAGAAAGATCAAACAAAATGATGCCACAGAAAAAGTCCTTGGATCTGAAAGTTCAGAGGTCACTATTAGTCTTAGACAAGTCAATTTCACTCAATGGTAGGTTCAGAAGACATAACTTTCCCACCTACTAAGTGGCCAAGAACTGGAAATTGAGGGTATACCTATCTGTTAAAGAATGACTGAACAAGATGTGATATATGATCATAATAGAACACTATTGGGCTATAAGAAAAGATGAACTTGATGATCTTAGAAAAACATGGATAGATGTATGAAATAATTAAGAATGAAATGAACAGAACCAAGAGAACACTGTATGCAGAACAGCAATATTGTTTTAAGAACAAATATGAATGAATAAGCAATTTTGACTATTGTAAATACCCAAGTTAACTACAAAGATGCAGGCCCTATCTGCATCCAGAGAAAGAACTGGTGAATAGAAGTATGTATAGAATGATGTAACACACATACACTCTCACACACACACACACAATTGTATCTGATGGTGGTGATCTCTAGGGTGAGGGGAAAGGAAAAAGGAAAAAGAAAGAAATTTTCATGATAAATATTATATGTAAAAGGTAAAGCAAGTTGTACATAATAGATTTACAGTTTCATGTGTAATTTTCTTTTATTATGCTATGTTATGAAAATGCTTGTTTTATTTCATAAATTAAAAATAAAATAAATAAAAATTTTAAAGATGAACACAAATTACAAGGGATTAAGAAGTGAGTGGAAGTGGAGAGGTGGTAAGAAAATGGAAGCAAAAGGTGTAGTTTGAACTAGGTATTTATCTATGAAAGGGAAAGGCGATGTGGGAAGATAGCTTGAGATGATAACACAGTTAAGCAAAGGTTTTCTAGTTGTGGAGGAGACCTAAGCATATTTTCAGAAAGCAAGGAAGGAACTAGTACATAAGGAAAGATTGAAATGGAAGAAAGAGTGGGAATGATAAATGAGAAGACGTTAGAATAGAGCAGGAGGTTTTTGTTTTTGTTTTTTGTTTGTTTGTTTTTGACCTAGGGTTCATGGATAGCTTTCAGGGGGCTCTGTGAATTTAGATAGAAAAAGTTACATCTTTATTTCAATATATGTCATTTCCTTTGTATTCTATGTATTTTATTTTAGACATTTGAAGCATTATTCTAAAGAATCCATCAGCTTCACGAAACTTACAAAGGAATGCATGACAAAATGATCATCTGGGGACTTGGAACAGCAAGGACCATTACATACACAGAAAGGCCTGCTATACATGTTCTTAGATCTGCTTTTCTAAAAGGAAAGCAAATTTTGAGGGATCAATAATCTACTTTAATCAAGCATATATATCATTCACTTAGTTCAAAGGAAAAAGTCAGCACCCTGAACTTCAGAGAAAATACAGAGAAATTAAAATCAACAGACAGGGCTTCCAACTGTCTGACCATAAGCCATACATATATAGTTGCCAGAGAGAGAAGCACCAACATTTGGGTTTTCAAAGTCAAGGGGCTCCTTAGCAGCTGCCCAGAGTCTCATCTAGCCAAACACTTCTGGTGAGTAAACCCCAAAGTAAAACCTCACCTCAGAGTATACACTTTTCAGAGCCAGAGGGCTTCACAAATCTTGAGAACAAGTGCATTAGAAATTAACAAAAGATGTGGGCCTCCCCTGATCAAGCTTCCCTTAAGAGGCAGGACTTTGTCCTTCCTAATCAACTTCTTAATCACTGTTTAATTATCTGGTCTAACTCTGCTGCCTTTTTTTCATGATTGTTCTTCATTTTGAAGAGTCTATGGCTTCCTGTGCCACAAATTATTTTGTTTCCATTTATGAACTGCTCCTTGTAACTCTCTTCCCACCCCCAAAAACAGAAACAGACAGACAGATGCACACATACGTGCACTCACACGCACACATGCACAGACATTCACTCACTAATGGAATTTGTCTAATGGTCTAATAGTATTTCAGTGAGGTTGATTTAGATTATAAGTTTCTTTGGGCATGGGCTCACAATTTCTTTGCTGCTGTTTGGTATATAGTTCACAATTCTAGTTCAGTGAAAGACCTTTTAATTGTAGTTAACTCAGTTTGTTTTTTTGTAATTTGGTGTTTGTGCACCATTACTCTCCTATAGGCTATTTCAATGGAACTTGCCCTAAACAATGTCTGTTCACACTAATGCGCCATCATTTCTGCTTGCATCCCATTAACCGGCCTGATAGCATTGGGGATGAAGAGACAATCTGGGAGAGAAGTCAAGGGAAAGGAAACCCTCTGAGCCTGTATTTCTTAGCTTTTAGCTCTCCCTTCATCTGTTTCCTTTTGTCTTCCTTTGAGCCCTTGCCATGCTCCTAAACATTACTACACCTCTAAGAGCTATTGTAGGGCAATAAATCTGTACACTAAATGCCAGACTTGCTCATTTCCACTGATGACTGCATTTAGTTTCCTAGTTATTTGTAGGTGGTTTTTTTTTTTTTTGGTGGTACCTGTGGATTCCAAATATAGTAAATATGTTGAATTTGAAACATATATAATACAAGTTATTAACTTATTGAACACAAGTGTTTTCTGATTACCTATTTGATTAACTATAAATAGAAACCAGCAGTCAATAGAAGTAAATACAGCCCTATTTAGCACTCTTGCTATTCATTCCCATGCATTGCCTGTACACATAATCAAGTTTGTTTGAAGTAGGGCCAAAGAGCTGGGTTATCATCTTCTTTCCAACAGGGTCTAAAATCATTCCATTTCCAAAATTTGAGCATACTCACTTTAGCTGCCTGAGGCCAAGGGTAACATATCTAATGTCCTTTTCTTCCTCTCAGTTTAAGAACTACTTATAAGCTTGATTCACAAGTGCTCAGAGATTCCAGGGTTGAAGCATCATGCATCAGGAAAGAGGAGAGATAAGGGACCTAAAAAGAACCCAATCTTTCAGCCCATTAATCAAAGCCCATGAATTGCCATTAAAGCAGGTGAAACAATGAATAGAGCTAAGAAAAAAATTACATCAAGAGCATTTTTAAAAGCAAAAGTCAGATGCCATTGTCACAGGGCACACAAGGGACACTTTAAAAAGGCACAAGTTTTCGTACTCTCTAAGAGATGCTGCCTGCAGGCTCAGATAAAAAAAATAAGTGGAGGATGGGGGAAAGACTATGCTTAAAGCTCACAATTAAATACAGAATATGTATCTTTTCCCCACCTCCTTTTTGTGAATGAACCTCCATCTTCCAATATGAGTGAAAAGATGTTTTAAATATACACAGTGTTCCAGAAAAGCCTTAGTGCAGCTTTAAGTTATTAAAGCTTAAACTATACTAAGGCTTTTGGTGGGCCCTGTACAAAATAGGACTAAACTTCTTTTCCACGTAGTATTCTAATAGAATTACCATTCCCTACCTTGAACAAAAACATTATTTGTGTATTATTTACATTCCACATACTTAGAATGCACAGGAGAATCCAAATTTCCAGCTAACATACTTGATTTCAATGAGTATGATGGCTTTTCTATTTCTAGACATCTTGGTATTTGAAAGATATTTTTATTTGGCAGTACTATTTTTCCATTAGACTGATATCATTCAAGTATTCATTATATTTTAATGAAAATCCCATGGACAAGATGTAAACACATGATCCTACCCTAGCAAAAAACCCTCATTTTCCTTTTTAATTCTTTGTCTTTATTATTTAGAGCATAAAAAGCTAGTTTTTATTGCTTTCAATTTTCAGTTTTTAGATTTATGAATTTATAACTTCTCAAATTCCTTTTTCCAAAGAACTTGAACTAAAAAATGGCAGCTAAATTCCAGGATGCCCAGTTAAAATATATCTTTGGACTTCTCCTTCTAGGACTACATTTAGTTCCCTCCTTTTTTGAGGGAGGGGGGTATTTCATTTTTATTGTTAAAACTTAAATACATAATAAGAAAAGAAAAATAAACTTCTTATAAACTTAAATATTGAAACTTAAATACAAAATAAAAAGAAAAATCATGCCATGTGCACAACAGAACATGACAGAAGATTCAAAATATATAGCAATATATATTACTATATATTTTCCATTTCAAGAAAACCTATATAAGAAATACTACATATTGTGTTGAGAGCCGTTCATCTTTTCTTTGTTTCCTTGTAAGTTTTCTTTTGTTTGCTATTTCTCTCCTTTTGCAAAGTTTTATACCTCCCAGTGTAGTACTTCAAATCTTCCTAAATCCTATGACCATGGCCAATGCTTTGTCAATAGTCAATAGTCAATCAACATATATTAAGTATGTGCAATGTGCAAGTTACTGTGCTAAGTGCTAGAGATTCAAATCCAAATTCCGAAAAGAAAGACAGCCTCTCCCCTCAAGTTTTCAGTCTATTGGAAGAAAATAAGACACAAAGAAAAAAAAAAGAAAAAGAAAAGAGGGAGGGGGAGAGGGACTTCAAGGGAGGAGAAAAGTATCCAGGATTGAGGGCATGGTAGAGAAATGAAAAAAGTTCAGAATGAATGCATCTGAGTGGGAAATGAGTCCCCTCCCTCCTTAAGTAGAGGTTGAGGAGTTCATGATTCTACCCTCTAATCAGAAGGGCAGAGGATAGTGATAAAGTATAGATACAAACACCTATTGGTTCTGGCTGGATAGTAATATTTCCCAGTGATGAAGTTTCTGGGGGCATGGTGGAGAAATCAAGGAAGTTCAAAATGAATATAGCCCAATGGGCAATAAGGAACCCTGGGCGGGGAGGGGCAGGGGATAGAAAGGGAGTTCAGCCCTTAGCTTTTTAACAGCTGGTACCACTCTCTCTGAAGTAACATTTTTCATTGATGTGGAACTTCTCTGAGCATATTGGTGAAGTAGGCTGATGGCCTTCTTGCTTCCTTTGTTAAGCTCCACTCCCATCCTCAGTCTGGTTTGCTTTTACTTGTCCCAATTTGAATGACCAAGACTCTCAGACTTTCTCCCCTTGCTCCATATTCATTCTCTCCCCAGATCCTTCATTCAAATGAACAGGTAAATAAGAGATTTCAGCTTCAAATGTTACCTTTTCCTGGAGTATTTCCAATATTAATAGTGATAAGCCTAGAGGTGATATAATTTCAGCAGAATCAAAACCAGCAATTATGACACTTTAGGCAAATTCAATTGGGGGAGGGGGGCTGAAAGGTAGAAAATCAGAATGCTTCCCTTCTCTCTGTCTACCACTGGGGAGGCTGCCACATACTTGCTCTATATTCCATATTTCCAGTATGGCTTGGGCCATCAAATCTAATGATATTATACATACAGCCCACACTAGTCAAGTGTAGTCACAGCAGCTTAGGTGTAGGGGTAAATGAACCCTGAGAAAAGGTATTGATGTTGATAGGTATTAGGGTTTGGGGAGGGGGTTTGGCTAAATGGAGAGCAGAGAGACTCAGAAAATGACATGGGGGGATGAAGTGAACCTTCTGATGTTTGTGTTAAGCTCTGCCCATCCCAAGCCAGTTATAGTTTTGGTAACCAAGGTGGAGAAGGACATCATGAGAGCCTGTTGACTCTCCAGCTCCCTGAAATCCCACCTACATGTGAAAGCAGCCTTGAGCACAAATAGTTCTATCACTAGAAAGCAGTATTTGACAAAGAAAGAAAGGTTTTCTAACTTTTACACATCTATGACCCAGACTGCTAACCACAACCTGGAGAGACCTTTGGTTGGTCAATTATTTTGTGTAAGTCAACAAAGTGATGATGATAATTGAGAATCCTTGGTAATAAGACCTTGGTTGGTGAATGAGAACTTCTAATATTAGAGCACTCTGTCTCCAATCGAGTCCCTCTTTTAGTTATGCGTCCTTATGAGTGTCAACAAAATCAGAAGAGATGATGTATTCTTTAATTAAAATACATTTGATATGAAAGTCATCATTCTAATAGGTCTAGCCCATCTTGGTAATCTTAAATTAAAATGCTTCCTGAATGTTAATCTGCACACATTTAGCTTCAATATACAGCTGTGATGAGAAACCCTATCATTCTATGTATGTATTTTTAAAGAGGAATAGCCCCCCTCCCTCCCCCTTTATGTGTGGAATTTTTTTTTATTAGCCTATATATCAAAAGTCACCTTAATTCCTCACCACCACCCATATAAAGGCATACTACATGTTTGGGTTCTGTGACTCATTTGGTCCTAGATGAGGTGCCAAACACAAATTCCAGCTCTTGTGTTTTACTTACAATAGCATTAGTGTTTAATCCTCCAGATTCAATCAAAAATACACTTAATATGGAGAAAACAAATCCTCCCTTTTATTGCCACACTAAATACTTTTGCCAGCAAATGCTTTTGGGGGCGCTTTTTATTTATGGATTTCTACAATGCCCGAGAGCTTTTGTCTTTTTTAGTACTCCATATTTATGGTTGGGGGATGATCATTTTCTGCTTGGCTTCACTTTGAGCTGTTTCAAAACTAGTTGGAGTAGTAATAGTTTCATACTGTTTATCCCTTTTCTCCCTTGAGTCCTAAGTTAAATCTTTTCTACTCTCTCAGTGACATTGTAGTATATTATGCTATACATTCTTAAGCTATTAACTCTGGGCATTGCTAATGATTTCTTTCTTTAAAAAAAAGATCATCCAGCACATAAAACATGTAAATGTTTCTTATTAAAACCCAAAATGAAAAACACAAACAAGCCTAACAGCAAAAGGAAAGAATTGGGGATTGTTTCAGTAAGATTACAAGAGAGAAACTAGTGTCTAAAACAGCCATAACAGCAAAGAAAGAACCCTGAAGGGAAAGATTTCATTTTCCTTGCTGTACAAATTTTCAGAAAAGCAGAGGGGTACAAAGTCTGCAAACTATAAGCAGGGAGCTTAAGTTTCCTGGTAAAGTTCCAGAACAGATCATTAAAGAGAAAGTTTGTAAGAATCTAGAAAGGGAGGTGGTGATTACAAAGAGGCAGCATAGATTCATCATCACACCAGACTAATCACATTATCTTTTTTTTACAGTGTTACTAACTAGTAGATAAGGAGTATGCTGTAGATATAGTTAAGCAAAGCTTTTGATAACATATCTCATACTATTCTGGTGGAGAAGATGGAGATATATGTTAGATGATTATACAATCAGATACATAGAGAACTGGTTAGATGGTCAGACCCAAAAGACTAGTTGCTATGTTCAATATCAATGTGACAGGAGATCTTCAGTGGAATAACCCAGAGATTTGTATCTGGTATTGTGCAGTGTAACATTTTTATCATTTTATTATTAACTTGGATAAAGACATAGATTACGTACTCCCCTAATATATAAATAATATAAGACTGAAAGGAATAGCTAAGGAAATGTGATGCAGTCAGCTCTAACTGGCTTGTGAGACACAATTGTTAAATTTTCAGTGTGGGAATTTACACCTTGGAACTTGGCAAACACTATTAACCAGAGCTTTATTTATTGTTCTGTTGATTATGCAGACTTAAATAAGTGATGGATTAAATATTAATAATGCAGATTAAACCTAAAATTGTGTCATGGGCACATTTTTGAGAATTGATTGTTAAACATTTACCATTACAATCCTGCATCACAATTAACACATTAAATATCAAAGTCTTCATCCATAAACGTTTTCAGCTAAAGCAAATAAGAGGAAATTCACAAGGATAAATGCAAACTTTTGTACTTGGTTACAAAAAAACAATCAACCTCATAAATATAAGATAGATAAGGCATGAATAGACAGAAGCTATTCTGAACAAAGTTAAGGAGATTTTAGTGGCTTGTAAGCTCAATACAAATCAAGGGTATGATGTGGTAGCCCCCAAAACTGAGATCTTGGGCTATGTTAAGGGATATGGCTTCCAGGAATAGGATAATGATACTTCTATTGTACTCTGTCCTATTAGGCCTCTCCTTGGGTATTGTATGGGCAGCTAAGTGGCACAGTGAAAAGACTTTCAGACCTAGAGTCAGAAAAGTCTAAGACCTTAGATGTTTACTAGCCATATGACTCTGGGTAAGTCACTTAACCCTGTCTGCTCCACTTTACTCATTTGTGAAATGAGCTGGAGAATTAAATGGGACACCAATCCAGAATCTTTTTTAAAAAAACCCCAAATGGGTAACAAAGAGTTAGACATGACTGAAAACAGTGATTGACATAGTCAGTTCCAGACTCCAGGGCTTAAGAAGGAGATTAATAAGGTTGTAAGTGTGCATGAAACATGACCAAAATGATGAAGGGTCTTGAATCTGTGACACATGAGATTTACTTGAATGAACTGGTCATATTTAGTCCAGAGAAGAGAGTATTCAGGAGGATAATAACAGACTTCAAGTATCTGCAGGATGATCATGATATAAAGGAATTAGCCTTGCTTTGTTTGACAGTAGGGGGCATGTGTAGATACTGCAGAAAGACAAATTTAGAATTTATGTCAGGAGAACTTCCTAACCAATAGGACCATCCCAAAGTGGAATAAGTTGCTTCAATGGGTGGATTTCCTATCTTTGGAGGTGATAGTGTCAGTGATATTATTATGCTGGGGGTTCTTTTTTTTCATGAGTTGGACAAGAATGGTCTCTTACAGGGTGGAGCCAAGATGATGGAGTGAGAGCAACTATTCACTTAAGCTCTAAGAAAAACTCCTTCAGATACCTCTAAAAAGGGAATCTGAACAAATTTTAGAGTAGCATAATCCAATAGGAGGCAGAGTGTGGCAGATTTCCAACCCAGGACAGACTAGAAGGGATAGACTTTGATGGGAAGGATCTGTTGCATAGGGATGGAGGAGCACACAGCCCACAGGCTGTACCAGCACAGACCTCACCACAGCAAAGCAGAGCCAGAAGCCCCAGACAATCTGAAGCAGCAGCAGCACTGCAGAATCTCAAACATATCACCCCAGAACAGGAGTCTAGTGGAACTGAGTGAGAGAGAGAACTGCAGAACCCCAGGTATATGCAAGAGCCATTCCCGAGATTATCAGCCTGCAGATTAAATGTTTGTGAGTCACCTACTTGAATTTCCAGGAGCCAAGATGGTGCAGTGATTGGTACATGCTCCACCTCTCTGCTCATTGACTTTGAAAAGCTCAGAGAATATTTCCCCAGGAAAAATCCTGGAACAGTGGGATCAGACAAAAGGGTAAACAGTCTCTTAGCCCATGAGGTTAGGAAAATCACAAAGGGGGGTTCCTCTTGCTGTGGCTGAAGGGGATCAGTGCAACACCAGAGCTGTCCCAGACAACCCCACCTCAGTAAGCTGAGAGGAGATCCTGAGACCCAGGGGATGAACATGCAATCATCAACACCAGGACCACAGGCACAGCCAGGGGAATAGGGAAGAAAGAAGGGCAAACAGAGCTCACCAACCACTGAGCCTGCTTGTAGCTTAGGAGAGGAGACCTCCTGTGGCTAGACCACTCCTCCCCCACACTTAAAGCAGCTAGGTCCAGGGTAACTTCAGGAAAACTCAGAAAGACTTCATCTGGCCTCTGCTTTGTCACATCAGACAGCTCAGCACCAGGTAAGCAACGACATTCTAGCTTCTAACTGAAAGAATCAGAGGCCACAATAAACAAAGTCTCAAATTCTAAGCACAAGAACTATAAGACAGAGTCCATTGTGCCCCAGATGCAGAGATCCACTTTAAAAGCCAGGAAAAGGACAATCATCATGAGCAAGAAGCAAACCAGAAAAGTTAAGACAGTAGATTCTTTCTATGGGGACAAGGACCAAAATACAAATACCAAAGAGGTCAGCATTGAGACTGCACTCCCTTCTGAAACTTCAGAAGGGAATATGAATTGATCTCAAGCCCCAAAATCATTATTGGAAGAGCTCAAGAAGAATATTAAAAGTCAAATTAGGAAAGTAGAAGAAAAACTAGTCAATGATTTTAAAAATATGAGAAAAGAAATCCCAGAAGGATTTAAAAGGAGAATTGGACTAATGGAAAAGAAGCATAAAACCTAACTGGGAAAATTGGACAAATGGAAAACGAAGTAAAGAAACTAACTGAGAAAATAAATACTTAAAAGGAACAATTTAACAGATGAAAAAGGAGATGCAAAAGCTCACTGAAGAAAATAATTTGATAAAAGTTAGAATTAGGCAAGTAGAAGCTAATGACTCTATGAGACATCAAGAATCACTCAAACAGAATCTAAAGAATGAAAAGATAGAAGAAAATGTAAAATATCTAATTGGAAAAACAACTGACCTGGAAAATAGGTCCAAGAGAGAAAATCTAAAAATTTTTGGTGTAGCAGAAAGCCATGATGAGAAAAAAAAATCTGGACAATATCTTTCAAGAAATCATCCAGGAAAACTGCCAGAAGTCCTAGATCCAGAGGGCAAAAGTCATCAAAAGAATCCACTGTTCACCTCCTGAAAGGAATCCCAAACTAAAAACACCAAGGAATATCATTTCCAAATTCTAGACTTATCAAGTGAAGGAGAAAATGCTGCAGCCAGAAAGAAACAATTGAAATATCCAGGAGCTACAGTCAGGATCACACAAGACCTTGGAGCTTCTACCTTAAAAGATCAGAGGGATAGGAATATGATATTCCATAAGGCAAAGGAGCTGAGACTACAACCAAGGATCAATTACCCAGCAAAATTAAGCATAATATTTCGGGCAAGGAGACAGACATTCAAAGAAATTAATGACTTTCAGAGCTTCCTGATGAAGAGGCCAGAGCTCAATAGAAAATTTGATCTACAAACACAAGTGTTAAGAGAGGCGTAAAAAGATAAACAGGGGAAAACTTTGTTATTCAATATGGGCAAACTGTTTATATCCCTGTACAGGGAGATGATACTTGTTAATCTTGAGAATTGTATATTTATTATGATGTATAAAACGGATATACATAGATGGAGGGAATTTGTATAAAGTAAATGATGTGATGATAAAAATGTGGTTTAAGGCTGCAAGAGGATTGTAATAAGAGATGTGAAAAGGAGGAGGCAGAAAAAGTTAAATGATATCAGAGGAAGAGGCACAAAAATATATTACAGTAGAGGGAAAGAGGGAAGGGATACGAGCATTGTTTGAGATTTACTCTCATCTCTTTTGGTTTAAGGAGGGAAAAACAAACTCAATGAAGTATAGAAAACTAATTAGCTCTATAGGCAGTAGGAGGGGAAAGAGGAAATAAAATGAAAAGGAGGCTGAAAGAGAGGGAAGAATTAGTAAGGGAAAAGGGGAGTAAAAGGGAGGGGGGCTGAAAGAGGGGAGAGAAGACTGAGGGAGGCAGTGGTCAAAAATTAAAACTCTATTGGGGAGGGGAAGGGAGAAGCAAAAGCATCAACAAGGGGAATGAGGATGGAAGGAAAAACACAGATAGTAATCATAACTGTAGACGTGAATGGGATGAACTCTCCCATAAAACAGAGATGGATAGCAAAATGGATTAAAAGCCATAATCCAACAATGTGTTGTTTACAAGAAACACATTTGAAATGGGGCATACCCACCGGGTAAAGGTAAAAGGTTGAGCAGTGCTTCAGCCGATGTAAAAAAAGCAGGGGTAGCAATCCTAATCTCAGACAAAGCAAAAGCAGAAATAGGTCTAATCAAAAGAGATAAGGAAGGAAGCTATATCCTGCTAAAAAGCACCATAGACAAAGAAACAATATCATTATTAAACACATATGCTTCAAGTGGTATAGCATCCAAATTCTTAGAGGAGAAGTTAAGGGAGTTACAGGAAGAAATAGGCAGCAAAACTATACTAGTGGGAGACTTCAACCTCCCCCTTTCTGAACCTGATAAATCTAACTTCAAAATAAAAAAAGAAAGAAGTTAAGGAAGTGAATAAAACTCTGGATAAGGTAGATATGAAAGATCTCTAGAGAAAATTGAATGGGGATAGAAAGGAATATACCTTTTTCTCAGCAGTACATGGCACATATACAAAAATTGACCATATACTAGGGCATAAAAACCTCACAGTCCAGTGCAGAAAGGCAGAGTCAATGCATCCCTCTCAGATCAAATTGCAATAAAAATTATATGTAATCAAAGGCCATGGAAAGATAAACCAAAAATAAGTGGAAACTAAATAATCTAATCCTAAAGAACGAGTAAATTAAACAACAAATCATAGAAACAATTAACAACTTCTTTCAAGAGAATGACAATAGTGAGACAGCCCATCAAATCTTATGGGATACTGCAAAAGCAGTTCTTAGGGGAAGTTTTATATCTTTGAATTCCTACATGAATAAAACAGAGACAGGGAAGATCAATGAATTGGGCATGCAGCTGTAAAAGCTTGTAAAAAACAAATTGAAAATTCCCAGGTAAATACCGAATTAGAAATCCTGAAAACAAAAGGAGAGATTAATAAAATTGAAATTAAGAAAAATATTGAACAAATAAACAAAACTAAGAGTTGGTTTTATGAAAAAAATTAATAAAATCAATAAACCTTTGGTCAATTTGATTTAAAAAAAGAAAGAAGAAAACCAAATTACCAATATCAAAAATGAAAAGGGTGAACTCACCTTCAATGGGAAGGAAATTAAAACAATAATTCAAAATGACTTTGCCCAATTGAAGGGAGATGAATGAATATTTTTAAAAAATTGCCCAGATTAACAGAAGAGGAATTGAACCCTTAAATGACCACATCTCTGAAAAGTAAATTGAACAAACCATCAATGAACTCCCCAGGAAAAAAATCTCCAGGGCCAGATGCATTTACAAGTGAATTCTATCAAACATTTACAGAACAGTTAATTTCAATAGTATATAGACTATTTGGGAAAATTGGAGGAGGAGTCCTACCAAATTCTTTTTATGATATAAATATGGTTCTGATACATAAACCAGGAAGAGCCAAAACAGAGAAAGAAAATTATAGACCAATTTCTCTAATTAATATAAATGTAAAAATATTAAATAAGATATTAGTAACAAGAATACAGCAACCTATTGTGAGAATAACACATTGTGATCAGGTAGGATTTATACCAGGAATGCAGGGCTGGTTCAATATTAGGAAAACTATCAGCATTATTGATCATATCAACAACAAAACTAACAGAAACCACATGATTATTTCAATAGATGCAGAAAAAGCTTTTGACACCCATTCCTATTGAAAACACTGGAGACCATAGGAATAAATGGAACTTTCCATAAAGTAATAAGCAATATCTATCTAAAACCACCAGCAAGTATTATATGCAATGGGGGTAAGCTAGGTACATTTTCAATAAGATCAGAGGTGAAACAAGGATGACTGTCATTACCACTGTTACTCAATATTGTACTAGAAATGTTAGCTTTAGAAATAAGAGATGAAAAAGAAATTGAAGGAATTAGAATAGGCAAAGAAGAAACTAAGTTATCACTCTTTGCAGATTACATGATGATATACTTAGAGAATTAAGTGAATAAAAGTACTTGAAATAATAGACAACTTTGGCAAAGTTGCAGGTTACAAAATAAATGCACATAAACCATATGCATTTCTATATATTAGTAACAAAGCCCAGCAGCAAGAGGTAGAAAGAGAAATCCCATTTAAAGCTATGGTAGACACTATAAAATATCTGGGAGTCAACCTGCCAAAACAGCGTCAGGGACCATATGAATACAAATACAAAACACTTTTCACACAAATAAAGTCAGATCTAAGCAAGTGGAAAAATATTAGTTGCCCATGGTTAGTCTGAGTTAGTATGACAAAAATGACAATTCTACCTAAATTAATTTACTTATTCAGTGCCATACCAATCAAACTATCAGATAATTATTTTCTAGAGCTAGAAAAAATAATGTCAAAATTCATCTGAAAGAACAAAAGTTCCAGAATATCAAGGAAACTAATAAAAAGAAAGAGTAGGGAAGGTGACCTTGACCTACCTTATCTCAAATTGTATTATAAAGCAGCTATTATCAAAACCACTTAGTACTAGCTAAGAAATAGAGGTTTAGACTAGTGGAATAGGTTAGGTACTCAAGAAAAAGTAGTCAATGAATATAGCAATCTACTGTTGGATAAACCCAAGGACCCCAGCTTCTGGGATAAGAATTCACTGTTTAACAGAACTTGCTGGAAAAACTGGATAACAGTGTGGTGGAAACTGAGCATAGACCAATGCCTGACACTGTACAGAAGAATAAAGTCCAAATGGATACATGATCTAGGTATGAAGATTAATACTATAAACAGATTAGGGGAGCAAGGAATAGTGTATCTGTCAGATTTGTGGAGAACAGAGAAATTTTTGACCAAATAAGAGGTAGAGAGCATTATGAAGTGCAAAATTTTGATTACATTAAATTGAAAAGTATTTTCACAAACAAACCCAATGCAACCAAGATTAGAAGAGAGGTCTGGTAGGAGTTATATGAACTGATGGTAAGGGAAAGGAGCAGAACCAGGAGAACTTTGTACACAGCAACAACCACAGTGTGTGAGACAATTTTCTGGTATACTTGATCTTTCACAGCAATGCAAGGACCTAAAAGAATTCCAAAGGACTCTTGAGGCAAAATGGCTTCCACATCCAGAGAAAGAACTGTGGAATTGGAATTCAGAATGAACTAGATCATTTTCTTTTGTGTTATGTTTTGTTTTGTTTTATGGTTTTTCCAATTCATTTTAATTCTTCTATGCAACAGGACTAAGGTGAAAATATGTTTAAAGAGAATGTCTGTGTAGAACCTGTATAAGATTACACAATGTCTCAGGGAGGGTTTTAGGAGGGAGGGGATAATGAGGGGGAGGGATGGGAGAAATCTAAGCTACATGGAAGTGATTGTAAAAAACTCTAAAAAAATAAAATAATTTTTAAAAAAGAATGATCTCTTACAACTCTCAAGTTCCATAATTCTTTAAAAAAATTTTTTGGGTTTTTTTTTTTTTTTGTGCTTCATTTTCAAAGAGGACCAATGACATCATGGGTAACGTCTTGATTCATGCATGAATTGGATTGAAGTGAGGCAGAGTTGCCCCAAGTTGTCAGTCTCACTCTCTTCAAGAGTCATAGAAGTTCAATGGCAGAAAAAGAGTTAGGATGCCTCTTGATGGCCTGGGATTCAGTGGATGACCTTGATGTTTTCAATGTTGGGCCAAGTTTTAAGCACTCCACAGTGCTTGTTTCAGTCCCCTTCAAGGTCCTTGGAACAAATTGTCCTCATCTGTTCATTTCCCTGGAGGAAGTCTTAATACGCTTAGGGTAGATATCCCCCTTATTCACTGACAGGTTTATGGCTTATGGTTACCCTGGAACTAATTTAATCTGTCTACTGCGATAATTTCTGAGGGTGTGACCACTGCTCATGGAGGGTCAGATAAAAGTTGAGTACCAGGTGGACACCAAAGGTGAATGAGGGCAAGAGTTTATATACGTCTGCAGACCACAGGTGCTGGTCCTTCTTGAACACCCATACACTATATTTGCTATGGAGTTTGCTATGAAATTCCAACTCTTCAAAACAAAAGACACACTTGGATTATCAGCATTTTTAATGAGATTATTTGTTTAAATTTCCTGAATCACTCAAAGCACAAAAGAAAAGAGGAATGTTTCGAGCAATCTTAAAGCTACCTTGGGCTGAGTTTCAACTCATTTTATTCTACTAAGTCTTTATTGGGAATATAGACACTAAAATTAGAATAGTTTCCACCCTTTAGCAATTTATAATCTATTACATGTTGATTTGGTCCATTTGTGCTAATTTTGGCCTAATAATTAACACCAAGAAAATAGAGGTTCTCCTCCAGCTAGCACTATACCATGACATACATGGAACCATCAAATACAACAAATGGAGAAATTTTGAATGCTGTGGATATGTTCACTTATCTTGGTAGTATACTTCCTAGGGATGTACACATTTGTAATGAGGTTGGCATGCATGTTACCAGAGTTAGCTGTATTTAAGAGGCTCCAAAGGAAGAAGTGGTATTAGACTGCCTACCAAACTGACTATATGCAAAGCTGTTATACTAGCCTCATTGTTGTATATATATGAAAACTGGACATTATACCAGTGCTATGTCAAGAAACTGAATTGCTTCCATATGAATTGTCTTAGGAAGATTCTGAAGATCTCCTGACAAAATAAGGTACCCCTGACACTGAGGTCCTTTTTTGAGCTAAAACTACCAAGCATTCAAATTCTATTGCACAGAGTGTAACTCCATGTTGTTTAAATGCCAAACATACATTTGCCTAGAAGACTATTTGACAGGGAACTCACACAAGGTAAGTGCTCACGTGGTGGTCAGAAGAAACAATAAAAAGACTCTTTCTAGGTCTCTGAAGAACTTTGGAGTGGATTATGTGATATGGGAGATATTGACAAAGGATTGCCATTTATGGTGTGCCTGCATCAAAGAAGGCTCTGTGCTCTATGAGCAGAGCAGAATTGAAGTAGTTCAAAAGAAATGTGAGATGTGCAAATTTAAAGACATCTCCACTCCAAATGTTTATGTGGATTATTTATGCCCAACCTGTGGTAGAGCATTCTAAGCTCATATTGGTTTGATCAGCCACAGTCAGACACACTGTACCTTGAATCCAACATAGTGATGTCATTTTGGTCCTCTTCAAGAATGTAGGACAGCAACCAACCATTTATAACTGAGGAAGAAGGAAGAGACAATAGCAACAACACTAGATTAAGAGTCAAGAAAGCTGGGTTTAAATCCTGCCTCGGCCACATGAATGACATTAAGCAAATTATCTCACTTCTTTGGACCTCAATTTATTCGTCTATAAAATGAAAGGGTTGGACTTTGGAGAAAAAAGTCCTAATGGAGAACCTAGATTGGAATCTCAGTTCTGATGCTACCTACAAGAGCTTGGGAAAGTGACTTACCTTTTTTGTGCCTCAGTTTCCTTGTCTGTGAAAGGGGTGGGCTGTACAAAGCTATCTCTACACTCTCTTCCAGACAGAAATCCTTTCATCTAATGTGTTTAATAGGAATGCATGTACAGCACCCATATAAGATTGCATGCCATTTTGGGAAGGGAGATGGAAGAAAGGGGGAGAAAATTTGGAACTTATAGAATTGATTGCTGAAAACTAAATTAATAAATTTTGGGGAAAATAAGAAATCTTTTCATCTTATAATGGAATCAATTGAATTCAGGGTGAGTAGGGGCAGAGTAGCCACCTATAAGAACCTGAGGTGTGTTTGAAGGGAGTGGAGATTGTGGTGGTAGTCGGTTAATCAGTCAATAAACATTTATTAAGCATCGACTATGTGCCAGGAATGATGCTAAGTAAGTAAGGAAGATTTCCAACCCCTCTTACTTCCATTGCCTTCCTTCTTATTTATCCTGTATACAGCTTGCTTTGTTTATATGTTATCTCTCCCATCAGATTTCCTTGAGGTCAAGGGCTGGCTTTTGCCTCCTTTGGAATCTCCAGTGCTTAGCACAATTCTGGACACAGAGTAAGTGCTTAAAAATGTTTATTGAATTGAAGTACTGCTGATACAAAGAAAAGTGAAAGATAATCCCTGCTCTCAAGGAGCTCACTGTCTATTGGGGGAGCCAATATACAAACAACTATGCACCAATAGGTTATATACCAGATAAATTAGAGGTAATCAATAGGGCAAAGGCATTGGAATTAAGAGAGATCAGGAAAGACTACCTGTGAAAGGTTAAATTTTAGATGGGATTTGAAGGAAATCAAGGAAACACTAGAAAAGGAATATGAAGAGGGGGAGCACTCTAGGTTTGGGAAAGAGCCAGTGAAAATGTGTGGAGATGGAATATCTTGTTTGAGGAACAGCAAGGAGGCTAATATCATTGAATCAAAGAGGGGGAAAGAAAAGCATTTATATAGCACCTACTATGTACCAAGTACCATGCTAAACACTTTACAATTAATTCATTTGATCCTACAACAACTTGGTGAGATAAGTGTTATTATGGTCCCCATTTTACGGCTGAGGAAACTGAGATAGAGAAAGTGATTTGGGTAGGGTCCCACAGCAAGTAAGTGTCTAACACTAAACTTGAACTCAGGTCTTCCAAGCTCTAGGTCCAGTGTTCTATCCACTGTGTTGCCTCTGAGTGGGGTGTGAACAGAAAGAATAGGGGAAGGTTATGAAGGACTTTGGATGCCAAACAGATTTTATGTTTGATTCTGAAGGTGATAAAGAAGTACAGTATTTGATTGAACAAGGTGAGGAGTGACATGGTCAGATTTTAAGAAAATCCCCCTGACAGCCAATGGAAGATGGAAAGTAGTGGGGTCAGAATTGTGACAACAGGAATCAACCAGAAGGCCTGAGGTGGGAGATGGGCACCTATAACAGGATGGAGGGCAGTGTCAAAGGAGAAAAGGGAGCAGACACAAGGGATGTTATGAAAGTAAAATTGGCAGTAGAAAAACAGATAAGATGCAAAAGAAAGTGAGTAGTTAAGGCTAACGCCTAGATTACTCTGTGTGTGTGTGTGTGTGTGTGTGTGTGTGTGTGTGTGTGTGTGTGTGTGTGTGTGTGTGTGTGTGTGTGTGTGTGTGTGTGTGTGTGTAGAGGAGGATGATAATAAGGGCTAAGTCCATTTGCAGAACTGTAAAAATAGGGGCACAGATACATATAAATTAAATGGGAAACAAGAACACTTAAATGCAGAGTCTACCTACAACAAAAGAATCCTTGCAGCCTGAAGTTTCAAAATGACCAGGAAAACAAAGAGAGTTTGGCTACTTAATGTGAGTGAGAGCCTTGTAAACTACTTAGCTTCCCTTTCTTGTATTCTCACAGCTGGAATCTATAAACAAAAATAAACCCCTTGTAGTCAGTGGTTTTAGACTTTCCATATAGCTCAGTTTCCTTTCACCAGGACTTATAAACAACAAAAAAAAAAACTATTCTGAAAACACCTGTCAAGAAGAAAAGACCTAAAGTGACCATTTTTCAGGCAATTCAGTAGTCAGGATACTTGAGGGGCCAGACAGAGTAGGGTGAGGGAAGGCAGATGAGACAAAGGAAAATACATCCTGGGCGGCTCAATGGATGATGATGGAATCATAGGGGTCTAGATTTAGAGCTAAAAGAAATCTTCTGAGATCATTTAGCTCAGTGGTTCTTAACCTCTTCTTATGTCATGGATTCCATTGGCAGTGGGACCTTTCTTCAGAAGATTGTTTTTAAATACGTGAAATAGAAAACAAAGAATTACAAAAGAAACTATCTCAAAATGCAGCCACTAAAAGATTTTTAAAAGTTCAAGGACCCCAGGTTAAGAAAAGCTGATCTAGTTCACCTCTGTTTTGTTGCAGATGAGATTGAAGCCCAGAGGGCTTTAGGTGACTTACTTACTTTTGCATAGATCCTAAGGAGTAGAGATGGCGCTGGAACTCAGATGCCCTGAAGCTAAATACTGTTTATAGTTGTTCTTGTTTTTTTTCTTATGTTAAGGATGATAGTTATTTCATTTATAATTTAGAATCATAAATGTTTAGGGCATTGCTGCTTAAGACATCATCATATCTAACCCCTCTGATTTTAAAGGGGAAGAAATCAAAGTCCAGAGATGTAATTTTCAAGAGAGCAGCAGCCTCTCCTGACTCAGAGGTCAAAGTTCTTGCTTTGCAAAGTGCAGAGTATTCACATTACGTGATTTGAAAATTATAGTAAACAGGTTCCTTTTTTTTTTGTTGAATCATAGTAAAGGGATTTGGGGTGACTAAATAAGAAAAATGACCTTTCTCATTTACATAGCATAAAAGGGGTTTTTTTCCCAAAAACTTGTCAAAACATCACATGATCATCACATCAACACTATGAGATAGGCATCACTCTCCCTGTTTTATAGATTAGGACTCTGATGCTTGGAGAGGTTAAGATATATGTTTCAAATGAGACAGAATAAGTTTTTTTATTTGGGACTGAAGAACTAGGAGACAGGATCTAATATCACCAACCACTAGCCTAGTCCATTTCTCTTTCTACCACAGGTGGAAAGGCTCTTGGAACTAAATATTGCTCTGGCAAAATCAACAAAGCAAACAACATGGTAAAGAAGAGAAGAGACTCATATTTTATAGACTGGGAGCATGAATCATTCAAACTCATTTTGAGATAGAATTGCTTCAGTAAGCTGAAGATGTCTGTATCTTAGTTACTTCCTAGTTCATTTTTTGCTCTCCTTCCGTATGAGAAGGTAGTGAGAAATGCCTCAAGACGACATTCATTATGTCCAACCAACATATTGGTCTATGAGCTCATAGATACTTTTCTGCTCCCTATCCTAGAAGGGACACTTCACACTGTGCGCAACCTCCACCTAGTTTGATTCCAGATGAAATCTGGTTAAAATGAACCTCAAGGGCTTCCTTGAAGAGGAACAAGTTTAAAATGGGCCAAAGCAGCCTGAGAAGCATCACCTTGACCTTATTGATTCTGTGTGAAGATTTTAGAGGCTCATTGTAAATTGTGTATCTGTATATGTATCTCAAATTTTGTGTTGCTGTTTCTGAGTTATTGTGTTTCTGCTTATATTTGAAGCACTGGCTGATGGAGCAGCTTCCTTCCCACGCATGGCAACTAAGTAACTTCAAGATCAGTCATAATAGCAAAACCTGGGACTCAGGATTCTGTTTATTTCTCCCACATTTACTCCCTGGAAGGGGATTAGAGATGATGTAATTCTTAGGCATCTGTCTTTTTTACCCTTCAGACAGAATATTCCTTGCCAAATTTCTACACACTTTCTTGCCCTACTATGGTGTAATTGCCTTCACTATGATTCAATTGCCTTTACCTTCATGCTTGTGGTCCGCTCCCCAATTAGTTAAGCCTAGTAATTATCACAAGACACTCACTAGCTGTGTGACTTTGGGTAAGTCACTCAACCCCAATTGCCTCATCCTGGGTCATCTCCAGTCATCCTGATGAATATCTGGTCACTGGATTCAGATGGCTCTGGAGAAGGAGTGAGGCTGGTGACCTTCACAGCCCTCCCTCACTCAAAAAATAAAGTCAAGTGCAAGTCATGTCATTATTTCTCTGATGGCATGGTCTTCTTCGGCAAGGAAAGACAAACCCAAATACACACACACACACACACACACACACACTCCCCAATTCTTTTATCTCCTTGGCACATCTCCTGGGCACCTTCCAATCTTACTTTCAACCAATATATATTTATTAAGATTCTACTATGCACCAAACATTGTACTAACCTCCTCCCCTTAATAATTAACAACTTATTCAGAAAATAGTGATACTTTACTGAAAAGAAAATAACAAGCAAACTCACTTTAACTGTAACATTAAGAAGTTAGGTAACCATAAGAAAGCAATCAAAGAGCAAATATTGATTATGTCCGTACAATATGCCAGGTACTGTAGTAGATGCTAGGGATACACAGACTAAAAAGAAATGGTCTGTGCCATACTGGATCTTACATCCTATCAGGGGAAACAATATGCAGGCATACCTCTTTTATTGTGCTTTGTTTTATTGCGCTTCACCGATATTGCACTTTTTCACAAGCTGAAGCCTTGTGCAATCCATATGTTGAGCAAGTCTATCTGTACCATTTTTCTAACATGCTCATATTAGCAACCCTTCTGGAGAGCAGTTAGGAACTATAGGGTTGGATCAGTTCATATCTCCACCAATAGTGCATTAGTGTCCTAGTTTTCCCACATTCCCTCCAATATTGATCATTTTCCTTTTTTTTAACATATTATCCAATCTGATGATGTGAGGTGGTACCTCAAAATTGGTTTAATTTGCATTTCTCTAACCAATAGTGACTTAGAGCATTCTTTTTAGCATTTTTCATATTACCATAAATAGCTTTGATTGCCTGGTCTGAAAACTACCTGTTCATATCCTTTGAGCATTTATCAATTTGGGAATGACTTGTCAGTTCTCTATATATTTGAAAAATGGGGTCTTTATCAGAGATACTTGCTGTAAAATTTCCCACAAGTTTTCTGTTTTCTCTCTAATTTTGGTTGCATTACTTTTGTTTGTGCAAAAATGTTTTAATTTTATATAATCAAAATTATTCTCTTTATATTTTGTAATGCTCTCTGTTTCTTTTTTGGTCCTAAACTTTTCCTTTATCCATAGATCTGATGGGCAAACTGTCTTATGCTCTCTCTGACTTGTTTATGATGTCCCCCTTTAAGTGTAAACTGTGTATCCATTTTGACCTTATCTTGGTATATAGTATGAGATATCAGTCCACACCTAGTTTCTGCTGTACTGTTTTCCAAATTTCCCAGCAGTTTTTGTCAAATAATGAGTTTTTAAGTCATTCACCTCTTTAACTTCTTCCTTCCTTCCTTCCTTAAGATTTTTGTTAGATTTATCTAGTTCTGAGAGGGGAAAGTTGAAGTCTCCCACTAGCATAGCTTTACTGTCTGTTTCTTCCTATAACTGCAACTCATTTAACTTCCTTAAAAATGTGGGTGCTATATCATTTGGTGCACAATGTTTAGGATTGATATTACACCTTCATGTATGGTACCCTTTAGCAAAATATAGTTTCCTTCCTTATAACTTTTAATTAGATCTATTTTTGCTTTTGCTTTTTCTGAGGTCACAATTGCTACCTCTGTTTTTATTTCTTTTACTTCAGCTGAAGCATAGTAGATTCTGATCCATCTCCTGACCTTTGTTCTATCTCTGTCTCTGTGCTTCAAATGTGTTTCTTGCAAATCTTGTAGGATTTGGATTTTTAATCTATTTTGTTACCTGCTTTTGTTTTATTGATAAGTTCATCCCATTCACATTTACAGTTATGATAACTGTGTATTTCCCTTCATCTTATTTTTCCTTTGTTCTCTCTCTCTCTCTCTCTCTCTCTTTCTCACACACACACACACACACACACACACACACACACACACACACACACACACACACACACATACACACATCCCTTTCACCCAGTCCCTTCTCACAAGTGTTTTGCTTCTGCCCACCACCTCAACCAATCTGCCCTCCCTTCTATCAGTTCCTCCTCCCATTTCTCTTTTCCCTGTCCCTTTTTACTTTACTTTACTTTTTACTTTACATAGGGTATGATAGATTTCTATAACCACTGAGTGTTCATGTTATTCCTTCTTTGAGCTAATTCTGATGAAAGTAAAATTCAAGCTTTGCCCACCACCTTCTCATCTTCCCCACCATTGTAATAGCTTGTTTGTGCCTCTTTTCTGTGAGATAATTTCCATTTCCCTCTTCTCACAGTACAATCTTCTTTCTCACTCTTCAGCTTTGTTTATTTTAAATATCATCCCATCATAGTCAACTCACACTCCCACCCTCTGTTCATTTAGACTTTTTCTAATTGCCCTTATAGTGATAAAGTTCTTAAGGAATAGTAATGGTTTAACTTTATTGAATCTCTCATTTTTTTCTTTTTGTTGTTTACCCTTTTATTTCTCTTGAGTCTTGTGTTTGAATGTCAGATTTTCTATTTAACTCTGATCTTTCCATTAGGAATGCTTGAAAGTCCTCTATTTAATTAAATATCCATTTTTTCCCCATGAAGGATCACATTCAGTTTTGCCTGGGTGATTCTTGGTTGCAATCCTAGGTTCTTTGCCTTTTGGAATATCATATTCCAAACCCTCTTGTTCTTTAATGCAGAAGCTGCTGAGTCTTATGTAGTCCTGACTGTGGCTCTGTGGTATTTGATTTTTTTCCTGACCCCTTGCAATACATTCTTTTTGTCTGGGGAGTTCTCCAATTAGGCTATAACATTCCTAAGAGTTTTAGTTTTGGGATCTCTTTCAGGAAGTGATCTATGGACTCTTTCAATTTCTATTTTAGTCTCTGGTTCTGGAATATCAGGACAGTTTTCCTTGATAATATCTTGAAATATAATGTCCAGGCTTTTTGTTATTGTTGTGGTTGTTTATAATGGTTTTCAGTTAGTCCAAAAATTCTTAAATTATGTCTCTTGTATCTATTTTCCAGGTCAGTTGTTTTTCCAATGATATATTTCACATTTTCTTCTATTTTTTTTACTCTTTTGCTTTTGTTTTGCCATTTCTTGATATCTTGTGGACTTTCAGTTGTTCAATTGTAATTTTTAAGGAATTATTTTCTTCAATGAATTTTTACCTCATTTTCCATTTGGCTAATTCTATTTTTTAAGGAACTATTTTTTTTTGGTGAATTTTTGTATAACTTTTTCCATTTTTTGTTTATTTTTGCCAAATGACTTTTTTAATGATTCTCTTGCATTACTATCATTTATTTTCCTAATTCTTCTTCTACTTCTCTTATTTTCTTTTAAAAATCCATTTTGAATTTTTCTAGGACTTTTATTGGGCCTGAGACCAATTTGATATTTTCTGAAGCTTTGTATGTAGCCATTTTGACACTGTAGTCCTCTTCTAAGTTGGGACTTGGATCCTCTCTGTCATGATAGTAACTTTCTATGGGCAAGTTCTTTTTTGTATGCTTTTTTTATTTATTTGTATTTTAGTTTGACTTTGTGCTTTTATATAAGAGTTGGTTTCTTCACTCATACTGTCTGAAGCTTCTTGTACTGGGTCTTGAAACCTTGCTGCTGACTTGCACCAGAACTCAGAACCTTGGATTATACTGGAGGGGGGCTCCCTGCTGGTTTGTACTGGGGGCAGCTACTTCTTGTTGGCTTGCCCTTGGTGTGGGGTCCTTTGCTGCTTGTTTCAGAGGAGGGACCTTGTTGCTGACCAGCAATGAGGTTGGACTTCACTGATGGCCTGTACTAGGGTTATGGCCTGGATGTGCTGATCTGTAGGGAATGCTGGCTTACCTTGAGGATGCTGGCTTACATGGGGAGAGGGGTAGTTCTTGGTGACTTTCCACAAGGCTTTGAGGTTTATTGGAAGCCCCCTTGGATGCAGCCTGGTGCTGCTCACCAACTGAACTCCTCTCCCAGCCTGGTGAGACTGACCTTTCCTGCCAAGCCTTCAAGCTGCCCTTAACTGGTAAGTTGCTTCCCTAAATTGGTTATAACCCATAAACATTTTTAAGCAAAGAATTCAATAAAATGTATTAATTTTAAAAACTTTTTGTAATAATATTTTACATACTTGAAAAATCATTTATCTATCAGGATTCACCATTTGAATCACAGCCAAAAAGCAAAATCTATGTAAGAAGATCTCTAAATAGCAAATATTTGTCCCAAAATTCAGTCACAAAGTTTATGACTTTATTCATAGGTACAGTCATTTGTATGTCATTCCCCTACCTTCCTCCCCATTAGACTTCAAGTTCCATGAAAGGAGAGGCTGTCTTTTGCCTTTATATCCCCAGTACTTAGCATAGTGCCTGGTATATAGTAGGTGCTTTAAAAAATCCTGGTAGACTGATTGGTTGAATATTAAGGGATTCCTAGTCTTCATCAGACAGCCAAAGTGGTCCCTGGGGAAAAAAGGGTTAATAACTTCAGGTATAGCAGCAAACATCCCTACGTATTTTGGTAGTCACTGGGCATATAATGACATGACAGAATAGACACTATATAATAATGACCCTGAACCATTATGTCCAGTCTTCACTTTAATAGGGCATATCTGATATTCTCACTATAAGAAAGTGGGTAGAGTAGTTCTTTTACAAATTTCACCAACCCAGAAATCTGAAAAAAAATTATATACCATATATGGAGTAACTAAAGCAGAATTTACCAGAAAATAGAAATACTACATAAGACAAAAATAACATTGGAGTATGTAAAAATTTAAACCCTCCCACTTAGTGACCATACTTCCAAATTCACTTCACACTCTAATAACAAGTAGCCCAAGAATATGGCCAAGAAATGTAACATGCTTGGGCTTAATGGTTAGTATGTGTGCCTTTCAGCCCAGATAGAGACTCAGGCTAAACATTTCATTCTGCAGGAAATGGAAAAACCTTATTCTACTCAGGCACCCAAAGAGAAGAGAGAGCCACTTGGATAGCATGAAGAAGACAAAGGCAGCACAGAACTGTCTAGGGCCAATCCTCTTCCACTGGAGTTTATTTTGACCAGGAATCCAAGATGATCCTCCACACCCTGAATGTAAAGAAGCCGTCTGTTTAGGGAGATCTGTGCAAAAGTGGAAGGGGAAGGGACAATATAGTAATGAGAAAAAACAAAGATAAGCTACTAGAAAAATAAGAGTAATTGAAAAAGCACAAGTCCAAAGGACAAAGATTTAATACAAGCCCAGTTCTCAAAAAAGCTGAGAGATTTATAAAGAAAAAAAGAGAGAAAATGAGCACAGACTCAGAGGTCAGAGCATAATGGGAAAAATACACTATGTAAGAAAATGAACACAAGAATTTTTCAGATTTTTCAGAAATCACATAATAGTTGCAAGTAACTCCATAATTACTCAAAAGAGCAATCAAAACATTAAAGAAGGCTTTGGAATAAACAGAAGTAAGAAATCAGAGCTCTCAATGCAGAATTAAAGAAGATAAACAGCAGTCTATATAGCCCAGATGGTGGAGAAACTTCATATTGATGGACATTCAGAGAGTGAGAGAGCAAGAGAATTGGAATGGAAAATACTGGCATGGGGAAAAGAATTGACAGAAGGGAAGCAAAAGGCACCAGATTTAAAAGAACAAATGAATCTCAAAGCAACTGACTTTAAAGTCTGAATGCACAGAGATGACTTAAGGATCATAGATGTCAAAAAAGAATACAATAATTTTTAAAAACACTAATATTATGCTGAATCAGATATCTTTGACAGTAGTCTAATATGTACATTAAATGGGTAATCAATGAATACATATACCAAAATCTATTCCCCAATGGATAAATGGTCATAGGATTTGAACAAGTAGTCTTTAAAAGAATAATTACAGTCTATTATCAAACATTGAAAATGATCACTCTAAATGACTAATAATAGAAAAATCACTAAGGGAAACAACTTCAAGATTTTATATTCTACTTAGAAAATTGGCATGATAAAAGCTATCAGTACTAGACAGCCTTTGGGGAAGATAGGCAAACCGATATGTTGTTAGAGCCATTGTTAGAGTTAGTTGTTTTGGAAAACAACTTGTGATTTTGCTAAAAAATTTGCTAAAATGTCCATACCATTTGACCTAGAGATTCCAGAGCTAGACATATGTCCCAAAGAAATTCAAGAGAGAAATAAAGTCTCCATCTGTGCAAAAATATTCATAGCAGTACTTTTTTTATAGAAGCAAATAACTGGGGAAAAAGTGATGCCCATCCGTTGGGAATGGTTAAATAAATTACATATGGATGAATTGAACTACTATGTTATTTAAAAAATGATAAATATGAAGAACTTAGAGAAACTAGGAGGTCCAGTGGATAGAGTAATGATGCTGGAGTCAGAAAGACCTCAATTCATATCCAGCCTCAGAGTTTTATGAGTTGTGTAACACTGAGCAAGGCGCTTAACCCTGTTTGCTTCAGTTTCCTCATTTGTAAAATGAGCTCGAGAAGGAAATGGCAAACCACCCAACATCCTTGCCATGAAAACCTCAAATAGGGTCACAAAAAGTCAAGCATGACTGAAACAACTAAACAACAAAGACAATGATGATGACAATGATGATGATGGCAACAAGATCAGAGTGAAATAAGCAGAACCAGGCAAACAAGATATACAATGACTGTAACAATATAAATGGAAACAACAACAAAATTGAATCATTTATAATTATAAAGGCCATGCTTGGGTTCACAGAAAAGCTGAGAAAATGGACCTTCCATTTCTCTTTGCAGAGATGAGGGACAGAAGTTATGAAATATTTCATTGGCTGTCCGAATTGGTCTTTAGGTTGATTGGTTTTGTTGAATTGCTTCCTGTCTTTTAAAAATCTGTCCAAAAAAAGCTTATTGGATAGAGGGAGATGCATTTTCTTGGAAATCAATATGATCTGAAAATAAAAGTCATTAATTAAAAAGTACATGTAAAAAATAAAAGGGCCTAGGGGAACTTGTGATTTTTGAAAAGTTTTCTTTTTAACAGTTAAAAGAAATTGATGCTTAAAGGAACAATCCTTATTTGATTGTCAAAATTTGCTGGGGATGGAAGCTCAATTCCAGGTGGACAGTCTCGGGCGGGTAAAGGTGGGAACTTCTAAATCTTAGAGTTCTCACGAGGCCCCCCCAGGAAACGACTGGGAATCGAGGTGAACCGAGCTATCTCGTGTATTTCCGCCTCTCCCCGTGAGAAACGTGATGGGAGAGAGCTCTCCCCGCCCTCGAGATTGTCCCAGATCTGGGCACACTATTGTTATCTAACAGCACGGTATTCAGATGCAAACTATGCTGCTGAAGAGTTTAAGTAGGATCAGGAAAACCTGAAAGCTCTCTTGGGCGGAGGGGCGCGGAGCGGACAGGACAACAAGGCTCCGCTTTTCCTCTCTCCTCTCTCCCCTCCCCCTCTCTCCCCACTTACACTTCTACTTCCAATCTCTTATTGTAAGATCGTTGCCTCCTTGGGAGATTCTTCACTCCCTCCTGAGGAAGAATTCCCCTGCACTTGTAACTAGACCCTGAAATAAAGCTCAACCCTTGTTCAACTCTGGAACATCCTTTCTCTCATACGAGCATCCGGTTTGGCCAACCGAAGACCTCCGATAGAGGTAGGGGAAGACTCGGGTAGCCCTCAGGCCTCTAGGCCTGGCAAAAATTCACTTTGGTTGAATAAATGCTGTTGGATAAATAAAGAATATGCAGAGACAGTTTCTGGTTGTCTTTTTTGCGTATCCTATTTCTCCTTTAAGCATAAAAGGCCTGCATAGGGGCTTAAATACTTTAGAGAATCAGTCTCTTTGATATCATTACTCCCTCCATGAAAGAAGATTGCTCCCATTCTCACTTCATTCTCTGAAATTTTTATCTGTATCTTTCCATAAATTTTCTATTGATGATCTACTCAATGTACGGATATTCTTTTTACCACTTATGGTACCCATGTTATATTTTGCTCATATATTTTAGTTCATTTCTGGATTTTTTGGTTATACATGTTTTGGTTGTTGTTTTTTATTATAGTCACACATATTATCATTAGTAATAAGGAGCAACCTACGTATACCTACCATTTGACTTTATATTGCCCTTTGAACTATCTACAATTTTGATATTTCTTTCATCATGGCATTCTAATGTTCCTAGCTATTCACAGCATCATTGGGAGAAAAATTATATTAAATAGATAGAGTTTTCTGACTGGAGAAAAAAATCAAGTATTTCATATTCTTCCCTGAATAATTCTAATCTCCTTCTGTTCAATTAAGGAGTCAATCCATACTGGGAAAACCATATCGAGGAAGAATGTTTATTTTCTGAATTACCACCACTGCATTAATTAAAAAGAGTTCAAGATGGATTATTATTATGTATTTAAAAGCTAGTCTTTCCTTCTGTGTTTCCCATTTTCAGGTGAAAGTAGTTATAAGGATTAGGAATAGGTAGGGTTCTTTTGTGCAATCATCTATTTTCACAGCTAAGTTATTTCCAAAGTGCTCTGAGAAGCATGGTTGAATGGGACTTACTTTTCATCTGAGAACACCTATGTATTTCTGGATCCGAATCCAGACTGGGGAAATTACGTAAACAACAGTACAAAGAATACAACATAAATAATAAAATACTGTCCCAGAAGAGCTGACACTTCTAAAAAGGGAAGGGGCAGAATGGTAAGAGAAGAGAAGGCCAAGATGCTTAGTCATCATCCTAAATCAGAATAGGGATTTGGAAATTGCTCACATCAGCCTTTCTATCCATCCTTCCAACTTGTGTTTTTGAGTCAAATGAAACAGAGAAAAAGGAAAGATACTTCAGTTTTCTCTTGAAAGTTATAGTAAGTCATTGTTTATAAGTTTGTACAAAATGGATCTACTGTCATGAAATCTGCCTCTCTCTAACATTCTACTTTATAGATGCCATTAATTCCTATAATTGGTAATAAAATAAAATATTGAATGACATTTTAATATATATACTTTCCTGAAGTTTGGAAAGCCAGTTTAAGTATCCAATTTTAATCTTAGATTTAGTTGCAGAATTTTATAGTATCTCCACAAGTCATGCCAAAGGTTTGTTTTTCACAGGTACATTGAACTTTAGTATTAAAACACCAAAACATGACATGGACAAAACCTGAGATGGAGAATAAGGGAATAGACCAGGGGTGGGGAATCTGAATCCTTGAGGCTACATGTAGCCCTCTAGGTCCTCAAATGCAGCCAACTGACTGAATTCAAACTTCGTAGAACATTTAGAGTTTAGATTCAGCCAAAGGGCCATGCTTGAAGACATAGAGGGCCACATGTGGCCTTAAGGCTGTAGGTTTCCTACCCTTGGAATACATCTCCATTTACAAATTATCGTTGGAGTCATTTCAATCTATAGCATTTGATTAAGAGGCTCATGCATTGACATGGATCATGGATGGCATTTTTCTATCAAGGTCAGAATTATCTGGTAAGAGATCTTATAAGGATCAGAGAAAGAAGAAGAGTAATGACCATTGGTGACTATTCACTTGTTTAAAGGCCTGATAACAGCAATAAATAGGTCTCTTGTCTTTCAAGGGCATGTACCCAAGACATGCTAAAGAACTTCCCAGGAATTTTCTAAACAGATGACTACAACCCGCTTCTGATGGTTCATGTAGACACAAATGATTCTGACAAGAGGAACACCAAACTGAAGATTGAAAAGGATTAACTTGTATTTTTCTCCTAACGGCCTACTTAAGGTTAAAGATGTAGAAGAGAAGTATACAGCTGACAAAGAAAATTGTATCTGAGAGGGGGTTTTGGGTTTCTGGACTATAGCTTAAAATATAAAAATGATGGACTTCTGACTAAATATAGATACATCTAATTAAATAGGCTTATATTTAATTGATACTTGATATATTAAAAAATCTAACTAAGATGACTAAAATATATATATACATATGAATATATACACATACATATATTTACTTGTATGTACACATACATATATAATAGACATATTTACATATAATACATGTATATGTATGCATATATACATATATATCTATCTCAACTAATAATAATAACAACAATGGCATTCATATAGCACTTTAAGATTTGCAAAGTTCTTTATGAAGGTGATTTCCTTTATCCTTACAGTGACCTAGGAAAACATCACTCTTATTAGCATTTATTTTATTGTTGAGGAACCTTAGGTGAGGAGAAGTTCAGGGACCTCCCCAGGATTACCCACATGGTAAGTAACTGAGTTTGGATTTGAACTCAGGTTTTCCTGACTTCAGGGCTACTGTCCTATCCAATGTGGCACATAGCTGCTTTATGTATAGGATAAGTTGGTGATAATCAACAAAGGAAGGCATCAGAATAAAAGGAAATTGTGAAATGCTTCCCGTAGAAGATGAGATTTTACTTAGAATTTGAGGGAAGCTGGGAAATTCAGAAGGTGGAGATGAGTAGTAGCAGAGCCTCCAGTATAGTTAGTATAGCAAAGCGCTGCTAGGAAACACACCAAAAACCATCATTTCATGAGCAACATATGAAATTGCCAACTTCTATCTTGAAATTGAAACCTGAAGATCTTCCAAGGGAAGAATAGAGAGATTATCTTTCCATACTAATTCACATAGTGGAGATTAGTTACTCGATTGATTGACTAAATAATAATTCAATTAGATAAGTTCGGAATTGGTTGGAGATAAAGACTCCAGGTAGGTGGTGAAGGGGCAGCTAGGTGGTACTTAAAGATAGAATGTTGGGCCTGAAGTCAGTAAGACTCATCTTCATGAGTTCAAATCTGGCCTCAGACATTTACAGGCTGTGTGACCGTAGGGAAGTCATTTAATGCTGTTTGCCTCAATTTGTCATCTGTAAAAATGATCTGGGGAAGGAAATGGAAAGCCATGACAGTATCTTTGACAAGAAAATCCCAAGTGGGGTCACAAAGGGTCAGACACAACTGAAACAACAAAGCAAAGACTCTAAGAAAAGTTTTACTAATCGTTCAAGTCACCTTGTTATAGGACCTCTTATGGAATTCCCCATGGATCTCTACTTGGTCCTCCATTCTTCAATATTTTGATTAATGATTTAGATAAAGGTATGAATAGCATCCTTATCAAATTTACAAAGAACACCAAGATGGGAGATATAGTTAAATGGGTGATAGAGTCAGGCTTCACAAAGAATCCTTATTAAAGCATCCTCAACAAGTGCTCAAAGAGCTTCTGCTTGAGCCTCTTTACTACAAGGGACTACTACCACCTCCTGAGGCAGCCCACTTAACTTTGGGTCAGCTCATGTTGTTAAGAAGAATTTTCCTGACATCAAAACTAAATTCCTTTGAAACTTCTATTCATTGCTCCTGGATCTGCCTTCTGGGACTATAACAGAACAGTTTGAATCCCTCCTCCATGTAAGAGCCTTTCAAAATACTTGACAATTTACCTGTCCCTAGCGAGTCTTCTCTTCACTATGCTTCCCAAACCTTCCCAAACCTTCAGAACTCCTTGTATGGCATACTTAAGGTCCTTCCTAATCCAAATTACTTTCTTTTTGATGCTTTCCAATTGATTAGGGGTCCCTTTAAAATGTGGCATGAAAACCTGAACAGAGTTCTCTAGAGATGATCTGACCTGAGGGGCGATTGATCACCTATCTTTTCTGAAAGCTATACATTTTTTAATTCAAATCAAAATCACGATACTGTTTTGTTTGCTTGCTGGCTTGCTTGTTTAATTGTTTGTTTCTCTTGTCTATAATACTATACTGCTCATAGTGAAGCATCTAAGTGACTTAGTGGACAGAGCACTGGGCTTAGGGGCAGGAAGACCTGAGCTCAAATCCAGTCTCAGACATTTAATAGTAACTATGTGACATGCTCAAGTCATTTAAACTCTGCTAGCCTCAGTTTCCTCAACTATAAAATGGGGATCATGATAGCATTTACTTCCCAGGGTTATTGTGAGGATCAAATGAGATAATATTTGTAAAGGACATAGTACAATGCCTGGGACGCAGCAGGTGATTAATAAATGCTTATTGGCTTCCTTTTTGACTTATATTGAATTCACAATTCACTAAAGCATCCAGATCCTTTTTGGGGAAACAACCCTCAAACTACTGCTTTTTAACCAGAACTTTCCCCATTCTATACTTGCCAGGCTTTTGTTGTTGTTGTTGTGAGGCTTCACAATTTTCCTCTAAAATTTCATCTTATAATATTCAGCTCAAGTGCCCTAACTTCTCACGATATAACTCTACAACTGATGAATGGTTCTATCTTGAATTGCACTTATCTTTGCATGTCAAGTTTTCTGCATGTCTAAATTGAATATACTACAATGAAACAAGCACTTATTAAGCACCTACTGTGTGCTAGGCAAAGAGTTATAAAGGCAAAAGTGAGGTGGCTCTTGTCTTCAAGGAGTTTACTTCCTATTTGGAGGAATAGGTAAGTTTTTGGAGGACAGAGACTATAAGATTTTTAAAATCTTTATATCCTAAGCAACAACACAGTGTTACAATATGATTTATGATTAATTGATGTTTGTTAAATTAAATAGTTCACACTTTATAGTATTTTATGGTTTACAAAGTGCTTTTCTAAGCCAAGTACATTATGATAGTCCCTGCTGCTATAGAAGCCAAGGCATTTGAATTGCTTGAGATTAGGTGTTCCAAGCTTCAGTAGGACCAAAGCTCATTGGGTTTCTGTACCATCTGGCACCAATATGGTGAACCAGCAGGGACATAAAGCTACAAGGTTGTGTAAGAAGGAAAAAACTTGGCCCAACTTGGGTTAAAAAAAAGTAGGTTAAAGTTTCTGTGCCAATCAGTATTGGTAGCTGCCTGTGAGTGGCCATTGCAGTTCCAGCCTGGATGAGATAAGGGAACCCAGTCTGAAGAAGAAGAAGAAGAAGAAGAAGAAGAAGAAGAAGAAGAAGAAGAAGAAGAAGAAGAAGAAGAAGAAGAAGAAGAAGAAGAAGGAGAAGGAGAAGGAGAAGGAAAAGAAGGAGAAGGAAAAGAAAGCTAGAAAGAGAGCAAGAAAGAAAGAAAGAAGTTTTTCCAGTGTTTAGCACAGTGTCTAGCACACAGTAGGTGCTTAATAAATGTTTATAGACATAACTTTCCTCAGACTATTCCTCTGAGGTAGGTGGCATATGTATCATTATTTCTATTTGGCAGATGAGGTTGAGAGGCTAGTTTATTTGCTCAGATATACAGTTAACAAATGCTAAAGTAGGATTTGAACTCGTCTTCCTGACTCCAGGTCCAACATTCTACCACTATAATAGAGTTAGTAAATGGCCAACCAAAAGCTATTATTCCACGTCAATGATCTTTATGCTCTGTATATCATGTTTCTTCCTCTCTTCGAGGCCCTCAAATGGTTTGCCTTGGAATTCACTGCATCTTTGCTTCTCATTCTTAAGAAAGTTGCTATGTGTGCTGCCAAAATGCTATCATAGAAGTCCAAAGAGGGATACCTTTCAATGATAAATCAAGTGATTCCCATGTGCTTACATATAAGTTGTAAACTGCCTTGGGATTTATGAGGGATGAAAGATGTTTTATTTATTGTCATTTGAGATGAAAGATGCATAATTTACAACACCAGGATCCCTATTTTATTTACTTTCAACAATGCTGAAATCACATTCCTTCCCACTGATGGAATGACAGAATGCCTACTAATTGGTTAGTAAAGGACTTAATAAAAGTTATAGGGTTGGAGGGGCTTCTCATCCAACAGTAATGCAGTGATGCAGCCCAATTGCTTTGTTCCTAAATAAAGGCTTTGTTCTCCTGTTTGTGAGAATTAGTGAGACATTAAGCATGTGTGTATGATGTCAAGATGTTGGCTCAGAAATAAGTTCTTGCAGGCTCATGGTTTATGATGACATCATTAGATATATTTTGTAATAATGGACATCATTGGACTGAATATTTTCCAGGTTGTTTCTTCCAAGGCTGTTGGAGCTCCTAAATAGCACTGGAGACCTTTGTACCATCTCCAGGTATTTATGTTTCTAGGGTGCAAAGGCAGCAATTTCTGTGCTTATAGAAAGACAATTTGCACAGTTATCAGTAGCTCTCCTTAGTTGGCAAACCTGTTCTTGCCATCTGAGGGAAGCTGAAGTTTCCTTTGATGAAAAGGTACTGAAAAGTACATTCCATGATGGCAGGTCTATGTCAACATTGGCTCATGAAGGAAACACTTTAGTCCCAACATCAGGTTCCAAATGTTCTTGTTATAACTGAGATGTTGGAACTACTGGATATGTTGTAAAAGCTGAGAGTTGGGGTGGGGGAGGATGAATTAAGGATGTTTTTTTACCTGTTTGCCGGTATCTCCATCCTGTTACCATGACCTTGATGTCACATATCCACAAATTGTCCTGGTCACCAGAATGGTGAAATGTGCAGAAATGAGTTCAGGGGAGTTGATTACCACACCTCTAGAACAGCCTACCTTCCTCTTGCTTAGTAAAATAAGGGATAGTATGGCATAGCTAAACAAATTATGTTATATGGGTGAGTTGGAATATTATTATACCATAAGAAACAATAAATATGATGAATTCTGAGGAACAATGGAAGTTTATTTAAGCTGAAGCAGAATGAAGTAAGAAGAACCAGGAAAATCATGTACATAATGATCATAATAATGTAAATTAATAATAATGATAACACTAATATTTATATAGCACTTACTATGTGCCAGGCACTGTGCTAAACCCTAACAGTTATTATCTCATTTGATTCTCACAACAACCCTAACAGATAAATGCTATTATTATGCTCATTTTACAAATGAAGAAATTGAGCGAGGCAGAGGTTAAGTGACTTACCTAGAACCACAGAGCTAGAAAGATCTAGCAAGTGGACATATTTGAACTCAAGTCTTCCTGATTCCAGGACTACGCTCTATCCATTGCACCAACTGAAGTAAACTAAATTCACTAAAATGAAGCCAAATGCTGTGTGATTATATTGATAATTCTTGGTTCTAGAAAAGAGATAAAGAATTACACCTCTGTTCCACTGAAGAATTGGACACGTATGGAAATGTGATGTTGCACATGCTAACAGCCAGGGTCATTATATTAGTTGGTTTCATTACAAAGAAAAGCTTCCAAAGAATAAAGGTATATCTGGAAATGACTGATATAAAAATAAATAGCATCAATAAATTTTAAAAAGTAAAATGTATTTGAGAGTCAGTCAACAAGCATTTCTTTTTTTTAATAATTTATTTAACTTTTAACATTCATTTTCACAAAATTTTGGGTTCCAAATTTTCTCCCCATTTGTCCCCTCCCCCCACCCCAAAACACCGAGCATTCTAATTGCCCCTATCACTGATCTGCCCTCTCTTCTATCATCCCTCCCTTCCCTTGTCCCCATCTTCTCTTTTCTTCTGTAGGGCCAGATAACTTTCGATACCCCTTTACTTGTATTTCTTATTTCCTAGTAGTGAGAACAGTACTCAACAGTTGATCCTAAAACTTTGAGTTCCAACTTCTCTTCATCCCTCCCTCCCCACCCATTCCCTTTGTAAGGCAAGCAATTCAATATAGGCCATATCTGTGTAGTTTTGCAAATGACTTCCATAATAGTCATGTTGTGTAAGACTAACTATATTTCCCTCCATCCTATCCTGCCCCCCCATTGTTTCTATTCTCTTTTGATCCTGTCCCTCCCCAAGAGCGTTGACTTCAAATTGCTTCCTCCTCCCATTGCCTTCCCTTCTACCATCCCCCCCCACCCTGCTTATCTCCTTCTCCCCCACTTTCCTGTATTGTAAGATAGGTTTTCATACCAAAATGAGTGAGCATTTTATTCCTTCCTTTAGTGGAATGTGATGAGAGTAAACTTCATGTTTTTTCTCTCACCTCCCCTCTTTTTCCCTCCACTAAAAAGTCTTTTGCCTGCCTCTTTTTTGAGATACTTTGCCCCATTCCATTTCTCCCTTTCTCTTCCCAATATATTTCTCTCTCACCCCTTAATTTCATTTTTTAAAGATATGATCCCATCCTATTCAATTCACTCTGTGCTCTCTATCTGTGTGTGTGTTTGTGTGTGTGTGTGTGTGTGTGTGTGTGTGTGTGTGTGTGTGTATAATCCCACCAACTACCCAGATACTGAAAAGTTTCAAGAGTTACAAATATTGTCTTTGCATATAGGAATGTAAACAGTTCAACTTTACTAAGTCCCTTATGACTTCTCTTTGCTGTTTACCTTTTCATGCCTCTCTTCATTCTTGTGTTTGAAAGTCAAATTTTCTTTTCAGCTCTGGTCTTTTCATCAAGAATGCTTGAAAGTCCTCTATTTCATTGAAAGACCATTTTTTCCCCTGAAGTACTATACTCAGTTTTGCTGGGTAGGTGATTCTTGGTTTTAGTCCTAGTTCCTTTGACTTCTGGAATATCCTATTCCATGCCCTTCGATCCCTTAATGTAGAAGCTGCTAGATCTTGTGTTATCCTGATTGTATTTCCACAATACTTGAATTGTTTCTTTCTAGCTTCTTGCAATATTTTCTCCTTGACCAGGGAACTCTGGAATTTGGCCACAATATTCCTAGGAGTTTCTCTTTTTGGATCTCTTTCAGAAGGTGATCAGTGGATCTTTTCAACATTTATTTTGCCCTCTGGTTCTAGAATATCAGGGCAGTTTTCCTTGATAATTTCATGAAAGATGATGTCTAGGCTCTTTTTCTGATCATGACTTTCAGGTAGTCCCATACTTTTTAAATTGTCTCTCCTGGATCTATTTTCCAGGTCAGTTGTTTTTCCAATGAGATATTTCACATTATCTTCCATTTTTTCATTCTTTTGGTTTTATTTTGTGATTTCTTGGTTTCTCACAAAGTCATTAGCCTCCATCTGTTCCATTCTAATTTTGAAAGAACTGTTTTCTTCAGTGAGCTTTTGAACCTCCTTTACCATTTGGCTAATTCTGCTTTTGAAAGCATTCTTCTCCTCCTTGGCTTTTTGAACCTCTTTTGCCAATTGAGTTAGCCTATTTTTCAGGGTGTTATTTTCCTCAGCATTTTTTTTGGGTCTCCTTTAGCAAGGTGTTGACCTGCTTCTCATGCTTTTCTTGCATCTCTCTCATTTCTCTTCCCAGTTTTTCCTCCACCTCTCTTACTTGCTTTTCAAAATCCTTTTTGAGCTCTTCCATGGCCTGAGCCCATGGTATGTCTATTTTGGATGTTTGGGATACAGAAACCTTGACTTCTCTGTCTTTCCCTGATGGTAAGCATTGTTCTTCCTCACCTGAAAGGAAGGGAGAAATTATCTGTTCACCAAGAAAGTAACCTTCTATGGTCTTATTTTTTCCCTTTTCTGGGCATTTTCCCAGCCAGTTACTAGACTTCTGAGTTTCCTCTCCACACCCACCTCGCCTCCAGATCCACCTAGCCAGCTCTTGGGGTCTGAGATTCAAATGCTCCTTCCCAGCCTCAGGGCTTTGGGGGGGGGCAGGGCTGCTATTCAGTGTGAGATTAAGTTCAGGTGCTCAGGTGGGGGCAGGGCTGCCTCACAGGGCTCAGTTCCTCAGGGGGTTTATGCAGAGACCTTCAACAATGGATCCGAGCTCCTGCCTGCTTGGGGAGCCCCTGTCCACCGCCACCCCCACTGCTGCCTCCCAAGGGGGCCTGAGTTATGGAGACACCCCGCTTCCCTCTCAGCAAGCCAAAAGGACTTTCTCACCCCTGGCGCCTGTGAGTGGAGGGTCCTGCTCGGCCACTGGAGATTCTGTCCCTGAAGCCTGCTCGGATCTGCTCCTCTCAGTGCTGTGCAACCAAGGCAGGGCTGGACTGGGCTCCGGGTCCAAGGCGCGACAGACCTTCAGCATCAGGTTTTCAGGGGTCTCTGGAACAGAAATCTCCTCCACTCCTTTGTTCTGTGGCTTCTGCTGCTCCAGAATTTGTTGGGAGTTCTTCTTTACAGGTATTTTATGGGCTGTGGGTTCGGAACTACCATATGTGTGTCTTTCTACTCCGCCATCTTGGTTCCTTCCCCAACAAGCATTTCTTAAGCACTTACAATGTGCTATGTCCTGTGCTGCCAAGTAAGAAACAAACAAATACGGGACAAGGGTCTGACAGCAGCAGTTTTCTGTGCTCTACCCTCCTGAGGGCCAGGAAGCAATGACAGGACAAAGGACTTCCTTAAAGATGAATGTGGCATAGTGGGAGCATGAGTAATTCTTTCATTTTTTGCCTGCTGGACACATATCATCCCAGGAATCTACTATAGTGTCCTTAGTGGTGTTTGTTCTTCAGGAACTCCAATTTTGTTACAGACACCTACTTCCTTTCTTGCTCGGAACCATTTATATACTTCTTAGACTGTTCCATTGAAGATCTGTAAAAATCCTTTTCCAGCATTAAGCTGGGTTGCTTTTTCATGACCTCCAGTGAGTCACTACCATGTTTGTTTTACAGATACAGAATCTGAGTTTCAGAGACTTATGAAAGTTGCTTATGATGAGCTCATCACTCACAGCTGCTGCTATCACAGAACTGGGGGAGGGCAGGCTCCAGTCAGAATGCCAGCATTCTTTCTAGCATCTGGGGAAGGGGAGAAGGAGACCTCACATGGAGTCTCCCTTTCCTCTCCAGACTCAAGAGATTCTATAGCTATTAGACAGATGCAGCACAGAAACAACTCTTTCTTTCTTTATTATGTGTGTATATATGTGCATGCATGCATGCATGTATGTATGAACACACATATCTGCAATACATCTATACATATGCATACATACATATACATACGTATGTATATTAGACTCTAGTTTAAGAACCTCTACTCTAATTCAACCACAAGAACCTGAGGCTAAGCTGAAACTTGCTCAAGATCACATAGCTTTCTAGTGGTAGATTGAAGACTAGCGCATCAGCTTCCAACCCCAGAGCTCTTTCTACTGTATTACATTGAGATTTTGTCATTTTTAGAGGAAAAAAGGAAAAAGTGTTATAATTTCAGGAGCTTCCTTCCCATATGTCTAAATATTTATATGAGACTTCGGCCTGCTAAGTCTAACTTGTCTAATTAACTCACTATCTCACTCATCACAATGGCTCCTCAACCTCTCTTCAACCTTCCATGGCTTTCTCTCTCCCACCTTCTTAGATAAGAACCTTACCTTATATTTTACTGAAAAAAATTGAAGCCATTGACTGAGAGCTCCCTCTTCTCTGCCCCTTTCCTCATATCACTAAGATGCCTTCAGCCACTATTTCCTCCTTGACTCCTATTTTGAATGAAGATATTATCCTTCCTTTCAATATGGCAAACCTGTTTACCCGTTATCAAGTGATTCCATTCTATTCCATCTCATATAACAGATTGCACCCTCAGTCATCCATACTCTCTCATTTAAACTCAATTCTTCCCTATCTGCTCCTTGACTGTTTTCCTACTGCCTACAAATATGCCCATGTCTTCTCCAACCTCAGAAAAATTCCCTTGATCTTTCCACCTTTCTTTGCATCCTGTATTTCTTCTGCCATTTTGTGCCTAAACTTCTTAAGAAGGCTGTCTATAACTTCCTTTCTTCTCTCTTAACTCACTGGATTCCAGTCTCACCATTTGACTGGAACTGCTCTCTCCAAAGGTACTAAGGATATCTCGATTGCCAAATCCTATGGCCTTTTCTCAATCCTCATCCTTCTTGACCTTTATACAGACTTTAACATTATCAATCACCCTCTTTTTGATATTCTCAGCATTCTAGGTTTAAGAACTCTACTTTCCCCTGGTTCTCCTCCTATCTATCCAACTGCTTCTTCTCCGTCTTCTTTGATTGATCCTCATCCAGGCCATGCCCACTAGCCCTGGGTATCTCATACAGTTCTGTCCTGGACCTTCTCTTTCCCCTCTAATCTACTTTACTTGACAATTCCATCATCTCCAATGTATGTAATTATCACTGCTATGCTGATGATTCTCAAAACAATTTATCCAACCCTAGCCTCTCTGCTAATCAATCTCACATCTTCAACTACCAATTAAACATCTTGAACTATGTTCTCTAGATAGCTTAAACTCAAAATCCAAAATGGAACTCATTATCTTCCCCTTCCCCCACCCTAGTCATTCCTCCTTCCAAACTTCCCTGTTACTATCAAGAGTACCATTATTTTCTCAGTCCCTAGGCTCAAGAAACTAAGTATCATCTTTGACTTCTCATTATCTGGAACCCCTCCCCAATATCGAATCTCATTCCAATGTCTATCAACTTTACCTTTGCAACATCTCTCATGCATATCCTTTCACTCATCTGATACTGCCACCACTCTGGTGCAGACTTTCATGCTGAAAGTATTGCAGTAGCATGCTCATGTCTCTGCCTGCCTCAAGTCTCTGCCCACTCCAGTCCATCCTCCAAATTCAACCACCAAAATGATTTTCCTGAAGGTCAGTTCTGATCAGGTCACCTCTGACTCAATAAACTCCAGTGACTCCCTATCACATCCATGATAAATATAAAATCCTTTGTTTGGCCTTTAAAATCACTCATATCTTAGTCCATTTTCCCACCCTTCCCACATGTCTTTATTCTGCTTACATTTCTTATGTAGCTAACCCATATACATATATAAGCTTCATCTTAGTAATATGGTCCTCCTTGCTGTTCCTCAAACACAATATTTAATCTCTTGGCTCTAGAATTTTTAGGGTCTATCCTTCGTGCCTAGAATTGTCTCCCTCCTTGCTTTCCTGACTTGTTCAAGTACCAACTAAAACTTTACTTTCTACTGGAGGCCTTTCCCAATCCTTTTTTAAAAAAAAACTATTTTATTTTCAATTCACAGAACAAAACAAACATTTCTATAACATAGTACAATTTAAAAAGATGTTTTGCACACAAAACTGTAAATATGCTATGTACAACTTGCTATTCCCTCCAAATACACAACAAAATTTTTGTGTAAATTTCTTTTTTTTCTTCCCTCCCTCCCACCATCTCCTGATGGCCACCATTAGACATAATCATATGAGTGTGCATAGGTATATCTATGTAAAATTATTCTATACATGCTTCCGTTTGTCAGTTCTTTTTCTGGATGCAAACAGAGTTTTTCTTCATATGTCCTTTATTTTTCATTTGTGTATTTATAGTAGTCAAAATGGCTTAGTCACTCAAAGTCATTTTTAAAACAGTATTCTTGTTACTGTATACAATGTTTTTCTGGTTCTGGTCACTTCACTCTTTATCATTTTATGTAAGTCTTCCCATGCCTTTCTAAGATCATTGAGTTCATCATTTCTGATAGCACAGTAATATTCTATCACAATCATATACTACAGCTTGTTCAGCTATTCCCCAATTGATGAGGATCTGTGCAATTTCCAGTTCTTGCCTCCACTATAAACATCCCATTCACATTCAAAATTTAATGACTATTAGTGAATTTCCCATCTCATTTTTACTATTTTCTTTCTCTACCTCTCTTCTTACTCTATCACTGTTACCCAATGCCTCTTAATTCTAGTGCTTTTTCACTATTTCCTTTTTATCCTCTACACATTATCTTGGTAAATATTTCTGTTTTAAATTTTATTCATTTTATTCTGAACTTTAGAAATAAAACTAGCATTCTCATAGCATAGTAAAATAGAAAGAAGATGATTATATATGAAACTGAAAATGTATTATATGTAACTTACTATTCCTTTTAAATATATAGTAAAGTTAACATGTGATTTTTCACCCCTTTTTCTCCCCCAATGGCTAGATTAGACATATATATTACTGATATTGTTTGTATATTGTCTCTCCATTAGATTATGAGCTCCATGAAGGCAGAGACTGCCTTCGGCCTTTCTCTGTATTCATGACCCTTAGCACAGTTCCTGGCACATACCAGGTGCTAACTAAATGCTTGTTGCCCGACAAAGGGTGAATTAGGGACTCTACTTCAATATGCAACTGGATTTTCCAGTCCTGGGTCTACAGGCACATAATTATTTTTAAAAAGTGATTTACATTTTAAAAGGATGCAGCAACAAGCATTTTTTAAACAATGATTTTGTGCCAAGAACTCTGATGGCACCGGACATATAAAGACAAAATGAAATAGCCTCCACCCTTAAGGAGTATACTTCTTACAGGGAGGAAATAGCATTCACAGCATTCACACATATAAATAAATACAACAAAATTAATAATAGTAATAGCTAGGAGTTGGGTACAGACTACATATGAAGGGCAGTTTATTTGCCAAATAATAGGGATTACAAAGGACATGTACCTTCTTAAATGTGAAATTAATGTGTTTATCCAAATAATTCAGAACTGAAACCACTTTTGCCTTTATTACATATTTTTAGAAGAAAGTGGATTTGAGAACTTAATTGTTTCAATCTTCCATTTAACTTTGCTTGTACATAGAGTCATAGATCTAGAGCTGCAAATGGTCTCTGAGGTCATTTAGGTCAACTCCTTTCATTTTATAAATGAGGATACTGAGACCTAGGGATAGTAAGTGATTTGCTCAAAGTCAAATACAAGTCCTCTGACTCCTTAGCCAGGGTTCTTTTTACTATAGCACCTGTCATATCTGAATTGGTATTCAAAATGCACAAAACTACCATATCTCTCATTTTTATTAAGTTAGTTCTTTCATTTTTCTTTCTTTTCAACTTAAATTAAGGATAGAACCTAAAAGTACTTCATAATATAGTGACCCCTTGTTGCTATTCTCCCAACTGAAACTCTTAAGTTTGATCACAGTTGGTGAAGGAAGGCAACTATTACCAGGTTCAAGAATACTATGTCAATGCACAGTTATTAATGTGCAGCTCACAAGCTCCTATCAGTGTGTCTCCCTTTAATGGTCAGCAAAAAGACAAAATTAGCTCAAAGCAAGATATATACTAGGATGACATAGTAAGAAAAGTAGCCAGAAGTGTGGATAGCACTCCTTCACAAAGATATAGATAGATAGATAGATAGATAGATAGATAGATAGATAGATGACAGACAGATAGATAATATGTAGAGATGTATCTGTTTATATATATACACACACACATACACACACACATACACATTTAATGCCTGTTGAAAGTGTAGGCACAAACTCAGAATATAGCGTTAGTGAATCTCTCTCTTCCTCCCTCTCTCTCTGTTCTCTCTCTTTCTTTCTCTCTCAAACACACACACACACACACACACACACACGCACGCACGCACACCACAGAGAACATATATGGACTTTACAACTCATCTCAAGCTTCTGGCACGGCATGGCAACAGAGTATTTTTCTCTTCTTGTGGTTTTCTCATTCTGCTCTCTAATGTGTACAGCATATCTGTTGGACATGTCTTCATCTGGGCTCCTTAGGCATGTGCTTCTTCACAGCTTTATTCCTTACCACGTAGTCTAATTGTCTTATGAATCTATAATTGGCTCTCTTCTTTGCTGCCAAGTATCACTCACCTTGGAGTCAATCCCACTGGCTTTTTCTTTCTGTCTCTGTCTTTTTCTTTCTCTGTCTCTCTGTCTCTTTGTTTCTCTCTGTGTGTAGATGTGTCTCTTTCTACAGAGATGACAAGTTAGCTTTAAAGAGAAGCCAGAAATATGGCCAATCTTCAACCAACCAGTGACTTCTAAATCCAACAAGTTTTTCACACTTCATTAAGGGTTAACCAGGTGTAGATACAGGTTTGTGCAAAATATTTACAATATATTGTATAATATCACAAATATATTTGTACAATATATTTACATCTATGATTTCATTCATTATGGTAGTAGGGGGTATGACATGAATAAGTAGTCTGTTCAAGATCACATGTGTAGCATGTCCCAGATTTAAGCTTTCTTCTGGCTATAGAAAAAGTTCTCTTCTCACTGTTCCATATTGTCATGATTCATAGAAAATTCCTGTTTAGGTAAGAGTTGAATTACATAAACTCTGTGATCCTTTCCAGCTCTGAGATTCTATGATCTGTAACTTCCTCTTAATAGCTCATCATTCCTAAATTAATCTAAATACATTTTCAGCTAATTTATTTCATATTTAAAACTTGTATAGCTTTCAGATATTTTCTATCCATCATTTTGTTATTCATCCTAACAATACTTCAAGCTTTGGGGAGTTCTCCATATGTATAGTGTCCCCAGTACAAGTCTTCATCTTCCCTATGCCTTCAGAGAGACCTGCTAAAGTGAGATCTGGGGAACAAGGGCACATCTCTTCTATCCAAAACCTTCATGACTCCTTGCTATGTCTCTTACATCTTTTTCATCATAAGAGCTCCAATTGTCTTCAGATGTGCTAAAGTGGAAGCAGTCAGTGGAAGTTACTGGGGCAAGTTTGAGTATAAAATCAAGAAATAATTTCCTAATAATTAAAGCTTTCCAGAAGTGCAATAGATCTCTTGTAGGTACAGTAGATAACCTCTCACTGGAGATCTCCAAGAAGAGGCTACATGACCCCTGATTGACTTGTGGTAGTGGAGACTGAGTTTTGGGTAGACTGACTGGGCATTGAATCCTTTCCAACTAAAAAACTCTATAATACGAAAAACAAATATTGCCTCAGCCTCCTTTTTTTCTTTCCCTCACTTTGTTTTGCCTTCAATCCATACTTAGGGCTCTGGACTTTTCAAGGGTTAGCTGACTTTTCTCCAGGTACAGTAACTGGAGCTGCATTCAGTAAACTGGGTGCAGGTTCCTCCTTCCTTTGTACAAACCTTGGGGTCCAAAGTGAAACCAGCAATACACCTGGTTTTCAACAGAGGCCGTTTACATTTGAATACCGGTATAGGGACTTAGCTAACAAGAGGGAAATTCATTCACCTTTTAACTTGAGGAATTTCTATTTACCTAATATTTGATCTTAACTTTTTCTGGCCTTTTTATAGCGTTCGGAGTTAAGAATTGTGGCTGATATGTCAAAGTAATTTCTGACAGCTTGGAAGGCTTCCATAATTGTGGCGTCTCCATGGGGCTGTTGACCTACAAGTATGGCTTTAAGTCTATCATATGTTAGAGAAGCTACAACACACATCTGCTTTTCACTACTGTAATATTTGTTCAAGGGCCATAGATATGTATACGGCATGAGCCTGTCATGATCAGGAGTGTGCCAGCACATCCAGTCCATGCTCAATGCACACCTATGATCTAAGCTGGTTCTAGGGAGTGACTACTTGTTAAGTGTGTCCTAGAGAAATTTAGACTTGGGATAAGGGCTGGACTGGATGACTTATAAGTTATATAGATGACCTATAAGAGTCTTTGATTCTCTATCAAGGCTTATAGAATAGATAAGATTTCATTCATGCCATAGAAGGAAGAATTTGTATAGCCAGTCAGCATAGGCCTGGGTCTGATCATCAACTCAATAATTACCAGCTCACTGATGGATTTATAAGATTGAGCTATAAAAAATGCATTCCACAGGTTTAGAAGAAAATATTCCTACCACCTGACTCTCAGATTCTCTGAGTTGTCAAAGGCCGATAATAATCATAATGCCTTATATCCTTATACTGCTTTTGGGGGAAGTTTCTCCTTTTTTATTTCAATAGCAGCACTCTGTGGGTGGTAGGGCATGCACCATCCCTATCAAAGAGCGAAAACGTAGGCAATTTAAGTGATTTACCTGATAGCACACTTCCAGCTAGTAGCAGAACAGAGACTCAGAAACTCAGGTTTCCCTGCACCCAGTGCTGTGTATTCATTTAGATTACATCACCTCTCCAGTTGAGTGAAGGTGAGAAATGCCCTATTTGCAATTAGAGGATTGAAATTTCCACTTTACGGGTAGGAGGGTGAAACCCAAGAAAACATAGCTGTATTCTTTCCAGTTCTGCCCCTCCTCTGAAAACTGAGGTCTTAAAGGACGTGGTGAGAGGTGGGGAAGCAGCAAGAGACAGTTTCCCCCATTTTGTGGCCTACTATTCCAAAAGTCTTCTCTCCATCAAAGTATAGAGGAGACAATGGGACTCTGTCTGTCCCGAGTAGCACCTGATTTCCAGTTCCTTAATTTTGCATCTTTGTTTGACATGCAGGAGAGGACAATGTAAGATTCACATGTAAGATTTGCGTGTAATATTTGCAGAGTCTGCTAACATGCAGTTATTCTTTATAAATAATAAGCATAAATGAAGGGGAAATACTGTACAGAGAGAGGAATCACTTGTGCTGTCAGACCTCATAATGTATATATATTTTGGGGTTTTATTTATATGTATAGCTATTCCCTGATGTGCCTGCTCTACCTGCCTCTGTGTCTGACACAATTCCCTTAGGATGACCCCTGCCATCAACACACAGCGCAGCAGTATTTTACCGTTGTGCCAAAAATCTGCAATGCATGCCTCAGCCTCTTCCCCACTATCAAACGTACAGGGCATATGTTTGGCTTATGGAAGTTACTTTCCCATTCCACTGCTAAAGGCATTAATGACTCCTCCTCTCAACCACTTCAAAGGTGAGATCAGAGCGTCTCAGAGTTGGAAGGAACCTTACTGGTCACCTAATCCAAAACGTTCTTCATAATTTTTAAAAGTACAGCCAGGAATAGCCCTAGGCAAAACTGGGACACCATGGATGTGGGTCTTTCACGCCCTGCACTTATGCTGACTGGCCCCTGCCATCTGAATAGTGTCAATTGGTCACAGTTTCAAGGTAGAACCTTCTTGTTATGAAGTCATGTGGCAAAGTCAATAAAGGACAGGGAAGACCTAGGTTGGAGTCTTAGCCCTGGTATCTACTAACTGCAACCTTGGATGACTGGACAAGCCAGTGAGTCCCCCAGAAATAAATTTCTACGAATATAAATTGTAGAATAATTGCAGATGGACACTATGGAGGGAGCAAAAAATGAAAACGATAACACCCATTTAATGGGAGGCTTTTGAATAAAGAAAAGTCTCCATCTTCCTCTACTCTTCTTTCACAAAGAGACCCTAATAAAGTTGGAAGGACTAAATAAATTAAGACCTAGCAAGTCACTTGTGAGACCACGTCAATTCCTAGCCAAGCTGTTATTTGCCTTGCTTACCTTTCAGACTCCTTGGAACTAAAGTTAGAACCTTCTGAATTTAGACCTGTTGGAAACCAAGTTATAAATTAAATATTGTTGTCTTTATTGTTCCTGTCTTGAAGACTTAAACAAGTCTGTGGTTTGGGGTCTGTTTGACTAAAAAAATAGTGAAGGAAAATGTTGCTTTAAGGACCTGCCTCATCCATTCATATTGTTTTGTATTGACCCTTAGGTGAAGCAGGTACAGAGAGGTGAAAGAACAGAAAGAATGAAAATACTTATTGTAGTCAAAGCTAGATACCTTTTTGTATAGAGAACTGTGCCTAGAATCAGGAAGACCTGAGTTCAAATCCAGCCTCAGACACCATGTGTGAACACAGATAAATCACTTATCATTGTTTACCTCAGTTTCCTCTATAAAATGGGGGATTAATAATAACAACTACCTTCCAGGGTTGTTGTGAGGACAAAATGAGAGATTCTTTGAATCTTTAAGTGATATATAAATGCTACCTAACTCTGAAGATCTGACATTAGAACCAGGATGGAACAGATTAAAATACTGACAAGGCAATGTGAATATGAAAATATGGCCCAAACTGAAATCTCCTTTATTTGCAGAATGACCCCATATAATGTATTCCTGTACTTTTGCCAAACCTAGGGCTCACTCAATTTACATATATGTATCTGTGTGTATGTACATATATAAATACTATACATACATATATAGTGCATGTATGTGTGTATGTATGTATATATGTATCTTAAGCGTGATATGATAAATAGAAGCGTGATAAGGAGTCAGTCAGAGGGGCCTGGATTCAAATTCTACCTTTGATCTATATAGCCTATGCAATGTTGGGCAAAGCCATTTAACCTCTGAGAACCCTATGCATTTCTTTAAGGCCATAAACTGCAGGTTTACATCAGAGAAATTTCTATATGAATGGTTTCCTGTACTCAAAATTATTTTGGAATCAATTTAAATTGACAACACTTTCAGCATGAACATTTATACCTTGGAGATTGGGAAATCCTACAAATCAGGATTTGATTTACTGAAGTTGTTTTTGTTATTATCTAGAGTAGATTTAAGAAAGGAATGGAGAAAATGTTAAAACACAGATTAAACTTCAATGAGTTGTAAATACATTTTCCCCCAGAGAGTTGACTGTAAAGCACTTACGAGCACCCAGTTGGGGTGTATGGCATGTTCAGAAAGAGCGGCACCTCTGGTGTGAGGACTGCTAAGCCCTTTTCAGGGCTGCTCATACAGCTTTGGTATCCATCTGATTCACCTAACTCACCTGAGGCTCCAAGAAGCTGTAACATTATAACATGTGCAGTGGCCCCACCCCGGTAAAACTGTCTCAGCAGATGGGCTAAACCAGACTGAGAGTAAGCAACAGGCCTCAAACTTGTTGGTAAGTTGGGAGAGTATCTACTCCAGCCATGTGGTGGAATGGATGGATGAGAACAATTTGTTCCAATGTTCATGAAGGAAGCTAAACCATACAATGTGGAGGGCTTAGAGCTTGGTGAGATAGTGAATAGGCCAACGTCATCATCTGAATCCCAGTTCATCACCAGCCATTCTAACTTTTGTCTTGCCACTGGACTTCGATACCTCTGGAGGATGGAGTGAGGATGACAACTTTGTGCAACTGCCTCACTTAAATTCAATTCACACACAAGTCAAGACATCACCTGTGTTGTCACTGATCCTCTTCAAAAATGAAAGGTGAACAACCACAAGACCACTATCAAAACCTGTGATTTCATCACAGCTATGCATTTTTTAAAGAGATCTTAAATCGAGTCTCTTTAATCTTTCTCCTTACCCCCACCCAATGTACAGTTGTTACAAAATTTGCTAAGGATTGTCAATTCTAGTTTTATAGCTCATGTTACCTCACTGCTGGACTATTGCAGTAGTCTGCTTTTTGGTCTGTTTGCCCTAAGTTTCTTCCCGCTTCAGTCAATGCTATACTCAGCTATCAAACTGAAGGACAGATCTGACCATATCACCTCCTCCTTCTTGCCTCAAATTCATTCAACTGCAGTGACTCCCTGTTGTTTCCAGGATCAAATCTAAAATCTTCTATAACCTGGCTCATTCATACCTTTCTAATCTTCTTACATCTTACACCTTCCCATTTCTTTTGTGATCAAGTGACGCTGGCTTCCTTGATGTTCCTGACACTAGATACTTCATCTACCTCCTCATGACATTTTTCATTTATTGTCCCTCATACCTGGAACTCTCTCCCTCATTATCTCCACCTCCTGGTTTCCATGACTTCTTCTAAGTCTCAGTTAAAGTCTTGCCTTCCACAAGAAACCTTTCTCTGTTGATTATCTCCAAATTATCCTACATTAGTCTTGTTTGCACACACATGCTTCCAAGTTGTCTACACCATTAAACAGTGAGCTTCATGAGAGCAGAAATTTTTTTTTTTTAGCACAGTACATGGCACATAGCAAGGGCTTAATACATGCTTGTTGACTAATTGTTGACTGACTGATTTCAGGCTAGAAGGCACCTTAGCACTCATTTCATTAGACTCCTTTATTTTACAGATGAGGAAACTGAGACTCAAAGAGAATGACTTACCCACCCTTTTACAGGCAGTATCAGTCATGTGAATAGAGTGAGTACCCTTGGTATCTTTGTGGGACATTTTGGAAAACAGCCAGGGGACTGGAAAGAAACTAACAGAGTTATATATGAAGGGAGGACCCCTACCTACCAAGAGTTATTAAATGAGAGCAAATAAAGGAATTTAAAATATTATAGTAATAATAACTGAAATATTAAAATAATTAAAATGGATAGATTTGTTTTTATTATTCTCCCTAATAATTATTATATATTTTAGATTTACTATATTCATTTCTTTTAGCAAAAAAAAAAATTGTCTTGTTTTTGCATTAGTCATTTCTGGATACATTTCCTCTCCAACCCATCCCCACCCTTTAATAATTGTTCTCACTCCTTCACACTTAATTTTCATAAAAAGAAAAAAAACAGGATCTGATCATAGATGGAAATGAGATGCACTTTAAAGGAAAGATGTGACTTCTGGGAGCTGAACAAGATGTGCTCAATTAACTCTTGCCATGCATTTACAGAAGTATCTTCTGCGTGCTCCTCTGCTTTTATCAATTCAAATCCAACCCATGATAACAGCTTGCAACCTTAGGCTGGCTAAGAAGCAGTTGGCAGCCCTGAAAGGGCTAAGCCATAATGGTTTGATTATATTTGGTTAGAATTTAATGGCTTTTTGAAAGTTCTAGTTCTCTTAAGCGGGGAGAGTTGTAGGGAGAGGAGAAAATCAAGCTGATGACAGAATTTGGAATGGGCATTCAGAGCTAACATTCATCTTTAGAAGTGTCTCCAAATTCCTTTGCATTCATGTCTTTACTTCTAGTGTTTGCATATCTTTTTATTGATAGAAGCTTGGTGAAGGTCCACCTAAGTGGTGTCTACAACTACGGGCTAAACAGTTTTTCAGAGAAACTCTAAGTAGCTCAGGGAATAACTGTGGAGTAGATTACAACGTTTTGGAAAGTTATTACCCTGGATAAAGGAGGCGCAGGCCAACAGGAAGGTACTGAAAAAATATTAATTATACCTTTTAAAAATTAGAATCCAAAAATGAAACTTATAATAGTTACTTCTTATAAAAGTAAGTATATAAAAGACTTTTTTCTCCATTTGCAAAATGTAATGTAATGTATATGTTGTCTTCTAGGTATTACTGGCCTCCTTCAGAAAAATCAATAGGAAAGGTGAAACGTAAACAGAGAATAAAGCAAATTGTCATTCTCCTTCCTGAATCCTCTTCCAAGTAGATAATCTTCTGTTAGACAATCCCTACACACGGGCAAATGTCTGAGAACTAGAAAAAAAAAAAATAAGGTAAGTATACCAGGTAAAAACTAGAAGAAATAAAGGCAACTGTACCAAAAAAAGCACAGTCCTAGAAATAGCCTGACGATTTATAATCATGTATACTGGGGACTTCCCCAGTCCATTAACTTCTCCATTTAATTGTTGTTCACATTTTAGCCCTTCCCTTCTTCCTAGAAGATGCAAAAGAGGAAGAGGAGAGGGGGCAGAACTCAAATCAGTCAAGAGTTACAGGAACATAGATTATCAATTAGAGGAGACAGAGATCCTTTCAACCAGATTTGTGTTCATCCTTCATTGCAGACGAAGACCATGCCATCAGAGAAATGATGACAGGACTTGCACTTGACTTTGTTTTGAGTGAGGGAGGGCTGTGCAGGTCACCAGCCTCACTTCTCCTCCAGAGCCATCTGAATCCAGTGACCAGATATTCGTCAGGATGACTGGAGATGACCCAGGATGAGGCAACTGGGGTTAGGTGACTTGCCCAAGGTCACACAACTAGTGAGTGTCAAGTGTCTGAGGTGAGATTTGAACTCAGGTCCTCCTGACTCCTGCACTGGTGTTCTATCCACTGTACCACCTAGCTATGCAACATGTGGTTATTCAGCTTTTGCTTTAAGGTTTCCGGGGATGAGGAATTCACTGTGCCACAAAGCAAATCATTCACCTTTTGGATAGTTCTAATCACTAGAAAAATTCCCCTAATATCAAACCTATATGATAATGTTAAGCCTAATGATTGTTTCTTGGTTGCTAGCTTCCAAGTTCTCAGTTCTGCAGAATAGTTGATTAAAGTTAATCCATTCTTGCCATGAGAGGTCTAAAGTTTCTTCCTTACCTAGTATGCTCTCTCTTCAGGCCAAGATCCCTAATTGATTCACTTGAGCCTTGTTGTGAGGCAGTGTTTAGAGTTCCCTTATTATTCTAGCCATCCTTCTCCAAAGATAATGTAACTGTCCAATATCCTTCCTAAAATGAAGTGCCTATGACAATGGCCCAGATGTGGAAAATGCCTCAAATGTGATCTGACCATCAAGTCCCATTGGGGACTATCTCTCTTGAGACACTATAATCCCTCTTAATGAAGTCTAGAATGACATTAACTTTTTGCAGAGGTCATGTCTTACTACTGACACACAGAATTTACAATCCACTAAAATCTATCAGTATTTTCAGAGTTAGATTGTCCAGTTCTGCCTTCTCTGTCTTGTAGGTATGAAATGATTATTTGAACCTGATCATAGGACTTTACATTTATCCCTAATAAATGTCAGGTTTTTAGATTTGACCATTATTTTATCTTGTCAAGATGTTTTTGGATCCCAACTCTGTCAGATAATATATTAGCTATCTCATGAAATTATATGTTATCTGCAAATGTGATAAGTATGCCATCTGTGCCTTCATCAATCATTGATAAAATGTTTAACAGCACAAATTCAAGTAAACTTTCAGTCTGACATTTTCTATTAATGACTATTCATTGGGTCTAGTCATTCAAGCTTTTTCAAATTTACTTAATTATGTTTTCATATAGGCTACATCTCTTCATCTTGCTCTCAAAATAGAATGAGACTCTGTCAATTAATTTGCCAAATTCCACTGCATTTACATTCCCCTGATCTACAAGTCTAGTTACCTTGTCAAATTTTTTTCTGTCATGATCTTTTCTTAATGAACTGCTATTGCCATTGGTGATAACTGTTTTCTTCTCTAAATACTCACAAGTCATCCTTTTAATAGATGCCCTAAAATTTTGCTTGCAATCAAATTCAAACTCAGTGAACTCGTATGAAGATTCAACATCCTTCCTTTAGAAAAATCTGAGAAACACCAGGTTGGGGAAAGGTTTATGGGGACTGTAGAGTACATTTAAATTAAATGAAAATTGGAATTAATTTATTATCTATTAAAGGTACATCATAGATAATAGATAGAAGGATAGCCTAAGCCCTAGAAGATAGGAAGAGCAGGATTCATGTCCTGCCTCTAACAATTACTGGCTAAGTATGAGCAAGTCACTTATGCTTATGCATCTTACTATTTTTTTAGGTAGCTAACTAACATGGTGGAAAAATAAACACTGAGCCAGAATCAGAAAGATATGAGTTCAAATTCTACCTCAGACACATATTAACTGTGTAACTCTGGGCAAGTAAGTCACTTAATCACTGTTTGCTTCAATTACCTCAACTGTAAAATGGGGATAACAATAGTACCTACATCCCAGTGCTGTTATGAGGATCAAATGAGATAATATTTGTAAAGTACCTGGCACATAGTAGGTCTTATATAAATGCTAGCTTTTATTTCTCAGCATCTTTGCTAACTCACTAAGTTACAATTGTTTCTGTGTTCTTAATAACTCTTATCTGTTGATGGTTTTGTATACTGTAAATTCCTAACACTAAGGAATTCATAGTTCTGGACCAGGAATAAAAACAAGTCTAGCCATAGATAAAATTTCAAGCAAATAAATTTCATTTCCTTTCTTAACTTTCTTCCTTTATATCTCTCCCTCCTCCCAGTTCTTTAGTGCCTTCATTTGACTTATAATATTCAATAGTATTCTGCCTCCATTTCATTATTTGTTCCCTGCCTCTCCCCTATAATTCTGAAACCCAAATGGAACAAAATTCAGAAGTAACTCCGGTGGTAGTGGGTCTCAGATACAGGATGGAAAGCCCAGACTGAAGATTCAAAGTAAAGCTGATAGCACAGGATAGGGTTTCAGGATGGACACCATCTGGCATATATGTGTGTGTGTATGTATATTTATATATATATATACACACATATGCATATATTCACACACACATATGCATATATTCACACACACATATATGAATATGTATATGTGTATGTTATGTATATGCATGTATATATATGTTTGTATATACATGCATACATGCACACACACATCCATACATGCAAATATAAACTTTAGGTCAAAATGGAGGCCAGGGTCAAGAGCTAGTTGAGCAATTTAGGGTCAAGGTAAATACAATTACTATAAGCTAGCAAGGAAGTGCTTTGTGTCAAGTGAACCACGTGTTCAAGAGAAAGAGTACTGAATTTCAGATCAAAGGATTTGGGTTCAAATCACAGATTAACTACGTTTGACTCTGGACAAGTCATGTTAATCTGGGGCACAGTTTCTTTACCTTCACATTCTCCACTTTCAGAAATAATTCTCTAAATTCCACTACCTGAAAGACAAATAATATTACTAAATCTCATCTGTAAAATGAAGAAATGGGGGAGAATGGTCTCTAAGGCACCTGGAAGTTCTAAATCTATGATCCCATAATCATTGGACACAGTCAGCATCAAGACATGCCTATTGCTAGGAATCCATAACCATCCATTGAGGAACTTATACAATATATGCCACTCCCTGACGCCTAGTATTGTTGTATGGGTGAAATCAGGTGAAAATGAGTAACCAAGGGCAACCTTAAAGGGAAAAGTATAGTCACAAAAGGGCAAAACAGAGACTGAGGATTGATTATAAGTAAGGAAAGATAGGCAGGCAGTTCTATCTATATTGCCTTGAGGATGGTGGCATCAGATGTGTGGTTTATAGTAAGATTATATGATATGGATGAATTGCTGAGCCTCAGGTCCCCTTAATACTTCATCCTGAATAGGTTGTCTCCATTAATAATTCTCAAACTTCAAGAAGCGGGAATAGCAGCTCAGTTCTCTCCTCCAGCCCTGATTCCCTACACCTGCCCAACGTTAATTATGGAAGAGGAGGAACAAATACATCATTCTATACCTATACCTTTTATATACATACATATACCTTAAGGATGATTGTAGCCATACATAATAAAAAGTGGAAACTTTCAGTGTTTCTTAAAGTCATGGATGTATGGAAAGACAGGATGCTTTCCCAATGTCTCAGGGATTCATCTATACTTCCGTTTGACCCTACAATCCTAGCACTATTAGGGAACTCTACTCTTGAAGTCCTGTTGCCAATATTGCTTTGTCAAACCCTAACCCTTACCACTACCATCCTTTGCTCATATTCACATACTACTGATTGATGCTGGAGGAAAACATGAAAATGTACTGATTAAATCCATTACAATTTTACGTTATCTAACATCAATTGGGCTCTCACTGCAGCAAAGCAATCCTTCTACTCCTCCTTAATCCATTCCACTCTTTACAGTGGCTATTCCAAACCTGCTTAATTCTTCTCATGCTTCTCATTTTACACCACCTCATCCTCTCAGCTGAGGACCCCACTCCATAACTCACTAAAAATGAAGGTCACAGAGAATTCCCTTTTCTCCTTCCTCATCTGATGTCACTCATACATTTTATTCAACTATCACCTCCTTCATTTAAATTTTAGATGAAGAGGGGGTCCTTCTTCAGGCCAGTCACTCAACATGCACCCTTGATCTTGGTTCCCTCTTCTCTTTCCAGTGGTATTACACTTTTTCCATTCACTCTGTGATATAGTTACACTGGTCCACTTGATGTTCCTTGAGTATGACACTCCGCTTCCTGTCTCCATGCTTCCTTAAAGACAATAAAAATATTAAGTTTTCAACAGATCATTTCTGGTCTCACTAGGTTCTAGAACCTTTCTGTCTGAGATTACCTTCCATATATTTTATGTATTTTGTGTGTCTGTAGTTGTTTGTATCTTTTCTCCCCTCTGCCTCTTTGAAGGTGGGGAGATTTTTTGCTTTCTTTGAATCCCCAGACCTTAGCATGGTACCTGGTACATAGTAAATGCTTAATAAATGCTTATTTACCTACTGACTAGTGCAAATTTTTCGACAGCCAATGACAAAATGCCAGAAATCTAACCCTGAAAGCAATAGGAAGAGTGCCAAGGCTCTGCCACCACAATACCCTTCCAAGTTCTCACTTTAAATACTTGCATTGCAGAAGCCCTGCAAATTCATCAACCCAATAAATTTCTCTCTAACTACCTCATTCCTCTTTTTCGAGTTCCATCTGGGGAGCACACAGTTGCATTCGCTTCAAACAATGAAATCAGGAAAATAGATGCAAGGCATTAGCAACAAAGAGATCTTGGTACTAAGACAAGTTTTTGCTCCATACTTATATGTGTCCTCTGAGCAATTCACTTAACCTGTTTGCCTCAGTTTCTTTATCTGTAAAATGAGCTAGAGAAAGAAATAGCAAATCAATCGAATATCTTTGCCAAGAATATTCCAAATGGGGTCACAAAGAGTCAGACATAAATGAAAATGACTAAACAACAACAAAAGGGGCAAGAACAATTCTGTCATGGTATCCAGATTATAGACTTGGAATCAGATAACCTAGTTACAAATCCCAGTTTTACCAATTAGCTATGTGACTATAGGCAAGATTTCTGATCCCCACAGCACAAGTTTCAAAAATGAGTGGATTAACTTTCTTAGGAACTATGGGGTTGAGTTCTGGTAGTCCTCTGTAGAGGGTACTGGTTCAGGTGGGGAGAAGCATGGCAACATAGGTAGGAAGATGGCCAATGTTGATTAATACTTTGTATTAAGTCCCCATAACTAGTTCATGATCTTCAAGGATTGATTTTCTATCTCATGGGTTATTATCCTCTGGCTCCCTATCTTTCAGGTGGTTCATCTTTTAAAACTAAAGCCATGTGAACTGTAGGTAACTAGTTGCAGCATTTGTGGGGAATATTGTTTATTTTTGTGCATACTCTAAATGCTTGAGAACAGTTGTGCCTCCATAACTCTTCTCCACATCTCCATTTTTTCCACACCAGCTAATGGTTCTTTTACATTCTTGCCACCACTTCTATCCCTAAGACTCTCATCAACTCAAACAAGCATTGTTATAGTGCCACCCTGACTGCAATACAATCTTGTTCTTTGATGTCAGATCAATTTTTAATCATTCTGTCATGTCATTTCCCAACTCAGAAAATGTTAGTAACACAATTAGCCAGTGGATAAAGTCAAAACTCCTTGTTCTCCTATCCAGCTCCCTCTCTATATCACAGGTTCCCAACCTCATTGGTATCCTTGTCAAACGGTATGGAAATGAGGAATATTTAGTAAGTAACCATATTATTCTATCAAAACTTAATTTATATCTATATCTTATATTCATAGAAATGGTAAACTCTAAAATTGAATTGCAAATGTTTAATTAAATAGAAATAAAAATTTAAAATAAAACTTTAAATGGGTTTGTTGAAAGCCTAGTAGAATGGAAGCTGAAAAGGGTTGGGGACTTAGACTCTCCATTCTGGTCTTCACTTGTCTTTCTAACCATATCCCCTAGTACTCCCTTTTGAAATACTCTCCTCCAATAAATTCCATCTATTCAAAATTCACTGACCATGACCATATACATTCCCAGCTTTGCTCATGCTATTTAGTACTTCCCAGCCCACAAACTTCACATTCTCCTACTGCATAAAGCCTCCTCATCCATTAGTCAGATTCATCTGTGACCTCATCCATGAAGCCATCTTTGACTGCCACAGTCTTTAGTCATGTGACTCATAGGGCTTCTTGTTTATGCTACTCACAACCTATAAGGATATAGGATCATGGACTTAGATCTGAAGGACCATTAAGAGTCATCACTCTAATCCTTTCATTTTAGAATAGGAAACTGAGGCAGGGAGATGAAGTAACTTGCCCAAAGTCATAGAGATAGTGAAAATGTCAGATCTAGTATTATTGTTTTGTATTAAGAAATGTTTATGTTCTTCATTGTGCGTAAATAAGAGAGCCCTTTACTCAGAATCAGGAGAAAACCAGGTTCAAATCCCACTTCCGCCATCTACTAGCTACGTGACCATGTGTAAATCATTTACTTCTCTGAGCCTCAGTTTCATTTTTTATAAAATGGGTGAAACAATACCTGCATAGTACCTAGTACAGGAACAGTTGTGAGTACTAATTTATGTATGTGTGTATGTATAGATATAATTGCTGTTGCTGTTAGTTTGTTTCCGTCATGTCCAACTCTTTGTGACCTCACTGGAGTTCTATTGGCAAATATACTAGAGTGGTTTGCCATTTTCTTCTCCAGATCATTTTACAGATCAGGAAACTGGAGTAAACAGGGTTGAATGACTTGCTCAGGGTCACATAGTTAGTAAGTATTTGACACCAAATTTTTTGAGCTCAGAAAGGTGAATCTTTCTGACTCCAGGCCCACTATCCATTGCTGCCCTGATCTCTCTCTCTCTCTCTCTCTCTCTCTCTCTCTCTCTCTCTCTCTCTCTCTCTCTCTCCCCCTCCATATGCATGCATACCTAGACATATATATAGACATATATATATATATATATATATATACACATAACACTTATATGTATATACATTATACATACACATATATATTTGTAAACCTTAAAACATTATGTGTGAGTTGACTACAGGTTGTAAGCTTTTTGCAGGCAGAGACTGCATGTAATATATATATATATGTATATATATACATATATACGTACATATATATGTATATATACACATACACCTGTTGTCTTGCCCATTAAAACATGAACTTCCTTAGTGCTGGAACTCTTTTGCTTTGGTCTTTATTTCTTCTCTACCTAGCACAGTGCCTGGCATTTAATGAATTCTGATCAATTAATTGATTTACCCTACAGTAATTAGCAGGGTTTTACATTTAGTTTCCTAGTAACCACTTGTTGAAAATACTAATAGGTAAATGAAAATGTTTGCCTAACCAGAAGGTTTTTAAGCAGTGACCAATGGCTAAATCACAACAAACAATACCAAAAAAAGATCTAGTAATTCATATTTTCTACTGTTCCTTAAAGTTTGCTTTAATGGGATCTGGCATCTATTTATAATGGGATATGAAGAACAAAACATTCACAAATTACAATACATAATCTGCCAAATAACTGAGGACCTAAATGAGAATATAGAAATAAATAGGGAGTCTGTTAAGTTATTGGCCCTTCCTCCTGCCTTATAAGAGCATCTTCAGCATAATTAGCACCCTTATTGTGTGCCTTCAATTAGTCAGTGTTTGCAGGCAGAAGTAATTATGATTGAATTTTAAAACACATTATTTGGAATGCTTGATTCTCTGGTTCACTGATGGCTACATTTTAGTTGGAAAATGGTTTTCTTTTCAATGTTTAAACTCCTTTTGCTATTAAAATGTTCATAAAGTTAAAAAGAAACTTCCCAATAGACTACCAGCTGTGAAATAATACAAACTAATGGGGTAAAAATAACAGGAAATTCAGAATAAAATAAAATGCAGCACAATATTACATGTTATTAGAAACTTTTGGTCCCTTAATTTACTTTCTGCATAAATGAGCTCCCAAGCTACAATGTCCAAAGATAGTACAAATGCAAGTCCAGATAAATTAGATCTTAAAGGATATGAATATAGGAAAAGACCAGCTAATCTGAGGCAATTTTTAGGGGCTCTTCCTTGAATGGAAAGCAAACCATAGTGAAAAGATAGTCTGCTATTTGTGTTGTTGCACTAGGATTTCTGTATCTGTATAATTCTGAAGTAGGGTGACTACATCAGATTTTGCAATAGGCAGGACCTAGATAAACCCAACCGCAATGAGTCTGTAAGATTTTAATAATCACAAGTCTAGAAATTGAAGTAACATTGATGTGCCCCTCTCTAAGGAGTTCATTCTATTTTATAGGCTTAGCAGTATCTAAATCAACTCTGTAAATTGTTGGATGAAATGCATAGTCTTATCTCAGTTTTAATTGGTGAACAATCTTTGCATATGCACATTACAGCCCATGTCCACAGTCACATACTAATATATATTGCAATCATCAGCAGGAGTTGAAGGTCATTATCAGATCAACACCAACCAGGCAAAGCGGGCATGGAAGACAGAGAAGAAGCTAGAAGTAGTTGAGCTAAACAAATCACCTGCTTCTTACCTGCACCACAGAATCTAGTCTGGGTGGCCCCACTGAATGTCCACATTTCCTAGACCTTTTCTTAGTTAACTAGTGCATGCTCCTGGTCTCTTTCTTAATTCTTTGTATCTTTATTGATCTCAAGCTATAACATTCTGATTTTCTAATGAAAGACAATTTCTTGTAAGTGGTAAATACTCTTGATCTGCACCATCCTCAGTGTGTCTTATACAAATCTTCCTCACCAGTGATCTGTGGCAAGACAATGACTCCAAATTCTTGGTACACAGTCCTCTTTACCATGCAGGAGAAGCAATTTGATTGGGCTGAAAACTAACAAGGAAAAGCTCTCCGTTTACTCATGCCAAAACACTTCTCACTTATACATAGAATTCCCTATATGAACACTACTTGAAAGTCAGGTAGGCTTACTGAACTTAAAACTACAATTAGTCTCAGTGTGTCACCTGATAAACATGCAATGTTTTTGAGGATAAGTTGAAGTACCTTTCTATACTGTCTCCAGATCATGTGGTATAGTCAAACTGCCTTTTGAAACTTCACCTGACTTTAGATGTTTAGGTTTGCAAATCCACCACTTATGTTACTTATTCCTTCTAGGCATATAGCTCTTATTTTAATATAGAACCCAATTCAACCGAACCCAATCTCAACCAAATTTATTGAATGACTGCTACATGCAAGGGACTGCACTAGGTGCTGAAGATAAAAGACAAAACAATATATGGTCCCTGCCCTTAATGAGTTTACTTTGTTCTGAGAAGATACAACATGCATCCAAATGAATTTATACATGACATGTTGAGGAGAGGGGAGAGAATATTAACAGCTAAATGGATCAGGAACAGATTTTCATAGTAGGCAGTACATGAACTGATTCTTGAAGGAAGCTGCATATTCTAAGATGAGAGAAGGGAATTCTTTCCAGGCATGGAATGAAGCCTATGTAAAGGAACACAGGTGGAAAATAGAATGGCAACTTTTATGGAATAGCAAATATTTCAACATATAGAATAGGAAGGGTAGCAATATGAAAGAAGCCTTGGAAAATAAGTTGGAGTCAGATTGTGGTGGGTTTTAAAGGTTGAACTGAGGAAGCATTTTATCTTGGAAACAAAAGGAAGCCACTATAGATTCCTGAACATGTAAATAATACAGTCACATTTGTGCTTTAGGAAAATTACTTTGTCAGCTGAGTTGAGATGGAATGATGAGAGGAGAGACTAGAAACCAAGGAACTAGAAGGCTGTTAAAATATTCCAGGAGAAAGGTGATGGAGACATCTAAGATTTTGGCCATGGAAATGGAGAAAAGGAGACAGATGGAATAGATGTTATGGAAATAAAATTGATAAGACTTGGCAAATGATTGGATTTGAGGGATGAAGAATAAGAAAGAGTGAAGAATGAATAAAAGGATGATGGTACCCTCAACAGAAATAGGGAAGTTTGGAAGAAGGGTGTGTTTCAGGAATGATAAGTCCCATTGTAGACATATTGAGTTTGAAATCAAGTTGGAGATGTTCTCATAGGTAATATGTAACTAATATGAGATATATAGATCCAGGAGTCATATTCATTGACTTGGGATTTTCTATGAGACATTAGGAGAAAAAAAGGGATGTACAGAAAAAAGAAGAGGGCCCAGGACAGCATTGTTTATGGAGTAGGAGGAGTAGGACACGAATGACAATTCAGCTTGTACTGAGGAGTGGTCAAACAGAAAGAGAAACGAGAGAACTGAGTAAGAAAAACGCAGAGGAAAGGATATTTTTAAAAAGGTTGTAAATGGTATCAAATGCTATTATTGTTGTCAGACATGTCCAACTCTTCATGACCTCCACTTGTGGTTTTCTTGGCAAACATACTGGAGTGTTTGCCATTTCCTTCTCCAACTCATTTTACAGATGCAGAAACCAAGACAAACAAGGCTAATTGACTTCCCCAAGGTCACATAGCTAGTAAGTGTCTAAATCAAATTCTGTATACATATTAAGAAGGAATGGATAGGGGGAAGCATCACTGAATTTATCAATTAAAATATCATGGGCAATCTTAGAACAGTTTCAGTTAGGTGATGAGGGAAGAAGTCAGAGTGCACAGGAATGAAAAGTGAAAGGTAGGAGAGGAAATATTAGAAAGAGCATTAGGTTGTGGAAAGGAGGAAATCTCTAGAACAATAACTTGAGGGGACTGTGTAGGGATGCTGTGATGCTACCGTGAGCAGGGTCTGGGTTATGGCTAAGTGATTTACATTGAATAGGTGTTTAATTAAAATTTGTTGTTGAAGTTGCTCATCTCATGGTCTAAACAGCTAATCTCATAGGCATAGTTAATTCAGTAATACTGTCCTATTAGTTACCACAGTCAAGATGGACATAACAAATTCGTGCCTTTTCTCTTTTGGTCTGCCTCACCCTACATTTCTTCTACTTCAATAATTCAATTGTATCATTTGTAAACTGCAACACATTAATGGTCTATTATTTTATACTTACTCTAGATGTAGAAGTATCAAACTTATGGCCAATGAAACTCCTGATTGCAGTGCAACTCAAACCAGATTAAAATACAACTGGGAAATGTATAATGAAATAAATAAAAATGTAACCAATATAATGTTAATTTGTGGTTATCTAAGTCATGCATCCCACAAGGATTCATTTCTACTTGAGTTTGACATCACCATTATATCAAAGTTGTCCCATAAAACCTATGCAGAGGGTCACCATATATGGTAAGGACATTATTATTACATAGATAATATTGCTGCACTTGGGTAGACCATCTGTTGTCACTTATTCTTGTAAGGTGAATGATCCACATTCCCCTCTGATCACATATCTCCCCAATAACTCCTATATACCTTTTGCTAAAAATTCATCATTAGCAATTTACTGCAACCTATTTATACTATGACTAATGTATGGCTCTCTAATGTCCCCTGTGTTATTTGCGATCTTAATTCCTTGGGCACTGGTATTCTATGATTTTTAGATATGAAAAATCATTGGAAAAATGTTGATGTCAAAAATGTGTTTTTGTTTCAGGGACAAGCTTGGTGTTTCTGAAAGTAGTATATAGTTTCATAAATGTGATCCATCTCACTCTGCTTTTTCCATTCAACTTTGGAGCCAGCTAATTTACCATCTGTAGTGTTGATCCAAGATTAATGTATTATTGGATCAACTCTATGGATTATCATTCAACTGAAAAATCATAGCATGGTAGACATTCTTGATCCACTTGGTTTTTCCTGTGTGAATTGTTTAAGGGAATAATTTTGAATTTCTGTGTTACTCATTTATGAGGATTTGCAATGTTCAAAGTCTTTAAGCACAGTGCATGAGCAGGGGGAACTAGAAGTCCTCACCAACCATCAGGAATTCCTCCTTTACTTGGATTCATGCCCAGATATCTTCCATCATAGTGGCAATCACCTATGGGAAGCATAAATCTTTCTTCTTATTGTTCCATTTGACATTAATAAGAAGAGACCATTAAACAAAATTTTCTTTGCTGTATTTTTCAAGGAATTGTGTGTCATCTTACAATATTTATAGGAAATATCTTGCTTCAGGAGAGTCCTTAAATCTGTAATTTGCTATATAAAATCAAATATTTTTATAGTAAATGAAGAAAGACAATGGAATTCAGTCAATTAATAATATAACTCCGAAGATATATTTTGCAATAAAATATTGTTTACAAAAACCTGCATTAATCTTCTCCTATTTTCATCAAGGATATCCTATATCTGTACATAGATTATGTTCATAAACTGTTGAGAGAAGAATGTAGGTATCTGGATTGTGAGTTATTGATGTCCTCTCGATCACTTTTTCAGTAGTGGTAACATCCATGATTTTTTTCCAAATGCTTTCCTCAAAATTGCATTACTTCTAGCATGGAGTTACTTTGTCTATTCCAGATACTTTTCCAGTCTTCAATTGCTTCAATACTATTTTTATTCCTCCTACAGTAAATTGGGAAGTGTTATTAGAATCTAAAGGCAATGTCTCCATTGTGACTAATGTAGAAGATAGTTTATTATAGAAATGTTAAAAACGTATTTTCCATTTGTCACTTTTTTGGCTTCTTTCCAGTTTTAATCTTAAATGTTCTTGGCATGATTTGGTTTATCTCGATTGCATGCCAACCTTTCCTTGTAAACTTGTTTTTCCCATTGTAGCCATTTTATGAGATGCTGTTGCTCATAATACTTCAATAACCTTCTCTGCAAGATTTTATAAATAAGTTTATATTCCTAATCAATGCTGATTTTTTCTACCATATTTCTCCTTGGCAGAGCAGTTATTTGCTGATGTAGGTGGTTTCTAGGATTTTCAGTTGTCTATGGTAATTTTGTCACTTAAATTTAAAAAATAAAATGATAATAGTCCATGTCTATATCTGTTCTTTAATCCGCTTTCTTTTTTTTTCTTTGTCATGGATAACATATAAACAGGTAAGACTGGGACTGGTTTAATTGCATATCATATCTTCTCATTCAATTCAATTTGAAAAAAGAGAGGAAGGGGTTAAGGTACTTTTGAAAACAATTGTTTTTCCTATGAGGTATTTTATATATTTTTTTCCATTTGTTCAGTATTCTTACTTTGATTTACTATTTCTTGTTGTCTCATTGATTTTATCTGTCACAGCTTTTATTTGTCCAATTCTATTTTTCAAGGTATTGTTTTCTTCAGTATTGTTTCTGTGCCCCTTTCTCCAAGTTACTTACTCTTTTCATATCTTTCTTCCCTCTTTTCCCATTACTCTCCTCTACTGTACCTATTTTTAAAACAGTTTTAGCTCCCTTTGTAGCTATTGTTTTAACTGCTCTAGAAATTCTTTTTGGACTTGTATCCAAGCTGCATTTTTCTTTAAGGCTTTGTTTGTAGGTTTTTGAGTCATTCTCTTCTGTGTTTATATCTTGAGTTTCCAAGAAGCTTCTTGTCTTCATAATATCTCTTTGTGATTGGATTCTTTTTTTGTTTGTTTCCTCATTTTCCTAGCATAATTCTTGAATTTGGTCTTCATGTTAGTAGTGGGATGTATGGCCTAAGCTATTATTTCTTACACCCTTCTGCTGCTTTCACAGCTTGATCTACATTCTTTCAGTGTCCCCAAATTGTGTGATATAAGAGGAGATCTGTTCATTTTCCCCCTTGTATGAGTTCTGAAATTTCCTGACCCAGGTTGGGTCTATTGGCTTGTTTCTGGTAGGGAGCTTCAGTAGATGGTTGCTTAACTCAGTCGATACTGGCCTATTTGGAGGCTCTACAGGTTCAGAGAAACTTAATTTCCAGTTCCCCTTTGGTCTTGGATGCTGTGCTCTGCTCCTGAGTTGGAGCCACACAGCCACTATTTGTTTCCCAGAATTTGTTTCATGTGCAATATACAGATGGGGTCTATTTCTAAACCTTCTCTCCACCTTGGATTCATGACCTAGAACTGGGTAGCAAGTAATAGAGCTGCCAAATGATCCTTGGCCTATACCCATTGCTTGCCCAGGGATTCCTTGGGATCTTTCCTAGTGTCTTCTGTCCTGGTGCCCTGTCTCAGCCCTCTCTCAGTCACTGGAAATTGCATATCTCCCTACTGACACCAGTGATCATGGCCAGGCCCTCTATATGTTGCCTTGTGCTGCGAAGACAAAAAACAAAACAAAAACAAAACCTCACTTTGACTTTTCCTTGCCTTTCTTGATCAAAATTCAGTCTGGTGCATTCTCTAGATCTTTGTTGAGGAAGTGTTGGGAATGAGTTAGACTTCCTTTCATTCCCCATCTTGACTCCCCCTACCCCAACACTGAATATGTGTTGACAATGCTAGTTCAAAAGAAAATGTGTTAACTGCCCTATTAACTTTTCTGTGCATACTACTCTTTTAGATATAATTCAAAATATGATCTAGCCAATTCTAGGAATATATTTGTAAAGAATTTTAACTCTTCCATGCGTTCTGATTCCTTCTGACAGCTAGTTCCCCAGAAGTCAAAGATGATGGAAGAGCTTGTGAGTTAAAGGCAGTTATCCATATTTGGTAATGAAGTAGCTCATGGAATGACCGACACATCAAAGGGAGATGATCAAAGGCAACCAGGTTTTTCACACTTGATTCCATCAATCAATGCAGAAAAAAAAAGCAAATAAAAACATCAAAAAGAAATGGCTTAAAATAACCTTACAAGAAAATAACAACCAATCAAATTAAAAATAGATATTGCAGAACAACTGAGTCAGCTAAAGTATTAGGAGCAAGGTAGAAGGGTGAAGAATAAATAATCATACTTATATGTCATTTTAAGGTGAAATCTAATAGCCCTGTAAGGTAGGTAGTATAACTATTATTTTTATTTTGTAGAATTGGACTGATAGAAGCTAATGACTCAATGAGACATCAAGAAATAGTAAAACAAAGTAAGAATACTGAATAAATAGAAAAATGTAAAATATCTCATAGGAAAAACAATTGATTTCAAAAATGGATTGGGGAGAGACAATGTAAAAATCACTGTCTGAGAGTCAGTAATTAAGAGAGAGAGAGAGAGAGAGAGAGAGAGAGAGAGAGAGAGAGAGAGAGAGAGAGAGAATCAAGATATCATATTTCAAGAAATAATAAAACTAAACCAATATCTTAGAACCAGAGAGCAAAGTAGAAATGGAAAGAATCCACCAGTCACCTCCTGAAGGGCAAAAAAAAAGCCAAATTCTAGATCTATCAAGTCAAAGGAAAAATACTATAAGCAGTCTGAAAGAAGTAATTCAAACACTGAGGAATCATAATCCAGATCATACAAGTTTTACCAGCCACTATTTTTATAGTAGAACATAGAGCTTAGAGTATGTTATTACAGAAATCAAAGGTCTAGGTTTACAACAAAGAATAACCTGTCTACCAAAAAAAATTGACATTTAATAAAACATAAATGAGACATTTAATAAAATAGAGGACTTCCAAGCATATCTGATTAAAAAAATAAACAATGTTGAGTAGAAAATTACATATGCAAACACAGGAGTCAGAACATACATAAAAAGGTAAATGTGAGTGGGAAGAAATAAGACTGAATGGGATTAAACCATTTACATTCTTATGAAAAAGTGATTCATGTAGCTTTAACTTTGCAATCACCAGGATTGATTCCCTCACAATATGGAATGGAAGTTCATTGTACAGAAAGCCTCCAAATGTGGTTGTTTTATGTTTGAATGGTTACAAATGGAGATTAGAATAGTTGAAGAAGAGGAATGTACTGGGAGAAGGGGACAGAGAGAAGAATGGGATAAATTATATCACTTAAATAGAGTATACAAAGATGATATTATACAACAAGGTGGGAGCAGTATATAGAAGTGGACAACACTTGAACCTCATTCTCATCTGAGCTGGTTAAAGGAAGGAATAATGCAAATACACACAGTTGGGTGCAGAAATACATCTTACTCAACAGAGAAATGTGAAGGAAAGGAGTTAAAGGAAAGGTGGGGTGGGGTAAGAGATAGATTAAGGGAGACAATAATTATAAGCAAAACGTATTTTCTTTATTTAATGGTTAGATTTATCTAGTTCAGAGAAGGGGAGGTTGAGGTCCTCTACTTGTATAGTTTTGCTATCTATTTCTTTCTGTAACTCCTTTTACTTCTCCTCTAAGAATTTTGATGTTATATCACTGGGTGTATATATGTTTAGCAATGATATTACTTGATTGTCTAAGGTGCCTTTTAGCAGGATATAATTTTTTCCTTATCTCTTTGAATTAGAAATATTTTTGCTTTTGCTTTGTTTGAGATCAAGACTGCTACCACTACTTCTTTTACTTCAGCCGAAGCATAATATATTCTACTCTAGCTTTTTACCTTTACCCTGTGTGTATCCCTCTGTTTCAAATGTGTTTCTTATAAACAACATTTTGCACAATTATGATCTTAATCCATTCTTCTATTCACTTCCATTTTATGGGAGAGTTCATCCCACTTACATTCACAGTTACGATTACAATCTATCTTTTTCTCCATCCTATTTTCCCTCTCCATGTTTATGCTTTTCTTTGTTCTTTCTCTCTTTCCCTCCTCACTAGAGTTTTACTTTTGATCACCACTTCCCTCAATCTCCCCTCCCTATCAGCCCCCCTCCCTTTCCTTTTCCTTTTCCCCTCCAATTGCCTATAGGACAAGGTAGATTTTTTTTTACCTAATTGAGTATATTATTACCTCTTTGTGCTAAATCTGATGAATATGTTCAAATAATGCTCATTTCTTTCCCTTCATTCACTCTGCTGTAATATGCTTTTGTGCCTCTTTGTATGATGTAATGCACCTTTTTCTGCCTCTTCATTTTCTCTTCTCCCATTAGAATCCCTTTTCATCACTTAATTAGGTTTTTTATCATAATATCAAAACCAACTTAAAATCACCCCTTCTGTCTATGTATTTCCCTTCAAGATGATGTAATAAAGATACAGTTCTCAAGAGTTAGAAGTATCATCTTCCCATGTAGTGATGTAAACAGTTTGTCCTTATTAAATAATGCTTTTTTCCTTTCCTGTTACCTTTCTATGCCTTTCTTGAGTCTTGTCTTTGAAGATCATATTTTCCATTGAGATCTGGAGTCTTTTCCGTAGGAAAGACTGGAAGTGTCCTATTTCACTGAATGCCCATCTCTTCCCCTGAAAGACTATGCTTAGTTTCACTGGGTAGTTGATTCTTGGTTGTAATCCAAGATCATTTGCCTTGTGGAATATCATATTCCAAGCCTTTCCATCTTTTAAGTATAACTTGCAAGGTCCTACATAATCATGACTGTGGTTCCATAATATTTGAATTGTTTCTTTCTGGATGTTTGCAGCCAGTTTCTCCTTGATCTCATAATTCTGGAATTCAGCCACAATATTCCTTAGGATTTTCAATTTTTGATCTCTTTCAGGAAGTGAATTCTTTTGATGGCTACTTACCCTCTAGTTGTAGGACTTCAGGACAGTTTTCCTTGATGATTTCTTAAAAGATGTTGTCCAGGCTCTTTTTTCATCATGGTTCTCAGGTAGACCAATAATTCTTAAATTATCTCTCCTGGATCTATTTTCTTCTATGTCTTCATTCTTTTGATTTTATTTGACTGATTTTTGATGTCTCAAAAAGTTATTAGGTTTCACTTGCCCAATTCTAATTTTTAACAGTTTGATTTCTTTAGTTAGCTTTTGTACCTCCTTTTGCATTTGGTTAATTCTACTTTTTAAGGAGGTGTTTTCTTCAGTGTACTTTTTTCCATTTTGTCAATTGTATTTTTAAAGGAATTGTTCAATTTTTCTTCTGCCTCTCTTATTTGACTTTTAAAATCATTCTTGAACTCTTCCAAGAAGACTTTTGGGCTTGAAGAAAGTTCATATTCTCCTTTGAGGTTTCATGTGTAAGTATACTGACCATGTTGTCCTCTCTTGAATTTGTGTTTTGATCTTCCCTGTCTCCAAGTTATTTCTCTATGATAATTGTTTTTCTTTGATTTTCTTGCTTATGTTGTTTGCCTTTTTCCTGGCTTTTAAATTTGATCTTTATGTGCCCCAGGGGGCATTGTCCCAGACTTCTTGTGCTGGGAGCTAGAGGACTGGTTACTGATTTTGTGTGCTGGTGTGTCAGGTACTGACAGCTGGATGTTGTAGGGGTCTGGTAGTTTACCTGGCTCTAAGCTGGAGCTCGTGGTAGTGGCTGATGTGTGTCTGGTGTTGGCTTTTGCCTGCTCCTCCACCCTGGGGCTCAGAATTTCCCACGGGTTGATTGAGGTGTGTCTTACCACTAACTTTTTGGGGAGCCTCCTATTCAGTACTGGTTCCTTTCAGCAATAGCCAGAGGGACCTTACCTCTAGTTTAAGTATATGCTAATTTCCCTAACCTCTCAAGCTAAAAGACTGTTGTATGTTGTCTTTCTACTGGCTCCACTATTCCAGGATTTTTCCTGGGGCAATATTCTCTGGGTTTTCCAAAGTTTATAAGGGAGAGTAGAGCAGCTTTCTGTTTACTCCACCATCTTCACTCCCCAAAATGAGTTTTCTTTCAAAAAAAAAAAAAGGTGGAGGAGACTTATGGGGCAGAATTTCTAGCAAGGAGGGTCTCAGATCCCTCAACCCACAAGTGACAAAGAAAGCTCCAAAGGTCAGTGTGGGAGGGCTTTCCCAGCTGGGCGAGAAGAGAACAGGGTCCCCCCAGCACTGGCCCCAGGTGGTGACAGAGGCAGCAGCAGCAATAGCAGCAGCAGCAGCAGCAGGCAGCTATGGTGGCCACAGAAGAGCCTGCGTCCATTGTCCAGACAGCTCAACTTAAAGCCTCTGGGGGAATTGAGCAGTTGATCTGAATCTCAGTCTTGAGCACAGTACTGGGGGGAGGAGGAGCACTAGGACCATCCTCTTGACAAAGGATTCAGAAGTCAAGTAGCTCGTTGAGAAAATGCCCAAAAAAGGGAAAAAAAATAAGACCATAGAAGGTTACTTTTTTTGTGAACAGGTGTCTCCTTCCATCCTTTCAGATGAGGAAGAACAAGGCATGCTGTCAGAGGAAGTCAAGGCTTCTACCTCCAGTACCTCCAAAATGAATATGAAAAGGGCTCAGGCCATAGAAGAGCATGAATCAGCAGCTTGGTAAATGAGAATCAAAAAAAATGCCAAGGAAAATAACACCTTTAAAAATAGGCTAACACAATTGGAAAGAGAGGTCCAAAAAGCCAATGAGGAGAAGGAGGCTTTAAAAAGCAGAATTAGCCAAATGATAAAGAAAGTTTAAAAGCTCACTGAACAAAATAGTTCTTTAAAAGAGATAGTGGAGTTCAGAGAAGCTAATGACTGAGATAAACCAAGAAGTTAGAAAACAAAACCAAAAGAGTGAAAAAATGGAAGATAATGGGAAACATCTTATAGGAAAAACAACTGACCTGGAAAATAGATCCAGAAGAGACAATTTAAAAATTATGGGACTACCTGAAAGTCATGATCAAAAAAAGAGCCTAGATATTATCTTCCATGAAATTATCAAGGAAAACTTCCCTGATATTCTAGAACCAGAGGACAAAATAAATATTGAAAGAATCCACCTATCACCTCCTGAAAGAGACACAAAAAGAGAAACTCCTAGGAATGTTGTGGTCAAATTTCAGAGTTCCCAAGTCAAGGAGAAAATATTGCAAGCAGCTAGAAAGAAACAATTAAAGTATTATGGAAATTCAATCAGGATAATACAGGATCTGGCAACTCCTACATTAAGGGATGGAAGGGCTTAGAATAGGATATTCCAGAAGTCAAAGGAACTGGGATTAAAACCAAGACTCACCTACCCAGCAAAACTAAGTACAATACTACAAGGGAATAAATGGTCATTCAATGATGTACAGGACTTTCAAGTATGCATGATTAAAAGACCAGAACTGAATAGAAAATTTGACTTTCAAACACAAGAATAAAGAGAAGCATGAAAAGATAAACAGGAAAGAGAAATCATTAAGGACTTTCTAAAATTGAACTGGCTATATTCCTACATGGAAAGATAACATGTGTAACTCTAGAGATTTTTCTCAGTATTTGGGTAGGTGGAGGGATTACACACACACACACACACACACACACACACAAGAGAGAGAGAGAGAGAGAGAGAGAGAGAGAGAGAGAGAGAGAGTGTATAGGTTGAGTTGAATCAGAAGAGATGATATCTATAAAACAAATAAAATTAAATTAAGGGGTGAAAGAGGAAAATATTGGGAGGAGAAAGGGAAAAATGCAATGGGACAGGCTATCACTCATAAAAGGGATAAGAAAAATCTTGTTCAATGGAGGAGAAAAGGGAGGAGGTGAGAGGGAAAAAGTGAAGCTTACTCTCTCACATATGGTTTAAGGAGGGAATAACATGCACACTCAATTTGGTATGAAAAATCTATCTTACACTACAGGAAAGTAGGGAAGAAGGGGACAAGTGGGATGAGGGGGATGATAGAAGGGAGAGCAAATGGGAGAAGGGAGTAACTAGAAGTAAACACTTTTAGGAAGGGACAAGGTCAAAAGAGAGAATAGAAAAAAGGGGGGGAGAGAGGGTAGGATGAAGGGCAATATAATTAGTCTTACACAACATGGCTATGATGGAAGTTTTTTGTAAAACAACACATATATAGCCTGTATTGAATTGCTTGCCTTCTCAGTGGGGATGGATAGGGAGGGAGGGAGGGAGAGAAGTTGAAATTCAAAGTATTAGAAATGAATGTTGAGAATTATTATTACACATACCTGGGAAATAAGAAATACAGGTTACAGGGTGTAGGAATTTATCTTGCCCTACAAGAAAAAAGAGAAGATGGGGATAAGGAAAGGATGGAGTATGATAGAAGGGAGAGTACTTTAAGGGAAGGGGTAATCATAATGCAAGGTATTATGGGGTGGGAGTAGAGGAGAGATGGGGAGAAAAATTGGAACTCAAAATTTTGTGGAAATGAATGTCAAAATCTAAAAATAAATAAATTAAAAACAAAACAAAACAGGTGGGGAAAAAGAAGAATAAGTATAAAGGAATAGGATAGAAGGAAATACACAATGAGAAATTATATCTGTGAATGTGAATAGGATCAACTCACATACAATATGTAAGAGGAGAGAAAACTGTGTTAGAAAGCAGAATCCAACAACATGTTGTTTATAAAAAACACAACTGAAACAGAAGGATGCACACAGAATTAAAATAGGGATCTGGAAAAGAAACTGTTTCACTTGAGCTAAAATAAAAATGACAAATATCAGCCTAGCTAAACCAAAAGCAAAAATATTTCATTGAAAGAGATGAACAAGTAATCTATACTTTTGCTAAAAGATGCCACAGAACATTAATTAATAGCAATATTAAATATATATGCACCTAATGGCACAGTATCTAAATTCTTAAAGGAAAACTTAAAGGAGTTGAGAGAAGAAATAGACAATAAAACTATAATCATGGGCAATTTCAGTTTATCCCCTCTTGGACCTAGAGAAATCAAGCCAAAAATTAACAACAAAGACTTAAGATTCTAGAAAAATTAGACATGATGAAGTTTTCAAAAATATTGAATGAGAATAGAAATAAATATATCAATTTCTTAGCTGTACATGCCACATTCACAAAAAAATAGATCATGTATTAGGGAATAAAACCTCAAAAACACATGCAGAAAAGAAATGTATATATATACATATATATATATATATATAATATGATTAATCTTTTACTAATCATAATGTAGTAATAATTACATTCAATGATAGGCTTTTGAATCAAAGATTAAAAATTAATCGGAGACAAAATATTTTAATAATAAAGAATGGGTAGGTTAAATAACAAATCCTAGAAATAATAATTTCACTGAAGATAATGACAACAGTCAATATATCAAAATGTGTGAAAAATAGGCAAATGAGTAATTAGCAGAAATCTTATACTAAAGGCTTTAAATAATAAAAAGAGAAAAAAGAGCAGATCAACAAAGTACACATGCACAAAAAAATCCTGGAACAAAAGCAAATTTAAAATACCTAATTATGCAACAAAATAGACATCCTAAACATCAAAGGAGAAATTAACAAAACTGAAAGTAAAGAATCATTATTGAGTCAATAAATAAAACTAGCAACTGTTTAAGAAAACAATAAAACAGATATTTTATTAGCTTATTTATTTTTACAAAAACATAGTGAAATTGCCAATATCAAAAATGAAAATGGCAAAGTCACAGCCAATGAAGAAAAAATGAAAGTAATTATTAGGAGCTATTTCATCCTACCATATGCCAATAAGACTTAAAATCTAAGTGATATGATTTAATATTTACAAAAATATAAATTGTCCAGATTAACAGAGGAGGAAATAGAGCACTGAAATAATTATCTTAGAAAAAGAAATTGAACAAGTCAAAAATGAACTCCCAAAGATAAAAATGTTCAGGACCAGATGGATTTATAAGCACATTCTACCAAACATTTAAAGAACAATTAATTTTAACACTTCATAAACTATTGAAAAAATAGATAAAAAGAGGATCCTACCCAATTCCTTCTATGACAAGTATATACAGTGTGATTCTTAAAGTAAGGAAAGTGAAAACAGAGAAGAAAACTGGAGGACCATTTCCCTAATGAATATTAATACATATATTTTAAATAAAATATTAACAAGAAGACTACTGCAATATTTCACAAGTATTATGCACTAGGCTGAATTTATACTATTAATGTAGTGTTAGATAAAAATTCAGAAAATTACAAACATAATTGACTATATTAATAACAAAGCCAACAAAATCATATGATTATTTCAATAGATGAATAAAAAGCATCTGACAAAATACAACACACATTCCTTTTTTTAGTACTAGAAATTATAGGAATAAATGGAGAATTTGGAACTGAAAATGAAAGAAAACCGAGTTTAAAATAATCAGTCTTTTATCCATATGTGTTAATAAATCCACACCTCTTTTTCAAGGAGAAATTTTTACATGTAATTGATTAATAATACCAATAACAGTATAAATATAGTATCTTATAGTAATATAGTAAACATTATAATATAAATATAGTAAACAGTATAAATATAGTATCTTAAGGTTTGAAAACTACTTCATGTATATTGTTTCATTTGATTCTCACCATAACCCTTTTGGCAGTTATTACATATATTACACTCATTCGAGAAATGAGGAAACTGAGGCACAAAAAGCCAAAGCAACTTATAGTCACACAACTAATATGTTCTAAAGCCATGATGCAACTCAATTTATTTATCATTATAAAGGATGTAGTTTCACCAGCATCAAAAATCTGGAAGAATAGTTCTGAGAATTTGGAGAGTAGTCTCATTAACATTTCTGGAAAAAATATAGGTGAATATAGCACTTATCATAATAGCTTCCTAATCTGGAGCAGCACCTGGAAGTGACATCTATTGTGCATAGATATGAAGGTTGTAACAAAAAAGCCCAGGCAGGTACAATGATTAAGAAAGCATGGAAAAGTTACTGAATGGATGTGACCCTTATTTAGTCCTGTTTCGGTGGTGTGTAATAGTTGTGGAGTTTCTTAATGGAGGCTCTTCGCTTGAGTAAAGGTCACATGTATTTCCCAAGTCATGTAAAATCAAGAAAGCCAGAAGTGCCAAACAATATTCCCTTCCAATTTGGGATACAGATACAGGTTTATCATTTCAAAAAAGTAACTTAGCATTTCAAGCTTATCACTCACTTTTATAAAGAGGGAATTTTAAGATTTACAAAGTGTTTTATAGTACATGATTATCATAATAATTCTGTGAAGTAAGTAAAATTCCCATTTTACAGATGACAAAACTGAAGCTGAGAAAGATTGTGTGACAGCTAGTAAATGTCTGAGGCAGTTTCCAAATACAGGTCTTCTTGAATCTAAATCTAGTGTTCAAACCATTACATCAACTAGCTGCCTTCTTCGGATCCATGGTTTCATCCGGGTGGGCGTCTGTCCCACTGATGCAATTGGTAACTCCTTGAATACCTTAGTTAGTTTTGTGAGGTCTGTGGTCGACACTATCCATTATCCGGCATCACTGTCTTTGACAATGAAGATCTCCACACTCACGGAGGCTGCTCCCATCTAATGTATTATCAAGCCCAGGGCCAAAGCTTTCCAATCTCAGTAGGATCTGTCAGAGTTTGTATCCTGTCCCATAGCCTGGGTGACCTTTGTTCCACATTGAGGCATCAGAAGAGGACTTTGATGGGGCAGTTGAGTAGGCGTTTTTTTTTTTTTTTAAATGTGGGAGATGGGTTATGTCAAACAGTATACAGCTTCTTGGCCTGGAAGGCATATAAGGCAATATGGCTTGTAGGGATCAGTGTGCAATCTGTGGTCTCTAATGAAGATGTTTCTCTACACCTTTCTGGCAGCTCTAAGACAATCTGCCCACATACATCTGCTATATTGCTGTGAAGTGTCACCCCTGCATTCTTCATAACACCTGTTACTGATAGTTGCAACTTGATCTTAAGCACAGAACTCTTGAATATCACAGCTGGGAGGCACAATGGAGATTCAGTTGTCTGATCTCCTCATTGTACAGAAGAGGAAAACTGAGGCCAAGAGAGATGGGTTGCCCAAGGTCACATACGAAGCTAATGGCAGAACCTGGACTGAAGCCCAAGTGTCTACCTATCCAGTCATGTGCTCTAGGGTAGCTGGAAGCAGATATACGGATAAGAGAAGAGGGAGAGAAAAGGGGCTGAAGAAAAGAAACTCAAGGAAGGAAAGTAGAAGTGACAGGTTCAAGAAGGGGAATTTATGTTGTAAAAAATGAATAGAACAGTACAGATCAAGTGATCAGTAGGCTCTATTTATGGATGAGGTCCTTTAACTATTTTAAATAGGCTGCAGTTCTCATTGCTTCTTTTCCAGAGATCTGTCTATGAAAACAGTGATTCCTCAGGCACATTTTTGGCAGCAGCCTCAACCCAGCTATGGCTACATGCCTTTACCCTTGTTATAATTGCTGGATTTGTCCCCACAAAGTGAAAGCATGTGTCCGTTCAGGAAAGGAGGTCCATAAACCTCACTGCAGAACTCTTCCAAGTCATTTATCTCCCCTGTTTGGGATGGGTAGTCCTAATTTCAGATCTGTAGAGATCCTTCTCTTTTCTTCCTCTTTCTCTGTAGCTTGTTACCCCCAAGAGTGGACGCTGATTTCAAAACAGGAGAAAAAGAGTCTCTCGGATGGGTAAATTTTCTTGAAAACCGGTTATATTTGTATCCTGACCCCTGAGAGATCCACACTTACTCTGGAACTTCATCCTGGCACATAAGGGACCCTGGATTCTGGGTTCCTAAAGTCTATGGCAATAAGTGCAAACCCTAGTAGATCCTAATCAATGAAAAGGGTTATGCAACAGGATGGTAGAAGGACTTAATGCCTGTCTGATGATTAAGCACCAAATCAGCTAAATTTAGAGACATTTATCACCAGAGTGGGCATCAGAGAATGAATTATTTTGATCACAACAACTTATAAAATGCCCCCAAAGGTAGAAGGGCTATGACATGTGATAAGGGAAGCAGTGGCAAACACAGCCACGGATCCGTGAAGTGTTAGCTGATGAGGCATTTGAGCAAATCTGCATGCTGTCCACAGTGGACATTTACTGCCCTAGAATTCCTTTGCCCATAATTGTTCGCATATTATTTCCCCCATGAAAGTGGAAGCTTCTTGAAAGGAGGGGCTGCCTTTTGCCTTCCTTTGTATGTTCAGTGTTAAGGACAGTGCATAACAGATGTCTATTGACTAAATGAATAACTGACTAGAGAATTACATTGAACAAATGAAGAACAGAGTGCATTCTGTGCTTACCAGGGGCACAATAGCCTGGAAATTGCTTGGCAAACTTTTTAAGATGGGGGGAGTATTGTTTAAAAATGTGACATTTGAGTGGTGTGCCATATTTATCATTTGGTACCAAATGTGAGAAATTAGACCTGCGAGAAGAAAGTAGTTGGGCTTCTAGAGGTGATCGCCTGTGGGTGGGAAGAGAAGCAGGTAAAAAGAGAGTTTGAGTAGGTTGGTGTTAACTTAGATCCAATGGAATGAAGTAGAGATATATGCTTCATTAGACCTGGGCTGGCTGAATGTGTCCTGTCTGACTTTAACCACAGGGATGTATTAGTTGAATGTGGGCGTTTTCTAGACTATATTTGACAGAACCTTGCTCCTGGCTGCTTTTATCACTTTTTTTTTTTTGCCTTGGGATCAGTAAAAAAATAAATCTTTGCCTGTGACTAATTTTCTTTCTGCTTACAGTTTGAATTCTTGCCCTATATGCTTTATTTGCCTAAATTAGATTGTAAACTTTTTGGCTCAGATGTGAACTTTTTTCTATGTTCAGAAAGACAATCGTGTAGTTGTCTAAAAGTCATAGTTACCACCACCATGGCAAATAATAGGAAGGAGTGAAATAATCAAAAGAAGGGGCTAAATTAAAAGTATCAAATATCTATTTGGTAGCTAGAAAGGTACAAGGTAGGTAGATGGAAGGGGATATGCAGCAGAGAAGCTAGATGAAAATTTAGATTTGGTACACACACACACACACACACACACACACACACACACACACACACACACCTGTCTGCCATGCCTCACTGACTTTGCTAAAAAGTCTTCACTTATTCTCAATCACCAGTAAAGTTCAAATATCTTTGTTTGCCAGTCAAGACTTTTGAAATTTGGTCCCACTCTACCTTTGCAGCCTTGTCTTATATTTTCCCTCTTCATGTACTACACACTCCAGCCAAACTGGATGATGCTCAAGTCCCTGAACATACCTTGTGCTTTCTGGTCACTGGGTCTTGTTTGTGTTGCACCTATTCTTACCCAATATTTAAAGCCTAAATCAAACATTAACTACTTCAGGAAGCTTTCCTTGGTCCCCCAATTAGTATGGCTTTCCCATCTTGAGGTTCTTTGTGCTGAATTTTTCCATCCCACAATTAATCAGCCAGTCAGTCAAGAAGCATTTTAAGTAAATAATAAGTACCAGGAACTGGGTTATATTCTCAGAATACAAAGACAAAACTGAAGCTTATATAATATTATATGTTGAGCATTTTAATATCTATAAATCTACAGTAATAATTGAATATATTGGGCATACTACCTATGTAGGACTTATGGGAGGACATAGGCAAGAGTGCACAGGATGAGAAGGCATGGATGCGTTGTGCTCTGCACCTCTGAAGGGAGTACCCACATGGATAAGATTACAGATACCTGGAAGAAACACATTAAAATATACTAAAATACTACTCTGATGATTTAGCATAGCAAGAAGGTGAACCTGGGTTCTTGAAAGTTGTGCCTTAATTTCCTTTTCTTGAAAATGGCTCTTGCTTGGAATCATAACCATTGAAACATTATCTTATTTTGAGGCAGCTGGTGGTATAACACATAGAGTCTGGGCTTGGAGTCAGGAAGTACTAAGTTTAAAGTCACTTACTAGCAGTGTGACCTGGGGCAAAAGACTTAACCTTTTTCTCCTAAGTTTCCTCAACTTTAAAATAGGAATAATGATAGTAGCACCTACCTCCCATGGTTGTTATGAGGATTAAATGTGATAATATTAAAAAAAAAAAGAACCATGTAGCAGAAGGCCTGGCACATAGTAGGTTCTATATAAATGCTTATCTCATCCTCTTTTCCTTAACTACTATGTACCAAGACAGATATAACTTATCCCTCTCAACACACTCTGATTAGACTTCCTTGATGAAATCAATTTAAGGATGCTGTGTTCTGTAAGGAGATTGTACCACCTCCTAAAGAAACGGTATGCTTGGTGCTTTATGACTCACATCAAAAAGATACCGTTGTTAAGTGCACTGAAGCAATTATTTAATGGACCAAAGTAGTAATTTATGAAATGACACCCTAGTGGTTTGAAAGAGTATTTCTACTTGGACTCCTTCGAAAAAGTGCTCACTCCTTTTGTAGAGAATAATTTATGCATCAGAGAATCTGATTTTAAAATCTTTTTCTTATTTTTCTACTTCTGATGATGATGATGGTGGTGATGGTGGTGGTGGTGGTGGTGGTGGTGGTGGTGGTGGTGGTGGTGGTGGCACTGGCTAAACCAAATAACAAGTTAATCTTCAAAACTCAAAAGGCTGTTATTTGATGATGTAACACAAAATGCAATAGTCCCCTAGATGCTCTGCAGTTCATTGGATTCTTTTGATAAATGCTTTAAGCTTAACTCTCCCTTCCATTTCAGATACAAAAGAGTTCTGTCCCTCTACCTTCGGTAACAGAATGGTAGAAAAAAAGTATTTTTTTCTGCCTCAGTCCTATATAACCTGTTATATCAACCACTATCTGACTTCATGATGGTCATGATTTTAAACATGTATCATTACATCCTTTTCCCATTTAATGCTATGAACACATAGTTCGTTGTATCCTAGTTGTGCTAAACACTTTTTAAGGCAAATGAAAGGTCTTGACTAGCTTAGTCCTAACTTATTTGTCCTTAAGTATGCTATTCTGATATTTGCAAGGTCTCCCTTAGTGGACTGCCATCAACCACTCTTTGTGGATACTGTCACCTAGTAATGGACCTATCAGATTTTCTGCCTAATCATTAAATAGAGTAAGGAAAGAAAAAAATTCTTCGTTTAGTCAAATGTTCCATTAGTTTCTTTCTACTTTTACCCTCTCTTTCAAATCAGAGCTAGATCTGGAGGCTGTTCTCAATAGTTATCGGCTTACTATAATTCTTTAGAACATCTACCAGCTAAATTTAAAGCAAAAAGATGAAATAGAACAATCCCATAAAAAAGCTAATTCAAACAACTTAGAGGTTCTACCTCACACTTACCAGACTGGCAAAATGAAAAAGGATGAAGATGACAAATGTTGGAGGGGTTATGGTACTTGTAGTTTTGGTGGAGCTATAAATTAGATCAAGTGTTCTGGAAAGAAATTGGAACTCTGCCCAGAAAGTTACTAAACCATATATAACCTTTGATCCAGATGAGGAATGAAGACTGTAAGACAGCTTGTCTGGGCCCTTCCCCAAGACTGAGGTTTTGGGAAACACAGTGGGAGAAAGGGGCCACAGGGGTGGAGGAAAGAGGCAGCTGAGGCATGGTTTTGAAGTCTGAGGAAAGAAGGGTGAAGATTCCAGGTGAAAGTGGACTAAAGACAAAAGAGTAAAGGTGACCAAGGAGGTCATTTACAGCTCTTGGTGGCTTGAAGTTCTTTGCTCAACTTTGTGGGATATTTGAGAATGACTTAACCACAGTGTAGCTTCTTTGCTGGGCTCTTTGTAGAGCTATGAATTTATGTTCAGTCTTTTGAAGGCTCCCAAAGAAGACATTGTTTCCAACTTCTGTTGTTCTAATGGAGACTGTGTCAGGACACCTATGGGGGATATGACAGAGGCCCTGAAAAGGGCATGGGTGACCCAGTGGGTGACTCAGTTACCCATGTCTGAGAGGAGAATTGAGATATATAAATGCAAATATTCAGGTAAATAAGGCTTATAACCCATAAATGCTGTTAAGAGTAAAGAGAGATCCCAGTTTTTTAGTCACTATCTTTGGAACATGACTTCTAAAAGAAGTATCTGCTCTGATTAAGGAGTCATCTCCATGCTGCTGTGGACATCAGAGATTATCTCCTTTTCCTTTCTTCCTTTATGGTACTACCATATAGAATTCTTTTTTTCTGCCCTCCCTGTCAAGAGGTTGTCAGGGATTTAAATTCAGATTCCTTGATTCCAGTCTTCTGCTCATTCCATTACACCAAACCAACTCCCTTAATTTCATTAATTGACAGAAATAGCAGGATTCTACTGGATGACAGCAATGAATCCTTTTCCTCCTCCTCCTCTTTCTCCTTCTCCTCTTCTTCATCTTCAAATGGCATTTATTAAGTGCTCCCCTGCATGTAGTTCTTATGGTCAGCACTCTATAAAGCACAGTGACCTGCCTTAGGTGACATCTAACTTCAATGCTAACTAAATTGTGTGCTGGAACGATTAAGGAAACATTCCCCTGATTGATGCTCAAGGATATGCACGTGAAGTATCAATAACCCTTCAAGGTGAAAGAGATTATTGAGAAAGACCTGGAAGAAAAATTCTATTATGAACTGTTTCTGTTTAGCACATAGAATAATATTAGGCTGCCAGAACTAGAATGAGTCCCACAGGGCTTGGTTACATTTTCTTTCCAGAGACAGCTTTCTATTGTGGAAGAACATTATACAAGATGCTAGGTGGTAAGGATTTTAGTCCTAGCTCTGACATTGGTTACATGGTTGGCCTTCGATGAATCACTTTACTTCATTATATCTCTGTCCTTTCATCTGTAAAATGAATGAGTCAGACTAGGTGATCTATGAGGTCCTGATAGAAGGTTGCTGCTCTGACATTGTTGTGAATATGACAGTCTTGTGACTTACTGAAGATGGTATTGGGTAAGTGTTTTATATTTTGATTTTCCACTGCAAAGTTTGTAGGCAATACCCTTTTTTTTAAACCTGAGATTATAAAACTTTATAGTTCCCTCTTTTATGTTTTTGGCTCAGCGTTCATTGGCATAACCACAGGTTTTTGTGTGTGTGTGTGTGTGTGATTTTTGCCAAATGAACTGGTAAAAGTGCTCTCTTCCCTTAATTAGTAGCTCCCAGAGCTCTTCATTCCTTTGGAATTGATCTTCAAGAACAGCCATCACCATAGGAAAAAAAATTTTTCAGGGTAGGTGATGAATATCCCACTGACAGCGCAGGGTAGCCATAGAATCTCATAGTTGGAATGAATCATCTAGTCCAAGTCTGAATCTTAGGAATTTTTTCTGTAGCATAACTAACAAAGGCTCATCTGGCCTTTACTCAAAGACTGCCAACCAGGGTCTTTACTCAAATACCTCCCACAAGGTAGCCCATTGCACATTTGGATAGTTCCAACTATTAGAAAAGCTTTCTATTCAATCAAGACAAAATTGCTTCTTTGCAGCTTCCACCTGTTGCTCTTAGTTCTTTCCCATGGGGTACAGGAGAACAAGTCTAGTAAGTCTTCCAGGTAACATCAAGGTAATCAGTACTTCACATAATAACTCTTCAGCTATTTTAAGAGAAGTTATCTATTATATGGCTCGGTTAAATGTTCTCTTCTCCACTCTGAGCATCTCCTGTTCTTCATGTAACACAATGCCTAAGTCCTTCACCATCCTAACTACTGTTCTCTGGACTTGTTCCAACTTACCATTCTTCTTAAAATATGACACCCAGTACCATAATTCCAAGTGTCTTCTCAGAATTGTTGGAATAATTCATAGCTTCACCAACTACGTATTAATGTGCCTATCTTTTAACAACTCTTTCAACATTAATTGCTCCTTTATTTTGTTATCTTTGCTTATTTTCTACCACTCCATTTTACAGATGGCAAAACTGAGGGCCAAAGACTCATTCAAGATCATACAACTAGTTAGTGGAAAATTCAAGACTGGAAACCTGTTTTAACATGTATGATTTTAAAATCCTTGAGCAAGAAAGGGTTGTGTTATTAGGAAGACCCAGGTTCAAGTCACATATTTTAAAGAAACAAGCAAACTTAACCTCTCAATGTCCTGGACAACATCCTAAGACTATAAATTATAGATACATTGCTAATATGCACAGGAGAGGAACTTTCCACACTGGAAAATTGTGAGGTCAGAGGTTGAGACACTTCTACCTCTCCCCTGGAAAAAAGAAAGGCCTTGAAGATTCAAATAGATTTCACACTATTGCTGTTCCTGCCAAAAGTAAAGATCCAAAGAGGCCCTGCTTGAGGAGTTAAATTGATTGCAGATGGAATGAAATGTACTCTTACTCATTAGGTACTTCCAAAACAGCTAACTTACCCCCAATTTTTCTGGTAATCCTAAGTGCCAAATCTTTCTACAAAGCAGAACATTCAGGGAGAACCTCAGGAAGAAACAACAGTTAATTGAAATGCTAGTCTGGATATATTGAAATGCTATGTGTGGGTGGCTAGACACTGGCCCTAAACTAACTTTTTTTCTTATTTCATAATTCTCACCTCTCTCCACCCCAAACCTAACACTTTGGCCAAACCGGATAACTCTCTCTGTGAACCACAAATTTCCTAAACTTTACTACCTCTCTTCCTTGACTCCCATCTTTTCCATGTATAAAATGGTATTCCCTTCTCTGCCTATTTAACTTTTTTAAAAATCTCTTGAAAGATTAATTCTACCTCTTCCATGAAAACTTCTTCAACTCTAGATCTCACATAGTACTTACGGTTCTCTTACGGTATTTTTTTAAAATTACAGAATCACGTAAATTGAGAGTGAGTAAACTAACATTTATATATACCTACTATGTTCCAGGCAGTGTGCTAAGTATTGATGATACAAAGAAAGTGAAGAAAGAGCCCCTACTCTCAAGGAACTCATGATCTGATGGTGGAAGCCACAAGCAAGCAACTGTGTACAAACAAGGCTCCACTGGAGATAATCAACAAAAAGAAGGCACTAGGATTAAGGGAGATTTGGAAAGACTTCCTGTAGAAGGTGAGGTTTTAGCTGAAACATGAAGGAAGCCAGGGATAGAAATGAGGAATGAGGGAATTCCAGGCATGAGAGAGAACCAGTGAAGATTCCCAGAGTTAGGAGATGGAATGTATTGTGTGAGAAACAGCAAGGAGACTTCAGAAGCTATTTAGTCAAACTCATTACTCTTCTCTTTTGTACTGTTGGATCCACGCATCCCCTTACTAGATAGAAAAGTCTATGAAGATAGGCACCATATCTAATTAAATCATCACGTTACTCTACACATAGCCCAGAGCTCTGTGTAATAGATGTTTGTTGTGTTGAATTATATGAGGTGTTTAAGCAAAAGCTAGGTGACTAATTTCCCTGTATGTTGTAAAGAATTTTGTGCTTAGTGTTCATATATGGGTTAAATTAGGTAGCTAGGTGGCGAAGTAGATTAGAGAGCTGGGCCTGGAGTCAGGAAGAGTCATATTCCTGAATTCAAATATGGCCTCAGACACTTACTAGTTCTGTGACCCTGGGCAAGTCATTTAATTCTATTTAACTCAGTTTCCACATCTGTAAAATGAGCTGGAGAAGGAAATGGCAAACTATTCCAGAATCTTTGCAAGAAAATTCCAAATGGGGTCACAGAGTTGGATATGATTTAAATCACTAAACAGTGGGTTAGATTTGATTGCCACTGAGGGTCTTTCCAACTGTGATATTATTAGTTCACTATATTTCTTTCAAAAATATGATAAAAATGATAATAATTCATTTTATTCTTAACAAAGAACTGTGTATAATCTAATTTGATATTTAGATGCTTGGATAATTCCATACAAATCCTCTTGAAAATGGCAGGATGAACCAAAGGACCTCATCAAGCACTTTCCAATGTTCCAATCATTTAATTTCAATGAATTAGATTGAGTGATTTGAAATAAATACAACTATTGAGCTTAGAGGATGTCTGTAATAAGTGACATGGTATGATAGGACAATAAAATAAAATTTTTCTTGAGATTAGAAGGATGTGTGATGAGGAATATCTGACATGCATGGTATTAAGTTATCAAATAATGTCAATTAGCCCTGACTATTGCTCTTCCTTTATGCTAAAGGGAAAACAAAATACTTTACTTACTTATGATCTTCTGAATGTCCCAGTGTTCCCATAATCATTTCAGTCAATTAGCAAGTAATAGTATAGTCACTTTCTCAGCAGACTAAGAATGTTTGGAAGTGATTTTAATAGTATCTAATTCTTTAGTCCAGGGTCTACTGGACTTCTAACAGAGGGTGTGACATCACTGAGTTAGGCAACAAGTTCACATTTCAAGTTGTCTAGAACTCTTTAGTTCTTTGCTGGTTCCCACAGAGTATCGTATATGGAGATGAGAATCTGGCCTCATGGTCATCTGGAAAAGAAATCAGATAAAGGATTACTAAATGAGATTAAGTCTTCTTGAATTGTGAGTCCTTTAGGATTTTCCCTTTGGTTTTTAGCATCCTGAGGTTAACGTTTATTTTGGAAAAACACATATTATTTTCTGTTCCTTGGATTTTCAAACTTCCAAAGAAAATGATTATTTCTCAGAAGTGACATAGGGATATTTGACAGCAGTTCATGGCCCCTTTGACCTTTGATGAAGCCTGCAGCTGTGAGATAATATAGACAAAAGCAACTCAGAGTAAATTCAGAAGAATGGAACTGAAAATGGGTTCAATATTTGAACCTACATGTATTTTTTTAAAAAAAGAATGTCAACAACTAAGAATGGTTTTGTTTGTAAAAGTGGATGCGTTTCAGAGTGGAATGTTAAATTAAAGACTTCAGAAATCCATCAGCACACATTTTCCCACAGATCCAATAAGCAGAATTAGTCTACTCAATTCCATTAATAATCATTTTGATCCTAACTTCTACAGCCACTGGAAGCTATCTGTCATCTTCATTTATGGCAGTGAGGCAGGAAAATGGGTCCTATGAATAGAATCTCTATGATTTGGTTAGTTGTCATTACTGGAAGGTTTTGTGTGAATAATGGATGCCAAACTTGGCTTGACTCCTCATTTCCCGTCCTTTTTACTTCTTTTGTATCGTGTTGCTAATAACTAGCCTCTGCTTTTGTAAAGGGGGGGTGGGGAGAAGAATGACTTTTTTTATTTGCCCACAGAACTGTATTACTCATCGCTGAGCAGTGAGTTATCGCAAGACGATAATCCACTTCTCCAGAAACAAGTCTATGAATCCACAGGCACTTTCACAAATAACAGACTGCAGGCTTTTGAGCAGACACTTTTATACTCCTTTTGAAAGCTGTTTATTAAATCTGGAGAGAAATGGGCCTACTGAAAGAGAAAACTTATACCAACCCAAACAATTGCTTTGACGAGAGATACATTTTCTCATCCCTCAGGGGAAAAAGTCCATAAGAAACTTGAGAAACAAAAAGAAATTTTAGATCATCTATGTAAATACGCTAATTCCTGAGTCATTTTTGATCACAGGAAGAGTTTTACTGAGCAACTTTGAAAGACTTGTATAATTTTTTAAAGGGAAATGACCTAGCAACAGATTTCTAATAGTTCAAATTTCAATAGTTCAAAATTAAATCTTTATTTTTTCAAAAGAAAAATTATGGATACTAGGAAGTTCACTTTTATCCCTACCCCAAATTGGTCACCCTGACTTGTATGGGAGTGGATTGGTCTAGGTGGCTGCTGAAATTCTTTTCAATTCTCAAATTCTATGACTCTGTGACTTACCACAGGAACATAGATTTAGAATTGAATATGCCTTAAAGGTCATGGAATCTAACTGTGTTATTTAACTAATGAGGAAACTGAGAAACAGAGAAGTTGTGACTTGTTCTAGTGTCTAAGCTGGGATTTGAATCCTGACTCCAAGTCCCATGCCCTGTCCATAATGTCATGCTATCTCTATTCCAGCTTGTAGTCTTTGGTTTAGAAAGAAAAAAAGAAAATCCACTTTCCCCCACACACATGCTTTACCTGTTCCTATACTCATACCTTTTTCTCTACCTACATCTCTTCTATAAAAAAAAAAAAAATGTTTCTCTCTGCTTTCAAAATTCTTCTCAAGATTTATTTTCTCCATTAAACCTTTCATGATGAACCCTATTGGTCTCTAATCACTAGGGAAACTCACCTGTTCTCCTACCTGTTCCACCTCCTGATTACTTATGGAGAGAAGCAACTTCAGATGCACATTGATCTAACTTCTGAATGGAAACAGATGTCTGCTCAGTTTTGCACGTCAACAGAGAACAGACGGGCCTGTGGTTCTTAGGATTTGGTCCAAAATTTCTAGCTAATTAATTTTAGCCGAAATAACCAAGACAATGTGAAACATCCTTTAAGGAGCTCATATTGAGACATTTATATGGGTGCTTTGGTTTTCCTCACTGTTGTATTTTCAGTTTTCTCTCTTCACAGCAAAAGCAAAATCCGGAAAAGGTACAATCTCATATATGTACATATGTGTGTGTGTATATATGTATGTGCATATATATAAACATATATGCATATATCTATCTTTCTTTACACACACATGCCCTGGGAAAAGAATATATATTGGGGATAAGATGACAAATTAAGTCTAAGTCACTCACAGGGAATTGATCATTATGGCCATGGTTTTTTTTCTATGAAAGGCAATTATAAACGGGATAACATTTTTTTAGTTCTCTATGGCCCCATATTAAAACTTAAGGTCTCTAATTTCTGTTTTCCAAAAAAACCTATTCAGGTATACTTTAGAGTATGCAGGAAATTCATTTGTGAAAAGTTATTTGTAAATAATGTATCGGTTTAATAGGTGTGCACATGCATGTATGTTTATGTATATAATTATACACATACATATTATATATACATAATATATGGAGAGAAAGAGAGAGACAGAGAGAGACACACAGAAATCTAGGCTATGAAAGTAACACAACTAAATTTTTTTTTGTGGAGTGGTAAATCTTTTCATAAATAAGTAAATCAAAATTTTTTAATTATACAGCTGCTATGTGCAAGACACTGTGGTAGTGAAATAGAAAGATGAACATAGCATTCCCTTCCCTCAATGAGCTTACATTTTATGGGGGAGATATCACATGTATACTGAGTAAATAAATACAAAGTAATTTCAAGGAAGAGGAAGTACAAATAATTGGATGTGTTTTGATGGCAGGAAAGGATTCCACTATCTTTTTTTTCTTGGCTTTTTGTCAGTCTGTCATGGAACATTTATTAACACTTTCTGTGTGTTGGGCAATATGTGAAAGGCAAGGGACACAAAGAAAGGCATGTATGCCAGCTCTCTGTACCTACACCAGATTAATCCTCAGGAAGAAGTGGATAAAAATATATAATAATAATATATTAATTAATAATGCACAATATGTTAATTAATATATAATATATATTAGCAATATATAATACATATTAATAATGTATAATAATATAAAGATGCAGAAGATCACCCACTGTAGCTTTCATTCTCTTGCTGTCTACTAGATCATTCCATACTGCCTATAGACATGCCTCTATCTCCCGCATCCTAAAAAAACACTCACTTGATCCTTCCATCTCTGCTATTGTCCTATATCTCTTCTGCACTTTGTAGCTAAGCTCCTTGAAAAGACCATCTACTTTGTCCCCTTTTTCTCCCCTTTCATTCTCTTTTTAACCCCCTACAATATGATTTCCTGTCTTATCAGTACACAGAAACTGCTCTCTCCAAAGTTATTAATGATCTCTTGCCAAGTCCAATGGCTCTTTCTCCATTTTCATTCTTCCCAAACTCTCTGCAGTCTTTTGTACTCCTAATCACTCTCTCCTCCCTGATTCTCTCTCTCTCTTTCTAGGTTTTCAGGACATCACTCTCTCCAGGTTTTCATCCTACCTATTTGACCACTCCTTTTCTGTCTCTTTTGCTGGATTTTCCTTCAGATCATATTCTCTCACCCAAGGTGTCCCTCATAGTTCAGTCCTTGTCTGTCTTCTCTTCTCCCTGTACATTACTTCATTTGGTGATCTCAGAGACTCCCATGGATTTAGTAGATTCTCATATCGACCTGTTCTGCTCCAAACTCTCTGCTGAACTCCAGTCTCACATATCTCACTGCCTTTCAGTTATCTCAAATTGGATTCCCAGCAGACCTCTTAAATACAATATATCCAAAGCAGAATTCGTTATCTTTCCACCTAAACCCTCCTTACCTCCAACCTTCCCTACTACTTTAGAGGGCCACACCATCCTCTTAGTCCCCCAGATTTGCAATTTAGGAATCATCCTCATCTCTTCACGGTCTCACCACTCCTCCCAATCTGATCTGCTTCCAAGGTCTGTCAATTTAACCTCTGAAGCATCATTCATATATGACCCCTTTTATTCTCTGACACTGCCACCTCTCTGTTACAGGTCTTCTTTACCTCGTGCCTGTATTATTGCACTAGCCTGCTGGCTACCTCACTCAAGTCTCTCCTCTGTCTAAGCCACCTTCCGTTCAATCACTAAAGTGACTTTGCTAAACTACATCTCCTATCACGTTACACATACCCCCACACACTCAATAAACTCCAGTGGCTTCCTATTGCCTCTAGAGTCAAACCTGAAAAATGCTTTGTGTGGCATTCCTTCCTTACTAACCTAGCCTTCTCCAACCTTTCCAATCTTACTACACCTTACTTCCTGACACAAGTTCTTCAGTTTAATAACACTGGCCTCCTGTCTTATTCTACCAATGAGATACTATCTTTTGAGTCTAGTCATTTTTTCTCATTATCCTCCATGTTCCATGTCTGGAAATCTCTCCTCTCCACTCCAACTAGTGACCTCCCTGACTTCCCTTAAGTCCCAACTAAAATGCTATCTTCTACAGGAAGCTTGTCATTCTCCAATCCCTCTTAATTCCAATGGCTTCCTTCTGTACAGTTATCTCCTATTTATCCTCTATGTAGCTTTCTTTCTATGTATTTGTTTGCATTTCCTTTCTTTCATTAGAATGTAAGCTCCTTTAGGGCAGGGACTGTCTTTTGCCTCTTTTTGTATCCCCAGTACTTAGCATGGTACCTAGTATATAGTAGGCACTTAATAAATGTTGATAAATTGATTAATAATATATGGCTGCAACTCCTGTCCCTTGATGCTCACAGCACTTTGTGCCTTGCTATTTTACTTCATACAAATGGGATTTGTATAGTAGTGATTTTTGTACATGGCATATCATCTTGGCTATAATATAAGCAACATGAGATAAAGGATCCTGCCTCAAATAGGATCCTCTCATTCATCCCTACCTTGGTTCCTACCACAGTGCTGTGTTCATGGCAAGCACTCAGCAGGTACTTGTCAAGTGAACTGAGTAAGGGCCTGTGGAGTGGGGAGTGTGGATTGTAAGGACTGAACAAAGACCTGCTACCTATTGCACCCACAAAATGACTATTCCCTTGCTTCTCTAGGGCTCTTTTGGGGAATTGGGGGGGGGGGGTTAGGATGGAAAGAAAAAGAAGACCAGGAGAAATGTACTGAAATGAACCTCCCCCACATGCCATAGTTTTATGACTGGTTTAGAGTTTCAATCTTTTCCTCTGAAATTGTGGGCACACATGCACACAAATATGTGCGCGCACACACACACACACACACGCTTTCAATTGTATGTATATCCATACTGGTTGCTGCCTAGGCTACTGGCAGGGAAGGAGAAGTGGAGGTTCTTTTGTTTCTGCTGCTAGAGCCCTCTTGGTGTCAAAGAGGAGAGTCAGGGAAGAAATCATACACATTTAGTCATTACAGATGTTGTTTCCATGGATTCATCATATTTTCCATATTGGTGTGGGAAAATGGGAGGTGGGGGTGAGAAGAAGTTAGGAAAGACAGAAAAGCTAAAGCCTTTTTTTGAAAAAAGCACAACTATCCACCAAAAAATCAGAATATTTTAAAAGGAAGTCTGAGTCACAGAAAATTACCATTAAAATAACTGTAGGGAAGCTGACAATATAACTGGGACTTGGAATATAGCAGATCAGGCACTTAATATGAGACAAAGAGAAATCTAGAAAGAGAAGGAGTCAAGTGTAGATATGAAGCCATTATACTATATGGATAATTGGTGATGGGAGGGGTAGAATCTTACTCTTCCACTGAGCAAAACTTAATGTTTTAAATATGAATTATCTTTATGATTGGTCTGCAAACCCTGTTAATCAGATTCCTTTTTAATTCTCTACTTCATTTTGTCTTACTCCAGAAGGCTTCCATTTCACTCTTTCCATAAAATGGGGCATTCTTTATGTTTTTCATAAAAGACATATAAAAATGATATCCCTTTCTTAAAATTATCCTTCAAAAGGATCTCAAAGTGCTTTGCAAAGTACATAATGTTTTATCTATCTATCTATCTATCTATCTATCTATCTATCTATATATATATACATACATATATGTAAATAACCCTTAGAATAAAAATACTGAGAAATTCGAAAAGCCAAAATAATGATGGTGACATTAGCACACGTTACATAGAGATGATACAAATTAGCAATTATCCTCTCTATTGCCACTAAATGTAGACTGGCATTTTTACCATTGATATTGGTTTCAAGTGGAAAATTTTAGATAGCAGAGCTCTACATGTGCTGAATTTCTTTATGCACCTATGATACATGAGTACTCATTGGAGATAAGCTTCACCCCTGCAAAATGATGTTTGAGATGTGATAACATGCAGTGTATGATTCTTCATATTCTTCTGCTATGAATTATTTCAGTCACGTCCAACTCTCCTTGACCCTATTTGGGGTTTGCTTGGTAAAGATACTGGAGTGGTTTGCCATTTCATTCTCCAGCTCATTTTACAGATGAGAAAACTGAGGTAAACAGGTGACTTACCCAAGATTTCACTGTGTCTGAGGGAAGATTGGAACTCAGGAAGATGAGTCTTCCTGACTCCAGGCCTGTCACTCTATCCACTTAGCCACCTAGCTACCCTTTAGTATAATGCTAACAATATAAAAAGTTAACTTTATTAGAAATAAAGCCCATAATGAAGAAAAGAAAGAATGAGTTACTTCCTTGTGATCTTCTGAATTATTAGTATATAAATGCACTACGGAACTTTGTTTTTCTCTAGATTCTAATCTTTCCTCTCCCCTGTATATTCCAATTAATCTCTTTGCTTAGGTCCATATTCCCAAAATTTTGTTCAAATAAACAATGATTTTTTAAAAGTATCTAATAAACTTACTAATGTCAATACAAGATTACTATGCTCCTATGGCCTAGAAAACAGTCAATTGGCCTTAGATCCAAGAAGACCCATATTCAAATCTTGTCTCAGACACATATTAGTGGTATGACCACGGGCAAGACACCTTAAGGTTGCTCAAGAAACTCCCTAATATTATGTTGTAGAAGAGTTATTCATTTTTCTAAGTGGTGAGAGTTAGTTTCCACACTAGGCGTTACTTACATTTAACAAATCACAAATTCTGCTTCCCCCTCCAAAAAGAAGTGCTCACAACGCTATGACGTACGGTGGTGATACAAAGACAAAATGAAAACCAGTCTTTGCTTTCAAGTGGGTAGGATTTATATTCCTATCAATTATTTAATAATCAACAAGCAGCTAGGTGGTGCAGTGGATACAATGCCAGGCCTGGAGTCAGGAAGACTTGAGTTCAAATCTAGCCTCAGGCACTTATTAAATGTGTGACCCTGGGCAAGTCACTAAACCCTCAGTATTCTCATCTGTAAAATGAGCTAGACAAGGAAATAGTAAACCACTCTCGTATCTTTAATAAGAAAACCCCAAATGGGATCAGGAATAGTTGGATACAACTGAAAGAATTAAACGACAAAGCACTTATTATCTTTTACCATTCCATAGGCACTGTGCAAAGCTCTGAAGATACAAAGGAAAGTGGAATCACAAAAGCAGTCCCTGCCCCCATACTAACAGATGAGATAACATGCAAACAAATAGGCGCATGTGAGACACCAGTTCATTTCAGAACAACAATGTGCCTGTCAGTATGGGGATCAGGGACTAGCAGTGATAGAGCTGAAGGACAAAACAGGAAACCAGGGCTGAAAGAGTCAAGAATACTGCAAAGTTGGCTGTGAGGGAAAGGGAATGGGTAGATGAATGAGTCAGAAACTAGTCAGACAAGTAAAAATCAGGACATACATGGACACTGAAGTTCAGGACAAACAGTTCACCAGGAACAATACAGACCAGCAAAGGTTGGAATATTCATGAGTACTAAAGGTCAGGTCAGAGTGTGACAGGAAATCGGGAGGTTGGCTGGTAGGCAGACAAGGATCAGGAAGCTATTGAAAGGCCAGGAGAAGCAGGTAATGGCACCATTGCCACAGTGCTTGATGTTGCCCCACCACTCAAGATGATGTAGTACGGCTACAACAGACTCCTCTGGTTTGTTATAGTAAGAAGTATCTGGCTTAACCTGGTAGAAGAAAGGCAATGAGTAGGACCAGATTCTGGCAAGGTCCCCCCTACAGCTGCCATTAAGGACAACCTCAGGTTGGGCTAATCCAGAAATGCTGAATTTGAAGAATTTTGGCTTTGTCTTTCTAACCACTCTTCCTATAGAATTTGGTCTTGGAGCTGGATGGTATGTCAGAAATCATCTAGTTCAGTTAAAAACTACAAAAAATAGTTGTTGAATATCATTTTCAACAATAAGAAGGTACATTGAATATATACCTAGACACGCATGTATAAATGTACATATGTGTGTATACTATAGCTAGACAAATCAATCAAATGATAGATAGATGGAAAGACAAGAAACAGATACATAGAAAGATATATAGATGGACAGATAAACAGAAAAATAGATGGTTGGACAGATGGGTGGGTAGATGGACAGATAGAAAGATAGATATAGATAGATAGATAGATGGACAATCTGACAGACGGATGGACAGAGACTGACAGACAAATAGAAAGAGGGGAAGGAAAGGGGCACCTACTATGTGCCAGGCACTATGCTGAAGAGCTTTTTTAATAAATATTATTTATATGCCTACCTGTGTATATATTATTCCAATTTCTTCTGTAAAAATGAGTGCTATGACAGCAGACCAGGAAATGGTGGCACCAAGGTGCTTCTTAAATTACAACAAGACCAGGCTGAAAACATGGGGTGAGCCTGAGCTGCCTGATCTCAGCTGAGAAGAAGTCCCATTATCCTACTTTGAGTTTTCTCTCACACTAGGAAGCCATTATGGTTCTGGCATTTTTCCTGACATTTTTATGACATTATTTATTTTAATGTACAGTATGTTATTCGTTTTGGAACAGGCCTCAAAAATATTCCCATAAATGCCACTTCAGTTCAGTTAATGCTACGTTTTATCTTTCCCTTTGTTGCCACTGGCACTTGTCACAGCTTTACTGAACTTTTTATCTTCAGTAAGAATATAGATCCATTGATACAGAACACAAAAGGTTAATGATGCTACTCCAGAAAATGGCATTAATTTTTCTCCCTTTTGGATCCCTTAGGGATTGCCATAACTATTGATTAACCCCAGCAGTCAGAGTTTCCATATTGTTATGTCTCTTCCTTTCTCAGGGTGAGAGGGAGACAAGAAGACATATTCAGTTTTCTAAAACTGGGTGACAAATAAAAAGCTAAATCCAAATAAATAATAATGACCATTGGCAGAATTAGGTCATAAAAAGGCACTGAAAACCATTTCTTTCTCTCTCAGAGCCTTTTTCTTTTCTTTCCTCCTTTTCTTTCTTTTTTTCTGAATTTTAGCCCAAGCACTTCTGTGTGGTTTGAGTCACATGTTTGATTGACTTGGCTCCCAAGCTGATGTTTACACTGTTGTATCCATCTCGCTAAGATGAATGTGACATACAACCCGAATGCAGTGGAGCTGACAGGGAATGTGAGGGGAACCAGACAGATGACAACTTCTCCGTTTTTCAGAGCTGATGCAGGATGATCTGTCACCTGATGATAGGCCACAGCCTGTCATTTATTTACTTACAGCTTTAATGTGGGTAAAATGAGCAGGAAAGGGAAGGGAAAAAATGACAAGAGGCAAAAAGAAAAAAAATGAGTGGTTACAGGAAAGAGAAATCTGACAGACCCTTCTCAGCCTTCAGAATACAGGAGATATTTCACATAGCTTCTTGGGAAGGCTACCCCAGGAGCCAGATGATATCAGCAGTCTGTGTGATAGATGAGATTAAAAAAGGAAGAGCTGTGACCATTTAGGTTGTGGAAGTGGGATGGACAAAGCAGTCTGTTTCTTGATACTTTAAATTATTCCTTAGATACTTGATCTTGAGCAATACATAGCTTTTTTTTTTTTTTTTTTTTGCTAAGCACTTTTCCATTTTGTTTTAAAATCTGTGCACGAGGAAAAATTAACTCCCGGGTGACTAATTTGCACTTAACTCATCATGATGCTGCCTTTTTAGAACATGCCCTGTCAGAAAACCTTAAAGCTGTTCTCATGGGGCTTTTAAGGACCAAGGGCTTGCTTGTTTGCTTAACTCTTGGCAAATGTAAATCACTCCTGGAGGATCCATTTTTCACTAGGTGAGAAATAGAAAATCTCCAAGTTTTCACATGACAAAAGATACATTCCCACTCCTTATTTTGGTTTCAGTGCATCTCCAAATGAACTAAACATTTTAATGACTGAAGATGCACATGTGCAGGTTTGAACAAATGCAGAAAAAGCTTCAAAAAGGTTAAGGGTAGCATTGATACCTCCACCCCTTTTTAATGTACTGAGTGTTTTTAAAACCTAGCAGAAATATGAAGCCAGGAGTTCCTCACACTGTAGCAGGTGATTTTGTCTCCAGGGTGGAAAGCACTAGAGGAAGCTTTTAACAGGTATAAAATCCTTGAAGAGTCCTAAGGATTTGATGAAGCTTAATTATTGGCTCCCAAAGTTTGTCAAGGTCATGAAGAAGAAAAGGCTAATGTATTACGTAAGATTGTCCCTGTACAATTAAACCCAAAACCACTAGGACAAATAATTCCCAGTCTATGTTTCTGCTATGCCTTTGGATTTCATTTCCCAGGGACAATCTTATACAATATATGATGCCTTTTCTCTGAGTATGATTAATCAGTGCCTCTTTATTTCCAGATTTGTTTTCAGTCCCCTGAACATTAAAGTGTGACAATTATTCCCCCTTATTCCCCCTTTTAGATACCCAGATATGCAGCACCTATGGAAACACTCAGCAGGCAAGTGAGATGTACAGTAGGGCTTCCTTTAGCCACAGTGAAGAATTCCCTGAGGAGGAGGAACTGCACATCCATGTGACTCCAGAAAAAATGAGTATGTGACACGTCTGTGAGGAATATTGCATTTTAATAGTTTGCACCTGCTTTGGTATTGATAAGGTTGTTAGAGCAGACCAGCAGTAATTCATCCTCTGGCTATTTTCACATTGTCTTTTCCTATTAGATCTCCTAATGTCATCATTGTTTGGACTACAAGATAGGTCTTGCCATTGGATCACTTTGGTGAAAGCAGCGGGGGCCATCTCCAGTCGTCCTAAATCTCTATTTTGCCACTGGATCCAAATGGCTCTGGAGGAGAAAGTGAGGCTGGTGACCTTGCACAGCTCTTCCTCACTAAAATTCATTTCACTTGCAAGTCATGGCATCAATTTCCTGATGTCATCATCCTCTTCAAGAACAAAAGACAATCAGTGAAAATGATAATAAAGTCAGCAGTCTGAATCATACCCAGTCTCCTCTAGTCCTTCAGTGAGAGAGAAGATGGATGATGGCCTCCCTGTTACAGACTTCCAGCCTTCGTCTTTAAGGCTTCTTTGGTCTTTAATTTCCGGCCCTCACCACTCAATGGTTTACCCTTTCTTATGTTTGAATCAGTCAAGGAATGTCCATTCAACTGTCCCACTCTCTGGCAGACCAACAAACATTTCTAGCTTGTAGAATTCCTATGAAAGCTGGATTTTCACATTGGCTGAGTCCCATTGTAGTCATTTACAATCGTGAAAAAAGAGTCTTCCTCTCCAGTGAGTGTTTGTTCCTTAAGACTCAAATTGACTCAACTTGTTTGCCTTTGCCCTGACTGGGAAACTTGATGAACTCCCATCTCCTTTCTCACAACCAGCCTGGATGTTGTTTTGGTTGGATTTATATGGACACAGGTGGTGCCCTGAGGTTCCGTGTCTTTATGAAGAACACCTGCTCCAATTTCTTTTGCTCTCATTATCGCCGAGTAAGACATAAGGGGGGCGGGGTGTTGGGTTATATTAGCAGGATCAGCTAGGTGAAAAGTGTTAAACATTATGATTTTATTACAGTTAAGCTTTATTGCTCCTCTCACTGGCCCCTGGTGGTTATTTAGCTATTTTATATCTCCGGTTAAGATGTCACTAGTAGTAGTGACATGGGAGGAACTAAAGCAAAATGGGAGGAAGAGTCAGAATATTCTTGAGGTTGACCCCTATAAAATGACTTTTTTGTTCCTTCTTTCCCTTCTAGCCCCTTGAAAAATTAGCCCTTTAGAAAACTGTCAAGCTTTCTAATCTACAGAATGACAACTTTTAGCATAATAGGTACTTTTTTAATTAGATGAGATATTTGATGATATACGTGCATAACCTTATGGTGCATACCCTTTGAATTGCAACAGCTGCATTCTGCAGTCCCTTTTATATGGAAAAATAATGCTTTTATGCATATGTCCTCTATTCTTTGGCAAAATGAAGCAGCTCATTTCCCCATTTTTGTTGTTGAATTGTTTCAGTAGTGTCTGACTCTCCATGACCCTATTTGGGATTTTTCTTGGCAAAGATACTGGAGTGGTTTCATGTCCTTCTGTAGTTCATTTTACATATGAGGAGCCTGAAGCAAACAGGGTTGAGTGACTTGCTCAGGGTCACACAATTAGTAAGTGTCTGAAGAGAGATTTGAATTCAAAAAGATCAGTCTTCCTTATTTCAGGCCCTGAACTCTCTCCACCTTCTCACGTAACTGCTCTATGTTTCCGCATCTCTCCCCTATTTATAGATACTATTTGTAGCAAAAGTACAAAAGGGTTCGGGTCTGCCACTTCCTAGCTGCATAATCTTGAATAAGATATTTCACTCTTCTAAATCTCAATTCTTCTCATCTAAAAAAGCAGGATAATAACATAAATTCTATTTACATCACTGAGTTGCTATTGGAAAGCACTTTGTTATGAAGTGTGTCCATATTATTCTTCCCAGCTAGAAGAGCTATTTGTAAAGGTCGCAACTCATCTTGACCTGATTAGTTAGCTGTTTTTCCAATGTGTACTGTATTGATGAGGAAATTCACAAGTTAAACCCTGGGAATTAGCCTTTTAAAAGGGGCACTACCAATGGATATAGTATATATGTGTGTGTGTGTGTGTGTGTGTGTGTGTGTGTGTGTGTGTATGCCTGTGTGTGGATAAAAGTGAAAGAGGGAAAGTGAACAAAGAAGAGAGAGACCAAGGCCTCAGGTTCTCACATAGACTTGGTTCCCTAGAGGGAGGCCTGTGTGTCTAGATGTGTTCCCACCACTCAATCCCTTCCTCTCCAAGGATTCCTGTGGATCAAAGAACCAAGAACAGGTAGAGACAGATCAGTGAGGAGTCAGAAGAACACAAACTCTAGGGAGGTCTACAATAGCATAATAATGTAGATCAGAGGTCTATAGACTGAGGCACAGAAGGAGAAAAAGAGCTATTGCCAGAGGGAGACATGAAGAAAGATAGACACAACACTGACCCATGATGTGGAGAAGCAAATCAGACCTATCATTCACCGTTTGCAGTACCTGGGAAGACAGGGCTCTTCTGAGGTAAAGATTGCCCGGCTCCTTGAATGCAGAGTTGGGTCCACCTCTGGGTGGCCTATACATGTAAAGATCTATATATGCATACATATACATATGTATTTATTATCTATATCTATTTATCTATCTACGTCTCCCTGTGTTTCTGAAGAAGGAAGGGACTCCTATAGGAGGAAAATTGTCTTAGATGTTTGTGGATTTGGGCACAAATTGTATTTTTCTTGGGATTCAAAATAAAGATCTGTTCTACACTTGATGTCTTGTGAGCCAGTACTTGTGTGGGGGGTTGAGGTCCCTTGTATTTTGGAAATGAGTCAAATTCTGAAGTTTCCCAGGGGAAACCTTGGGTAGAAGTAAAATGAGAGGACTTTTGATATTCCGAAGAAAATTCCTGAGTTAGGGCATGAGCCATCAAAGAGATTTATAAGAAGCACTGAAGACTGAATTTTATCTGTATGAGTAGAGAGAAGCTTCCTTGTAGCTCTTGGATCATGAGTTATTTAAGTTTCTTCTGTTGCGGCTGCTGCTGCTTCTGTTGCTGTCACTTCTATTTTAAATAGAAATTGATTGCTGATTGATTCATGGTACCTATTTTTTGATTTTCATCAGTGTAGAAGTAGAAACAACATTGTACCAAGAACCAGTGGACTTGAGTTCTTCTAGCATTAGTGATTGGCACATTGGACAAATACCTTCACCACCCTGGCCCTTGCTTGTCTCATTTGTGAAATGAGGAAATTAGACTAGATAATCTACGATTTCTTCTGGCTGTGTAAATCTATAATTCTATCCCTGAAATTCACTTTCTTACAGGCTAATATATTCATGTCAAGGAAATTTAACTTAGTACAAAATAAGCAGGACAAAGTTTTTGCATGGCATACATAAGACGACCAAGTTTTGCTTCAACCTATTAGAAAAAAAATCTTACATGAAGTACATCTTTGGTATCTTCAAGGTTGAGGAGTTATCCCTTTAATAAGTAAATTCCATTATTTTTCTTTTCCTCCAGAAGATAATCGTTTAATGTTCATAATCACCAGAATACTTTGGAGACACCACAGAAATTTGAAACAATGATTGTAATATTTCCAAATACTTTTTATCCAAAATAACGTATATCAGAGATGCAATAAAAACAATTCTACGATTAGTGGGTAAAAAATATATATCTCACATCCAGGGAGTTACATATCAGCAAAACCAAGATTAGGGTTTCTTGTTGTTGGGCTATTTATTTTATTTTATTTTATTTTATTTTTTGCTAGTGGCAATTGACAATCTGAAAGCTCTTCCCTCTTTCATAAGAGTCTGTCTCTCCATCAAGCCCCCCAAGGAGCCTTGCAAGCCAAAGGCAGATGGAGACAATAGACATTCCTTGTTCAAATGAACAAGCTGAGTTCATTTGTCAGAAATTGCAGAAACATTTCCATGAAGGCTGATTTGCAAACAAAGTCTGTACAGGGCAGACCCGCCTGGTGCTAGTCTTTTATGTAGATATCCTACATGGATTTAATATGCCATTTACACAAAAATTAATACTTAAAGCAACATTTACAGGAACTTGTTCCAAGTCCCAGTCCCAAGGCAATCTCTGTCTCCTTCTCTTCCTTTTTTTTCTGAATGCTTGTTTTCATTTCTAGATCTTTTTTTGACTTCAAAACCCCTCCCTGCTCACTTGTTTGTTTATTTTTTAAAATAAAAATTAGTATAAAATGATCTTTCTCCCTTGGATATAACTAGGGTAGGGTAGGGTAGAATTTATCCAAGGGTGCTAAAGTTTGAAAGTTGTTAACAGCATTTCCTGTCTTCTGGAACCTAAAAACAATTAAGCATAGCACTGTTAGCAAGAATAATTAGTTAAACTAGGAAACTGCCAAATGGCTCACTTTTCTTTCCCCTTGCAGGTACACTCCAGAGGTGGTCCCCTCTGTCCCAACCTTTTAAACCCCCAGCAGCATTTGGACACATTTTGCATCACTTCTCTGTGAAACAAAAAAGGACTAATTTTATGGTTCTGTCTCTCCCATCCCAGAATATACGCCTTCTCTACAAATAAAGCCTACACTAGCTCCCTTCTAGTGAAAAGGACACAACTTCTTCCCTCCTCCCCCATTATATTTGGTCTTTACAAAGTCAAGAAAAATGTAGAGGGAGCCCTTAGCATCTTACTATTTCTAGCTTAAGAATACTAGAAAGCAAGGGACTGACATGGTTTAATAATTTTTAAAAATTAAAATAATTTGCATTTTGAGAGTTGAAATTGAAATGAATGTTCAGTATTAGAGCCAAGGGACCTAAGTTATAGTCTTGGTTCTATAACTAATTATCTGTAACACTGGGCACATCATTTAACTCCTCTGGACTTCAATTTCCTGATATAGAAAACGAAAGGGTTGGACTAAATTATTTCTAATATCCTTTCCAGCTTTAAATTCTTTGATTTTATGATCCCAATTCTTCTCTAAGTAGACTCTGTGAAGATTTCTTCTTTGATTTCATTGCTAACAAATAACTTTTTGCATATTTGTTAATCTATCAAGAAAAATGCGATAAACATTAACTCAGATAGAAGCAATTTGATCAGATTTTCACAGTGCTGAGCCATGAAGCAGTGTTGAGAAGGAAGATTTCATTAGGAGAATGGGCCAAGCAAGAAAATGGCCGCACCTCTTTATGCATCCTTGAGCCCTTCCCCTCCTGTCTTCTCCAAAAGGTTGTTCCACCTACAATTCTCACTCTCCCACATCTTCAATCTCTCTCTATTTTCTTCCTATTTCTTCCACGAAACACACACATCTCTCTCCCATCTTTAAAACAACTCTCCCTTGAGATGACCCCCTTGCTAATTATCATCCTATATCTTTCCCCCCTTTCTCAGCTAAACTTGAGAACGCACTGTTCCATCAGTGCCTTATAACTTTCACTCTCCTCACACTACTGTAAACCCTCCACAATCTGACTTTTGGTCTCATCAATCAACTGAAACTCTCCATTCAAAATCATCAATGACCTCTTTTTAAAAAAAATAATATTTTATTTTCCCCCAATTACATGCAGAACCAATTTTTAACATTTGTCATTTTTAAAGGTTTGAATTTCAAATTCTCTCTCTCCTTCTTTCCCTCCCTTCTCTCTGAGATAATAAGCAATCTGATATAGGTTATACATATATAGTCATGTAAAACATTGCCATATTAGTCAATTTGTGTAAGAAGAGTTAGAAAGAAAAGAAGAAAGAGAGAGAAAGGAAAGAAGGAAGGAAGAAAGGAAGGAAGGAAGGAAGGAAGGAAGGAAGGAAGGAAGGAAGGAAGGAAGGAAGGGAGGGAGGGAAGAAGGGAGGGAGGGAGAAAAAAGAAAGCAAAAAATTGTATGCTTTGGTCTATATATTCAGAGAGCAGTTCTTTCTCTGGAGGTGGATAGTATTTGTCATCATGAGCCTTTTGGGATTGACCAATGATCTTTTAATTGCCAAGCCTAATGCTTTTTTTTCTTAATCGTCATCTTTATCAACTTCTATCTAGATCAAACTCTTCCTCTGGATACTCTCTCTTCTCTAGGTTTTCATGATATGTCTCTTTCCTTGTCCTTTTCCTACCTGTCTGACAGTACCATCTGAGCTTCCTTTACTCAGTTCCTTTACTAGTTCATCAAGATCATTCCCATAAATCTTGGGTTTCCCCCAGACCTCTGTTCTGGGCCCTCTTCTCTTTTTCCTCTGCACTAGTGGTGATTTCATCAGCATTCATGGATTCACTTCTCATATCTATGTAGATGGTTCTCAGATGTATTATATGTACTTAATCTCTCTCCTGACCTCCAGTCTCTCATCAATAACTGACTCTTGGACATCTCCACCTGGATATCCTGGAAATATCTTAAACTTAACATGTTCAAAACAGAATTTTTTATCTTTTCCCCTAAATCGCTCCTAAAATGACCATATCACTCTACTGTTCAGTGAGTTCCAATATGATTCCCTGTTACCTTCAGAATCAAATATAAAATCTGTCATTTAAAATTATGTATAACTAGATCCATTCCTACCTTGCCAGTATCCTTATATTTTACTCCCTTCCATGTACTTCATGATGTAATAACACCTGCCTTCTTGTTATCCCTTACACACATGACACTCCATTACCCAACACTGATTTGTAATGGCCATCCCCTTTACTTAGAATGCTTTCCTTTCTTATCTGCACTTCCTGCATCTCATCAAGACTTAGCTCAAATTCTGTTTTCTTTAAGTTCTCCCTTCTACCAACCAGAACCTTCCTTCTGAGGCTGATCTTCCATCTTCTCTCTATATTACCTGTACATACATAGTTGTTTGCGTATTTTTCCTCTCGTTAGAAGGTGAATTCTCTGAGGGCAGAGACAATTTTTTGACTTTTCTCTATGACCTCAGTGCATACATACCTAGTGCTTTATAAAAAACAAGTTGACTAATGCACAGCTTCTTAAGCTTTTTCCATTTGCAATCCCTTTTTACCCAAGTAATTTTTATGTGACCCTGGCTATAGAGGTATATAAAATAGCTATACAAATTAAACATTTGCTGATAATAAATCATAACGCTTCTTAAAACAATTCTTTGGTATGCATATAATTTTACCATTTATTAAAGATGAAAGCAAATTTGCATACTAATGGATGTGCTTGTTTATTTTTCCATAAAGAATTAAACCTTGGTGGAATATTTGATACTGCAGGATGTAGAACATCTTCAACATTTTTCAGTTGATCAATATTTTGATTTTATAATCATTGATGCTCTTTTCAGAACCAAGACTGCAATGAAGTCCCATGATGCAACATGGGAAAGTGCTGTCCGAAACTCCTCAGATTTATTATCATTTGATTTTGAATGAATCGTTGCACATTCAGAAAACTTTTATTGTTGCCAATTTTTCATAAAACTCCCCCCCTTTCAGATATACTATCCCATACATAAGTTGCGACCCACAGTTTAAGAAACACTACTGATGGATTACCTCCATTATATAGAATTTAAATTTACTTTGGAGGAAAATTGTGATCATTTAACAATATTTCTGGGGTGAATCCTTATGGGATTTGAAGGCTAACACTTCTATTTTACTTTACTATTTTACCATCTCTGTTCCATTGTGTTCTGTTTTTAGTATGTGAGAGGCAAGATGGCATAATGGATAGAGAGCTGGCTTGAAAAGTAGGAAGACCTGGGTTCAACCTTGAGGAAGGACAAGCCACTTAGCTGCTAAGTGCTCTAGGCAAAGAAAGTGCCACCTGAACCAATAGGAGGAGCTTCTTTATCTGGATGTTCTCTACCCCATTGAAATCACAGCTTCAAATCCTATTAATCCTCATTCCTCTCCAGGCTACACACCATATTTCCTCTATTATTCCCCAACAATTCATCTTGAAGCCTTACTACAACCCTTGAATTTGCATATTAGAAGTACCTGACAGTCTGTGGCTTCTTCCTCTGATTGGATCCTTCCTCCTAGAATTTCCATTTAAGGAGATACCTAGGCCAACCAAGTCTTCATTCCTCTCCAGACTTCCTCTACCATTTCTCCACATGCCTTTGTCTCCCCTCCCCACATCTTTTCATCTTCCTTTATATGCTGTTTTTCACAGTAGAATATAAGCTTCCTGAGGGTCCGAACTGCCATTCTTTCTGTTTCTATTCGTATTCCCTGCACTGGGCATAATACCTGGCACACATTAAGTGCTTAATAGATACTAGTTGACTAGTTACCTGACTGATTGTCCCCTATATGTATGAGAAGTCATGGTTTAGTGGATACAGAGCTGGCCTTGAATTCAGGAAAACCTGATTTGAGTCCCATCTTTTGCAGATGAGTCATATAACTCTGAGTTAAGTCATTTAACCTCTCACTGTCCTACAATGTCCTGTAAGGCTATAAGCTACAGAGGAAGTCCCCACTTGCTTTGAAGACTTTCTCATCAGCAGCTCCTAACAGTAAATACATCACAAGTCTAGTCAAACATGCGTGCAACCTCTACATAAATCAGAAGTTCATAGAAACGGAGAATAATTATTTAAGATAGGTTGCAAAATTCTACATTTGTTCACTATAAGGCATGTTTGATCTCCCTGGCCTAAAGATATCAAACAAAAGGGATTCATCAGTATTACCCCCGTTCATCAGCATTCCTACTGTAATTTTCATAAGGCCATACTAATACTTCCCTTGTTCTATTTTTTGTTATGGTTTATCATGTACTTCTCATTGTGTAAGTTTCTCAAGGGTAGATGAATGTGGTATAGTAGATAGCGTACTATACTTACAGTGAGAAGACCAGAGTTTTCATCTTGGCTTAAACCATTTCCAGCTATCGACTCTGACTGAGCAGGTCACTTAACCCCTATTTTCCTCAGTTTCCTCAAGTGTAAAATGAATCTAATGACAGCACCAACCTTGGCACAGTTGTTGTGAAGACCCAATGAGATCATATTTGTAAAGTGATTTAGTACAATGTCTAGAACATTTTTCCTGTTTTCAGTGATTATAAAATTCATCCAAAAGATTCTGTAACATTCCATGATTTGATGCAAGTGGAACAATATGTTCTATAAATAGGAGTATTGGGGGGCCACCTCAAGATTCTGACAGAATAGTTGTGAGTCTCCTCTGTGGTAGTGGAGAATGTCTTTACATCTCCCTATCTTATGCTTGACTTGATAAGACTAGTCAGACAGTTGTTGAACAAGGTTATCTCTAATGCTATGTTTTTCAAGGAATCATAATTTTGATATAGACATGGCAGATACTTTGCTGAAGAAGTGCTTTTAATTTGAAACTTTGCTCTACTAAATCACGTACTATTTTATAGTAAGCAAACAGTAAGCATAGTGATCTATATAGTCTTTCAATCAGCTCTGTGATGGTAAATTGGGGTTTATTAACATTTCTAATATCCTTATGAAATATTTCTAATATCCTTATGAAATATTTATACATTTATTATATATATTGTATATATTATTCTCATAAATTATTTTATATATATTATTCTCATAAAACTTTGGTGTAGATGAAAAAGTCATGTAAGTGACAGGTAGTAATTAATATTCTTCCTTTCTCCCACATAGTCTATTTGTCTCTCTTTCACTCTGTTTCCCTCTGTCTCTGTTTCACTGTCTTGTTATTCAGTCCCTTAGTTGTGTCCAATTCTTCATGCCCTCATGGACCATCACATACCAGCCCCTTCTTTTCACCACTTTCTCTCAAAAATCTGTCCAAGTTCATTTGTTGCTTCCATGGTGTTATCTATCCATCTCACATCCTCTGACATGTCCTTTTCCTTTTGCCTTCAATTTTTTCCATCAGGCTCTTTTCCAGTGAGTCCTGTTTCTTCTTTATGTGGCTAGAAGTATCTAAGCTTCAGTGTCAGTATTTGACCTTCCAGTGAATAACTTTAATTGACTACTTTAAGTATTGACTAATTTGATGTCCTTGCTGTTCAAGGGGTTTTCAAGTTTTCTCCAGTGGCCACAATCCAAGTGTTTATTCTGCAGCTCTCAGCTTTCCAACTACACTGTCTCTGTACCCATCTCCAATTATATCTATATGCCTCTCTATGTGTTCTCTCTCCTCATTCCTCCTCTTCTTCCCCTTATCAAGAGTTTTTCTATACCTTTTGTGATTTTCCCATGTTATAGTTACTTTGATAACTGGCCCATCAATGACCTCAAAGTTGTGTTTCTTCTGATGTTCTGTATATCACTGACCTAATCCAGATTCTTTTTTCCATCTTTGTTTCCTTTGGGGTCATTTTCACTTCCTCCTGCAATGAACTTAGATGAAGTTAGATAGTCCAGTGGTTAGAGCATACAACTTGGAATCAGTAATCATTCAGTTTAAATCTTGTCTCAGATTATTTACTTGCTGTGCAACCCTGGGCAAGTCATAACTTCTCAAAGTCTCGTTGAAGATCAAAGATAACATATTTAAAGTGATTCACAAACTTAAAATGCTATGTGAATTTTTGTTATTATCATTATACTGAAGAACCTTTAGGACTGATTTTCCGGTCTAAATGTGGTGTTTCCACTGTTCTTGATGATGAATAGAGTTTGCCATACAATTCACTTTCTGTGCGTTTGCTGTCTTTCCAGTTTCATTCTTAAATAGTCTCAGAATGATTTTGCTTAGTTGGTCTCTCCTCATGCTTTTTCTTGAAACTGACTGTTCTTTCTACTTGTTTTATGAAGTGATAGTGTTCATAATCTTTTACCATATTTCTCCATAATATTTTACAAATGACTTTATATAACTAAACTGGTGTGGTCTTTGGCTTCCATATCTCTCTACTTGGCAAGGAGATCAAATGTTTGCTGCCTGAGGTGGTTTTTAAGCTTTTTTGCTCTTCTTGCTATTGCAATTGAAATACATCAGTTAAACTGTGAAAAATTATCATAATTCTCATTGATTTACTTCCCTGCATTCATTTCCCATTTTTTGATATCAATAATTTGTTTAAATGGATCAGCATTGAAGTTGTTAATTACATTGCATGTCTTGTTCTCATTTTTATTCATTCTTTTAATTTTGATCTGTGCTGGAACTGGTCTAACTGTACAGAAAACTGATTCAGGAATGACTCCCACATCAGTAATGAGGTGTTTTTTATATGCCAAAATATAATCAATTTCATTTCTGTATATTGTTATTTGTTCCTCTACATATCTGGAACCTTCCAAATCCTTTCTCAAAGAAAGTATCCTATTTGTGGTGCATAGCTATAATGTTTCAGTGTAGTCTCCAAGGCTTCTCTTACTCTACTCCTGATTCATATTTTCCAACATATTTTTGCTCTCTTTTCATATGCTTCCCTTTGCACTGAAGTCACTGAGTTTCAAAATATCTGTTGATTTAATTTAGAGGAACTTAAGGAGTTCTTGTAGAAGTTTTCTACCTTTACAGCATCTGCAACAGATGTTGGCACTGAGTTGTCACTATTTTCATGAGGGTCTCTTTGCAAATAACTAGATGAATACTATAAGAGGAGATGACTAAATGTCCAATGATATGATGTTTCTTTTTGCTACTAGATGCAAGAAAAAAAAAATCCCTCCACCTCAGTCATTCAGTTCTTCTAAAGAGAAACCATGAGTCATCCTTCTTTTTAGCTACCACTTACTTTTTTCTCCTTCTTTCATTTTTAGCAAGAATTCAAGATGCAGATGATTCTGTTCCTCCAGGAATTTGTTGTCAACTTGTTGGTGACAAGATAAGGCTCTGCCATTTAAAGAAGCAAAAATTGAGCTCATGGTTAGAGATGGTCTAAGAACTGTGTAATCTTGAACTATGTCAGGGCAGAGTCAAAATAGCAGATTAGAGGCAACCCAGGAGAATTCTCTCAACATCCTCCTCCAAACAACTTTAAAATAATGCACTCAGTCAAAATTTGGAACAGCAGAGTCAACAAAAGATCAGAATGAGCCATTTTTCTGACCTAAGAAAACTTAGGTCAGCAGAAAAAGTGAGTGACATTAGGGTGAAAGCCTATCTGGAGTTTACATACATAGTGACAACAACAGCCACAACACCAGCAGTAACTTCAGAACCTTTCAGCCCATACACAGTAAGGTGAGATTACTGGGGACCCTTGCTGATCCTGGTATAGTTGGCATTGGTTGTCTGTAGGTAGCACTGGGTCACAATTCCTGGGTGGAGAGGAGTGCTTGGGGTTGGTAACAAGGAAGTAGGGCCCTGGTCACAGTTCCAAGTCAAAGAAAATATTAGCGTTTGTAACTGCAGCAAACCAGGAGCCCTTTTTGGGTAAAGATGAGAGTACAGACCAGAAGAGCAGTGACCCTATCTCTCCCAGGATCACATCACATTGGAAGCATCAAAAACGTGCAGACCCCCAGCACTACCTCTGAAACAGCAACACACAAAAAAAGCCTGAAACTTGGAACAACACCTCTCCACTCTGAGGTGAACAGAGCCTAACTCTAATTTAAAGTTCAAAATCAAGAAATAGGCTAGAAAAAATGAGCAAACAACAACAAAAAGAACTTGACCACAAAAAGTGGTGGCAGGGAAAGCCAAGTTATAAATTCAGAAGAAAACTACAACTTGAAAACAGCTATAAACAAGGCCTCAAAAATGCTAATTAAGCCCAAGCCTAGTGAAAATTCCTGGAAGACTTTAAAAAAAGAGAGATAAGAGCAGTAGAGGAAAATTGAGAGGAAAAAATGAGTGATGCAAGAAAATTATGAAAAAGAAATTAACGGCTTGGTAAGAGAGGAAAAAATTCTCAAAGAAAAAAACTTCAAAAAATAGAATTGGCCTAATAGTAAAGGAGGTACAAAAATTAGTTTAAGAAAAGAACTTCTTTAAAAGCAAAATTGGCCGAATGAGAAAAGAGGCACAAAATAATTGTTTATAAGTTAGAATTGGTCAAATGGAAGCTATTGACTCCATGAGCCATTGAGAAACAGTAAAACAAAGTAAAAAAATGAAAAAATAGAAGAAAATGTGAAATATATCATTGGAGAAACAAGTGACTTGAAAAATATATTGAGAGATAATTTAAGAATTATTGAACTGCTTGTAATCCATGATCAAAGAAAGGGCCTAACCATCATATTTCAAGAAATTATCAAGGAAAACTGCCCTAATATCTTAGGTCTGGGGAGTCAAATAGAAATGGAAAGAATCTACCAATCACCTCCTGAAAAGAATTCCAAAATGAAAAAAATCTAAGGAATATTACAGCCAAATTCCAGAGCTCCCAGGTTAAAGAGAAAATTCTTCAAGCAGTCAGAAAAAAGCAATTCAATATTATGGAGAGACAATCAAGATCACACAAGATTTAATGGCTTCTGTGTTAAAGGAGCAGATGGCTTGGAATATGATGTTCCACAAGACAAAGGAGCTAGGATCACAAACAAGAATAGCCCACCCTGCAAAACTGAGCATAATCCTTCTGGGGAAAAAATGGATATTGAATGAAATAAAGGACTTTAAAACATTCCTGACAAAAAGACCAGAGCTGAATAGAAAATCTGACATTCAAATATAAGATTCAAGAGAAACTTAAAAAGATAAGCATGAAAGAGTAATCATAAGGTCTCAATAAAGCTGAATTATTTACTTTTCTATATAGGAAGATAATATATGTAACTCATAAAATCTTTATCAATATTAGGGCAATTAAAAGGAGTTTATATAGACAAAAGGCATGAATATGAGCAGATTATGTTGGGATGATCTCTAAAAAAATGGAGTGAGAAAGAGGGATACACTGGGAGAAGGGGGAAGGGAAAAAGTAGAATGGGGAAATTTTTCTCACATAAAAAAAGAATTTTTACAGTGGACAGCAAAATGGAGGGGGTGGGTGGCATGCAATGCTTGAACCTCACTCTTGTTGGAGATTCAGTTGTGTATAGAAATGAAACTTACCCAGTAGGGAAATAAGAGAGGAAAGAGATAAGAGAAATGGGGAAAAAGATAAAAGTGGGCAGTGGTTGGTTAGAAGAAAAAACTTTTGAAGAGGGACAAGATAAAAAGAGAGAGAAAAAACATAAAAAATAGGATGGACAGAAATACAGTTAGTCATTATTATTATGAACATGAATGGGATGAGCTCATAAAATGAAAACGGATAGCAGAATGAATTAGAAACCAGAATCCAACAACAGGAGACACATTTTAAACATAAAGTCACACAGAGTTAAAATAAAGGACTGAAGCAGAATATAATGTGCTTGAACTGAACTTAAAAAAAAGGCAGGGATTGTGGCAGATGGCTGGCTTCCCCACGTGACTCAAATGAAGTGGTGAAGAAGAAAGACACGAACAGGTAAAGGAAGATAGGACAACTCCATTATTGATCTGAGGGTCTGGATTTTTAAAGACAGAAACTGCAAGTCTAGGTGACAATTTACTCCTCTCCAGTCCTAGTAATGTGACCAGTCTCATTGTCTTAAAGAATGTTAGCCTAGAGGGCATCTATTTTACATATCCCTTGTATTCTATAGTTCTCTGGTTTATCTCAGCAACATCAGGGGGGTATGGAGAAAAATACTGGATGATAATGAGCACAGTCTCAGAGAACAGGCTTTCCCGAAGTTCTGGCCTGGACTTGCCATTGTACTCCATCCTAGCCATCAACAAGGGATAGCAATCTAATTTCAGACAAAGCAAAAGCAAAAACAGACCTAATCAAAAGGGATAATCATGAAAATTACATTTTGCTAATAGGTACCATAGACAATGAAATGACATTTTTTTTACATCAGGTTTCTCTGATGAAGACTTCATTTTTAAATAGATAAGGAGTATGTAACTGAGTTAATTTATCAAAATAAGAACCATTCCCCCAACTGATAAATGGTCAAATGATAAAAATGGTCAGTTTTCAGAAGAAATCAAAGTTATCTATAGTCATATGAAAAAAATCACCATTTATAAGAGAAAGGCAAATTAAAACAGCTTTGGGGTACTACCTCACACCTATCAGAAATGACCAATGTAGAAGGGGTTTAGGGAAAAACAGGTATACAAGTAAATTGTTGGTAGAGTAGTAAACTGGTCCAACTATTCTGGAAAACAATTTGGAACCAGGTTAAAAGTGCTACAAAACCCTTTGACCTGGCAATACCACCACTAGGTATGTATCACAAAAATATAAAAGAAAAAAGGAAAAGGACTATTTACCAAAAATATTTATAGCAGCTATTTTTTGTTGTGACAAAGAACTGGAAATCAAGGGGATGCTCATCAGTTGGGGAATGGCTAAAAAGCTGTGACATGATTGTGAGTACTGTTGCACTGTAAGAAATGCTGAGGGAGTGTTTTCAGAGAAACATGGCAAGACCTATATGAACTGATGCAAAGTTAAGTGAGAAGAACTGGGAGATCACTGTGCATAGTAATAGCAATGTTGTGATGATGAAATACTATGAGACTTGGCTATTCTGATCCATACAATAATCTAATACAATTCCAAGGGACTCATCATGAAAAAATACTATCCACTTCCAGAGAGACAGAACTGATGAGGTCAGAGAAAATTGAAGCAAAATTTTCTCACTTTATTTTTCTTTTTGGAAACATGACTAATATGGAAATACGTTTTGCATGATTTCACTTATATAATTAATATCATATTGCTTGCCTTCTCAGTGGATGTGGGAGAGGGAGAAAAGTTGGAACTCAAAATTTTAAAAGAAAAAAAATGTTAAAATAATTAAATATATTTTTTAAAAAAAAATTTAATTATGTAATCTTTTGAACCTTGTGGCCCATTCTTGGCTACAATTTTGCTATATCACTACAGAAGTGGAAGAAAGCCAGGAAGGCCTGAGAGTCACTTTGTATTTTTCTTAGATTCTGGGTTGTCAAGGCCATCACCAACTTGTCAGGCTACTGGCATTATACTTCTATGTACATAGCTAACATGCGTCTCAAAAAGGACTAATGATACGTGCCATGGCCTTTACATGTTGCCCTTCCAGAGAGGCATAACTTGTCAGAGCTTGTGCTTTTCTGGCAAACCCTGTGAAAGTGAGGATCCCCTCTATAATAGGATGAGGCATTAAATGGGACTTTTTGAAATAAATGCTTAATGAATATCTATTGATTTTAATAAAATGTGGTCATATTTTGAAAATAGCATATTTAATGACCACTGGTTATAGAGGCACTAGTATTAAGTTTCTATAGTCCCAACACCACAAGAAACAAAGGAACAGATAAGTACAGTTGCACAACAAACCAAATTTTAAAAATATGTTCTTTGATATCTTTTGTATTTATGTCACAGACATTTCTCATTCCCACCCACTACACTTCTCCACCCATTGAATCTTCCCTTGTGACAAAGAAATTTGAAGATGAACTTAATCAGGGATCCAAAGAGAATTGACATGTAACTCTTTTTATTTGACTTTGAACATGTGGTCAATGGTTTGTCTTTACCAAATCTGCATACTGAATTGGAGAAGTCCATCAGAGTCTATGTCTTAATCACTGCCACAAAGACTTAAGCGGAACTAGACAATTGCTGAAGGTATGTGGAGATTGCTTATACCCTTTGGAATAATCTTTCAATTTTTGGTAAGGAAGGAAGGAACAGCTGAGATCTGCCATCCATGCAATCTCTTCCTAGTGGCCTCCTATTGAGGACTTCTATTGTGAAGCCAGTAACTTCCATTGTATGTATCATCCAACACTGAGTACAATGAAATTTTAAATTTTGAGTGAAATTGCTGTAAAATGTTCCCTAGTTTCAACAAGCCCCACATTTCTCTCTGGGAAAGAAGTAGCTACAGTCTCATGCTCCTAGCTGGCATTCAGTTTGTGGAGCTCAGTGAACTGCCTCTGGAGCAATGAAAATCTGCTAAAAGACAACACAAAGTATCTATACAACAGATTAAAGCCCATTCTTATTCTATTTGTTCTGAGAACAAATATTTCCCTTGGAATTAAGTCTGTTTAGCTGAATGTGCAGAGATGGCATGTGAGGCGTGGTGCCATATCTTTTTGTATCTATCGCATAGCTCCACCCTGTAGGAAAAAATTGATAGTGCTGTTGTGCCTACAAAGTCATCACTGTGCTTTCTGACCATTTATGTATCCCATTGTTTTGCTAGTTCCTTTGCAAATTTCGTTATTTAAGTGGTTTTCATGAATCATTACATTCCAACAACTATAATGATTCACACACACACACACACACACACACACACACACACAAACACATACATATATATTGCTATGTGCTAGTCATACGAGAGTATAGTTATGCATAGGTCATGCTCCCTGACCTAAAGAAACGTAATATAGGAAGCAATTTACTTCAACGTTGTGTTTACATCAAGAATTAGCCCAATGTTCTGTACACAATAAGCACTTAAACAATAGATCATAAACTCCTCTGCCAATGAAAGCCCTTCACAATATGGCTCCAGCCTACCTCTCCTTGCTAACAGCACATAATTCTGCTCTGTACACACTGCACCCTTGCCAAATTAACCTTCCTAACTATTCCTCTTACGTCGTACTCCATCTGCTGTCTCCTATGCCTGGAATGTAACCTTTTCTCACTATCATGTCTCAGAAGCCCTAATTCCCTTCAAAGTTCAACTCAAGAACCACAAAATAGAGGAAAGATGCTTTTGAGGAGACACTAGGAGACAGGATATTGTGTGCTCTGAGGTAAATGCTTTCCTAATACCCTGTCTCCCAATGTCTTCTTCTCAAAAGCGCTTTGTATTCATTTGGTATCTATCTGTATTTGTACAAGCATTCTCCTCCTCTCCAGTCAAATTGCAAACTCCATCAGGCCAGGGACTGCTTTTGTTTTTTGTTGTTGTTGTTTTTGGCATCCCCAGGGCCTAGCACAGTGTTGAGCACATAGTTGTTTTGTCCTTCATTCTCGAAGAGGACCATGACATCAAGATGATGATATGACTTGCAGTTGACTTTGATTTGAGTGAGGGAGGGATGTGCAAGGTCACCAGCCTCACTTTCTCCTCCAGAGCCATCTGGGTCCAGTGACCTGATATTCATCAAGGTGACTAGAATGACCCAGGATGCAAAAGGAGATCCTGGCCCTTTTAAGGTAAGGCCTTTTCAGATTTTCACTTTGAGTGAGATACACCCATTTAATGAATAGCCTTCTTTAAGTAGTTACTCAAGGGATGGCCCCTTTAATTAAAAAAAAAAATCAAACTGGAAGGAGAAGATCCTCAGGATTCCTGGGTTCTAGTATATAGTGGGTTCTTAATGGATGTGTGTTGATTGGTTGATTAAATATTCTCTTCTGTTTCATTGTAAAAATAAAAAGATACACACCTAAATAGTAATGATGCAAGTCTGTATGTAAGGTTTGTAATGCATTTTATATATATTTTCTCTTTTAAAACTCACAGAAGTCCTGTGAGATAGGAGTTTTTGTTATCTTATTTTACTAATGAAAAAATTAAGGTTCACCTGAGTTAAGTGGATTACCCAGGATCATACAGCTAGCAAATATATTTATCAGTATCCAAACCAAGGTTTTCCTCATGTTAAACCATAGCACTTTAATCACTGCAACACAGTACAACAAATTGTCTCTCATTGTGTGCTCCAAGAGCTAGAATGATTGCAATAACTCAAATAAAATATCTCTTCCATGAATTCGTTTCTCAAAAAAAAAAAAGTGCCTTGTTGGCTAACAACTTTGTCCAAACTCTAGAGGAGATACCAAGATAAATTAAATATGACCTCTGCCCTCAAAAGACTTGCTATTAAATAGAAGAGATAAACTATGCATGCAGATTACCAAAATACAATATAATATACTATAAACCCATAAGAGGCAGCACACATTTCATGACAGCCAGATGAGTTTTAGAGTTAAAGATTCAATCCTAAATCTATTTGGGTAATAAATAAAAATCCACCATAGAGTTGTTTCTCACCTTAGCGCAGTGCTATTTAGATTGGAGTCCACGATTTTTTTTTACATTATGATAACTATGTTTCAATAAACTTTCTTTCTTTTGTCCCATCTATATTTTATTTTCTCCAATAAACATTAGTTTAATAAGGGGTCTGTAGGCTTTACTACACTGCCAAAGGGGTTCACAACACACAAAAAAGTTAAAGAGTGCCTTATTATGGAATAGAGACATTTTTGTAATGTTGGTTTTAAAGTGATTATCAATAAAAAAACTTTATTTTATCATAGATTTCCAATATTCCACAAAAATAAAAAACTTACTCTGTGTAGCACCAATGTGATAGTCATAGCTCCCATGACAGCCATGAATATCCCCGTGCAATGCTGAATCACAAAATACAAGACTCTCCACATGGAATACAGAGCCAAAACATTTATTCAGACACCAGAAAGCCAAATCCATCATAGTAACAAAGACATCTATACACAATAAAAATTCAGAGGGTGACATCAGCCCCAAGCCCTCCCCCTGCTAGGCTTCCCACAAGCCAGCTCCTTTAAATAAAATCACAAACAAACTCTCACTCACATTAGCCCACTGCCTGCTTGCCTGCATGCTTCAGTTCTGACTGCTCTCTGATCAACTTCCTCCAAGATCTGCTGTAGCTCTGCCTCTGCCTGTTCTACCCTTCCTGCTCCACACTTGAGAAAACTCCTTCCTCCACAGACTCATGGGACTCAGGCTCCCATGTGACCCAGGCCTATTAATGAGTGAGAAAGATTTTCCCATTTAAATTACCATTACACTCTGGTGCTTCACTGCTACATGGAGATGACCACATTATAGAGAACCAACTCTTAGGTTATTAGAGATGAATGCAAGTTTTAGCAGATTCTCTAAGAAGACTAGTCTAGCAGCTATATAGGAAAAACCAAATGGATGAAGAATTTGTATTACCCAAATTGCAAAAACAGTAATTAGATAGTCAGCCAACGCAGCAATAAATTAATACATAGACCTTGGGTAGGCACCATTGGTGAAGTGTTCTGGATTTAAAATTAAAGAGGAGAGTAAGCTGAACTGCAGTGCAGAAATTATACTTTACTTCCAGTTAGACCATACTACTTCTTGACTCAACAACCCATCTTGCTTATACAGATATTTTCCTGGAGATGTTATACAAATCATGCTATAGGTTGATTTCCAAAAAAATTAAAACTGTAGAGCCATTCTCCCACAGATAAGTTGTCAAAGAATATGAATAAGAAGTTTTCAAATGAAGAAATAAATGCTGGGCATATGAAAGAATGCTAAGAGAAAGGTAAATTAAACTAATCCTGAGGTTTTACCACATACCCATCAAGTTGACAAGAATAATAATAAGAAAAGAAAATAACAAAGATTGGAAGAGTAAAGCACAATAAGAAAACAGGCACATTGATGCCCATTCTGGAAAGATATTTGCAACTTTTACCCCAAGTTGCTCAACTATACATATATCCTTTGACTTCATGATAATGCTACTAAGCATATTCGCCAAACAGGTTAAACACAGAAAGAATGGACCCATATGCATGAAAAATGCATACAGCAGAACTTTGGGATGAAGTAAAGAACAAGAATCATAGTAGATTCACACAAGTTGGGAAATGACTGAATAACCTGGGCTATGAATTTGGTGGTATATTAATGTTCCATATAACAAATATAAAGGATTCAGAGAATTTATCGAAGTACAGTACAGAGTGAAATGAGATAACAAGAAGGTTTTACATATTGAGTACAATATTGTAAAGGAAAAACTGTGAAATTCTTCAGAACTCAGATCATCTCAGCAACTAATCATGACTCCAAAAGACTGATGATGAAATATGTTTCCCAAATCTCGGCAGAGAGGTGGTAGAATAGACATATAGAAGGAACTATATATTTTCAGACAGTGCCAATGCATGGATGTATTTTACCTTACTGTGCTTATTTATTATAATGGAGGGCTTCTATTCCATATAAGGGAAAGGGAAAAATGAATTAGAGATACAATTAGAGATAGACCATCAAAAATATTGAAAATACACAAAAGAAAAAAATAAGTTCAGAAGAGATCAAACAAGCTGAGCAATTTTGCTGCTACCTTGCTAAATTTAATATGTGCTTTAAATACGGTACATAAGAATGTCATAGTTTCATATATAATCCTCATTTAGTTCTTTGCATATTGAATTTTTATTATTAAGATCAGAATAAAAAGAAAACAATTGAATTGTTAGAAAAGAATCAGGATTATGCATGTCTGAAAGGTGAAATGCATGGAGAAATGCGTGATGGGCATGGATAAGGTCATCCATTTGTGGATAGCACAAGAGTACTGTTCAAATATCCATAACCTCAGCAAAGATACAGAGGAGTGCCTCCATCAAATTCAGAGGATCCCCTATAAAGGATTATTAAAGGATATTTATAAGAATCATATAGGAAGAGAAGTCATATCTTCACTGCTGAAGGGAAAATCCACATCAGTGAGATCATGGATCTATCAGATTATCAAAATGTACTTCCATTGTAAAATTAAATATATGTTTCCATAGGGGTAGAGGAGGCTGATTTTTTTCTCCAATTAACCCAGAGACACACCCTAATATTACCTACACAATCTTGTCTAAACTGATCTAGTTAATTACATTTGCCTTGGTGTCTACCTTTGTCCTAGCTGTTGTATAGGTTATAGTCATTCTGCAGTATTATACCCAATACCAGCTACCCATCACACATGAAATATCACTCAAGTCAATTTTCATTATATCAACATGCTGAGAGGAAAGGAGTCAGAACTTTGGCACACTACTTGTAAAACCATTTATGTCAACCCCTAATACTTCATATTGTCATATTTTCCTGGCATAAAACTATAGCCATTTCTTTAAACCCTATTACATAGATTACAACCGTACTGACCATGTAAAACCGGTCACTCTATCTTGTGAAGAATCTAGACTGTGGAGTGCACAGAGCTCTGAATCAGAAGTCAGGAAGACCTAAGGTCAAATTTGGCCTCAGTCACTTACTGGTTGTGTGATCCTGTTTGTCTCAACTGTGAAATGGAAATAATGGCAGCACTTCCCTCCTCTAAGTATTGGAAGGATCAAATGAGATAATATTTGCAAAAAAGTGCTTAGCACAGTTCCTTGCATATGGTAGGCACTTTATAAATGCTTATTCCTTTCACCCCTGCGATCTGGTCTTGACTCAAATCACTGGTGGCACGTGGTGTAAGACCACTTGCTCCACTTCCCACAGGCACAGAGAGCAAGATAGCTCATTGACAAAACAGAGAATAGCCCTGATACTGCATCATCTTTTATGCTTTCCCTTTATGGATTATAACAGTTAAGCTGTGAATGCATAGGTTACCAGAGTCCTCCAAAGCTTTTGTCATGAATTACTCAGTGCAGATCCAAGATAAATGGGGAGAATATATTCAGTAGTTTACCAATGTGAGTTTATCCTCTGGGGGAAATCTAATGGGTTATAAGAATGATAACTGTTTATAGCTTCCCTTGAATCCTTTGTATTTTATACATTTTCTGTGGCTGGTGAAATAAAAGCTGTCTCATACCCAATATCCTTATTGTACGTTGAGCACTTACGAACAGTGTGAGTATCTTGTTACCACATTTATGGGAACCTAGACACAAGCTATATCTTGGGAGGACAAGGCACCCAGAAATCACCCAATTGGTATGAGTCCAGAGTCCTTGAGACCTGGGAGACATGGGGCATGCTACAGAGGGGAAGAGATTACTGAATAACACATGGAAATGCCTACTGGGCTTGGGTGTCAGGATATCCCAGTTCGATTTCCTCTTCAAAAACTTCTTAACAATGCAGTTGTGGACAAATGACTTAACCCCCATTTTTTACTCCATTTCCACTTCCATAAATAGAACACATGTATTACCTCTTAGAAAGATGTTTTGAGGAAAGTGCTTTGGAAATCTCAAAGTGCTTTGAAAATATAACTTAAGGTAGTAAATTAAAGTAGTATATTATAGGGAATAAGTGGCTTGTGAAAGTGTGGTCACTTCTCAATACTCTATTGTCAGAAAGCGACATTTAGTTCACCATCCCAAATCAAGGGAACCAAAGGTAGGTGTCCTCCACCATCTACTGCCATTGCTAGTTTTCTCTATTGTTAAGCTAGGAACTTATTTGCAGTATTTGACGTGACTATTTGGACTTGGAATTTTTCAGGTTTTTTTTTTGTTTTATTTTGTTTACAGAGCGCTGATTCATACAGAAGTGGTAACTCTAGCTTAACGTGTGAATTATGCTTGCCTGTGCGGCTTTTCTTCCCCATTGAAACAGAAATGATCCCAGTGAGTGAAAAGCAAAGATAAGCCGAGAATAGAGTTGCAATCTTAGTTTGTGCAGGTGCTGTTTCGTTAATGTCTTGGTGCATGTGCATTGTATTTTTGCACACATAGAAATAGTCATTTTTTTTTTAGAATGCACATTACAATATTCAGCTCATTACAAGTCATGACAAAGCCCTGTTGGAACTACTCTCCCTATATTGAAATGCGGTTCCCATTGTATCTCAAAGAAGTCTAGATCAGGAAATATCAACTGGCAATTTGCTTTGTGAGTTATTTACAGACCAGATACTTCTGCCTTACATTTGTTACTCGTAGTGTTGAAACAGTCATACCCATCTCAACATAGCAGCTTTGAGGCCCATCCTCTCCAATGTGCTCTCAGATGATAAAATTCGCACCAGGCCCAACTGAATCTTTAAGTCATGAAATACCCTCCCTTCCCCTATTCAGAGTTGAAATAAACCACTTCATAAAAACCTCATAAATTTTTCGCTATGTGCACTTGAGTTAAAAGACCCTCTTGCGCTGTGTGTTCCGCTCTGTGGGGACTCAGTGTAACAATCCGCTTGTTGTGAGATCAAAGCAGGGCATCCTCCAGATCTCAGAATTCCTAATGTGGCCGTGTAATGCATCTATCAGGCCTTCTGAGTACACTCGCTTTCAAAAAAGTGAGGGGGAAAAGGGCGTTTCATCACAATACATAACACATTCAAAATTTGATACAGTTTGTAGAATCAAAAATAATTATCCCCTCAATAGATGGAATGACTTTGTGACTTCTCCCAGTTCATTCTATTTACATGTTAGAAACCTTCCTTTATTTCTAAGAAATGAATCATATATTCTCCTTTCTTTCAGTCAGAAAATTGCTACCTTGACTTGTAATTTGTAAGTCACAGCTTTAATTGTTCTTCAAAGTACGTGTGGTAGACTTTGTATGTGTGTGTGTGTTGTCTCACACCCATATGCTATATTTTCTTGTGTAGTAATCCTACCAATATTCTCTTTTCAGAAATCATGAATTATATTGAACATTATACATGCAGTTTCATCTTGATTTTTCCAACACACATCCCTCCTTAGACTCTGATTCTGTCCTTGACTAATTTTAGCTTGGATTTTCCCTTCCTGGATCCTGGCTATCCTTGCTGCCTCTATCCTTAGTTCTGTTTTCTAGCTTACTTTCTGCTTAAATTATAGTTTATAGAATCTTTAGTACTGGTGTTAGAAAGAGTCTCAAGAGATCACCAGGTCTAGGCAAGTAAGATATTACAATCCTAATTTTGTACATGAAATGTGAGGTCCCAAAAGTTTAGATGTTTCGCTCAAGGTCACACAGGTAGTGAGTTGGAACAAGAGGACAAGAATCCAAATCCCTGACTCCTGATTCTCTTTTCATTTCTTCCCACCAACTCTTCTCAATTGCATTTGGATGTCAGCTGTCTCCTCTATCTCTGAGTGAAAAAGTACCTCCAATGCCATCAGACTCAATCTTCTCATTTTATGAGTGAGGAAGCTGAAGGATTAAGGTTAAACATGAAGGTTAAGTGATTTGCCCAGCACACATAGTTAAGTGGGATTGAACTCAGTCTTTCTAACTCCAGGTCCCATGCCCTACATAGTATAACACATTGATTCATTTCTACTTCTATTCAACATTCATTGGATAAACTTTGGGGATAAGTTCCAGTATGATACTAGCTGTATCAGACAACTTTGCTGTCCCTGACATATTTCTTGAATGTGGTTCCTGGCATAGTTCTCTCTAGTTTGGTTCTCTGCCTGCTTTGCAACTTTGCTGTCAGTGAAGGTAAAAGCCAAGGGCAGGAAATAAAAGATGAATAGAAAAAAGTGCCAAGAATGATGCATATGTACCCATGTGTACAAAAATATTTATAGCAGCTCTTTTTTTATGGTGGCAAAGAATAGGAAATTGAGGGAAACTCCATTAACTGAAGAATGGTTGAACAAGTTATGCCATATGAATGTGATGGAATGTCCTTCTAGTGTAAGAAATGATGAAGAAAATGGTTTCAGAAAACTGGGGAAGACGTATATGAACTGATATAAAGTGAGGTGAGCAAGACTAGGAAAAATAATCTAAACAATACCATCGATCTTGTAGAAATAATCAACTCTGGAAGATTTCGTAACTCTGATCAATAAAATGATCTACTACAACTCCAAAGGACTCGTGATGTAAAATACTATCCACCTCCAGGTAGAGAATTGATGGACTCAGAGTACAGACTGAAGAATATTTTTCTTCATTTAGTTTTCTTGGGTCTTTTTTTTGGAATATGGGTAATGCAGAAATTTTTTTATGACTTCACATGTACAAGGGATATTGTCTTTCTTGTTTTTTCAATGGGTGTAAGCAGGGAGTGAATTTGGAACTGAAAATAAAAATAATTTTTTTAAAAAAAGAATAATGCAAGAAATGATGAGTTTCTGAATGAACTATAGAAAGCTAAGGGCTCAATCAGTCAGGCAATTAGCATTTATTAAGCACCTACTATTTGTCAGTCATTTTGCTCAGACTGGAAGACCTCAATGACCTTGGAAGAAATCAGTGACAAGGAAGATAATGAGATCTGGTGGTTCTCCATGTCATCGATTGCCATCTCCTCCAAAACATCAATTTCCATCCATCCAAATCCTGGAAATGGTTAAGGAGCCTGGGCTAAGGGAGAAGAAAAAAAAGGAAGGGTGACTCCAGTAGTAGCAGATATTCCTGCTAGTCAGTCATTCTGGATGGATTCTGGGATGATCTGGGATCAATAGCGTGGATAAGGAGGTAAAGGGGGATGGGTTTTATAGCTGGGTTCATGTATTTAAAGGATTGTCATGTGGAAGAAGGATTTACCCTGTTCTACTTGGCCCCAGAGGGCAAGACTAGAAGCAATGCACAGAAGACGCAAACTGTTAAATTTGGGCTTAATATAAGGAGCAAGTTATCACCAATTAGAGCTATCTAATAATGAAACAATATATTTGAATATCATAGTAGGTTTCTTGTTACTAGAGAACTTCAACCTGAGGCTGCTTAACAACTTTTAGGTTATGTTGTAGGGGACATTTGGAGTCAGGTTTGGTTTTCAGTTCATGAGTCTCTGTGGTTCTTTCCAACTCTGTGATTCCAGAATTCTAATGACTGATATCGTCTCCAACCATGTACAGTATCATAGCACTCAAGTCTGGAAGAAACTATAACAGCTCAGAAAGGGCTGGAAACAGCACTTCTGAAAGCTTCTGTCTAGAAAATTTGCCTCCTATGAGACAGAATACACCATTTTACAACTAATGTTTGAATAGATCATTTTGTAAAGGACAATACTGATTAACAGGTTGTAGAATAATATTTAGAGGTCTCTGAGACCTCAGAAATCATCTTGTTCAACTCCTTCATTTGAGAAAACTGAAATTCAAGGAATTTAGGTGACTTGCTTGAGGTCACACAGGTGGTAAAAATTAGAGACAACAGTAAAACTCAAATTCTGTGACCAGTACTCCAAGCTATGTCTCTTTCTAAGAATAAACAAGATCCTAGAAGTCACCTAATTCAACCCCTTCATTTTACAGGTGAGAAAACAGGAGCCCAGAGGGATAGATTGACTTGTCCAAGGCTACAGAGGCAGAAAGATGCAATGTCAGGATTTGAGTACTTGTTCCTCTACAACACCCTCTTAAAAACAAATATTCTGTGAAGGAATTGTTCATAAGAACAGTATTAGAATAGATCAGGCCATTACCTGTCTACCATAATGGTAATTTGTCCTTCAAAAGATTTCCTTTACTGATCTGGCTACTGTACTGTGAATAAGGAACATGCGCTAAGCTTCTGGTAGGAAGGAGTAGTTAAGTGTCGGCATTTATACATGCAGAAATCTTTGACATCACTCATTTGGAAGAGATTTTGCTTTTGTACCCAAATTCCCCTTATTCTCTTCAAGATATTACAAAAATTAAGATAATTGCTTAACAAAACTGATGTGGAGATATTAATTACTGACTTGACTGTTTCCAGACTCAATTATTATAATTCATTGTTTTCTAGTTACTTGGTTAGCGTTGTCAGGAGACTGTAGTTGGTACATTATGCCATTACCAGTTTTTACAAGACCCTGATAATATGATTACATCCTCAGATTTTTAAATGTCTTCATTTACTTCCTGGAAGATATAGAGCTGACAGAAAACCCTATCAATGAATGGGATTGTATTTCCTTTAAAACTTCTATCAAATGTTTAATGGAAAATTTACACTAGACAATAGACTTATTTCCTTATATTTTCCCCTTAACTAATTTTTTTTTCAAACACTAATTCACACTCGCTATCATTCCAATCCAATAAACAACTTACTAATGCCCACTATGTGACAGTAACTATTCTAGGTGCTGCGAATATAAGAAGAAAAATGAAAGATAGTCCCTAGTTTCAAAGTATTTATATTCTACAGGTGTATATATATATATATATATATATATATATATATACTCTAACTTAAGAAAAGAGAGAAGTAGGGGCATCAGGAAAGGGCCTCCTCAAGAAGGTCACACTTAAACCTTGAAAGCAGAGTTGTAACTAAGGTCCATTAATAGAAATACAGAAAAAAAAAAGTGGGAAATAGGGATTATCTCATTAATGTATACAGCAGGAAACCATTGGATAGTTTGGCTTCCAAAAATCCTTATTGCAGCCTAATTTGTCCATAGTGGTTCTCTGCAGTGATAAGTATAACTGAGTAATTGTGATGCTTAATTTCTTATGCAAAAAGTCCTTTTCCTGCTTTCTGGCTCCTTCTAATGAAACCTTTTCTCACAGAAGTCAAAAGGAAAGTGAGCAAAGTATGGAAGCTGCCAAGTGACAAATTTAAGCTTGATGTCAGTCAAAACTTTCTAACACTTAGAACTATTTAGAAGCAGACTGGGAGGCTGGAAGGTTCCCCCTCGTAGGCGGCCTTTAAGCAAGGGCCAGAAAGCCACTTACTAGGCACACTATAGTGGATATTCCTTTCAGGTATGAACTTCTAAATCTGACGCTATGGAATGCTGTGTTTCTGTTGTATAGATACAATCATTCTATAATAAACCACCTGAGGAAGGAGGCTCAAGGGACTTAGCATCATGGAATATCAGAAATATGGCAGGACTGGGAATCAAGAGGCACGGGTGCTGCTCTCAAAACTACCATTAACTAGTGCTACATAATCATTAATCTTGGGTAAGTGGGTTTTTTTTTTTTTCACTTTTCTGGACCTCAGCCTCTTTATCTGTAAAATGGGATTGGAATAGGTGAGCTCTCTGGTCCCCTCTAGCTCTAAATCTCTGCATCTCTTTAGGGCAATGAATTCTAATTCTGGCTGTCATTCATTCAGGCCAGGTCTACATAAATTTATCAATAAAAAATAAACAATATTTATCTAAATCTTATTTTATACAAAAATGTGCTATAGTGAAAAGGAAAAAAAAGACAGAGGTGGAGGGTAATGTCTGTAAACAGCTAATTCTTACAGGAAAAAACCCAAGGACTTAGGGATTTTGATTTAGTCTGTTTTTGTGTCAGGTTATTCAGACACAGATCCAATTTATCGAATAATTATCAATTTTTTATCATATTTTACATTGTGTATATAAATATACCTGAGCCTACTGTGTGAGTTTTAGACAAATGATTTAAACCTCTTAGCCTGTCTTTCTTTACCTGGTAAAAAGGAATTAACAATGTGACTTTTCTAGCAAGCCGTTACTGATCAAAAAGCTCTTTGTAAATAGGAATTATATAAATGCCTAATTAATAGTAATAAAATTCAGTCTATTGCATTTCTTCAATAACACTCAGGCAGAATGCCCTGCAGGCTAATTTTCTGGCTTGTTCCCTATCTACTCCCTAATATCACAGTTGCCTGAGTTCTTGGTACAGTTCTCTGCTTTTGGTGTTTATTTAGGGAAACAATTACTGCTGGAGATCTTGAAAGCTTACTAGCCCTTTTAATTTTCAAATCAAGGTTAAAAAGAAACTTATTGAAAGCCACCTCTAATTACGTTTAAATGTAAAACACCCTGAGCTGCTGCTTCTTTTTTTCTTATAGCAAAGGATGCTAAATTTTGGCACTAAAAGATTAATTATTAGGTGGTGAGTATATGCTGTCCACAGGCTACTCCTTTTCTCTCCTGGGTTAATTATTTGAGACATACTTTGCCTGCAACAAAAGCAAGCAAATGAATTACGCATTAAAGCCCAATTTCTGATGTCAATCAATGTTGTGAAAGCCAGTAGGGACCTTAGAGGGAACACGTCACAGAGAGCTGGGAAAGTGAAGAGATAATTTTTCAACCATTTTTATTGTTGCTACCATGCACGCAAATGCAGCCTAAGGTATGGTAGGGCTTAGGGTGAAGCTCCCTGCAGTGTCTCCCACTTCTATTATGAGTCCATCTCATAGACTTAATCATTTCCTGTGAAGAGGAGGTACTGTAATAAAGGTAATTAAATTGGAATTTAATATAGTGGGGCATTGTGCTAGAGTTTTATATCAGATAGAGTTCTGAGAGAAACCATTACTGTGAGGGTGGAATGTACAGCATGTAATTAACAATTATGTTTGTCAGGTTTATGAAACAGAAAATTAATAACACAGAGGATGTGAAACAAACTAAACAAAGCCACAAATTCAGACTTAAGGTGACCATGGCCATCATTTACACCCACAGCAATGTTTGTATTTCTCCATGGGAAATATCCCATAAGATCAGGTTGATGTGTCTCCTTACTGTAACTTTGCTGTCCCTGGGTTGGTTTCAGTGACACATTTTGTGTATTTGATTTCTCTAAAGGAAAATCCTACATCGTACACCACATAGGTTCATACATTTTAGCTGAGCTACACTATTGTTAGAATTTTATACCCCCAAAAAACTCCTAAAAAGGAAAAAAAAAAAAAACTTGTCTATACAAATGCATTCATAGCAGCTCTATTTGTGTATACTCTAACTGCATCAGTGACCTAAATTTTTTTAAATGGAAAAAATTGTCTCATATATGGAGAGAAAGAGCAGTTTTATGAAACAAATAGGAGAAATCATTGAAGACAAAGTCAATGGGTTCAATCATACGAAGTGAATTTTTGCATGAAAAAAAACCTAGTATTTTTAAAATTCAGATAAAGGTTTAACATGTAGAATCCATGAGACTGATCTGTATCTTATGAGAGTAATTCACACTTCCAACAGAGCAGTGGTCAAAAACAAGAGATAATTATTGCTCAGAAAAAACCAAACTATTAATAACCACATGAAAAGATGCTCATACTTCCCAATAATCAGAGAAATGCAAATCAAGAACAACCTTAAGATATAACCTTTCCATATACTAGAATTAAAAAAAAAAAAAACTGAAGACCATTTTGGCTGGATTATGGGAAAACAGGTTTTCTAACCCCTTGCCAGTCAGTCAGTTTGCATTTATTAAGTGCCTACTATGTGCCAGGCACTCTGTTAAGCACTGAGGATACAAAGAAAGGCAAAAACAAAACAAAACAAAAAAACAAACAAAAAACAACAACAACAAAAAAACCCTTGCTCTGCTTTCATTCAGCTCACGATTTAGTGGGGGAGATTGGGAGGGTACAATTATTTGTAAGAACATAAGACAATATGAAATGAGTCAGGAAAAGGTCCATACATTTTAGCTGGGCAATACTACTGTTAGAATTCTATCCCCTAAAAAAAATCTTAAAAAAGGAAAAATAAGATCTTGTCTACACAAATGCATTCATAGATGCTGCATTTGTAATCATAAAATTTTAAGGGAAAAATGTGTGCCCAATAATTTGAAAATGACTAAGTAAATGCTGGCATATTAATATAATGGTACAATATGGTACTCTGAAGCACGTTGGAAGTATGGGAAGGACCTATATGAATCAGGTTATGCAAAGTGAAAGCAGCAAAATCAGAACTGTATGTAAACCAGTTCTAACTATATGGGTAGAGAAGAAGGAAGGAAGGAAGGAAGGAAGGAAGGAAGGAAGGAAGGAAGGAAGGAAGGAAGGAAGGAAGGAACGAAGGAAGGAAGGAACGAAGGAAAGAAAAGAGGAAAAAATTTCATAGAGCTCTGTAAGAATAACAAAATAAAGATATTTTATTTGCTTGTTTGTTTTTTGTTATTGTTTTGGTTCTAACTTGATAAAAAGCTTAGAAGACTAGCGATGATGTTTCTCTTTTTTTATTAATTCATTTATTTTGTTACTAGCTATTATTTTGAGGCTAAAATCTTTAAAAGGGAGAATGCTAAATTTTATAACTAAGAGGGCGTATTGTGTTGAAATAACAGAAGACCTGGTACTGGAGAAGAAGAGTTCAAATACTATTTCTGCTCCTTACTACATGTTTGCATTTGACAAAATGTAAAATCTTTTCTGTCCTTTCAGTTTCCTTATCTCTAAAATGACGGCATTGAGTTAAATATCCTCTAAGGTCCCTTTTAGCTTTAAATTCCTTGCTACATGTTGTTACAGTGGATAAAGCGCTGGGCATAAAGTCAGGAAGATGAGTCTTCCTGTGTTTAAATCCAGCTTCAGACAGTTACTAGCTGTGTGACCTGGGAAACTCATTTAATCTGGGTCTACCTCAGTATCCTCAACTGTAAAATGGAAATAATGACAGTAACTGGAGGACCAAATGGAATGATATTTGTGTAACTCTGAGCATACTATCTGACACGTAGGGCACTTTATAAATGCTTGTTTGTTTCCTTTTTTGTCTGACATATTTTTTAAAAAATGATGCATCCATATATCATTGTATATCCCTTTAACAACCACTCTAAGCCCAGAAGATCACATCATCTTTCATATCATAAAATGAGAATTTGCAGAATTATCTAATGATAGGAATCATTTTTAAGGCCAAATGATGTTTTGTTTAGTTTTCCCAAAGGGCAGGCAGCTGCATGCTCCTTGAGCTTTGTTTTGGGAGAAGTGGTCTGTGAGAGATTTTGGCCTCCCTTAGCCCTTGATTCTTTAAAGTTTCCTAGATGAGGATCCAGGAATTCCCAAAACTCTGTGAAGTACTCCAAAGCACAAAAGGGAACTAGTAGACTCCATTGGGAATGATTGGAGGAGACGGGCACAGTAGGGAATACCCATTATTGAGGATAAATTTTAAAAAAATTTCCTTTAGACTTCATAAAGCACTGGGGAATCCCAATGCTTGTCTTAACTTTTGTGAGGCATTCCATAAAATGAGGACAGGAGCCAGGATTCTCTAAAGCAGATAGTCTTTAATCGGTCTTGGAACAGATCTCCACATGGTTCCATGAACTTAGATGAGAAAAAAAAATTACATCTTTATTTTAATTAACCTTTGTTTGTTTTTTTTTTTGTAAGCCTATATATTTTATTTTATGCATTTTAAAACATTATTTGGAGAAGGGCTTTACCAGTCTGCCAGAGGGGTCCATGATACACACAGAAAAAACAATTAGAAAACACAGAACCCTAGGATTATTAGAGCCCAACTGGGCATGTTTTTAGTACTTCTAGCACAGGGCTTTGCCAGGAATGACAAAGAAAATCTAGGGCTGTATTGACCCTGCCTTCCAACATGTATTTGGAAAGCATTTGGCCCATTGTACATTTCAAGCACATGTTAGTTTGAATTTGAGATCACAGATAAAAGTCCTCATAATTCAGAGATGTAAAGGGCCTTGGAGGCCATATAATCATAGAGGCATGTACCGTTAGATTTGGAAGGAACCTTGGAGAAAATTTAAAATAATGATAACAAAATTTTAAAAACCTTCTTTCATTTACCACCACCCTCCAAATAAAAGGAAACTTAGACTCTTGGAGGTTGAGGAACCTGTTGCAGATCCCAGTTGGCAGCAAAGCCAGAAATAGACTTTAGTCTATGGCTCCCAATTTGTTCCTTTTCCCACTTTTTTCCTCTGCTTTCCCTATACTACATCTCCTTGAAGATATGAACTGTCACACGTTTGTCTAGACCAGGATACTGACTCTGACAATGGCCTCAGAGGTTATTTTGTGGGAGATCATAAGTGGAGTGCTCTGGCAAGCATTTAAAAAGTGTCTCTGAATTATTAGCATTTTTTTAAGTCTAAATAATCAACAGAACAATAAGGCAATCCATGATCTGTAGTGTTTACAGATTTCTGTGATCTAAATGATAATATTAAAATTTTAACAACAGGCTTACAGATTGGTTAAAAAATTGAAGTTTAATTTTTAAGGTCTACTCTGGTACTAATATTATTAGATATGGAGAAAAACACATTCTCACCCTGTCTGTATTCATTATAGAATTCATTATAGATTCATTATAGATTCATCATATAGATTCATTATATATTCATTAGAGAATCAGAATTTCAGTGCCTTATGATCCTTAGAAGAGAGATTCAACCTTCTCTTTTACAGATGAGGTAACTGAGACCCAGAGAGTTGAAACAAGTTTTGTATTATCACTCAGCTAATTAACAAAACTGAAAAAACACAAAAATTCAAGAACATGACTTCAGAGCTAGATGGAGACTTAGAGGCCACCAAGTAAAGCCTACTCATAATACAAAGGAAGGAACCAAAGCAGGCAGAGGCTAAGTGACTTGCCCAAGGTAACACAGTCAGGCAGTGACTAAAGTCAAATTTAAACTCAGGCCTTCCTGACTCCAGGTCCAATATCCTATCCACAATGCCATGATTCTTATACTTCATCTTACTTGCAGGGGGGCAAGCTATTTCTTTTTTTTTATAATAGTTTATCTTTTTCCAATTACATGTTAACATAAATTTTTAATGAATCACTTAAAGTTTTGAGTTCCAACTTCTATCCCTGCCTCCTCCCAGAGATGGTAAGTAACCAGATAGCTTACACATGGGGGCAAAATCTTTCTAGGCATTGTTCATTTCTGATGGAAAAGACAAGGAATTTTTAATTTTTAAATCTTTAAAAATTACTATTTTACATTAGGAGAATAAAGATTATTTAAAACATGTCTTCACACAGTTGAATGGTTTCCTTTCTTTGTTTATCTGGAAAGATTATTAAAATCATTGAAGTGAGAGAACCTGGCTTCAAATCAAACCTTTGGCTTCCTGTGTGTCTCAAGGGCAAGACACTTGATATCCCTGGGCCTCAGTTTCCTCAAATGTAAAATGAAGGAGGTGGTTTACATGATCTCTGAGGCTCCTTCCTGCTCTAAACATGTGATCCTTAGATAAGGTGTTAAAAAATGTCGAGCTTGTCAAATATCTAAACTACAAAGTTCTTACTAGTTTAGTACATATTTATTAAGACCATCCATTCTACCTTTTAAAATATTAAACTAAGTTTATCTACATGTAACAACAATGACAAACAGGTCTATAGTAAAATTGCTTTATCTGAATTCTTTTAGATAGGAAAATTTAAAATTTTTTTAAAAAGGTATTATTTAGTTTAAATTTAATTTTTTTAATTTAAAAATTAACAAAAATAGGACAACTATTATCATTTTGCCAAGAACTCAAATAGTTATATAATTGGCATTTAAAGCAGTTAACTACAAATCAAAATGTGATATATTACTTAGTCATGATCCAAGGCAACAGTTCCTAGACTTTTGTTGTCCTGATGGTATATTGGACAAAAATAAGGATACTTTATGGAGTAAAAGAGATAAGTTAGGCAGTGCTATTTTTTAAAGTGACCATATGACAGATTGTGATTTTGAAGACATTGTAAAACTCACATCAGAAGTTCAGGCATGCATGCTCTCTATACAAGCAAGTATAGTTTTTTTTTTTTCATTTCAATAATTCATGTCCTCCACTAAAGTTGTGCACTGATGTCTCATCATGTATTTGAATTCTTAACAATAAACCAGTAGAATGCAAGTTCCAGGAGGTACTACAAAGATGACTAAAAGGGAAAATGATAAATGTTGGCAGAGATGTAGGAAAACAGGCACATTAGTGTCCTGTTGGTGAAGCTGTAAATTGGTCCAGCCATTATAGAAAGCAATTTGGAATTATACTCTCCAAAGCTATTAAACTATGCATTCCTGTTCATTCAGGCACACCTCAACTAGGACTACACCCCAAAGAAATAAAAAAAGGAGGAAAGAAACCATATGTACAAAAGTAATTATTTTTATTGTTCAGTCATGCCTTACTTTTCATGACCCCACTGGAGATAGTCTTGGCAATGATGTTAGAATGGCTAGTGATTTCCTACCCCAGCTCATTTTAGAGATGAGGAAACTGAAGCAGAGTTAAATGACTTACCCAGGGTCATTGTCCGAAGTCATATCAGGTCTTCCTGACTTCAGGCTCAGTGCTCTATCCACTGAGCCATCTAGCTACACTTAGAGTTACTTTAAGCTGCACCTAGAGTTGCTTTAAATTATATCTCTAAATATTAATGATTTTGAGCATTTTTTTTACTTTGGTTTGTGATAGGTTAGATTTTTCTTCTTGAAAGCTGTTCATATCCTTAGATCATTTGCCAATTAGGGAATTTCTTATGAATTTGAATAAATCCCATATATATTTTAGAAATGATACCATTATCATTGCAGAGATCCCCCCCCCCCAAGTTGACTGCTTTCCTTCTAATTTTAGCTAAATTTGGTTTTGCTTGTGAAAAAACTTTTCAACTTTACATAATCAAAATTGTCCATTTTATCTTCTGTTGTCTTCTATACTCCTTCTTTGATTATGAACTCTTTCCTATTCATACATGTAAAAGGAGATTTCTTCCTTGTTCCTCTAATGTCTAACTCTCTCATTTTATAGATGAGAAAACTAAAGCAATCCTGGAACTATTGAACTAATATTTTTATAATACATAAAAATAATTCACATCTATGGTTGCACATGTAATGTAAAGGCCATGGGATTTGGAATCAGAGGACATAAGTTTAAATTTTGTACTTCTTACCTGGGAGACTTTGGACATACCACCTTACCTTTATGTACCTTGGTTTCCCCATCTGTAAATTGAGAAGGTTAAAAAATAAGAGAACAAGAGATTTGGAGTAGATGGCCTCTGGTTCATTTCTAACTTAAAATCTAGTATTCTGTCATGTTGCAGAAGCTTTAAAATAATGAAGTACTTCCCTCACAACAACTCTGGGAAGTGAGTAGTACAGATATTATTACCCTCATTTAGTGATGAGTCTGAGTTAAGGTCAATAAATATTGATTAAGTACCTACTATGTACAAGGCACTGGGCTAAGCACTAGGAGTGCAAAGAAAGACTTAAGATAGTTGGGTGTGTGTGGGGGGGTTAGAGTGATTAAGTCATGTAACCATATCTGAGGAGGTGGGAATTGCTTGAGTTGATTTCATCTTACAGGATGCTGAGTTTTTGGAGAAGAGGAAAGCAACAAGGTGGAACATGATCAGGAGAATTCCTGGGGGTCATCCTTAAATAACGAATGATCTGGGAGGAGCTCTCCAATGTTCATCCCTCACTTTCTCTAATCAAGAGGGAAAGGTCTCTGGTACCAGGGTTCTGAGAAGGTGATAAGAATATTGAGATAGCTAAATAGTGAGACTGAGATTCAAATCCAGATCTTTCAGACTCCAAGGCCCACACTTTCCAAACTACTTCTCTCCAGATTCAAAATAAAGCGATTTTTATAAGAGATATTTTATGAGATATCACTGATCAAACTTCATTCTAAATAAGTGAATGCGTTTAAAGTTGTGTTGATTTCTTTAACAAATATTCTCCAAGATTCAATTATTCCTTTGAGGATGTAATGTATGTATCAGGAGCAAAAGGAAAAAAAAATTAATAGAGTATCCTGAGGTAAGAATTTTCATACCTCTGGTGAATCTTCACAAAATCTAAATAGCCCTTTCACCTTTAGGCTATCTATGTGGTACATCTCACACCATTTTCTCTGCTCCAGAACTCCAATCCTTGGAAGCTCAAGTAGAAAAATGAAGATGATGAGCAGTGACAGCAGCCTCTTTGGTGTTGGTGATCAATTTGAAAGTCTTTAAGATATAATATCTCCCAAAAGAAGGTGCCACCACTTTGGCTTTACTAAAAGCTGCTCGTGTCATTTGTCTTGAAGTCATCCCCTACTACTGGATGTCCACTCTTGCTCTGTTTTGGGCTAAAAATTAGCTGAGGTCTTTTCTGAGGCTCCATAAAGATTCTTCTGTAGACCTTCAATGACTTTAATTTGGATCACGTCCTTGGAAACCACTAGTCTGAAGGAGGATAAGCATTTGTCTAAGACAATTTGAATCCTACAAGAGTAGGAATTCAAATCTTGCATCTTTCAAAAATCGAATAAATTGAATTGAAAGGTTAGTTTAACAGGCTTCTTTTAGATCACTACTAGGGTGCTGTTGGGTTATTAGGTTTATGTAATTTCTCTCTAAAGAAGGGAAATGAGAAAGTGTCAGAAGAAATTGGTTTTCATCTTTAATAAAATAATCGTTCATCATTCATTCATTGAATAATTCATTTATACATCCATTCATTCTGTACTGATATATACCATTATAGCCTGGCTGATGGTCTACAAGCTGGTATAAAAGAGACTCCTTGCCAACCTCCTTATCATCAATAGTATTGCCAAAAGAAATCAAAAGCCTTATAGTCATAACCACAAGGCTATCCTGAGAACAAATTGGGTGTTCACCAGTATAACATTTTGAACAAGATGAGAAACAATTGACAGAAGCTCATTAACACTAAAAATGATAAAATCCTATTACAGGCAGCTGACTCTGGTATTTGTATGAACTGGTTTTAGATGAGTTGGGATATTGTCGCATCAGAGTAAGCAGCCAGTTGCTGACTGACCTCCACATGGCCAAGGTTGCCACTCCAAGACTTTGGATTTTTACATCACTCTTTATGAACTTATCACTGGTGGCATTATCACCCAAGTATGACTGGTGCCTTCTCACACAGAGGGATCAAGGTAACTTTAAAATGTACAAACTTTTGAGGGAACCCAAATTCATCAATGTAGGACATCTAGGTGGTGCAGTGAATAAAGCACTGGGCTTAAAGTTAAGAAGATTCATCTTCCTCAGTTCAAATCTGGCCTCAGACATTTAGTAGCTGTGTGACCCTGGGCAAGTCACTTAACCCTGTTTGCCTCAATTTCTCATCTGCAAAATGAGCTGGAGAAGGAAAGAGCAAACTACTCCAGCATCTCTGCCAAGAAAACCACAATGGGGTCATAAAGAGACAAACACGATAGAAAAATGATTGAACTAAACTAAAATTTATCAATATTAGTCAGTCCTTGATTAATTTTTCACTGTGCCAATGGATTGGAACTCCCTAAGGACAGAATCTGCATCTTATCTTTGTGTTCAGTACCTAGTTTAAGTGCCTTGAATAAAGGCATATAGGTTTTTCTAGTGAAGATCTCTTTCTGCCAGTGCAGTTCAACATCTGTTTGGCAAAATATATTCTTTTTTTTCTTCTTTTTTGCAAAGTACATTCTTAGAGAATTCCTTGAATCACTGAAAGATTGAATGATTTGTCCAGGGTCACATAACCATTGCACTTGGTGTTTTGTTTTTTTTTAGCCCCAGACACATGAGCTAATTAGTTAGTCCACAAGCATTTTTTAAGCACTCACTATGTGCCAGGGGATACAAAGAGAAGCCAAAACACTGTCCTGTCCCTCATGTGAAAGACACAAACTAGTCATTGTGGACATACATAATATATACAGAATAAGTGTAATGTAATCACAGGAGAGAGGCGTTAGCACTACTGGTGTGTGTGTGGCAGAGATGGGATGGGACCAGAAAAGAGCTTTTAGAGGGTGGGATTTGCCCAGGAAAACCCAACAGTCAGTTGCCTAGGAAAAGCATGCCAGGTACTCCACTGAGAGAGTTAGGAGATGAAGTACTATGAGGGAGGAAAAACAATATAGTTGAATCATAGAGTGCATGGAAGGTAAACCATAAGAAGACTGAAAAGGTAGGAAGGAGTCAAGTTTTGAAGGATGTTAAAAGCTAAATAGAGCTTTTATATTTGATCCTGAAGCATAAAAGGCGGGGGGGGGCTAGGAGAGCCATTGTAATTTGTGAGTGACACAGTCAGACCTATGAGTTGGGGAAATCACTTTGGCAACTGAAGGGAGGATGGATTGAAGTGGGGAGAGCCTTGAATCTCGGAGACCAAGTAGCAGGTTACTGTAATGGTGTAATGACAATTATCACCATCTCTCACCCAAATAATTCAACTATCTGTTTATAATTAGAGTCAATCTGGGCACTTCCTCACTTTTTGATAAAATGGACAAGAAAAGGTTCTAACCATGCATTTCTTTCTTTTGGAGCTCATTTTCTAAGTGCACTAAATCTTTGGCCCACTGTCCAACAGTCTTGCTCAGCATTCACAAATAGCAATCTTAACACTCTTACATATGTTGGACATATTTTTAGATGGAGAGTTTCAGCCTCAAGTTTCTAAGTCAGGAGTTCTAAACCTGGGGTCCCCAAGAGATCTCTGAATAGATTTCAGAGGGTATTTGAACTTGAAAAAGAAAAAAAAATTCCTACCCCTTCACTGAAATTTCACATTTCCTTCAATTATGTGTGTAGGCAACACACTTTATTCTGTAAAGGGTTAAATAGGCTTCACCAAACTGCCAAAGGTGTCCATAACACACACAAAAAGTTTAGAAACCATGGTCTACTCTGTTTAATGCACGATAAAGAATCCAGATGACTGAAGATTAAATGTGCCACTCACTTCCTGCTGGAGAGGGAATAATTTTAAGATAAAGAGAGACAGAGACTCAGAGATGGAGACAAAGGAGAGAAGAGGAAGAGGAGGGAAGAGGAAAGGAGAGGAAAGAAGAGGAGGGGAGGGGAGGAGAGGGGAGAAGTGGAGAGGCAGAATCTTGTTTTCCTGAATATATATGTTTTAGGTTATTTGTTTTAGGTTTTGAATTTGTTTCTTCTTTTTATTTTAAAAATATTCTCTATGTGGGAGGGGTATTTGGGACATAAATTATACATGCTTGTAAAAATAAGTAGATTTATTTTTAAAAAATCAAATTTAAATAAAAGAATCCTTGTTCTAAGGAATTGTTGCAGATTGTGGTTTAGGAGGAAAAAAAAGTGGAGAAAAATGACAAAAGATGCCTTGACAGAAGTTTGTTTTTAATGACCCCTTTCTGAGGCAGGTGCAAACCTGAAACCTTCCTCTTTGTGGCCATACTTTATGAACTGAAGGGGCTGATGTTTACTGGGGATGAAAGTCTGCTCACTCCTCAGCTCCTGACTGTGCCCTTGGCTCTCTTGAATGGGGCCAGGTCTGTGAGATGGGAATGTTACCAGAGGGACTGAACTTTTCTGCGATGGAACTTCACTGAATTGGAAGGATTGGTTTGCAAAGGGACATCAAGCTTATAGCAATGGGGCTGGCTTCTGAAATGCTTTCGTGCTCGCTGCAATTTGCCAGCCTCTGAAGGGGCATTAAATGCAATGTTCATTTTTTAATGAGTATTAAATTTACTTTTAGCCAAACCCTCCAGCTGACAATGAAACCCTTGTTGCATTCGCTATTGGCTCCCTTTTTTGGTAATTGCTCTGCTGCCAGTGATTCCTAACTCTCTCTCTCTCCCTCTCTCCCTCTCTTTGGATATAGAAACTTAATATGTTTGGTTCTTGTACTTATTTTCTAAAATAGAAAATGCCAGCAGCAAAAATCTCCATATCTCAAGTCTGCTTTTAGGGTATATCTTAAATTGGGAAAGTCAAAAATCAGTATTGTGTTTCTCTGATGGTAATGTTTAATTGCATATGCTTAATAGTATGATCTTAAGCAAGTCAATCTGCCCAGAACTTATATAAGCCTCTGTTTCTTCATCTATAAAAAGGAATAATCATAGAACTTACCTCACAGGGTCGTTGTGAGTAGCTAATAAGATGTACGGAAAGTCCTTTGAAAACCTTAAAATCAGATTTAGTTGTCAATAGTTATTATTTGCTTGTATTTATTTAACCTTTTTTTAATAGAAAGGCATGAAGATGTATCTAAGAAATGATTAAATAATAAAGTCCATTGAACAATCTTTTCCCACCTTTCTTTCTGCACCCTTGCAAATGGCATTTTTTTAATGTTTGGTTACCCTAATTGTATTTCATCTAAAAAAATCTTTTTCAATCATTTATCTGTACTTGGCAATATCCCCCTTTCCTGGGGGACATGTCTACTAGGTCTTGTTATCCAAATTATAAGATTAGGGTGATAAATCTGCACATCCCCCAACTGAGGTCTGAGCCCACACATTCATAACCAGGAGAAGGTCTCAGGGAATGGTTTCAGTCATCCAAACATAAGAAAATGTTTGTTTCTGGGCTTCAATTTCTTATATGTAAAATGAGAGAGTTGGACTAGGTCTCCTCTAATTCTAAATCTTTGATTCTATGTTCGAATGGTTGAATATTTGAGGCGAAAGTGACTTGGGGACTGTATTTTTCAACTATTTGCTCTGATTCTTCATCTTGCTTTCTATGTACAGACACAGCCTCCATGACCCACAAGTCCATTTTTACCTGAAAAGTGTAATAAAATATATTTTATTAAATTATACAGAAATATATAAAAACATATTTATACATACAGTGGAAATACATTTATGTATTCATATAATTTGCATACAACATATATACAGCTGTTGTTTGTCCTTCCTTCTCAAAGAGGACCATGAAATCAGGAAGGTGATGACATGACTTGCAAGTGAATTGGATTTAAGTGAGCCAGGGCTGTGCAAAGTCACCAGCCTCACTCTCTCCTCCAGAGACATCTGGGTCCAGGGGCAAGATATAGATCAAGATGACTGGAGATGGACCCTGGGAGCTCATTAATTATTGTTGAATGACAAGTGAAAGAATGAAAGAAATTTTAAGCCATTTCTGGCTTCTTTTTTAAAGGAAGGCTAAATTCAGGATTCAAGATACTTATTATTTCCTGTTACATATAATAAGGCCATAGAGTAAATCCAAAGTCATTCAAAAAGTTTGCTCCAAAGGATGAGCAGACTTTGGTTTCATTTCCTGCTAAGTATGTATACTGCATTGTGTACATACATAAGCATGTGTTATATACATATACATGTTGTTCATCCTTTCTGCTCAAAGACAATCAATGACGTCACAATGTAGGAGAGTCCAGGTACAGTGTGTTTGACTGTGACTAATCAGTCCAAAAGGAGTTTGAAAGGATATACATACACAATCACATACACACATACAACTTTTAGGGCCGTGAAAAACCACCTTCCCTTGTGAAGGCATAAACCCCCTAGATACTGGAAGGGGAAACACTGTCAACCTCATTGGTCCCTTCCTAGAAACTTGTTCCAAATTTATCCCTTCCTATTGTGATCTAATACAGTGCCAGTTCATCACAACTTAGAAACTATTCTGACCTGGGAGAAAGTGTCAGTTTATCTGAAGCCTAATGTGTCACACTAAATTTAATCAAAGGTGGATTGCTTTGTAGAAAAGAACTGAAAAAAGATCATTATATCACACTCATTTGCTACACTGGGCAAACAAATCTCTTTTCTCAAAGGGCAATTGAAGGGACCATAATGGGTCGCTCTCATGTGAAATAATTACAGAAAAAACCATAAATGTATTAGCAGGTAAAGTTTTAGCTAAGCAATGAATGGATATTACTCTTGTAAGTGATGGTGTCCAACAGTGATTCATTTATCAGAAATGGTAAAAAAAAATCATAACGTATTCAATTATAAGATGATAGCTGGTTCTTCATTGTCTTCAGGATCTGGCAAAATTGTTGACAGTGAGATTAAGTATGGTAAGATGGCAAAGGCCATTCTGTCACTCTTTTGTAGTTCTTTTCACCACTACCTCTAGTCAAACACATGGATTAGCAGGGACAACCTCAATGACAGTGGTCAACAATATCCAGAAATAGCAACTCAACCAAGAAGTAAAAATTCCCTCTTAAAGATTTTTTTTATGATCTGTACAAGTTTGACTAATGAAAGTTGATGTTCTTTCTAAGAATTTAATTCATTGAAATTAAGTATTGACTAGAATTCAAGGACTGATTTGAATGGTTCTGTAATTTCATTCATGTGGAGTTGCTTCTTAAACAAGGCAACTCACAACCCATCCATGTCCTCAAATTCCATATGACATTTGTCCAAGTCATCATATAAGTCCTCCACAGGAAATCCAACTTGCAGCACCAGCAGCCATCTTTTTCAATTCATACCTAATAAGTAATCTCAACTATAACAAACCAACAATTGCTTATCTACCCTGTGATTGAAGACATCCAATGCTAGCAAACCAGCTATGTCTTCTGGCACTTATCTCCCTTTGGAAATGTCTAGTTATTAAGAAATATTGCTTGGGTTATATAGAAATGTTGACATTTTCCTGCCTCATTTTCCTGATATTAAGATCAAATTTGTCTCTTTGAAACTTCCACTTAATAACTCCTGGAATAACAATTGAAAAGAGTAGGCTTCAACATATTACCAATGAAAAATTCTGAAGAAGCTTAAAAACAATTAGGGAGACCTAGTTCCAGGCAAAATAAGATGAAAACTAGCCTATCAGGAGCTTAACATTCTGTAGGCAGAGTCCAAAGTACAAGTAGGATATAGGGATGCTGACCAGAGTGGAACCAAAATGGTACGAATATGACTATAAGTGTTCTCCTGAATGAAATGTGTTTTACAGTCAACAAAAAATAAACACGGTGGAAATCTCATCTTCCTTTTAGTCAACTGTGTAACTATAAAAATGTATCCTATTTACTATCATCTGCAAATGCCTGTGTAGTTTGTCCTCCAACCATCATCAAAGATACTCTTAATTTATACACAGAATATTCTCATAAAGATTTTACAAGATACGAAAGTAGATATATGTTATAGGAATTCTCCTGAGTACATTTTAAGTAACAGTAAAAATCTATGTAGCATAGAACTGGAAATAAATTGGGTACCTATGAATTCTGGAAGGACTGAACAAAGTTGTGTATTAATATAACAAACTATTATTGTGCAAGAAGAAATAGAAAATATGAAGAACTGAGAGAAGCATGGAAAAGAGTTGTATAAACTGATAGAGTAAAATAAGCAGAATTAGATTGGGAGGGAGGAGCCAAGATGGTAAAGCAGAAAGACACACATATGCTAGCTCCAAACCCACAGCCCATAAATTACCTGTAAAGAAGAACTCCCAACAAATTCTGGAGCAGCAGAAGCCACAGAACAATGGAGTGGAGGAGATTACTGTTCCAGAGAGACCTGAAAAACTGACCCAAAAGGTCCCTCACACACCAGACCTGGAGCATAGCCCAGCCCTGCCTTGGCCGCGGCACCAAGAGGAGCAGATCCCAGCAGGCTTCAGGGAGAGAATCTCCAGCAGCCGTGCAGGTCCCTCCATCCACAGGTGCAAAGGTCAGCAAGAGAGTCTTTTTGGGTGGCTGAGAGGGGAGTGGGGTGTCCCCATAATTCAGGGCCCCTCGGGAGGCAGCAGCAGAGGCAGCAGCAGACAAGGGCTCCCAAAGCAGGCAGGAGCTCAGATCCATTGTTGAAGGGTCTTCACATAAACCCCCTGAGGCAACTGAGCCCCATGAGGTGGCCCTGCCCCCACCTGAGCAGCTGAACTTAATCTCACACTGAACAGTAGCCCTACCTCCGCCCAAAGCCCTGAGACTGGGAAGCAGCATTTGAATCTCAGACCTCAAGCTCTGACTGGGAGGATCTGGAGGCAAGGCGGGTGTGAAGAGGAAGCTCAGAAGTCAAGTCACTGGCTGGAAAAATGCCCAGAAAAGGGAAAAAATAAGACCATAGGAGGTTACTTTCTTGGTGAATAGATATCTCCTCCCTTCCTTTTTGATGAAGAAGAAAAATGCTTACCATTAGGGAAAGACACAGAAATCAAGGCTTCTGTATCCCAAACAGGCAAAATAAATATTCAGTGGGCTCAGGACATGGAAGAGCTCAAAAAGGATTTTGAAAATCAAGTTAGAGAGGTGGAGGAAAAACTGGGAAGAGAAATGAGAGAGATGCAAGAAAAGCATAAAAAGCAGATCAACAGCTTGCTAAAGGAGACCCAAAAAAATGCTGAAGAAAATAACACCTTGAAAAATAGGCTAACTCAACTGGCAAAAGAGCTTCAAAAAGCCAAGGAGGAGAAGAATGCTTTCAAAAGCAGAATTAGTCAAATGGAAAAGGAGGTTCAAAAACTCACTGAAGAAAATAGTTCTTTCAAAATTAGAATGGAACAGATGGAGGCTAATGACTTTGTGAGAAACCAAGAAATCACAAAACAAAACTAAAAGAATGAAAAAATGGAAGATAATGTGAAATATCTCATTGGAAAAACAACTGACCTGGAAAATAGATCCAGGAGAGACAATTTAAAAATTATTGGACTACCTGAAAGCCATGATCAAAAAAAGAGCCTAGACATCATCTTTCATGAAATTATCAAGGAAAACTGCCCTGAGATTCTAGAACCAGAGGGCAAAATAAGTATTCAAGGAATCCACAGATCACTGCCTGAAAGAGATCCAAAAAGAGAAACTCTTAGGAACATTGTGGCCAAATTCCAGAGTTCCCTGGTCAAGGAGAAAATATTGCAAGCAGCTAGAAAGAAACAATTCAAGTATTATGGAAATACAATCAGGATAACACAAGATCTAGCAGCTTCTACATTAAGGGATTGAAGGTCTTGGAATATGATAGTCCAGAAGTCAAACGAACTAGGACTAAAACCAAGAATCACCTACCTAGCAAAACTGAGTATAATACTTCAGGGGGAAAAATGGTATTTCAATGAAATAGAGGACTTTCAAGCATTCTTGATGAAGACCAGAGCTGAAAAGAAAATTTGACTTTCAAATACAAGAATGAAGAGAAGCATGAAAAGGTAAACAGCAAAGAGAAGTCATAAGGGACTTAGTAAAGTTGAACTGTTTACATTCCTACATGGAAAGACAATATTTGTAACTCTTGAAACTTTTCAGTATCTGGGTGGTTGGTGGGATTACACACACACACACACACACACACACACACACACACACACACACACACACACATACACGCACACACAGAGACAGAGAGCACAGAGTGAATGGAATAGGATGGGATCATATCTTAAAAAAATGAAATTAAGCAGTGAGAGAGAAATATATTGGGAGGAGAAAGGGAGAAATGGAATGGGGCAAATTATCTCTCATAAAAGAGGGAGGCAAAAGACTTTTTAGTGGAGGGGAAAAAAGGGGAGGTGAGAGAAAAACATGAAGTTTACTCTCATCACATTCTACTAAAGGAAGGAATAAAATTCACACTCATTTTGGTATGAAAAGCTATCTTACAATACAGGAAAGTGGGGGATAAGGGGATAAGCAGGGTGGGGGGGGGGATAAGGGAAAGGAGGGCAATGGGAGGAGGGAGCAATTTGAAGTCAACACTCCTGGGGAGGAACAGGATCAAAAGAGAGAATAGAAGCAATAGGGGGCAGGATAGGATGGAGGGAAATATAGTTAGTCTTACACAACATGACTATTATGGAAGTCATTTGCAAAACTACACAGATACGGCCTATATTGAATTGCCTGCCTTCCAAAGGGAACGGGTGGGGAGGGAGGGATGAAGAGAAGTTGGAAATCTTTCAAAGTTTTAGGAACAACTGTTGAGTATTGTTCTTGCATACAACTAGGAAATAAGAAATACAGGTAACGGGGTATAGAAAGTTACCTGACCCTACAGGACAAAAGAGAAGATGGGGACAAGGGAAGGGAGGGATGATAGAAGAGAGGGCAGATTGGTGATAGGGGCAATTAGAATGCTCAGTGTTTTGAGGGGGGAGGGGACAAATGGGGAGAAAATTTGGAACCCAAAATTTTGTGAAAATGAATGTTAAAAGTTAAATAAATTAATTAATTTAAAAAAATAAGCAGAATTAGAATAATATATACTATGACTATAATAATGTATATGAAAAGAACACTAAAAAGAGGAAAACTTGGAGTGAATGTAATAGTCAGTCTTACTTCTAGAGAGTAGGTAATGAAAACCACTTTGGCAGAGAGGCAAAATATCACATGCTTTGCCAGTCATTCTCCATTTTTTCTTAGAATTTTTCTCTTTGATATAAGGAAAGATTCACTTTGGGAAGGGGGAAGTTATATACAGAAATTATTATGATGTAAAAACAAAATAATAAGACATTTTAAAAGAGAATAAAACCAAAAAACTAAAAATGAGGTTCATTATTTTCTTCATTTTTATATACTTTTATTTTTCAGATCTCTTGAGAATTGACCTCCGTAAGACACTCAAAATTGTATCACCTCTAGTAAGAATGTCCTCTGTATACATTTGGTCTAGTTCAGCTAAAATTCCCACCTTTACCTTTTTTGAAAATGCCAATTTTACTTCCTATTACATTATTTTAGGGACCACAAAATTAATGTTTGATTTGTGATAACAGCACAGTCAGTGATTGAGAATATAGCTTATTATATAAAATTTGACATACCCTATCTTCATTTTTCAATTTGTTGCTTGCCATTTGCTTTACAAATAGAATCTCATTTGATTCTCACAATAACCTTGAGAGACAGGTATTAATATTATGCCCATTGTATAGATGACAAAACTGAGACAGCGCTTAAGTGATTTGCTCAGTGAGTCACAAAACAAATGATTGTCTGAGGCCAGATTTGAACTTAGATTTTCCCGACAACAATGTTCTACCCTCTGCACCTCCTAGCTGCTTATGTAATACATTTTATTTTGTCATTCCCCAATTGGTGAGTGTCTATTTTGCTTTCAGTTCTTTCTATCTCAAAAACTGCTGCTATAACTATTTGGGATTATATGGTTCCTTTCTTTTTATCTATGACCTCCATTGGGATAGATGCCCAGCAATGAAATTTCTGGGGCAAATGCTATAGGTAGCCACTTTATTTGTATAAGTCCAAACTGCTTTTCAAAATGGTTGTGCTAATTCACAGTTTGACCAAAATATGCATTAACAAATCTATCTTTCAAAAATCCTTCCAACAATGATTATTCTTATTTTTTGTCATCTTTGTTATTTGTTGGGATCGAGGAGAAATCTCAAGGTTGTTGTTCCACACTCTTACAAGTAGCTACTATGTGCAGGTGCTCTTTAAAAAAACTAAAACAAAACCTTCATGTGGGTTTTGACTTAGAACAACTGCTTTCACTTAGTAAAAATTTATTTTTCATAATGAACTTAATAAAAGCTAACCAAGATAAACCTTGAAACTGAGCTACTATTGCATAGGGTTTTTAAATGTATATTAATTTAACATGATAAAAACAAAAGTCCTTGTCCATCTCATCTTTTGGCTTTCCTTCTGTCCTATCATATGTATTTAAAATTTTATTGCTATTCTTTTTTATTTTATTTTTTCTTTGCATAATTATCAGTACTCGCCAACTCTTCACCCCTAAGGGAATAAGGTACAGTAAAAATGCTGAAGTTGTAGGACATGGATTCACATTCTGGTATTGCCCCTGACTATCTGGGTGTCCTTCAATCATTTAATTTCTCTAGGCCTCATCTCTTTATTTTTAAAATGAGGGGGTTGTCCATTCTGAGAAATAAAATCAGAAATAGTAAAGTTCAGAATGAATCAAGGCTGTCAAGGAAAGCTGAGAATAACAAAAAAAGGGCTTTTGCTAATGTTTTTAGCTATATTGGGAGAAAAAGGAGGATCAAATAAGAACTAAGATCTTTAGTAGGTGGAATGATGATGTATGTGTGTTCATCCTTCATTGATGAAGAAGACCATGCCATCAGAGAAATGATGACATGACTTGCACTTGACTTTGTTTTGAGTGAGGGAGGGCTGTGCAGGTCACCAGCCTCACTTCTCCTCCAGAGCTATCTGAATCCAGATATTCATCAGGATGACTAGAGATGACCCAGGATGAGGCAAATTGGGGTTAAGTGATTTGCCCAAGGTCACACAGCTAATGAGTGTCAAGCCTCTGAGGTGAGATTTGAACTCAGGTCCTCCTGACTCTTGTGCTGGTGCTCTATCCATCACACCACCTAACTGCCCAAGTGGAAGGATGACAATACACGACAGAAAGAAGTTGGAGCCATTCAATCCTTTCTTTTATTTCTGTTTTCTATACACGAAGAGAATGACTTTTACATTAGGAATGACAAAACAGATTAATTAACAGGAGGTGGATACTCAAGGAGAAATAAGGTAGTAAGAAGACATCAAACAGCCTTTAATGAAATCAAATCACCTGAACTAGGTGACTTCCCTCCTTGGGCTGGGAAAAACAATAACAATATCTTGGCAGTTGTAACTGATGAGCCACTTTCAGTAATATATGAAAGATTATGGAAAATGGAAGAGATGCTAGAAGATTAGAGAAGGGGAATAGTTCCAATTTAAATTAAATTAAATTAAAAAAGGGAAGAAAATAGAGTTTGCAAATTGTAGGACAAGAGCTTGACCTTGATTCCTCAGAGAAGGGTTATTAAAGAGATGTTTGGCAACATTGTAAGGAAAACATGAATTATAAACAGCCAACATAGCTTCAAGAACAACAGGTCATGCCAGACTCATTTCCTTCTTTTTTTTTTTGACAAGATTACTAAGCTATCACATGATGAGAATGCTTTGGATATAATTCACCTAGATATTAGTGGAGATTTTGATCAAGTATCTCATGTTATGCTTGTGGGAAAGGAGAGGCCTAGAACAGATAGTATAGTCAAATGAGTTCAGAATTTTTTGGATGGCCATAATCCAAAATTAATATTTAATAGTTTAGTGTAAACACAGTAGAAAGTCTGTAGTGGAATTGCTCAATTCTCTCTGCTTCACTCTGTGTTGTTTAACATTTTTGTCAACTAGTTGGAAAAAAGGCATAGATGGCATACTCATAAAATTTATAAATGACACCAAGTTGGAAAGGATAGATAATACACTGGTTGATAATCAAAATCCAAGAGAATCTTAACAAGCTAGTTGAGTTGTTCAGTCATTTTTGAGTTGAACCAGCTTTTTGAGATGAACCAACTTTTTTGAGACCTTATTTGGCGTTTTCTTGGCAAATGTACTGAAGTGGTTTACCATTCCCTTCTCCAGCTCATTTTACTGAGGCAAACATGGGTAAGTAACTGGTCCAGGGTCACACAGCTAGTAAGTGCCTGAGGCCAGATTTGAACTCAGGGAGAAGAGTCTTCCTGATTTCAAGCCCAGCACTCTTATCTACTTGTAATGGTAATTTAAATGGGAAGATCTTTCCCATTCATTAATAGACCCATGTGACCTACTTAAATCACATGGAAGCCTAAGTCACACGCGGTGGGAGGAACTTGCTGAATGGGTGGAATAGGAAGGGTGGAGCAGAACTGGGAGTTAGTTGGTGAGAGTGATTAGGGTAGAGGAGAGAGGATGCAGGTAGGAAGGCACAGCTAGTCTTGTGAGAGTGTACTTGTGGGAAGGCCCTGGGGGGAAGAGGGGGAAGGCTTGGGAATGGCTTTGTCCTCTGCAGTGATAATGTGCATTGACTTCTTGGTTACTATGATGGATTTGGCTTTCTGGTGTCTGAATAAATGTTTTTCTTCTGCCTTCTATATGGAGAGCTTGTTATACTTTGAGATTCAGAACTATGCCAGCATATTTATAGTCACCATAGGTGTTGTGAATATTACCTTGGCAATACACCACTGTACTACCTAGCTGCCATGGGCAAAATATTACTAAATATAGTACTAAACATAAGATGAAATTCAATAGAGATAAATTTAAAGTTTCAAACTGCAACAGAGACTGAATGACCACATGTCAATATTGCTGTTGTGAGGATTCTTCTCATGTGTGAGAGGCACTAGACAGTCTGTTGAGCTCCCTTGTAATTCTCTGAATCTATAATTCTATGACTCTTGACTAGATGATTTCCAACGTCCCTTTCAGCACTAAGTGTGTGGTACTATGAACTTTTGCCCACCCAAATACAAGCACTCTTGCAAAAAGTAAGCATAATCTATTAAACCAAATATGTATATTGGATGTGTCTGACAATACATACATACATACATATATACATACATATATATATATATATATATATATATATATATATATATATATATCATTTTGTACATCTAAGCGATCACTCCTTGGACAAGAGATGGAAATTATGATTTGCATTAGTTTTCTGAGATCACAATTGGTCACTATATTGACTAGAATTCTGAGATCTTTCAAAGTCATTTTTCTTTATATTATTCCAGTGATTGTATTAACTGTTCTAGTTATGCTCATTTTACCTCTTCTCAGTCCATACTAGCCTCTCTAGATTTCTCTGAACTCATCTCTTTCATCATCTCTTACTGCACAATAATATTCCATAACATCCATGCAAAACAACTTTTCAAAAATTCCTAATTAATTGGCATCTTCTTTGTTTCTAGTTCTTTGCTCAAACAAACAAAAAAAAGGTACTGCTACAGATAAAATACCTTAATGCTTACAGAGAAATTTGTGAATATTTCTCCATAAATTTCTTTTCTTTTAATAGTCATACCATCACTATACCCTCCCATACCGCTTTGTTATTTTATAAAATAGGAGGATGTTCTTTTCCCAATGGCTTCAGTAGCAATTATTTTATACTAAACAGCAGAACTGTCGTACATTTCACTCATTTTCCTGTCTGGCCCTTTACCCAGTTCCCAGTATTCATGCCTCCATGCTGTAGCATGGAAAATCAGCATAGGTGCAATGCTGGGTTCCTAGAGTGTATTATGCTGTATCAAAACAGAAGAAGTTGTGTTTTCATCTAAATGTGAAATCATGATGGAAAGATGCTTTCAGTCCACACTAGGCTGGTCTGCCTCCTTTGTAGGTATGGGATTCATCTTCCTAACTCATTGCCTTGAGCTTCAGAAGTGAATAATCAGAGGTGCCCATTGCTGGGATTTAGTTCCAGGTCACAGCTTAGTAATGAGAAAACAGCAGCCGCTGAGGATTTGATTTACACACTGCAATGACTATGTGATAGCCTCTTTTGTCAGAGGGAAAGCCTGCCTCTGGGGACCACATCCTATCTAGCAGCAAACATTAGAGTTGCACAACTCCCTGTTGCTTCCAGGTGTCAATTACACGAAAGCTTCTTACTGTATAATGTAGGCCTATTATAATCAATGGTAATAGGAAAGTGACTGCATTTTCCCCTACCAGCCACACAGGAGGGGAACTGATCAATGTGGTACCAATAATAAATGTCCTTGTATTCCCTTTCAGTAAAATTGGAGTGGGCTTCAAAGCTTTCTGGCTGTAGGTGTTCTGACTCCTTTGGACTTTGGGCTATTGTTGATTTACTTAGCCATTACCTTCTGTCCTGCTTTGGCTTACTACAAAGGAGTTGGGTTTCATGGGTAGTGAATGCTGCATCACCTTCCTTTCCATTTATTTTTTTATTTACTTTACAGATATTTTATGTGGTCTCTGTGTATTGTTTTCTCCCCAAGTCAAACATAAGCTACTTGAAAACAGGGGCTGTTTCATATTTGTTTTTGTATCCTCAGTGCCTAGCACAAAGTAGGTACTTTTTAATACATGCCTATGGAATGAAATGCTATTGAATTGGAGTATTCCTTTGTTTTGAGATTCTCTTCCCATCTCTAGTTTCAGAGATAAAAATGCCAAAAAGAGGTAGAAAGAAATCTTTTCCTCTACAGGGGGAGGGGAAGTTAGGTAAAAAGAAACCATCCTCTCCTATGTTCTTTTTTTCCTTCAAAACATTGAGAGGTATGTAGGAAATAGTGATGTCTCCTGCAAAGTTACTTTATTTGATGATACATTGGATCTGTAAATAACATAGATTTAGAGAGGGTCAAAAGGGATGCTAAGCAAGGCTAAACAATACAAGACAAAGAACTCTGTGGAAGCTCTAGGGGATCAACAAGTTTTAAAGAAGAGAAGGCAAACCCCTTGCAAGATGACCTCAGACCATTCTCTAACTATAATCAATTGCTTTGCCAAAGTGGACCACCAAAAACGTTTTGTGTTTACAAACTAAGTTTCAAGTGGAAGCATCTTTATTTTTTTTCTCACAGGACTGCTTCTAGGGCTACTGGGATGAAATGAGAAGCCCATGCTGAACATTTTGTGTCAAAGGTCAGGGGAGAAGCTTTCCGACTCAAGACTCCTCACTTTGTAATGGGTTTCTCCATAAGAGATGTGTGACAAGAGTCAGCCATCATCTTTGAAAAAAGAGTAGGCTACAACAATTTAAAATGTAGTTATCTACAGCTAGGCAACACAGCGCATAGAACGCCAGGCCTGGAATCAGGAGGAGTCATCTTCTTGAGTTCAAATTTGGCCTCAAACACTCACTAGCTGTGGGATCCTGGGCAAGTCACTTAATCCTCTTTTCCTCAGTTTTCCATTCCAGTATCCTTGCCATGAAAACCCCAAATGGGGTCATGAAGAGTTGGACACAACTGAAATGACTGAACAATATCTACAAAAACAACTCACTGGATAGCATTTCACCCCAAGTTCCTTATCTGTATATGTGTGTGTGTGTTGTGTGTATATATGTGTGTATGTGTGCATGTGGTGTATGTGTGTGTGTATGTGTGTGTGTGTAAAGTTATTTTAGTAAGTGAAATCAATAATGTAAATCAGAATTTGCAAAATGGTAAGAAGGATCGGTCAAAGATAATATTGAAGGAGAAAGATGGACTGCAATGAAGGCCTCTTTGAGCACTGCCTCTTGGGGATCAATGATAAAGGGAGAAATAATGGGAGAAAATAATAGAAGGTAATAGCCATCAGCTGTTTTCAGTCAGCATGAGTGGAGGAGTGAGATCTCTAGTTTCAGGAGGGTGTTTTTCTCCCCCTTCTAAATTTCAGTCTCTGGTTCCTTACAAAACCATTTAGTGGCTTTTGTGTTTGTTTAGAAATGATTTCACAGGAATACAGAACCCATTCTGTTGATACAAATCAGCTCTTTTGCAACTTAAAGTCTTAATGAGTCCCCTTATGATGATGGGAATTTCAGTGACTTGCCCAAAGTCACACATCCAGTGTGAGTATGAGAAAGGACTTGAATTGAGGGCTTCTGACCCTATACCTGGCTTCCTGTCCACCATACCACACTGCCTCTTATTCTGATACTAGAAGACATTTAATATCATTTGTAATATTAAGCGAGAGAGTCCTCACAGAATTACACAAAATGAAATAAAATGTTACTTTTTCTATAGCCCCAAGCCTAACTGAAAACCATATATAGAAGGAGGTGCTATTTCAAGAACAGAGATTGAGACAGTGATGATCAAGAGGAAAATGTAAGGGCTTGGAGTCAGGAACCCTTCACTTTCTATGTATGTGACCTTCTGGAGTATCAGTTTCCTCATCTGAAAAGTGAGGATGATTATAATTGCACTCCCTTCTTCACAAGGTTGTTTTAAAGACAGCACTTAATTTGTACATGTTATTATTTACATGGATGCACAAATGCCACTACTCCTAGCTAAAAGAAAAGTGTTTGATATATGACCCGAAACACAGATATTATGAGACTCAATCACTCCCAGTTATATTTCTGTTCTAGAGCATCAAATAGCCTCTTGGAGTCAGAGGTAACATCATTCTTTTCCAGATTTTTTGCCCAAACTGGACATAAGTTTGAACAATCTCACCAGTATAGCTGGTAGGAGCCACATAGCTGCCAACTCCAAAACTTTTCTATGGTACTTTAAATCTGTAATGGAAAAGATTTGGAGCATGGTAGGTGAGCAGTTGCTAAGAAACTGGGACAGTGTCCTGGAGAACTGTCCAAACCCCTTCCCTACTTTGAGTTCTACAGGTATGTTTGGGTCTCTGTGAAAAGAGTAGTTAAGATAAGCCACTCTCCTAGTGGTTCAAGGTAGTGCAGATGCAGCCTGCTAAGAAGTCTTTAGTCTGCTGAATTTGCTGTGAGCCTACATGCTACTTGGAGCCTTGAGAAGTAGGTTTAATAAATGTTGTGGAGAACAAGAATGAGAACATCCTTAATCCTTCTGGATGAAAAATCATTTAGAACTACTAGGCTGACAAACTGTCCTAAAAGAAATCGATGTCTGATGTGCACCTTGGTATCTAATGAGGATCCCGGCTGCAGTTGTACAACCAGGAGTTTGGCTGCACACACACATACACACACACTCACACACACACACATACCCTCTTATCTCACTGCACGGTCAGCATCCTGGGAGGTCCTATTGACCTTTGACCTCCCTCTCCCAGGCCCTTTATAATAAGAGGGTCAATGGTGCTTTGGGTTATGCTTTTGTAGGCTAACCTGGAAATCTAACTACCTTTTAGAACATCTTTTCTAGGAGAAAATGTGCTTCAAGTTCCAAACAACTGACTTAAAAATGAACTTTTAGAACACAAACTGTTGAGGACTGCCCAGAGTACATTTTTAAAATAATTACACAATAAAAAGGAATATTAGGTTTGAAAATTGTAAGGACATGTAACAATCAATTGGGAAATAGGATCATGATCCAAAGAAGGAGTTTTGAACAAACTGGGAATTTTTTAAAGCTGCCTGGCTCATTATTTGTGACAAGAATGGAAACTTTTGAGTAGACATTCTCCCAAAGTAGCCTGTGTTCCCACACAGAGGCTTCTGGTTTGGGATGCCAGATAGAAATCTAGGACATTAAATGGCCATTGTGCAGTCTGACACCATCCTCCTGCCCTTCAGTTGATTCTGAGCATTTTCCACGAGCAACATAACTTTCAAAGTATTTGTAGGCAACTGGCATGGATAAAGTAGAGACCTGAGAGAATGATTTGAGACAATGGAATCTTTTTAGGTAGGATCTATATCTGCGTACAGATAAAAGCAATGCTAAAGATTCTGAATGAGGGAAAGCCCTTCATTGACATAGAAAAAGCCATTGATATTTTGCTGTAAGTTCAATCTGTGAGATCTTAGTGACCCACCTATATTAGCAAATGAATAGTGCCATCATTGAAGCAAACTAATAAACAGAGTACTAAACATTTTTGTAAAGCAAGGGTTCTTAAGCGTGTGTGTGTGTGTGTGTGTGTGTGTGTGTGTGAGATAGACCCCGGGGGAAGTCTGCTGAAGCCTATGGAACGCTTCTCAGAATAACGTTTTTAAATGCATAAGATGCAGTGCATAAGATTACAAAGGAAACCAACCATATTGAAATACAGTTACCAACATATCAATTTTTAAGTCCATCTACCCCAGGTTAAGAACCCCTGATGTAGAAACATCTATAATATCAACATCGGAAAGGACCTTGAATTTCATCTCATCTAATCCCTGAGTTGTACAGATAGGAATGCTGAAGTCCAGGGAAGTGACCTGACAGTGACACTGTCTTCAGTGATGGGACCATAAAACAATCTCCTTACTTTCTCTTCAGTATTATTTTCACCCTGGCATATTCTCACGTACTACTTACCACATGAGAAGATGATTTCATTTGCTAAAGAGAACATAAGGATCCTGGTGACCTTTACTCTGGCCCATCTAGAGCCAAGATTCTGCAATGTTTAATGGGAAACTAAAACATAGTATGGGGACATTTCACTTCAGTTATGAAATTTGATTCAAATAGATGCTGGCTTCCAGATTTAAATGACAAAGCTTTACCTGTGGAGCTGTCTACTTTCTTCAGCTGAACTAACAAAAGTATATAAAGTCCCATTTTATATGGTAACTAAATCATTATTTGATTCTAACGTAGTAACTTTGAAAAATGCATATTTTAAAAGCTCATATTTAATCATAACAGCTAGTGTTTGTCTAGCACCTACTGTATTCCTGGCATCATAATAAGTACTTTATAAATATTAACTTCTTTGATCTTCACAACAACCCTGTGAGGGAGGTGCTATTAATCTCCATTTTATTATAGTTGAGGAAACTGAAGCAGACAAGCTTTAAGTGACTTGTTCAGTTACATATGTATTTGTAAGGCTAGATTTGAACTCAAGTCTTCCTGACTCTGGGTCCAAAGCTCTATCTGTTGTATCATCTGCCTGCCTACGGTGCTATACTGACCAACAACTCAGAAAGAAACTCCTGAAGCATTAGAGGAATGGTTTTGTGTGTGTGTGTGTGTGTGTGTGTGTGTGTGTGTGTCTATGTGTGTACTTTTACTTTTTAGTTCAGCTAAAAAAATTCCATTCCATTTATTTGAACCACTCATATCTGTAACCATATAGTACTAGTTATTGTACAGAATAGAAACTGTGTCTGTGCAATGCCCAAGTATCCAGATAAAGACTGAGGTAAAGACTTTAAAAGGGGGCCACATTCAAAGGTGATGTCATGGAAAAAGAAATTGAATCAGATAACCTGGCCAAGCTCTACAATTTACAATCTGTGTGGCGTTAGATGACTCACGGAAACCTCCTTTGACTTCAGGTTCAGCCTCTGTGACTAGAGAATTATATGTTATCAACTTCACCAAATTGTTGGGATGTAAGTACTTTGTAAAGCAGCACACATACGTATTACTATAACCGTCAAATAAGATCATGTATATAAAGTTTGTTTTAGCCATGAAGGATACACAAGTGTGAAGTCTTCCAATGTGTCACATATGATATCAATGATTTAGAGTTGAAAGAGACCTCAGAGAGACCAACCTTCGCACTTCGTAGATGAGAAAACTGAAGCCCCACAAAGTTATGACTGCACAAAGCCACTTAAGGAGCAGAATTCGAATTTGGTCTTAAGTCTTCTGACTGAACAAGCAATACTTTCTCCCTTCATTCCTCTACTTCCTCCTCCAGAGCATAAAGTCTCAGAGGTAATCTAATCTGACCCATATCTGGATGGCAATCTCTAGAATACATCCCTGTCAAAGGAGTTATCCTGACTCTACTTGACAGTTTCAGTGATGGAGAATTCACTACTCCCCACCCCCTCAATGAGAGCTTAGGTTTTTTTTTTTAATTTTATTTTTAATAATATGGTAGACCAAAAAGATGATTGAAAATGAAACTACAGAAATCTGTTATGTATAACTTACTATTCCTTTGAAATACATAATAAAGTTAGTATGGAAATGCCTGTTTTTCTTTTTTTCTCCCCTCCTCCCAACCCTAAGGATGGCTACCATTAAACACAAATAGGTAAAATTATTCTATGCACATGTAAAATTTTTCTGTACAACTTCTATTTATCGGTTCTTTCTCTGGGTGCAGATAGCATCTTTCTTCATGTGTCCTTTATAGTTAATTTAGATATTTATGATACCCAAAATGACTTATTCACACAGTTGTTCTAAAAAATAATATTGCTGCTACTACATACAATGTTCTCTTGGTCCTAATTTTTGGGAATGGGTCTTTGTTTTGACTTGTTTGGCCCTTTCAAGCAAGGCTTTAAATTTCTATACTTCTATGGGCCTGTTATCTCATTGATAAAGGTTTTTTCTCTTTGTACAAATCATAACCCATCCATACCTTCTCATTCTGTACAAATTTGGTCCATATCCTGACATCCATCTTCCACAGAAGATCTATTAGTCTGCCTACCAAACTGAAGGTCTATAGAGCCATTGTTCTGATGTCATTGTTGTATGCCTGTGAAACCTGGACAGTCTACTATCACCATGCCAGAAAATTGAACCACTTCCATTCGAATTTGTTTAGAAAGATTCTGAAGATTATCTGGAAAGATAAGGCACCAGACACTGAGATTCTTTCTCTAGCTGAACTGCCAAGCATTCAAACTCTGCTACAGAGAGCACCACTCTGATGGGCTGGCCATGCAGGCCAAATGTCAAAGGTATGTTTGCCTAAAAGACTATTTTACAGAGAACCCACAGAGGGCAAGTGCACACATACAGGTCAGAAGAAGTGATACAAGGACACTCTCAAAGTCTCTTTGAAGAACTTTAGAATAAATTGTGAAATATGGGAGACACTGGCTCAGGACATCCAGTGTGGCATGCTCACGTTAAAGAAGGTGCTGCGCTCTTCTAGCAAAGCAGAATTGCAATAACTTAAAGGAAATGTAAGATGTGCAAATCTAAAGATATTTCCATCCCAAATGTTCAAACAGACTGTTTGTGCCCAACCTATGGCAGAGCCTTCCAAGCTCATGTTAGACTGATCAGCCATGGTCGAATACACTGAACCTTGACCCCAACATTGTGATGTCTTTGGTCTTCTTCAAGGATGAAGGCTAAACAACGACAATGATGATGGCGAAGATAACAACAACACCGGACCACTGCTGGGTCTTTTGGTGCTTTATGGATATCAGTGCAAAATGTGGATTCTCCCACTGTTATCTGCTGCTCTTACCAAATCACTGGTCCACCTCCTCTTTTAATCATCCAGTTGCCTTCTGTCACTTATTCCCTTTATATCACTTATAGCTTACACCCATCACATAATTTTTTCTCCTTTTTCTTTGGGTTACCTGTAACTTTGGGTCTCCTGAGAGTGTAGTACACAAGATGTACAACCATACACTATCAGGGGGAAAACAGCTGTGTCAAAAAGAGAAGGTTTTGTGCCCCTGGCACAGCTTAGGGTCATGGAAAGCATTGTACAGTTGTCCAAATGTGATCTTGCCAGGTCTTTTTGCTATATTGGACTGAACTCCTTGAGAATAAGGATCATTGTTTGCTTTTATTTGCTTAGCACAGTCCCTGAAACATTATAGATACTTAATAAATGTTTGTTGACCGACTATTCAATTCTAGGTCATTTTAGTACCTGTCCAGGTAGATTCATATGCTCATTCAAAGCATCAACCATACAATGGCATGCCATAATCTATACAACACACATTTTTCATCACCTAATTTTTCTCATTTTTTTTCAAACTGATCTCTATATATGATTTCTGATGTACTGATTATTCACAAATAAAATATAAATAAGAAAACTGTACTTATTAAATCTTATTCAGGAAAAACCTGATTTTCCTCCCATTTTCCTCATCTTATTTCCCTCTTCAATTCCTTGGTGAAACACACTTTATGCTTTTGTTTATTCATTTTTTCACTCATGTGCAATTCTTTGTGACCCCTTTTGGGATTTTCTTGCAAAGACACTAGAGTAGTTTGTCATTTCCTTCTCCAGTTCATTTTTAGAGATGAGGAAACTGAGGCAAACAGGTTAAGTGATTTGCCTGGAGTCACACAGCCCGTAAGAGTCTGAGTCAGATTTGAACTCAGGTCTTCCTGACTTAGGCTTGGCACTCTATCCACTGGGCCACTTAGCTACTTCATGCTAGGGATAGAAAACTTTATCAATCAGACTCTTTTTGTTTTGTTTTGAAGTGCAACATTCCATTCTAACCTCTTTCTCTCTGCGTCAATGATTTCACCATTGGGTTAGGGGAGATGATTTATTGGACTGAACTTCTTGGATCAGGGGAGAAGATTGCCTGTAATACCAAATAATGACCTAAAGTATACATTTTCATAGGGTCCACCAGAGATGAGAGTGGATGACTACATTTGAAATCTGAATTAGAATATAATTATTTTTGACTATCTAGTCATTTAAAGGCTGACTACAGTTTAAAACTCTTTTTGTCCCTCCTTTTCCCTCTGTTCTGCCTTTTAGCACAGCTTATTGTCCTAGATTGAAAGAGCCCTGGGCTTGGAGTCAGAAGTCTCAGCTGCTCCTGGCTCTAACACTAACTTCCCGTGAAAAAAGGCTTATTTTTGGAATGAGAGGGCTTGTGTTCTACTGCTGTTCCTGTCACTTACTACTTGTATGATTTTGAGATAGATACTCACCCTCTCTAGGCCTCAGTTTACCCATCTGAAAAAAACAAAGGGGTTATCCTACACGATCTCTAACATTCCAGTCAGTTATAGATCTATGATCGTCCCATGACCTTAAGGGAATCCTTTCTTTTCTTTGGGACTGAGTTATCTCCTCTGTACAATGAGGCTTTTGAACTGGTTTATTTCAAATTTTGTTTTCAGTTGCAAATCTATGCTCCTACTAACTGGTTTAGTGACCTTAAGGTGCTCACTTCCCATCTTTCAGCCTCAGTTTACTCACCTGTAAGATAAATGGATTGAATTAGATGGTTTCCTAGGGGCCTTCCAGTGGGAAATCCTGTGATCTCTTTTACCGTTGCATGTATTTGGGATTCTCAGTCTATATTGATCTTTTCAAAGTCACACATCTTGTATTGCATGTGATTCTTGAACAGTCTTTTGTTCTCCCACACACACCCTCTATGTTGTTTTCTAAGCTCTTTTCTTCTGGCTCCCAAGCCTGCCTATGTTACACCATCCCCCTCTCCCCCACGGGCTTTGCCTCCTATATAGCTGTTTAAAACTTATTCACTGAGGCTATCCTGACTACAGCAATATCTCCCTCTGTTCTCTCCCCTTGTACTGCTCCTGTGGGAACACAGTAGGGGAAAGGATCTCTTCGAAAGACCAGGGCTCCCTTAATACCCCCTCAATTAACATCTAAGAGCCTAATGAAGACAACTGGCTCTTAGTCCTAAGAAGGCCATTGATTGTGAAGGGACTGGGGGCCAGTTTGGGGTTAGGAAGTGAGGCTGACTGATAATCCCCCTCAGAATTTTGTACAATTTGCCTGAAGACTGAACAGACCATAACCTAGGTGTTCTCTGCTCTTTGTTCATTTTTCAAATATACCAGCCAGAGACAATCGACCCGTTATTCTACCTCATAAGTTATGTCATCTAAGGTAGCTTTGCTATATGCAATATCAAATTGTGGCTGAACATATATTTTTTGGTGGAATAAATCTGATAAATATGGATGAAGGATCATGGCACCACATGAAAACTAGGATTGTAAAGCACAGCATTCTGTTCTCGCCCTGTGGTCTTAGGGACAGTTCCAAGATGCATTTCAAAAAAGAGTGAGAGCATAAGGATTCAGATGCTAGTTCTAATCATTATCATTTACGTAATAATGGTAAGTGACTTGAGTAAATCACTCAAACTCTTTGGTCTTAGTCTCTTGTAAATTATGGGAGCTGGGCAATATAATTTCTGAAGATCCTCCTAGCTTTCAATCTATGATTCTATGCTTCTGAGTGCTTCCCTATTCCCTTAACACTAAAGCTGAAGTGACCAGCCTACATGTTCTCTTTAAGTGTCTGATTTAACACAAAATCCCAAAAGATTATCTAGACATGAATAGCTTAGGAAAATACAAATTGGAGTAAAATTAAAATATTAAATGGGACTTTAGGAGATCCATAAATTATCCTCAGATTGGTCATTCAAATATTATATTTTCATTGTGTATTATAATACCTGACATTGCATGTCAATTAAATTACGAATGTAACATTATAAATACATGTTCCACAGAACACAAACACATTACATACTTTTAATAATAATTTATATAGATAGCAGTATGCATGCTGAAAGTCTTCACCTACCTAAGACCCCACAACCACAATGAGTAGGGCCAATGAGTCCAGGACTCTTGATTTGAGCATAGTGAGCTGTGCTAAAATGCAGGTAGGGTAAAAAAAAAGAGTTTTAAACTGGAGTCAGCCTTTAAATTAGTGGTGTACTTGGTGGCACAGTGGACAAAGAACCAGACCTGGAGTCAGGAAAAGTCTTCTTCCTGAGTTCAAATCCTGACTCAGACACTGTTTACTTCAGTTTCTTCATCTGTAAAATGAGGTGGAAAAGGAAATGGCAAACCACTTCAATATCTTTGCCTTGGAAATGATGGCATTATTTAATAGTGGTTCTCTCTGAGGCAGCTGGATGGCCCAGTGGATAGCCGTAGTGGTCCCAGAGTCAGGAAGACTCATTTTCCTGAGTTCAAATCTAACCTCAGACACTTACTAGATATGTGACTCTGGACAAGTCACTTAACCCCATTTGCCTCAATTTCCTCATCTGTAAAAATGAACTAGAGAAGGAAATGGAAAATCACTCCAGTATCTTTACCAAGAAGACCCCAAATGGAGTCAGACATGACTAAACAACAACAGTTTTAATTTCTGGTTGCTGTATCATTTCTCCAAAGATGTTGCCAATATAATAATTTCTTTACATAGCTCCTTTTAGAGAGAGGTGACTAAAAATGGATCTATTCTTCAGAAATTTCACTTATTAATTAATTAATTAATGAATAATTAGTGATAATAACGCACGACATCATCCCCACTATTGTTTTTAATTTATAGAAGGAAATAACTTCAAGAGCATTTAAAATATCATGCAGCAGGAGGTTTCCTACTCTTATTTTTCATATCCTCATGAAAATTTCATAAAGTTAGCATAGCTTTAGAAATAAGGAAATATGTAGTGGTAAGCTGCCACTCTCACTCCCGTCCCCATACCTCTCCTCAGATATTGACCAACATTTGAGTATTGGGAAATTATTTACAGTCAGCAACAAAGCAAGGACTTATGAGTTTTAATTTTTTAATTAATTAACTTAATTAAATTGTATGTAAAGTTTTTAATTTTACTATAAAGAAAGCAGTGAAAAAGAGGAACAGAGAGAAGAAAGGATGAATATAATAAGAGAAGTTTTAAAAAAACTAACTGGCAAGAAAGAGCAAGACTACCCTGAAGTAAAGTTGATGTACACAATAGAATATCCTAAAGAATAATAAAATTATTTTACAAACTAAGCTTAACTTTCTAGGTAATGGCTGCTATTCATGAGTGATGTGCTAATGAACATGTAGGTCATGTTGAAAAGTTTGGCAAATATAAGAATCCTTCAATTTCAGAGATGGGAGTGATCTTAATGACTAAATTTCCCAACACCCTTCTTTTACAAATGATGGAACTGATTGCTTGCTCCAGGTCAAACAGAAAGTTGATGGCAAAGTCGGGACTGGAAATTTTATCTCCAGCATCTATTACTTACTGTGCTTTAAAAGCAAATCGATAAGCTATACATTTCCTCTTTTGGCAAATGATATTAGCGACAGTCAATTATATAGAACTGCAGTTTGTATCATCATATATTATCTTATTTGATCATCGCAATAACCCAGCAAAATAGGAGCTACGAGTATTATTGGACCCATTTTACAAATGAAGAAAAATTAAGAAGGGAAGGCTAGCCTATAGTCATATAGTCAGTAAATATCAAAGGTAGAAATTAAATCCAGGTCTTGATTTTAATTACAGCATCTTATTCACTCTGCCACCTTGCCTTTTTGAATGAGTGCCTTAGGATCATCTGGAAAGCAAATCAAATCCTGCAATTATTCTGATGTTCTCTCCTTCCTAAAGCCTCCTCCCGCCCTCCCAAGGTGCACATGATTTTTCTTAGTTTTCTCTTACCACTTTGCTGCAGACCTCTCCTCTCTCTATCATAGTTATACAAAGTCTCCCTTGTACCACAGCTATCTTTACATGTATTTCAACCCTATTCGGTTGTAGACTCCTTGAAAGTAAAATTTGTCTTATCTCCATATTGCCAATGTCTAACTCAGTGCCTTGTATACAGCAACAGGCATTTCATAACTATTTGATGAACTGAATTTTCAAGAAAATATATTAGCTAGATCAACATAGAAGGCAAATACTAAATATTCACCCATGCCTTCCACAAAGTTCTATTCTGATGTTCCACTGTGGAATGGAAGTGACCCTGGATTCTTGAAGTCTATGACTGAGGACTGCAAGATCTGGCAGATACTACCTGACTGGAAAGTCTTGGGTAAGGGGTCTATGGTGGACAATATGTTAGCCAAATCTAGTACAGTCTAGGGTCACTCATCACCAGTGGAGCCACAAGGTGATGAATCTTTAGTAATAACAAGTTTCAAAGACCATCTAGTAACTTATAGAGGAGACACAATCTACCCTATTAAAGGAACTTGCCCTTGTTGGGAAACACACTTATACTTGAAACATTGATTTTAGTATTTGCTATCCAAAGACTTATTTTAACTCTTCACAGTTAACCCAAATAGCAAACTAATTTGGGCATCAGAATTAATCTCTTCTTTTTTATTGTTGGTTCACTATGAATAGCGGAAAGGTAAGCTAGAACAAATGTTGAGGAAGAAGAAGAGGAAGCAGAGAAAAAGAAAGAGGAGAGGAATATGATGAAAAGGAAGAAGAAAAAGAGAGAGGAGAAGGGAGATAATAAGGCATACCATATGTATTCAGAGTATTGAAGTAATTGGAGATTGCACTAATAGAATGACTCATTAGGCAGATTTGTTTTTTGTCCCAAAGCTCATTGGGTTCCTGAAATATTTGTGGGTAGCCACTGACATTTAACTCTACTTTCACTTTCTGTAGGAGTTCAAACTATGACTCTTTATTGGGATCTTTGCTTAATGCTCAATTTCATTCTCCCCTCACTTAAGGAGGCATTAATAAGCATGCAGAACTACCAATGAAAATTTCATAAATTTAGAGTTGGAAATTACTCTAGAAATAATCGCATTCGAACCCTTCTTAAAAATGAGGAACCTTAAATCCAGAGAGTCTAAGAAGTGATTTACCCAAATGGAGAATAAGCAATAGAAGCAGTACTTGATCCCAGCACCCTTTCCTTTTCACTTTTCTGTCCCTTCGAACAAATGAATGATAGACTAAAAGCTGACATGGGATTTAGAGACTATCTAGTCCAATTCCCTCATTTTACTTACAAGGAAACTGAGGCCCCAGACTTGTTAAATGACTTGTTGAGCTCATGTGGGTAGTAAACAGAGATAGAATTTGACCCCAGATTTTCTGACTAGGATGAAGAGCTAGTGTTTTTCAGTCCCATGTATTTGAGGTATCACTTTAGACTCTATTTAGACTTCAAATTATGCCTTCTTACCAAATTTAATCTGGGATCATAAGATAGAGGTCCACAATAGAGCTGAAAGGAGCCTTGGGCTCCTTAGTTCAATATACTAATTTTTACAAATGAGGAAAGTGTGTCCCAAGGATGATAAGTGAAATTTGCTCATGCTCACATGGGTAGCAACTGTTACAGGCAGTATCCAAACCAAATTCTGTGATTCCAGAATCAGTGGCCTTTCCCTTGTAATATATCTGTTAATATCCTTTATAACTCTGGTGCAAAAGCTCTTCATTTTTGCCCCTATGAATTGTTTTGTGAAATATGTCTAGTTGGACAACGGACGTACCCTCCTATTGTTACTCACTATTCCGACTCTATTAACAGCTGGTGTGTTCCGTCTTACTCTAGAGCTCTTAATGCAACCTCCATTATTTTTCCATGCACAGGAAAAGGTGCATCATTTCTGTGTGTGTGCGTAATAATGCTTTCTTTGGAATATCTTCCACATGAACTTCTGAGAAAATAAGCACTTAGTGAAGACAAAGCAAAGTAAAACATAAAAAAACCCTAAAAAAACTAATAAGAGAATAGACACTTGTATAGGAAAGATATGCATGGAAGAAAAGCACTGAAGTCTGAAGAAAGAAGAGATGGAGGGTGAGCAAAAGAAAAGGAAGGTCAATATGAGTTATGAAATCTCAGTGTCCTCTGGTTCTCCTTCCAGTTTCCATTCATCTCTAGAGATTTCTTTTTCTCAGGACATTGGCTATGAAATGTAATTTTAAAAATGTCCAACTATGTAAATGTTAAGATTTTAAGCTATCATAAGATCATGCATGAAGCTGATGGAGATGGGCTGCTATTTTTCAAATATCAACATCTGATTGTTTCACAGTAGTTCAATAAAAGAGAAAGGTACAAGATCAAGGCAAGTTGAATGGGAAACACACCAAATGAGATACGAATCGCCTTACTAACTAAATACCAATGTGGCACCAGCCTCCTGGGTTCATCATTTTTATTGCAATCCACTTACAGTTTAAAAGTGCGTAATGCTGCCCTAATATTTGAAAAGGTAGCAAGAATCAGTTATGTCCAGTAAATTGTGGGCTAAATTTATTGAGGGTCATGTAGACTCTATAGTATAAACAATGTAGTTCCAGGATTCATGTTCTCATTGGTGTAGATATTCTAATAGTTGGGGTGGATCCCATATTTTCTATAACACAGTAGACAGTCCATGTGAGTTGCTTTGCCCTTTCTACTTAATCAAATCATCAGATGGCCATTTTTTTGTTCTTGATTTTTATGATGAACCTTTTTGTGTTTATATTTGCTGATCCTTGAACAGTAGACAGTCTGTCATCAGATCATACCTGAAGTTTTCCCAGCTTGATAGGAACTCCCCAAGCCTGCATTCCAAATGGACACCTTCTTGAACTCAGGGTCCTTGAAGAGACTTTAGAAGGGAAATTTAGATACAAGTAGATTGATAAAGTTACATAGATATATATAGAGATACTTATGTAGATATGAAGTCATTAGGAATTACCCAAATTGAGGTATGTACAAAGATAATTCTATACAAAATGCAGACAAAGTAATTTGGAGGGAGAGGGAGCACTAATAACTGGGAGAATCAGAAAAGGTCTATTGCAGAAGACAATATGATCTGTGAAGAAATCTAGAGGTTCTAACAGGCTTAAGTAAGTAAGAAAGCATCCCCAACATGGACAACAGCCTATGCAAGGGTACAGATATGTTTTGTGGTTATTCTTTCATTTTACATTATTATAGGGATTATGTATCATAATAGGTTCTTAAATGCCATTTTGAATTGAACTGAATTGATTTGAAAAGACCTGAAAGCTTATTTTCCTAAACCATTACTTCTGCAGCATTTTCAAATAAGTGATCATACAATTTTTTTTTGGGTGTGGGGGGGGGAAGATTTTCAGTGACCAGGTGAGAGACAAGATAGAAAATTATGATTATAGAACAACAAAGAGGCCATTTGAATAAAAGAAAAAAAATTCATGATCATTTTATAATATATTTTAAAGGAACAGCAAGTTGTATATGATAGATTTGGAATTTCATGTGCAATCATCCTTTTTACTATTCTATGTTATAGAAATGCTTGTTTTATTCCATAAATTAAAAATAAAATATTTTTTAAATCAGTAGATAAACATTAAAGTTATTTATTCTTGAATATTAGAGTGATGTGGTCACAACTTCTGTTTTAGAAAAATTGACTTTGGGACTATGTGGAGGATGGCTTGGGATGAAAGTGGTTAAAAGGTAGGAAATCAATAGGGGGAAGCCATTGCAACCGTCCAGGCAAGAGGCAATCCTAGACTGAAGGAGGGGAGTGGTCATGGGAGTAAATGGAGGGAAACTGATGTAAAAGACATTGTAGAGGTAGAATCCACAAGATTTGACAACAGTGAACATAGGTGGTTAGTTAGCCTAGGCCCCAAAGGGAAGTTAGAAGAGAGACAGGATTAGGAGACAAGAAGAGAAGCTCAATCTGAGAGACGCTGAGTTTGATATGCCTTTGGGACAATGTTTATTAGAAAGGAATTAATGATTCAAGACTAGAACATAGGAAGAAAACTAGAGGCAGATATTTAATCAAGAAATTATTATATAGAGCTAAAAGTTGAAACAAATGAATTTATGACGTTTTTCTGATTAGAATCTTTTTGACTCAGTAGTATATTGTTTTTAATCCTGTTTCTTATGTTAGAGGAAATGTGATGTTTCGTTAATAATATTGATGATGATGTAGCACTTATATGGTATTTCAAGCTTTGAAAGTGATTTACAACTTTGAAAGTTTAGCTTCATTTTAACTTCACAACAGCCCTGTAAGTTAGGTGCTATCATTTGTCCCCATTTTACAGAGAAAATTGAAGTAAATAAGGTTAAGTGACTTGCTGAGGGTCACACAGCTAACAGATGTCTGAAATAACATTTGAACTCAGGTGTTTCTGATGTTAGGTCCAGTTCTCTCTGCTTGCCACATTACCATGCACATACACTAGATACCCCACTCCCAAAGTTCTCCAGTTCTAATTCTCATGTATGGAGAGAGAGTTTAACTTCTTTTGTGTGGACTTTTCCTTCAGACATTTCCGTATAGTTTCTGCTTCCTCTGATTCATAACGCTGACAAATTATACAACCAATTCCATTCCCAGTCAATGTAAGTAGGCACATGATCTCTAGTGACTTCCCTTGCTTTCTTCTCCTATTTTTGTACTAGAGCTTAGTCTCATTTACTATGGCCACTTATATTTCTCTTTCCATATCATTGCCTGTGCTACACCATTATGTGAATAAGTCTTAGGGGAGCTGATACCAAGGAGCAAATGAGAACTGATTAGTCACTCGATTTATGGAGAGAAAAAGAAATTGAACAGATTTCAGGAAATAATAAATGGCTGGTGAGAAATCTTTTACAAGTAATTCCTGTGAATTATCCTGGTAACATGATAGTAATTTTTGTTAAATGACTGGGGATCTTAAAATAATATATGGAAACCATCAGCTATCAGCCATTTGCACCGATTTAAAAGACATTATTAAAATATTTTTTTTCTTCAGGATAAATGGTGGGTTAGAGCTAAGCTAGACCAATCCTTTGGCCATTCAATCAAATGTGACCTTAGCAGTGTGAATTCAGGCTTAAGGAAGATACAGCATTATGAGATTATAGAGCTTTTGTACCTTCTTAAATAGTTAACAAACATTAACTAATTAATCCTTCCGATGCCTACCCCTCTGAAATGGAAACATCTTGCTTGGCAGAGTTCTTTGTTTTAGCTTTTTGTATCTGTTATGGTAATCCTTTAGCTCACTTTTTTTTTTCCTATTCAAGCTTGTGCAGTCTCTACAGTATTGTATCCAGGGATGCAAGCAGGAGAAATAGTCTCCCCTTTGATTCTGTTTTTCCACAGGCAGTGGATATATCTAGAATGAACAGGTGACTTCCCCAATCGTTGTTCCTCATTGCACTGCTTTGGGGTAAGATCTGGTAAAATGTCTTTGGCCTGTTCCCCACACAGAAAGTGGGACAAGGCACAGAGCCATTTAGGGCAAGAGTTCTTAACTGGCAGGCCAAAAACCTTAAAAAATATGTGTTGATAACTGTATTTCAATATAATTGGTTTCCATTGCAACTCCATGTATTTCAACTTTGGCATTTTAAAACGTTTTTCTGGAAAGGAGTCCATGATCTTCATGAGAATGCCAGAGGGAACCAGAACACACATAAACATGAAAGGCTAAGAGGCCTTGATTTAATGCATTTGGGAAAACTCACCTAAGAAGAATCAGAAGAGGATATTTGCTGGTTCCTCATCTGCCTCACACCAAATGGTGTCTTTTTTCAGGAAAGAATAGACAGGTTTCAATTTATGTGTGAAGACAGCTTCCACATCCCTGAGGAATCAGAGGCAAAGGAGACCAATTCTTCCCCTTTGTAGAAAGCTAGGAAAGTCTCTGAGGGCAAAGCAGCATTATCAGTGGAGTGAAGGGGCTTCTGGATCCTAGTTCTGTGATTTAAGGTTGGGTGATTTAGGGTTGGGCATTTGAACTTGACTGGCCTCAAACCCCTCGTCTGTAACATAGGGATGTGGGCTAAAATGGCCTCAGTGGTCCTTTATTCTTTGTTAATACATTCTGTTATTTGTAGTGGCTTTTAGCATGAGGGGTTGGGAATTGGGCTTGAACTCATATCTCTTCTACATAGCAAGTCTGGGGCAAATTTGTGTGACTCAACTTTTTTCCCCCCAAATCATATAAACAAATAAAATTTGGGGTTTCAGGGAAGGGTTTGCTTTGGTTTTGCAATTGTAGCTATTGGCCATTCCCCAATTTGATCTATTCTCACTAAGCCTAAGAAATCTTTTTCTTGGTCTATTAAAGGTGGTTAGACCTAATGAACTCACCAAGCTAATGAAATTTTCTCCATCTGAGCTGTGTCAACTCTTCTGGATCAGCTATGCTATATGTCACCTGTTGCTTCTTGAAGAGCTGAATCATCTGGGTGTGTGCTCACCTCATTAAGGTCTGATTTTCATCAGAACAAGGAGAGACAATGGCTTTAGTTCCAACTCAGTGTTTGAATTTGGGCATTCATTTTTATCTGTCATTTTTCCCCATTATGAAATCATATCTTCTTGTTTTGTGATGTCAACAAGTCAAGTCAACAACTACTTATTAACCATGAAATGTATTCTAGGCTCTGTACTAAGTACTGGGGATACAAAGAAAGGTAAAAAACGGTCCCTCATCTAAAGGAGGCAAACTCAATGAACTCAATTGTTCGTTGAACTCAATGAACTCAATTGTTCATCGAACTCAATGAACTCAATTGGTCATTGAACTCCATGACATCATACAAGCACGATTTAAAAATAAGTTACATGCAAGGAAAATGTGAGATAACCAAGAGGGAAGGCACTAATATTAAGGATCAAAAAAGTCTTCTTATAGGAGGTGAGATTATAGTTGAGATTTGAAGAAAGTCGGGGAAGTAGGAGGTAAAAGAGAAGAGGGAGAAAATTACAGGTCTGTAGGAGTACAGCCAATGAAAAGACTCTGGTTCAGGAGATGGAGTATCTCATGTGAAGAGCGAACAGAAAGAATATCAGTTCCAATAGATCCCAGAGCACATTATGAGGAGTAACATATGAGAAGATTAGAAGACATGGAAAGTCTTAAAAGCCAACTAGAGGATTTGATCCTGGGGGATCCTAGTTCATTGGAAAGGGAGTCATTGCCATTTATTGAGTAGAGTTTGACATGATCAGACCTGTGCTTTAGGAAGATTATGTGGCTAGCCGAGTGGATGATGGTGTTGAGTAGAGAGACACTTCATTCAGGAAGTCCAACTAGAGGGTCATTTCAATAGTTTAGGCATGAGGTGATAAAGACTTTTACCAAGTTGGTGGCTGTATCAGAGAAGAGTTGTGAGGTAGAATCAACAAGCTTTGGCAACTGACTAGAGTAGGAGACAAGAGAGTAAGTTAAAAAATGATAACAGCTAGATTTTGAGCCTGGGTGACTGGTAGATTGTGCTTTCAGACGTTAAGATGAAAGATTTCAGACTAGGAATGAAAAGATTTTCACTTAAGAAAAGGTGGGCTACTTTGCAAAAACAGCCTTTACAGGCAGAAAACATTCTCAAGATTCAACGGTGTCATTACCACAAATTCCTCTTTTTTCTCTTTTGCCAAAATCCAGCTTTCAATTTCCTTTCCTTGTCTGTTTTGAGAATCTCATTATTTGCTTTTAGTGTTATTGATTTATCCTGCATTTTGGAGTTTTGACACGATATTGTTTGCCATTCAACGAGTAAACTAAAAATTTTTAGTAGACGAGAAATGCTTAGAATTCTGCTAGAGTTAAAAAGAAGCAACATTTATCCAGGAGCCTAACCAATGATTGTGGTGTTGCTGTAATCCAGGGATGAGGAGCCTGTGGCCTCAAGGCCAAATGTGGCCCTCTAGGTCCTTGGACGTGGCCTGTTGACTGAGTTCAAGTTTTATAGAACAAATCCTTTTATTAAGGGCATATGTTTTGTGCAGTTTGGATTCAGGTTAAGAGCTACACTTGAGGACCTCGAGGGCCAAATGTAGCCTTGAGGCCACAGGTTCCCAAACCCTGCTCTAGTGTAGTCTAGAAAGGGATTCTCACTAGTAGCTATAAACCAATAGATCATGGACATGAAAAAAAGAAAGAAAAGTAGGACAGACATAAATCCAGTTTAAATTAATTGGGTATAATGGACACCAGAAAAAATATGATAGAAGTCACTTTCCATTGAGGGGAAAAAATGTGATAATGGACCATTGCCATAAGTTATCATCCTTCTGGTTGAATAGATTTTTCCATCTTAAATGAAAACTACTCAGTAATAAGGCCAGGTATAAAATACTAAGATTTCTCTCTGTCTTTCTCTCTCTCCCACCACTGTGTGTGTATGTGTGCGTGTGGTGTGACTACATACTAGCAGATCTGTGAATGTGTGTGTGTGTGTGGATGTTTTATGGTGGTTAAAACTGATTGTGTACAAGTTATTGCGATTACCTTGATCCAGCCGAAGAATCTTGATCCGATGGAGGAATATCTCTCCTCAGTGCAGAGATTATCTGGAATGAAATGCTTAGTTCCAGTAAAAATAATTTCCAAATATTCCTGGGCAAAAAGTCAAAATATGCTCTTCAAATCTTTTGGGATTTTTATCCCCCTAAATCAGAATCAGTATTTTGAAACCTACAGCTTCATAAGGAAATAATCATATTAGTCAGCCTTTTGGCACTACATTGATCTGAATCTTTTCCTTTCATCAAAACATAGTCTTTCAGGTCAGGCACCATCTTCTTCATGAAGACTTTCCTGATCCTCTCAAGAGCTAGTATTGTGCAACACCCCCCCCAAGACTACCTTGGATTTAGCTACTTTGTCTACACTTGTAGTTATTCCCTTTCTGTTTCTGCTGCATATAAATGTGTGTGTGTATTTTTTTTCTCCTCCATTACAATGTAAGTTTCTTGAAAGTAGTGATCATTTCCTTTTTTGCACTTGTATCCCTAAAGCCTAGCAGCGCCTGGCACATATTAAGTGTTTAATGAATGTTGATTGCTGAATTCAGCATAACATCAAATATATTAAGTGCTTATTATTTAAAGGAGTCAGCATTGTGAAGTGGAAAACACACTTGATTTGAGGTAAGAAGAGCTTAGTTCAAATCCCATGCTTGCTACTTATTAGGTACTTGACTTGGGGCAGGTCAAGTAACTTCTACAAAGGGAAGGGAAGGGGAAGAGAAGGGAGGGAGAAGCAGAAAAAATGAAGGGAGGGGAGGGGAAAACAAAAGTAGCTGGATCACATGACTTCTAAGATCCCTTCCAGCTCTAAATCTAGGATCTCTGATGAGAGCTAAGGAGACAAAGATGAAAACCAACCCAGAATGTGACCTTAAGAAACTTTTAATTAGAGGGAATGAGAAATGGGAACAGATTACAAATAAGAACACAATACACAATAGATTTTTGTGATTTACTATTTGATGATTTGACATGAATTAAATGGGTCTATACCTTTCAGAATTTCCAAACTCTGAAAGAAACCCAGAATCTCAAAGTTGGAAGAGATCTCAGATATCATCTAGTCCAATCCAAATCTGAACAAGAATCTCTTGTAGCAGTGTGGACAAATGGAAACCAATCACCTCTGGAGATAGCCCACTACTTCGCAAGTGTATAGCTCTAATTGTTAGGAAGTGTTTTCTTTCAGAGAAACTAAAACTGCTTCATCTGAAATTTCCACCCTGTGCACCTAGCTGTGCCCTCTGGGGCTGTGCTGAACAAGCCTAATTCTCCTCCTACATGACAAGCCTTCAAATTCTTTAAGTCAATTCTTTCTGCACTCTCAAGTTGTTCTACATGACAAGATGAGCCAGAAGAAAATGGAAAAATCCAGTTAATTAGATCATGGGATCTTAGATTTCAAAAATTATCCACATATTTCCAAATAATGGGGAATGTAGTGTCATGTAAAGACACTCTCATGTCTTTATATAAATAAACTTGTGGGCAGTAATTATTGTTTTAATATGAGAACTGGTTGCACCCTTTGTTTGGAAATGTTTCCTTGTAGTAGGAATTTTCCTACACCAGAGCCTCCTTATTGGCTGTTAACAAGTTGCTTCTGGTCAGATTTTCCAGAGAGAATCTTTTTAATTGGCTCAAGGTGGAGTTAAGTCCCCACCCTGCCTTATCTATAAGAGCTTTGGCAGCTCAAACAGAAAAACAAGAGGGAGGAAAAACGCTGTAAGTAAACAATACCTTACAATGGCCCACTCTAGACCCAGCCCTTGTAATGTAATATACTATTCCATATATTGTTGCCACAGGCTGGGAGGGACAGCTTTAGATGTATGTAAAATAAGTGTTTGACTACTAGAGTGATTTAAGAACCATTTCCAAGATATCTGTTGTATTTGGGGGGTGCCACAGTTGTTGAAATTCCACCACCAATTCCTTTCAGATGAGAATTGTCCTTTCCGTGTGATCTTTCCTAACTATTTCTAGAGAACAATAACATAAGAAGTTGTTATAAGTGTTTCAAAAAGTGACCATTTTTATCAGTCTTAGATACGTTTAGTTCATAAGATTTCTTTCCTAACCAGTGGTAATCAAGAATCAAGTGTCAAGGTTGAAAGGATACTAAAAGGGGGTCCAAATGTGGAAGCAGAAAGACAGGCTCCTCCAATCTCTTAGGACTAGCCCTGACTGCCAGTATCATACCCCTTACTATGAACTTTTGCATTTGAAATAGATATTTGAAATTACATGGCCTAATCTCATTTTTCAGATACCAAAGCTAAAGTTAAGCACAGTTATGGCTTGCTGGATAGTTCCTTAGACTTAGTGTTAAAATCTAAATACTCTTGGTATCACATGATAGAATTAGAGATCAGTTTGAAAGCTAAAGAGAAATGGATTTGGGCATCATGTAAGGAAAAATGTCTTGCCAATGAGAGCTGACCAAAGAAGGGCTTGACTAACTCAACAGGCAGTAAGATTTCCACTAAACTGGAAGTCTTTAAGAGAAGGAAGAAAGGAAAGGAAGGAAAAGAAGTATTTATTAAAAGCCGACTATGTGCCAGTGTAGTAGCAAGCACCCTAATGTACCCAGGATGGCCTGCTAGCACAGGTTCTTTGATCTGCTTTTATAAAGGAAAGATAACTTTAAAGGGGTCAACAATTTAAAAAAGGGTTACTTTAATCACAGATAAATAGAAAGAAATGAGTATAGAAAATACAAGCAGAGAAATTAGCTAAGAGATTCAATAGACAGGGCTACTACTATCTGAATAAAGTGATACAACCACCTACATACACCACCAGACTGGGAGAGCTCCCACATCTGAGTAGCTGGGGTCTCTTAACAAACAGCTGCTCACAGTCCTGTCCAGGGAATCAAAAGGTCTTTCTTCTGAGTGAGCCCACAAAGCAAAATGCCATCCTCCCAGAATATATAACAAAGACTTGGCTCCTGATGGTTCAGAGCCAGAAGGCACAAAACCTAAGTGACTCAGCACAGGTATGAATTATCAGGGTTCAAAGGAGATTAATCCTTCAGATGTTTACAATTTAGCCAGAGCCTAGGAAACTGAACTCCAGGAAAAAAAAAAAAACCATAAAAAATATCCCACTTTGCTTATGCCTATAGCCAGGCACTGTGCTAACAGCTTTACAAATGTTATCTCATTTTATCCTCACATCAACCCTGTTAGGTAGGTGTTATTATTTTTATAGGTGAAGAAACTTTTACAGGTGAAAAAACTGAAACAGAAAGAGGTTAAGTGACTTGCTCAGGATCACAGCTAGTGTCCGAGGCCAGATTTGAACCTGACTCTTGGCCCAGTGTTCTATACCAACTATCTGCTTCAGAAGACTGGATGAAAACTTGTTGGGAATGTTTTAGAAAAGATTCCTGCTCAAGGATGAACTCAATTAGATGGAAGACAAGGTCCCTCTGAGATTCTATGATTCTCATTCTCAGCCCAGTATTTTTTCCACTCTACTATGGGGATATTTTCCTCTAAAGATTGAATGAAGTTCAATAAAAAGGATAGTCAAGATGGAAAAGCAGATTTTTTGTAGTCAACAGTGTTTTGCCCTTATTAGTATCATCTAAATGTTAATGTTTTTATTAAATGTATAAAAGCTATGGAAATTTTGCAGAGTTGAGAGATCATATCCAGTCCTTTCAAGTCATACTTGAATCAGCACTTGATACTTGATAGAGCTGAGTTACTTTGTTAAGTTACATATCAAATGGTACTGCATATCACACACCCAATGTTTAATATACTCCATCCATTAGGTCAATTTTATTTATTTTAATTTAATTTTTATTATGAACTTGACAAACACAGAAAAGCAAAACATTTGTGTATTCAAAGAGAAAATAGGTTTCTATATGAAACTGTGAAACTCTACTCATTTTTAAATAAATATTAAATTTAATGTAGTAACACCAAAATTGCCCTCCTCATCTGTCTCCCTTTCTGAATTTCCTTCTGTTCTCTTGTGTGCATTTTCAATTTGTGTTCTTTTCTTTCTTTTTTTTTGTCTCATTATCAATATTCCTCAATCCCTCTATATCCTTCCCAACAACAACAAAAATAACCCTCCTTTGTGGCAAATAAATACAGTCAAGAAAAAAAGTCACAAGTTTATCATGTCTGAAAATGTATGTTTCATTATTTACCTATAGTTTCTGCCTAGAGGTAGGGAATATGCTTCCCTTACAGTCTTCTGGGATCATGATTCAGTTGCATTGATCAGAGTATTCAAAGCTATCTGAGGTAGCCTCTCATTAACCCTCCAGAGTTTTGAACTCGGAGAGTCCTCTGTGTACCTCATAGCCAGTAGGAAGGAAAAAGGAAATCTAGTTCCTCTTTTGGAATCCTTTGTGTGGCCATAGTAGTCAAACAGGAAACAGGTACAATGCATGCTATGGAGTGGAAAGCATTCCTCCATTCTGCTTTAGTGGAATCAAACTCTCCAAACATCTGCATCTTTTGCCATCAGGCAAAGCACTGTGCCTGTTACTAAGACTGGGCCCTCATTGACCAATCCCTTATTACAGAGATTGTTTTATGTGTTTTGAGTTCTGCTTTATCTCTTCCTGCCTTATATGTTAGAATCATATTCATCCCAAAGGAAGAGTTTGGTAGAATTGTTTTCATAGGCTCTATGTTCTTGGGGGAGGAAAAGGTGGACAGAGTTCAGGTAACATGACTTGGAGATGTCTAGAAGCTGACATGGTGAACTTAGGACCAAGCAAGCTAAAAATAATTATCAATTTTTATCATGTTGTGGTTAGTTAAAAAAAATATGTTTCATATTTCTGCTCTTCTCCCTTAAGAAGTTGGTATGCACTAATATATAGCTAATTTTTTGTAAAGTTGCAATTTACAGCTGAGAATAGGTACATTTCTTACCATTTCTACTTAGTAATTGCCAGAGACCATCTATCTAATTTTCCCATAATGCTACTCAGGTCTTTAGCTTTTTTTCTTGTCTATTTTATTTTAATTAGGTTTGTCTATGTCTGAAATGGGCCCATTGAGGACCGTAAGTGTTGGAGTTCTCCCATCTGTTTCTCCCTGAAATTGAACTGATGCATATATATTAGGTATTGATAATCTCCCTTGTTGATCTCAGGCCCACAAATCCTTACACATATAGGATCCCTTCAGAATAGAGTTCTTGGTATGATACAGCCACTTGAAAAATAGCATTATTTTATCCTCCAGGAGGCCAGTCACAGTACAAAATCATAAAAGATTTTAAGTATTCAATTACTCATATAAGAATCTCAGCTTTTCATTCTTTCACTGAAATCCAAACAAATATAAGTACCTATTATTTGAAAGATTAAGAGCTAGTTTCACACCAAATAACAGAGATATTTGCCAAGCATTTCTGAAAAATTGGCACACATTACAGGGAATGAAGCATTCTTTTAGATAATTTATTATATTTAAATATAGGACACTTAATGGTAAACAACATGTATGGGCACGTGTAAAGTAAAATAATGTAAACAGTTCCTTTCAGTGTGTGGATGCATGCACATGAATGCAAAGTAAAGTAAAAGAATTGTAAGTACAGTATTATTTCAAGGGAGATTTTTTCCCCATTTAAAAATATTAGTTCATTTTACATATTAAAGGTTTAGGTATCCATCTTCCATTTGTTTAATTCATTGATGTAACATATGATATATATATATATATATGTATGTATACACATAACTTCAAATATGTACATACATATATGTGAAATGAATATATGAAAATAACTTCGTAAACCTTGAAGTACAATATAAATGTCAGCTATTATTAGTAGTAATCACATGCACAGGTGGATGTAATATAGATAAATATGACATGCTCCTGTAAGATTAGATAGAGAACATAATTTCCAGAGAGAAAAATAGGACAAAATACAATATCTATACTCTTTCCCAATACTCATTGAAATCAGCATAGTCTGAAATATGTTCCTGATTATTTTTCCACATCTCATTAAGACTGAAACTATATCACTTCTTACTCACCCATGTCTTGCAAACCATTACACGGGAGCATGTTGGATTGGCTCATGGTAACATAATGGGAAAGCAATGTGCAGCCTTCTTTTCAGTAGCCTATTGTTCCATACCAGAGAAATGAAAATATCAGAATAATTCTCACTATAATCATCACTAATTATCATTCCTACTTTAGCACAATGTCATTCAGACTTGGGAGATTCATCAGGGATTCTATTATATTATGTTTAACTGCCCAAAAGGAGTTCAGATCCTGGGGCACTGAAGGTTAGTGGAAAGAGTGCATTGGTACTAATTGTGACATGAGAAGGTTCATTACTGTCTCACCCTTATTTTCCTTTTCTATTAAAGAGTAATCATAACATTTGCACTAACTACGTCACAGGAATCTTGTGATGAAAGTAGCTTATAATCACAAATGTGAATTATTATTAATATTTTTTCTTTAAGTTTTGCTGATGGAAAATCTTGAGATGACTTAATGGTTTCCTTCTGTCTATCCCATGTATTTCTTTCAGTCTTGAGTCATGTATTATGATAGAACAGGGCATTTCTGACTTATAAGAATCAGTAAAATAGCAAATTGATTATTTCCTGATTTGTACTAAATCTCCATAGGCAATAAGAGAAATTAACTTTCACTTCTTAACTAATTCACAATTATAATATATCTCATCAATGCATATAGCCCCAACATTAATTTTATTGAGATTTTGGGAAAATATTTCATAGAATTGTAGATCTTTTAGAAGCAAGGGCAAGTAACAGAGGATAAACTCAGTAGCATGGAATGCTACTATACATATAGTGACAAAAGTACTGAAGCTCCAAGCTGATATTGACAAGGAATGCTCAAGAGAATAAAAAATTGAAAAGGGATTCTTTAGCTATATTGGGGGGAAAAAAACAAAATTAGAGAAGAGATAGACCTTTTGCTTGGGGTCAAGCAGTGGATGAAAATGGATAATTCAGAGAAGACAGAACTACTTGACCCATATTTTGTTTGTTTTCTCTGCCAAACAGAATGTTCTTTGGGCTAAAGGGACAGGAAAAAATGACAAAAAAGGAGTCAGTATTGTAATTTTGGAGAAGGATAGATTGTCTCTTTAAAAGAAATGGAAAAGAAAGAAATGTGCAAACCAGAGGTTATTGAGCCTAACTTTCATCCTAATGAAGTTCTGGAAGTCATTAAAAAGTGGTTAGTGAACCTTTAGAAAAGGGAGCACAAAATTTCAGCACAGCATCACCTGATTTCCATTTCCATTTTTAACTGGGTAATAATAAAAGTTGATGAAGATGATACTATTGATACATTTTATCTGGATTTTGACAAAGCACTCAACTAAATCTCTTATGAAATTCTTGGAGACCAGATAGAAAGACATGGGCTGGTTGATGGTACAATTTTATGGATTCATAAACAGTTGAGTAATCAGACCCTAATGATTAATGGTTCAATGGAAACTTGTGAGGAGTTCATTGGTTAAGTGACCCAGATATCTGTGCTTATTATTCCTTTGCTTTTTAATGTATTCATCAGTGACTTAGATTCAGACTTAGATAACATATTTGTCTAATTTGTAGTTGACATAAATCTAGTCAGAGTTGCTAGCATGTTGGATAACAGAATCAGGATGAAAAGAGATCTCAACAGGCTTGAATGCTGGGTCAAAAACTAATGAGATATACAAAGAAAAATTCAAATTCTTATACATGATATTTTTAATCAACTAATTCTAATAAAAATGTGTAGGTTGGAGTACCTACTTTGTATGAAATGGATTTTGGTGTACTTCATACAATGTCAACAGTAGTCAAAAATGAGAAATGGCACCCCCAAATCCAATTCTATCCTAGCCTACATTAAGGGAGATACAACACCCAGGATAAAATCTGTGATTACCAGTCTTGTTGTACTCTGTCTTGTTAAATTTGGACCACCATGTTTTATGATGGACATTGACTAGCTAGAATACATCCAGAAAAGTGTAAGAAGGCTGGCAGCAAAAGGTTTTAAGGTTGTGTCATAAGAGAATGGGTTGAAGGACCTAGGGATGTTTAAGCTAGAGAAGAGGAGAGTTCAGAATGACTGAATACTTAGTTAAGTATTTGAAAACCTAGGAAGTCAAGGAAGAATCATTGTTGTAGTTCTTGGCCCTAGAGAATAGAACTGGAATCAACCAATAGAAGTTACTGAGAGACAGATTTCAGTTTCATGTAGGGAAAAACTTCAACAGTTATAAAGTTGTCCAAAAGTGTAACAGGATACCTCAAAAAGATAGTGGGTTCTTCACTATAAGTCTTCAAGCAAAAGTTGAATGACTTGTTGTCAAATATGTTGTAAAGTAGATTCTTATTCAGATTTAGTTTAGAAGAGATGATCTGTGAGATACATTTTATTTCTGAATATACATAGACACATCATATATGTGTACATTTATGTATGCATATGTAAATGTATGTATGCTAATATGTATGCATATATACACCCTCTATCCATCCACACACATGCACATACACACACACACACAATATTCCTATATCCTCTAAAAGAATACTGCAATTACATAATTTCAGATTCAAAAGGGTTCTCATAGGCAATGTATTCCAAACCTGAATGATATTCCCGTATATACAATACATCTTATATCCTATGTACTATTCACAATATTCCAAAGGTTTTAATGCAATTTTAATCTATTGAACTTAAAACCATACCAAGATTTTTAGGACACGCTGAATATATCCTTTTATAAATGTGGATGTGTGTATATTTTCCCTACGAATAAAGTGCCCTTTGCAACATTCCTGTATGCTAATATTACTAAGTTTCCTCAGAACGTCTTTTCTTTCCTTGCAATGCATTGACCATGAATTAGACTCAGAGATATTTATTCTCCCCCAATGAACATGAAGGACTTCCTTGTACATATCCCACTCTCTCCCTCCCACTCCTATTTTCCTACAGGTCTCCAAGAGCTAGAATAGCCTAAGAAAGGAAGAAAGGTGTTCACTGCTGGGAGGTGAAAATTCCAAACCATAGTAATTCTTAGGGGGAAAACTCAGTCTCTAAACACAATCCAGGAAATTCCCAGGCATTTTGCCTAGAATTGACAGTTCATTCTTATTTTATGGGTAGCAGCAAAGACTCAAGGCAAAGGATTCCAATCCGAAGTACTGGTCTGGCTGGGAATTTTTAGCCAAAGGCAGTAGATGGAAATAGCATTAGAGCTCATGAAAACCCTCTCATTTGGCGAAAGGTTGCTCAGCCATACGTGTTATCCTCCTTACCCTCCCTCTCCTGCTGTTAACACCTAGAAGGCTTTTAAAAGATTACACAGTCCTTTCCAAAGCCCCATTTGCAAACCCTGGGTTTCTAACCACGAGTAGAAATGAAGTTGAAGTTGTATGTGTGGAGAGCAAAGCTGAACAGCTTCACAAGGCAAGCGGGCATTTTCCCAGGGTCTTCCCATGAAACCTGTACTTATTCTACTTTCTCAGGCAGGAACAGCAGTTGCCTACTGCCCATGGAAATTCTGATTGTTGTTTCTGCATCGTGGGAATTTTCCTAACTACTTAGGTACAGAGTCCAAGACCTGCTAGTAAGTGAGTGTGTGTACTTCCAAAGATAAGCATTTTGGATTCTAGTGATTCTGAAAAGTTCCAAAACACCATCCCCCTGCCCCATATTTCATTTGTGCCATTGGCTTCTGCTTTTAATTTTAGATTACTACCAAAGAGACTGAATTCATTTATCTTTCTTTCTATCCTGAAGCTTCCTGGGCTACTCTTAACTGAGGAGTATCAACATTAAGCCTGATGGGAGGTAGTCCTATGAAACTAGTTCTGCTAGCTGGTTCATTTTGTTAAACTTGAGAAACAGATCAGAAGGTGGAGCATACTAAACATCCACCATTTTAGTTTGTTTTTCTGCATATGTTATAGTAGCCAGGTGCTTTGAGGGAGCCATCCTCGAATTATTTTGAGGAACTCAGTTTGGCTATTCATAGGGAGCTGCTGTCTCTAGTGCTGTCTTTCCACTTGAATGAAGGACTAGGTTTGTTAAGGAAAAGCCAAAGAGCTCTTCTTTATCTTTCTAGATAGAAAATATTCCTTGATTCTATGTATATGATGCATAGCTAAGTGGCTTGGTGGATAGACTGCTGCACCTGGAGTCAGGAAGGCTTCCTCTTCCTCAGTTCAAATCTGGCCTCAGACACATACTGGTTGTTTGACCCTGGACAAGTCACTTAACTGTGTTTATTTCAGTTTACTCATCTGTAAAATGAGCTGGAGAAGTAAAGGCAAACTGATGTGGAATGCATGAACTCAACTCAAATGAATTTGGGTATCTCCAGTGGGAAAGATGATGAGATTCAAATGGTGGTCAATGGGAAGCCCATTATCTGAAATAATCAAGTCACATTAGGAGAAAACTAATTGAGGACCCAGGTCCCGCCCTCTGGAGCTGGACAATGGAATAATTATATGCCTAGATAATCCACCAGACTCTGAGCTACAGTCTCTGACTACCTCATGTCCCTGCTCATGACAGGCTTTCCCCTATAAAAATCCCTAGCCTCATTATGAAGTGCAAGATGGATAATTTTGATTACATAAAACTGAAAAGTTTTTGCAAACCAAACCCAATGCAACCAAAATTTGGAGGGATGTAGAAAACTGGGAAAGAATTTTTACAGCTAATGTCAGTGATAAAGGCCTCATTTCTAGAATATATAAAGAACTGAGTCAAACGTACAAAAATACAAGTCATTCCCCAATTGATAAATGGTCAAAGGATATGAACAGGCAACTTTCAGAGGAAGAAATTAAAGATATCTATAGTCATATGAAAAAATACTCTAAATCACTTTTGATTAGAGAGATGCAAATCAAAATAATTCTGAGAAATCACATCACACTTATCAGATTGGCAAACATGACAGAATAGGAAAATGATAGGTGTTGGAGAAGATGTGGGAGAGTTGGAACACTAATACATTGTTGGTGGAGCTGTGAGCTGATCCACCCATTCTGGAGAGCAATTTGGAACTATGCCCAAAGGGCTACAAAAATGTGCATACCCTTTGATCCAGCAATATTGCTTCTAGGACTGTATCCCCAAGAGATCATAAAAATGAGAAAGGGTCCCACATGTACAAAAATATTTATAGCAGCTCTCTTTGTGGTGGCCAAAACCTGGAAATCAAGGGGATGCCCATCAGTTGGGGAATGGCTGAATAAATAGTGGTGTGTGAATGTAATGGAATACTATAAGAAATGATGAACAGGAAGACTTCAGATAGACCTGGAAAGACTTATATGATCTGATGGTGAGCGAAAGGAGCAGAACCAGGAGAACTTTGTGCACAGCAACGACCACAGTGTGCAAGAGCTTTTTCTGGTTGACTTGGAACTTCATTGCAATGCAAGGACTTAAAAAAAATTCCCAATGGTCTTCTAAGGCAAAATGCCTTCCAAATCCAGAGAAAGAACTATGGAATTCAATCGCAGAATGTAGCCGATCATTTTTTGTGTGTGTGTATTATGTTTTGGTTTGTTATATGATTTCTCCCATTCAATTTAATTCTTCTACACATCATGACTATAGTGAAAATGTATTTAATAAGAATGCTTGAGTAGAACCTATATAAAATTGTATGCCGTCTCAGGGAGGGAGGAGAGAGGGGTGAGGGAGGGAACAATAATAATCTAAGTTATGTGGTATTGATTGGAGAACACTGAAAAGAAATAAAATTAATTAATTAAAAAAAAAAAGAATCCCTAGCCTCTGCTGACTAGTGGGCATCTCCCTTTAGCAGGTATCCCCCTTAAGTGGGCATCTCCATTCAGGAGCCATCTCCTTGAAGTGACCCTATCCCTTGAGGAACCCCTCTCCCTTGAGGGTCCGCCTCCCTTAGGGGGCTACCACCCCACCCTAAGCCGAGGTCTCCCTTTAGCTGCATCTACCTTCAGGGGCCAAGGAGCCTGCTTGATGTGTTGTGTTACCTGGAATAAATACCTTTACTAGATTTGGAGACAGCTTGAACAAATTCTTTCAAGATGACCTTGCACCCCAACATTTTGGGGTGCCCCTGAACCACCACAAAGCCACCCCGGTATCTTTGCCAAGAAAACCCCAAATGAGGTCACAAAGAGTTGGACATGACTAAAATGACTCAGCAAAATATATATGATTAGTTGACAAATTTTATCTTTTCTATTTTTACTTTTCTCTTGTGTGTTTCCTTCTCTCCACTTACACAACCAACACCCTGTGTAAGTCCTTATCTCCTCTCACCTGGACTAGTGAAACCACCTTCTACTTGCTTTCCCTGACTAAAGTCTCTCCCCACTCCAGTCTATCCTCTTCTTAGCTGACAAAGTGGTTTTCCCAAAACACAGCCCTTGCCCCTCTGCTCAATAAACTTCAGTACCTCCCTATTATCTCCAGGACTGAATATGAAGTATTTTGTTTAGTATTCAAAACCCTTCACAACCTTGCCCTTTCCAACCTTTCCAATGTTCTTACGTTCAACTCCTCTATTCTACATCATCTATGATCTAGCCATATGAGCATACTTGCCATTTATTGCACCTGGTATTCAAATGTCAAAGATCTGAGATGATAAGAAACAGAATTGTTAATGATCAGCACTGTTAGGAGAATTTCTTCACTGAGTTCTTCCTATACCATTGGAAACACAGATGTAGTCCCTAAAATGGGCACATCTCTCTGTTTTGTGGGCATTTAGGCAGGCAATTATGAATACCAAGTTTAGCTAAGCCATAAGCAGTGATCCCTTGTGGAACTTAAAGTCTGTAATGGGGAGGGTTAAGGTATGCTATATAGCTATGATGCAAGTTAATAATAATAAATACATCAGAGAGGTGTAAACAAAGTACTGTGTCAGGAGAGAAAAATCAATACTCACTGAGGGGATCAGGGAAGATTTCAGGGAGAAAGTGACACGAGTGAATTTTTAAAGAATTGATAGGATTTCAGCATGGGTGTGTGTGTGTGTGTGTGTGTGTGTGTGTGTGTGTGTGTGTGTGTGTGCGTGTGTGTGTGTGTATGGATGGTGGTGATGTACAGTGAGGCACTCTAGCAATACTGCATACCATGAGCAAAGGCACAGATGGGAAAGTATAGAACATGCTCAGGGGATAGATGTGATCAAAGTATAAAGTATATGAAAAGGAGAATGTACTAAATTCAGAAAGCACCAGATTATAGAGGGCCTTAAATTTTAATTCGAATCTAAGGTCTTTAATTCTAATTCAAAGAAGTTCATAGGCAATATAGAGAAATTGATGGGCCAACATCAGAAGATTGACATGACCAAGACTTTTGCATAAAGATAATTAATCTGCCTGGGTATGGAGATGAATTAGAGGGAGGGAGAGGTGAGAAGTGGGAAGACTGGTTAAGAAGTGATTTGCAACCATGCAGGTTGGTGGTAATGAGGGCCTATACTAATCAGGGTGGGGTCACTGGGAACTAACATTTAAGATTAGGTGATAATCAAGTTATTGACAAAAGTAGGTATAGTAGGTTTGTGGGAAAGATAATGTTTTCTTTAGGATGTGTTAAATTTGAGTTGCCTGTGAGATATTCATGTCAACATATCCATGGATTGTTGAAGATGCAAGGGTCAAACTTAGGAAAGAGATGTAGGTGGAGGAGTCATTTGCATTAGCAATGGTAGATGAAGCCTTGGGAATATTCGGAATGAATAAGGAAAATAGAAAGAGAGAAGATGGCAGAGGACTTAACCTTGTATAACACCCACTTTAAGGGAAAAGAAGACAGGAACCAAGGAGATAGAGCAGTAGGAGGACAAGTAGTAGAGTTACAAAAAATCATGGAAAGTTCCCAGTCCTCACCCTACATGACTGATTTCTCTGCAATTTGTTTATCTTCCTCTCCTCCTAGATAATGCCTCCTTGGCTTCTGGGATCATGTTATCTCCTTTTTTCTCCTCCTACTTGACTGATTACTCCTTAGTCTCTGTTGAATCATCACCCATTGTGCTCCTGCTTAACATAAGGGTCCTTTAAATCTCTATTTAGGCCCTTTCTCTATCCTCTTTATACAACATTATCAATTGGCATCCAGCAATGAACTCTCACTTGTGGACATTAGTCCCACATTTTCAATTAAATGATGGACATCTCTCCTGGGTGTTCCATCAGCATCTCAAGTGCAACATGTCCAAAACAGAGCTGATTATCTTCCCCCTTTAGACATTTTGCCAACTAACCTAATGCATTTATGACCTCATCATCCTCTCAGGTTACAGGCTTAAAACCTTAGTCATCTTTGACTCTTTTTCTTCCCTACCACTCAGTTCCATCCTTTATGTTTCCTAATTCTGTAGGTTCTACCTCCATAACACGTCACATCTGTCCCCTTTTCTCTCCTACACCTGTTACCACCCTAGTTTATACTATAGTTTGCCTAAACTTCTAGATCTCAATTCCTTACACCCAGTCTCTTCTCCAATCCATTCTTGCCACTGCTGACAAAATGGTTTTTCTAAAGCATCAGTCAAATGTCATAATAGAGTATAGGCTCTGGGAGCTCCCTTGACTCTCCTTGAATCCTCTCAATTGATTTGGCTTTTCATGCTCAAATCTGTTACCCTTAACCTAGCCTAGCCCTCCACTGTTTGTTACCTCTGGATTGCCTCCAGGTACTTCCCACCCTTGATACCATCAAAATCTCATTGGTTCCGGGTATCTGACCTCTAGTCACATCAGCTACTGGCCACTCCCATCAAGACCCTCCCTAAACCCCTCCTCTAGTTACCCCAGACTACTAGGTCAACCCTCAATCCTTCCCACAATCTTTCTCTATATAAGATGTATCTTGCCTCCTTGAAGGTGCTCAAATTCAATCTAGTTCAGATTCTATCTGGCTGCTTGTCAATACAAGCTTCACAAATGCTCAGATTACTTAAGAGTCTACCCAATATGGCAAATCTCAAATAAACTTTTTTTCTTTGGCTGAAAGAAGGCTTGTATCAAATTCATTTGGGCAGGACCTGGCATGTCAGTACTTTGGGGTCCCAAGCACCCCTCAGCCTTAACAGTCAAACCACATCAAGTCTCTGACTAAAATCTTTTAGTGACTCTCCATTGCCTCTAGGATAAAATGCACACTCTTCAGTGTAGAATTTGAAGCATGTCACAACTTTTTCTTGGACTTCATATGCCTCTCAGAATAGTTGCCACTTCTCCGTCTCCTTCCCTAATCCCCCTGCTCAATTTGTTAGTACTCTCTGATTCCTCAAAATATTCTCTTATCTTTATACAGTAGAAAGTAAGTCCCTTGAAAATTGGGGTGGTTCATTTTTTTCCTTGTATCGCTAATGCCTATCCCTATCACTTCTTCCAGAAAAAGATGATGGGGTCATGGGACCTGAACCTCTAAAAGGAAAAGACCATGTCTTTGAACCCAACCCAGCCTCTGAATTTTCCCACATATTTCTACCTACTTACTCAATAATCTTTTCAACTGCCCTTTCACTGTGCCTCCCTGACCACTTAACTTCTTTCATTGTCTGTACCTGACCCACCCCATGCTATTTACCACTTCTTAATCCCATCTAGATATTCTCACTGTCTTTTCTGGTATGTAAGTGTCAATCTTGCCCCTTTCACTTGGAATCACCCTGGCTTCTATTGGCTTCAAATAAACTCCCTACTTTGACTGGAAGGCTTGAGTGGTCATATTCCTTTAAGGCAGACCCCTCTGTATCCTTGCATTTTGGGGTTCCCAGAACCCCAGACTTCAACAAAGGTACCATCAATAGTGTGAAGTCCTGTAGAGATGTAAAGGTGGATGAGGAGGAAGGCAATTGGATTTTGTGATAATGAAGTTATTTGAGAAATTTTTGTGGAATGACAGGGAAAGAATTCAAGTAACAAGGGTTCAGGAATGAAGGGGAGGTGAGGAATCAGTAACATCGGTATAGTCATTACTTAAAAAGACTGACTATGAAGGGAAGGGGATTGGTAGGATGGTACATGGTTGGAGTAGCAATTGAGTAAAGGGTTTTCTGAGGATGGGAAGACAGACCTAAGTATGTTTAAAGACAGGTGGGAAGGAGTCCAACGTAAGCAAGAGACTGAAGATGAATAAGAGATAGAAAGTGTGCTAGGGTGAAGACTAAGAGAAGGGCAGAGCAGATACCAACTGTAGGGCTTAGATTTGGGGATTAGGTTAAGGAAGGAGTACTGAAAACTCAGTTTGAAGAATTGAAATAGAGGAGGAAAGAATGGATAATACAGCAAAAAATTCTGAAGAATGGAGAAAAATGTGATCCAGTGACCTCAAATTTCTCAAAAAAATAGTAGTCTAAGTCATCCTATATAAGTATTCAGGCTAGCACACTTTCATGATTTTTAAAAATTAATTTATTTGTTTTCAGTTTTCTACAAGAACTTCCATAAGTCTTATATTTTCTCTCCCTCCCTCCCCATTTCCTCCCCAAAACGGCATGTAATCTTATATGAGTTCTACACATATATTCTTATTAAACACATTTTCACATTAGTCATGTTGCATGGAAGAATTACAATGAATGGGAGAAACCATGAGAAAAACCCATCCAGAGAAAGAACTATGGAATTGCAACACAGAATGAAGCAGAATATTTTCTCTTGTATTATGTTTAATTTCATGATTTTCTCCAGAATCATTCAGCAGCCCAGAAGCAGGGTCAAAGAAATTTGACGACAAGGGATATCCAGGAGGAAAGATTAGCAGTCTGGAAACAATGAACGGATAAAGAGAATAAAGGATTCTAGGGAGAGAATAAAGCAGTCTAGTGAATTGTTGATGAGGCAATGCATGATGCCAAGATTAGATGTAGAATCAGGGAAGTCAAAATGGAGACGTTAAGGTAGACTGGGAGGGAGAAGTTCAAAGGCCACAGGTTGTGGTTCAAGGGAAAGAGCAAGCTTAGTATGAAGAAAAGAGTGTGAAAGGAGGAAGGATAAAGGGATATGGATGACATAACATTTCAAACTTTGGGATATTGATAGTAGCAACTGCTTGGATTCAAATCCTAGCTCTGATCCTATGCTTGTGACCTTAGGCATGAATAAATAATAATTGCTAACATTTATATAGCACTTACTACATGCTGGGTATTATGCTACACTTTACAACTACTTACAATTATTATCTCATTTAATCTTCACAACAATCTTGGGAGGCAGTTGCTATGATAATCTCCATTTTATAGATGAGGAAAATGAGGCAAAGAACTGATAAGTGACTTGTCCACTGTCACACATCTATTACGTTTCTGAGGTTGCATTTGAACTCAGGTTTTCCTGATTCCAGGCCTGGCCTTCTATCCAAACCACCTAAATTCAATAAAACAAATACATAAATAAAATTTCAATGAATACATTTTAATTTAATTTAGCAAATTAAAAATACCAGAAACCCACTGAATCTAAGCAAAGAGTAAGTTCTAAGTGGACTAGACAGATTCCAAAATTGATCCTCATAACCTCACTGAGTCATAGTTCTATTATCTGCAAAATGGAGATAGTAATATTGGTACTACCTATTTAACTGAGAGATAGTGAAGAAATATTGTAAACTGTCATATACTATACAAATTTGAGTTATAACTATTAGTGTGTGAAATGATGATGACTGAGATGCATCTATTCCATAGTGTGACTGAAATGGGAGTAGTTGAAGACCATTGCAATTGAAGAGATCATAGTTTGTATGATTAGGATATTAAAGAGGTCAACAAGAGCATGAGAATGATAGTAAGGGATGGGATAATGAGAAAGACTGAGAAATTAAAGTAATTGATGGAATTTGGAGGGTGACCTGGAGGTCTGAAGGTATAGAAACAAAGAAAATGACAAGGTAGTATGATCATTAGATAATAGATCATAGTTGGAAGGGACCATAAAGGCCAATAAAGCTAATTCTCCCATTTTACAGATGAGGAAACTGAGACACAGAGTGATGAACTTATCCAGGGTCCCTGTAATGCTAATGTAAAGTTGAAGATCTTCCCTGCCCATTAATAGGCCTCAGGTGGAACTTATTATCAAGGGGAGCTTGGCTAGGGGAGGTTCCTTATATCTTTTGTTGATTTCTAATGGGGCACTGGTTCTCAAGGGTCTTGATGCCCTCTGACTCTGAAAAGTGTATAAATACTCTGAGGTGAGGTTTTGTTTTGGGGTTTACTCAATGGAAATGTTTGCTTGGCCAGAGGAGACTCTGGCTTTGAAAACCCAGATGTTGGTGCTTCTCTCTCTGGTAACTATGTATGGATGGTCAGACAGTTGCATCTGTCTGTTGATCTGTGAGGTATGTATTGCTTATGATCAGACAGAAGCCCTATCTGTTGGTATTTCTGTTTGTAATTTCTGTTTTTATTTTCCCTGAAGTTCAGGGTGCTGACTTTTCCCCCTAAAGTAAGTGAATGATACATGTGCTTGATTAAAGATTGTTGACCTCTTAAAAGTTGCTTTCCTTTTAGAAAAGCAGATCTAAACATCTGTAGCAGGTCCTTGTGTGTATACCAGGGTCTTTGCTGACAAAGTCACATTACTAGGAAATGTCTGAAGTGGTATCTGAACCCCTGCCTCCAAATTCTGTGCCTATTCCAATATACATCCCTAACTTCAATTGTATAGGACATACTTGTTATTACCTTTCCCCCTCATTTTCTGCAGTCCTCCCCACCCTACAAAAAAAAAAAAAAAAGAAATTTCTGTTTTCTCAAATAATTTTTAGCCTCTTGTTTGGTATTCAGACTATTTCTGAAGATTGAATCTTTGGTTGTTTTGAAGTGAGAGCCTAGAACAGTGGCTGAAGGGGAAAGTAGGTCAGTGTCAAAGGTCAGTCACTATAGCCCCAGATGGGTATTGTCTGAACCTGAGCAATTATCTGCCTTCTAGAGGGAGAGAGACATTGAAAAGGCTCTGGGTACATTATTCCAAAAGGAGAAAGCAAGTATATTTTACCCAAACACCAAATTTAAACAGGTACTCTTTGTAAGGGAAAATATATATATATGTGTGTATATATACATATATATGTATTTTTTTTGACAAAATAAGGAAACCAGAATGTTAAAAAGAAAAGCCCAAACTGAAGACTTCCCCAACCATTGTAAAAAAGATTTGTAAACATGTCTAACCATTCTAACTAAGGTGTCCCATCTTTTTCCAGTATTACTAGCAAGGTTTATTGATGGGGTTTATTGAAACAGCTGAAAAGAATTGGCCCCAAATTACCTTTATTTTTTTCTCCAACCTATAAAAAAAGTTTCACTGTTGCAACCCTCTGGATGGTAAACTGCTTTGAGGCAGCTCACAAGAGAACGGTTTCAACTATTCTGTTTAATGAAGAATGAACTGAATGTCAGAGACTCAGTGTTCTAGATCAACAATTTCCAGGATTGATACATCTTAATCAAGTAATTAGGGGACTTTTTTTTATCCTAGTGGTGTTTTCCACATCGGAGGAAGGAGCAGCTTTGCTGTTTTGCTCCGATGACTACTAGCAGCAGTGTTTGTTGTTAACAGAGACATTTACACCTAACCACCAGTTGGCAGGTGTTAACACTTTGTTACTTGCTATTCCCACATGCTGAGGATTGTGGGAAGGCTGCCAAGCTTTCTGTCTCATGGAGCTCTTCAGTTCTATAGCACACAGGCACACAAAGCAATAAAAAAATGGAAAGTGAGTAAAGGAAACAATAGAGCTAAATCCTCTGCCTTTCTAGTGTACCTGATAAGCATATTAGATGTATAGTAATGCCTTAGTTAATTCCTTCTTTTTTTATTCCCATTACTTCAGGTGGCATTTTGGATAGAGGAGAGAAGTAGTCTGCAGACATGGAAGAGAAAAAAAAGGAAACCCATGGCTGGAGTACCTTCCCATTTGAGGTCAGGAAAAGTCCCAAGAATATACAAAATAGTCTTTGTCATCTTCTCTGTCCCCCAGCTGATGTAACCAGGGGTGCTGGCTTATCCACATTATGATTTTGATGGACTTCCTCAGATGAATTTATAGAAACTGTGACTAAGCCTGGGACTGATAGCATGTGAATTCTGCTCTATAATTTGGTTCCTTGGTCGTTCATAAAGATGGAGAATTATTAGAAAATCAGGCTGGAATAGATGGGGCAGATGTTATCCTCTCTTTTGATGGATAGGTGATGATGGAGCATGCTTCAAATAACAACAGGTAACATGGCAATCCCCAATTCTGTGATGGAATATTTAGCTTCCATTTGGCTGATACACCTATGCAACCAGTCAAAATGTCTTGATTTTGATGATGTGGGCATAACTTACCATGATAGAGGGTACAGAAATAAGAGAGACACTATCCATCATTCAATCAATCAAGTACTTATCAGGTTAATTCAATTAAGCAAACATTATTAGTTCCCTGCTTTGTACAAAGTACTTCTTTTAAAGGTTGTGAAGGACACAAAGTGCAGATAAGACATTCTGGCACCTAGTGGTTGCTCCTACAGTACTAGTCACAGAGAAGGATGTAAAAGAAACAAGTGCTGGTTTTTTTCCCTTTTAAAAAGGAGAGAATTTCCTTTTCAAAACCTAAAATATATATTGACTAAAATATATGCTGATCTCCTTGGGAGAAATGTCAGACCAAAATCAAGTTGGTCAGAGAGAGAGAGAGAGACAGAGAGAGAGAGAGAGAGAGAGAGAGAGAGAGAGAGAGAGAGAGAGAGAGAGAGAGAGAGAGAGAAGGTACTACACAATTCCAAGAATTCAAATGGATAGTAACTGTTGTGTGAAGTATGTATTTGGTTGAACATATTTTCCAAATCAAAAAATCAGGGCACATGGCTTGACAAAAGATATTTCCTTTGCAAAGGCTTGCTAAAAATACTTTTCTCCTCCCACGAAATAGGTTATATTTCAGAAAATCAGGGACATATGCTCACCACAAGCATGTGTCCTCAGAGGACAAGGAACTTAAGCCACAGACAGCCATGAGGTTTAGTGACCAGGCAGAACTGTCAGGCAGCTACGCAAAATTCACACTTCCACACCCTCATCATCTCTAGCTTGCACTCATTTTACTTCTTAAAGGATCTGAGGGATTCTGGTCTAACATGTACATAACTATGAAGTGGTAGAGTTGAGACTAGATACTAGATGGAAAGACTAAAGAAGAGATTTGAAATCTCCTCAGAAAGTACTCTGCCCCAAATTGAGTCTTATTCTACCCTTTGCATTTTCCTCTGAAATTAACCAGCATTTAGCTGTGTTTCTGCATTTGGTAACTGATCTACTGTAATACCTATCTTACACTATATTAATTGTACCATTCAATTAAAGAGATGTTAAGAGTCTACTGTTTCTAAGTCCCTGTGCTAGGCACTATGGAGAAAAAAACAAAAGTGAAAGAGTCTTTGTAGTTAAAGGAATTAATATTCCACTGAAGGGACAAATCATATACTCAAATATAGTAACGAAAATATAGGAAGAGGGGAAACAGAGCTATCAAGACAGTTTATATCCTCCCTTCCCCTGGAGGCCTTTCCTGGTTTCCTTTTCTAACCCATGCCCCACCCATACTAGTACCTTCCCCCCTTCAATTTAGACTGTATTTATTTCTTATGTACATAGTTATTTGCATTTGTCTCTGCCCTTAGGAATGTTATCTTCCTGAGGGCAGGGCTGGAGTGATTTTTTTGTTTGTTTCTTTGTATCCCCAACTCTTAGCAAAATTCTTGGTACATAATGTTGTTCATCTTTCCTTTTGAAGAGGACCTATGCTCAGGAGTTAAGATGTCAGACTAAGTACTAAATTGCTACAGTTCTCCCATATTCACCTCCAAACAACCATAAAATATTATCTCAAAACAAATCTTGGAACAGTAGAATCAGTAAAAAGAGGAGGTGAAGAAATCTTTTAAGAAGAAACTTTGTAATTCAATAAGAAAGGTCTGTCTCACTCAGGTAAAGGGAGAATGCAGTCAAGGACAGGAAGCATCCCAGAAAGCCAGCAGCAAGCCTGACCTAGGCAAACCAGGTACAGATCCTGAGCCCTAGCGAGGTAGAGTAGGCAACACCAACAGCAGTCTCCCCCTACCCCCCACAACACACACATGCCTCAGCATAGCCAGAGAAATGAGCAGACTCCAGCTCCAAGAACTACCACCTGCTTCAGCATAGCCCTGGGCAAACAGGCAGCTGCCAGCAGCCAGAACATCACATGCTTCAGTATACCCTGGGAAAACACAGAAACACCCCACTAGCCTCAGCACATTCCAGACACCAGCACTAGGACCCAGGCTTAAGACCAGGTAAGCTGCCAGAATCCCTACTACCTCTAGCAGCACAGTCACCCATCACCCCACCCCCTTACCTTAGCATCAGACACAAGGGTCCCCTGAGGACCTCAGGGCAACATCAGCAAAGCACCAAGTGAACAGCCAGGGCCTGTAGCCCCTGATATAAGAAGCCTGAGACAGTATCTCTTCCACCCTGGGAGCAGAATTCAAATTTAAAAGAAAGGAAAAATCAAAAGAAAAGAGATGAGCAAAGAACAATGAAAAAATGATCTCACCATAGAAAGTTATTATGAAGACAGGGAAGATTAAGAGACAAATTCAGGGGAAGATAACAATGTGAAAACACCTATGGACAAAACCCCAAACAAAAATGGGAAGTGGTCTCAAACCCCAAAAAATACTTATGGAAAAGCTCAAAAAGGAGCTTAAAACTCATATAAGAGAGGTAGAAGGAAAATTGTGAAAAGAAATGAGAGTGATACAAGAGAATTATAACAAAAGAGTCAACAGCTTGGAAAAAGAAAACAACACCATAATAAGTAGAACTGGCCAAAAAAGAAAAGGAAATACAAAAGCTAACTGAGGAAAACAACTCCTTAAAAATTGGAATTAGGCAAGTGAAAGCTAATGACTCTATGAGATATCAGGAATCAATCAAACAAAGTCAGAAGAATGAAATAAATAGAAGAAAAAATAAAATGCCTCATTGGAAAAAAAATAACTGAATTGGGAAATAGATTCAGGAGAGACAACATCAGAATCACTGGACCACCTGAGAACTGTAATCAAAAGGAGGACCTGGAGAGCATCCTTCAAGAAATCATCAAGGAAAACTACCCAGATATCATGGAAGCAGAGGGGGAAATGAGCATTGGAAGAAATTACCAAGCACCTCAGGAAAGAGATCCCAAAATAATTAGATCTAGGAAAAAAATGCTGCCATTCATCAAAAAGAAACAATTCATATATCAGAAAGCCACAATCAGGATTACATAGGGCTTAGCAGCTGCAACATTAAAGGATCAGAGGTCAAGGAATATTCCAGAAGGCAAAGGACCAATATCAAGACCCAAGAGAAGCCTAAAAATGTAAAAAGCAAACATAAGAGATTCAATGGAGCTGAACTGTTTACATCTCTACATGAGAAGATGATATTTGTAATTGTTAAAAATTGTACCACTAATAGTATAGCTAGAAGGCATATACATAGGAAGGGAGTATGAGTATAAGATGATTTTGAGAGAATGATATAAAAATAATTTAAGGAAGAGAAAGAGGAGTACTCTGGGTGCAGAAGGAAGGAAAAGGTATAATGAGATAAATTATTTCACATGAAGAGGCACAAAAAACATAATATAGTAGAGGGAAAAATTGGGGGGGGGTAGGCAATGGGTGTAGCTTGAACCTTACTCTCATCAGTATTGGCTCGAAGAGGGAATATACACAATGAATGAATATAGAACTCTATTTTATCTGACAGGAAAGTAGGAGGGGAGGAGATGAAGGCAGGGGAGAGGGGTGTACTGACAGAAGAGAAGGTAGATGTGGGAGGTGGTAGACAGAAGCAAAACAATGTTGAGAAAGGAAACTGGAGAGAGAGGCAGGGAGGAACAGGAGGAAAAATAGAATAGAGGGAAATACACAGTAATCACAACTATGAATATTAATCAATGCATTCTCTCATAAAACAGAAGCTGATAGCAAAATGGATCAAAAACCAGAATCCTACAATATGTTTACAAGAAACACACTTGAAGCGGAGACACACACATAGTGTAAAGGTAAGGGGCTGGAGCAGAATCAATTATGCTTCAGCTGAAGGAACAAAAGCAGAGATAGCCATCCTAATCTCAGACAAGCAAAATCTATTTAAAAGAAATAAGGGAGGAAATGACATCTTACTAAAAGTTTCCATAGTCAATGAAGTAATATCAATACTAAACATATATGTGCTAAGTGGTATAGCATCCAAATTCTTTAAAAAATCTATTATTTACTTGTTTTTAGTTTTCAATATTTACTTTTATAAGATTTTGAGTTCTAAATTTTCTCCTCCTCCTTCTACTCCCCCATCCCCAAGACATATGCAATCTGATATAGTCTATACATGTACAATCATATTAAACACATTTGTACTTTAGTTATTTTGCAAAGAAGAATTAGAACCAAAGGGAAAAAATATGAGGAAGAAGAAACAAAGAAAAAGAGAAATAAAATAGTATGTGTAGCACTTTTCCATCATTAGTCTTTTGGAATTGTCTTAGATCCTTGAATTGCTGAGAAGAGTTAAGTCTATCAAAGTTGGTCAGGGCACAATGTTGCAGTTACTGTGTATAATGTTCCCCTGGTTCTGCTCATTTCACTCAGCATCAGTTTATGTAAGTCCAAGTTTTTCTGAAATCCACCTGCTCATCATTTCTTATGGAACAACCGTATTCCATTTCATCCACATACCACAATTAGTCCTCAAATGATGGACAGCTCCTCAATTTACAATTCTTGGCAAAAAAGACTAGCATCCAAATTCTTAAAGGAGAAGTTAATTGAGTTACTGGTTCAAGATCAAGGAAGAGATAGAGAGCATTACGAAATATAAAATAGATGATTTTGATTATATCAAATTTAAAAGACTTTGCACAAACAAAACCAATGTAATCAAGATCAGAAGGAAAGCAGAAAACTGGGAAACAATTTTTACAGCAAGTGTAAATAATAATAGGCCTACTTTTTCAAAGATACAGAGAACTGAATTAAATTTATAAGAATACAATCCATTCCTCAATTGATAAATGATCAAAAGATAGGAAAAGGTAGTTTTTAGATGAATGGATCAAACCTATCTATAAGCATATGAAGAAGTGCTCTAAATCACTTTTGATTAGAGAAATACAAATTTAAACAACTCTGAGGTACCACCTCACAGCTATTAGATTAGCTAATATGACCAAAAAAAAAAAAAAAAAGATAAGTGTTGGAGAGGATGTAGGAATATTGGGACTCTGATGCACTATTGGTGTAGTTGTGAACTAATCAATGATTCTGGATAGAAATTTGGAACTATGTCTAAAGGGCAACCAAACTGTGCATACTCCTTGATATAGCATTACCTCTACTAGGTCTGTATGCCAAGATCATAAAAAAAGGAAAAAGGATGTACATGTGCAATAATATTTATAGCAACCTTTTGCATGGGAAAAATATTGGAAATTGAGGAGATGTCCATCAATTGGGAATTACTGAACAAGATGTGGTATTGTAATGGAATACTAGTGTGCAATAAGAAATGATGAACAGATTGCAGAAAAAAGCTGAAAAGAATTGTACGAATTGATGCAAAGTGAAATGAGCAGAACCAGGAAAATATTGTACACAGTATCGACAATATCCTGTGATGATCAACTATGAATAGCTCAGCTCTTTTCAGCAATACGATGATCCAAGTCAAATACAAAGGATTCAAGAAGGAAAATGCTATCCACATCCAGATAAAGAACTGGTGGACTCTGAATGTAGACTGAAACATACTTTTTTCACTTACTTTATTCTTTTATGTGTTTTTTTCCTTTTGATTTGTTTCTTCTTTCACAACTGTGACTAATATTTTTACATAATAGCACATGTATACCCTCTATCAAATTGTCTACCATTTTCAGAAGAGGAGAGGGGAGGAGTGAGAGAAAAATTTGAAACTCAAAATCTTGTAAAAATGAATGTTCATAATTGTCTAGATGTATAATTGGAAAAACCTTTAAAGAAAAAAGACCAATAACATAACAGGGTGATGTCTTGATTTGAGCATGAGTTAGATTTAAGTGAGGCAAAGTTGCATGCAGTTGTCAGCTTCACTCTCTCTTCCAGTCATGAAAATCCAGTGGCAAGATGAAAGTCAAGACAACTGGTGATGGCCTGGGATATGCTAGATGATGTTGGTGTCTGACCAAGCTCTAACTGCTCCACAGTACCTGTTCCAACTACTTTCATGGCTGTTGGAACAAATTGTTCTCCTCTGCCCATTCCTCCAAGGAAAGTCTTCACATGCTTGGGATAGATATCCCCATAACTCATTGATGAGTTTGAGGTCTATCAGTTTACCCTCAATCTAGTTAATCCATCTACTAAGATAATTTTACAGGTGTGTGGCCACTGTGCATACTACAGTTTCTTAGAGCCACCAATGAAAGTTGGTGAAAGGTAGACACCAAAGGTGGATGAGCAGCCCTGAAAAGAACTCCATAAACCCTCATACCAGAGGTGCTAGTCATCCCTGAACACTCCATACAATAAATGGTTGTTTACTGTCTGAAGAAGTAAAGGTGATGAATGGAGATCATTTTTTTTTCTACTACTATGTTAGTGAAAGTGAGAACTACTATACAACAGCTTTAGGGGTTGGAAGGGTCAAGTGAAACTTTTACTTCTGCCATGTCCATACCTGTTTTATTCTCTCATAATTCTCATCTTCTTCCTCATCTTGTCAAGAATCAGGCTTTCCTACCCCACATTTACTAGATCCACTTTTGTAGCTCCCCATTATATTGTATTCATCTTGAAGGTGAGAAATGTGTGTGTGTTTGTATTTGTGTCTCCAGCACTTAACGTAGCTGGTACCTAGTGAGTACTTAATAAATGCTCTCTCCCCCTCCCTTCATCTCTCCTTCCCTCCCTTTCTTCCTTCCTCCCCCCCCCTCTTTCTCTCTCTCTCTCTCTTATTCTCTTTCTCATAGATCTGTGAATGTTTGTAGAAAACAGGGAAAGAAACAATAAATTGAAAATAGAGATGAGTTAGAGCAAATAATCATTGATGGGACAAACTCCTGGAGGAGACACAGGTAGAGACCTTGCTGGAAGAGCTATTTCTTCAGAGAAAGGAGTAAAGAAGGAGAGTTTGTATGAAGATAGTGAAGGGTTTTGGGATATCAAATGACTGGCTAACAGAAACTCAGGACATACTTCTTGGTCAAAGTATATGAACCAAAAAAAAAATATGAACCATTTAATAATTTTTCCTACATTACAAATTCTTTTTCAGAATGGTTGACTCGATTCATACCTCCTTCAATAGCATTCTAATATGCTTGCCTTCCTACCACCCTCCCACCAATAATTGTATCTATATTTGATCATCTCTGCCAGTTTATTGAGTGTAATGTGTTTTAGGCTTAATTTGTATTCTTCATATTCTTGGTGCTTTAAAGAAATCTTAGTTACTTATCATTTGTAATTTTTCTGATAAATTATTCATATTCTATTAACAATTTTCTCCTGGGGAATGGCTCTTGGTCTTTTATATTTATGTTGATTCCCTATCAGACTTTCACCTTTCATCACATAGTATGTGATGCAAAATTGTTTATTTATGCTCATTGACAAGTTTTCCTTCTGATCCTAGCTACAGTGATTTTATTCTTGCAAAAGCATTTAAATTTTATGAAATATGCCTATTTTCTGTTTTTATAGTCTCATTTATTCTTTTTTGGTTAAGAATTTCACTCAACTTTTTTTTATTCCTGTTGTTAAAGGTATCCTCTTTATTGTCCCCTAACTTTTTACTTGATCTGGTCTTTTTATATGAAGTTTATGTATACATTTAGACTTTATTATAATATTTATTGTAAAACGCTTCTCTAAATCTATTTTCTGCCAAACTGCATGAGTTTTTCTAATAGTCTTTGCCAAATGGAAAATTCTTAACCAAATAACTAATGTTCTTCAAATTATTGAATACTGTTACGGAATTTATTTTTGATTTTTGCCTGATTAGTCTTTCCCACTGTTTTTTTTTTCTATTTTTAACCAGTACCAAATGTTTTTGATGTTATGATATAGTTTTTAAATTTAGAATTGCTATTTCCTCATATCCTCTCCTGTTTAGTGTATACTTTTTTATCTAGATATTTTGTTCCTTCAAATTAATCTTTTTTATTAGTTTGACTGGCTTGTAAACCTTTGGTAGCTTGATTTGCTATAACAATAAATCTGAACATTAATTTAGGTATTATTGTTATTTTTTATTTATTGAGAGAATCCAATCATGAGCAATGAATATCCTTCTAATTCTTTATTTCTGTAAAGACTGATTTGTAATTGTATTTATATGTTAAGTGTCTTGGTATGTTGATTCCCATATATTTTATGTATTTTGTAATTATTTTGAGTGAATTCCACTTCTCATCATTTTCTCCTGGTTTCCATTTCTTTTATTGTTCTATAGAAATGTTAACAATTTTGTGTATTCATTTTGTGTATTTTTGATGCTATTAATCTTCTCAAGTAGGTTCTGCACTGATTCACTGGAATTTTTCAAGCAAACTATTATGTTTTCTCCAAATGGAGTGATCTCCTTTGTCAGTAAAATAGGAAGAAAGGGCATTTGCTAGAAGGGGTGCTAGAATAGGCATCAAGGGCTTGAGGAGAGAAGAAATTTATAAAAATTACTGAAGGTAATAAGAGTAAAGAATTCACCAACAAAGAATAAAGCATTGCTGGGCATCAGTAAAATCTTTGTCATTTTTATCTTACCTAGATTTGTAGTGACTGTGAATATGGTGCTATGAGTTCCTCTACTGTATGTTTAGCACCTTGGGAGAATGGTCAAAGAAGCTTGATGATGGTACTGATTTTAGCTTGAGAATTTTCAGGGTATAAATGCTAGTAGGTCAGGTGATCAGGAGAGTCAGAGATTGAATCTGTTAACTATAGAAACAAGAGAGTGAAAGAAGCAAAATGAGTCCAGAGTAAGTGTGATGAACTAGGAGAATAGAAAAAGATAAAATACAAGTTGTAGTGAGGATGAAAAAATGGTTTTAGGAGAGTGAGAAGGAGAGAGAGAGGGAAGGGGAGATCATTGTGAAAAAAGTGAGGAATTTCTGAGGTAAATGAGAGTCATGGTAAGATCTAGGATATAATAATAACCAGTGAATGATTGAGACAGAGTTAAGTTCTTTATTTGTGGGAGTTGATGGGGTTGATGAAGTGGGGGATCAGGATGTTAAAGAGAACATCAGTATGTGTAGTAAATTTTCCAAATACGGGTACAAGGATGGAGTTAGACTGAAAACCAGGTAGCAAATTCCTTGAGAAATGAGGGCACGTGCCTATAAAGTCAATAGACCACATCAATAAGGATCTGAACTACATGATACAAGTAGATGGTATTAACTTCAAAAGAGGCTAGCTGGTGACTGAATGATGGTAGCAGAGGGAAATTTTGAAAGTGATGGTGAAGATCAAAGAATTGGCAACTCCTTCTCTTGAATCTGTGTCATGAGAAAAGGAGCATCCATTCTGGAGAGTGTGACCACTGAGGCATCATCTTTTGGAGAGAGCCACACTTTCATGAGCACAAAATGGAAAATGTGACTAGAGATTGAAGAAGGCAAATTTGCTAAAAACTAATCAAGTGTTCAAGAGAACAAAGCTGTCCAAGTTATTTCCCATTACAGCTTAATAATATCTTTTATTATAATATCTTTTATTATTATAAGGTTTACAACATGTTTTTTTCTCACAATAAACCAGTAGGAAGATCTTACGAGCATTATCATGGATATTACACAGATAAAGATGCTGAGGCTCAGACAACATTAATCAATTTGCCCACAGATACCCACTGCTAATAGCCATGAGAGAGAGCCAAGATTTCAATTGTGTCTTCCGACTTTAGATTCACTACATTTTCTACTACACTGTGTTGCCTATATAACACATATATCTCCAGTGGAAACGGTATGATCAATGAGGATGCTTTGTCACCTAATTTCATTATCTATTTTCTTGACAAAATAAGAGGCCCCTCCACCCCTTGAAGAAGAAAAAAAAGAGAAAGATTTGTTTTTTAATTTGGCTCTTTAGAGAATTACAATACAAAGGATAAAAATATGCTTTTTCTAAATCCTCATAAAAAATAAAGCAATTGAAATTTCCTGTACAATTCACCAGTTTTCATTAGTAAAATTTTCACTTCATAATGGAAACCCTCCCTCCCCCCTGCACTTCTGATTTGATCAACAGAGAGAAAGCAAAAACTGGGTTTTGACATGAGATAACTGTTGGCTTTCTTGAGCCTTCTTCAGACAACAGACAAGGCAATGTGGCCAAAGGAGAACTTTATGGGGTTACCCATCTTTCCCTTCAGAGACAAACACACAAGTGACGCATGCCAGGAAGGTAGATATTTTTAGTTTGTTTTCTTCCATATGAGGGTGAGTCCCCAGCTGGATGTATAAACACCAGATATTAGTTATTCAAGTGTCATTCTTGATTGAGGTTATAATAACAATTATCCTAAAAATGATAGGAAAACTTTCCATGCTACAGAAATACATTTTTATTGCAAAATTTTGGGGTAAATTGACCTGTGCTCTTGTGAAGGACTCAAATGAACTTTGTCTTATACTTGACCATTACTTGTGCACAGACTGTTAAATTGCCTCACTCATGTGTGTAATACGATTTTCACTGTGGTGTGATTTTCACTTGCTCCTTTTGTACACAATCAAATCACTCTGCAGCACCATGAATATGGCTATTTCTTGCTCTGTTTGCAACAGAAAATGATGTGTTTGTAGTTGCAGCAGGACTGATATTGTATTAGCAATGTCTGTTTTTGACTGCCTGGACATCTATTAGCAGAAGCTGCAAACCCAAGGCTGAATTTACAAATTAAAAAGGGACAGTCACCCTTTCAGTAGAAGCGGATAGGGAAAGAAAGGACTTTGGATGATGCTAAATTCTCTCTAAGCACAATGGCCTTCCTTTTGGAGCATTCCCAAAAGTAAATTGGTTGCTGCTATGACCACACAGGGATGAAATTCTTATGTCATCCTCAAGATGGTGGGTATGTTGAGATATGATCAACTCTCAGTTATCTGAAACAAGGTTAGATGAGTATAATATGCCTTACGCGAAATCTACAAAGCATCTCTAAACTCAGTCACATACTCCTCTGCCAGAACTCTGAATAAAGTCCAAATTTCAAATTGCTTGCCTTCAGACTGTTGCACTGAGTAGAGAAATGGATAAAAAATGAGAAAGGGAGGGGAAAGAAAGAAAAGGAACGATGATGATGTACTATGTAATAGAGAGTGCTGAACTTGTAGTCATGGAACTTGAAATTAAATCCCAGTTCTGTGTGACCTTTATCAAGATGCTAACTTCTCTAGACCTCAGTTTCCTTTTTTGTTAAATGAAGCTGGATTAAATTTTTCTCTAAGGGCCCTTGCAGCTCAACTATGATAGTATAGAATCAATTATAGATGAAACCCAGATATTCTAATTATAGCTGATTCGCATGATTCCTTTAACCTTGTGAAATGCATTATCTCCTTCAAGCCTCTTAACTCTGTGGCTTAGTGTTAGTATTATACCCATTTTAGACATGAGGAAACTAAGGGTGAGAAAAAGCGAATTGCCCATAGTTGCACAGCAAGTAATTATCAGAGGCAGGATCTGAGCCCAAGACTTCCTGATACCAGTTCCATTACTCTGTACAATGCTCCATTGCTATATAATGCACCATATGCTGACACTCTATTTGAAAACAACTTATGCTATAAATGGGAAGATGCAGAAATCTCAGTTTTCCAAAACATAATATAGTTAGGAGGGATGTTAGGAATCATCTGTTCTATCATTTTCACTTAGAAATAAAGAAAATGAGACTACTGGAGGTTAAGTGTTTTGCTCTAAGTCACATAACCATGGCAAACCCAGCAATTAAACCTAGTCATGTTGCAATAGATAACTGAAAGAAATGTGACTAGATGAGAATGAAATCCAAGAAAAGACATCTAGATTTGTATTTCCCCATTCTTTTGAGGGACACATAAAATAGACCGAAGAGCTAGAGAAGATCAAAATAGGTACAAGGGATATAGTTGGAAATAGTATTGCTTCTCCTGCTGAATTTGACATTCTAGATCAATTGGGAACAAAAGTAAGTCTGTTCCTCCTTTATTTATTCTGAGGCTTTCCAAGGTATTCAATTATTAAATTGTCCTCATATCCAGAGTACACATTAAACATAACCAAAAACTTGCTTTTCCCAAACCCCACAATTCAATCTCTATTCCCTAGCTTGCATCTATCCATATAATTTTTATTTATTGAACTTTTAATTATCTAAGGCTATGTCTAACTAGTACTAAACAACCATTATAAAGTGAAAACATCAGTTAATCAAAGATTGTTTTCTGTGTTCTTTCATGATTTCACTGTTGTATTTTTTCTTTAATACAACTGAATAACTTTTTCTTTAGTTATCTGTTATGGTGACCTAGACTGTGTCTCTTACATGAAATCCTAAAAGCTAAATTATCTTTTGAAATCCCAAGCCACAGGGCTGCTGTAAGGAAGTCATATTTGATATTAAGAGGAGGGATTATGGGCTTCTTTTAACCCAAAGCTGTATGTAGGGAGACAGGTAAATTTTCAAGTTTCACATCTATCCTTTAAATAACAGAAATAATCAGTAAGAAGAGAAGTGCTGAATAAGCTGCAAATTGAATAAAAAGGAAATGAAGCAAACCCTAAGGAACAGATGAATATGACTCAGTCAACTGGGAAAATCAATGAGGCAAGTAGGCCATATTGGAACTGTGTTTGTGACTGACTTAAAACTATGAGATTAAAAAAAAAAAAGGATCATTTTTGATCATTTCCTATCAAAAAGCCACCCTCTCTTCTACTGAACTGGCCTTATGGCATGGTCACACTAGGTCACCACATTCATGTTATTGTTTTAGGAGGACAGAAAGGCCCCTGAAGCCTTCAGTTCCTCCTTCACCTTCCTCAGAAAAAGTTGAAAATTCCTGAGACCCAGTAATTTAAAACTCTGATATTCTGGAAAACAAATATGCCTGTAAGGACTGAATGTTACAAATAAATTCTAGATAGTGTGAATACTGGGTTTAATGAACTGAGATTAAGGAGAGGTCAGTTGGATGGAGAGAGAGACCTAGAAAGATTCATGGGATTCCTGAACCAGATGTCTGTATTTCTACTTATGTCACAGTTTTATCTTGCCTTCTAACTTTACAATTATTTGACTTTCCTACCATGCACACTCAAAGATGTCTGTCATAACTTCCCCTTGTCTCCTTCTATCCAAATGGTTTTCTAGATTTACAGGTTACTGAATATTTAATGGAGAGAATATAATTGTGTACTGTGGTGGTATTATTTTAGATTTGCCCCAAACTTTTAAGATAGTCATTATTTTCAGAATAAAAATTCCCTTAACTAAACCAAAAGAATTAGTTGTGGATTCCTTGCAGACCCCAGAGTTGGGCTACTAGTCTATCTTTTCACCTATTGAATTTTAATATTTGGGTAGACTAGGGACATTACATGGTTCACATTTGAAAGATGAACCTAGGTCTATATCTTCTGCGTGAAGATTTGTGGCATGGTACCAGATTTCTTCAAGAAGAAAAAATACTCTAAACAAATGGTGAAATAGGAAGAAAAAGAAAAAAAGAAAGGAGTTTTCTAGGCTCTGAAACCCAAAGGAAAGAAAATAATGCAACTGTCTTAGTAAATGTTTGTTAACACTATTCATTTGGAGCATAGTTCCACAAAGATTAGTTTGGATTTGCTCTAAGCCCCATCCTGCTAGCAGAGTCATTTGCACTTCTAACCTAGGGGAATAGCTGCTATTTAGTTACTTGATTGGATAGAATAACACCCTCTTTGCCCCCTCACCCAGTGTATATGAATGTGTTTCATTTGGGCATTGAAATAAGGGACAAAATGTTCCTTTTTTTGTCAATTCCCTGTCCAAAAAAAAAATCTGTGTCTGTAAATCTGATCACGTACAATTATCTGGGATAGTTGGAAGGTTCGCTAGATGAAATTCCAGTATGTCCACCACCCCTAAAATAGATTCAATATATGTCCCCATCAGGCACTAATGGGGGTCACTGTTGTCCACAGAGCATATCTTGTCCCAGATCAATAAGCTCTCCAGATGTTCACAGTTCAACAACACATCTGTCACATTCCTACCAAAGCAGTGGTGTCTAGAAGCCGAAGGGCAGGCACATGAACAGACCAGCATCCCAGTGTTTGGAGAAAGGTCTCTTGGGAGTTGCTTTACTCATTGAAATGCTAGTACAATATTGATGCAGAGCCATAGGCTATGGCAAGAAGAGCCAAGATATACCCTTCACACACAAAAGGGACCCTTCTCCCAGTGTAAAGTGGCTTTTAGGTGGGAATGTTAATGCCCTGCGCCATGGGGCTGACTCTTCTCTTGGTTTGTTATTAATTTATTATCGAAATACTCAAGTTGAGGGCTCCTAGGTGTCAAAGGGTAACTGTTACACAGAAAATGGAAAACCAACATGAACTTCATTTCATTTTTTTCCTGGAAACTTAAGAATTCCAATCTTGTTACATTAAGCTAAATCATGCAGAAACACTCCAGCTGCTCATTACATTGTGGATGCCAAATTCAACATTCCTTTTTTGCCCCCTTTGTTTTTCAGACAGTAGTTCTAAAAAAGTATTTGACCAATATAGGAACCTTATCAATATTCCCTCTTACATGCCTTCATTTTCTTCCCCTCAGCTTTGTTTTTTTTAACTATTTGAGATGGTACTACTTTGAGGCTTCAGGTCTCTAGCTCTACAGTGGTTGATATACACACAGTTTGTCATTGCAAGTTTTTGTGAACAATCGCCAGGAAGAAAGTGTCATTGAGTCGATTGGTAGGGAGGGCTGGCGCCCAACTATCGCACCCTCTCCTCCTGCTTTTGGAGGAGAGGGCATAAAAGGCAGATTTCAGAATGCATTTACTGGCAATGTAGCAAATACTTACTGAGTGCTTACTGTATTCCAGGCACTATGCTGAGCTCTGAGGATACAAATAGAAGCAAAAATAAAGACAATCTCAACTCTCGAGGAGTTTATATTCCAATAAGGAGAACAATGCATTAAAAAAAAGGAAGTTTGGTGTTGGAAAAAAGTTATCCTGTGAGGGCATGGTGGCATAGTCTGTAGACTGAGAAGCATAAGGCAGGAAAGGAATGATGCATGGCTATCCTGGGTGGGCCCAAAATGGAGACCCAGAAAAGAAGTCATCTATGGCAGAAGGAGGCTGGAATGGGGAAGGGATATTTTAGGGTAAGAGGGCCTTAAAGGCTGAGGAAAGTTCTGGGGTCAGAAGGCAACTGATTCATGGTGGTAGAATCCATAGAGATGGCAGCATGTTCTCTAGTCATTTCCCTATGTCATAAATTCTCTCTGTATTATCTAGGGTACCTTGGTGGCATAGTGGATGGAGTACCAGATATGGAGTAAGGAGGACCTAAGTTCAAATCTGGCCCCAGACATTTTCTAGCTGTGTGAGCCTGGGCAAGTCACGTAATCCTATTTGTTTCAGTTTTCTCATCTGTCATGACCCAGAGAAGAAAATGGCAAAATACTCCAGTATTTTTGCTAAGAAAACCCCAGGTAGGGTCATGAAGAGCTGTACTCGACTGCTCAACAACAATATATTATGTAGCTTGGTAGATATATATTGGCAGTCTTCTCCCTCCTCCTTTTCAATTTATAGCATTTTTATTAGATTTTTCAGACTTCACTCAAATGCTTGTTTACTGGACCCCTTTAGGAATAGTCTTAACCCACTCAGGAAAATGTTATTCCTATGTTTTAAGCTATGGCTCAGAAATTCAAATTCTGTTATTGGATACCATGTTCTGAATTAGCACTTCACTTTCCACTTTTCCTTTCTCTTCTGAACCCTTCTCCTTTGATTGGCAGCTGGGGTGAAAAATATTCTTCTGAGGTCTTTAGTTTCTTGTCCAAGACTTCGTAATCTTTAGCAATGGTTTCTAGATTCCTTCTGGCAGTATGATTTGCATCCATACAAATTGGCAGAAATGGAATAGTCATCTTGTTAGACCAGTTTGGTGAGGTTCTCTGTTACATTTTGAACAGATGTCCTGTCTGGGAAGACAGGAGGTCTCTATTGTTGCTATCAAGTTGTTCAATATTTGCTTTCAACAGTGAAAAAGGTAAGAGTGATAATTACATACTCTCTGCTTTCAGCAGGAAGTAATCAACATCCTTTGCTCATCTTTGTTTTCGGTAACCCTCTCACCTGATAGCATTTATGTATCCAAATCATCTATCCTTAGAGAAGAAGATTCTGCTTCCTTCTTAGAAGTTATCTATTCCTCCTTTTGGGGGAGATCTGATTCAAATTGATTAATTTCCAAACATCTAATGGTACTCCTTCCGTTTCTCTTCAGTGTCATTTTCTGCTGCAGTCCTCAAGAATCCCTTTTGAGACTTAAAATCCTTTTTCTTTGTTCTCATATTTAAATCCTTCTAGGTTGTTTTGTCCTTGATTTGTTTTAGTGCAAGTGTATTAAGGAACATTTCATTTTACCTGATAACTTGGAGGAGTAAATAATTTAAGTTCCATTTCTCAATTCCTTTCACATTCCCTTTTAGAAGAGAGATCTACCTGCAACTGAATGTTTTGTTATTGTTCAGTGATTTCAGTCACGTCTGACTTTTCATGAGCCGATTTAGGGTTTTCTTGGCAAAGATACAGGAATGGTTTGCCATTTCCTTCTCTAGATCATTTTTCAGATGCAGAAACTGAGGCAAATGGGGTTATGTGACTTGCTCAGGGTCATGCAGCTAGTAAGTGTCCAAGGCTGGAGCTGAACTGAGGAAGATGAGTCTTCCTGACTCCAGGCCCATGGCTCTGTCCACTGTGCCATTTAGCTACCTCCTCAATAGAATATAAGTAATAGTTATTTAGCTGTGGCAAAAAATAGACATCATACATCTGAATATATCACTGCAAAATGTGCCTGTCATACTACATGGAGGTAAGAACCTTAGCCATTTTTTGTTCTTGAACATAGCTTTCTTGTCAAATATCTCTTAAGCTTCTTGGGTGGAGTCTTCAGCTCAAGGATTGTCACTACCATTCTTACCTTTTTGGCACCTTTGTAGTCACTTTCTTTTCACTTATCTTACTAAATTCTTTTCCTGTCTCAAATACAACCTTCCTCTTTCCTCCTCTGATTCTTCCCCTTGAACTCATTCTATTTTTAATCATCTTGAGGTTATCTCCTTATACTTTCCCTTGTCCCACTGCTGCAAATCCATCTATTTCTACTCAGATCATTCTGTATACATTCTTTTCTCCATCTCCTTGCATCCTCCTTCAAGTTCAGTTCCAGTTCTTTTTTTTCTCCTTCAGTTCAAGTCTTTTTTTTTTTTTTAACCTTGTACTAACCATTGATCTTGAGTCATGCGACAAAGAGTCTCATGGCAGGATGCAAGTGATCCTGGACTATTTTATGCCCATGTTAATGGAGCAAAAGGTTTAAAATATTCTCTCACAATGAAATGGCTTTGAGTGGGGACCCAATGATAGAGCATGAGCCTTTTCTAAAATCAATGGAACAGTGGGCAGCAGAGTATGAGATTGATTTTTTTGGGAGGAAAAGGGACTTTTTTATTTTTGCAAAAGCACAGCTGCAATCAAACTGCATACTCTTTGATCCAGCAAAACTACTACTAGGTCTCTATCCCAAAGAGATTTTTTTTTTAAAGGGTAAAGGACCTATTTGTATAAAAATATTTATAACAGCTCTTTTTGTGGTTGCAAAGAATTGGAAATTGAGGGTATGCCCATCATTTGGGGAATGGATAAACAGGTTGTGGTATATGATAGTAATGGAACACTATTGTACTATATGAAATGACAAACAAAAAGACTTGTACAAACTGATACAAAGTGAAATGAGAAGAACTAGGAGAACGTTGTACATAGTAACAGCAATATTGTCCAATGATCAAGTGTGAATGACTTAGCTATTCTCATCAATGCAATGATCCAAAACCAATCCCAAAGGACTCATGATGAAAAATGTATTCTATCTCCAAAGAAAGAACTGATGCAGTCTGAATGCAGATCCAAGCATACTATTTTTCACTTGCTTTGTTTTTTTCATGCTTTTGTCTCTTGAACTTTTTTTGTTTTACAACATGACTAGTATGGAAATATGTTTCATATGACTGCACTTATATAACCTATATTAATTGCTTACCATTTTAAGAGAGGGGACAGGTGAGGAAGGGAGAGGGAATATGGAAATAAAAACTTTTAAAAATTGAATGTTAAAAATTGTCTTTACATGTCATTGGGAGGAGTAAAATATTATTTTTAATAATTTTAATATTTTAAAATTAATTATTTTAATATTTTATTTAATAGCTTAATTAATTATTTTAATATTTTAAAATTAATTAAAATTAATAAAAAATATTTTAAGATCACTGAGAGGTCAAATGACTTTCCCTTGGTTACAAGACAGTATATAAAAGAGGTGGGACTCAAGGATCAGCCCTCTATCCACTGAATTGCTTTCTGATAATCTTAATATCTATATATATTGTCATAGCTTCTTATTACCCCAGTCAGTTTCTTTCTACCTACTTTTAAACATGAGAAACAATTGCTAATGGAAGGAAATTGACATGTTCTCATCACCATAATGAAACTGTGAATTTTGAGCACAGTTTCAATTTTGTGGGTAATAATTATTGGGTTAAATGATCCCCAAGAATAGATATGTTTAATTATTCAGATTCAATAATTATTACCCATCAAAATTCAAACTGTGCTTTCAGCACTCACTTTTATATCAAGTGATAGACACATCAGCTCCAAACAATTCGTAGCAAAGCATCACTTTACTTTAGATTACAATGGTCGCTGACCATTAAAATGGTCACAGATATATAGAATGACTCAAGTCCCTTCCTAGCTTAATAGAGTTATACAATATGATAGAACTCTGACCTCCCTCCATTATATGGTTAATATGTTCATAATGGATCTCCAAAAAATAATTTTCTTCTTCCCAAATATTTCCATAGAAGTCAAGTTTTTAAGGTCACATCACTCAAGTTATTTTGACCTCGTGTTACACTTCCAAGAAATACATTCAAGTAAGATTGCTGATAGGCTAAAAAGAGTTGATAACTGAAAACAGCTTTAATATCTAGAAGAAAGAGGGTAGTATCTTGAATACTACACAGAATAACTGGTCATTTATTGTTATGTAAAGGAATAATTCTTTACTATATGTCTCCCTGTTTCAAATATGGTTCTTCTCATGGTATTATTACTGTTAAGACTTCCTGTTGGCTTACCTCATCAAATTTGACTTTTTCTCCCCAGGTTTTAAGGCCATTACTAACCAAACTCCAACCTATCTATCCAACTTAATTAGTGCCACTTACAGAATTACAAATATTTTTCAGGGTTAGAAGAGAATTCCAATGGTCAACTAGCTCAATGTAAAGAGTGTTGTGGCATCTGGCCCATGCAGCAGATACTGCCTCATTGAGAGTATTCATGCAAAGGCTTCATGAGTACTTGTCACCTCCTCCTGAAGACAGCCCATCCCACTTTTGAAAAGTTTTAATTATAAGGAGATCTTTCTTTATATCAAGCTTAAATTTTGCCTCTTCACAATTTCTACCTATTATTCCCAGTGGGAAGGTTGACTTTGCTAATTACCCACTTGTGTGAAAGTGAGCAAATTCCTTAACCTCACTGGTCCTCACTTACCTCAAGGAGCTATTCTGAATAAATGTAAGTAGTTATTCTTATTTTTATATGAGGTCAATGAATGACACAGACACAAAGTTCACCAAATGAAGGCCCGCATAATTGTAAGACAGATCAGTGAGAAGTAGAAAGGGATAGATCCCAAATCTTGAATATTTCATAAATGGAATCAAATATGTGTTCCAAAAAAATCAATACTCCTAGTCCTGGAATACTAAATAACAACTTTGCTCGTGTTGATCCAGCTATTAGATAGCTGGAGCTATCCAGTTCCTACAGTCTTCAAAGGCTAGCTCCATGAAGCTTTCCCTTATATCCCCCATACAGATATCTTTTCTTCTTTTGACGTCCCTCTTTACTTTGAAGCAACAAGCATCATGGCAGGCTGTCTTGTGTATATACACTTATTTGTTTACAAATAGCTCTGTTGCTGCTAAACACTTTAAAATTTAGCAAATTGGAAGATACTTTCCTTCTCCTTAAAACCTGGCTGTGTCAATTAAACATATAGTATACCCCATCAGTGTGTTTCCACAAGCACAGTAAAAGCTTGCAAAATACCCAGATAGTATGCATGATAAGAGCTTATGGCATGGAATTGAAAAAAAAAAGTCTAGATTGTGTCAAAAAGTCTGCTAGTTTCCTCCCCTTATCGTCTCAGCAGAGGACTTCATTTATACTTTACTGATAAAATAGAGTCTACTAATTTGTCATTAGCTTCCTCTTCTGAAAACCCCTAGATATTATCCATCATTCTCTCACCTTTTACTCTAGATTCTGTTGGAGAGACAGCACTTGTTTGTACATACTGATTTATTCTTTACTGCTTGCACATGTACCCAGGTCTGATCCATCCTTCAAAAACATTCACTTGACTATGCCAACTTCTCAAAAAATCATCCTATAATCTTTCTTCCCTTTCATGGACAAACTCTTAGATAAAAGCTTTCTATACTTGCTGCCTCCACTTTTACTCCTATCAATCATTTCTTAAGACGTTGCTATCTGGTTTTTGACCTCATCACTCAACTGAAACATCTTTCTTCAAAGTCAGCAATGAGCTATGATTTATAAATCCATTTTCTCAGTGTTTATTGTTTAGGACTTCTCTGCAGCTTTCATACTGCTAACCAATCACCTCCTCCTGGGTACTATTTCTTCTATGGATTTTTGTGATGCTGATTTCTCTTAATCCTCCTATTTGGCATGTCTTTCTTAGTTCCATATACTGGATCATTATCTATGATCTCTCCAGTGACTATGGATATAGCCTAAAGAATTGCCTTAAACTCTCATCTCTCTTTTGGTGATCATATCACCTCCCATGGTATCAAGTATTATCTCTATACAGGTGGTATGATCTGAATGAGGATCGCACAAAGGAGACTTAGAAGGAGTGGTCTGATAAGTAGAAGGAGGAGTATGGTGTCCTGAATACCTAGGGAGAAGAGAATGTTATGGAGAGCATTCCTAAAGGGACTCTCTTACACAAGAAGCTCAAGGAGCTCCCTACTTCAATGATTAAAGAAAATCTTCTGTTTCAATTTTATCTGGCACAATATCTGGCTCCAGATTACTCTTATGAATTTATTTTCATTATTTTCACTCATTCTGAGTTCCAGATAAACCAATCTACCTGTTTTTCTTCACATATGACATTCCATTTTCCATCTCTATACCTTTGCACAAGCTAGCTTCCATATCTGGAATGAATTTATTTCTCATCTCTTCCTCTTAGATTCTTTTTAAGACTCAGCTCAATTAACACCTGCTATATGAGGTCCTTTCCAAACTCTGTCCTCAGAAGTCCTTCCTTCCTGGTATCAAAATCACATCATATTCACCAGGGAAGCATGGTATCTACTTATATGTGTACATAGTGTTTCCCCCACTAGATTATAAGCTTCTTAAAGAATTGTTTTGTTTGTCTTGTATCTTAGTGCCTAGACACTTAACAAATACTAAATGATTGACTCATGCTCCCATCTTAATAATGGTTGCAGATTAGTTTTTATTTTAAGGAATGGTGTTCCATTTTTATTTTACTTAACCTGCTTCTGACGTCATTTATCTTTGTGCTTGGCCTCAAATCCTTTTATTTGGAAGTAAAAAAGGAATAAAATTTTTAAAAACTAAATACTGTGGCATGAACAAAAGAGTTGTACTCAGTTAAGTCAATCAGGGAATTTGGTGTTGATGCATATTAACATTTCCCCCTAGGTCATTATCTGGTGTACAATAGAGTCAGGATAGTGTTTCCTGGAAGAATTTCTTTGCCACTTTTTTTGGATTTTTTCCCCTCTTCTTCTTTTCTTTAAACAAAAAGATAAGTAAAAATGGAACCCATTTGTTTTTGTGAACAAATCAAATCAAGAGGCAAAAGGTAATGGAGTTACCCACATATATATTGCCCAATCAGTATAGCATAACTGTGTACTTACGGAACTTTCCTTAAGTCCTACCCTGATGCTTCATTTCAGAACAGATATGCCTCTGCGTTCGTGAAGGAGTGCAATCTCTGGTAGATCCTACCAAACTGCACAAACCTCAAGTACAGACTCAACAATGGACTGTGTCTGATGTCTGAGAATCAACCTGGCAAAGTGTGTCAACTTCATCACCAGAAGCTTAGTCACTATATGATGGAGAGTTTTGTTTTTGTTTGGGGGGGATAGGCTTGATCATAGGGAGTGGGGAGAAAATACAACTCATCCAGACATTATTACAGGAACAGAAAGGGATTATGATCTTTGTCAACAATCCATTAAATTGTAAGCTCCTGGAAGGCAGGGCCTGTCATTTGCCTCTTTTTGTATCCCCAGCACTTAGCATAATGCCTGGCACATGGTAGGCACTTAATAAATATTTCTTGATTGATTATTGATTAAACAACTCAAATGAAATCAGCAAGCATTTATTAAGCATCTACTATTGTGTGAGACACTATGCTATGCACTGGAAATACAAAGAAAAGCCAAAAGATATTCACTTTTGAAGGATTTCACAGTCTTAACATGGGAGATTACACAAAAAATTGTATAAAAACAAGGTATATACAGGACAAATTAGAGATAATCTCAGAGAAAAGGCACTCAGAGAAGAGGAAAAAAGATATCCTGCAAAAGGAGGGATTTCAACTGAGACTTAAAGGAAAACAGAGAAGCCAAAAGACAGAGACAAGGAGAGACATGACATGAGAGACAGCCTGTGAAAGTGCCTAGAGTCTGAAGAGATGAACCTGCTAAATAAAGTAATGGATGTACAAGAGCTGTAAATTTTATCTACAGGATCTAGAGCCTATCTGAGGTTTGTATTCTTACTCATGAGCCTCTGTTTCTCTCCTAAATCTCAATAGGCCCGAATTTTACACATTTAGACTATGTTACAGTAAATGACATTTCCTTAAAGTCAAAATGCAAGATACATTATTGGAAAATTATAACAAATCCTCTTGCAACTTCTTTCTCAAAAACATCTCTTCAACCTTGAGAGATGAATGGTTGAGAATCTAATTCCCATCCCATTCCTATCCCATATTCCTTAATTAATATAGCAGGTAGAATGTCAGAATAGGAACATTTGGGTATATTGGATTTCATGGTATGGCATCCAGTTGAACATGAAACACTGGGCCACATCACTGCCATTATCAATAAGGTTCAGAATGGAAGATGGGAATGCCTTTTGTCAGGAAATGAAAATTCAGGATGCTCTGATTAGAATCTTCACCATCCTCCCAGACTCTTTTTTTTTTCCTTTTTGTCACTTGTTGGCTCTCTCATATTTCTCTCTTCTCTTCTGTCTCTGAAAATTCTCATCACCCAGAATCTGTAATGACTCACTTTCTTGTATCTTCCACATGGACATCCTCTTAACATTATATATTTGCTTCATATGTTTATATTGCCTGAAATAGGGAATTCGAATGATATCAGATGCGCAACTTTTGTAATTCTTGAGCTAGGAGCACGTAAAGTAACACCTGTAATGTGCCACCTTCACTTGAAGCATATGACAACATTTTCTTCCATTTTCTGCATTTGCATGTTGAGCTCCTGTTCGTAGATATCAATCATTTATATCCATATATTCAATAGGATTGTTGGCTCATTTTCACAGTTGCATTTTATGAGCAGGATACCTTTTCTTCATCCATTTTTTATTGCACAGGGATTTACCATCTCACTAGTAAGTTCTTTTTTTTTTTTTAAACCTAAGCAGCAGTTTCCTATTTGAAAAAGGGAACCAAACCAAACAAACAAAAAAGCAAACACCATGCAACAAAAAGCAGCCCACAAGTTGAATTCCAACCACTGGCATGTGTCATGGGAAGGTTACAGAGTATGCTCAAACTGAGCTCATTAGTGATGACTGCACTGGCTGTAATTCTGGAAATTACAGTATTTTAGCAGGCTGGATCATTCTGATCACCTTCATATCATCCTTTTAATTGGCTGGCCATCTTAACCCTCCCTCCACACAACCTCGTTAGCTCATGAGGAAAGAGTGGCGCAGCCATTTGGAAAGGGCTGAATGTGTGGGAAGTAAGAAGAAAGTGGAACCATGTCTCCCATCCTAGTAAATGAAAGAATGGAAGGTACTTTGTAATTCTACTAGGTCCCTGCCTTACTCCCCCACCCCCCACTACCACCCCCATGATGAAGACTGTTAAGGGAGAGAAAAATGATGAGGCTCAGGAATGAAAGGAACTCTAACAAAAAGAGATGCAGTGAATGAGAATTGGCCAAGAGCACAACTCTCCCAGAATTGCCTTCCAGTCTCTGGATGGAATCTGTCACTTCAGTAGCCACTATACTGAGTTGCCACCACACACATAAGCAATCATATGAGGATCATAGCTACCAGTGGCTTAGGTCAAGAAAGCCCAGTGACCCAGTGCCTATATCCTTTGCCTTTCCTTTAGGATAAAAGGTATGATGAAGGCTAAACATTTTCCTCAGACCATTTTCTAAAAAGAGTCTCTAAAATTCTCTCCTCCCATTTTAGATGAGGAAACATCTTTCTTGGACATTTTCCCTAGATGTTAGTGAAATGACAAACTCATTTGTTATGCCTTGGGTGTATACCACAGATTTAATTGCTATGTTATCATGTTACATTATGAAAAATTGAACCAACTTTAATGGATTATTTTTTCTGAAAGCGTTTGCTCTGTTTCCTTTAAAATGCTGGGGATAGTGGAGAGGGGCTAAAGAGGAAAGCAGAGATTTTGTAGAGGTAGACATGGTAGAAATCTTGATAGCACCAGAAGTTGTCATTTTGTAATTTTCCCGATAGCTTCATAGACCTCATTGTGTCAACTTGTTGTTAGTTTGGGTTTTTTTAACGTCTCTTGAATACAATTCTTGAGTTAATTCTAGCAAGTGTGAATTTAAAGACTCATAGTAACTAGAGATAGAAAGGACCTTAATACTAATTGGACAGATGAGGAAACTAAGGCCTATAAGATTGTATAGCTAGCGGAGCTAATATTCAAAATTAGGTTTCTTTGACAAATCCAGTATATACCACGGCTATTAGCCCCCTTTCTGATTTTATCCTGTCAAGTCAAGAAGTCATCAAGCATGTATTAAGCACTTATCATGTACCAATCATAAGTGTTGGGGATGCAAAGGAATAGTAAAGAAGCCAGTGTCACTGAATCCTAGAATATATGGATAAAAGTAGCATAGAAGAAAAATAGAAAGGTAAGAAAGGCTTTAAAGACCAAAAAGAAAATTTTAGATTTGCTCGTACAGGTAATGGGAAGCCACTGAAATTTATTGACTAGAGGGATGACATAGTCATTCTGAGCCCTAGAAAGATCACTGAGATTGCTGAGTGGAAGCTGAGCTAGGAAGAGGAGAGACTTGAGAAAGGGCCACAAATGAACAGACTATTGAGTCAATCCAGAAAAGAGGTGATAAGATCCTAGACCAGGAGAGTGGCAATGTCCAAGGAGAGGAAGGGACATATATGAGAGATGCTGTCAAAGTAAAAATCAACCAGTTTTGGCAGCTGACTGGATATGGTGGGTGAGAGTAAAGAATAACACCAAGATTGTGAAGCTGGGTGATTAGGATGATGATGGTACCCTCCAGAGTACCAGGGAAGTTAGGAAGAGAAGGATTAAGGGGAGGGGAAAAGATGAGAGCAGTTTGGGATGTGTTGAGTTCAAGATATCTATGAGACATCCAGTTTGAGATGTCCAAAGGGCGATTGATAAAAAGAGGCTGGAAATCAGGAGGGAGGTTAGGGTTTGACAAACAGATCTAAGAATCATCTTCATAGAATTGTCGCAGAATGTTATGGTGGATCTTACAGTCAGATCTAGGTACCTGACACTAAAACATACTGTTGAGCCTTTCTGAATCTGAGGACCAGAGACAAACATCCAAAAGACTGTTTGACTCTCTGCAAGTCATTTGATCTTTCTGAGATTCAGTTTTCTCACCTACAAAATGTTGATAATAAATCATACTTGCACCAACTAGTCCCATTAGCTCTGAGTTCCTTAAGAAAAAGATTGTTTTTCTTTTTGCCTTTCTTTGTATCCCCTGTGCTTGGCATAGTGCCTGTGGCACATAGCTTATGCTTAATTGTTGACCTTATAGGACTGTTTATGAAGAAAAACATAGAAAATTTAAAGTGCTAAAGATACATGAGCTTTTACTAATAGCCTTCACAACTCTTGTATGATGTACTTCCCCATCTCTGAGGAGACCCATACCTTATGGAATATTTTTAATAACTTACATTTATATAACACCTTAAGATTCACAGAGTACTTTACCTGTATTATTTCATTTGATTCCCGTATGAATTCTGTAAAATAGTTGCTATTATTATGTCCATTTTATAGATGAGGAAACTGCAGCAGGTTAGGTGATTTGCCTAGGTCACAAAGCTGGTAAATATGGCAGTTAGCTTCTATTTTCCTCCCCCCTTTCTGTGCCAAGTAAGATCTTCTAGGATAAACAATAAACATTAAGCAGTGCAGAAAGTTACAGATCTGAATATCCAAGATGATACATGAAGAAGGAAAGAAAGAAGGAAGGAAGGAAGGAAGGAAGGAAGGAAGGAAGGAAGGAAGGAAGGAAGGAAGGAAGGAAGGAAGGAAAGAAGGAAGGGAGGGAGGGAGGGAGGGAGGGAGGGAGGGAGGGGAAGAAAAGTTAATTAGTGTGAATCTGCATTTGAATTCAGGTCTTGCTGACTCCAGGCCCAGTGCTTTATCCAGTGTGTCACCTAGCTGCCTCTAGAGGATAGGAAAGGGCCAACCTTAGAATTCGAGTCTTGCTTCTGACATATGCTGGTTGTATGACCACACGAAAATCACTTAATCTCTCAGATGAGTTGCTGATATATAGCAATGGAGAAAGTATCCACACCTTTCCCCACACAGATAAAATTACAGGCTTACTCTTCCTCCCCACAAAAAGAAATGTCATGCTTAGAATTGAATATACTGCTCCAAATGTGGTCTGACCAGGACAAAGCACAAAGGGCTCATCACTGATCCCGCCCTAGGCATTGTACACTTTTAAATGTACCCATTTATACCATTGTACATTTTATGTCTCCATTCAGCATGGATGAAATCTTAGTCACAATCTGGTAGAGGAACCTGTCTTCCCTATCATATCTCTGTCCCTCTGTTTCTATCTCTTGTTTTGTGTGTCTCTGTCTCAATTTCCATTTTTGTGTCTCTAGCTCAGTGTCTCTATCTCCACCTCTCACTTTGTGTGTTTCTGTCTCTATCTCCATTTCAGTGTCTCAATATCAGCATCTCTGTCTCTCTGTATCTGTGTCTGTCTGTCTTTTTCTCTCAGTAATAGCCCTATCTATTATCATCTTTGCCCCCAAGACTCTTTATGATCTTACCATAAGAGGGAATTTTCAGTGTACAAATCCTGGTAGAAGTATGCCTGAATCAGAATGGTGGAAACATGTTCCACCCTGAAAGGCAGCACAGAGTGAATGAAGAGCACTGACTTTGGGGATTGTTCAGTTCCAGGATCTGCTATTTACTCTGTAAACCTGGGTGAGTCACTTAAACTTCTGTGGAACTTAGGTTGTGTGTCTTCTGCAAAGTGAACTGACTAGAAGATCTCCATGGCTGTTTCCTCTTCTAAATCCTATGAATTGTTTCCTCCTACATGGACCATTTCAGTTAGCATTAACACAAAATACAACCGTGGACTTGCCTGATCAGGATCTTGTGATTTATAGCTAGAAGAAATTTAGAAACCATCTAGTCCAACTACAAGAGAATACCCAATAGGGTGAGGACAGTTAAGTCTTCAGGAATATGGTAGAAATATCCTTATTTATTTATCTAAGCCTTTGCACCATCATGCCCTCTTTTTTTCTGTTTCTTTCCCAGTATCTTGTAACTTCTAATCCCTAAAAGATCAGAGAGTGAAACATGAGAGAAATTATTTTAAAACTTTCTCTTTTTCTCCTTGCTCTTTTTTTCCCCTTCCCTTTCTACCCAGCTTCTTCAAACTCGAGTCCCTTTGCATAACCCATATATATAGGAAATAAAAAAGATGAAATAAGAGGATTAGATGGGGAGATGATGGCTTATAATATACAGATTTGTAAGGAATCTCTGTTGTTGATTCAGTTAAGATCACCATGCTGTCTGATAGACATTTCTAATAGAAATGTTCTTTAAAGTCTCCCAAAGATACCCATAATCAGTTAACCAGTCAGTCAACAAGTATTCATTAGGAGCCCACTATGTGCCAGGCACTGTGCTCAGGTCCTGGGATACAAAGAAAGTCATAAATAGTTCATACTTTTAAGTTATTTACATACTAATGGGAGAGAAAACCTGTAAATAACTAAATACATACACATATATGTATGGAGAGAGGAGAAGGAGCAGGAGGAGGAAGAGAAAGAGAAGAGGAGAAGGAGGAGAAAGAGAGGGAGGAGGAGGAGAAGAAGGAGGAGGAAGAAGAGGAGGATCAATAGCATCAATAACTGCAGAGAGGTCAAGGAGAATGAGTACTGAGATAAAAGAATTTGATCATAAGAACCGAGTAGCAACAACTTATTATGGGGATTGTAATACGGAGCATTTGATGTCTAGTGTTACTGGATTGAAGAATACGTGGCAGAACATAGGGTGCATGAAGAGTGCAGAGGTAGGAGAGGACTAGGTTGTGAAGGGCTTTGAATGCCTAACATAGGGTTTTGTATTTGATCTTGGAGTCATGATAGGGAGCCACTGAAATTTGTTGAGTAGAAGGAAATAATATGGTTGAGTTTATGTTTTGGAAAAAATCATTTTGATGAATGGAGGATGGATTGGACGGTTTGGAGTGGAGAAACACTTGAAGCAGACAGCCCCACAAACAGGCTATTGCACTAGTGGGAGTGTCAACAGAGAAGGGAGTACATTGGAAGATATTACAAAGTTGAAATTGCTGGGCTTTGGCAACAAATTGGATGGGGAGAAGGGCAGAGAGGGATAGTAAAGAGTAGGATATGATACCTAAGTTGCAAGCCTGAGAGACTGGGAGGATGGTGTTACCCTCAACAATAATAGAGAAGTTAGGGGCAGCTAGGTGGTACAGTGGATAGAGCACCAGTGCAGAAGTCAGGAGGACCTGAGTTCAAATCTCACCTCAGACACTTGAGCTAAGACCTTGCTATGTGACCTTGGACGAGTCATTTAACCCCAGTTGCCTCATCCTGGGTCATCTCCAATCATCCTGATGACTATCTGGTCACCGGATTCAGATGGCTCTGTAGAAGAAGTGAGGCTGGTGACCTGCACAGCCCTCCCTCACTCAAAAAAACAAAGAAGTCAAGTGCAAGTCATGTCATTATTTCTCTTATGTCATGGTCTTCTTCGGCAACGAAGGAGGAGTACACACACAATAGACAAGTTAGGGGACTTAATAATAATAACAATAGCTAACATTTATTGTGCTTACTATATGCCAGGTGCCACGTTAAGCACTTTACAAATATCTCATTTGATTCTCAGGATAACCCTGGGAGGTAGGTACAGCCAGTCCTAGAAAGAGTATCCAGGGAGGCTGTGTCATCAGTGGAGAATAGCCGACAGGATATGTAAAGCACAAGCATGTGTCGATAATTTTCATAAACATTTCCCAAGAGGCCTATGAGTGTATTAGATACTGATGTCTTCTCAGTTATGATCATCATTTTTTGCTAATGATATCTATGGCCTCTAGTAACTATTTGCCAAATGAGATTGAATCAGGGTGGAACAGAATATAGGTAGTTTTATCACTCAATTATAATGATAAATTCATGCTGAATAGCAAGGGTCTGGTTACTGTATTGAGAAGTCCCTTCTAAACCATTGATTTTACCAAGCCACAAAGAGCGTTGTGCTTCTTAGGGGGATTGGTCCAAGATGAGATTCCAGCTATTCTGATGCCTACAGTTTTGAGGGGATCATACCATCCAAGTCATCAAAGGAAGTCTTCAAGGAAAATTTTTTACCGATGAAAAATTATTTTTGCATAACATTTTGAGTCTGATGTGAATAGAAAATCCTGTTTGTACTCCAAGTCTGGTGTGTGGTGTTTTTTCTGCTGTACTTGGAAGAGAGCACAAATGCTTAAACTAGAACAGACTTACTTGGGCTGTTTTACTTACTGGAAATATTTAGAGAAATGTATTTTAAGAAACATCTAGGAATTAATTTCTGAGTGCCCAAATTTGCAAGTTGGATTTATTTTTCTTAAATATACAAAATGGGTGAGTGGGTGAGGCAGGGATATTGAGGGAGGGGGGAATAGCAATATTGACATGTTAATGACTCATTAAGCTTTTCCAAAGTGCAACTAAGTGTTGCTGTTTCCAAAGGTGTCCTGGTTGGACCAAAGTCAGTGACAAATCCTTGCAAGCATGTGGAACTTGTGGCAGTAAACATATTTCTTTGCTATTTAATTAACTCCACCGAACAGAAGCCATCTAAAATACATTTCAAAAGGAAAAACAGCAATCACAGTTATTATAAAACGTAGTTTAAACATACACACCACATGCAAACCTAGCGACTGACTCTGGATTTCAAACGTACAATTTCAAAGTAATATATTCACCTTCTTTCTTCTATTTCTCAATTTGTTGAGAAACTTCTTTGTCTTCCTTTCATTATCTAAGATTCAATGCTAGAGAATAGCAATAGCTCACACTTACGTACTACTTTAGAGTTTGCAAAATTCTTCCCTGGCATACAGTAGGCACTAAAAAATATTTCTTGTCTTGTTTGACGTCCCTCGTAGCAACCAGGTGAGTGTTGTAAGCATTATTACCCTCATTTCACAAATGAGGAAATGAAGGATGAGGGGGAGGGGATGTTAGGTGACTTGGCCAAGGTCATACATGAAATAAGTGGATGAAACAGAGGCCTAAGCCATCTTCTCCTGCTTTTTTCCATTATACCATACTGCTTCTGGCAAAGATGTGTTCTGATGCTGGACTACATATCATCACTTCTGCTAGATTCAATTTTTGCCTTCCTCTGTATTTGAGATTGTTTTCCTTATTTTTACTTCATATTATCTTTAGGTTTCTGGCTTTCCTTTCACCAATAACCAAAGTGACATGTGACACAGACAGGAATGAAAAGATTGGAGTTCTGCCTTGCCTCTGACACTAACATGCTGCATGCCCTTGGGTAAGACATATGACCCACCTCTCTGTACCCATGTTACCAATCTCTAAAGTGAGGGAGGTTGGACAACATTATTGCTAAGGTTCACTGTAATTCTTCCTTCCCATGATCTGTCCTCGCTCAATAATCAGCAAGCATGTATTGCCATATGCTAGACACAAAGAGTTTGCCTTGTAACTGGGGAGATGACATACATAAGTCATATGTATTTATGGTATGTTCTTATATGTTCTAAGAACAAGAAATCATGAGGATGCCCATCAATTGGGGAATGGCTAAACAAGCTCTGGTATATGATTCTGATGGAATATTATTGTGTTATAAGCAATGACAAGTAAGATAATTGCAGAAAAACCTGGAAGGAACTAAATGAACTGATGCAAAGTGAAGTGAGCAGAACCAGGAGAACATATCTTAGAACAAAACATATAAGATAATGTAGATGGAAGGTTGCCTTAGAGGATGGCAAGAGTAGATGGGCAGGGTAAAAAGGGAAGGATCAGGAAAGATTTCCTGGCATAGGCAGTACTTGAGTTGAGTCTTCAAGGAAGCCAAGGATTCTAAGAGTTGGAGGTTGAAAGGGAAAATATTCAGTTAATACAAAGGCAGAGAGATGGGAAATGCAGTATTATGAGAGAAGAATAACAAGTAGGACTGTGTAGCTGCATCAGAGTGCCATGGGGATCAAATGCAAAAAGAGGAGGTGGTCAGGTTGTTAAGAGATTTAAATGTCAAGCAAGAAACATTATATTTGATCTTGGAGGTAACAGACCTCCCCTGGAGTTTACTGAGGGAGCAATGGTGGTGGTGGTGGTGGTGATATGCTCAGACTTATACTTTATTTTATTGGTTTTAAATGATATTTTATTTTTCCTTAAAACAAGTTAACATTTTAAAAAAAGTTTTGAGTTCTAAATTCTATCCTTTGTTCCTCCTGAGACAGTAAGCCATCCAATATAGTTTATACATGTACAATCATATAAAACATTGCCATTTTAGTCATTTTGTATGAGAAAATTCAAATTTGAAAAGAAAAGAAGAAAGAAAGAAAGAAAGAAGGGAAGGGAAGGAAGGAAGGAAAGAAGGAAAAAAGGAAGGAAGGAGGGAAGGAAGGAAGGAAGGAAGGAAGGAAGGAAGGAAGGAAGGAAGGAAGGAAGGAAAGAAGGAAGGAAAGAAGGAAGGAAGGAAGGAAGGAAAGAAGGAAGGAAAGAAGGAAGGAAGGAAGGAAGGAAGGAAGGAAGGAAGGAAGGAAGGAAGGAAGGAAGGAAGGAAAGAAGGGAGGAAGGAAGGAAGGAAGGAAGGAAGGAAGGAAGGAAGGAAGGAAGGAAGGAAGGAAGGAAGGAAGGTGAAAGACAGCATGCTTCAGTTTGTGTTCATACTGTACCAGTTCTTTCTCTGGAGGTGGATAGCATGCTTCATCATAAGTCCTTTGAGATTGTCTTAGATCATTGTATTGAGGAGAATAACTAAGTCATTTATAATTCTCAATCATATAATATTGCTGTTACTGTGTACAGTGTTCTCCTGGTTCTGCTCACTTCACTTTGCATAAGTTCATTTAGTTCTTTCCAGGTTTTTCTGCAATCATCCTGCTTGTCATTGCTTATAACACAATAATATTCCATCAGAATCACATACCACAGCTTGCTTAGCCATTCCTCAATTGACGGGCATCTTCATGATTTCCCATTCTTAGGCATCAAAAAAAGAGCTGTTATAACTATTTTTGTACTAATAGGTCAGACCTACACTTTAAGAAATTCATTTTGGCATCTGAGTAGATAGTAGATTGGAGTGAGGAGAAATTTGATTTGAGGAGAACAAGTAGAAAGCTATTGTAATAGTCCAGGTGAGAGGAGATGAAGGCTGGTTCAAGGGTGGTAGTTAAGTGAGTGGAGGGAAAACATATACAAGAGTTATATGCAGATGCATAGTTACAACTAGGTGCTTCAGTGGATACAACACTGGACCCAGAGTCAGGAAGATCTGGTTAAGTGCCACCTAAGGCACTTAAGCTTTGTGATCCTGGGCAAGTCATTTAACCTCTTTGCCTCAGTTTCCTCATCTGATTTACAACTCTTCTAACTTCTTCTGTATCTCATTCTTTTTTTTTTTGTTTTTTGTGCTAATGGGCAGATCATTTGCCTTCCTGGTAAATTTTTCTATCTGGAAATAAACTTCACAGTATCAATGAGATAGTCAAGGAAGATTCTATATTGAACAACTTAAGGCAAAAAATCACTCATGTAAATTTCTAAAAGCTACTTTACATCATTACTATGTCTCACCAAATCCCTGAAACAACTCTGATTCCATTCATAGACTGCAGGGTGATTATGATTATTCTTAGAAGCTACCTGGAGGTAGATCTGAATTCAGACTTATCCTTCTAATCACTCCTTCAGAATTATTTGGGAACTGATACTAGAGTCAGAATCCTCTTGACTTTTATAGGTGACTCCAGAAAACTCAGAAGATGGGCAGGGTTTCAATTAGGGCCACACTTATACAATATTAACAAATTATTATGGGTATGAATATTCCTGAGGATGCCTCCCTCTTGTTAGCTTGTGCTGATTCTCTTAAGTGAGGAACAAGGCCTTCCTGAGTACTTCTGGCTTATTCCCTATTGGATTCTTCAGGTAAAAGGCTAGGTCAGATTTCATAATGGTGGAAAAAATATACTTTGAACACACAGTCTATTAAGGCGAGAAAGGCCTCAATTGGAGTAGGGGCGTGTAGGCATGGGGAGAGGTACCATCTTGCTTTTCTATTTAATGCATTCTCAGTGTTTAGAATAGTACTTTACTCATAGTAAGTACTTACATGATTTCTTATTTGTTCAATTGTTTATATGTATATGGCTATGTATAAATATACAATTACGGTCACATATAAATTTGTTTGTATATATGTATTTTGTAGTAAGCAATATCAATTCATTTCCTTTCTCAAGAAAGAAGAGCGTAGTTGTAGTTCACAAAATTCTAAGACACTAAAACATTCATATCTATCTATCTATCTATCTGTGATACTTATATAGATAGATATAGACATTAATATGTTATTATATAATAATAAAAATATAATTATATAACACAACTATATACAATTATTATAATTAATTATATTATTATGGTTTTTGATTAAAACCATAACAATGTAATAAATATAATATATACTATATATCATGAGTCATAGAAATTAGAAGTCAAGCATTACAAAAAGAATTGCAGTAGTTCTAGTTTAACAGGTTCTTCAATAAGGACATAGGCCTAATCCAGCTAGAAGCTATAATTCTCTAATCTTTTGATAGTATGATATTTGCAGTATTACAAAATGGTCCTTGGTCTTCATAGAGTTGAAATCTAGAGAACCTCCAAATAGGGAATCTTTGGAATATTTTATCTAACCAAAAATAAAGACATTTCTTTTTTTAGCTAATTGTTTTTCCACTATTCTCTGCTTGTCTTTAAGGTACCATGATTTGTCCACTGCCACTTGGAAACAGTCATTTACTTAGACACTGAAGTTGCTACCACCAGCAGGAGCTGTCCAGCTACAATTAATTTAGTGAAGGTTGGAAGGCCTGCCTAGCACAGCTGGGTATAATAACAGTCATATAACTCATATCTCTACAGTGCTTCATGAAAACACTTGTAGAAAGCGAAATGCATTCAGTTATGGGAGTTCTGTTATATCCTTCCTGTAAGACAGGGGATGCAGTCTACAGGATGCTGGCTTTAAAGGATTTGATTCTATAACTTATAATATGTGTAGAAACAGATTTCTTTGGCAACCTTACACAAGTCATTTAAATTCTGTGGGTCCTAGTTGCCTCATCTGCAAATGAAAATCATCTTCATGATTTCTAAGCACTTCTGGCTGGATATCTATGATCCATTTTCAGTTTTGAGTCCTTTTGATTAGATTTGTAAGATCTGTGTAATGTGGTCCTCATAGGAAACCCTTCAATATGACCTCTTCTTCATTCTTAGCTTTGTTTTCATCCTGGTATTGATTCACTGCTTTTCCCTTCATCATCCTACATCTGCAGCCACTGACTCCATCTTTCACATAATCAAAATGATGATTTTTGGCCCCAGTTCTTTCCCCCTCCCATGCCTCTTGGCTTTCAACTTCTGGGTATAGAAATATCTGAACCTCAATCCAGAGCAGGTCCTTTGATAGGAAAAAAGTGGGAAATGTGGCAACCTACTAAACTTATGTGTATCACTGTAATGAAGCAGCATCCGCATACATGAGGAAGTGTAAGGGTCAGGGTCATGAACCGCAAGTGTTCAAAGCAAGGAGAGCAAATCTGCAAATGTCAAGGGTTTCCTGTAGTTTTTAAAGCCTTCCTGCCTGCCTAGGCTGTGGGAAATGAATAGTTCAGCTTCTGCTTTATCTCTTTAAGGTGCAGGGCCAAGGAGTGGGAGGGAGAGGTCATGGAGGCGAAACTTCAGTTTCATTATCTACTTACTACTCTCCCTTCCCACTCTACATCAAACATGCCAAGAACACTTAGCAGATTCATAGACCAAGATTGGCATCCAAGTTTGAAGGAAAAAAAAACAAAAGAAAACCAAGGGAATCCATTTAGAAATTGCTTCTGCTACCTCATTAATCTCTTACAACAAATAATACATGCAAAGCTCAGGCTAGTGGGCTCTCCATAGAATAACATTTTTTGTGGGGTTATAACAAATTAAAGAAATAAATTAAGTCACCAGCACAGCAGGGAAGTACTTGAAACCTTAAGCTTTGCAGGCTTTTCTCATGTTCTAAAAATAAAATGACAAAAAGAGTCTTTTTCTGAAGGAAAAAATATGTATATTAATTGCCAATGCAATTTTATTTTTTTCTTTTTGTTTCATTATTGGCCTCAGAGTGTTCCAAGAACCCCTGCTGTTCCCCACTCCCTTCCCTCAATCCATTGTTCACTGATTCCAAACAGAGCAAAATAAGATACAGGAAGGAATGGAGGTTAATAGTAATTGTTTTTTCACATGACAGTTATAGAGAAAAGTGCCTCATACATGGAAGGACAGGGGCAATAGTTTAATGCAAGAAGATCACAAAGGTAGGAAGCAGACAGGTTCTTAGGAGTTTTAAAATTCAAACAATGCACTTTATATTTGATGGGCAGATAATGGGGGGTGTCAATAAATATGTATAAAAAGAAAGGACATAAATAAATTACATACTGTTGATTAAAGATCGCCATATTTCAAACCATATCAAGAAGGGTGCATAATGACAAGCAGAGGGTTTGCAAAGTGCAGAGGACATCAGTTTGATGTGTTCTGGTCCAGAGGGTCTTTCATCAGCAGAAATGTATTCTACTTCATTCTGATTTGCTGCATGGTCTTGAGTTACTATTACCATTCGTGGTTTTTTTGTTTGTTTGTTTTGGATTTTTTCCTGTAAAGTATTCCATATCTATTTATCAGTAATGAGGAACAATACAGATTAGAAGATTTTGGGGAAACAAAATAAGAGCAATGGTTTTAAGTTCACAGAAGATGGAAGGGACATTAGAACTGGGAAGGAAACATCTAGTTACAGTAAAATAGATTGAGAATTAGAAGAGATCTGCAAAGAAATGAGGAAATGGCATCCAGGAAAGCAGAATAAATCCCCCAGATATAGTAAGCAGCAGTGCAGGGATTTTAACCCAGGTCCTAACTCCAAATTCACTCTTCTTTATACTTTTATTTTGTAAATGATGCCCAGGAGACTTAATTGACTATATCTGAGATCATGGAACTAGTTAGTTGAAAGAATTGGGATTGGAATACACTTCTCCTGGCTTCTAGTGTTTGCAAAGAATATACCTTAAAGTGTTACATAAACACTAGTTCTACCAAGGGAGAGTTAAATTGAGGGAAGAGAGGGCAGAGACAGAGGAGGAAGGGAGGGATATTTCAAAAACTGATTGATGGTAGGAAAACAAAAGACACAAATAAAAATCTTTCACCACTTAGATGGCACAACAGATAGTGTTGGATTTAAAGTCAGGAAGATGAAATCTTGTCTCAGGGAAGTCCTGGGCAAGTCATTCTCTCTCTCTCTCTCTCTCTCTCTCTCTCTCTCTCTCTCTCTCTCTCTCTCTCTCTCTCTCTCTCTCTCTCTCTCTCTCTCTTCTCTCTCTCTCCCAGTTTCCTCATCCATGAGACAGGAATAAGATTAGCACCTATGTTATAGTGTTCAGTGAAAATTAAATGAGATATTTGTAAAAACACTTTGCATTCCTAAAGAGCCACATAAATTTTATTTAGTATCATATGGAGCTTGCATATCTACTTAAAGATGACAAGTATAAGTTCATAGGCCCATCGCAAGTAAAGTCACTGAGCTTCTTTGGATAGTTTCTTGGGGCAGAAAATTCCACAGTAAAAGGAATATTAAGAACTATTGCTTTTTTTCGTTCTCTTCTTCAGGGAAGTAAAATCAGAAGTGAGAAATTTGCTTAGATTCCAACTTCTCTTCTTTGTAGCATCATTTAAGGAGAGAAGAGAAAAGTACCAGATCTCCATCATTCCTAATCCCTACCTTCCCATATATCCTCAAGTACTTTGAATTGTTTGATGATAGTCCAAATGTTGCCTGTCTCCTGCGAAGACAGCATAGCATAAAATGACTTTAGACTCTGGCAAATAGAGATTTTAGGTACAAGAAAGAACTCCTACACAGAAGTGGTTCTGAGGTGCTGAAGTGGGTTGCCAAAGAAAGCTACCTGTGCAGTTAGTTTCTCTCTTTCTTACCTGTTTAAGTTTAGGTTAGCTTAGGTTGATTCAGATTGCCAGGAGTGGAGTTCTGCCTCCTGGCTGAAGAAGATTAGCTATTTTATGAGGTCATGTAGAGTTCTCAGATTCTATACATATACAAAAAATGGCATTTTCTTTTAATTTATATGAAACTCCCATATTTTGTGCAAGTAGTAGGCAAAACATTTTTTTCTTCATGAAGCAGGACGGTTATTGGTCACTGAAGTCTATTGTCTGATTACAAACCATCTTTACCATCATCTCCTTTTTCTCCTATTTTTCTTTTCCTTCTACTCTTTTTCCTTTTTCTTCTTTTCCTTGTTCTCCTTATTTAAGGAAACCTATGATTGAAAACTTTTTGTTTTTGTTTTTAATGTACATGATTGATTCAGTTAGGTGATAGAATGGATAGAGCACTGGGCATAGCATCTAGAAGACCCGATGTCAAACCCAGCCTCAGACACTTACTAATTATATTGACCCTGGGAGAAGCTCTTAACCCTGTTTGCCTCAGTTTCCTCAATTGTAAAATCAGCTAGAGAAAGAAATGGGAAATCACTCCAGCGTCTTTGCTAAGAAAACCCCAGATGGTTTCATGAAGAGTCAGACATGACTGAAACAACTCAACCACAACAAAAACCACGTTAAACTTTAACCAGAGTTTCCTAATCCCATTGGGCTCCAGTTTTCTCATCTTTAAAATTACTGTGTTGGAAAAGATTCCATCCAGTTCCAAAATTTTATGGTAATATTATATAAATTTCTTCTTTTTTATGCTCCATTTAATTTTTAACAATGGAATTTGTCCACCACTCCATGTGTTTAGTTTAGTTTAGTTTTTTTAAAATAGTACCTGACATTTCTCACCTGACAGAGACTCAAAATGTCCTTGCGAAACTGTCAGGAAATCATTTGTTCATTGTCTTGGGAAGTGAAAATAAAGTGTTCAGTGATGAGCACATCATACTCATACAAAATAACCTCATATAATGAATTTGGGATTGTTTTCACTTCTCAGGTAATTCTCGGGTCATTCAGGGACATGGATCATGTTTAGTCTTTATTACCATTGTCACTCAGCAACGGAGGGCTCTTGACATTCCAATACAAGACAATGAGTGACTCAGTCTTTCAAACTTATGGAAAGTGTGTGGGCAGGATTATCTCCTCCTTTTAGCCCCAAGCTCTTCAGAGATCTAAAGGCAGAGACTGGTTACTTTGTCTACTATGTAATCTTCCTTTCAGTCCTTCCTGTTCAGCATAATGTGTTTGTTGAGCCAGATTAGCAGAGAAAACTGGAAGTCCATGTCCTCAGTGACAAGGTTCCAAATGGTTACAGTATGTACTCAGAAGCAGGGGAGGACACCTTACATTGAAGGGAAGCTGTCCTTTCCGATTTAACTTCTTATACATAGGGAGAACAGGCAACTTGTCACTGAATTTACAACTCAGTAATCTGAGCAATCCCTGGTTTTAGCAATTGCCTTCTTTAAACCTTTCCTTCATTTTTGGTAAATTCTTTCCTATGCCATTAAACTAGATTATAAACTCCCTGTGGGCAAGGAGCTGTGTCTTACATTATTTTTTGTGACTCCAACAGCTCTAGTAAATTGTGGTGAATAGATCAGGTGTGATGCCTTCCAGAAGGGCTTGACATCATAGAATCATAATTGGAAGAGACCTTTAAGGTGATCTCATTGGTGTCCCTAACAACTAGCCCATAGTAGGTGCTTAAGAAATATTAGTGGAATCAAAGTGAATTGAACTTATAACCCATTGTAGAAATCTCTAACATCTCTGAAAAATGGTCTCACCAGTGATAGAAATAATTTCATTGACTAAGACCTCTCAACTTCAGGAAAAGCCTTTTCCATTGTTGGACAATTCTAGTAGAATGTTTTTATGTTAACCCCAAAACTGACTACCTCTCGCATTCATGAAGTAGTTCTCCTGAAGTTTGTAAATTAATGGATAAAAGCAGTAAATTTGGGTATCCCTCCATCTTGTGACAGCAATGGACATATATACATTTACTTTTACTGACATGAGGATACTATAGAATGTCCAGCCTTGACTAGATAAGAAAGGGTTCAACTGGTTTCTCCAGCTTTATTTAGTCCTCCATCACCCAAGTGATGAATTTCATATCATATGCATGAATTTCATTGTTCTTTCTTGTTGTGTTGTTAATTCTGTAGTTTTTAAGAATGGATATTACTCCAAGGAAACATGAAAACCTTACAGCTCTTCAAGAGCACATTTCAATGACTATTAGAAATACTGCAGCATCTGTTGAAGTGAGGAAATCCAGTATTTCAGTACCATTCAAGTTGGAAATGAAACATGATCAGTCAGACCAAAGTACAAAGAAAGGTGTGGTCAAAAGTGAAATCAATTCCAAGAATATCTGATATATTATTGCTGTAAAATAGCCTGATTAATCCCCAGAAAACAAAACCTCCAGAAAAACCTAGGAAGTTGAGGAGTTATTACTGATTCCTCTACATTGAAGGGTAGACTTTGAGAAATTCAAAGAATAGTGAAATGACCAGGCTTTAAAAAAATAAGATCAGCAGCTAACTCTTAGAATGAAGGGGAGGGGGGACAGAATCCTTCTTGTGGATAAGACAATACAGATTGAAATACTGATACCGGCAGAAAGTAATTTTTACTGTTGAAACTAACTTTATCATTCAGGGTGATAGTAAAACTATTATTAGAAAAAATCTGATAGCTGAGCCTTAAGATTTAGGCATCTTTATATGGCTGTAAAACATTCATCTTGCCAAAATGTTTTGGGTGATGTTTTGTCTAGCCTTGTCCACACTGAAGGAATAATGAACTTTGATAAATATAGTGTTATACTCAGAAGAAGAAGAATTCCATAATTATAGAAATTGTCAAATTGCACTGGATTACTACAACTCAACTTTGTACGGTGCCATTTTTCACAAAAGGTTAAGAAATATATACAGGAGATGGAAATAAACATGCTTCAATGGATTGTAAACTTGACTGATTTAAATCTCATTGAAAAATGGTGGGCTATATAATTGGGGAGGGGAGGAATGGATTGTTCATCAAAGCTAGGCTTAAAAATTCATTGTAATATGTACATCAAAATCTTGTAAATTCAGTTCTAAACTGCATAAAACAAATGAGTACTACTAAAGGACATATTGCATATGAACTTTAAATGCAAAAGCATGTAAGATTTATTATAGAAATCAATCAATTCAATTAATGTATTTTGTCCCAATTCACACATCACTGTAGTTCCACCCTCAGTACCAATACTACTTGGTTGATATGGTCATTAACACTGGACATTGACCAAAACTTTTGTGTAATCTTCCAGGTTGGAGGAAGGAGGGGGGTGAATCTTACTTCTCTTTTCAAATAAGTAGTGGCTGAAGATTTTTAATCTTGAGTAATTTGCTAAACTTACTGTTTGTTGTTCACCTTTCTATGACCCTGGTATGGGTATTTTTCACTGAGTCAAATAATTACTAAAAGGAGTTTATGTTCATCCTAGGTGATGAAGTGGATAGAGCACTGAGCCTAAGGTCAGGGACACCTGAATTCAATTCTGGCCTCAGATACTTACCAAATACCCTGGGCAAATCATTAACCCTTCTTTGATTCAGTTTCCTCATCTGAAAAATGAGAATAATAATAGCAGCTACCTCACAGGGTTGTTGGAAGGTTCACATGAGATAATAACTGTAAAGCACTTAGCCCAGCGTCTGGCACACAGTAAATGTTGTCTGAATGTTGTTGATGTTGTTACTATTACTATTGTTATCCAAGAAGTCCTCGCTTTTTTGCAAACCCTTCCCAGATTAACTCATTTTAAAAATCACTTTCCTTCTCTGAATTTTTATTATCTGTGCTGCTCATGACACATTATGTACTGTCTTAAATTATATAATATTTATATACACACACACGTGTGTGTGTGTGTGTGTGTGTGTGTGTGTGTGCTTAACAGAGTGTGTGGGGTGCTCAGGGAAGACTAGCACTCTGATGTGAGGGCTTGCTCAGTTGTTTTCAAGGGTGCTCATCTACCTTTGGTGTCCACCTTCACCAAACTCTCACCCGTGGCTCCAAGAAACTGTAGCATGCCCATTGGCCACACCCTGATAAAAACCATCTTGGCAGATGGGCTAAATCAGGGTGAAGGTTGTAACCAACAGGACTCAAGCCTATTGATGAATTAGGCAGGGTGTCTACCCCAAGCATGTGAAGACTTCCTGGTGGCATTGGCAGATGAGAACAATTTGTTCCAAATGAACATGAAGGCAGTGGAGTGGATGTCAAAGATGTCAAGGTCTTCCATTGCATCCCAAGAAATCACCAGCTGTCCTAACTTTTGTCCTGTCTCTGGACTTCTATGATTTTGGAAGAGAGTGTAGCTGATGACTTCAGCAACTTTGCCTCACTTAAATCCAATTCACATAAGAGTCAAGACATTGCACCATGATGTCATTGGTACTTTGCAAAATGAAGGATGAAGAATATATGCTTAAATAGTTTTCATTTTTTTCCCACATGTACATGTCTTATCTCTCTAACCTACATATAAATTCTAATTCTATCTCTGACCTTGGACAAATGATTTAATACCCTTGGGTTTCAGTTTCTTCATCTGTCAGATGAGATGATTAGGCTACATGGTCCCTGGCTTCCTTTCAACTTTAGATCTTCTTCAGTGATATTTGGAAACAGAGTCTATTTTTGTGTTTACCTACGCATCCTCAAAACTAGCACAGTGCTTTGCACAGAGTACACTCACAATTCATAAATTAGGTACTTAGAAAGCTTGTTTACTTTGAACATTGCAACCCAATGGAATAGGCACCATGGGTCTTTGAGTAAGATTAGAGTGTCCGAGGCCAGATTTGAATTAAGAAAGATATCTTCCTGACTTGGGGCCCTGCACTCTATCCAGTATGTCACCTATTTGCCCATATTTGCTTAGGACCCTAAATTTTAAACACAGGTCAATGAGTACAGGCCATCTTTGCTTTACTGGAAAATAGTCTGACATGTGAATGACAGAAAAATGATTTAGTTGGTCCTTGAGCACAGCTGACATGCAAATTTGTTAAATGTTCCATCATTCTGAACAATTTGTATCTACAGAATCTTCGTTCATGAAGAGCATCTGGTCCAGCCCCTGCCCAGAGGCAGGTACATCTCGAAACCAGGCAGGGGAGCAGGTAATCTATTCTCCACTTGAAGAACTCCAGGGACAAACACTGCACAACCTCCCTCTTGGTGGTCTAGCTCAGTATTTTATCACTCTGACAGTAGAAGTCCTTCTTCCTGTTTAACGGAAATCTCTCCTTTTTTTATATATAAGTCCTTCCTACAAGTTCTTCCTACAAGGACTTCATGACCAAGCATCTTTTCTAAAAGCCCTTCTTACAATTTAAATTTTATTTCCCCTGTGAACATGACTGCCTCCCTCAAAGTGTGATAGTTTAAACCCATCTGATCTCCAGACTGACAAGTAACTTCAGTTCTTTGTATGAAAAGATAACAAAGTCAAGGAGGTGGGAAGGAAAGAGGGAACTAAAGATTACCTATATGTAATAATAAAGCCTTATTTGGCTCATCTCCACTAGATACTTTCATTCTCCTGGGGCCTAAAGACATGTTTTCCCAATGTATTTTGAGAATGCCTACCTTAAGAAAATGAAAGACAGAAACAGAGAGACAGATAACAAAATAGAGACAGACAGAGAGAACCTATTTTTACACAAAGGAAACATTTCACAAAAATTCACGACAATTACAATATTTGCTGCTATATGTTACTACAATGCAATATAAAATAATGAAAAACATTAAAGGAATTTAGAATATTTTACCCCAAAAGCAAAAACAAAAACCCTGTTCTGCAATCTAAAACTTATCTTCCATTATATTTAAAAACAGCATAGTAGTGAGTAAAAAACACTGGGCCTTGTGAAAAGTGGCTTTGTTATTTACTAGCTCTGTAATTATGTAAAAGAGAGATAATAATATTTCCACCTCACAGGGCTGTTATGAGGAAAGAGCTTTGTAAAGCTTAAAGTGCTATAAAAATTGATACGTTACATGTTCTTCACATTTTCTTGTAATATCTCTATATCTAGGTCATCTGTCTATTTTGACCTTAACTTAGTAAGTGGTATAAAATATTGGTCTATGCCCAATTTCTGCCATACTGCTTTGGCATAGATCAATATTTTACAACATTTACCAAGATAAGGTAGAAATTAATTTTTAAGAGTTATGCTATGAAAGAGAATGATATCATGTTCTTTATTTTAATTGAGACCAGTATAATGCAAATTATAATGTCTACAGGAAGGATATATTTATGCTAAATGTTAAATATATATTTATGTTGAATGTTAAATATATCCAGAAATCCCTTGAGAGTTGTGAAACTCTCAAACAAGAGCTTGCTTAAGTCTATTTTCTATATATACTTATAAAATTAATAGCCTCCCATTTGTTTGGGATAATTTTAGTACAGCTTTCCTGATGAGAGCAGATGAAGTCAGTCAGTCAACAAGTATTTGTTATATGTACCAGACACCGTGCTGAGTGCTAGAAATACAAAGAAAGTCAAAAGGAAGTAACATTCTAATGGGGGAGACCACATTCAAATAACTATGTAGATACAAGATCCTACGTTGTCAGTGGAAGGTGTTTTTGAGGAGAAGGCTTTGTGGGGAATTGAGAAAAGGGAGAGGTGGTACCTATGGTCTTCCAAAGAGAGTGAACCGAGCCTTGAAGGCATCTGGAAGGCTTAAGTTAGGAGTAACAACATTCCAGATGTGTGAGATATCCTTTCCCCCTACTGACACTTCTCTGTGACTAATTCTTATTCTTGCCATCAGGTAAGAAAAGACGTGTCATCTTGGCCTTGTTCATGTAACTTTTAGGATTAAATATGTGGAAGGATCATTGAACTGGGAAAGAAGAGACCCGAGTTCTCTTCAGTCACAGGCATTTATAAAGTTTCTACATAGCCAACTATTGTGCAAAGCACTAACAGACCCTGCCTTCAAGGAATTTGTGTGTTCATTTATACATATACACATTCATACACATATACATATATACATAAAATGTACATGTACATTTGTATATATGAATATGTGTATGTATATATTGGTATGCTTATAAAAGTATACACACATGTTTATATGCGTATATCAAAACTTACAGATAAGTATATTAGAGGAGGAAATGTGACAATATATAAGCATATACAAAACAGAACTAAGATATTCTGCCAGAGGGCTAGGAACAATCAATAAAGGCCTCATACATGACAGTGGTGCTTGAGCTGAATGTTGAAGGAGTCTAGGGAGTACCAGAAACAAAGACTAAGCAGGAAAATATCCCACTTACTAGCCATGTGAATTTGCAAAAGTTACTTCTCTCTAGGCACTATTTATTTCTTCATCTGTAATATGAGGGAGTCATACTGGATGATGTCTTATGTCTCTTAGAGTTCTAAAAGTCCTGTCTTTGCTTCCAGATGCCCAGTGGAGTCATTCCACTTTCTTATTTTCTATTTGAAATAATCCACCGATGATGTGGCTCCTTTTGGACTTTTACTTTAGGTCCCAAACATTCCCCATTCCTATTTTCTGAGTCTTTGTTTAAGAGGACACAGAGCTGCAGTGGTAGGCATTCATTTTTCTGATTAGGAAATAATGTTCTAACTCAGAAGTGCCTCAAGCTCATAAAGAAAAAATGTTATCTGGAATTCTACTAGGCACATGCCAACTTTAAGCTTGTGGCTTTCCTTAGTGCTCTGCTATTTGGAGATGTTTCAGACAAAAAGAAAGTTATCTTCAAGAAAGTAGGACAAAAATCATCCTCTCTTTATGCCCCTGTATTGGGCATCTATCACTTGCCACTGACTTAGAAGTTGAGATGTGATTGTAACGTTCAAGCACTTGGAAGATGATGTACCTGCCCTCACTGAGCCCCAGCAGAGGAATCCAATTAAACAACCAGATCCTGCTCCCCTTACTTTGGACGCTTGGGCTATGGATATTAAGACACCAATCTGCTAAATTCTTTTTTTCTCAAAACAGAAAGCACTCCCTCTTCTATGAAAATCAAGATCACATTTTAAATATAAGTATTTAATTAAATCCATTTCAACAAGTGGTAATTAAGTACCTTCTATGGGCAGCTAGATGGTGCAGTGGACAGAGTGACAAGCCTGGAGTCAGGAAGACTCATCTTCCCGAGTTCAAATCTGGCCTCAGACACCAACTAACCATATGACACTCAGCAAGTCATTTACCTGTTTCCCTCCATCTCCTCATTTGTTAAATAAACTACAGAAGGAAATGGCAAACTACTCCAGTATCTTTGCCAAAAAAACCTCCCAAAAATGATCATGAAGAGTCAGACACGACTGAAAAATGACTGAAATGACTGAAAAATGATAAAGGTGCTCCTCACTGTTCTGGGTACTAGGTTTATATAGACAAAACAAAACAATCCCTGACCTCAAGGAGCTTATGTTCTATTAAATTTATGCACACATCCAAGAGAGGATACAGCTCTATTATGAAAGGTGGCTAGTTAATATTTGTACAGATTCCAGAGGTCTCAATAGAAGGATAGGGCAGAGTAGGATAGGAAAGGGATACTAGAGTGATGGATAGATGTGAGGGAACAGGGAATGGTGGTTAAGGAAGGAAGCTTCAGCCTAGAAAGGCTACATTCTCTTGATTCTGAGTGGAGCCACAGGGAAGTAGAAAGTCACACCTATTATATACAGTAGCAATGGTGACATGAAATGGTTGGAAAGTTGGAGCATGAGCATGACTGTAAGAAGGGATCTCAGAGATCTTCTAGTAAGATTGATTTCACAGGGGAAACTGAGGAAAATAGAAGTGAGAGGGAGAGCTGATAGTTGAATTTATATCTTATCTGTGTGACCTTGGAAAAGTCATATGACTCCTCTAGACCTCAGTTTTCTCATCTGTAAAATTATTATTACCCTACATGGCTATTAATTTCCCTTGAAGATTTACAGCAATGATTCTATAATCTGATAATTCAAAATGCAGAGCTCTTTAAATCATAGTATAACGCCACTGAGTCTGCTTTGTCAAGTCATTTTTTTTGAAGGAAGAAGGTTAAAACTGATCCTACAGAAATTCTATAGGGAAATATCTCCATTAAATTCTAATTTGATTTTCCCTTCTACTGGGCATGTTTTCAGACTTGGTAGCTATCTTTTTCCATCTCAGTTGGACCATGAAGGCATTAAAAAGTCCTGTATGTTACATGCTTTAATTAAGAATTTCATCAACAGTCTAACCTTGAAGCCATCTGTAAACAAAGTGTGGCTTGGCATGGGCCAAAAAATTGAAAATATGAAATTCATTTCGATATTAAAAATGATTTCTAGCAAAACTGATATAGCATTTCTAAGAAGACGATTGTGAAACCTGTCCCTGAGTTACAATTAAATGGGTGTGAGCCTTCCTGATGATAGGTTTAGAAATGCAAATCATAAATTACTCTGAGAATTAAATGTGTCTAGGTGTAAAATTAGGAACTGGTGGGAGTTGCAATTGTGGTAATAATGTTGTAGGTCCCAAGAGGCTCTTGATTTCAGTCTCTGGGGTATTTTGCCTAAAACACTGATGTGTGAGAGGATGTCCTGTTCTCAGGTTCAGATATAATGTGATTTTATTTGGAGAATTAGATTTGGTTAGCATGGGAATATGGCAGCAGACCAGATTGGTAGGAGAGAAATATGACATTCAGTGCATAATCACCAGAGTACACTCGTAATAATGCTCAGGGATTTGATTTTCAAAGCACTCTCAGATGCCATGAAGCAGTTAAGATGTGACACAGTGAATGGAGCACAGAGACGAGAATCAGGAAGTCCTGAATTCAAACACAGTCTCAGACACTTATTAGTTAGTTATATGACCCTAGACAAGTCACTTAAGCTTTGTCTCAGTTTCCTCAACTATAAAATGGGCTTAATAATAGCACTACTTCACAAGATTGTTACGAAGATCAAAGTTGTAAACAGTAATACTTGTAAAAAGCTTAGTACAGTGCCTGGTACATAGTAGGTACTATATAAACGCTTATTCCCTTCATCCCCTACACAGCCCCCATAACCTATGCCAATATTATTTCTATTTATTGGTAAACAGAGATAGAGATACAAAGAGATTTGCTCCCATCTTTAGTAATTGAGATTTGATTTTAAAGTTGATAGGTACTTAATAAATATCTGCTGAATTTATCCTAGTCTTATCATTTACCATAAGAGCATCTCTCTCATGATGCTAGTTCACTGGGTTTGAGACATTATCTGGATTTAGAAAGTGGAGTGGTTGGAGTAAGAAGTAGAGGTCATAAACCCTCATCTTTGCCTTCAGAGTTTACAAATTATAATGGATGTTACAGATAATCATCCGTTTATATGTCTACATCCACTATTAGCTTTGATCACACAGTTTTACTGGAAAACCCTTTTATAAATGCAAATGATCTCAAGGCCCAAAATAACAGTTCTTTCACAAGATTAAATAATGTCTACTGGCCTCTCAGACATTTGTCATTTTTACTCTCAAGCAAAACAAACCATGTACAACACTTTTCACCAAACTTCCTTCCGAATTTCTCTGTGCTAAATGAAACATCAGCACTTAGGCCAAATGAAACAAGGAATACTGAATATGATAGATTCTGGTCATAATAGTTAGTAAATATGGATGACATTACCATTGGATGTCAGAGCCAGAAGGAATATTTCAGATCTTTTAACCCAACCTCCACACTTTACAGATAAGGAAACTGAGCTACCAAGAAAGAAAGGAAGAGAGAGAAAGAGAGAGAGAGAGAGAGAGAGAGAGAGAGAGAGAGAGAGAGAGAGAGAGAGAGAGAGAGAGAGAGAGGAAGAAGAAGAAGAAGAAGGAGAAGAGGGGGAGGAGGAGAAGGAAAGGAGGAAGGAGAGGAAAGAAAGATAAAGAGAAGAATAAAGAAAGGAAGGAAGGAATGAAAAGAAAGAGAGGAAGGAAAAAAGGAAAGAAAAAAGAAAGAAGAAAAAAGAATTACTATTTAAATGTGAATTGCATTTCTAGGCTTAGAACTAGAGGAAACCTTAGAGGTCATCTAGCTTCAAACTCTTTCATTTTATTTTTATTTTTCCCCACTTAATAGTATTATATTTTTACAATTACATGCAAAGATACTTTTTCAACAATCATTTTTACATTTTTGAGTTCCACATTTATTTTCTCCTTTCCTCCTCTCCCACCTCCCCAAGATGACAAGCAATCTGATATAGGCTATATGTGTACAATCATATTAAATATATTTCCACATTAATCATGTTGTGAAAGAAGAATCAGAACAAAAGGGAAAAACCATGAGAAAGAAAAAGAGGAGAAAGTAGTATACTTTGATCTACATCCAGACTCCATAGTTCTTTCTCTGAATGTGGACAGCATTTTCTATCATGAGTCTTTTGAAATTGTCTTAGATCATTGCATTGCTGAGAAGAGCTAATCAAAGTTGGTCATCACACAATATTACTGTTACTCTGTACAGTGTTCTCCTGGTTCTGCTCACTTCACTTGGCATCGGTTCATTTAAGTCTTTTCAGGTTTTTCTGAAATCTGCCTGCTCATTATTTTTTATAGAACAATAGTACTCCATTATATCCGTATACCAAAACTTGTTCAGTCATTCCCCAATTGATGGATATCTCCTTAATGTTCAATTCTTTGTCACCACAAAAAGAGCTGCTATATTTTTGTACATGTGGGCTCTTTTCCCTTTTTTACAAACTCTTTGAGATACAGACCTAGAAGGGGTGTTGCTGGATCAAAGGGTATGTACAGTTATATAGCCCTTTGAGCATAATTCCAAATTGCTCTCCAGAATGGTCAAATCCATTCACAATTCCACTAACAATGTATTAGTGTTCCAGTTTTCCCACATTTTCTCCAGTATTTATCATTTTTCTTTTTTGTCATATTAGCTAATCTGATAGGTGCAATGTGGTACTTCAGAGTTGTTTTAATTTGCAATTGATCTCTGATCAATAGTGATTTTGAGCATTTTTTTCATGTCACTCTAGATAGCTTTAATTTCTTCATCTTAAAACTGCCTGTTCATAACCTTTGACCATTCATCAATTGGGAACTGACTTGTATTCTTATAAATTTGACTCAGTTCTCTATATATTTGAAAAATGATGCCTTTATCAAAGACCCTGGCTGTGAAAATTATTTCCCAGAGTTCTGCTTCCCTTCTAATCTTGGTTGCATTGGCTTTGATTGTGCAAAACATTTTTAATTTAATGTAATCAAAATTATCCATTTTGCATTTCATGAAGTTCTCAATCTCTTCAAACTCCTTCATTTTACAAATGAAGCAAGTAAGGCTTAAGCAAGAGATTAAGCAGCTTGCCCAAGATAACACTGATAGTAAGCAAGCTGAGATTTAAAGCCAAGTTTTCTGACTCCAAATCCAGTACTTATTCTACCATACTACTATATCTAGGTTTGTACATGGAAGATTCCTCCCAGTTCTGACATGCTATTATCTGTGTACACCTAACAATATAGAATTTTACAAAATGTAACTCTCCAAAGAATGACTTGACTTATTAAATTCCTTCTAGGCCTTGACACCTTGATTTCTTTTAGATCTAATTCCTGATTTTGTTTATACTGGGATCATGAAGGACTGACAATTTGTGCAGGCTATCAGGTTGAAAATATTTGTGCCTGATCAATTCTAGTGGAATTGAGCTTTTCGGAAGCACCACTTTCTAAAATAACTTTGTTATGCCTTCATCTATTTTTTTGAGTTCCATTCTCCTCACTCTGAGCTCTCTGAGAATAACTGAACATCTAAATCAAGAACAGGAAGAACCAATACTAGAAACCTACCAAAAAATAGTTATGGTAACGGAGTCATTGTTTTTTGAAAGGAATGACTTTTATTTGATATTCAAACAGAGAGTGATAGCACCCCAGGCCCTAGAGTGACTTGAATGATCCTTCAATTTTTTTTTTTTATAGGCACAAATTCTGTCAGTGCTACAAAAGAGGGTACATAACAAACGTTGTCATACACAGAAGGCAGATGTAGTTGGCCCAGCATCATGGAAATTTCTCTGAAGTATTCAGTGCTGTAAACATGACTAGATCTTACAATACACACACAGAATTAACACTACTTAACAAAAAGATGTCATCTGAAATTATTTGGAGAAAATAAAGTTGGCTAAGAACTGCTAGGCTACTTACTCCATTCTACCACCAATGTAAAAAATATTCTCAAAACTACTTCTTTCTCCTTTTCCTCTTCATCCTTCTTCTCTTCCTTCTCCAACTTCTTTTCCTTCTCTTCCACAAGCCCTCCAGTTAAGTGAAATGGCGTCCTCCATTCTGATCTCAGAAAGGTTAATATACAAAATTCATCCCATTATCATGAATCAAATATAAATCTTGGCTGACTTTAAGTCCTTTATAATTTGGCCCCACTCTGACCTCACCAGTCCTGTCATACCTTATTCCCCTCAATGTACTCTTTGATTCAGTGACATAGGCCTTATTGCTATTCCTTGCACAAGACGCTCTTTGCCTTGGCTCAACATTTTCATGAGATATCTCCCATGTCTGGAATTCTCTTCCTGTTCATATATATCCACCTCCCTGGATTTCTGACTTCTTTCAAGTCAAAACTAAAATCCATCCTCCTTCAGGAAATCTTTCCCAATCCTCCTTAAAGGTAGTACCTTCCCTCTGAGATTATTTCCAATTTCTCTTATATATATCTTATTTGTATGTAGTTGTTTGTATGTTTTCTCTCCCATTAGATTGTGAAGTCCTTGAGGACACAGATTGATTTTGCCTTTCTTTGTATTTCTGGAACTTAGAATGGTTCAGTGTCCATAACAGATATTTCATAAATGCTTGTTTATGATTACTCTCTCTTTGTGTCTCTCTGTCTTTGTCTCTGTGTGTCGGTCTCTGTCTCTTTGTCTTTGTTTTTATCTCTCATGAATGTACACACAGTAATTCTTTCTCTTTCTCTTTTCCCCATTTCTCCTTTGGTCCTGGGTTTGAAACTATGAAACCTGTATGGTCCTACATTATCATAAATTGTATTGAGTCCAGGACAGGTTTTCTAACTTTATCCTTTTTTGCCAAAATTCCTTTGTGTCCTATATCTTTTTAGGATTATTGTTGAGAACTATATCCTCATTACATAGAAATTGTTTTTGATAGATTTGTGTGTCTTGAATTAGAAATTTCCATGAAAGTTCATGTGTTTATTTGATGTTCTCATTGAAGGTCCTTTTCTTTCTTGAGAAAAAAATTCTATGTTTCTTCAGTGTAGTTCAGTTCATCAAGTATTCTATTCATAAGATCATAGATTTAGAGCTAAAAGGGTCAACTCTCAGATTGTACATCTCTAAAACCGATAGCCTTTTCACTGTGCTGTAGCTGCCTAAAGATCCTTAGTTATTGACTGGGAAGACTGGAGTCAGCTTCACATTCTTTTCCCCACAATAAAAAAACTCTTTCCTGACTCATTAATGGAATTAACAAATTTGGTAGAGAAAGTAATTCCAGGGTTTTAGAGAGAAGGATATTCTTAGGTAGAAGGAGGAATTGTAGCCTATTAAAAGAGATAACAAAAGAAGTGATCGAAAAAGTGTGTGTGTTCATCCTTCGTTGCTGAAGAAGACCATGCCATCAGAGAAATGATGACACTTGACTTTATTTTGAGTGAGGGAGAGCTGTGCAGGTCACCAGCCTCACCTCTCCTCCAGAGCCATCTGAATCCAGTGACCAGATATTCATCAGGATGACTGGAGATAACCCAGGATGAGGCAATTGGGGTTAAGTGACTTGCCCAGGGTCACACAGCTAGAGAGTGTCAAGCATCTGAGGTGAGATTTGAACTCAGGTCCTCCTGACTCCTGTACTGGTACTGTATCCACTGTACCCCCTAGCTGCACCAACCGAAAAAGTAGGAAAAACATGAAGGAACTAAAGTGTCAAGAAAGTCTGAGGAGAAACTCTTTCCCTAGAAAAAGAGGACCAACTGCACCAATGGCTGCAGAGAGGTCAAGGAGAATTCGTACTGAGATAAAAGAATTTGATCATAAGAATCGAGTAGTAACTGTTCACTATGGGGATTGTAATAGGGAACATTTGGCATTCTTTTTTCCCCCAGTGCTTTCTGGGTAGGCTTAGCATATAACTCAGGAGAGCAATGACCAAGTGGTCAAGCATACTTCACGGTCTCTCTTAGCTGAACTACACCCAGTTCACCATCACCCTGAGAATAGTGAAACAAAGCTAATTTTAGCTAGACGAATATCGTAGCCATTTATGGTTTGACATTATGGTTGGCAGGGAAAGGAGATTGGGAATGAATCTCAGGAAGATTGTATATATCCAGAAATGTTTTTCTACATAAGAAGCAAACAAGTTCTTTTTCTAAAATAGTCTATAAAAGAAAAAAAAGAATCTATACAGTTCTCTGGCCACAAAAATGAAGGTTTGGCATGGTGAGACAATTTGGTATGTAGATGATTATTATAATTCCTTCTGAGTAGCTGTAAGATCTTCAGTTGTATTTTGGCTTTCTCCCCATGGTGTTCAAGACATTTCATACATTCTCATTTATTCTAGAAATCTACAAGTTTGTAACATCACATGTTTATACACATAGTATACGAAAATGTCATGCTATTGTTTTTTGAAACTCTTCTGTCACATTTTTCTCTGTGATTTATTCTACCATCTAATGAGAAGTTAACTATAACTGCCCTAACTTCACACAAATAATAAAATCAAATCATTTTAGAGCTGGCCAGAAACTCAAAGGTCAGCTCCTTCATTTAACAAATGATGAAACTGAAGTTCAGAGGAGGGAAAATGACTTAGCCAAGGTCACACAACTTGTTATTGGTATAACCAGGACCAAGATGCAGATATCCTGACAACAATCTATGTTCTATTTTTCCTCATTATGGCAAGAAAAATAACACTGTAGCAGGAATTAGGATACCTAGGTTCCAGTCTCAGCTGTGCCACTAATTAGCGGGTAGTCTCCAATAAATCATTTAATATGCATTCTCCATAGGTGCCCACTGACTCTGAAATAATTTGATGGACTTCCTCACGTGCCCTCCCTCCTCACCTTTCTACCTGACATTATACCTCCAACAGAGACTGGAAGAAAAAAAATGCTATATACTTAGAAAAAAGTTTACAAGATTTCCGAGTATGTATAATTGCAATTGTCTTAATCTGATGTACATATTGCTTCACTTATTCACATTAAAACTTAGGAGATATAGCTCACAGGCAATGATTTTCTGGATACCCAACTCATTAGTACTGGACTCTATCAACTTTGCTACCTTCTCATGTCTTTTTGTTAGTGTTGTTTGGAGGCAATCGGTAAAGTAACTTGCCCACAGCTAGTAAGTGTTTGATGTTGGATTTGAACTCATGTCCTCCTGACTCCAGGCCCAGAGCTCTATCCACTGTACCACCTACCTGCCCCCTTCTCATGTCTTATTGGGTACATCAAATTCCTGGGTTGAATGGCTATTGTTATTGCTTTTGCTTATTTGTCAATCAGTAAACATCCCAGTAATTTTTGCAAACATTAATATACATGGCAGTAACATCCCAGTAATTTCTGAGTGTGTGTATGTGTGTGTGTGTATATATGTATGTATATGTATATATATACACACTCATATATATGTATATAGGTTTATGCTCATGTATATATTAATATACGCTTATATGTGTACTCATATATATTCACTTATATATATACATATATACTTATATATACACTTGTACTATACATAGGTACACTCATATATATATATATATACTTATATATGTGTAATATATATACATAATTATAAAATGTACTTATACGTTTATTTGCTCAGTTGTTTCAGCTATGTCTCTTTATGACCCCATTGTCGTGTCCTTGTCCAGCTCATTTATAGATGAGAAAACTGAGACAAACAGAGCTCAGTGACTTGGTCAGGGTCCCACAGGTAGTACATGTCTGAAACTGGATTTGAATTCAGGTCTTCCTAACTCCAAGTCTTGTACTTTATCCTCTGTGCCCCTTAGCTGTTCATATAACTTTATGTGTGTATGTATATGTAGATAGACAGGGAGACAGACAGACAGACAGATAGATGATAGATAGATAGATAGATAGATAGATAGATAGATAGATAGATAGATAGATAGATAGATAGATAGATATGTATAGCTACATATAGCTATAGATAACTTTTGTTGAAAGAGAAAGGCAATAAATATTGTGTCCTTGGTATCTGCCACAGGAGTATATACTGGATTTCCAGAAACTGGGAAGCATTGCTGTTAAAGTCCACTCAGCCCATTTTCTGATTTACAGAATGAAAGTTTTGTACCTGTGTTATACACATGTATAAGCCAGAATAAACTCTATGACCCCCTTTGTGAGACAATGAAATGAGAGGTTCTGATGAAATTGAAGGTTCTGGGAGAATCAATTCAGAAGTTACATGGCTCATGACAATCTAAGCTCTTTTGGTTTGAATGGAAATGGTTTTTTAAGCTGTCAGTTTCACTTGGGAAATGTATTTTATATATTTGTATATTGTATAGCACTTTAAAGTTTGCAGAGCTACATGCATGATCTTAATTGATCCTTACAATAACTCTGTGAAATTTTATAGGTGAGAACACGGAGGCTCAGAATCACTGAGTAAAGATTAGATGCAGGTTTTTAAATCATATTCCTTCCTTTGCCCTGAAAGGTCAAAAAGCCCTTTTACAGTTAAGGGAAGGAAGGCAAAAGGATTGGGTCATAATTTGGCCTCCAAAATCCTTCAGATCCTGCCCCTCTTCCATCTCCTATCCCCCATGCTTTGTACACCTCCATCCTATCTCACCCCTCCAGTACTCTGTGATCCACTGCCACCCAGTACCCAGGAGTCCAGTAATACTGGCTTCCTTTCTGTTCCCTGAACAAGATACTATTTCTTCCATCTGCAGACTTTTCCACTGGCTGTCCCCCATACCTGGAATGCTCTCTCTCCTCATCCCTGCTTCCTGGCTTCCCTGCCTTTCTTCCAGCTAAAATCTCAGCTTCTAAACCTTTACCAGTCCCTCTGAATTCCAATGTCTTCCCTCTGTTGATTATCTCCATCTTATCCTGTCTATAACTTGTTTGTACATAATTGTTTGCACACTCCTTCCCCAATTAGACTATGAGCTCCTTGAGAGCAAGGGGCTGTCTTTTCCCTTTCTTTATGTCCTCAGTTTTTGCATATAGTAGGTGTTTAATAAATGTTTCTTGATTGACCAACAAAGGAAAGGAATAACAGTCTCCAGTCACCCCTGAGACCTCTGTGTAAGGACCCAGGATTTTTTCCTAAGCCATGAAGAAATAATGTAGTTGGTAGATCCCAGTACTAATTGTCACCAACTTGGTTCCATTGGCCATACAGCATCCCTATGTTCAGTGGCCACAGGGCACATGTTAAATGGAGGCTGATGAATGATTCCCTGCAGGACACTTTGTAGGGTAGTGTTCAGTAATGGGTTAAACTGAATGGCCTCTGAGATCTCTCCCAGCTATGGGATTCTGTCATTTTCCAATTCTGACTTTAAGGCTGGTCAGCCACCTATTAGTCATGAGAGGTACAAAGGAAAGAGTGGGACTGGACCATTGTAAACTCATCATGATAAATGGGGGAAGAATTCAGACACACATCCTACAAATCAGTAGCATAAAGCACAGGCAAAAGATAGTACATATGCAGTTTCTGCATTGCAAGGGGTATATGAGTGTGGTGGTGGGGGGGGTGTTAAAATAGGGAGTCTTTGTATTTAACAAAGGATAAAGGACATATTTATGAAATCATGACTTAGAAGCTTAGAAGATAACCTGATACCATTGATCAGTAACCTCCTCTTCACATACAAAAGAACAAATATTTTCAGTTCTATCTTTTAATTGCAAAATAAATCACATGAATGATCACATTGTAGAAAACTCTACAGTGATCCCTTCAAGTCACCTTGAGCAGCTTTCTGACTCTGTTTCAGGGTTTCCTCATTTAAAGTCAAGGACCTATGAATTTTTAATAGAATTTTAAAAATGGAGATCATTGAGTCCACCCACCTCATTTTATAGACAAGGAAATGAAAGCCAACAAGTCAGTCAGTTAATAATCAGTGAATAAACATTATTTATTATTTATTTGGTTTTGTTTATTAAGTAATTACTATTGTGCTAGGCACTGTGCTGAGTTCTGGGCATACAAAGAAAGGCAAAAAAGAGTCCTTCCTTCAAATAACTTATAATCTCATGAGGAAATCCATAAATAAATGAAAGCTGAAAGAGAATTGGAGTGTAGCTGGGCATGATGTACTCCAGAGGAATGCTGTTGGGTGGGAAACGAAGAGAAGGCTGGCCTGGGTACCCTCCTTCAATGGACGTTCTGCGAGAAGAAGATTACGTGATATAACCAAAATCAGAAAATGAGTTAGTGGTAGAGCTTAGGCTGCAACCCAAGACCCCTGCCTTCTCTTCCAGCAGTTGGAGTAGAGATACCATTCTCCACTGTCTTTTTCATACTTGGCTACTTTGTATGGTAAAATCTTTTGTTTATTTAAAAGATATTTACTGAGCACATATTGCAAACAAACAATCTATGTTGGGACATCCAGAAAAAGACTGATTCTGTTCTCAGGGAGCTTACCATGGGGAGGGAGCATAGCATAAATTAAAAGTATACAATGTGGTGTGTAAAAAATGCTTGAGAGAGCCACAAAATACTTTAAGGATTTTAGTGAGGAAGAGACCACTTCGGGCTCTGAAGCTCAGGGAAGGAAGGCTTCATGAGAAAGGCCAGCCACAGGTGGACCTGGAAAACTTTCAGGTTGTGCACAAGGTAAATAGGGGCAGAGGACGTCTCAAGCAAAGACACAAGGATGCATATATGCAGGGACTATGGAATTTCTCAAGTATGAAAAAAAAAAAGTATCTAGGTGTCCCAGTGGATAGAGGACCAGATCTGAGTTCAAATCTGACCACAGACACTTACTGATTGTGCGACCTTGGGCAAGTCACTTAACCCCCATTACCTCCAAAATAATAATTAAAACAAAAGATTACCAATGACCTCTTTTTAAAAAGGGAGGCTGGGGGAATAAATGAGTTTCCAGTTGCCTGGACCATTTGCTAGCATTTATAAGAATCAATCCCTTCCATTCCCACAGACCTCTCCATTCCTTGGGATAAGTCTGAAGCAGGCAGTTGTATTCACCAGTTGTTGCTCCATTTGGGGTAAAAGAGGTACCAAGAAAAATGTTCTTGCATCTCCATGTCATCCTTCTTTCCTTCTTTTCCTCTTTTTCTCTACTTCGTTTCTTATTACATTTGCAAGGAAATGTGGTACAAAGCCAAAGGTTAAATAGGAAATGATTTTTTTAAGTAGCAAAATCAAACCCAACGACCATCTTTCATTCCTTACCCCACCAGGTCTAAATGATGTCAGGAAACGTTTCTGGAGAGGGCTTCACTTTTTAAATAATTTACAAAAACCTATTGATTTTTTTTTTTGATCTCTAATTTTAAAAGGCAAGACAAATCCCTAGCACATTAAGGTAACTGGCCAGCACCAGTTTTCCATCCCCACCTGGGGAATTCATCACATTCACAATTCATATTCAATTTACTCCATTCTGATGAAAAGAGACTGGATTTCAGACCCTGATGCTGGGGTGACATTGAATACAAGATTACGTAGCACTTTAAAGAACTTCCCTTTTCTTAGATGCTCCATAATCACATTAACTTAGACTAAAAATTTGAACTAATTCTTTCCCCAGAGGTTTGGGCAGTAATAATTGTAGAAATCTGTGAAATAGGATAAATACAATTCAATAATTATATTGATAAATAAAATGAAAATCAACTAATTGTGTCATTCACTCAGATGCTCGCCTGGGCTGTTGCTGCCTTTCTGCTCTGCTGCCTGCTAAACTTTTCTGTCACACTTCAATAAATTTAATTGTGCAGAATAAATGAGCTAATTTTTGAAGTCACAGGCTCTGTTTGCAAGATAAGGGTGGTGATTTATTGACCTCCTCTAGCTCTGTAAGAGTGTCGCCCTCCTTTTCAACTGACAACTTGGCATAGTTTTTTATTCCCCCCTCCCCATTCCCTTCCTCCCACAACCTTGCTCAGCCTTCTCTATCTCTCCCTTCTCTTCCCATCTTGTTTCTTGAAATTGCTGACTTCATATCTTGGGAAACTGCAAGGCCCTGTTTTCCATTGGTTACAGTGGGAAACTTTGCAATTAGTGCAGTTTCTCTTCATATGGCGAATTTTAAATTTGTTCTTCCTGTAGCTCTCTAAATCCACAGTTTTCCACAAATCTGGATGGGAAAAGGGACAGTTGTGTTCAATTGCTGGGAGGAAGACAAGGCTAGGTACACATACTTCTTCATGCCCAAAGGCATGTCTGTAGGTGAGAACTAGATTGTGGGAGCAAGCAGTTGGTTTAGCGCTTAGACAAATGAAAGAACAGCCATGGTTAATGAGAAAGGTATCCTGGTATCACACCAGCTCAAAGCTTCTGGTAAAGCTCAGCATGTTTAAATGGACTCTATACTCCAGATGCAGATGAGACATAACAACCTAAAAATGAAACTGCCTAAAATTCTTTTAAAAATGAAGAATTTGCCTCTGCAGAATGGAATCTGCTCGTGATGGTTGGAGCAGAGCCAATGTACTGCTATCAACCATTATGCTGGTAATTTGTTCTTCGTAAGCACCCTTAAGAAAATGTAGGACACTACTGTAAAAATCACGCCTTAAAAATAATATTGCACATTTGATTCTTACTTATTGCAGATGCACAAATTAGGGGCAGCTAGGTGGAGCAGTGGATAGAGCACCAGTGCAGGAGTCAGGAAGACCTGAGTTCAAATCTCACCTCAGATACTTGACACTCACTAGCTGTGTGACCCTGGGCAAGTCACTTAACCCCAATTGCCTCATCCTGGGTCATCTCCAGTCATCTTGATGAATATCTGGTCACTGGATTCAGATGATTCTGGAGGAGAAGGGAGTGGTGACCTGCACAGCCCTCCCTCACCCAAAACAAAGTCAAGTGCAAGTCATGTCATTATTTCTCTGATGGCATGGTCTCCTTTGGCAACAAAGGATGAACACACACAGATGCACAAATATTGCCCTTATAATCAAAGGAGATCTGGAAGGGATCTTTGTCCATCTAGTTTAATTGCCTCATTTTACAGATGGGAGAACTGAGGCATAGAGATGGGGAAATGCGATAGTGAACTTGCCCAAGATTACACATGATGGGACAGAGGCAGGATTCACAGGTTCACTGAATCCAAATATAATGTTCCTTCCTCAGCTGCAGCAACACTGCAATCTCTTCTCCCTCTACACACTCTGGTATGTTATAAGTAGATGAATGATCTAATATGTAGGCAGGCATATGTACATATGCAGGTAGTGCATGAACAGATAACAACATACGCATGTAAAAATGTGTATTATGTTATAGGGAGCATATGAGACTGTATATATATCATATATTTGAATTCACAATATATGCATTGTATATAACGTATATAACATGTTATATGTGTGTATACACATATTTGTGTGTATATATGTATAAAATATGAGATAAAACTATAACACACCTGACCTCTAGGCAATGAGGGTGAGGGTAGGAATATGTATGTATGTAAGTATGTATGTACCACACATACACACATATGTCCCTGTATGTACACATACACACAATGATTACCCTATTGCCTGGAAGCTAGGTGTGTTATATTTTTATATTTCATCCCTTCCCCGGTGCTCTACAATATCTGAAATAAAGAGCGCATGAAGACAAGTAGGAGAAATAAATCAGGGAAAACGGGATGGAGCTAGGTTATAGAATGTTTTAAATGCCAGAAGGAATAGTGTGTATCATCCCAGAGGCAACAGGGAGCCACTGGAGGTATCAGAGTGAGGTTGTAAGATCTTTACTTTAGGAAAAGTAATTTAACATATATTTGGGAAAAAGGAAAGAATGAAGTCAAAAAGATCTCTTGGAAGATCATTGTAAGAATCTAGGCAAGAAGTGAAAAAGTGTTTGAATTGAGGTGTTTGTGTGTTCGTCCTTCATTGCTGAAGAAGACCATGCCATCAGAGAAATGATGACATGACTTGCACTTGACTTTGTTTTGAGTGAGGGAGGGCTGTGCAGGTCACCAGCCTCACTTCTCCTCCAGAGCCATCTGAATCCAGTGACCAGATATTCATCAGGATGACTGGAGATGACCCAGGATGAGGCAGTTGGGATTAAGTGACTTGCCCAAGGTCACACAGCTAGTGAGTGTCAAGTGTCTGAGGCTGGATTTGAACTTAGGTCCTCTTGATTCCTGCACTGGTGCTCTATCCACTGCACCACCTAGCTGTCCTGAATTGAGGTAGTAATCACGTGAATAGAAATCAGGGGAAAAATAAAAGAGATTTTGTGGAGGTAAATTAGTAATGATTTGGTAGTTAACAAACATCTCACATATGTCAAAAAGAAAATATTTTTCTGCTTTGTGGTATTTATAGAATTATTTGAAGGTAGCTCAAGTTATTTCATTGGCTACTGTTGTTATTCTCTGATATTTGAACTTCTGAAGATTATATCAGTGGAGTGCAAGTCCAGTCAGGCCCTACCAAGCTGGAAAGGGTAACAGGCTACATCTGTCATCAAAGGAACAGCTGTGTTTGCAAATAATAATACTGCCACTCCGATGATACAGTACTTTAAGGTTTGTGAAACACTTTACAAATACTGTCTCATTTTATCTTGACCACAAGCCTGGGAGGTAGGTGTTATTATTATCTTCACTTTATAGATAAGGAAACTGAGGAAGACAGAGGGTGACTTACCCAGGGTCACATAGCTGGTGTCTGAGGCAAGATTTGAATCAGGTCTTCCTGACAACAGATCCAGCGTTACTCCACTGCACCATGGAGCTGTCCTTATGTTCACCATTAAGGAGTTGGTACCAGGTGATCCATTAAGGAGTTTGCTACCAGATGATCCATTACTCTGCAATGACCACTTAGGATACTGCCTATTAAGGTATAGATAGGTCTGTATCTGCACTGGTAGCAGGAGTAAATACATGATTCTTCTTTCCCCCCAGAAACCAGGCAGTGTGCATAGAGGTTAATAATTATAATAATAATGTGAGAGGTTAATCCAGGACCTTTTCAATTCTAAAACTTCCAAACCCTACTCTCCTGGATAGGATGCTCAGGTTAGCTTGGTTTTACCCCTTGATTAGAAAGACTCAGTCCTTGAAAAGTATGTGAGATACTAAGTTGATCATTTTTTTTTCTTCTTTCCTTCTTTTTATTAATGAAAGGAAGTGACTCTAGGACCAAAAGGAAATGTTATATTCTTGTTCTTAAAAGCAAACAAAAATACCCCCTTTCTGATATATTTCTATATACCTTGGTGTTTGCTTATACTTCCCCCACTCTCCGAAACAGCCTCCCTCTCACCTGCCCCTCAACCTAGGATGCTAGCTTTGAAGTCTGAGAACTTTGCTGAGAGGAGAAAGGCTAAAGAGAGTCTGTGGCTCTTAATGAAGACTTAATGTGATGCCACAGTTCTGGAGTACAGCAGTACCTTCAGGGCAGCGTCTCCAGGTGTTTGCCTGCAGGAAGCCACTAAAAGGCAATGCAAATCAGGACAGAATCCCCATGGGCAGAAAGACAACCTTCCACACACTGGGTACTATTGTTACTGTCTCAGTTGCTATAATAGTTATAATAATAAGCATTTTAAGATGGCCATTGATCCAGATTTAAGTTACTTGATATGTGTGGGGACTGTGGCACTGGATTCAAAGCATGTGTCCTGTAAACTAATCCTCACCTGAAATAAGTACATGCCCACCACTCCCTCCCCCAACAATGAATGTCAGAAGAATCACCAGATCCTTTGTATAGAGCTTTCCTGTTGGAGAAGGAAATGGCAAACCACACCAGTATCTTTGCCAAGACAACCTCAAATGAAATAGGGACATGAAGAGTCAGACCTGAATGAAAACAACTGAACATCAAACAGAGGAAATTGGGATCTTAGCCTAACTTCCTCATTTGACAGATGGGGAAACTAGAGTCCATAAAAGTTAAATGATGTGCCCAAGTTCACACAGCTAATTTAGTGGTTCCTACCCAACTAAGTACATCCCTAAGTATAAGTATATCCCTAAGTATAAGCACTTATGTTCTTGAACATAGATGCTGAAACTCCTGGAACCATTCAGGTGAGCAACACATTAGGAATGTATGATCTTGGGGAGCTGAGGTGCAGAGATCAGTCTCACAGTTAGTACATGTTGGAGGCAGGATTTGAACTGAGTTCCTTTTGCTCCAAGCTAGCTCCTCTATTAGCTACCTTGGGCCGAATCATACTCATTGCCAAGAAATACAGTGGGGTCTCAAGAGACTGCTTTGTCTTGGGGTAGGAGCCTTAGCATCCTTCTACTACCCAACTCAGCAGTACCAAGATGAACTGACTCTGGCTTTTGCATGAACCCTTAGGTGCCACTGAGTTCCCCTTTCAGAACAGAAATCTGGCATGTGTTGTTTCCTTCTGAAATTCCCTCCCACTGTGAGCACTCAAACAGTTGGTGAAATCCTGCCTGTGACAGAGACTACATTGATTTGTATCTGAGAACGAAATGAAATGAAAATATGAATTGAACTCATTACTTGAGGAAAGAAGTATTGCCAAGTTGAACAGGATGGAATTCCAGCATGGTGTATGGTTTCACTGGGCAGGCTATAGTGAAACTCTTCATAGAAATGTTTCCAGCTCATAGAACTCTTTCAAAACATGCTCAGCCCTTTTTAGATGAGGGGACATTATCATCTCTATCTATGGCATTTTCTACAAATAGATCTTAACTACCCTTTAGGTTGATTACATAGAAAACCAGAAGAAATCATTTGCAAGATGACTGACTAATTCCGTATCAACTGATAATCTCAGGGGGAAAGCACAGCAGTGAAGTCTAAAGAGCCCTAGTACTATAAAACTATTACCATCACCACCACCACCACCACCATCACTCCACCTAGAGCCCTGAGGAGGAGAAGCAGTAGCTGTGGTCTTGGGACCCAGATTGCTAGTACAAGTCAGTCTTGGAGGATTAGCTTTAAGTCATCACCAAAGCATTGTGGTAATTCCTAAGACTAGGAATAACATGAAAAACAAAACAGGCTCCATTTTCCAAAAAAGTTACAATCTACTGGGCAGACCCAAGGTACCCACTGATAAGAAAATACAAAAAAAAATATAAAGAAATGCAAAGCAATTTTTAGAAAAATTAACTTATTACTGGGGGTACAACTCAGAAAAGGCCTTATAAAAAAGATGACATATGAGTCTAACCTTGAAAGACACTAGGAATACCAACAAGTGAAAGGAGGAGGCAATACCTTCTAAGCGTGGAGATCAGAAAAGAGAGCTCTGTGTAGGTTCAAGGGAGAAAAGTGACTTGTACATCCATGTCCATGATCTAACCAGTTAAAATGTGACTTCTCTGTAGTTCCTGACTTTAGTGATTTGAGTTCTTCTGGGCATTTAGGATGGGTTTTGATTTTTTTTATTCATAAGATATTTGCCATTGCTGATTTATTTCTTGTATTTTTCTGAATTGACCTTTCATTTTTTTAGCAAAAAGCCCCTTGGTATACAGAGCAGTGAAAGAATTTAGATACTGTGACAATTGGGACAGAAGATACAAAAAAAAAGGTGAGCAGGAATGGAAGAGAAAAAAAGCAGAACGAAAGTTCTTTATTTCCTCTCCTCTCCTATTTCTAGTGTTTTCCTTTTTTATCAACTCTGTAAGGAAGTAAATACCTCTCTGAACTTCATTTTTTCCCTACAAGAATATGCAGAGACTTTCCGTATACTTTTTTTTCTTTCTCATATCAGGTGTAAAAGCCTGTTTCATGCTATGTAGGCATTTTCATCTTTTATATAAAAATATCTAGTTTCTTTACCAAGAGGGTACTTAGGGGTATTACACACACACACACACACACACACACACACACACACACACACACACACAAAGACCGAAATACAAATAGCACTGCAATTATACACAGAAGTTTCTGCTTTAAGCAAGTAGAATTGATGAAAATTTGAACTTATAAAAATTTTAGAACAGTGGGAGACTATTCACACTATACAATGATGCACCTCCACTAGAATCTTCCTTAGATTCCTCCAGTCTCTTGAAGTCTACGCCATCAGAGGACAAGGTTCAGTAGATACCACCCACCTGGAGCACCTGCTGTCTGGACTTATGACATCTCAAAGACCAGACCTTAGAAGCTCATAGGTATACAGATCTGTACCTCAGTGGAGGAAAATCATCGATTCTTGAACTATGAAAGGACTGAACCACAGGATTCCTTTAAGTAGCTAACCCCCTGATGTATTTTAAGAATTTCTATTTCCTTGCAATTTTTATATCTTTCTTTTTTTTATGATGAGGTTTGGGAACTAGGAAGAGGTCAGTCTAAAGGAACCTGCAGTGTCCTTGATATCTCAGCAAACAAAAAAGACCTCAATTTAACAATGTGCTTGGGAGAGAATTAAGGCTTTTTAAACTTCTATGAATTGTTTACTTGTTACCCACACAAATATGTAAATACATAAAAGTGTTCATGCATGCATCCATACAATATGCATCCATGTATGTATCTGGAAGGCAGTGTAGCTCTTAGGAGATAGAGTTGCCTTTGGAGCTAGAAAGACCTGGATTCAATCCTGTTTCTGACACATGCTAACTGCTTAACCCTGAGTATCTCTTGAAACCTAAGTGTTTTAGCCACTTAAAGGGACATTTCCCTCAGCCCTGGAATGCTCCCCATCCTCTGCTCCAACTACTAACCTCCCTGGTTTACATGAAGTCCCAACTAAAATCCCACCTTCTACAGGAAGCCTTCCACAGCTGCCCTTAATTCTAGTGCTTTCCCTCTTTTAATTATTTCCTATTTCTCCTATATATAGCTTTCATGTTGTCTCCCCAACATTGGATTGTAATCTCCTTGAGGGCAAGGACTGTCTTTTGCCTTTTTATATAACATTTACTTAGCAGAGTGCCTGACACGGAGTAGGAATTTGATATATGTTTATTAAATTGGATTGAATCCTCAACAATTTTTTAGTGTAGTGTGGCACAACTTATGACCCTGTCTTCAGGATATTTTTAAATCTATAAAGTAAAATATATAGGAAAAGGAAAAGCAATTATATTGAAAAGGTAATCAATTATCTTAAAATGTGGATATCAAAGTATATGTATTTTTAAAATTCGTGGACTCCAAGGTTAAGAAATTGCTAAAACTCTAAGTTGCAGAGATCATGCCAATCCATACTGGTAGAAGGATTTTCTTTACTAAGGATTTCCCATAACCAGTAAAGTCACAGGTCCAATTGCCTCCCTCTTCTCATGTAGATAGAAATTCACACATAGGATAAATAGACAGAAACTCACACATATATACATAGACATTTATATTCATGTATATACATATGGGTATACACATGTATGCATCTAGAAACATATGTGTATACTGTATCTGAGCATATAGTGTGTCTAGTTCTATAATAAAAGTTTATATACAAATGTGTGCACTCCCCCTCCAGAGAGAAAGAGAGAGAGTCATTGCTTAGTCATTTTTAGTCATGTTAGACTCTCCATGACCACATTTGAAGTTTTCTTGGCAAAGATTCAGGTCTGTCATTTCCTTCTCCAGATCATGTTGCAAATGAGAAAACTGAAGCAAACAGGGTTAAGTGACTTGCCCAGGGTCACACAGCTGGGGTCTGAGGCTGAACTTGAACTCAGGTCTTCCTGACTTCAAGCCCAGCATTATATCAACTGCTCCACCTTGCTGACTATAAACATATATGTGTGTGTATGTATGTACATATATATTGTCCAATGTGTATGTATATACACATATATATGTATACACATATGTGTATGTGTGTATATATGTATACATATACATACATACATACATATATGAAAACATTTTTCTACTCAGAAATAAGTAAGCACCTTAAGTTTCCTTCCCTATAAACCCATTTTGAGAGGAAGGGATAATTGGTTTTTGTCATTTTATTTTTTTTATTTCTAGTATCTAGGATAATGCTTGGCACATAGTAGGTGTTTGATAACTTTCTTGAATTGATGGTACAGCAAATAACTTTCACAACACTTATGAAAGCTGAAGAGCATTCATTTGTGTTTCTAAAAAAAAGCCATCTAAGCAATGAGTTTTCTATAACTTTTCTGGACAGGTATAGCTATATAACAATAGGATCATGTTGATGAGCCATACAGTTACTCCTAACCTGAACAGCTAGATACCTTGGTGGTGAGGATGCGTGTTTCAATGCAGATGACCTCACATATCTAACCTTCTATCTTGGAGTCAGAAAGTTTGGGGGTGGGATTTTTGGCCAGCTGCTGAGATCTCGTGTCATCCAATTTGCAGAGGAGGCACAGAAGCTTTTGGAAAGAGAGCTATGGTTCTTTGTTGCTCCCCTGGAGGAGTGAATCACAGAACCAAGCCCCAAGAGTCTCTACCCCAGGGAATAGAATCATTGCATCCTTTCAACTTTGAGATGTCTCTGTATATTTGCAGAGAGAGAGATTTTGAGCTCTATCCTTGCCAAATGGAAGGCATCCCTAGTTTACAGTTTCTAAAGCCAAAGGATGACATTTCCAAGGCACTGAATGTGGTTTTTGTGTTTCCTGTTGATGTTATCCCAATCCAATTTAATTAATTTGTACTTTGCTTTTTCAATTTAAAAGACAAGAAGAAAATCCTTCCTCTGAGTGAGCTATATATTAAAGACCAAATCAAGCCCTCGTTTTTCATATTTAAATGTTTTCTATAGTTCCTTGATTTTTTTCCCTAAAAAACGATTATTTTTTATTCTATTCCTCTGATGTAGGAATAATTGGGACTGAGCAGAAAAGACTAAGGTACAATTCCAAGCTCCCATCAGTTTGACTTTTGTAGTAAGCTTTGAAGCTGCATTCTTTTCCTCATGTCAGTTCTCTCTGTCCCCCTCCCCCTCTCCCTCCTTCCTTCTCTCTGTCTCAGAGACAGATGTCTCTGTCTCTGTCTCTGTCTCTGTCTCTCTGTCTGTCTTTCTATCTGTCTCTGTCTCAAACACACATACACACACACACACACACACACACACACACAACTGGATTTTGAATTACATTTGTCCGAACATTTACATACCTTGAATATTTGTTGGGGATCAATATGAGCCATTTCAAAGGGAAAAATTTGAATATCATCATTACAAAATTCCTCATAAAAATCTGTTGACTGAAATTGGGAAGGTGAATTCCTAAAGGGAATTTCTCTTTAAGAGAAAGCCAAAGTATCTCAAATTCAAAGGGAAGCTTAAATGTAGCAGTTTTAGCGCTATGGGACTAGGGCATTTGCTTGACATCAGCTGTGATATTTCATAAAAATGAAATTTTTACCATAGTAATTAATTAATTTATATGGGGGAGAAGAGACTTATTTCTACTCTTACCTCCCCAATATAAGTCCTTTCATTCAAGGCTGAAGTCATATGCTGTCGTTTCTATGAAATCTTCCCTGATCCCCTTTCCTGAGGGGAAAATGATTTCTTCTTCAAGTCTCTCCTATACCTTGGCCAATGTCCTCTTCATATAGTAAAAACAGAGAGAAGTCAAGCTGTGATTAATTTTGGAGGGAGTAGAATGAAGGTCAACAGTCTTTTTCAGTCTTCTTCAACCAGCCCAGAACTTCTAATTTGCCTACAAAAGAAGAGCATGATGGGAGGACAGTTAAAAGTTTCCTCACCATAAATTTGCTCAGTTTCTTTTCCATTTGAGGAAGAGAGTCCTGGTATTGCTTGCTCCAGCCAAGTTTCTGCTTGATAAGAATTAGGAACTAGAACGAATTCCTGACCCTGACTCAGAGAAGATAGTAGAAAAAAGATGAGTTCAAAGGTTAATCCTGTTCTTACTTTATGTATCTGCCACCTTCAGTGAATATCCTGACAGAGGAGAAAAACTTAATAAGCATTGCCTGAAGGAGATTGCTGAAAGAGCTATCCCCTGCTAGATAGAGACATATTAACCTCTACACTACTAGTGGATCATAGACAGTATAGCAGATGTACTTGAAGATAGTACATCAAGTAAAGAATATAGCAAAGGCCCAGTGGGAGACCGAAAAGAATTGTAGCTACCCTGCTACACCAACAATGAAGGATAACTGGAGAGCTGCAGTAGACAGCCATGCCTGCTGACATGCAGTAGGACATGATGAACCTGAAGGATGGAAGGTCAATGAGGGGCAGTGGGTACAAGAACAAGCCCATCAGAGAAGAGCAAGTCCACTAGAGAGCAGCCCAGTGACATTTGAAGAAGACATCGGCCACTCTGCAGCTGATGTGTGCTCTGGACTCACACGTTCCTCACATGTGTATGCAACTTCTCACTGTCTGTGATGAAGAATGGGAAAATGAGTTTAATGTTTAAGGCATCAGTCTTAAACTTAAGGCTTTGTCTTTTATTTTTTAAATTACTGTGCTATTTCATTAAATGCCCTTGCTTTGAACTAAGTATGTCCTCTAGCTGATAAGTAAATGTAAACAAATCGATGGGAGTTCTTGAGCTGTGACTTAGAGAGGAATTGGATTCAAGTCCTGGGGTAGCTTTCCGGCATCCCATGGATGAGTCCTAGGTGTTCCATGTACTTTGCCCTCTCCTTCCCTCTCCTCAGTAAATTTTAAGTTCCTGATATTTGGGTCCCTGCTAAATCTTTGTGCCTCACACATAATAAATGCTTATTAAATATCCGTTGACAAATAGGACAGCTTTGGAACTAATGTGTTTGATGTATGTTACACTAAAAAAAAGAAGGTGAACGTAAAAGAGACTCCATTTTATGTAAAATCTTTTTTTATTCTTAGTATATGGAAATGCTCAATTGGTGGTGTTTGTCAAGTTTATAATCTAAAAAATATTAAAAATAAATCTGCTTATATTTATTATCTCTTTAAGAATAAGATAAGCCAACACTCATACAATAGAAATTAATTATGTGGAAATAAAACTTTTAAAAAGGGGAATAGACTAGAATGGTATAATAGAATTACATTCCAGACTAATGGTTTGAAGACAGGTTATAACTCTGGTTCTCCCATCAACTAGTTTTGTGACAAAAGTACTCTGAGGGTCTCTGCTATTCAGTGAAAAGCAATATATCCCAAGGATAATATAATGTGAGATGCCTGAATAGTTCTTGCCTTTAAAAGTAACCAATACATAGGCATTGATTCCACACAAAGCTTCCCTAATGGCTTGCTACAGCATTCCTATTATGTTTCATTAGTTCCCCCCAAACCACCAGACCTACTTTTTCTCCCAGTTTCTGTAGCCGTGATTATGAGGAGAAATCACTGGGTGGAAGAGGCTCCCTTTCCTTGTCACCACCAGCAACAACTGCAGTCCAGTTGCTACCAACAAATACCTTCTGTGCCCTGCTCCACCCCAGACTACCAACGCTGCTTAGAATCAAGACCTCAGAATAATAATCTGAGAAAGCAAATTGTGTAAAGACGGGGCCACCCATGCTTATCACCTGCCAACCAAGAACCATGCACTGGGCAGGCAACTCATCCTAGCTAAAGCAGCAAGGCACACCGAGGGAGGAAAAGAAAGAGAGACAGACACAGAGACAGAGATAGAGACAGAGACAGAGAGACAGAGAGAAAGACAGAGACAAAGACACATAGAGAGACAGAGACAGAGAGACAGATAGAGACAGAGACAGAGAAACAGAGAGAGAGAGAGAGAGAGAGAGAGAGAGAGAGAGAGAGAGAGAGAGAAGAGGCAGCATGTGCCAGACAAGTCCTTGACCACCATCTCCCCTCCTACTCCAGCAGAGACAGCCCAGGACCCTACATCCAAAAGCAATACTTCCAGTACAGTGTCCATTGCCACCATCCTGAAAACAAAGAAAGAAATGAATTGAGTGGTGATTCAGCTGGGCTACTGCTCTTACAGATGCTATAGTCACAATTACTAAAGACCCAGAAAAAAAAAGTTCTCTCAACCAAAGTCTTTGTCACTGTCAACTGGTTCAGGCTCATTTGAAATGATTTTATCATTGGGAATGATATTAAAGAAGAGACCTCAACATCTTGCTTTGCTGCTGCACCCTAAGAACCATGACATTTTTCCATCTGATTTGTAGCCGAAACTTTGTATTCTCTTTCTCATTAGAATGTGAGCTCCTTGTAAGCAGGAGCTCTTACCTTTCTCTTTGTATCCCATTGCTTATCACGGTGTTTTACCCACAATAAGTGTTTAATAAATGCTTTTTTAGTCATTCATCATTTGACATGAGATTGATTAATATAATTAAGAGTTCAGTTGCATTTTTGTGTCTTGTTTATATGCATTATTATATTTTTAATTGTTCTGCTTACTTCACTCTTCATCAATTCATACGTTTCTCTTAATTCCTCAGTTATCATTTCTTATAGTCCACTAGTACATTATATTCATAGGTGACAATTTGTTCAGCCATTTTATAATCGGTAGAAATCCACTTTATTTCCTATTTTTAAATGATTTATTTTTGAGCAAATGGATGACATACTGCTCACTGGCATCTACTTCCCACTGACTCAGCTGACAAATGGGAGAGTGAGGTCAAGGTTTATGGGATGAAGGTTCTGCTAAGCAGATAAAACAAAAGTCAAATGGTTCCTCTTTACTTAGCTTTGAAGGGATTTGTTGCAGAAACTAACAGGTAGCTCCTCTTGACTAGGGGCCAAGAGCAAAGGTGGTGGAGTCCTTTGTTTCCACCCTACACCATACACATCTTAGATCTTAATTATTACATTCATTCTGGTTTCTTTGTAAGAAACGGCTTCAGTTATGGCAAAAGTCAGCAAAGGAGAGAAGAGGACTACGAATTTGATTCTGCCAGTTTTGAGATGTTCACCATTAACTGGCTTTAGTCAGTAGAGTGAATTAGCCTTAGGGATGAAACAAGTTCTTAATGATCAAGCCTTTGTAAAAACAAAAAACCAAAACAAAACAAAAAAACCAACTACATGCAAAACTTACACACAATATGAACACCAGTGCACAGGCTAGCATACTCTGACCAGACCAGACCTCTATTTAAAAGACACATGAAATCAGAAGTGTCATATGGAATGTGGAAAAAGAGAACATACTTTGTAAACTATAAAATTCACATTAATGCCTCAGGCAGGTGAGGCCAACAAGCCTTGGAGCTTTGCAGTGACTCAGACACATACTGAAGGTTTTTCCTTACATTAAGTCCAACAGCAACTAGGACTGGGGAACTATAAATACACGAGGTGTGCTGTGGCTCTCTTCTTTGGCTCACTTCATAATGTACACAAATATGCCCGATAAAAGCTCCAATTCACTCAGTCGATAGCTGGCTTATTATGAACAGTAGAATTTCACCACATTATTTCCACAAGAACAAAAACTCTCCATTTTGAGTCTTTCTATGGGACAGCAACTTATGTAATCTAAGGACAGCAATGATTGACGCAGTATATAATCAGGATCACTCTTTCTTCAGGCATCAAAGAGAAGCATGTGATTGCTCCAAGTCATTTGGAGAGAGTGACTTTCTCTCTCAAGACACTCCTTATTATAAGGTTACATGACATTGCACAAGAGTTGTGCAGGAAATTTAAATTCTTTCCATTCTGCCTTGTAGATAACTTAAAAATAAATCTACCAGATGGCGGAATTTGTCACTGGACATTCTCTTCTTGACGTCAAATTGAGTTAAAGTGTTTATTAAGCATCTATGTGAAAGACATTGTACTGGGGCTAGGCATATCTTGACAAAAATGAGAAAGAGAATTTGCCCTCAATGAGCTTATAACCACCTTGGAAAAGATAGTATGAGATATCTGGTAGGAAAAACATTTCGGATTATTATTTGTATTTTGATTTACTTGATTTTATTTTCAGAACCAACCCAACATGTTCAGAGCCCTGGATTTGAAGGACTATGCCAATTTCCAGGGTTCTTTCCCGTGGAATCATGAGGCCCTCTTTCTTCATTCAGAGGGTTACACTTCCCAAGACCTGATGAGGGAAATATCTCCATCTAGACATAAAACTAGGCATATCATGGTATGGTGTGTAACCTATGGCAGTTTACTGAGAAGAAAGTCTTCTGCAAACCTTCCAGTACTATGACGCTATTGTAGCTGGGTGTCCCATCTGTCTTTTCCTCCAACAAAATCAGCAGCTACCTAACCTGTTGCCTTTGGGCTTCCTAATCTAATAGTCACTGTACATTGACATAGTAAATGTATCTTATTATTACGTAATATCTTTGCAATGTAAATAAGCCCCTATTACAACAGCTAAATTAGGCTTTGGATTGAAATCAAAGGTACACTTTGTTCACCAAAGGAAAGGAATTCTAGAGAAAAACAATCAGTTTAGTGAGAAGGTCTAGTTAGTGCTATTGATGTGTTTTCTAAAGTTACTAATATGTATAATTGTATAGAGGATTTGTATTGGGTTTAAAAGACTCTAGTGAAGTATAAAATAAATATAAATTAGTCTGTGCAGTATTTGAAATTGTATAAACAAATATTATATAATATATACATATATACATCAAAACTCCCAAGTAAATAAACAAAAAACCTCACATTTCTGTAGAATTTTAAACGTTACACACTTTCCTCATAACCACTCTTTGAAGCAAGACATCAGCAGATCTCAGAGTTGTAAAGTCAGCATTCACCTAACCTAAGCTGTACCTTACCCACAGTCCCATCTACCACCAATAGTCCAATCAAAATGACCATTCAGACTTTTCTTGAGAACAAGCATTGAGCGGGATCCCCTCTCTATTTCCTGAGGAGCCCATTCCATTTTTTTTCAGTAGCTCTAATTGTTAGGAGGAGCACCTGGGTGGCTCAGTTGATCAGAGCATTATGCCTGGAGTCAGGAAAATACATTTTCCTGAGCCTAAATCTGGCCTCAGACATTTACTAATTGTGTGACTCTGGGCAAGTCACTTACACCCTTTTTTCCTCCATGTTCTCATCTGCAAAATGAGTTGGAGAAGAAAATGGCTAACCACTCCAATATCTTTGTCAAGAAAACCCCAAGTGGGGCCATGAAAAGTAGGACATGACTAAAAATAATTCAACAGCCACAAATGTTAGGGAATTTTTTTCTCACATACTTAAATATGTCTCTGCAACTTCTATCCACTGTCTGCAGTCTTTCCCTCTGAATTTAAGTATGATTATCATTCTATTTTATAGATGGAAAAAATCAAGGGTCAGAGAAATACGAAGGAATTTCATAGTAGTCAGTAGTAGTAGTAGTGGTGGTGGTGGTAGTAGTGGTGGTGGTGGTGGTAGTGGTAGTAATAGCATTTATATAGTTCTTTAAGGTTTAAAAAAATGCTTTACAAATATTATCTTATTTAATCCTTACAACAACCTTAGCGGTTGAGTAATATTATTAATCTATTTTGCAGATGAGGAAAGAGAGGTTGAATATCTTGCCCACAGTCCAATATCTGGTAAGTGTGAACTAAAATCTTGCTAATTTCAAATTCTATGCTTTATCCCCTGTGCAATTACATTGACATAGTAGCACAGCTAGTAAGTGTTAGAACAGAGGCTGGAGTCCAAATCCATGACTCTAATCCAGGAGTGGGGAACTTGCTAAGTGCTCTTTTCCCCTGCACCCATATTTTCTCCCACATACGACCCAAATGAAATTCATAATGGGTTTAAGTGGTAAATAATGTAATCATGTTCTGGTTAGGAGAATTATACCATAGGGTTTCTCTCAATTCAGAAGATTCAGTTCAATAAACATAGACAAAAACAAAGGAGCTTCTGACCTCAATTAGCTCATGTTTTACTGTAGGTATACCACATGAGGTGTGGCATAATGGGAAGAGAACTGAATTTGAAATGAAAGATCCTGAGCTCTAATCCTTCCTAATCTAGCACCCTTGTGATTTTGTGCAAACCTCTCAATCACTCTAAACCTCAGTTTCCTCATCTGTAAAATAATCCCATTGGATTAGATGACCTCTAAGGTCTCTTCCAACTCTAAATCTATAAGCCTACGATTTTATGTTCACAGTTAAATATGAAATAAAGTAGAATATTAAGGTAAGGGACAGAAGCAAAGAACTATAAGAGGATGGGAGGAAGGAGAGGTCACTTTCACTAACAGGGGAGAGAATCCTGCGATCGAAGAAGGCTTGTTGGAAAAAGGACTCCTTGAGCTTGGCCTTAAAGAAAGAGAAAAACGTCAGCAGATCTCTTTCAGGCATAATTGATGGCATATAATGCTGTCTTTTCCTTTGTTTTCAAAGAGGACCAATGACATTATAGGAGATGTCTTGACCCATAGGTGAATAGGATTTAAATGAGGAAAAGTTGCACAAAGTCATCATCGAAGTCCAATGATGCAGTGGATGACAATAACACCTTTGATGTCCAGTCCACAGTGCCTGCTTCAGCTACGTTCAAGGCCATTGGAACAAATTGTTCTCGTCTACCCATTCTGCTAGGGGAAGTCTTCACGTGCTTGGGGTAGACATCCTCCTAATTCTCCGATTGGGTTTGAGACCTGTTGGTTTTGCCTAGGATGGCATACACAGTAAAGAATGAGATCAGGGAACACCTCATAATGTTGTTTAGTTGAACATTATAGTATGTGAAAGAAGGGCTATATTGTGAAATTGGATCAGAAAGGTAGGTTGCAGCCAAGTCATAGAGTTCCTAAAATGTCAGGCTAAGATACTTGTGTTTAAGTCCATAGATTGCAGTAAATGAAAACATTTTTGAGCAAAGACCTCATCTTTATGGCTGTGTGAACTAACATAGGAAGATGCACAAGTCAAGGAGAACAGTTAGGACAGAGAAAGTCCTAAAACATTTTTCTTTTCTTTTTGATTCACAATATATTTTAACTTTCATTGACAAACGCAAGAACTCTAGCATATAAACAGAAGCAAAATAAAATAAGAAAAATGAAAAAAGGTTCAGGTAACCCTAAACTTATTCTTTAACTCATTGTTAAACACCTACACATGCACCCATGCAAGATGTGTATGTTGACTTTAATAGGCTAGTGAGAAAATCTTCAGCTTCATTCCTGCGACCCCTGCTGAACTTCTTTTGTGAATACTTAACATGTTAGTTCCTGTTGTCTTTTTCACAGCTGTAGTCATTATGTGTATCATCCTTTAATTCTGCTTTCTTTACTCCATATAACTTCCTATGTTTTCCAATATTTCCTTGAATTCTTCATATTAATTATTGCTGATACTGTAATATAATGTTATTTACATTATTTGACATAACATATATATCAGTGTTCAGGCAATGATTATTCCTCAGTTACTGGATACTCCATTTCCAGCTGTACATTCTCTCCCTCCCTCTCTCTGTCTGTCTGTCTGTCTCTCTCTCTCTCTGTCACTCTCTTTCTGTCTCTATGTATGTTTCTCTCTGTCTCTCTGTGTCTATCTCTCTGTGTGTCTATCTTTGTCTCTCTGTCCCTGATTGTTTGTCTCTCCTTCTCTTTATGTGTGTCTTTGTCTCTGTGTCTGTTCCTGTCTCTTAGGTTCCCTTAATTGGAGCTGTGGAAACTTTAAGAGGTCATCTAATCCCACCTTCTCATTTGATAGATGTGGAAACTGAGGCACAGAGGCACAGAATAATTAAAAGGATTGTCCTAGGTCACACAGGTAAAAAGTGGCAGAGGTGAAATTTTCTTAAACTGCCTCCAGAGGAGATACAACACATGAGACACCCCTCTCCCTTCTTTGGCTTCCAGTCTTATAGTGCCCTCATTCAGGTGAAGAAGTTTCAAGCTATGGAAAATTAACAAGCAGTTTTTCTGATTCCAAGTGTGCCTGTGAAAAAATAAGAGGCAGCAGAACAACATAGACTGGGTTTGAAGACCTAGAATCTGGGTTTGATTTCTGCCACTTACTAGATGTGTGACCTTGGGCAAGTCATTAACCTCCCTATGCTTGAACTCCTTCATTTATAAAATAAAGTGGTTGAATGGATCACTTCTAAACTTCAAATCAATAATTCTACAGCTAAAATCTAAACAGCACATTAATATTTAACGCATTATTATCTCATTGGAAACTCACAATAAGCCCCATGAGGTAGGTACTCCAGGTATTATTAACCCTATTTTACATCTGAGGAAAGAGAGTGTAACATGAGTTGGAGAAGGAAATGGCAAACCACTCCAATACCTCTGCCAAGAAAACCCAAATGAGGTCACTAAGGGTTAGACAAGACAGAAATGACTGAACAACAAGAGAGACTTTTACTTGTCACTGATACAGATGACATAAATAGATATTCAGAGTTAGAGGCTTTCCTGACTCCTAGTCCAATTCCTTATCTGCTGAATGGGTTTTTATCATTGCAGAGAACCTACCTATTATGATCCATAACTGTCTAAGCTTCTGGACCTGAGATCAGTGCCTTCTCTTAAGATTTAACATTGGGTGACCCAATGTCATATGCTCATCTTTAGACAACAGTTCTTTGAACTGGAAATTGAAGGTATGCCCATCAGTTGGGAATGGCTAAACAAGTTGTGGTGTATGATTGTGATGGAATGCTATTGTGCTATAAGAAATTATTAGCTCAGTGATCTTAAAAAACCATGGAAAGCCTTGCACAAAATAATAAAGAGAAAAATGAGCAGAACCTATAGAGCATTGCATATTGTAATAGCAATACTCTTGTAGGAATGACTTTAAGTAAACAAGTTATTGTGACTCTTATAAATATCCAAATTAACTATAAAGGACCATATGAAGAAAGATGCTATCTGCATCCAGAGAAAGAACTGATAAATAGAAGTATGTATAGAATAATTTTGTAGAACATATATATACATACATACACACACCCACAAATATGTGTGTATGCCTATTTGTGTCTAATGGTAGCCATATCTAGGGTAGAGGAGGGAAAAGAAATAAAAAAAGAAATTTACATGATAACTGCTGTATATCTAAAAGAAACAGCAAGTTATACATAGTAGATTCACAATTTCATATGCAATCTTTTTTTTATTATACTATGTTATGGAAATGCCTGTTTTGTTCCATAATTTTCTAAATAAGAGAATAGTTCTTTGCATTGGTTTTGTAGCTTTAAGGAGCAAGAGAACAAGCACGGTTAGTGGACAGGTGGTTCTGGAGCCAGGAAAATCTGGGTTCAAGGACTCTCTAACACATCCTGGGTATATACCTCTGGGCCAATCACTCAAGCTCTCAGTGCTCTGGGAATACATTTCAGAGAAAGTGCTGACCTGCATTAGTAGAGGGAGTTTCCTTACTAGGCAGTTCTTTACTAACGAAATTGCAAGTCCAGTTGCTATATCCTCATAGCTATACCACGGCCAATGGTCCAACTGGCGCTAGAAAGTGTGAAGTTTCTGAGAAAGAGGAAAAAAAATAAATCATAGGAGGTTGTATGGAAACTAAAAAAAAAAGATTCTAACTTCTTTTTCCTTCTACATAGCTGATTTTCCCTTAAAATGAAGGGAAGATTTTTCATAATTATTTTACCGGTCTCCCCTGATCTTTAGTTCTAACCATAATGACAAAACAAAACCTCTCTCTCTTCTTTCCTTCTCTTTCTTTCTTTTTTCTTTCTGTCTTTCTTCCTTTCTTTTTTCCTTCCTGCCTTTCTTTCTTTCTCAGCCTCTGAACTTCAGACCTTTCTTCAGATTAAAAAAGAAAAAGAACATGAGGACAAGGAGGAAAGAAGAAAGGGAAGAAAACAGGGGGTGAATGAGAGAGAGTAAGGAAGGGAGGGAGGGGGAAGGAAAAGAAAGAGGGAGGAAGGAAAAGTAGAACAGAGGAAGGAATAGAAGGAAGGAGGGAAGGAGGGAAGGAGGGAAGGAAAAAGGGAGGGAAAGAAGAGAGAAGAAAGAGGAGAAAACCAATTGAGGAAATACTTTAGAAGCATGTTAAGAATTCCTTCAAAGGTGGTGAATAAAATGCATTTTCCCACTCCTGGTCTCTAACAAAGGAACCCATCCATTAACATGGGAAAGCCCCTGGTTTGCATTTGGAACAGCTGACACTGGTACCTTTTGGAGGAAAGTGAAGGGCATCTCTTGGTTTCCTTGTTTGAATTGGTCTGGCAATAATGGAGATGATAGGGAATCTGAGCTAATTTCCTTTGTCTCCTATTCAGCAGATAATGGTGGTATGTGTGGGGATGTTAAAGGCCAGGCAGAGGAGGTGACCTGGAGATGACTTCATTCTTCGGAGGTTTATCAAAGGCTCCTGTCAGTCAAACACATGCTGGGAGATTGGGGAATGGCCATCTGGTCCATAGTTAATCAGAGAGGAGAAAGGAGAGCAAGGAGGTGAAAAATCCGCCTGTCAGTTCCAAGCCAGGTGGAGGGAGATGTGTTCAGAGGTGGGCTCAGCCACCAACAGCACACGTCCACATGCACACACGTGTGTTGATGGGCCGGGCCAGAGCTGTGCCAATGGGGCTATCTGGGGCAAAGAGGGGAGAACGCGTTACAGCCTGGGAGGGTGGGCTAGGGACTTTTATTTATTTAAGTCCGTGTGATGATCTTGAATCGATTTTAAGTGGAAAGACTGAAGGTCACTCCCGCTGCTAGCCACGCAGTGAAACAACTGAATTGTTTCCCTCTCTGTGGTGAAGAAAGGGAGTAAGTAGCTCACAGCGGGGATCTGATTTAATTTAAAACACAATGTTTCTGTTCTGAAGCCAGAATTCTTTCATCCTGGCCGTGTTGATTACAAGTACTAACAAGGAGTACAAGGAGTTCTGCAGAGTCCATCTCCCTCCTCCTCCTCTCTCCCTGTCAGTCACTCCCTTCTCCTGACCATTGAGGTCTTGCTAGGACTCTATGGGGCATGCTGGACATAACCCTTCCGGAAGTAATAAACCCCAAACCCTCACTGCACCCAAAGCCAAAATTCTCTCCCTCTAGCCAGGTTTGTAGTCATTTTGAGGGGAGATTTAGGGGCTTGCTCTAACCAGCAGCTTGAATAACCCCTGGAAATACTGATCAGCTGGATGCGGTGATGCCGGATTTGGAATCAGAAAGAGCTGGGTGGAGCTCCCTCCTCCCCTTAGATGCTTGCTAGCTGTATGACTTTGACCGAGTCCCATTATTTCTCTTTGCCTTAAATTTTCTCCTCTGTAGAAATATCGTGAGGTTTAGAGAGATGGTGTAGTGGACAATCAGGGGGCAGTTAGATGACACAGCATCGGATCTGCAGTCAGGAAGACAAGTTCAAATATGGCCTCAGACACGTACTAGCTTTTGGGTAAGTCACTTAACCCTGTATGCCTCAGTTTCCTCATCTGTAAAATGAGCTGGTGAAGGAAATGGCAAACCACTGCAGTAACTTTGCCAAGAAAACTACAGTGGGGTCACAAAAAAGTCAGAGATGACTGAAACTTCTGATTGATAAGTGGTTAATCATGAGCCAGAAAATAACCAGACTGGGAAAATGATTTCTGTTGGCATCAGCCTCTGCTTACACATCGTTAAAGTGACTTCTCTGTCAAGCCAATGTAGCTGGATTTCTTTGTGGCCGGGAGGTTATTTTGCTCTAGGGAGGGGATTCATTCTGTTACAAAACAAAACAACCCTAGAATGGATAGGGGCGAAAGTCAAGACAAACTAAATTAAATCAACAAAACATTCATAAACACTTTACTATGTGTCAGACACCTTGCTAAAGATTGGAATATGCACAACTATAAAAACCGAGTCCCTGTCCTCAAGGACCTTACATTCTAATAGGGAATAATAAAAAAGTCAGAAGCTGAAAAGGGGAAAGGGGAAGACCAAGGAAGATACCCAGGGTTAGGAGCATGATGTAGAAATCCAGAGGATGCAGCTGGGTGGGAAAATGAAGAGATGGCTGACCTGGGTGCCCTCCTTAAATGGAGATTCAGAGAGGAGCTCTCCAACCTTCAATCAGAGGAAAGGATCTCAGGACCAGGGGGAATTCATTAGGGCCCAAAACAAGGATGAATCCAGACTGGAGTGGGAGAAAAGCAGTAAGAGACTCAGAGGAAACCTAAAAAAGATAGAAAGTGATTCTTGTAAAACGCAGTTCAGTCTCTGAGTGGTTCACTGATATATGTATTAAGTAGTTGGCTGAATCTGTTGTCTTTAAGCACCCATGTCCATATTTACATTACCTAATGGGGAGGCCAAGACAGAGGTGGGATTGGGTCATGACAGTTAATAATGTTCAGAATTGCTTATTTTACGTCTAAGTATTTCCTGGACATTTGGGAATAATAATAAATAATTAAAACATAAAATAATTAATAAAATTAAACATAAATTTAAAATAATTTAAAATAAAAATAAACAAATAATAAAATGTTAACTAGTAACAAAAGAAATAGTCCTATGTTTGTGGGGCAATTCTCTTTCTTCTGAAAAAAGGGCAGATTTGAGTTTTTAACTGTCAATAATAGCTGAGGCAGTTGAATGACACAGTAGCTAAGAGACCTAGAGTTGGAGTTAAGAAGGCCCAAGTTCAAATCCTGTCTCCAATACTTATTAGCTATGTGACCCTGGACAAGTCACTTAATTTCTCTCAACATCAGTTTCCTCACCTACTTCCCAGGGTTATTGGGAGAATCAAATGAGGTAGCATATGCATGCTATTTTGTAAGAGCTCTATCAATGCTTGCTTGCTGCTTAACTAATGGTAACTAGGACAACAATTCTCAAACATATCCCTTCCTAGAGTCTGAGTAAAGTCACTTAACTGCTTTGTGCCTCAATTTCTTTTTCTGTAAAATGTGTTGGTTTCTGAGGTCCTTTCTAGTCCTAAATCTGTGATTTTCTGATCAAGGTGGTAATATTATGCACTATTTCCCTTCAATATAAGCCCTACGATGCTCTTTTGCTTCATCCTTAAGGTTTTCTTGGATATTCACCACTGAATTCTCATAACATCTTTGTGAGATGAGGGGTTGAGAGGGTTTCCCCTTCCTAAATTTTCCTAGAGCATTTTGGATTTCTCTTTTGCTCTCTACTCTGCTCTACAATGTTACATTTTATGTTGTATCTCCTCCTCATCCCATTAGACAAAAACAGTAACACTTTTAGATCATTTTAAAGTTTGCAAAGCATTTTACATTCAGGAACTCATTTGATCCTCAAACTTCAAGCAGGTGCTATTGTGATCCCCACTGGGTGGTGAATTATCAGTGGGATTAAGTAAATTGCCCAGGGTTACAGATTTAGCAAGTTTCTGAGGCAAGATTTGAACAGAGGTTTTCAGGACTCCAACTTTAGTATTTTATCCACAGTACCATATTACCTAGAGACAAAAAGCCTCTTGACCACAGGAACTATGCCTTTAAAAAAATTCTTCCTATACGCAGGACCTACCACATTATTACACATAATAGAACTTAATAAATTCTTGTTGAACTTTAATTCAAATAAATTTATTTCAGAAGAGAGGAGGCCAATCAGGAAGGTATTTGTTATAAACTTCTAGAAGGAAACTATTTTCTTTCTTTCTATCTATCTATCTATCTATCTATCTATCTGTCTGTCTGTCTGTCTGTCTGTCTGTCTGTCTGTCTACATTAACACCCAGGACAGCATCGTACACATATTCCCCTGATAAATATAGTTTTATAATAATAATAAGATTAAAAAAGCAAAGCCAAAGAGAGTTCCAAGGTGGTTTGTGGTAACTTTACACTGTTTATAAGTATCAAATCCTAGCAGGAACTAGATTAAAGTGTAACTGGTAAATGCTTAACAAAATAAAGAAAAATACAATATGACATGGAAAATGTTCATTTGTGATTTTCTAAGGTAAGCAAGGATTCCACTGCTCTAGAGGACAATGGGCTAATTAGATTTAATTCAAGCTGTTATTACAGTTATTAATATATAAAACAAATCAAATAATGTGTTCCCCAGATAGAACAAGAATGCCTGTGTGGTGTTATCAGAAAGAGTACTGAATCTGGAGACTGAATTTGAATCTCATATACATCTTCTACAACCTGAAAGTCATCCCCTTTCCCAGCACTTTAGTTGTCTCGTTTGTAAAATGAATTTGGGTTAGATGACCTCTAAGGTTTCTTTCACAAATAAAGCCATGGTCTAGAAAATATAGTAAAACAAAAATCCCAGTAGACAGATCACAGTTATCCTACAATAGAAATGTTAGTTTAGACCTCTTGCTTTCACTTTGTTTTCTTTGGTTCCTTGCATGACAGCTTAATTACTTAAGAACCAGGAATATCATTCTACTAAAATGCAAAATGATCAAACAAACAAACAAACCAATGGTTTGACTCTTTCAGATGGTGGTAAATGTTCCTTCATTAAGTGCAGTTTAAATCATACCCTAATCAGGTAGGGTAATTAATGAAAGTAATAATAGCATTTATCCAGCACTTAGAGTTTGAGAAATGATGTATAAATATTATTTCATTTGACCTTCACAAAAATCCTGGGAGGCAGAGCCTATTATTATTCCCATTTTACAGATACAGAAACTGAGGCAGAGGTCTTGACCAGGGTCATGCAGCTAATAAAGGTGTGAGGCAAGGTTTGAGCTTGGGGCTTCCTGACTCCAGATCTACCTCTTCACTGTGGTGCTTTTAAATCTCAAAGTACTGTATCACTGTGAACCGTTATTATCTAACCTCTTGGTCTCAGTCTCTTCACCAGTAAAATTAGGAATTTGGTGATTTGGAAATGATTATCTCTAAGATTCCTTCCAATTCTAGGTCCTGTGATCTTGTAGTTCAACTTACCCAATCTCTCAAGTGTTTTCTTCTCTAGGAATAGAGAGGAAACGTTTCCTTGAGTTTCACATATACCTTTATGAAACAGAGGGAGAAAGACAGAGACAGAGAGAGAAAGAAAGAGACACTTGGATTTGCTATGACATCTCCCTCTGTTGATGACAGGCAAGTCAGTTACTAAGAGTTGAAGCATCACAAAGTTCCCTTTCTTTTCCATTCTGCTTCCAAAGTGTACTAGAAATTTCACCCAATGAGAATTTTCTTGGTGGTGATTCTCTGGTGGTGAACCTCAAGTCTGTCTGCAGAATCAAGAAATGTACAGGACAACTTGGACCCTGCTACCACCATATCTTATGTACTCATTGACTTGGAGAACAGACAAAACAGTCAGTCTCTTGGACTCCAAGTTCCTGTTGCAATTCCAAAACATCTTTAGCAAAGAAGAGCAAGGTGGTTGGGAAACAGGATTGGGGAGAAGGGGGACTTATCTTTCTATCAGATAGGGTTATGCTCATCACTGTGAAGCAGGGGGAGGGTTTAGAAGGACAGGCTGAGAAATGTGGAGGTGTAGAGAATTGGGAGAATTAGATAAATCGAGGTTATTATGAACCATGCTTTACTGAGCTATTTGTAGAGACCATGTCCGTGTGTGTGTGTGTGTGTGTGTGTGTGTGTGTGTGTGTGTGTGTGTGTGTGTGTGTTTAAAGTTTGCTTAATGGAACCATGGCTCTTTCAGACATCCTATTTTGAACGAGATTTGAACTTACATAGACAGTCTGTCCCATATTTCCCTCAGGGAGTCTCATGGAAAAGAGATGTTAACTTCATCTTATTGAATGTGCCCTGGAAAAATAAAATAAAGAGTTTTCCACTCAGTCCCTTTTGACTGCCTGCTGTATTTTATAGGACCCTGGGATTCATTTCAAGACTGCTATAGCAAATGTCTTCTTACTTTCTTTGGAGGTGCCTATTGGTGGACGTCTGGAAGAAGCCAGAGCAGCCCACATCCCCTACAGAGTTACTGGACCTGTTCCAAACACTGTCTCTGTTGGTGTTTTTATTTTGTTTGTATTATTTTGCTTTGCCAAGTGTTTCCATGGCAGATCCAGTCTTACCAGTGGGCCTTTTATCCTACCAACTCCACTGGATCTTCTTAACCCTGTCCACAAAAATGAAAAAGAAAAGGAAAAAGACACAAGTGGAGGAACAAAAACTATCAATGTGCCAAACACAAGCGGACTCAAAAAAGGTAAATTTTAGTAATTGGAAAGAAAAATATGGCCCTGTGTTCATTTGGTTGGTCATTCAGAAAAACATGGAGAACTGGTGTGGGGAAGGAAATAGGTATTGATTATTATGGAGATAACGGGGGCGTTAGTATGGGCAGAGTACCTGAATGGCATAGGTAAATAACTCATCTTTCAATGCCAGTGTCAATGTTCATCAGTCCCTGGAAAACTGGAAATGAACAAAGAGTATAGGAATAAAAGTCAATGATCCTTGAACAAAAAATATTTGAGTTGTTCGTGGAAGTTAGAGCTAATTGGTAGATTTTACAGGGACAAAGATTTTTGTTAAATTTAAGAAACAAAAGCTTTCTAATAGAACCATCCAAAAATAGAATAGATGGTCTTCAGAAGTGGTGAATCTGGCATCACTTTAGGTTTTCAAGAAGAAGAAGAGGCAGTTGAACTTTTTAATGAAGATGTTAATGGAGAATCATGCTACTGGGTTGGGTGATAGGTACCAGATGACTGATGAGGTCCCTTCCAACACCAGAATTCTGTGATTCCTTGGTAACCAAGGCTCAGGTAGCCAAGCCATTCAGAAAAAGGACCAGGCTGGATTTCAGATCCTAAGAAATAAGGCAGGATTCGGTTATTGAGGAAATGAAATTTATGAGTCAGAGAAAAACCAGGAGGAAACATTTTACCATCATTAAACGTGAAAACAACTGTCTTAAGTCTCCTTTAATGCTCTCTGCCCATGATTAACTTTGAGCTCAGAATATTGGGCAGAACTAATTACATAAGTTAAATTGACCCAGCTATGGAGGTAAGAGAGACTCAAAAGCTCCAATTTAGATAACCATTTATAGCATCAGCTCTCCAAGCTCCTAGCTCTTCAGGAAGGTTGGAAAGGGATTAGGACTTCAGGATATCCTTTCTCCCCACCCTCTGTACTATTTGTAAATATCTTTATTATTGCTCTCTAGTAAGGGAATAACTGTGGATATTTGTTCTAGACAGATGGCACAATGGCTAGAATGTTGTTGTTCCTAGAGTCAGGAAGAGCTGAGTTCAAATCTAGCCTCACGTATTTCCTAATTGTGTCACTTAACCTCTGTCTGCCTCAATTTTCCCAAGTGTAAAATAGGGATAATAATGGCACATACCTCATAGTGTGGTTATGAGGATCAAATGAGATGTTTGTAAAACACTTAGCACAGAACCTGATATATAGTAGGTGACTAATAAATGCTCATTTCCTTCCTTTCTAGACTTAGGTACAACTTGCTTTGAGTACCAATGATCTTACTAATTCTATAGACCCCATTAAATTCTTTGTTCTTACATTCTGGTATTTTACCTCAGTGTTGATGGAAGTATCCAAACTGAAAGTAGTATTGGGAAGGGCTGTTACACTTGGTATAACTGGTAGGCCATGGCTCAGTACTAGGGAAGGCTGACAGAGGCTACCTGAGAACCAGGCACTTGAACACCCAGGGACAAGGATGCTTACAAGTCACTAGTGCAAGAGGAGATAGGTGGGTGACAAAGAATGTAGTTCATGAGGACTGTCCAAAGTTGGAGCAGAACTGTTTTTTTTTTTTAAAGACTTGATGCTAAGAAACAGCCTTAGACTCCTTTTTTCCTATTCCTGACTGTCTAAGGCTAAGATTGGTGGTGGGGCCTAGAATGAAGCTGTAGGTTTTCAAATGGGCCTTCAGAATGCCCGGATGAATTCCATTTACCTCTCTGTGCCTTTGTAATGGCTGAGGCCTATGCCTGGAATGCATTGCTTTTCTTCTCTGCATGTTAGAATCCTTAGTTCCTGCCTTCCTTTTTACTGGGGAGTTCCTTGCCTGGGCAGCTGTTTCAGTAGGGCTCTCAGCCATGTTCACTTCAAGTTCTCCTGCCTCAACTCACTCTCCAGTCATGCCAGAACCTGCAGTTACTGCCCCTTTCTACCTCCACTGTTTGCATTGTTCTTCAGAGCAGGGTACTATTTTTGCTTGTATTTGTACTTAGCACTGTGCTGGCACTATGAAGTGCTTAATAAAGTCTCTCTCTCTCTCTCTCTCTCTCTCTCTCTCTCTCTCTTTCTTTCCCCTGCCCTCTCTCTCCTATTAAGTTTCCTTCAAAGCTCAACTCAAATACTCCCTCCTTCATTAGACCTTTCTTGATCCCTGCAACCTGCAACCCCAGCTACGAATATCTCTTCACCAAGATCACCTTATCTACAATTTATATAGGTGGCACAGTGGATAAAATACCAGGTCTGGCATCAGAAAGACCTGAGTTCAAATCTAGCTTCAAATGTTTAGTGACTGTGTGACCCAAGGCAGGTCATTTAACTGTGCTTGCCTCAGTTTCCTCATCCATAAAATGAGCTGGAGAAGGAAATGGCAAACTACTTTAGGATCTTTGCCAAGAAAACCCCAAATGGGGCCACAAAGAGTCAGGTAGTACTGAAAATGCCTAAACAACAACATTTCATGTATACTTATTTATGCACGTTTTCTCTATTTGTAGAAAGTAAGCTACACAAGGGTAGAGAATTTTCTTTTTGTCTTCACTTGCACAGTGACTGGCACAGTGTCTGGTTCATAATCCATACTTAATAAATACTTGGGGTTTTCTGTTTATTTATTTGTTTGTTTTATTGCCGAGGGGACCCTTGAGGAATTCCTCAAATTGGCCAGAGTCAACAACTTCCTATTTCCTCTCCCCAGGTGTGAAGCAAGTCTGTATACACTGGACTTTCCTAAGGAGCCCCTCCTCATATGGCAGACCTCAACACTACTCACCCTTCCAAATCTGAGATGCTAACTGGAGAACAGAGGGAAAGCTCGAACAGAGAACTTGACTCGGCACTCCAATCGGGAAAAAGCCTTGCTAAAATTTGCCTTCTCTGGATCCTGGCCCTGCATTCTTCCTGAGAGGTGGGGGGAATGTGAGATAGCAGAGATCTGGGGAGTCTTCAGTTGCCTTGGTTTCTGTAAAATGCCTCCACCCCTCAGTTGGTTTTGAAAGTAACAGTCTGTTTCACTTGAAATGGGAATGCACGCTGAGTTCTCTTCTCAGCTTATAAATTATGCCGTATTAACACTGGCAACAGTTTCATTTTAGCTGTGTAAACATGAGGCAGCCCAGAATGGGAAGGGGATTGGAAGGGCCAGATGCCAGAGCCCAACAGAGAAGTGAAAGCCAGCTCTCTTAAGCTAGTCGCTGATCCCTGAGACAACAAAAGAGGGGGCATTAGGGAGAAGTGTGGGTCAGCAGTGGTGGCCAAAGCCCTGACTCCAGCTCTCCGGCCCCATTGTCCTTGATTATTAACATCTCTTTCATCAGGTTTGGTATTATGGTAGGAAGAGTATATGGTAACCCAAATGGAATAATTTAAAGGGAGTCAAAGTTGGGACAGGCAACTCTTTTTTTTAACTTAACTCTCATTTCCTGCCCCTCCACCTGAAATTCCACTATTAGAAAGACATTAAAATGAAATTAAAGCATTTTATCTACAGGAGTCCTCTCTTAAAATACAAATAACTCATGGTTTGGTTGACATCATTCATTCACTCAATGAAAATTTGTTACTATGTGAAAATAATCATAAAATTACAGAAAATATATAAGAAATGGTGCCTGCAACAAATCTTCCTTATTCTCTTACTCTCCTACCCACCAGAACCTTACTTTAACCCTGAAACCATGCTGGGTTCTGTTAAAGTAAACTTTGGCCTTAGCTTGCCAGGAAAATAGGCCTCCATATCATTTCCCTTCTACCATTTACAAATCGTGTTTCAGTGAGTCTCTTACCTAACTTCCCTTAATGATTTATGTTCCTCCTTTAAAATATAAGTTTCTTAAGGACAGGGCTTATTTTGCTTTGTTGCATTTCTATTCTAAGTACTTAGTACAGTGTCTAGGACATAGTAATTGCTTAATAAAAGTTTTTTCTTTCATAAACAACTCTCAGGCATTAATGATTTTGCTTATCTGATAAATTTAGGCTCTGATGGATTGAACAAGTTGAATAGCTAAGTTTTGATAAGACCTAGAAAAACTTTGGCAAAGGAAACTCCCATAGAGGAGGTAGAATCCACACTTCCATCCCCTCGGCAACCAGGTATAGAATGAAGGAACTGACTGCCTGAGTGTGGAAGGGGATGCCAAAAATACAGGCAAGGCCAGGATAGGAAGTAGGAGGCCATGGAAGACAATCAGCTTACTTTAAGATTTCACTTATATCTCTCTCTGTCAGTCCTATTCATGTGTGTTTGGGGAGAGATTAAAGGAGTTTAGGAAGAGCCTTTTCAATATGGCAAAAGTCTGTGTCATCAGTTACTACTTTGGAAGGTAAAATGCCTTACTTAAAACTGTTCAAGGCAAAGAATTGCAAAATTACAATTATAACTTGAATAATTAGGGTTCTTAGAATGGCTCACTACACTAAGGTAGAAATTCCACCCAAGAGGCCATGTGGCTCCAAGAACTAAGAAATTATATCATGTGCCAGGGCCTAGGAGTTCTAATGAAATTGGTTGTATGACTTACTCATTGGGTCAGCCTTGGGCATATCACTACACTTTCTTCCTTTCTATAACAGGTAATATGGCTCTTTCTCAAAGAATATGCTGCCAGAAGTAACCATTAATAATGATCGTGAAGTTTTTGTACAGACTATAGTTCCCTAGGAATTGTTTCAGTATTTAAATTAGGTTAACTAAATCAATGAAACATAAATGATGAAGGATGTGAACATAGAAATCTGTCATGCAAAAACAAATTGGAAGAATAGTTTTATTTCAAACTAATTTTGGATTGTAGAAACATCAGTTTGTAGTACTTTTGGTTTTAGAGAAATTAAATAAGAAAGATTAAATATTAAATAAGATTAAAAATTAAATAGGAAACACTTTATTTGGGCACTTTAATCCTATTTCTATGAAAACAATTAGTACCTGTATGACATCCTGAAATTTTACTTTAAAGAGCTTACTTCTATAATCATATCTCCAAATTATGGATGAAGGATCCCCAAGTTCAGATTCTAGAATAGGGTTTACATTCCCAAAAATGATACCTTTGATGAGTATATAAGAATTTTTAAGATCATAGATCACTGAGCTACAAGGAACCTTGCAGATCATCTAGTCCAAACACTTTATTTTATACAAGGGAAATTTTGGGTCACAAAGCTTGAGTAATTAACCCATCATTACACAGGTACTCAGAGATAGAGTTTACTGGGGTGCAAACCCAGGTCTTCTTGATTTCAATCAATCATAAGTATTTATTAAGTCATTTCTATTTATTAAGTATTTTCACAATACTTGAATTGTTTCTTTCTAGCTGCTTGCAATATTTTCTCCTTGACCTGGGAACTCCGAAATTTGGCCACAGTATTCCAAGGAGTTTCTCTTTTTTGTGTCTCTTTCAGGAGGTGATAGGTGGATTCTTTCAATATTTATTTTGCCCTCTGTTTCTAGAATATCAGGGCAGTTTTCCTTGATAATTTCATGAAAGATAATATCTAGGCTTTTTTTTTTGATCATGGCTTTTGGGTAGTCCAATAATTTTTAAATTGTCTCTCCTGGATCTATTTTCCAGGTCAATTGTTTTTTCAATGAGATGTTTCCCATAATCTTCTATTTTTTCAATCTTTTGGTTTTGTTTTCTAACTTCTTGGTTTATCTCAAAGTCATTAGCTTCCCTGAACTCCACTCTCTCTTTTAAAGAACTATTTTGCTCAGTGAGCTTTTGAACCTTCTTTTCCATTTGGCTAACTCTGCTTTTTAAAGCCTCCTTTTCCTCATTGACTTTTTGGACCTCTTTTTCCAATTGAGTTAGCCTATTTTTAAAGGTGTTATTTTCTTCAGCATTTTTTTGGTTCTCTTTTAGCAAGCTGCTGAATCACTTTTCAAGCTCTTCTGTGACCTGGGCCCATTTCGTATTCATTTTGGAGGTACTGGAGATAGAAGCCTTGACTTCCTCTGACAGTATGCTTTGTTCTTCCTCATCTGAAAGGATGGAAAGAGACACCTGTTCACCAAGAAAGTAACCTTCTATGGTCTTATTTCTTTTTCCTTTTTGGGGCATTTTCTCAGCCAGTTACTTGACTTCTGAATCCTTTGTCAAGAGGAGGGTCCTAGTGTTCCTCCTCCCTGCAGTACCATGCTCAAGGCTAAGATTCATATCAGCTGCTCAATTCCCCCAGGGACTTTAGGTGGGGGCAGGGCTGCCACTGAAGGCTGAGGTTCAGATCAGCTGCTCAATTCCCTCAGGGGCTTTAAGCTGAGCTGCCTGGACAATAGACCCAGACTGCTTCTGCAGCCACTGTAGCTACCCACCACCTGTTCTTGCTGCTGCTACCTCCTCCTCTGCCACCATCTTGGGCCAGTGCTGGGGGGACCCCATTCTCCTCTTGTCCAGCTGGGAAAGCCCTCCCACACTGACCTTTGGAGCTTTCTTTGTCACTTGTGGGTTGAGGGATCTGGGACCCTCCCTACTGGGAATTCTGCCCCGGAGGTCTCTTCAGGTCCCCTGTGGCCAGGGCTAGGCTCTGCTCAGCTCAGTGTCCTGTGAGATAGACCTTTCCTGTTGGCCTTCCAGGTTACCTTTGGCTGGAAACCTCTTTCACTCTGTTGTTTTGTGGCTTCTGTTGCTCTAGAATTTGTTGAGAGTCATTTTTTACAGATATTTTGTGGGCTGTGGGGAAGTGCTAGAGTATATGAGTCTTTCTATTCCACCATCTTGGCTCTGCCCCCAGAATTCATCTTTTAGAACAGACACCTTTGGAAGTGACATTTATTTCAATGAGCTACCATGGCTAGAAACATCTTTGGAATTCATCTTTGAGAACTACTTTTGTAGCCATTTCCCAAACCACAAAACAAAATTAATCTTTGACTAAGAACTTACTTCTCCATATTGAGAGTAACTTTTGACCAATTCCAGTAAACAAATCCACCATTAGAGAGACAAAGATTTTTGACTATTCAATAGGATTTGTCCCAGACCCTGAAGACCATCCCCAAAGCTGAGTGCCAAGAATTATGTTGAATCATGACAGCATTTTTAAAATAGGTGCATATTACCTTCTAAGGTGAAGACTTTGAAAGGGAAAACACTTTATCTAAATGTGTGAATTTCTGGCATATCTGTTGCAAAAATCATTTACATTGCTTTTATACTCACAACTACTAAGTACAAATTTGGAGGTCATTTACAAAGTCTGGAGGCCAACAAAAGTACTAGGAGATGTTATACCACACTGTACCAGCAAGGCATAAGATATACTAATAATAATACCAGTTCTCATTTCTAGAGTACTTTTAAGTCATACAAAATACTTTCCTTACAATAATTCATAGTGGTAATTAGCTGAAGTATTATTATTCCCACTTTGCTAAAGAATACATAGAGGCTAGAAAAGGTTAACAGCTTTGTCCATTGTTGCAAAGTGTGTAATACCCGGTTGTGGTTTGAAACAAGGTCTCCTTATTCCAAAGCCAGTGACCTTCAATTCTCTTCAACATATGCATTGACTACTATGTTCACAGAGTTGTGTTGCTCTCCTAGTATACAAAGACAAAAATGAAACAGGATTTTCCCTTAAGGAGAATATATTCTACTGAGAGATAAAGCATATTTGTTCACTGTTATTTTTGCTAGCCATAGATGACATAATGTGAATCTTGGACTGAGTGCTTGCTAGATTTTAAACTGTAATACTTACAATTAAGCCAAGGGAATTCTTTCATTATAACACTTAGTACAGCATAATTCCATATGCCCTGTACATAGATTATGCTTTTTTAGATGATGGAGGTGACATATTTTCAATATATCAATTCAATCCCTTTTGGTAGTATCACTCCCACCCCCACCCTTGCTTTATGTTATAAATTTAATTTTCATCTGCAAGATGCAAGTTTTTCATTTCTTCATATGTACATATATATTTAGGTGGTGAGCTAATTTGTAGTAAATTAAATACCAACTTAGCCAAATGAAGGCACTGGCTGTCAAAGTAGTGATAGCAATTTTGCTTTGGAACACAAAGGCATCTATTCATTTTAACCCATTTTTTAGCATTTATGGCCTTTCAATGTGACACCCTTTTTATTTACACTCCTCTGAATATCACTATTTGGGTAATCATCTATTCAAATCCATAGTTGAAGAGCCCTCATAAATGTTCCTTTTTACCAGCTCAAACTAGAGCATCATTAATTCAAGGCAATGAAATATAATAACTAGACAAATATGAAATTCAATCAAATTTGATACACTCTCACACCCATTCCCACATATGTCTCTGGAGAGTGATTATCTTGACTCCTAACTACTATGTTGCCTTAACACAAAAAGGAAGGTCTGGAGGTCAAGGCTGGGAATACATGAATTGCTTTTAGAAAGTGGTTAGAGAAACTTGCCCCAGGTCTAGGAAATTCTAGGTTTCTCTTTCCCTGATGATCATGGAAATCTGGAAAGTCTTGAGTGCCTCACTTCTAGATGCTGTACTTGAAAAAGATTCTGAACTTCAGATTTTATTCCCATCCTATCCAGCTTCCCTAATCCCTACATTTGTCTAATACCATGTCTTATTTTTCTTTTCTGCTTGGTCACTTACATTGTGATTTCCAATTTCAAGCTAGATTCTCTTAGTACTTTCCAAAAGCATAGATCATTCTGGCTCCCTTTGTTTTGATGAAAGATAGAAATGATGGTCATAATTAGTAGAGAACTCCCTCCACTTTCTTACCTTAATGTCCAGCCACATTGCAGTCTTTGGTCAAAGATCATGGTGCGACTGATGGGCCATTTTGGGGACAAGAACTAATGCTGAGGCTTCATGAAGCTTTTGTTAAATGGCCTGCTTCCAGAGGGTTTTTATTTTTAATGAAGTTCAACCCTGAGTAGATATTCCTGGCAAATGCCTTGGGGGAGGGGCTCAGTGACTTGAAAATTCTGGTAGAATCACTAGGTGCCCTCCCTGCCTTCATACTGATTACCACTTCCATCTTTGGGTGGGGTTGACTGAAAACTCATCATTCAGATGGCTCTTTCATCAGCACAGTCTCTGAGCAAATACTCAGATTCCAGCTGTAATTCTAAATTTCTTTTTAAATAGCAGAGTAACTATCTGCCATTCAGAAGCAAAGGGGCACTCAGGCTTTCAGTTTGCTTTTAAGAAGGTCACAAGGAAAGCTGAATTATGAGTGAATATTTTGCAAGAGGAGTCTATGGCAAACACAAAGCAAGAGGGGTTTGTAGTCATAGCATGAGAAAGACCCCTTTCATTCCTTTCTCCAAAAATCAAAACCATCCTCCAACCCCCACCAGAGGAAAGGACTGTATTTGATTTTTCAAGGTATCTGTAGTGAGAATGATTTAAAAAAAATATGCTTTCAAATCCTCAGGGACTTTCCAATTTATCAAGAAAGACACATTCTTCCTAATGAAAGGTTACTGACCTTCATGAATGTGACAGTTCAATTACAGCCCATTCATATGCAGAACAGCCGTTGATAAAGGATTTGGGAAATGTGACTAGCATGGCAAAAAAAAAAAAGGAGAGGGAGAGGGAGGGAGAGAGAGAGAGAGAGAGAGAGAGAGAGAGAGAGAGAGAGAGAGAGAGAGAGAGAGAGAGAGAGAGAGATCTAGGAAATTATTTTTTTTTAATTGTGAAGCAAGAAAAATAAGATTTGCCCAGGTAGGCAAACCTTTTCTTTTTGAGGCCCAGTGACCCATTAGATTTGCTTCAATGAATAAACTGGTCGTCTCCCCCCGCCTTCCTTTTTTTCTTCCTAATATTTCTCCCTTTTTAATCCTCTGAACTACCAAACCTAACCAATCGGAAAGCCCTTGGGGTTCTGAAATGCAGAGTTTCAAACATTTCTCTTTTTTTCCCCTCTGACTGGCAGATTGCACTGGAATGTATCCTACCGTTATTTTAAGTGCTCAACTAGTATTTAAATTCTTAAATGGATGGAAAGTTAAAGCTGAGGAGAGTGGGCACTGCTTCACCGTGGTCCCTACCCCACACCCCAAAAACACACGTGCACTCTCTCACATCTAGAGCTGGCCAGCCAGTATCTGGAGCAGACGTTGGCTAGACTCTCTGGAGCCAGCCTTTAGCCAGTGGAGGGTGACACCTGCAAATCCCTGTTTGCTGAACTGCTCCAGGTGTGGGAAAGATGTTCAGACTGACAGCAGCAGCAGGAACTGGGTAAACAGGCAGGGGCGTCATTCATGCAGTTCTCTGCAAGATCCCAGAAGAAGGAGATTTTCAGCAACTGCCAGCCAGAATCCATCTTCAGATAGAAAACCTTTTTCAGAAAAACGAGACTAATTTGAAACACATGAGGACCTATGTTTCCCTCTTGATGTAGAACATAAAACTACTTTAGGTTATGTACCAACAGTTTCATTTTCAACACTAATTTTCCCAGACATATCATTTTGGGATAAAAATGAAAATTGTCCTAGGCTAACATGAAGCATGCCCATAGTTGTCTAGAGGTGTGCATGCTGACAAATGTTTGTGTGAAATGTGTTTTTCTGTATTCCTTTTCTTCCCTTCCAGCCTTCTTGTCAAGGCAAACATACTTAGCACCAAATGGTTTTTTTCTCTTCCATTCTTTCTCTTCCTCTAATCTCTTCCTATCAAGTTGCTTCTCCCATGATGTATTATTAGACCAATGGCCTGTCTTCACATTTCTCCATAAAGTCTACATCTTGTAAGATGGTTTTCACAGTTTGTTTACCATGCTAAGCTTCATTTTAAGGGGAAAGAAATAACCAGTGAAGCCTATTTGATCCTGAGCCAGTTGCAAAATACAACTTAGCAATGGCCCAAGGGAACAGGGTAGTACAATAGACTATAAGATTATATATTTATAACTGAAAGGGTAGTTAGAGGCCATTTAGCCCAACCATTCCAATTTTATTGATAAGGAAAGTTAAGACCCATAGAGGCGAAGTAGTCTCCCTAAGATCACAGAAGTAGAACATTTTTTAGGTGTTCATACTTACATAGGCAGACTGGGTTCTCACAGAGTGGCTGCTACTCCTATTCTAGATTCCAGGGATAACCCTGAGTCATTGGTATTTCTAGTACTGTTGCTCATGACCTCATATGATGTCCTTATTATCAAAAAATAGAAGCTTTATAGTAAAGGGCTTTATGGAAAAGGTATAGCAAGAACAGTAGTTATAAAACAAAAAGGCCCCCATCACCCCCAAACTGAGACCTTCTCTCTATTTCTGTCTGTCTCTCTCTTTCTGTCTCTCTCTCTCTCTCCCTCTTTCTCTCTCTGTGTCCGTCTGTCTGTCTCTGTCTCTGTCTCTCTCCCTCTCTTTCTCTCTCAATGTGGCAACCACTGCTATGATTCCAGTCAACGATGGGACCTTTGATGACTCTTGTAGATCACCCAAATTGATGTCACCTGGTATGAGGAAGATAAGAGAAATCTACTCTTCCCCTAAAACAATTTCCCCTCAGAGGCTTGAGTGGAATTCCCCTATTACTAGATTGACCTGCTAGAATTAATTATGAATTTACTTGCTCTGTGTGTGTGTGTGTGCATACATGTGTATACCTGATTTAGCAAGCTACAATATATTTCCTATGTGACACCATCCATTTTTATCTCAATGGTCAAAGCATTTTATTCACCTGGAGGACTTGTTCATAACTAGTTTAAACTTCTTCTCTGATTATATTAATTGGGTTGGATGGGAACCCCACCCCATTACACTCTCCCCTCCAGTTAAACATTTGCTGACCTTATCAAATCAATTGGAGTATTTTGGGTATGCCCAAATTTAGACAGCTCTCCAAAGGCCTAGGAAATTTAAAGAATTATCCTTTTCCAGTGCGTATCCAATGCTACAGAGCCTTAGTAAAAGTTTATGTGGTATAGTTCTCAATCAGCAAATTTGACGTTTTCTATAATTCCAACTACATAGTGATGCAACTTTATTAACATATCATTTTACACAAAACTTGTACTATACCAGTTATTATCAGAAATTGCAGGGGGGGAGGCATTCCATCAGACTTCTTTTATGAGACAAATAAAGTGCGGAAACCTAAACCAAGGAAGGATAAAGCAATGAAGGAGATCTATAGACCATTATCATTCAATATTGATTCAAAAATTTTAAATAAAATCCTGCCAAACATACTACAGAATTTATCCAAAAATATATTTGTTCTGATCAAGAATTGTCCTTTATGACCTATTGTGACCAGGTTGGATTTTAATAGTAGGCATGTAACCAATCAGCATAATTAATCATCATCATAACAAAATAGAACCAAAGTATCTTCTTATCTCAACAGATACAGAAAAAGCCTTTAATCAAATATTACACGCAATTTTGGGGGGTAAAGCATAAAGATATCTTTTTTAGTATAACAAAATTATCTATCTGAAATCAAAAGCAAGAATTATATGAAATGGATAAACGCTGGAAACTGTTTCAATAATACAGGAATAAATCAGGGATTTCCTTATTTCCTCTAATATGTCCCAGCTCTTCATCCTGAAACCTCACTCTAGCTCTGGAATTCACACGTTGGAAGTACTCCCTTCTGAAGGGATAGCTCCTCCTGAAACCTCCATTTAAGGAGGGCACCTGATGCATTCCTTTCTAGGCTATATTTGGAACTTTCTCTATCATCTCTATCGTACCACATCAAAGGGTACTTCTGGTTCTCCCAACCCGCAGCTTTTCAGCTTCCTTACACATGTCTTCCTCTAATAGACTATAAGCTCTTTTAGGATGGGGACTGTGTTTCTTTCTACTTGTATTTATACCCCCAGAGCTTAGAATAGTACTTGGCATATTATAAATGCTAACTGACTGAGGAAATTCTCCCTTCCTATGATTATCTGATATAATTCTAGAGATTCTAGCACTTGCAATAAAACAAACCAAAGAAATTAATGGCATAAAGATAGGTAAAGAAGAAACAAAATGATCCTTATTTACTTTTGACATGGTGGTTTAATTAGAAAATCCTAAAGAATCAGCAAGGAAACTGAGAGAATTAGTAGCTTTAGTAAAGTTGCAGGCTACATAGACACCCATAAAATCACTAGTATTTATATATAATAATTTCAAGTACAAGAGGCAATAATAAAAAGGAAATTCCATTCAAAATATCTATAAAATATATAAAACATTTAGGAGTAAATCTACCAAAAGACATTTATTACTCATATAAATTTAATTACAAAATTATCCTTAAGGAAATCAAAATTGACTTAAATAGTTGGAGGATTATTAGATACTCAGGGCTAGGCTATATCAATATAATGAAAATCACAATAATGCCAGACTTAATGTATAGATTTAATTCTATATCAATCCAACCATCAAAGGGAAATTTTACAAAGATAAAAAAAGTAATAAAAGAATTCATCTGGGGGAACAAAAAATCAATTATCTCATGGAAAATAATGAAAAAATGGCAAGGAATTGGGTATAGTAGCACTAGATCGCAAACTATATTACAAGGCAGTAATCAATAGAAGAATTTGATATTGTATAAAAAAGAGAGAAGTTGATCAGTAGAACAGTTTGTATATACAGCTTACCAAAGCAAATTAACTTGGTAGTATGGTGTTTAATAAACCTAAGAATCCCAGCTGTTGGGGATAAGGAATCAGTAGTTGACAAAACTGATGGAAAATTGACAGAAGTCTGGCAGAATTTAGATTTAGATCAAAACCTTAAGCTATATATCATGATAAACTCCAAAAGAATGCATAATTTAAATTTCAAAGGTAGCATCATGAACAAATTGAAGGAACAACGAAGAAATTACTTTTCAGATCTATGGGTAGGGAAGGAATTTATAACCAAACAAAGGATAAAGAGGATCACAGAAGTTTAAAGATATAATTTTTGATTATCTAAAATGTAAAAGATTTTGTAACAACAACAAAAAACAAATAATACCTAAGGAAACTAAGCTGAGAAGGGAAATAATTGCCTGGGGACCTGAGGGAGAGGCATCAAGAGAATCTTTTAAACAAGTTTCTCTGATAAAGGTCTCATTTCCAAGATTCAACTAATTCAAATTTATAAGAATAAGAGCAATTTCCCAACTGATAAATGGCCATCATACGAATAGGCAGTTGTCAAGGGAAGAAATCCAAGCAATCCCTAACTATATGAAAAGTGTTCCAAATTAATAATAATTAGAGAGATGCAAATTAAAAGAGCATACTTATCCAATTAACAAATTTGATTTTAAAAAAAGGAAAATGGCTGTTGTTGGAGGGACTGTAAAAACAAATACACTGATTTGTACTGTTAGTGGTGCTGTGAACTGGTGCAACTATTCTGGAAAGTGATTTAGAATTATGCTTTCAAAGTTCCTAAATTATACATATCCTTTGACCTAGTAATACTGCTGCTAAGCTTATACTTCCAAAATGATGAAAGGAAGAGGAAAATTTCCTAAATGTATAAAAATACTTAGAGAAGTTCTTTCTGTTGTCTGGCTAAGCACTGGAAATTAAGAAGTAGAGAAATAGCTAAACAAATTGGGTATATTAATGTAATGGAGGTGATTGTTGTCTTTCATTCTCAAAGAGGACCAAAATGACATCATCATGATAAAGTGAAGTTTCAGTGAGTCCAACTGTGACTGATCAGACCAATTGGGGCAGCTAGGTGGTGCAGTGGATAGAGCACCAGTGCAGGAGTCAGGAGGACCTGAGTTCAAATCTCACCTCAGACACTTGACACTCACTAGCTGTGTGACCTTGGGCAAGTCACTTAACCCCCATTGCCTCATCCTGGGTCATCTCTAGTCATCCTGATGAATATCTGGTCACTGTATTGAGATAGCTCTGAAGGAGAGGTGAGGTTGGTGACCTGCATAGCTCTCCCTCACTCAGAACAAAGTCAGGTGTCATCATTTCTCTGATGGCATGGTCTTCTTCAGCAACGAAGGATGAACACACACATGATCAGACCAGTACACGCTCCAAATGCTCAACCACAGATTGGGCACAGATAGTCCACGTGAATATTTGAGGTGGTTACTCCAAATTTGTGCTTCCTACATTTCCTTTGTGGTGTCTCAAGTCTGCTTTGCTCATAGAGCACAGCACCTTTTCTGATGTGGGCATGCCATGCTGAGCAGGCCTGTGCCAATGTCTTCCATATTGCACAGTCAAATCCTAAGTTCTTGAGAGTGTCCTTGTATTGCCTCTTCTGACCACCATGTGATTGCCTGCCCTACGTGAGTTCCCCACAAAATAGCCTTTTTGGCAAGCATACATTTTGCATTTGAACAACGTGTCCAGCCCATCAAAGTTGCGCTCTCTGAAGTATAGTTTGAATACTTAATAGTTCAGTTCAAGCAAGGACTTCCATGTCTGGTACCTTATCCTGCCAGGTGATCCTCAGACTCTTCCTAAGACAGTTCAAATGGAAGTGATTCAATTTCCTGACATGGCACTGGTAGACTGTCCATGTTTCACTGGCATACAACAATGAGGTCAGCACAACGACTGTAGACCTTCAGTTTGGTAGTTAGTCTAGTACCTCTTCTCTCCCAAACTTTTCTTTGGAACCTTCCAAATACTGAGCTAGCTCTGGCAATGTGTGCATCAACCTCATTGTTAATGTGCACATCCGTGGAAAGCATACTACCAAGGAAAGTGAACTTATCCACAGCATTCAAAGCTTCTCCATTTGTTATAACTGATGACTCCATGTATGGATGGTGTGGTCATGGTTGATGGAGTACCTGTGTTTTCTTGATGTTAATTGTTAGGCCAAAATTAGCACAGGCAGCAGAGAATTGATCCCTACTTTGTTGCATCCCAGCTTCAGAGGTTGCATTAAGTGCACAACCATCTGCAAACAGAAAATCATGCAACAACACTCCCTCCACTTTGGTCTTGGCTTGTAACCTTTTCAAATTGAAGAGCTTACAGTCAGTATGGTAGTTGACCTTGATGTCATGTTCATCCTCATTGAAAGGATTTGACAACATGACTGAAGACATTATGCTAAAAAAGCATAGGAGTTACCACACAGCCCTGTTTTACACCACTGGTAAGTGGAAAGACATGAGAGCATTGTCTACTATCCAGAACCCAGGCAAACATGCCATCATGAAACTGACATACAATACTGATGAACTTCTCTGGGCAACCAAATTTTGACATAATTTTCCATATGCCCTCACAACTAAGAGTGTCAAAGACCTTGGTCAAATCTATTAGTGTTGTATACAGCCCTCTGTTCTGCTCCTGGCATTTTTCCTGGATTTGTTGGGCAGCAAACACCATATCAACTGTTCCTTGGCCCTTTCTGAAGTCACACGGGCTCTCAGGTATGTATCCATCTTCCAGGTGAAGGATGAGCCTATTTAGGAGTGCTGTAGCAAGAATTTTGCCAGCAACAACTAAGAGAGAGACCCCCCCTGTGACTGTCTCAGGACAATCTATTCCCTTTACCTTTATAGAGATGGACAATGGAGGCATTCTTGAACTCCTGGGGGATAACCTTCTCTTGTCATATAACCTTGAAAATTTCAGTCAACTTTTGTGTGAGTAATGATCGTCAGGTGCTTTGCCACATGAAAGGAACATAATGGCCCTCAAAACCTTTTCTTCAGTTGGAAGTTTAGCTAAGGAGTAATTGACTTCAACCTGAGGTAAACATTCAATGGCCTCAGCCTTGATTGATGATAGTCTGTTGAAAACACTATGGAAGTGTTCAGCCTATCTCTCTAGGATCATGTTCTTATCACTAATCAATGTCTTTTCATCAGCACTGAGTAGTTGTAATGCATCATAGGTTTTTGGTCCATAAATAGCTTTCAGGGAATCATAAAAGTACTTTGGACTGTTACTATAAGCATGAAACTGAATTTTATCTGCCTTCTTACTGAACCAGGAGTATTGCATCTCTCTAAGCTTTCCTTGTACTTTGCTTTTGATGGAATTAAATGCTTCCTTAGAGGTGGATGAACTATCCTGCTGGTAAATCCTGTGGAGTTCTCATTTTTCATTCAGCAGCTTCTGGATTTTTCCATCATTTTCATCAAACCAGTCTTGGTGTTTGCGAGTGTTCTGACCCAGATGAGCAAATGCAGTGCTGTACACCAAATCTCTGAAAGCTGCTCACTCCTTTTTCTGCTCCACTGTTGCCAACTGTGTGTTGGCTCAACTTTCCCTCCAAGTCACCAATAAACTGTTCACACTCAGAGAAGAGCTCTAATTTGTTGACATTAATTCTTCTGGTAGTCATTTTGCCTTGGGGAGGGGGGGGGCTGCTTTTGATGAATGTGAATATTTAGCTTAGAAAGGATAAGTCTATGATCAGTCCAGCATTCTGCACCACACATTGCCTTTGTCACTCTCATATCTTGTCTGTCTCTTCTCCTTACAATCACATAGTCTACTAGATGCCAGTGTTTGCTGTGAGAGTACATCCATGAAGTTTTATTATGTTTAGGTAAACAGAAGACAGTGCTGGTGATAAGAAGGTCATGTGATGCACAAGTCTTCAGCAGTAAATGACTATTGCTGTTGCTGTTTCCAACTCTATTCCTCCTTAGGACTCCCTGCCAAGTTGGTAGTCTGATTCTAGCCTAGCATTAAAGTCACCCAGAATTATAAACTTGTCCTCTTTTGGCACATTGATGATAAGGGTCTCTAGGTCTTCATAAAATTTTTCTTTGATCTCAGTGTTCATCATGATAGGAGCATAAGCACTGATGATGGTGATATGGCGTTTTCCTGCAAGTGGCAATTGCATTGTCATGAGCCTGTTATTCACTCCTTTTGGCTGGCATACCAACTTGCTGACTAGATTAGTTTTGATTGCAAAACCTACTCCAGATACACAGTGCTTCCCTACGCTGTGACCACTCCAGAAAAATGTGTATTCAGCTCCAGCGTTAGTAAGCTGGCCTTTATTTGCCAACCTTATTTCACTCAGGGTTGCTATTTGGATGTGATACCTGTGGCATTCTCTTGCAACAAGAGCAGTTCGGATTTCAGGTCTAGTGGATTTTGTGTTGTTTTTAAGTGTGTACACATTCCATGCACCGATGGTGAGTGGAATCATCTTTGCATATGTTTTTGTACATTTTGTACATTTTTTGTTTCAACTGTAGAGTGGAATTCCCCACCTGCTGCTGTAATCAGGTCAGGGTTGGGTAAGCAGACAATTTTTAGGGCACATTTTCTAGCCTCCTTCCTTACACCGGGATATGGGCAGTGTGATCCTTAAAAGGCTGCTTAGACACTCAGGGGGCTGCTGAGTCCCAATGCTGCTTCCAATGAGAAACAACCCTATGGTCTGGGCCACCTGTGTGCAGGGCTGTGACTATAGCTCCCAATGTATCTGCACCTGCTACTTCATCACTTGCCTGTCGCCATAGGACTTTGAGGTATAGTAGTAAAATGGTATGGGTTATGTCTTCTGACTCGAGCGTAAATAGGATTTAAGTGAGGCAGAGTTGCAAAAAGTCGTCAGCCTCACTCTCTCCTCCATGGTCACCATAGTCCAGTGGCAGAACAGAGTCAGGATGACTGGAGATGATTCAGGATGCAGTGGATGACTTTGGTGCCTTCAGTGTCTAACCAAGCTCTAAGTGCTCCACATCACCTGCTTCGTCTGCCTTCATGGCTGTTGGAACAAATTGTTCTCATTCACCCATTCCACCAGGGGATATCTTCACATGCTTGGGATAGACATGCCCCTAATTCCTCAATGGGTTTGAGACCCCTTGGTTACCCTCAACCTGTTTTGGCCCATCTGCTGAAACAGTTTACCGGATTGTGGCCACTGCAGCTTGTTGGAGCCACAGGTGAGAATTGGGTGCAACAGGTGGACACCAAGGTGGAAAAGCCCTGAAAAGGACTCAGCAGCCATCACGCCAAAGTTACTGGTCCTCTCTGAATGCACCCTACACCCCCATGTAGTGGAGTAATAACATGTTGGGTATCTAGGTGATACAGAGGATAGAGTACCCAGTCTGGTGTCAGGAAAACCTGAGTTAAATCTGATTTCAGACACTTACTAGCTATGTGACCATGGGCAAGTCACTTAATTGTATTTGTCTCAGTTTCTTCATCTGTGAAATGATTTGGAGAAGGAAATGTCCAAATATTACAGTCATCTTTGCCAAGAAAATCCAAAACGAGGTCTTGAGGAGCTAGATACAATTGAGTGACCACCAACAGCAACAATATTATGTGTTATGGTTGTTGTCCTTCATTCTTGAAGAGGACCAAAATGACATCACTATGCTAGAGTCAAGTTACAATGTGTCCAACTGTGGCTGATCAAACCAATATGAGCTCAGAATGCTCTACCACAGGTCAGGCACAAATAGTCCATGTGAACATTTGGGGTAGATTCTCTAAATTCATGCATCTTGACTTTCTTTTGAGTTACTTCAATTCTGCTTTGTTCATAGAGCACAGCACCTTCTCTGATGAGGGCACACCATGCTGGGCAGTCCTGTGCCAGTGTATCCCACTTTACACGATCAGTTCTGAAGTTCTTAAGAGTCCTTGAGAGTGTCCTCGTATTGACTTTTCTCACCACCATGTGAGCTCTTGCCCTCTGTGAGTTCTCCATAAAATAGTCTTTTTTGCAAGCAAACTTTTCGCATTCCTATAACATGGGCAGCCCACTGGATTTTCCTCTATGCAGTAGAGTCTAAATGCTTAGCAGTTTAGCTTGAGAAAGGATATCAGTGTCTGGTATCTTAGTCTTTCAGGTATATTCAGAATCTTCCCAAGATTTCACATGGAAGCAATTCAGTTTCCTGACATGGCACTTGTATGCTGTCTAGGTTTCACAGACATACAACAATGATGCCATCACAACAACTCTGTAATACTTCAGTTTGGTAGTCCTCTCTCCCACACTGTACTTCAGAGCTTCCCAAACACTAAGCTAGCTCTGGCAATACATGCATCAACCTCACTATCAATGTGTATAATAAAAAAGCCAGTTTCTGAGAAACCTAGGAGGACTCATTTGACCTGAAGCAGAGTGAAGTGAATAGTACTAGAACAATTTATATTTTAAAAAATAACATTTGAAACAAACTATTTTGAAAAAAACTGATTTGTCATGATTAGTCATGGTTCTCAAGGATTAATGATGAAAAATGCTATTTGCCTTCTGGTAGAGTTGATAGACTAAATATGCAGAAAAAAAACATTTTTGGACCCAGTCAATGTGGAAATTTGGTTTGTTTGACCATTCACCTTTATTACAGTGTTTTGTCTTTCTTTTCTTTTTTGTTTTCCCCAAATCCAACAATTGCCATCCTATAGCCAATACCATACTGCATACCCTCACCTTCACATCCTAGACATTTTTGTTTCTATAATGGAAATCTAGAACATTTGTTGACACTGTTCATTTGTAAATATGGTCTCCACATGAAGGACATTAGGAAGCTGCTTCGGGAAGAATCGTGAATACGGAATGTGGACATTGTGTGTTGGCCTACCATGTGGCTGGGAGTAGCCTTTTTTCCATTGGACTTTTCCATTGGACCAGAGTTGTTGTGTTCTTCAGAATAGTGTAAGTTAGCAACAACCTGTGACTTTTTTTACATTTATATCCTGAGGTAGTGATGTGAATTCTTCACTTATAATTGGTGAGACCATTTGGTAATGGGGAAGAACCCTAAAAAGTTTTTTTCCCCACTAAGGTCCTGAGGTGATAAAATCCTTGAGAAATAGGTCTGAGCATTTGTACTTTTCATTCATTCTTTCCCATTCTACCTTCAGGGAGTGGGGCTTCTAATTTTCCATCCAAGCCAGTGAAGTACAGGAATTCAGAGTGGGTGTTATAGTCAGCCTAGTATTGATGCTTTGAGAGCTAAGTATCTGGGATGGAAGCTGACAGTGACTCTGGCTTTGAGACTTGAACTCTGTGGGACCAGTGTTACACAGAAACCAATCTAAGTTCTGATAGTAATGACCCCCTCACCAACTATGGTTGTAAGGGAACTTATACAGTAATGATTGTATGCTTTTGCTATATCCAAGGTGCAAAGATCTTTTTATTAAAGCTATCTAATGTTTAAGGGTTAAAATGGAAATGATGTATTAATCACTGGGCCCTTAAAACAGGAAGGTAGAATATTTAGTAGGGGTTTGAGGCAATGACATAGGAAAAAAAACACCCCAAACCCCCAGGGTGCCTGAAACCCTGAAGAGGTAGGTATAATAAGCCTGGACTAGAGAAAGTGGAGTCAGAGTCAATCATGTTACATTTAGAGTAATAAACATTTAAAGAACACTTTGTTCACACAACAACTCTGTGAGATAAAATATATACAAAAAAAATTACCATTTCATAGATGGGAACATTGAGGCTACAATTTTAAATGTCTTCCCAAAGTAGCTATTAAGCAATCGATGGAGGAATTGAACCCAGGTCCTTTGTCTACAGACATAGTCCACACTGCCTCCTTTTCCCTTCTAAGTGTGGCATAGACTATTTCTCACCCCTCTGTCATTTCATTCGTAATTTTCATAGGAAGCACAGTCTGGCTCTTCATAGCCCAGTCGTAAGTCAGGATTTCACATGGCCCTGAGATAGAAGAAAGTTATTTTTAACGTATTGTATGGCACCTCATCAGACTGATCCTTCAGCTCTGGTATTCTATCCCACAACTCTTCAGTTACACATAATTACTGAGGGAAATTGTGGTCCTCCTCAGAATTTAAAGGCTATTGTGTGCAACCCAAGGCTTAATATCAGCTATAGTAAATATTTTACAGTGTAATCTCCCTTGCCTCAGATTTTCATTTTCCTCCTTTCATAATTCAACTCACTTCTCTTTTTAATCAGAAAGGGACAGGAAGGGGGATATCACACTGAAAGTTACAAAAATTGGTGTTGGGCCAGTCAGCTCTTCTTTCTGGACCCCTAAAAGAAGACTGGATTATCTTGTTCCCAAAGTCTAAGTTTCTAAAATTCTATAGTATTGCCAGATAACTATCCTAGATGTTGGGATACCAAAGAAAATTTGAAATAGTTCCCATCCTCATAGACCTTTCATTCAATCAGAAAAAAAAAATGCTCTATCAAAGTTAGGAAATGAGTAGTTTTATTTTTAACTTTAAAGGAAAACTTTTTAACAATTTGAGCCATCTAAGAGTGGAATGAATTACTCAGAGGGTAGTGAGTTCCCTTAGGCTTCTAGGTTTTCAAGGAGAAGTGTGATCACTTCCTGCTGCTGGGGTGGACTTCATGATATGGCTGAAATAAAGTTAGATGGGGCATCATTCACTTTTTTCTGTTTTTTTCTGTGTTTTTGTGAGTTTTCTGTGTTTTCTAACTCCCCCAAAGGGTTTCATATGTCCTGCTTATGCCTTTCTCCAGAGGCTTTGAAGACTTCAGGAAGTTTTATTAATTTGATAAAGCAATTACTCACTAAGTATTTACTAAACACCTACTGTATGCCAGGCACTAAGGCTAAGGCTAAGGAGATAAAGATAAAATTAATAAATAATATTTATTCCTAAGGAGCTTTTAGCAACATGACTTTCTTGGTAGGTAATTATTGTGGTTATTTTCATGACTAGATAAGGCAAGACTTGGTAAAGTGATATGACTTGTCAAAGACTCTAGTTTATCTTATCTACTTAAATAATGTGGAATATTGAGGCAATAGTGGCAGCTGAAGTAGCATTTATAACAACAGTAACTTTCTGCTGTCATATTGACCTTCAGTTGCCTCCTTTGAGTAGCCAGCAGTTCCCATATGGGCAAGTTTTTTGAGGACAGGAATCTTGCTCCATTTTTTTTTTCCTCAGCAAGATGGTACAATAGATAGAATGCTTGATCTGGAGTCAGGAAGAAGAATCTTCCTGACCTCAAATCTAACCTCAGATACTTACTAGCTGTGTGACCCTGGGCAAATCATTAGATCCTGTTTGCCTCGGTTTCCTCATCTGCAAAATGAGCTAGAGAAGGAAACGGCAAATCATTCTTCCAAGAAAACCTCAAATGAGGTGACAAAGAGTCAGACATGACTGAAAAACGACTGAACAGCATGTCCCACTTTTGCTTTATAGGCAATTAGAAATATATATAAAACAAATGAACACCTCCATATGTAGCAGTTGGCATCGTTCTCTAAAATGTTATCAGACCTGCTCCAATTTTCTAGGAAGAAGAAAGTTTTGAATCCATGTTGAATGAGCAAACTGGGGCTGTTTGGGTTTCTTATAGATCCTAAAACTCCCTTTAGGGTCTCTTGGTCTTGATTCTACTGAATCATGCAGGGAATCGAGAAGTTTTAAACAGCTAACCCAGCCTTCTTCTTAAAGCTATCAATCAGCATTTATTATATATAAATGTTGTTCCAGACACTGGGGATATGAATATAAAGAACAAAATAATTTTAATTCTCAGCACTCAAGAAAGAAAAAAGAAGTTGGAGGTGAAGAAAATTTTCTTCCAAATTTCACATCACTGGACAGAACAAAAGACATCATCTCATTGTGGAAAAAAAAAAGTGACTTTGGAATCTGAGGACCTGGTTTGATCCTGGCTACATGTGTGGTTGGGAATATGTCCTTAGGCCTCTCCTAGATTCAGTTTCTTTATCTGAGACAATACCTCAGCTGTCACATTGAAAGTCACAACACGGTTAACATTTGCGAAGTCATCTCTCCGCTCCAGACCTGCTACCTCATCTGTAAAACAAGGGACTTGGAATAGATGACATCTAAAATTCCTCTTAGATCTGACAAAATCAAGACATGTCAATCAATCAATCAATTGTATTAAGAGCCTTATATGGGCTTAGCACTTAGCACTGTGCTAAGCATTGGGGATAGAAATACAAATCAAAAAGAAAGATAGTTGCTGCCCTCAGAGGGGTTATATTCTCATGGGGGGAACATAATATACAGAAGAAAGATAAAAAAGACTGGGGGTAGGATAAGGTTAGAGAGGAGGGAAAGTACCCAATGAGAAGGCATGATGGAGAAGTCCAAAATGTGCAAAGAGTTGGGAAACAGAATTGAGATGGCTGGCGAGGGGGCCCTTCCCTAAATGGAGGTTTTGGAGTTCATGGCTCTATCCTCCAATCAGAGGGGCAGGGATTTGATGAGATACTGAGATTGATTCAGTTTTTCAGGATACTGAAATTTCTTAATCATGTGGTTCCTGGTACGTGAGGGAAAAGACCAAAAGTACAGCCAGATGGAAATGAGACGTTACAGAAGTAATTTGACATAGTCAGTGGCAGTGCTGGACCTGTCAGTACCAGTCAGAACCCAACCAGTGGGACTGGATTCATAACTTTGATCAAACATTTACAGCCTGTGTGGCCGAGGGTAAATATCTGGGTTTGTTTTTCAACACTATAAGAGGATTGAAATATTTTATCTCTGAGGTTTTGAAGTCTACTCTAAATCAGAAAAGTTTTGTTCTTGTTATATATGTATATATATATACATGTATATGTGTGTGTATGTAAGTATATATGCTAGTTATATGAACATGACTAGATCATTTCACCTCATTGAACCTTATTTTCTCATCTGTAAGATGAAGAAAATAATAATCATAGTAACTTCCAACCTCAGAGTGTTTTGTTAGTTTCAGAAAAAAATAACCTATGGGAACTGTTTTGCGAAACTCAAAGTGCTGTACTATAGTAAATTATTAAAAATGGAAGTTTTGGAATAGATTCCCTTGAAGTGTCTTTTCAGCTTTAAATTCTGTTTTATTTATTTGGATGAACTGAGAAATAAATATATGGGATTTCATTGTAAGAAGTATTCTGCAAGTCAAGCATCTTAGATATTGATACTTCCAGGAAAAAAAAAAGAGATGATAATTTCTAGAATTGAGTTAATATTTAGACTGACTTTCCTAAGATCACTGGTTTTTTAAATTAATTTATTTGTTTTCAGAATTTTACAATCGCTTCCATAAGTCTTAAATTTTCTCCCCACTCTATCCACTCTCCCTCCTCTAGATGGCATGCAATCTTATATGAGTTCTACAATACATTCTTATTAACCACATTTTTACATTAGTCATGTTGCATAGAATAATCAAAATGAATGGGAGAAACCATGAGAAAAAAACAAACCAAAACAAAACATACTACAACAGAATTCTGCTTCATTCTGTGTTCTGATTCCATAGTTCTTTCTCCAGACATGGATGGCATTTTGCCTCAAAAATCCTTTGGGAATGTTTTAGGTCCTTGTATTGCTATAGAGTGCTAGTTCCACCAGAAACAATCCTCACACACTGTGGCTGACACTGTGTATAATGTTCTCCTGGTTCTGCTCATTTCACTCAGCATCACTTCATATAAGTCCTTCCAGGCCTCTCTGAAGTCTTCCTGTTCATCATTTCTTATAGCACAATAGTATTCCATTACATTCATATACCACAACTTTTTCAGCCATTCCCCAATTGATGGGCATCCCCTCAATTTCCAGTTCTTTGCCACCACAAAGAGGGCTGCTATAAATATTTTTTTTTTTACATGTGGGACCTTTTCTCATTTTTATGATCTCTTTAGGATACAGTCCCTAGGATCATGGCTGTTGATTAATCATTTCAGTCTTGTCCAACTCTCCATGATCCCATTTGGGGTTCACTTGACAAAGATACTAAAATGGTTTACTATTTCCTTCTCCAGCTCATTTTACAGTAAAGGAACTTAGAAAACAGAGTTAAGTAACTTATCCAGGGTCATACAGTTAGTAAGTGTCTGAGGCTGGATTTGAACTCAGGAAGATGAGTCTTCCTAACTTCAGGTCCAGTACTCTATCCACTGAGTCTCCTACATGCCCGTTTTTAAGACTGTAAGTGATAATAAAAGTTCTATGAGATCTTCCCTCCCAAATTTTGAATGTTAAACAAAAAAAAAAAACATTATTACAATGTTGTCAGGAGAGCATAAATACATGAATGAAATGGCACTGCAGTTGAGGAAGACCAAGAGTAGGGATTATAAAAGGATAGGGTCTGAACCTGTGGATCAGTTGGTATAACTGAATTTTTTCACTAATGTAGGTTGTAACTTCTCTGCAAGTTATATTCTCAGAGAGTTGTCTAGAACTTAAATGACTGCCAATTGTCTAAGTCACTAAGTGATTGAAGTTAAATATTGAACTGAAAAAAGTTAACAAAACCTTTACATTAAATACAATAAATTAACTGGTACTCATATATAATTGCAAATAGTGCTTTTTTCATTTTTTTCTTCTTGTACTTTAGTAACTTTTTGTGCTTGCCACTATATGTAATCAGTATGAATAGCATAATTTTCTCTGATAACACATATAGTTTACCGCACGCCATGAGTTATCTAATACATATGTAAATGACATACATGAAAGTCCCCCAGAGTTGATGACTTTTCATCCAGGGCTTGGAATATCTCTGCTTACCTATGTGCACTAGCAAGTCCACCGGTTCACATTTATGATCTTTCTTCCCTTCCTCCCTATACACACTCATATTCAGATGCACACTAGATTCTTGAGAGTAATTCTCAGTTGTTCCCTGCTTCATCCTATTATCTTGAATGCTCTGAGTGCCAGGGGACTCAAGCAGCATACTCTCTGGAGCATAAAGCCTTTGGTTAGATTGCTTGAGTCAGAGTAACAGCCTGGTGATGATGTTCCTGTATTAAGAAAAATACCGAAGGATATTCAGTACCATAGGAAAGTGGGGACACTTTCTAGGGAACAGTACACAGTAAAAAGGAAGCCATGTGTCCCTTATCTCCATGGTGTGCGGCCATCTCCAGTTTTCCTAATGTATATCTTTCTACTGGACCCAGATAGCTCCAGAGGAGAAAGTGAGGCTGGTGTCTTTACACAGCCCTCCTTCATTTAAGTCCAATTCACTTGCAAGTCATGGCATCACCTTCCTGATGTCATGATCCTCTTCAATAATGAAGGTCAAAAATCAACAACAACAGTCTCTAAGATAATCTATGACATCTTTTGGATGCATCTGGGAGAAACTAGGACAGATTTCCATTTTTTCCTCTCTCAGTAGCTCCCCAAGACACTGGCTGATACCACATCCTATCCTATTCTTATGGGTGTTGTGAGTTTGGGGGCAGTGGGGTGTGTGAGGGAGAGGTAAGAGAATAGGAGAGAATGCCTGGAAGTGGGAAAGGTATTCCACGAAGGGGGAAGAAAGTGAAGAAATGGAAGCAAGCACTGGATTCCACAGGCAAATATTCTCTAGGTCACAATATTGCTTCTTGCTGAAATTTTTGGTTTCCACAGTCAAAGTATTTCACATTATGCTTAAAATGTGAATTCTAACTGGCTAGAATAGTGTCTTAGACATTTTGATGACTTTTATATTCTGATGTACTGAAATAGGATAAGATAGGAATAATTATAGCTAACATTAATTAGGGCTTTAAGGTTTGTATGTACCTCCATATACACATATGCATATGTATCCATCTATATATGTAATAATACATATATTTACACGAACATATACATGAAATTTCAATTGAACTTCATTGACAACCCTTAAAAATAGATGTTATTATTATCCCTGGACAGCTAGGTAGTGCAGTGAATAAAGTGCTGTGTCTGGAGTTAGGAAGATGTCTTTCTGAGTTCAAATGTGGCCTCAGACACTTATTAGCTATGTGACCCTGGGCAAGTCACTTAACCCTGTTTGTCTCAGTTTCCTCATCTGTAAAATGAGTTGGAAAAGGAAATGGCAAACCACTCCATTTTCTTTGACAAGAAACTCCCAAGTGGTATCTGAAAGAGACAGGATGAAAAAGTGACTGAACAACAACAACCTTACTAGGTGCGTGACTATGAAAAAACCTTTAGCTGAATCTCAGTTTCTTAATCTGTAAAATGAGAATCAACATTTCTTCAAACAGGAGTCATTGTGGTGAATAGAAAAGAGGCTGGGATTGAATCATAACATCTGAGTTCTACTGCTTGCTGTGATATTAACTTAGCACAAGACGCTGACTTTCTCTGGACCTCAGTTTCCTGATCTACAAAAAGGAGGTGTTGAACTAGAATGATCTCTAAGACCCCCTCTACTTCTACTATTCAGAGATTTCTAAATCAGAATATTTAAGAAAAAACTCAGTAACCAAAAATGTTTATCTCAGCTCTCTTTGATGTTCATCAAAATTTGATTTGGCTAGAGAAGACACAATTTTTGTATACAACTTCCTCATTATATCCTTTGCATCCTTAATTAGAACCTGGCTCTTATGACTTGGTGAAACTACTACATTCTCTGGAGTTGAGATGTAGGATTTTTGGTTTCTTTAAGCAGAATTCAAGTGGTTCAGTAAACTCCATTTAATTGGGGCACACTTGATTGGGAAAGTTGCTGAAATGGGAAACCAATTAAATCTAATGATAATTAGTATGTACTGCTGCTTAATTGGGATGGGTGGTCCATTGATTTGGGACCACTGTGAGTAATTAAATGATGCTCTAGGAAAGTAAGAGAAGTGGTCTTGGGGGTGTTATTAAAGATTGAAGGCAGTTTGTTTCCTCCCTTGATCTTAGATCATAGATTTAAAGCTAGAAAAGATTACAGAGTATATCTAGTCCAACCTCTCTCATTTTACAGATCAGGAAACTGAGACCCAGAAAAAGTAAGTGATTAGCCCAAAGTCACTCAGGTAGCATATACCAGGGTTGGAATTTCAACTAGGATTGGGATATGAACCATAGTCCTCTGATTTCAAGTAGAACTGGGTCAAAGCTTCATGAAGAAAAGAATCATTTCTTATTATTTCAACTCTTCCTCCTTCTCCTCCTCCTTCTCCTTCCTACTCCCACCATCTGGTAAAGTATTCTGCACACATTAGGTGTGAGAAAAGCGTGAGTTAAATGAATAAATGACCGAAGTTCAATACCATTTTTGGAACTTTCAAGACTTTGTATTTTTCTGATCCTTTTATATTGCATTGATTTTATTGTGGATTTTATCGATTTATTATTGATTGAATATTTTATTAAGAGCAATTTTTAAACATGAAATAATGGAAAGAATTCCAGACTTGGAGTAAAAAAATGGGTTTGAATTCCACCTCAGACATTGATCGGCAGTGGGCAAATTACTTCACCTCTCAAATCTTCAATTTTCATTTGTAAAATTATCAAGGTTATGCAACTTTAAAATAGGGCAAATGCTAGAATAAAAAGGGGGGAGAGAAAGGGTGAGTATGAAAGGAACAATCCTGAGTAATGTTTGAATAGGCTAAGTAGAAAAGAGATGACCAGGTTAAGAGGTACAGAACGTGGATGGAAAAGAATTTGTAGACTGTAAAAGGTAAGACTGCAAAGCAAGAAAACTCAGGACATTAGAGTTCAGGAAATGATGTTAAGAAAGTGGAAAAAACAGAATAATGTTAGAAAAGAAGTGAAGGAAAAGCCAACAGCAGGAAATATAGGCGTAATTATAACACCTGGAAAAAAATGAGAAATTATTATAATGTTATAAAATGACTTGGAAAAAAATGAGAAGTTATTGTAATATAAGAATCATAATGTTAAAATTCAAAGGGACCTTATGTATTATCTCATCCAATCTTCTCATTGAATGCATTAGGAGACTGAGATGAAGTGACTTGCCCAAGGTCACGTAGCTATTCCGAATCAGATTTTAAATTACTTATTAGGAGTATCCATGCTATTAGCTCAGAAATGAATACAGTCCATTAAATTGATTACTTAGTTTTATCTATGCAATTTTAAGACCATCAGCATAATCCCTAAGCACTTGTATGAAGACACTATATCAAAACAGAAATGTGGTGATTAAATAATTTGTATGTTGCTGCCTTTCCTTTCTTGTTTGATTTACCTCTCCAGGATGTTGTGACTATTCAAAAGATCAGCACTTACAGATAGGCCCCACATATAACCCTTACCAAGCCTAGATCACTGGTGACTCATAACTAACCCTGGAACATTATCTTGATTTAACTATATTTCTCTCTGTGTTTCTCTGTCTCTCTATGTCTGGCTGTCTGTCTCTGTCTCTCTCTGTCACTCTGTCTCTTCTCCCTCAGTCCAGCTAAATTATAATTTAAATAAACAATCTGAATTTTTTTGCATATGCAAAAGTAATGAAAGGTCTAAAAACAGTAATAACATGCTACCAAAGTGTGTGTGTGCATATCAAAACTGAATTTACTTCATATCATTTAAGTTATTCCGAGACTATCCACATTTCTGTTTTAAACAAGTTATCTTGCCTTTCATTTTATTCTTCAGTTATTCCAGTATTGGGTAGCTAGGTGGTACAGTGGATAGAGCACCAGTGCAGGAATCAGGAGGACCTAAGTTCAAATCTCACCTCAGACACTTAACACTCACTAGCTGTGTGACCTTGGGCAAGTACCTTAACCCCAATTGCCTCATCCTGGGTCATCTCCAGTGATCCTGATGAATATCTGGTCACTGGATTAAGATGGCTCTGAAGGAGAAGTGAGGCTGGTGACCTGCACAGCCCTCCCTCACTCAAAACAAAGTCAAGTGCAAGTCATGTCATCATTTTTCTGATGGCATGTCTTCTTCGGGAATGAAGGACGAACACACTCGTATTCCAGTTCCAAAAGTTGAGAAGTTTTATTTTTAGACATCGAAACATTTTTGTTTAGCTTTTATTTTGCATCTCTAAACACAAGTGTTATTAATGACTATGATTTTTCCATCATAGTCACTTCCCAAAATACACTTCCTTATCACCTCCATAAGACCTGCCTTTGTGACAAAGAAAACCAATGGTAAATACCATTCAGAACCTGTAGTCCCCTTCTCTAAGGCAAGAGATAATTTTTCTTTATTTGTTCTTCAGGATCAAGATTAGTTAGAGTTACTCAGTGGATCGAATGGCTCACCTGTTTATCCCCATTTTATATCCTTTTAGAATATTTTCCTTTGTGTTACTGTGGCCCTCATATCTATTATGTTCTTCAAATGCATATCAATTAGTTCAGGTCTTTCTGAGTTTTTGAGAATTTATCCTATTTGACATATTAAAATTTTTTTAAGTCTCCAGTTAAGAAGAAGGCACATGATTTGTATATAGGGGTGTGTGTGTGTGTGTGTGTGTGTGTGTGTGTGTGTGGAACATCAATGAATGACTACCCACCAAATTGCTAGTTGATTACCCCAAGATCAAAAGCTATTAGCCATGTGGAAGATGTTGTGAGTGATCACACGTCGAATGAGATTCTGACTATTAGGACTCAAAGCTGAAGTGGCATGAATTCCATGCTCTGTTGAACAATTTCCCCTTTTGTTTTGCATTTTGTGAATATCATAAAATCATAAGTTGGATACTGAGGTAATGATGTATGATTCCCCTTCAAGGGCCTGTCTTGAAATAGAGATGTCTCCTATTTGATTAGGGCGAGTATTATGGGAACCCTTTTCTTCTTTAAAAAGAAGTCTATCAGGAATAGAGGGGCCTACACTGTCTCTTTAAAACTCCCTCTCCTGTGTCACTCTGAAAACTCAGTCAGGCGCACAAGGAACAGTGCTTTGGGGCAAACTGCAGCAAACTCACCAGCAAAGGCATGGAGGCTTTGTTCACCAGAGGGACAGAACAGTTCATTGAAGCTCCAGCTCAGATGAACTTTACATACTGCATGCTTTCCTGCTTGATTAAAAATGTACTCATGCTTAAAGGCAAATTGCCAGCAGAGTTTCTTAATAAGGCACAAGCCCACAGATAGATTTATCGGAGGTGCTTTGTGTAACCATCTTTCAGGAAGATGACTTTGTTTGCAAAGTTACTGGAGGCTGGAACGACAACTTGTGTGCAGCTCATTGGTGGGATTTTCTGAATCAGTTCATCTGGAAATCAACTCGCACCTGAGCAAATATTGAAGGGTGTAGCATGGGGGAAGGAATAGCTTTCACTTTGCAACCACAAATGTTACTGTGGCTTATGCATATTTCTTAGGAAAACATTTTTTTTTTCTCACCTCAAATTGCTTTGTATGAAATAGGAGGAATGAATTTCAGTGACGTGGACCATCTCCAATGTCCTTTCACAACTCCAACCTTTAGGGCAATAAGGAAGGTACGTGCACCTGGACAGAAGCCCTAAGGGGGTACGGGTTGGGGTGGGAGAGATTATGCCTTCTTTAGAACAGCACAAGACTTCATTTCATAAGGAGTTATTCATGCCAATGGATACCCAAATGCTTCACAAAATTCATAAAATACCCTGTAGAATCACATGTAAAAAGCAAAGTCAAAATAAAACAGTCAACCCACATCTAGAAGGAAGTCATTCAGTTATTACCAAGGGTAGTTATAGTGGGAAGAGGGATCTAGCCTAAGAGTGACCTAATTGATGATCCTGAAATAGACCTGAAGCTCAGGAAGTCTGATCACCTCTCTAATGTTGGTGCCTCCACCCAGAGAAGTAGAGTCTGACCACATGGGAGCTGTGACAAAACTTTATTTCATCAGGTACATGGACTGAAAGTGCTTTGGAGGGAATATTAACTGGCACTTGGGTCTTGAACAGATTTACTGGTCACCGATTGAATTTCCCACTTCTTCTTACCTCCATTTATCTCTGTTCCCTCCTCCTGATTCTCTCTGATTTCTTCACTGCTGTCTTCTCAGTAGCTATTGCTCTGTTGGTTTATGCCTTTGTGTAATGGCAGCCTTGACTTTTTCACAGAGAGGTGGAAAGTACTTTATGAATTTAATAATAAAAAAGAATGAAGAATGAAGGAAAGAGAAAGGAGACAATAGATAAAGGGAAAATCTTTTGGATTGGTCACGAGATGCTAAGTGTCAAGAAATAAATGAAAGGAGATGGAGAAGGTAAGACTTTTGCCACTTTGGGAATGTAACTATGAAACTAAGAGGTGTTGGAAAGGAAGATAATGCACATGGATGTATTTATTCTTCAAGGCCTGAGATCAAAGATGTGACATTATGTTTGGGCACTGATGACATTTTCAGATATTGACTCTGAGCCAAGGGCACATCATGTGAAGTCATTTCAAACTACTGATATTTGTTGTCGCTGTTCAGTTGTCCATGAGGTTTTCTTAGCAGACATCCATGTATGCCATTTTCTTCTTCAGTGGATTACCTTTTCTCAGAACTCTCCACTCTGACCTGTCCATCTTGGGTAACCCTGTTTGACATAACTTAGTTTCACTGAGCTTCACAAGTGCAGGCATGACAAGTCAGTGATCCAGGAGGTTCTGATATTAGAGAGCCACTTTTTATGAGTAATTTATACATCTATGGAATCTTGTCTAGGATCAGAACTGAAATGTTTAGTTTGTAAAAAAAAACAAAAAACAAAAAAACAAAAAACAATCAAATCTATTGGATAAATCCCAGGGGGAAGTATCCCATTTCCATAGTCAGTTGTTCAGAAAGATAGGATCCCAGAAGAACTGCTTAAATCAATGGGCATGGGGAAATAAAACCCTATTATCATGCGAATTGAGGCAAAGACATATATTATTTAACAAATGAGTAATTCACTTGATATACGCATAGACTCATTCCAATTTGGTAATCTGAAGTATTATTGGTGACTATCATTTTTTCTAATTAGATCTCCATCAAAGTCACAAGATAATAATATCATTTACATGGTACTTTAAGTTTTAAAAAAGCAATTTACGTACGTTAGCCTATGAAATCCTCACAACAACCTTTTGAAAAGTGTTATTGTCACCCCCATTTTGTAGATGAAGAGATTCACTTCCCTAGGGTCACAAAGCTAACTAGTAAATGTCTTAATTATGATTGGAACTCACGCCCTCTTGATTCCTAATCTAGCACTCTTTTCCTCGTACCACCTAAATGTTTCTCATAGCCTGAGAGTTGGGAAGGACCTTAGAGGCCATCTAATCTGACCTCAATTCATGGGTAAAGAATTGAGTCTCAAAGATAAAGTGACTTGCTTATATTACACAGCTAGTAAATAGAAGAGGGTAGATTTGAACCCTGGCCCTCTTACTCCAAATCCATCACTCTTTCTACTAAACTACCCAGTCCTCCTTTAATGCCTCCTCACAGCAAAGAAGCAGGTTCTTGAAGGCTGTACCAGAAGACTGAGATGGAGAGTCACAGACTTTGAAAATGAACCTGTTGAAGGATGATTTACCCCTCCGCTATAGGACAACTGAGATAAGTTTGAAGAGGCTAATTATGAGCAGAATGACCACATTAAACAACTAACTAAGATTTAGGGTGTGTGTAGAAGGAAGGGAGATGTGCAATGGTGGCCTCAGTCAGCTACTAAAGGTATGACCCTGGGCAAGTCATTTACCCTCTGTCTGCCTCAGTTTCCTCATCTGTAAAATTGGAAACCTTAGGGTACTCTAAAAATGATAGTTATTATTATATCTTATCTGTTTCCAAGTCCAGTCTGTTTACATGTAGATTCTACCTTCACAACATCTCTTCTATCACCAGCCTGGTTGAGGTCTTCATTATCTGGACAATTGCAATAGCTTGCTGGCTCATCTCTATACCACATGCTCTTTTCTACTCCAGTCCATCTTTCACTCAGCTACCCAAGTGATCTTCCTAAATGAAGCACAGGTCTGACAATTCAATAGATTCTAGTGACTGCCTGTGGTCTCTGATATTAAATATAAAACCCTGCTTGATTTTTAAGGCTCTTCCTGACCTTCCAGTCCTCTTCACTTTCCTTGCCTGCATATACTCTATGATCCATTGACTCTGAGGTCCTTGCTGTTCCTTATACAGGCACAATGTCTTCCTACTCTACATTTTCACTTACTGTCTCCCAAACCTGGAATTCTCTTGCTTTCTATGCCTGCTTCCTTCACAATCTTAGCTGAAATTCCACCTTCTACTGGAAGCCTTTTCTGCTTCTTCTCAAGTCTAGTGCCTTCCCTCTGAAATTATTTCCAATTTATTATATATATATGTAAAGATATATATATGTCCCATATGTACATGGCTATTTGCATTTTATCTCCTCTGTTAGACTGAATTTCTCAATGGCAAAGACAATTTTTGCCATGGTTAACACAGTGCCCAGTTCATAGTAGGCACTTAACAAATGTTTGTTAACTTGACTAGAATGTGAATAATCTCTAATCTGTCCCCTGCACAAATCTTTGTCTTGCTGAAGGCCAGGGAATTGGAAAAGGGGAACAGGTCTACAAAACCTCAAGCCATTTCACTGGCCTTCTTCTATGAACACAAGAATTGTTGGATGTTTGCCCATCCTATCTAGATAAGGAACTGCTCTGCTTACAGTAACACCAGGTGCCAAGCATCGAACATCATACATTTACTGAGCATTTTTAACAGAGAAAGAAACAGGAGAGAAGGAAAGTAATGGGAGGAAAATAAGGCATAATTTTTTTTTAAAAATTAAAAGTTATGTTGAATGAGATCCAGCATGGAAAAAAAAGGCAAACTAGAAAAGAGATAGACTGGGAGATGGGTCCAAACACACACAAAAACTGAACTCTGGTACACAAAAAGGTCATGTGAATCTGAACCATTACCTTCAGATCTGATAGCTTCCCTCTATTTTGGTCTGGTGTCTACATCTGGCATCACTTCTTCTGTCACTGTTAACAGAAGAGAGAATTATGAATCAACTACTCCTTGCTTAGCACTGTCCTAAGCACTGTGGGGAGTACAGAAGAATTTAAAAATACAGCTCCTGCCCTTGAAGAGTTTACTCATTTAAGAAACAACTTGAGAACATGACAGAAATCAAGTGTTATCACCACATGTTCTGATGTGTGTGTGCGTGTGTGTGTGTGTATGTGTGTGTGTGTGCCACAGCCAGCAATAGAAGGTCAGAAGTGTTAACACTAGAGGGAAACTTAGAGAACATCTGGGTCAACCCATGAAAGGAAATGCCATAGGCAGAAGCAAATTGGTTGCCATTCAGCAATTGGCAATTAAGTTTTTACTTTGTATTTAAGTTTATGATATCTCCCCCCACTCCCTTTTCTCTATTCTGTATTTGTGTTCTGGTGTTTGAGTCTAAAATAATTTTTTTTTTTAAATTTAAAAAAGAAAAAAAAATTCTTGCTTTATATTTAAGTTCCAATATGTAAGTTTGAGGGTTTTTTTCTTTTCTCTGTTCTATATTTGTCTTCTGTTGTTTGAGGCCAAAATAAAATTTTGAAAAAAATTTTAAAAAAGAAAGAAATGGCATTTAAGACTCAGACTCAGTTCTTTTGGATCAGATCTAGTCCTCTTTCTTTCATTTTTGTCTTTTTTAAAAACAGATATCTTTTGTTCTTCCATTGCATAGATTTCTCCCTGTATCCCACCCTTTCCACAGAACCACCCTTTATAACAATGGTTTTTTTAGAAAAAGAAAGAAAGAATAATCCATTAAAACTGAACACCTCATCAAAAAATTCTGATGTTATGTGCAGTATTCACTATCCATGGACACTAGCTCTGCAAAGGAGCAAGGGAAGGTAATCTTCTTCTATTTTTTCTTTGGGGTCAAGTTTGTACTTTATACGTTCACATATTTCAGTTTTAATTGTTTTGTGGTTATTCTTTCCCTTTGTGCTGTTGTAGTAATTGCATGCATTGTTTCCCTGACCCTACGTCACTTTCCATCAATTTACATAAGTCTTTCCATGCCTCCCTGTATTCATGATACTTGTCATTATAGCATTATGGCACACTATAGCACAATAATACTCCTTAAGTCCAGGTGCTCACACTTTGTCTGATCTTCCCCTCCTAGGTTCCCAAAGTGGAGATTACCTCCCTCTGGGAGGCGCTGGAACAATCCAGGGGGGTGGTAGTAGCCTTGGATGACACAAATTTCAGAAAACTAAAACATTAAAGGGTTAAAGAAAGTAGATTTCCAGCAGGGAGCTGAGTAATTTTTTTAAAGGGGATAGTAGGCCACATAACTTTGGAAACCTCTGCTTGATGGATATTTACTTTGTTTCCAGTTCTTTGTTAGCACAAAAGGTGCTTCTATAAACATTTTGGTATATATGGAGTTGGAATCTTTGGGTCAAAGAATACAGTTATTTAATGAGCTATATTTGCATTTCAAATTCCTTTCTAGGATGGTTATGGCAATTAACCACTCCACAAACAATGTGTGCCTGTCTCTCCGCAATCCCTCTGATATTGATTATCCTTTTTCTTATCACTATTGAGGGTTGTTTTGAATTTCATTTCTCTTATTTTTTAGTGACTTGGAGCATTTCTTACATGTAGTTATTAAGAGTTTGTCATTCTTCCTTTCAGAACCGTTTGTTCGTATCCTTTGACCTTCAGCACTTTTTCCAAAGCTCATTATCAGCTACGTTAGTTGTGGGCTCAAAGATGCTGATGTTTGAACTGTACTTTGAAGTTTTCATATAGAACAGGGATAAACAGGTGAACTGTCCCCCCCCAACCCCAGTCCACTCCTGGTAGATCACTTAGGCTTTGGACTGAAGGACCTTGTCTCTTGAGGTGAAAAATTAATCTCTTCGTTGTCTCATAAGCTAAGAAGAGTTACCTACTGAGTCAACTGTAAAAAGAGAGAATTTCTTTAACTTCCTTCTTCTGTGAGGTATGATTTGAATGATTGTTAGAAAAAAAAATCATTTATTAAGCATTTATGATGTGCTGAGAATTCCACAAAGCACAAGGCATAAAATTATAAAAGTAAAATTCCTCCCCTCAAGCAGCACAATTTCTAGTAGAGGAAATAATACATAGAAAGATGAAGTTGTCAGAGAGGAGAATTTTGGTTTGAAAAGTTAGAGCTATGATGAGTGGAGACCCAAGAGGTGAGAGCATGCAGAACAACACACTTTTCCCTATAGCAATGGAGCAAGGATTTGATTACGATTCCAAGTCTTCGAAGTAGGAACAAGGAAGGGTGACAGTGGCAAGGTGGCCAATGACTGGAGAGGAGATGGAAGAGGAATAAAGTAAGGATAGGCTAAAGCCCCCTGGTTTGATCATCTTGGCTATGTAAGATACTCAGCAATCAGGAAGGAGGAGAGAGTGGTAATTGTGGTGTTCTATGATTCACAATCATATAGAAACATTGGGAGTTGACAAAAATATCAGTATTCATTCCAATAAAATGCTCAAAGTCATTGAAAATGCCATACAGTTTCCCAAAACAGTCCAATCTGTTTTCCTTCTCTTATTGAATTCTGGTCCAGGGTAATTGCCTGTGTTCACTATTTAAGATGCTTCGCAATGGACTGGCTCTGTGGGTTAGGCACCTAAATGTATCTTGCAGCATAGACAGCAAACATCTCTTATCTGATTTTTTTTTTAGGTGAGGAATATTAAGAAGAACTCCTTTGAGAAACTGTAAATCTTATTTGGAAGGGTTTAGAGTTCTATGACTTAATTCGTTACAAATAATGTTGTTTACAAACAGGAACAATTGGCCCTCAACATCTATACGGACTTCCTCTTCTGTTTGGACTCTACACTGGATAAATACATTTGGCAAGCACATATCTTCCTGTTTTATGTCCTGCTTGATATTAATAAACAGAACTCATGAACAAAATTATTTCCCTTGTTGTATCTATAAAGAAATCTTATATGATCTTGCTATACATGTGGGGGACATCATGTTGGCAGAGAAGTTTTAAGGTAGAATTTTGCTCTAGTGAATGAAAAGCCTTTACAAAAAAGTCATCAGTCAGATACAGTGGAATCTAGGGGGCTCTGTAACTTTCAGTCAGCTGTGACTATAAAAATGTGGTATGCTGCAGAATATTGTTTCAGAAAGCCTACCTGCTCACCACTCAAGTTTTCATCGAGAATGCCTTCAATGTGTACATGTGTGGATCATTTTTATAAAGATTTTATAATGAATAGAAAGTAGCCATAATAGTACAGATGTATTTCTGCTTACTTTTATGTGATCTGTTGCTTTTTTTCTCTAGTTGTTTGATCTCTTTCCCTCTTTTAGAAATCTTGGAAATCACTCAGTGCCCTCAAAATTGTGTCACTTCCGATGTTAACACCCTCCATATATGCTCGTTGCCAAATTTTTATTCCTGTCTTCATTTGTCTTAGACATGCCTCTGACTAGCTACCCCAGATCCTGCCCTAAGCCTTGAGTTCCTAATCATTGAGAATTCTCCATATTTAGACCAGATCCAAACTCATCATTTGATATTTCAGCTATTTCTAATTCTTCGGACAGAATCTTGGGGACTGAAATATTGAAATACAATGTAGCTGTCAAAAGTTGGTGGTTCCACTATAATTACTGAAAATAATTTGTCCTAATTTTGTTGACATAGATTTTGCATTTTACATCTGGTTCTTGTCCTCCTTAATTTTATGCTCTTGGGATGATCTATTATAACACAGTCTCACATCAAATTTTCTACAAACTTATTTTACCTGCGTCACTTCTCAATCTTTTATGAAACAATAATATTCATAATTTTCTACCATCATCTTCTGTTAGATCTTCAAATGTGTTTATAGCCAAAGCTAGTGTTGCCCTTCCACATCTCTTTACTTTGTAAAAATACTAAGTGGTATGAGATTAAGAAGTATCTTGGTTATTTGCCCTTTTTACTGTGGTAATTGTTTTAAATTGGGGGGAATAGTATATATTGATATCTGTTCCTTTGTCCATTTCCCTTTTTTTGGACCACTAGTAGTTTCTTTGAATAGGACAGGTTGCAGTTGATTTAACTGCATATTATAGTTTTTTTTTTTCTCACATGTATCTTTTATCTAATTTGGTATTGCTTTTTATCTTTTACCTAAATAAAGAATAACAGATTCAGAGACAGCTTCCATGAGAATAACCACTATCACACAGTAGATGTCATTTTTTTTTTGTGATATTTGGTTCACTCCAAGTCTAGAACCTTCCTTGATAAATGAATCTCTCTCTCTCTCTCTCTCTCTCTCTCTCTCTCTCTCTCTCTCTCTCTCTCTCTCTCTCTCTCCTTGTCCCTCTTCCTTTCCCTCTCCCTTTTCCTCTCTCTCTCCATCTCTCTCTCCCTATTGCCATTTCCCTCTTTTGTTTCTTGGTCCTTAGTTATGTTTTCCAATACATCCTTTTGCCATCTTCTTTTATACCTACCTTTTCATTGAATTTAACTGAGAATTAAAGTATGTTCTAGATTAATTTAGAGATCTAATCAAGCCTCTCTTAGAGTTGTTCTACCTATTCATCCTCTGTAACAGATATTGGTACAAAAGGAGAAATTATCTTTGTTTACGGTAGTCATTTTTGCTTGTTTTGATCATGACACCATAAGGAAGTATGATTAGTGATTCCTTAGGGACCCTCTGTCAATGTTTTTTCAAGATGTGTCCTTGACTCTGAGTTCTCAAAGGCTATAACTATGGAATATAATCTCTGAAAGATTCCACCATAGTGGAAAAGTCTCCAAATACAGATAAAGCAATAGACATTGTCTGAGGACCTGCCTAGTTAAGCATATGATGGTTGGAGACACAATTATCAATGAAACAAATAAAAATGGAAAATGGTCCTCAGTCCTAAAACTTTCATTCTACTGTGCCAGTGGCAGACGGATAAAGGAACAGTAGAGTGGAGGGTGCTATGAAATTCATTGTATTTAGACAATCTATACACATAGATTTAAACTATTGGTACTCTAAAGTTGAAATCCTTATTGAAATACTACTGGATGTACTATATCATATTGATATTGGCAATCTCATTATATATATGAAAGAATGTATCAAGAAATTACAGTTAACTGAGAGGAGGGTTCACACTTTATGCTTGGTGAGGCAAATAATGAATTGGGAAAAAGTAATTTTGTGGTGTGTCCAAAAGCAACAAGAAATATTCTCTCAAGGAACACAGTTATGCTCGTAAGTAAACTACTCATTAAACTTGCAGTGAGTACAAAACATGCTTTAATAACTTATCAAGATGGAGCCTAAAAAGAGAGCAGGAAGCTCTATTTTAAGTTGCTTTGTCACTTAGATCAAAATGGGAATGTTATGTTGCGTTGTTGTGTTACCAAGAATAATTCATTTATTCATTCCTCCCTCAACAGTTATGAAGAACTTCGATATTAGGTGTTGGAAAGATAGTAAAATTTTAAGAAGACCCTAAACAAGCATTGTCCTTGCCCTGATTCCTTAAGCACTTTTATAAGCAATAATAATAACTAACATGTATATGACATGCTATGATTCACATAGTCCTTTATTCATAGTAACTGAATTAAGTAGCAAGTGAAAAGGCTCTTATCCCTATTTTACTGATAAAGAAGCTAGGGATCAGGAAGGATGTCATTTAAACACTGTCACACAGTTTGAATCTAAGGTTTTTGACTCTAGAAGTCTGTGACCTTTCCAGTACAATAAACTGCTAGCTAGATTGTGCCTATTTCTTTATGGATTTTCTGATGTGGGCTATCTGTGCCAATACAATAATTCCTTCCTTTCTTGGCTTTTTACCTCCCTCCCTCCCAATCTTCCTTCTTTCTTCCCAGCCTCTCTCTTTCCCTCCTTCCCTCTCTCCCTTCTTTCCTTCATTCCTTTCTTCTTTCCATTCCTCACCTGTATTTACTTCTTATTGCCTCCCTCACATCCACTACTAATCCAGTCAGGCTATGCCCAGGGAATGCAAATTAATTTGTCATTAACCTGACCAAAATATAATTAGGAAGGTAAATCTACTGTGAAAAATCATACAACACATTAATTTAACTGTTGTTACTCTTAATGCATTTCAAAGCCAAATATAAATAACTTTGGGATTATTTGCTGTTTTGGATTACCCAGGCCACAGCTTTATTTCACTGATGTGGATAATCAAGAGTTGAGGGTAGAACAATTTATCTGGGATAGTATAATGCAAGTTTCTCATAACATTGGCTGAGCAAAGAGGAGAGAGTTAGACTCTTTTGCAGCTGCCTCTCCTCGCTCTTTGCCTCATATAGGTTAGGGTAGCAAGGCTCTCCCCAAAACACTTTTAGTTAGCACTGACCTACAGCTACCTGGTCTTTCTTTCTATTAAAATCATAATTTAAAACCTAATTAATGTTTTATGGTGTTTTAAAGTTTGCACATTGCTTTATACATTATTTCATTTGAATCTGCAATTTTTTTCCTTTCTCTTTCTTTGAAAAACAACATTATTCAGGAATTGCTAAACTAAAGGAAAAATCTTAGAAGATCTAGACATAATGAAAGATAACCTGATTAAGAGCAAAAATCTAAGCACCACTTTTGCTCTACGCCCCACCACTTCCATAGAGAGCAGCAAGGTTCTGATTTCCCAATAGAGAAAGGGAGAGAAGTATGAAAGCTGAGGGGACTAGACATGGTGGTTGAGAGGGTGATTCTATGATGAAGAAGATGAACATAGATCAGGCAAGAAGTTGTGCACTACTGACAAGACAAGTTCAGTCATGATCTAGCTTTCTCCTTGCCTGTACCCCATGATTGAAAACAACTAACCAACAACAATCACTTTTATTAGTTCTATGTAAAAAGTAAAACATGATATATAATACCTCAGTCTGTCTGTCGATGTTTTTGCATGAATGTATTCATTATACCCAGGACATATAACTAGGTCTCAGAGAAATGTAATGTTTATGAAGAAAGTGAGATTTTGCCCACAAATGAGCCCTCAGAGCTCTTTTTAAATTGGGTGAGTCCATATTAACTCCACCTCTTAGACCAATAAGAGGGCATGAGTATGGAGAGAGGGGAGGATAGATAGCATATCAGCTACTTTCTAAGCACCATAGAGATTTTGGCATTTAAAGCACTTCCACACAGTGGAGTTGAGCTGTCCCAGGGAGAGCATAGGAATTGCCTAGTACCAGATTCTTTGTGTTGTGTAGAACTAAGATTGTGGCAGGTATTGTAATCTAGGAATTAAATTAGGATCACAGAATTGTTGATTGTCCAAACTAAAAGCAATCTTGACAATTATCTAGCCCAGTTCTTTTATTGTACAGGTGAGGAAACTGTGGTTCACTAGAGGTAGGATAACTTTCCTAAGTTCATCTCACTAAGGAAGAGTAGATCCCAGATTCCACTGCAGATTTCTCATTCTCCTCAAGACCAGTCTTTCAATTCTAGACTTGCCAAAAATGTTGGGACCTTGAACAAGTGACTTATCTGTAAAATGAGTAAGTTGACCAAGATTTATGTTTCCTTCCAATAACAATGTTATATTCCATAGTAGCTTGGAATTTGATAGATAGAGATCAAAAGAGCATAAGGGTCATTCTTTTCCTTCTCTTCTTCCCTTCTTTTCCTCAGTTCACCTTGTTTACCAAACCTTGGATGTATGACAAGACCTTTAGGTAATCTTTTTGCAATAGACTTTGATTTGATCTCCCCAGAACAAAGATCACTTGAGGAAGGATTATTGTTATTAACTGAGAGGCAAAGCCAGGGTGGAGCTGCTAATTTCCTCTTCCATATTTTCTTGTTCTTAGATACACTGGTACTTATGTGACAAGTATATTGACTCTTCTCATGCCTTTTTTTCCCTAATATCACCAGTCACAATTCCTCCTCCTCTTCCTCTAACAACAACACCAAATAGATTTTGAAAGAACTGATATGGAAAATTTTATCACTTTATGGGCCCTGTATTTTGTTTCTGCTGCTGGTATATTACATATTTTTAATGAAAATTTTCAATGATACATTTTGTTTTTACTCACCTGTAATTCCTAACATATCCTTCACCTAACCCCTCACAGAAAATCATTCCTTATACTGTGAGAAATAATTCATTTGGATCCCTACTCTATACCAATCAGTATAAATTAGTTTGATATTTTACATAAATCATGTAAGGATAATTACAGAAGATAGGTTCATATAGTAGGCCTTTATATGTGGGCCTCAAACTATAATGTAATATTCACTAACTTATTAACCAGCTATAAAATTCACATGCACAACCAAAAGGATGCTGACAAAGATATCTTCATCTTGTTTTACTCAAATTCCATATCCAGACCCAACAGTGCAGCTGTTTTCAAAGTTATTTCTGGGGGTCTGTAAGTTTTCAGTTCTTCCAAAGTGGTATGAGGTAAGGAGAGGTGTGTTTGCTACTCTCCTGGCCAGTGATTTGATCTGTAAAAGACCACAAGCATTCTTTTCTGCCCTGGAACTGTGACCAGGTTCTCCACTCCTTTTTGGTCAAAAGCTCTAGTGTGTTCATGCTCTTCCTTGCCCTGTGACTGCAACCTGGCTCTCCATTTAGACAATGCAAAAGAGTCCTACACCCAGTGCCAGCAAAGGGGCCCCTGTAATCTCCTTCTAACTAATAGTCTGACTCCCTTATTATCTATAGTCTGAGAGCTTCTGAGCCACTGCTCTGATTCAGTTGCCCTTCCCCCCCAAGACCTGCTATTGACTTGTCTACACATGGACTGCTGCTGTCTTGCTGGAGGAGAGAGGAGAGGATTGCCTGAACTATCCTGTGCTCTTCTCTCAGACCAGACAGACCTTTTCTTCTGATCTTCTAAGCTGTCTTGGGCTGACAAATTGTTTCACTTCCTTCTTTCGTTGGTTCTGCCATTCCAGAATTTATTTTCAGGAATTATTTTAACTTTGTTTGGAGGGGATTTTGGGAGAACTCAGGTGAGTCCCTGCCTTTACTCTGCCATCTTGGCTCTGCCCCCACAACAATTTCTAAAATAAAATTATATTGGACATTTTTGTAATAGCATTATGACTGTGAAACCATACCCCAAACTACATCTTCAGCTTTATATCCCCTCTTACACACTGTGATTCAGTCAAACTAGCCCTTTTCCTCTTCCTTACACAAAGCACTCATTGTCCTATCTCTATGTCTTGGCAAAAACTGCTCCCTTCCCCAGTGTCTATAATGCATTTCCTCTTCACCTTGATCTCATAAATCTCTCCTTTTTTTAAAGACACAGCTCCAACATAACTACAAAGACTTTCCTGATTCCCTTCTATTCCTAGTTCTGTCCTTCTCAAGATATATTACATCTAAGTACTTTTTATTTATTCTCTTGATATTTCTTCTATATTAAGATATATGTCTATAATGGTCATTGAAATGGGGAGATCTTTCCCATTCATTAATAGGCCCATGTGACTTCCTTAAATCACATGGAACCCTAAGTCACATGAGTTTGAGTGACATGAAGCCTGTGGTGGGAGGAGTTTGTTGAAGCAGTGGAACAGGAAGGGTAGAACAGGAAGGGGCAGAGGTAGAGCAGAGCTGAGAAGAAATTTGGTCAGAGTTGAGTCAGAGCTAGATAAGATGTAGGGTACTGGCTGGTGTGAGTGAAAGAGCTTGTTTAAGGGAAGCCTGCTTATGGTTTATTTAAGGGAGCTGGTTTGGGGGAAAGCAAGAAGGGGGAAGGCTTGGGGATGGTGTTGTCCTCTGCATTGTTACTGTGTATAGAGTTTTGTTACTGTGATGGATTTAGCTTTCTGGTGTCTGAATAAATGTTTTGCTTCTGTCTTCCATGCAGAGAGTCTGTTGTATTTCATGGTTCAGAATTGCGCAGGGATATTCATGGCTGCCATAGGTGCTGTGAATATCCCATTGGTGCTACAATGTCATTCTTGCCCCTTCCATCTAAATATGAGCTCCGTGTGAGTAGAGAATGTTTCTGTCTTTGTCTTTGTATCCCAATTTCCTATGATATTGCTTGGTACACAGTAGGTACTTAAGTCATGCCAGATTATTGATTTCTATTTTTGGTAAACAGTTCTATTTTCTTTTTAAATTCCCAGTTTGTTGTCTGATGACCATAGAATAGGTCCTGATAATTCTTCTCCAAAGAGTGTAAAATAAACTTGTGTCATTTGAATTTCCTTCCCTTAACATCTGAAAGTGTCTCCATAGGACACTTATAGCATTTGTTTTGTTTTGCTTGTCATTAGGATTGTTTGTTAAATTTAACTACCACGTGTCTTGGTGTTTTAAGTCCTTTTTCCCATTTTGAAGGTCTGGATTTTGTTTTTAATTAGTACTTTTTTCTGCATTCAGAAGTTGTGAGCAAGTTTCTTTTATTGTTTCCATCATGGTGTTCACATATCTTTTTAAATGTCACATTCTTCTAAGAGCTACGTAAGTTGTTTCTGTGCTTCCACAACTTCCAGGCCAGTCTTTTTTGTTGTTGTTGTTGTTGTTTTTTTAAAGAATAGGTATTCTTTTAACATTGTTGCTTTTGTTATGCTTCTGTAAGATTTTCTTCAACTCTAATATTTTTATTTTTAATTCATTACTCTTTTGCTTGTTTTTTGAAAATCTCTGCTACAGATTAGATTGCTTTACCCCCATCTACTATTTTTTTAAAGTTCTCATTGAAAGCTTGGAATTCATTTTGAATTTCTTCTCTTACAGATTGCTTTATTAAAAATGTTTCTGGATTTTCTTGTTGTTATATACTATCTCAGAAATTTATAGATTTCTCTATTATATCAGACATTGTTCACTTTGTCATATAATATTTGTTAAGAGAGCTTTGCAAACTCTTTGAAGATTAAGTATTTATCTTTTCTTCTAGTTTTGGCATCCTCTTTGTTATTTGTGGGCTTGTGCACTCTCAGTTTTGTTTGAATTTTCTTCCTCTTGAAATATATATTTTTTCTGCCTTTTTTCTTTATATTTTTCCATTACTCACTTTCTGACTCCACCTGCTCTGATGATGGGTATTCCCTGGTTTGGGCTGCAAAGCTCCTTCAGCTTCCTCCCATACTGGGAAATGTTTTCTTAACTTGCCTAAGTCCCCTCCCTAAGTTTCCTCTGAGACTGGGGAAACTCTGGGAAACAAGACTGGTTCCATGTAGGTTTCAAGTACTCTTTATTTCAGGTTTAGAGCATCTTTACATGTACCCCATGCCCCAGTTCCTCCCTAAATTGACTACCTTTTACAGGGTTGGGTGTTTCAGAGTCTCTGAAAATATGGGCCACTGAAAGCAGAAGGTAACAGGATTCCTTCCCCTTTCTCAAATTAATAGACAAAATCAACATCTGAAATCATGTGTTTTTGTGTGGGTGTGGGTGTGAGTATGGGTGTATATGGGAGGGGGATCTTTCCCTTTCTAGTGTGGCTATTGATTTACCAGAAAACAACTCATTTTAAAAGTGGAAAAATTATAGGGAAAAACCAGACAGAACTTGTTCTGCTTTCTTTTCGATTTATAGTCATGGGCCTCAGAATAATCTTAATTCAAGCTATTATAAGCTTTTGGTTTTGTTTGTTTTTTTATTTTTAGGGGCTTATGTTCACTTTTACATCTATCCTGGGCTATGTGTCACTCATTCCATTTTCTGAGCATGCTCTTTTTAAAAATTTGTGCTAATTGGAGCATTCCTTCCCCATCCATGGTGACTTCCCTGCCTTTCCCTTTTTCTATTACTCCTCACCACTTATGGGATCCATTTGTCTTTCTAGTCTCTAGCCATGAAATCAAACTTATTTATTCTTTAAATGAAAGTTGCTTTCTAAGGCTCTAGATTATATGAATCCATTGACTTTATGTCATCAACCCAATGCTCTTGTTTTAAATATAATTATTTTACAAATGTATATAATATGCCCTTATATGTATATATATGTATTATATATAACAACACATATATGGAGAGAGAAAGAGAAGCGGGGGGCAGGATAAAAGTCAGGAAGACCTACGTTCAAATCTAGCCTTAGACCCTTACTAGCTACATAATTTGGGCAAGTAGCTTAACCTCTATTTGCCTCACTTTCCTCATCTGCAAAATGAGGATAATAATAGGACCTAGCTCCCAGGGTTGTTGTGAGGATCTAATGAGATAATAATTGTAAAGTACTTAGTGCAGTGCCTGGTACATAACAAGACTATGTAAATGTTAGTTGTCGTTATTCTAATACTTCTTAAGCTGAGATCTAGTGGAACCTATTGAATTAGTGTTAAACTTAGAACTAGAATTCCAGTCTCTTGACTCGATCCACAGTTTTTGCTTTTTGCTATACCTATGTCTTATAATGTTCTAAGGTTAGTTAGATTATACCACTTTCTTAAATATTCACTCCAATACTCCCTTTGATTTTTGTTTCAATTTTTTTTTTAAATTTTCATATGGAGATTTTTTGGGGGGAATGAGATATACTATCATTCATGACGTGTTCCAGTCCTGCATTATATTTGGCCATGTCTTAGTAGTTAGTATGAGATAAAATTTGTTAATAATAGTGATAGCTAGCATTGATATGGTACTTTAATATATTTGACAATAATTTACCATTTGATCTTCACAATAATTTTGGGAGACATGTTCTTGCTATTCTCATTTTGTAGAAGGGGATACTGACACTGAGAAGGATCATAAATGCGTAGAGTCCTATAGCTAATAAGCTTCTGAGTCATGATTCAGATTCGGGTCTCTTTGATTCCACTATGCATGGCTCTTTTCACCATGTCATGAGACCACAAGAATTACTCCTTTTTCTCTTTCCTGATGTACTTTCCTAGTTTCTACTAAGAATCATGGGATTCTCCCTTAAAATTGTTCTAATTTCCATAAAGACTTGCTGTCCCACACAGGGCCAGTTTTACAGTTTTATCTGGGAAATTTTTTTCCTTCCCAAATTTCATGTTAAAACTGTCTTAGTCAGAGTGGCAAATATTCTGCCAAAGACATTTTTCCTGGTACTTTTGATGTGACTTCATTTTCCTTTTTTTTAATTAAATTATTTTATTTCATTTCATTGTTCTACAACCACTTCCATATATCTTAGATTTTTCTCCCTTCCCTCCCCCTCCTTCCCCCCTCCATCCCCACTCCCTCCCTGAGTTGGTATGCAATCTTATATAAGTTCTACACATACATTCTTATTAAATACATTTTCACCTTAGTCATGTTGCACAGAAGAATTAAAATGAATGGGAGAAACCATAAAACAAAATAAAACATAATACAAAAGAAAATGGTCTGCTTCATTCTGCGATCCAATTCTATAGTTCTTTCTCTGGGTATGGAAGGCATTTTGCCTCAAAAGTCCATTGAGAATTTTTTAAGTCCTTGCATTGCAATGAAGTACTAAGTCTACAAGAAAAATTCCTCATACACTGTGGTTATTGCCGTGTACAAAGTTCTCCTGGTCCTGCTCCTTTCACTCAGCATCAGTTCATATAAGTCCTTCCAGGCCTCTCTGAAGTCCTCCTGTTCATCATTTCTTATAGCATAATAGTATTCCATTACATTTATATACCACAATTTGTTCAGCCATTCCCCAATTGATGGGCATCCCCTTAATTTCCAGTTTTTGGCAACCACCAAGAGAGCTGCTATAATTGTTTTTGTATACGTGGAACCCTTTCCCATTTCTATGATCTCTTTGGGATACAGTCCCAGAAGTAATATATCTGAGTCAAAAGGCATGCACATTTTATAAGCCCTATGACTTCACTTTCTTGTCAGAAATGTATCATCCTGCTATTGTAAACCAAGATTTGAAAAACCAAATATTGTTCTTTGATACCATCTATGTAGGCCTAGTGGTTCAATTTCTTTATCCTTCCTTCTGTTTGAAAGTCATGATATTCAACTGGAAGAATTTATGAAAATATCACCTCTGCCCTGAATTCTTCCAGTTCCCTTTTCTAATTATCTCATTTATTCTAACTTAAATCAACAGAAGTTAGTGATATGTACTTTGGTTAGACTTGAAAGACTTTCCTGCTATATTGTGGAGATAAACTCTAGGAAAATAGCATATCCCCTGATCATTCATGTCAGATTTATATGTGGAAATGATATAAATTTATATTCTGAAAAATGTGGCTGAGTCAGGAAGGATATGGCAGACTTTACCAAAGTCTATGCTGGCGCATTTGAATAGGGGAAAACAGGGAATGTTAGCAGCTATAAATGCACCAGAACTTTGGACAGACAAATTGAGCAAGACATTTATTTAGCTCCTTGGAACTCCCTGGACTTGGCTTATTGAACATGTTTTTAATCATCTACAGAATCTTTGTGGTAGAAACAAGTTTTCCAGCTCCTTTCAATTCTTGGGTTCTGACACTCTGAAGATACCCACATACAGACTAACAGGACTTTGCTCTTGATCTACCTTTGCTCTTCCTCTGATCTGGACTCCATCCCCCTCCATGCCCAGATGGCTGCAGTCCTTCTGCTATCTGGTTGCTTGCTTAATACCTGCAGATACTGGCCATGTCCTGGGTGAAAATGATGACCCTCTCTATCCATCAACCACTACAATTTTTCTCTTTATCTTAAGCTTGATAATATAATTCTTCAAATTGTTAATCCCTATGACCCCTACTTTTTATTCTATGAATCATAGAGTATTCCATCCTATGTTATGGATTAATGCTCTAAGGAAATAACCTGCAAACTCACTCTAGTGGTACATTCTTTTCTTTTACTTTTTCTTATGTTTTACAATTTTCCATTTGCCAGTTTCTTGACACTGGTTTTGATTTCTCTCTGTCTTCTCAGATATTTTTATTTTTGGCCTTGTTCCTGTATTATTTCTTTCACCCTATCTAGGAACTCTCCATACTGACTAAGAAGCCTCAAAATAAAGTGGCATCCCCTAAGCCCATCAAACTTCTCCTCAACAAGGTGGGCTGTCTTACATTTATAGCGTATGTAATTGGTGATTACTTCCGTAAGATAAACATCACATATTCACAAAACACCGAATACCTTATTCTAATCCATATTTCCTGCCTTTTAGGTGGAAGGTGGTCTTTTGTAGGTCCTGTGGGAATTCTTCTTATAAGGTATGCGAAGACAAACTTAATGCTTTTTCCTGTCTTTTTTTGTTCATGTATTTCTGTTTGTGTGAGCTCTTGGGAATTCAATTCAGTAACCAACAAGCTTTATTTAAAAGCGTTTACTAAATTCAAGGGACTATGGTGATTCCTAGAAATACAAAGACAAAAATGAAAGTCTCTTTAAAGAGCTTGCATTCAACTCAAAGGCTACAATTCATACACAGATAGTTAAATACAAAGGAATTAAAAGGTGGGAGGAGGATCAAGAAAGGACTTTTATAGAAGGTAGTACCTGAGATGAGCCCTGAAGGGAATTAAGAGATGTGCAGCTGAAGACAGAGACTATTATAGGAATTAAAAATAACCTGTAGTACAAAGTCATACTCCTCTTCTTCTGGGTAGGTTCATTCAATCCTAACCTGCATCCGCACTAGCAGACTAGAAAACAGAGGGCTGGAGAAAAGTTCTAGGGGGAAAGTGTGAGGGAATCCACAGACATGGTCTCCCCAGCTACAATTTGCTCTCAAGCTTATAGGACTCCCAACAGTGTACTTCCCATTTACACAAATCAACCACAATAGCATCATGAACTCTTGGACATAAAACATTTGCTCAATGAGAAGGCAAAGGTAAGACTAACCATAATATTTACTTAATGGAAGACAGAAACAGAAATTATCAAAACATAACAATCTAACCATAAAGAAATCAAGTGCATCAAGGCCTATAGTCAAGAGTCTTGAGTTGCCCCAAGTTCATGGGTTATCCTACTCATGTTCCTCATTTTTCTTTTTTGTACCAATCTACCCTAAGGACAACTGTCTTCACTAAACATTACCTGCCAGACAGAACCACTCCCTTCCTGAATGAAGGCATTTCTGTACTACTCTTTATCTATAGAAGTCATGCTAAGCTCTTTTTGTAAACAACATTTTATACTTTCAGTGAAACATTAGCACTAGTGAAAACCAATAGGAATTGATGAGATTACCAAGAAAAAGAGAGAATATAAGGAAGAGAAAAGAGAATCTATGAGAGAATCTCAGGAATGTCCACAGTTAGGAGGCATCATAAGGATGATGGGCAAGCAAAGAATATTAAAAAAGAGCAGTCAGTCAGGTCAACTAAGACAGAAGAGTGTAATAAAAGCCAATAGAGCAGGGTATAACCAGAATAGTGGTTATCAGTGACAAATGCCACAGACAGGCCCAGAAAGATGAGAATTAAGAATTTACTGTTAATTTGGCACATTTAGAGATCATTGTTATTTCACGGAGAACAATTTCAGTTGAATGATGAGCTTGGTTCAGTTGAGTAAGAGATTAAGAAGTGAATAAGAGGAAAGGACATTGATATGGTGAACAGAGACAGCTATTTCAAGAAGTTTGGCTGAGAAATGGAGGAAAATTGTAGCATGATAGTTTAGAAGGGAGGGGAAAGTCTAGTGAAGATTTTTTTAAAGAAGGGAAGGTCAGGCATATTTGAAAGCATTAGGATTTTATTGAAAGAGGCTGAAGATTTGAAAGAGGTGGGTAAAGACTTAGGATGCAATCTACTAGAAGAGATAAGAGAGGAGTAAGGATGTATTTTCAGATAAAGCTGTATTCTATAATTCTAATTCTATATAGACTACTAGACACAGACTACTGTCCCTGGACCAAAAACTTAGCTAATATTTATATGTATATATGCTTGTATGTATGATTATACACACTTATGTACGTATACATATATTTCATATATGCGTGTATTTCACATATATATGTATATGTCTATCTGTATATATATATTTCAGGTTTGCAAAGTGCTATTCAAATATCTCATTTTATCCTCATAATAAATCTAGGAAATAGGTGCTATTATTACCCCCTTTTACAGAGGAGGAAACTGAGGTTAAGTGACTTTCTCAGCATCAATTGCTGCTATGTGTGTGAGGTTGGATTTGAACTCAGATCTTCCTGACTCAGATCTAGAGCTTTATCCAGTGCCACTTAGTTGCCTCTAAGATCTTGGGAATCATATAGTTAACTGTCATATTTTACAGATTGAAAAACAGATCAAGAGATGTGAAGGGACTTACTCCATGTGGCATAGCTAGTTCATAACTGAGATAGAACTAGAACTCAGTATCTCACAAATCCCACCACATAGACTGTATCTATCATAGTCCTGCTCTACTGCATTGGAGACCAGTTCTGTTTGTAAAATGTATAGACAAGTCGGATAAAAAATATGTTTCAGGTGCACATTTCAGCCCCAAATCCAACATTTGGAATCTATGTTTCAAATTTTCAAAAGCGATACCCATTCCCCAAAGAATAAATGGTCAAAGGTAATAATTTGGCAATTCTCAAGGAAAGAAACATATATTTTTAATAACCATTTGAAAATTTACCTAGTTATTTAAGAATATAAGAAACTAACATCAAACCAACTTGGGGTACCAACTTATACTCATCAAATTATCAAAGATAACTTAAAATGATAAAATTCACTTTTGAAGTATCTTAAAGTTCCATTGTATAATACAGAAGATAGCTTTCTATGCCACTGATAATAAGAAAGCCATTCTCTGCCCTCCTCATCCTCCCTACTCCCACCTAAGATAAGATCTTCCTGGGGAAAGAGGGTATGACATAAATATGATCAAAGAGATTAAACCAGAGGTACAGATAGAGTTCCATGGTAGAACAAATCTACAGGGCAAAGTGGGAGGTAAACATTGTTTACAAATTGCCTAAAGCCAAGACAGGTAAAACAAAGATTGGGCAAGTACCTGACAAAGGAGGAGGGTGGTAGATATCAGAGCAATTTCTTAAGGCTCTATATATACATGCATATATATGCATGTATATATATATATACATACATATATTAATGCAGTGAGCCAGACGCTCTCCTTGTCACCATCATAGATTTTGCTTCCCTGACAAATTGGCATTATTATACATATGACCCTGATGTATGGGTTGGGCTAGATGACTGCTGATGGCCCTTTGAACTTTCAAACTATTATTTTGTGATATATGGAAGACCTGTGGTTGGAGCTATAAATTGGAACAATATTTTCAGAGAGAAATCTGGCAATCCACAACATATAGTCAAAAACTGATCATATATCCTTTAATGTAGTGATTCTACCACTATAACTGTTAAAAATACTAAGGAACATAATAGAATGAAATAAGTCATTTTGTACAATGATATTTATTGTATTTAATACTTACAATGGTGAGATCCTGGAAACAATCTGCATATGTCCAAAGATTAAGGGATGACTGAATAAATGATGACCTATGAATGTAATGGAATCTTTTGGCACCAGAAAAATGATAAATATAAAGAATTTTAAATAATAGATTTTTTTAAACTCGTGCCAAGTGAGAAAGAAAAATCAAAATGGCCTTCACACTTAGAATGGCTACATATAAAACTCGATTAAAAACAGCAAAAAAACTCACAAATACAAAGCTATAACTGAAATTGGAAGGGGTGAAAGAACAAAAAAGGTTTTGGTAAAGCTTATTTTTCCATTCATGAAAATAGACATGGTTTAATTTAAAGATTTTATGCATAGTTATAATCTTCATTTTGTTTGATTGTTCCTTTTTATGAAAAGGTAATTGTTTATGATATTGATTATTTAAAAACTTCTTTTAAAAAAATAAAATGGGCTGGAGAAGTTGTTAAAATATTAAACATTAGACAAAGTTCCTACAGGTAAGAGTCATCTGAAGCATTCTTAAGACAAAGCACAGAATATAGTGGTTGATCAGCAGACCAGTGAGTAAAAGTTGATACTATTCTGGATTAGTTCTTTCTTGAAAGAGTGAAAAAGTGGAGCTGATCCCTTATAGACACAGAGAAATCTGAGATGAAAATTACTTCCCAGAGCTTTAAGTACAGGGCTGGAAAAGAAATGAATGAATGAATGAAAAAGATGTGCATGGCTCTTTGTTAAGAGCTGGGAATACAAATAGAAAAGCAAAACAAAACAGGAAGGTTAGAATTGGTATTCTGAAGTTATGTAGCTCCTTTTATAAGTGCTCTCATTAATATTTGAATTATTTTTCTTTCGGATATCTCTAACCTGAATTTGTGGCTTGTTTGGATAAAACAGATAAGATATTCACATGACTAATTGTGGGTGCCCTCATTGCCTGGTAAGTACATCTGGTTTTATAGAACATTTACTTTTTTTTACCTCTGCTTGGACTGGACTGATATTGAGAAAATCTTTTTGACTTAAGGGCTTCCTTCTGTACAGTTTTATGAACCATATTTCTTCTCATCTTGTCACATAAGCATAATTTGATCCACGTACAAAATAAGCAAAAACGGAAAGGATGTTTTCTTCTTCCAAAAATTGTGTTGGTGGAAAATCTCCATTCTGTCAAATCTTCATGACTAATAAATGTTACCTGTACTGGGTCTTCTAATTATCTACAAAAATTTAGATTCTAGAGCCAACTATTTCAATATTTTACCATCTGCTAAAGGGTGCTCTTGGCAGTTTTCAGTAGAAAAATAGGCAATGAGGTGAATAATTAAATACCAAGTTCAATGCTAAAGTAAATACTAAACCAATGTTAAAATGATATTGTAAAATTCATTTAAAACAACCTAAATGATATATTAGTTACCTCTGGGATTTTGGAATTTGACTTTGATTTTAAGAGTAAAGTTTGTCTAATGGCCACTTTGTGTATAAGTGGAGTACATGAGGGAGGGAGGAATACACTTTTTGGTGGTGGAGGGAGACTTTGAGATATCCAATTCAGAACTGATTTCCCACCTACCTCCAACATCTGCCCTCTATAGTGTATTCATTCTGAAATAGTTAGAATGACCTTCAGGTGCAGGTCAGAGGAATTTCAGAGGTCATCTAGTCTAAGCCCTCATTTGTCATCTGCCAAAACTGAATCCCAAAGAGGTTAAATTGGTAAAATAGGATTGGTACTTAGGAGAGACATTAGGATTGGAAACATCAATTTGGAATTCATTTGGTTGGACATGATAATTGAATATATGAGAACTCATGAGGAGAGAATGTAGGAAGAGAAGAGAAGGCACAGGACAGATCTCAGGGCAACCACATTTAGTGATTAAGAAGAAGATAATCTATCAAAGAAAACTGAAAAGGAATAGGTAAGAGGATAACCGAGAGGCGTTTATAGGTGCAAGGTATTATACATTACCCTTAAGATATTCTGTTGGCTTTTCCTTTTGTGAGTCAGGTGTCTGATGGTCTTATATTTTGTACTGAAGCCCAGATTTCAGGCTGCAGCCAAGCATTTGTCAGACATGGGTTAACAATTGGAAAACTGGGGAAGTACAGGACTCCATGACCACTGCTACTTTTATGCTCTCGCTGTAAGATGCACAGATGAACAATGTAGAAATATTGGGGGGCTACCTCAAAGAACATTCTGTAGGCAAGAGAGATGGAAAGGTCTGGAAAATTTCCTAATAAAAAAGTCTATGTTTTCTCCTAAAAACTTGTATATTAGATTAGTTTTAGAACACAAAAATGTTTTGAGATAAGGTATTTACACTGCTACCAATCATTTACTCTTCCAAAAGATTTTTAAAAATATTTTGCAATAGATAATTACATAAAATTATCTAGTATATCAAGACATTATAATTTCCATATATTATGGACAAGCAGATAGATCAAGTTTCGGATGCAAGAGCATTTCTTTTTTTTTTAAAAGCTTTATTGAAACAAGATATTTTACCACATTTTTTTACGGTTCTCCCTCTCAACACTCTCATAACAAAGACAAAGAACTAAGTTTATTGACCAACAAAATAAATGTCTGAAAATAATCACAACATTCTGCTCCAATAGTGCCTCACCTCTCTACCAAGAAGAGATGCCTATATTTTTAGATCTGTTCCCTCAAATTGATTAGTTGGTTGGTTCTTGCCCTTCATTCTCAGAAGACCAAAATAATAACACCATGATAAAATCAAGTTTCAATGTGTCTGATTGTGATTAATCAGACCAATATGAGCTCAGAATGTTCTACCACAGATTGAGCACAGATAGTCTGTGTGAACATTTGGGGTGGATACTCCAAATATGCACATCCTGTTTCCTTTGAGCTGTTTCAATTCTACTTTGCTCAGAGAGTACAGCACCCTTTCTAACGTGGGCATTCCATGCTGAGTGGTCTTGTGCCAGTATCTCCCATGTCATAATCAATTCCAAAGTTCTTGAGAGACACCTTAAAAGTATCCTTGTATCTCCTCTTCTGATCACCATGTGATCAACCTGCCCCATGCAAGTTCTCCATGAAACAGTCTTTTTGGCAAGTGGAAATACATTTTTGCATTTGAACAACATGGCCAGCCCCTTGGAGTTGTACTCTCTGAAGCATAGTTTGAATGCTTGGCAGTTTAGTTAAAGACCTCAGTGTCTGTTACCTATCCTATCAGGTGATCTTCAGAATCTTCCTAAGACAATTCAAATAGAAATGATTCAGTTTCCTGCCATGGAACTGGTAGACTGTCCATGTTTCACAGGCATACAACAATGAGATCAGCACAATGGCTCTGTAGACCTTCAGTTTGGTAGTCAGTCTAATAGTTCTTCTCTCCCATGCTTTGCTTTGGAGCCTCCCAAACACTGAGCTAGCTCTGGCAATGCATGCATCAACCTCATTGTCAATGTGTACATATCTGGAAAGTACACTACGAAGGTAAGTGAACTTATCCGCAGCATTGAAAACTTCTCTATTTGTTGTAACCAATGATTCCACATGTGGATGGTGTGGTGGTGGCTGATGGAGCACCTGTGTTTTCTTGGTGTTAATTTTTAAGCCAATATTAGCACAGGTAGCACAGAACTGATCCACACTTTGTTGCACTTAGCTTCAGAGGCTGCATTGAGTACATAATTATCTGCAAACAGAAAATCATGAACCAACATTCCCTCCACTTTGGTCTTGGCTTGTAGCCTTTTCATTAAGCTCAGTTGCTTTTTAGTTACCATCATTATAGTCATTGTCTATGTTGTTTTTCTGATTCTGCTCATTTTAACCAATATCCATTATATTCACTTTCAAAGAGAATCATAGAGTTAGAGTTGAGAGCAACCTTAAAAACCAACTGAACCAAATGAATTTTTTTAAAGGTGAAGAAAATAAAGTCAAGAGTAGATAAGTTACTTGCCGAGTCTCACATTTGATAAGTGGCAGAGACAGGATTTACACCCAGACCCTCTGACTTCCAAATATAGTTTTCTTTCAACTGTGTGAAACAGTAATTACAGGTCATTCTATACTTCTTTGAATTCTTTTTAGTCATCATATATTACAGTAGAAGAAAATTTCAGAACATTTATATTTAATGAAACTAGAAAATATCCTCTTTCCCAATCAAAGAGTAGTAACCACTTTGCTTTTAATTTTTGCAAGAAACTTTTGTCAGACTTTCTTAAATTTTCCCATAAAATCAACTGTTTTTAAGAATACACGTGAGCTTCCATTTAATAAAACAAAGGAAACTAAAGAAAAGGTCTTCATTTTAAAATGAGATGTTTGCTGCCAGTTAATTGATGTTTACAGCAAACTCAGATCCAATATTCTAGGACAGAAAGATGAGTGATGACAGCATTGTTCTTAGATTTGATAGAATTATTTTTAAAATAAAAAAGCAGTGTGCTTAGGACTAGTGATGCAGAATATCTTCAAGCATCTTATCCAGGGATATAGTCTGGGATCCTGCCAAATATATCCCTCCTGCAAGATGGTGGCAATTTTATTATATCACCTTGCCTATGTCTCATCTCACTTCTTTCCTGCTCAAGATTTCTTAATTTTATGTAAACTGAAAGAAATTAGTTTATGAAGTCATGAAATCTTCTAACTGTGAAAGGGCACTGACATAATCAGAATAGTAGTGATAGTAGAAGGAGGCAGACCAAGAAATTTGTCAGAAATTCAGATAGACCCCCTTTTTTTCTCTTGGGCAGGGTAGAGAGGTGGAAAGTTTAGATTCTGAAGACGGGAGTTTAGTCAGAAGTCTTTTATTCCAGTAAAGAACACTTAGGTTATTAGTGAAGAAAGCATATTAAAATACATGACAAGTAAAGGGGAACCAAAGTGGTTTGGATGTGTTTGTTTAGTAAGGGTCCCTACAGAGTCTGAGAAAGATTCAGGGTATCTATAAGGATAGGCAGACTAGTGATGAAACTCTGCATCAGGTCTAAATAAATAGATTTCTGGTGTCAGAGATGCCGGGCAGCTAGGTTCCAAGGACGACGGTTGAGAATCATGAAACATATCCAATAAGGTATGGTGTACCATTTAGGGAGCCTAACCAGCATAGACTGGGATACAAAGCAAGAATCCAGGCAATTAGGAAACAAAAGATTATGCATAGGGGTTGAAATTAAATTACCTAGTAGAATAATTAAAATATTAACAATAATCATAACAACTCCTATAATAACAATAACTGGTATCTATATAACGCTTTAAGGTTTGTAAGACAGAATAAAGGGATAGGAATCCATTGAGCCATTATTGCTTCTCAAGACAAGCTTTCAGTTTTCAGAATTCCTGGAAGGTAGTCAAAATAAAGCACAAGAAGCAAAAATTGTTTATAGTGAGAGCTCAGAAAGTGAAACTTTAGCAAGATTCCGTGTAGCAAAATTGTATTCAATGTTTAATTTTTTCCCCGTCAGCTTCCTTTCTGATAACTGGGGTTTTCTGTATCCCTTTGACACCAGGAAATAAGAACAAGTTTAAATCTGAAAAAGACAATATGGATAAATTTGTTATTTTCTTGTTGATATTCTCTAATCTGAGAGTTCTCCAAATGCCCTTTTTTCATTCTTTATAACCTTGATCGTTTTACATGTCAATTTCAGACTTGCCAGATTCTCCTGGAATTAGTTTTTGCCTGCTCTATGTAACCTGGCAGGTTATTTATTACCTTCCCAATATAGGTTCACCATCTAGTGGTGAAAATAGACGAGCACAGGCTACACAGCAGCTAAAAATGTCTAGATTCAATTTTTTTTTAAATTGGCCTGGTTTCCAATGTATTGTGCTACCTATAAAGGAGGAAATTGTCTGTACAAATAATTTATTCTGTTAAAAATATTAACTTATTTGTACATTCATTTGCTCAATGGCCATGCATGTATCTCCTTATCACCTAGACCAAAGTTGGCTACACGTTAGGTGCTTATTGATAAATAATTGTTTTTTGCCATTTTACCTGTAAATTGTCAAAAAGTAAAATGTTAATTTCCTAAAAACTAAGCATTTTGTAGATCCATTTGTAGCAAAATAGAATATTTAAAAATAGAATTCAATTGAAAATTTATAACTATTTTCTGAATAAACTATAATTTTACTTTGAATGCTGAAAATACCATAATTTCGTTGTGTAAAAAAGTTACACAACAACAAAATGTAGTGAATTTCATCCATTATGTATGATAAAGGTCCTGAAGATGGTTCCCTTTTTGCTTATGCTTTACTTTGCTATTGTGTACTAATTAAATGTTTTGCTATTTGTCTATTTGTCTTTCTTTGTCTCTTAGCAGATAATTCACTAGATGGTGATTCCCATGTATTTACATAATCATTAATTTTTGATATTGGGTTGTTTAAATAATCTAGCTCTTATTTTGTAATATGAGTATTTTATGTGTTTGTAAATGATCATCCATATCCCAAGTTATTAGTTTTGTTAGCATATAATTGGACAAAACAGATTTCAATAATTCCCTTTATTTCCTCTGTACTTGTTATGAATTATTTGTTTTAGTTTTTATATAGGTAAATTGACTTTCCTCTCTTTAAAAAAATTAGCTTAAGTAATAGTTTGTCTATTTTATTCACCCACCCACCTAGTTTTTCACTTTATTTAGTTTAGGTTTTCTTTTGTTTTGTTTTGTTTTAATTTTATGGCATGTTTTTTTCAGTATGTGTCCAGAGTGCTGAAATTATTCAGGATTCTCTGGCTTATGATGGGTCAAAGTGCTGCAGTCTTTTTAAAATGGAATTTTATTTTTTTCAATGAGCAACAACTTATTTTTTCTCCCTTCCACTCCAATCCCTCACAATTAAAAACAAAAACAAAAACAAAAAAAGCTTCATAACAGATATGCATAGTCAAGTAGAATAAAGTCCCATATTGCCTATATTCTCCCAAAAAGTTCTTATTCTGAATCTTGAGTCCATTGACTCTGACAGGAGATGGGTAGAATCATTAATCTACTAGAATCCTTGTTAGTCATTGTGTTGTTCAGAATTTTTAAATTTTTCAAGGGTGTTTGTTTTTGTAATGTGCCATTATTGTATAAATTATTCTACTAATTTTGCTTACTTGATCTGTTTAATTTCACTTGTTTTTGAAAATTTCTCCCTTTTCATCATTTCTCATAGCACAATGGTATTCTATTACATGTATTCCATAATTTATGTATTCTTTAATGACCATCCCTTTAATACACTTTAGATCCCTCTCAATTCATACTTGTGATTGCACAATGATCCTCAGCTGCTGCACTCACTTGGACTATCTATGGTCAGAGAACTGCAGGCTTTTCACTTGACTAGAGGAGCTTCCCTATCATAGCGCTGAGTATCTTTGTTCATGAGTATCTCTGTTCAGAGTGATGGCAGCCTTTTGGCCTGTTGACCTGCACTCAAGCTGTCTTCGCTGATAGAATACCTGTCCTGATACCCACAGACTTCTGTCTCTTTTATCCCCCCACTCCTTGATGAAGATGCTTACTGTTTCTCTTTGGATTTCTTGATCACTTTCTGATCTGGTGTCCTTTTTATATTTTTTCTAGAGCATATGTGGATAATCTGGATTCCTCCATGACCTTTCTTATCATCATCTTAACCAGAAGTTCCACATTCAGTGTCTTTTGACACTTTCCAGGAAGAAAATATTACTGATATAAACCCATGCAACTTCTGAGTATTCTGTAAGATTTGGGTTTTATATTTTTCAAACCCATTGTATGTTTTTTGATATATATTTCACAGTCTTTTTCTGTTCCCTCCTCTGTAGTAAAATCACTAAGTATCCAAATACTTGCTATGAGTTGGTTTACAGCAGTGGTGTCAAAAACATAAATACAAATGGATCTCTGCAAGTCACAAATCAACTTAGAAAACCACAAATTAACATCATCTCTGACATATTATATTTTTATTTTTTAAAACATTTCCCAATTTTAATCTATTTTGGGTCACATTGGAAAGTTTTGCAGGTTACAAGTTTGACACCTCTGAGGATCTTGTCAAGTTCTGCAAAGAATTGCTCTAATCCTTTATTCTCTAAAATAAACGTTGATACGTAATCTTCAATTATCTTCATAATAATCTTTACAAAATTTTCCCCATTATGAGCACTGCAAAATGAAATGACCAAGTACCCCATGAAATAATGTTTCTTATTGCCTATGGACCCACAGGGAAAAGACTCTACAACCTTCTTTACTCTTCAAGAAGATCCTATTTTTCTACTTTTCATTCAGCTGGTTTGGTTTTTTGATTTTTGTTATTATGAGGCTAGTAATACTAATATGGTTCACTTTTCATTCCCTTTTCAAAAATAGTGGTAGTGTTGATTTGATTATTATTTCTTGAGTAAAATGTGGGTGGACAGCAGAAATAGAAAGGATTCAGGAGGTTGGAGGAGCAAAACTGGAAGATGGTGAGATAGATGCTCAGGTTGGATAGTTTCTGATATTTTTATGGGAGGGCTGGAAGAAATGAAATGCAGTCTAAGACAAGCTAGTTAACAGAGGATTAAGGTAAGATTTGACTCCCTCATTATCTGATCAACAGTCATGTTTGCTCTGCTCTAGGGTGAGCACCAAAATTGAGAGGTTTTGCATTTACAAGTAGTTAACTTATCCATATAAGGCAGAGATCTCACCTCTTGAAGCCAATTATGATATTCAATGTTGTGGCTAGGTCATAATCTTGTTGCAGTTTTCCTTTACTTTTGGGTGACAGTCACTTACTACACATGTGCGACCTTGACAAGTCACTTAAACTTCCTTGCTTTTAATCTCTCATCAATAAAATAAAAAAGGATTGGACTCAGAGCCATTTAAACTGTGGGTCACTAAAGATTTGGCTTCTGAACTTGCATAACTAAAAATTAATTAAAAATCAAATGTGTAATAAATCAGCATTTACCTATGTTGTATTGTTTAACTTCACTACAGCCTTGATTCTGAACACAAAGCATGGGCACTTTGCAGTGCACATGCCCTCAAGCCATGTGACACTAACAAAAGCTGCCAAAACGCAAAAAGGGATTGTGAGTGGAAAATGTTTAAGGAGCCTTGGACTAGATATCTTTCTAAGATCCCTTCCATCTCTCAAGCTATAATCCCATAATCTTCTGATCCTAAAAATACATCAGTTTACTGGTCATGCAGAGTTTCACATTTAGAGTATGCATATATGTAACTAGAAGTTTGAGACTGAGACTAGACCTGTGATTTCTTTGCCATAGAATCGGGAAACTCTTTTAGCACCTTTTTTGCAACTTATGATCTTAGAGAATTGCCTGAACACTGATAGTCTGAGTGACTTACTAGAGTCACACCACTAATATATGTCAGAGGTGGGACCTGAAGCCATCTTCCTGGCTATGAGAACAGTTCTCTAGTGTTGTTAGATAGTCCCCAAACTGTATGAGTCTTGGAATCTTCTCCCTCTTTGGTCACCACTATACCACCATTATTGTAAGATGGAATATGCAAAGTACAAAACACTGGAGAGGAAGGTGATAGAGAATAATCTGTATGGTCTCAGAAAGGAGTGAAAAGCAGTAGAGGGGGAGATAATCTGTCCAATGATCCAAAGCCTCTGTGAATTTCTTTAGTTGTTGGTGTATAATATAAAACATATATCTTTGATATTTCAGTCTCATATATGAGATTCATTTGTCATTGCTGGCAAAATTCTTGCTAGAGTCTTCCTTAATAGGCTAATCTTTCACCTGGAAGATGGGCATATACCTGAGAGTCAGTGTGGCCTCAGAAAGGGCTGAGGAACAGTCAATATGATGTTTGCTGCCCCACAAATGCCAGGAACAGAAGAGAGGTCTGTACCTAACATTTGTGCATCTGACCAAGGCCTTTGACATTGTTAATTGTGAGGGCTTATGGAAAATTATGTCAGAATTTGGTTGCCTGGAGAAGTTCACCAATATTGTATGTCAATTTCATGATGGCATGTTTGACTGGGTTTCTGGATAGTGAACAATGCTCTTGTGCCTTCCCAGTCACCAGTGGAGTGAAACAGGGCTATGTGCTTGCTCCCATGCTTTTTAGCATGATATTTTCAGTCATGTTGACAAATGCTTTCAATGAGAATGAACACAGCATCAAGGTCAGCTACCTTACTGATTGTAAGTTCTTCAATTTCAAAAGGTTACAAACCAAGACCAAAGTGGAGGGAGTGTTGGTGCATGATTTTTTGTTTGCAGATGATTGTGCACTCAATGCAGCCTCTGAAGTTGAGATGCAACAAAGTATGGATCAATTCTCTGCTACCTATGCTAATTTTGGCCTAATAATTAACACCAAGAAAACACAGGTGCTCCATCAGCCACCACCACATCATCCATACATGGAACCATCAGTTACAACAAATGGAGAAGTTTTGAATGCTGTGGATAAGTTCACTTACCTTGGTAGTGTACTTTCCAGAGATGTACACATTGACAATGAGGTTGATGCACACGTTGCCAGAGCTAGCTCAGTGTTTGGGAGGCTCTGAAGAAAGGTTTGGGAGAGAAGAGATATTAGACTGACTACCAAACTGAAGGTCTACAGAGCCATTGTGCTGACCTCATTTTTATATGCTTGTGAAACATGGACAATCTACCAGTGCCATGCCAGGAAACTCAATCACTTCCACTTGAACTGTCTGAGGAAGATTCTGCGGATCACCTGACAGGATAAGGTGCCAGACACTGAAGTCCTTGCTCAAGCTGAACTATCAAGTATTCAAATTATACTTCAGAGAGCAGAGAGCACAACTTCGATGGGCTGGCCATGTTGTTTCAATGCAAAACATATGCTTGCCAAAAGGACTATTTTATGAAGAACTTGCATGGGGCAGGCGATCACATAGTGGCCAGAAGAAACAATACAAAGACACTCTCAAAGTCTCTCTCAAGAACTTAGGATTCGACTGTGCAACATGGGAGACACTGGCATAGGACCGCTCAGCATGGTGTGCCCACTTAAGAAAAGGTGCTGTGCTCTTTGAGCAAAGCAGAATTGAGACAACCCAAAGTAAATGCATGATTTGCAGATTTCAGATATCCACCCCAAATATTCACATGGACTACCTGTGCCCAACCTGTGGTAGAACATTCCAAGCTCATATTGGTCTGATCAGTCATAGTTGGACACACTGAAACTTCACTTTACAATGGTGACATCATTTTGGTCCTCTTCAAAGACGAAAGACAACAACCAGCTATGAGGTTCATTTGACAAGATTCATGAGGTCCATTTTGAGCTGGATATTCTAATCAATGCCAAAATTGTGGAGTCACTTTTCAAACAAAGATCTTTCCTTTTATTTTTAACTTCTACTTTTTTAGTAGTAGCAAGGGGCAATGATTCCTTCTTCCCTTGTTTGGTCACTTTTTTAGTTCTGAATTAGGATTTTGTGTTAGGGCCAAGCTCTGAGTACTTGCTCCCCCCTACCCCTTTTTTCGTCTGGAAATCAGGGGTGACGAACCTATGGCCTCAAGGCCACATATAGCCCTCTAGGTCCTTGGGTGTGATCTTTTGAATGATTCCACGTTTTACAGAACAAATTATAGGGATTTATTCTGTTAAGTTTGAATTCAGTCACATGGCCACACTTGAGGACCTAGAGGGCTACATATGGCCTCAAGGCCCCAGGCTTCCCTCCTCTCCCTTCCCACTTTTTCTGGCTATTGAGTGCTTTAGAGTTCAACTCAGGGTCAACTGAAGCCAGGGACCTGCAAATTTTCAGTATACACTAAATAGTCTGATCTAGGGCAAAGTCTGATTTCTGCCTTTCTGCTGTAAGATTTGCAAGCTTTTGACTGCTGTTTTTGACCTGGGTAACATAACTGTAGACTTGCCTCTGGCTGTAATGCTACTGAATTTAGCCCCTGTCAATTACCTGGAAGGCTCTTCAGTTTCAGAGAGAACTACAAGCTCACACTTGATCTGAGTGCCTTGCCCTGGTGGCTCAGGCATGGGTGTGTCTTCCTAGGTCACAACCCATATGGAGGTCATTGCCACATAGTTACTACTCAGGGCTGGTTTCCTCCTTGACCTCTGCTTGCCCTGCTGCAATGCTGCAAGCCCCTCCAGGACCCACATGCTGCATCAAAGTGACACAGTTGTTTGGCTGGTTCCCATTCCTGCTCTTTGTTTAATATGCTTTAGGCAGTCTGGATTTGAGAACTCACTCCTTTTTCAGGTACATCATCTTGAAGACCTCAAGTTTGTCTTTGTGTTGGAATGCTCTGTATAATATTTTCTTGCTGGATCCCTTCCCAGCATCCTCAGGCCTCTAGTTGTTGCTGACCTGGGCTATAAAATTACTTACTATGGTTTCTCCTTGGATTTCCTAATCACTCTTCACTTTGTGCTCTTTTCTGATATATGGTGGACTAGTTTGGGGGAGACAACTGGGCTGTTCTGTTTCCTTTGCTTGTCTTTCTCCCCATCACGAAAATATAAGAAGGAAAAATATCAGGCTTTCACAAAGAATTCTCTCTTCTCATCTTTATCATCAACTAACCATAAGATGTGGAGAAAACAAGATTCTCTATGGTTTTTGTTTGTTGTCTACAAAAAAGCCCATTATTAGTTAGTAAAAAGCCCATCCTTCCAGAATGTTTTCTAATGAGATTGTTCTCATGTATGCTAAGATCATGAAAGACTGCTTGATAAATGCAACCACAGAAATAATTCTCCAACATTTCATTATTAACAACAAGTAAAGCATGGAACAAGTAATAAGTTGTTTGTCACTGTCATGAAGACTGCCCACTCCCACTCTGGTGGGAGAGAGCTTTCCTACAGATCCTTCAGTGCTCAAGATGCTCTAGTTTATGGATGATGTTGTTCTAACTATATCAAGTTCTAGAGCATCACAAGGTCTCCTTAAGGAGATCTACAGTTACTCTAATGAAATTGGGCTAACAATAAGGGAAAAACCAAATGGATGGATTATGGATCTATGGATTATGACATATAACTGGAAAACCAGTTAATTGATAATACTTCGATACACATATCTGATTCACACATGACAAGTGACCAATAAGCTAGGTTCAGATTTGAATAGATATAAAAGAATGGACCCCACTGTACTTTTTGACATAGCAGTACTTTAAAAAAATCCAAACTACTCTCTAGTCCAAATAACCCATCTTGTAAACATATTCTCCCAGTGATGTAATTTCAAAATTTCAAACGTGATAATCTCTAAAAAAAAAAAGTCAAAGTTGCAAAGTTGCTAAGGTCGTAGGGGCAAAGGACAGATACACGGTATGTGCAAATAGGCTACAGCACATTTCCAATTAAGATCTATATACTAGAAATGGCATAAAGGATCTCATTGAGAAAATGTATGCTTGGAAGAGGAGATAGGATAGTCATGTGGTGAAAGGAAGTGGTCAAGGATAGATAGCCAAGTGTTGCACTGGTGCCCATAAAGACAGATAGATGCTGTTGCTGAATCATATCTGACTCTTTGTAACCCCATTTGGGGTCTTCCTGGCAAAAATATTGGAATGGTTTGCCATTTACTTCTCTAGCTCATTTTATGGATGAGGAAACTGAGGCAAAGAGGGGTAAATGACTTGCCCAGGGTCACATAGCTAGTCAGTGTCTGAGGCTGGATTTGAATTCAAGTCTTCCTGACTCCAGACCTGTTGCTCTATCCATTCTATCGATAGATAGATAGATAGATAGATAGATAGATAGATAGATAGATAGATAGAACTAACAAACATTTATTGTTCTGTAGCTCTTATTGTGCTAAGTGCTAAGGAAACAAATACAAGCAAGAGAGACAACTTCTGCCTTCAAAGAACTTACGTTCTACTGGAGGAGACAAAATGTAGAGGAAAGCTGGAAAAGAGAGGGCATAGGTAAAGTCACAACAAGAAAATGGTCTGAAGACCTAGGCCCTAACAAGATGCAAAATTTCATCTATCAGCATCAGGAACATAAGGATGGAGTCCAAGTTTCTACAGGAAAAAGTTTCTTCACTGGAGAAAGATGACCAGATATCCTGATGAGGAGATAGCAGGAGAACGGTAAGGCTTGCATCCCAGAAAAATGAGAAGGGCTATGTAGCAGAGCCTAAATACAAAAGTACTTTAAAGAATGCCTTCAGAACTTTGGGTGGATCCTCTATGGAGAATCTATGGGAGAACTTGGTCAAAAACCATTGCACAATCAGAAAGCATGGATGGGCTATGATCTGCTCTGGTGCGAGAAAATGCTCAAAGAGATGAGGTCCCTGATGCATTTATATATTAAATTGTAAAGCATATGATACACCATAATTTAGTGCCAACTTTGTACTAACATGGGCAGCTGTGTGGCCCAGTGGATAGAGCTCTGGACCTGGAGTCAGGAAGTTCAAATCGTGCTTCAGACATTTACTAGCTGAGCGACCCTGAGCAATTCACTTAACCCTGTTTGCCTCAGTTTTCTTAATTGTAAAATGAGCTGGAGAAGGAAATGGCAAGCTACATCAGTATCTATCATTACCAAGAAAACTCCAAATGGTGTCATGAAGAGTTGGACACAACTGAAAGTGACTGAACAGTAACAACAAATTACACAACAAATAGCCTATTTATGGGAAAAAGTCATTTTCATCCCTCTACTTCATCATTTAGACATGCTGACCTACTTGCTGTCCCTCACATAAGTTACTCTATGTCCCTTTTGGGGAACGTGCCTTTGGATGGACAGTTCTTTACATATAATGCCTTCCTGTCTCACCTAAAATTCTTAGAATCTTGTCTTTCAAGACTCAGCTCAAGTGCCACTTTCTGTTAGAAGACTTTCCTGCTTCTCCCTGCTGCTATTGCCTTCTCCTCTGAGACTCACTTCTGTCTGCATGGTACATAGTTTATATGTACCTGCCTCATTTCCTTAGGTCTCTTCCGTTAGAATGTAAACTCCTTGAAGCCAAGGACTGTTTTTATTTGTTTGTAGTGCTTAACACAGTGTAAATCAGATTTAGCATTTAGGAAGTATTTATTAACTGCTTCAGTGATTGATAAGGTAACTAGTGTTTTTAATTCACTTGTTTCAGATTTTATAGCTTCTAACTCTTTAACCAGCAATTGCTTCTTAAGGATATAGAATACATTTGGCACTTTCACAGTAACCTAGGACAGCTCTGAGTTCCTTTCAAACCTTCGCAAATACTTTAAGAATTGAACTGAATAGAATGAGCCAGTCACCAGATTGCTATTTTTTTTTGAACTTTACTCAATCCTCTTGCCCTTTTAAAAAAAATGTCAGACAATTGAAAGTCTCGGGATTATAGACTGTGTCCTAGTTATAGGACTCAGCCATTTAGTTGGAAGAGAAGGGGCATTTCCAGTGTGCTACCAGAATGCAGAGTAGAAGCATCTAAAGAAGAATAAATGAGAACCCAAGCTGAAGAAATTCCCTGACAAAAAGAATAATTTCATATTCATGTAAAGACTGAGCTAAATGTTTAAGAAAGTCAAACTGGTTCACCCATTCCCAGATCCCATGCTATGACTACAAAGGTCAGAACCTGTATCATTGTCTGACATGGGAAGTTCATTATATTTCCTCCAAACTTCATGAAACACCAATTGTATTTATAGCTTAGAACTTGACTTTTACAGAAATGCTCTCTTTCTTATAATAGCACAAAGTCACATGCTACAAAAGCCTTTATAATTCACAAGGGATATTCTTGTGAGGAACGACAGCCATCCCAGATTGAAAGCAGTATTCCCAGTGAAATTTACTTTGCTCTTCTCCCTTCCCCCATCACCCCTACATGTTCATTGTTAAGATTGTTTTTACTGTGATTATAATTCAGAATAAGTTCAAACTCTTAACTATCTTTTTATTTTTGCCATCCATCTCTCTGTCTATTAACTTCTAAGTGTAAGATACTTAGGCTTGCTTGCAGTCAAATGTTATTTAACTGAATCTCTACTGTAATGACCTTGCAAGGGACTTTACCTCTCTAGACCTCAATATTTTTAAGAGGGAAATGGACTAGATGATAATCTGGCAATAATAAAAATAATTTCTATTAGTGGCATGACATGATTTTCTTTGCTACTTGAATACAATGTCCCAAGGCTAATGCCAAAAGTAGAGTTTGTGAGGGTAATTGTCCCACCAAGTAAAGTCATATTTTGCCTTGGCATCATCCTCACATTTATAGATACCTGGCCATCATCTGCCAAGGTGTAAGGTGTATTTCTCTGGGTAAATGGTGAGATTGTGGTACTGAGGTTTTGTCATTAATGAACAAGAAATAACATAGTGTACTGATGTTAATTCTGAGATTATTACCATGGAGAAAAGAGTACAGACCATCTGTGATAAAACAAAATGGTTTAGACAGGAAGATTATGTGTTTCTGAGTGTTTATGCCAGGCACATGAGTTCTAGCTGGAAATGAGACTCTTAGGATTATTTTATTACAGTAAAATCAGAATGTTTAAATGAGTTTTTAGCACTCCTGGTCTAAAGATTTATTAGGAAAGCTAATGAAATGTTAGCTCCTAGTAGATTAGGGGGAGGGGAACTTTGTCCTGAGTAATTAGAGCAGCACTTTCCAGGTCCCTGCCTCAGGCTCCCTAGATGCTAGATCTTTTCTGTGCTCCATGGCCAGAGCCACAGTGATGTCCTATGCTATATTTGTGCAGTTAGCTAATCAGATAAGCCAGTCACACTTTAGATGTATTTATGAGAGAGACTTAAAAGGAACTTAAATTGATTTTATTTATTTTCCAATCATATTTTTTCTTCATCTTTAAAAAGTCTGTTTCTTAAATCTTTACATCACAATCATTTCTGGAAGAAAATCTCTCAAAATCTCTCAGTCTCTAAGCTGAATTTTGGATTGTAGCAAAGAAAAACAGTTGCACATGATACAAAGACCTTTGTACTTTAGTTGTCCTGCCCTTTCTTCTGGGATGAGGGACGTTTGCCTCATTAACTGTTTTATGGGTTTTTTTTTCAAATTTTATTTTAATATTTCTTTTATGTTATCAGGTGTGTTTGGTTTTTTGCTAAGACTCAGAGATCAAGTTCCTTTTAGTGACTTTCTACATACATATTTTTCTGGTATTGTTGTATATTGTTCCTTTGGTTCTGTTTATTTCCCTTTGTGTTAGTCAGATCTCCACAAAGTTTTTCAAAATTCCTCATATCCATGATTTCTTACTGTACAGTAATATTCTATTCCATTCACATACTACAATTTTTCCCCTAGCCAATTCCCAATTGTTGGATAAACTTTATTTCTAGTTCTTTACTACCATAAAGAATGCTGCTATGACCATTTTGATACATAGATGACCTTTCATTGTTTTCTGTGTTTGAGTTCAATGGGGGTAGAATCTGTACAATAATGGGATTGTCAGGTCAAAGATCATAGATAATTTAATGACTTTTCTTGATTACTTCTAAACTGACATCCCAAATAGTTGGACAAATCCATACCTCTATCAGAGGTTTGCCCATAAAACACTGAGTTTTTTCTCATCTTTACTACTTTGCACATTGTGAGAGGAGAACTTAGAGTTGTTTTAATTTGTATTTTACCATTAGTGATTTGGAGTATATGTAATATGTTCATTTTACTTTGATTTATGCCAGGCACATGAGTTCTAGCTTTATGAGTTATATGAGTTCTACTTTACATTTATCTGTTAGGGAATAACATATTTGTGTCAAGTTCTTATAGTTTGGATATCATGAATAGTATATTTCATACAAATTATTTTATTCTCTTCACAATTGCTGCTAATTCTTTCTTCATTGTCTTTATTCATGTAAAAGTTTAAATTTTTCACATATTAAAACTATATTTTGAGTTTGTTATGGTATGTATATATGTATGTAAATGTATATGTATGTAGTATTTAAGGCAGGTCAGAAGCTCATTTCAAAACATCTTCTTTCTTCCTTTCCTACTAGTTCTTGTCGGAGAGTCTCCTCCCAGAAATTCATGTTTTTATCAAACATTGGGCAATTGTTTTGTTGTTTGTGTTTTTGCTTCTGTTTCTGGCTTATGTAGTTTGTTCTACTGATCATCTTTCCCCTATTTTTTAAAAACCAGAATCACATTGGTTTGATGACCACTTCTTGATAGATAGTTTGAGATCTCATACAGAGACTCACCATTTGATTGTTTTCTTGTCTTTTGTAATATATTACTATGTAAAATAGTAACACTTTCTCCTCTTAGCGTCCACCACATTGTGAATTTAATAAAGGTAAAGCAAAATGTTGGAAAGTATTTTTATCTTAAACATTCCTATTCAGGAGTATCCAAAGTCAATAAAATTTAATTTTTTTCATCAATGGGTTAAGCTCTATATTTTCTTCATATTTATCTTTTAGTTGGATTTTTCCATCTCAGAGAAATATTAAAATTTTTATTATGATTGCTTTGTAAAAGTCTTTTTGCAATTCATCTAGCTTTTCTTTTAAAATTTAATTGCCATGTCATTTGCTTCATACCTGTTTAATAATGTTATCTCTACCTCCCATTTTCCATGGTATCCTTAAGCATAATGTTTTCCTTTATTGTTCTTGGCACTATCAGGTTTTATGTGGAATCATAAATGTAACTACTACTTTTTTTAAAAAAAGCTTAGTATAAAGTATAATAGATTTTACTTCATCTCTTCATTTTAAAACTATATGTCTAAATATTTAAAGTACAATTTTTGCATATAGCACATTTTTATGTATGTGTGTATCTTGAATCCTGTATTTCCTTTCTTTTTATTAAGGAATTTAATCTATTTTCATTTAAATTTATAACTATTATGTTTTTTTCGTTTTCATTAAAAGCATACACAAATATTTTAAGTGAATAGTTTTTGTTGTTCTTGTTGTTTTACTTTTATTAATCTCATTCTTCTCTGCCTCCTGTCTCTTCCTTCCTATTATTGTGCTTAATTCCAAATTTCTTGAGTTTACTTTTATTCATTCTTTCTCCTTTTTTCCTGACTTTCTCCCCTTAGGTTTTCTAACTGTTCATAATATCTTCATATAAAGATAAGTTTTTCTCTTCTTTGCTCGGGTTTTTGATCATTATTTTTTGTCTTATTGTTACAGCTAGTATGTATTCAATTATGTTAAATAAGAGTAGGAAAGGGAGGTATCCATCCTTTACACTGTTTGTACCATAAAAGCTCTAGTTTTCTACTATAAATAATGGTCATAATAAAGGATTCAATTCCTATGAATTTTTAGACCACAGCATAAAATAGTGCTATATTTTACATAATACCTTTATGTATCTCTTAAAATAATCAGCTTTTAAATTTTTTCTCATTTGTTAAGTAGTATTATTAATTATTTTAAATATTTGCCTAATGTTGCACCATCCTTGCATGATTTTATATATATATACACACACATATATATATACACACACATATATATATACACACACATATATATATACACACACATATATATATACACACACATATATATATACACACACATATATATATACACACACATATATATACACACACATATATATGTATCTTGGGTTCTTTTGCAAGGGTTTTATTTTTGCATCAATATTCATTTTTAAAATTGCATTATAGTCCTTTCTGTCTGCAAAATTAATTTGATGAAATTCTGAAGCTTGACTCTATTGATTCTCCATGAGATAAAATTTTGGTTTCTTTCTGCTGGTGTTCTGTGAATTCTTTGTTCTCTATTTTGTGGCTTGCTTCCAATATTTCTGTGGAATTTCATGAATGATTTTCTAAATATAGCTTTTATTTTTGTTTAAATGATGTTTTTTCTGGAAGATCTAAGATACTTAAATAATCTCTTAGACCTCATTTTTCATTTCAGTTATCCTGCTTTTTTAGAACTCTAATATATTCTTCCAGTCTTGTTGTCTTTTGACTTTCCTTGCTTTCTTTTCCTTCTGTATCTGCATTTTAGATTTCCATTTTCTATTCATATGATAAACAATTTTGGAGAGTATCTCTGTTTTTTATTCTAAATCTTCTATTATTTTGTTGATTTTTTGCCTTTGAAATCTCTAATTTTGATTATGTTCTTTTGATTCTTTAACATTTTCACTTAATTTTTTTTTTTTTTTTTGCTGTTCTTCTGGAGTTGTGCCATTATCAGTTCAGAGGATTTTATAGAATTTTCTCTAATTTTTTGACTCATTCTTCTTTGTTGCCAAGTACTTGTTCATAGATATGTTCTTCATCTCCAATTGTTTTATTTCTCTTCCTCAGTCACTTTTATCCTTTTTATATCAGCTATTGGTTGTTTTTCTGATACCTTTTATGACAAAATGCTTTTTGCCACCCATTTTTTTCTTTCTCTGGGCTCAGAATTCTTATTTTCTCTGTGCTTTTAAGTACACTGGTTGAGTCAAAAATAGTGCATAATTTCTCTACTTTAAGACTGGTTTTGAGGTTTTAAGTTCTTTGTTGCCCTCAAGGGGTTAGGATGACCCAATGAGTGACTGCCACCTAGCGACTCCCTTAGGCTGCTAGTGATGTCTGTATTCCCTGACTTTCCCAGTTCTATCTTTCTGGTCTCCATTTTGCCACTGACTTTCTACAGTACTTAAGATACCTCTGGGGGCTGGTCACAAAGGTGTTAAAAGAGGTTCCTTGGAAACTGCTAAGGTGAAATTCTGAGAAGCTTTTGCATTTATTTTTCTAGTTATACATACATACATGCATACATACATACATATATGTGTATGTATGTGTATATATATATATATATATATATATATATATATATATATATATATATATATATATATATATATATATATATATAAAATGAAAAAGATTTATCTGTTTCCTGAAAAATTTCATGGAGAATTCTCTCCCTGTTGTTCCATATAATACCACATTTGATGAGGAGAAACACTGGGAATAACCTGAAGAGACTGATGTGTACACCCAAAGAATTCAGTAAACATCTTTGATTTTTAAGAGACACAGTTAATATCCATGTGAAAGATTACTCCAAATCACTAATAACAAGATAAATGAAAATCAAAGCAACTTTAAGGTTTTAACACCCAACAACTATTAAATCAGCAAAGATGACAAAAGATGGGAAAAATAAGGATTGGGTTGATAGTGACACACTGATATACTGTTAGGGAAGCTGTTAATTGGTCCAACAATGCTGGGAGACAACTGTGAGTTACGCAAAGAAATTACCTAAAATGTCCAGACTCAGAAATCTCACTGATACATAGGATTCCAAGGAGGGCAATAATAAAAAGAAAAGTTTATAAGCACATAGATGTTTATGTCAACATTTTATGTGATAGCAAAGCACTGAAAATAAAATAAATGTCCATCAATTGAGCAATAGTGAAAGTGTGGTAAATGAAGACAATCTAATACTATTGAAATGTAAAAAAATGAATTTGAAAAATGGAAAGTATGGAAGACTTTCATAAACTGATACACAATAAATAAGTAGAACTAGGAAAACAGTAGACATAATTACTAAAGTAATTGGAAGGACAGAACAACAAAACCAAAACTGATTCTCACACAATTATAAGGACTGAGCTTGGTTCCAGAGAAGTGATTGGAATGAACTTCTCTCTCTTTTTTGCAGAGGTAGTAGGCATTGAGTATGGAACACTGGATTCAATGTCAGACTTGGTTGATTTGTCAACTAGTTTTATGGAACTTCTTTTTTCTTTTAAATAATTCTTTGTGATAACAGGATATATTGGGAAATGAAAATGATATTTTTTTTAAATAAAGATAATTCTTTGAATCACAAAAGACAAAACTAAAATGAGTTACTGGGAGCTACTACCCAAGATTCTTAAAGTGATAGTAAATTCTTAGTTATCCTTGATTAATTCAGATTACTTGGTTTAGATAAACTTCATCCTCAGGTACTAACAGGATAGGCAAATGTGATTGATGGGTCAACTTAACGACAGCTGAAAGATAGTAAAGATTAAAGGGGTGCTGTAAGATTGGAGAAGGGCAAAAGTCCCAGTCTTCAACAAAAAAAAATGAAGAAAACCCTAGGTCAATGAATATGGTTTAGATTACTAGGACAATTCTAGGATGGATTATTAAGGAGATAAATAGTGAAAGTCTGGTAAAGGAATTCTCGTAGCTTCATCAAGATCAGATCCTATAAGAGTAGCCTTATTTCCTTTTTTGAGGGATTGCTAATATGATTGATAATTCCCATCTTTTGCTGACCTAGTTCTCATATCATAGATCTTCCATGGGTTATCTGCACAATTTGCTGGAGATTTTGCTCTGGTTCACTAAGCCTAGGGAAGTCACCTCAGTAGAATTGGGGGAAAAAAAGTCTTCAATTTTCTTCAAGTCAAAAGTCTTCAAAAGTCTTCAAGAAACTCAAAGGGAATGATTGAAAAGTTGTGATATTTCTGCATTTTATTTAAATAAGTCTAAAGTTAACAAATAAATTAAATTAGTGGTGTTGACATTTGGTTTCATTTATAATAAATCATTTGTTTATTAAAAAGTGATCAAATTTTAGGTAGCTTTTGTCTTTGATGTTAATCAATGGATAATAATAATAAAAATACAAACATTACCATGTTAAGGCTCCCGAAAGCCTTTTATTATAAACAGGGTTACCACTGATCCATTTCTTTAAAATTAAACAGAAGTACGCAGTTTGTTGCCTTAGAGAATTCTAGTACTCAATTTTAGTGGTTTGTATTTTTTCCCTTTAGAAGAAATGAATACTTGGCAGAAAATGAAGAGCAACAGAAAAAACCAGAATGTCCAGAATTAGATTGGAATGGATGCAACTGTCCAGAAGAGGCTTACAGCCACCGGACGTGTGCTTTGACCAGAGAAGGTCTTTCTCTCCAATTGCAATATCACTGAAAAGAAGGAGACCTCAATTTTTTGAAAATACTAAAATGTTTATGGAATCATGTCCTAAGGCTCCATAGGGGGGAAAATGGCAAGTCTTGTGTGAAATCTGTCCAAAAATGGGTGATAAAAATTATTCTAGATACATTAAAGAAAGAGAATGAAAAGACCAATGAACTGACTGCATGACTAAAAAGCAACTCTAAAAAAATCAACAAATTAAACATTGCAAAATGAGTACAATATTATACATTTTGGAATCAAGTAATAGGTTAAAATTCAAAAATAAAATACTATATTTTTGAAAATTCCAATAAAACCGATAAACCACTAATTATTTTGATAGAAAAATAGAAAATTCAGGTTACCAAAACCTAAAACAAGAGTAAATCTACAAAGAATGAGGAAAAAAATGGAAATGACCAGAAACCACTATATCTAATTTTATACAAAGAAAACCGAAAAAAAACCAGAATGGACAAAGATTTACAAAAATAATACTCAGATTAACAGGAAATAGATCATCTACATAATTCAGTATTAGAAAGAAAAAGTAAAGCAAACCGTAAATCAGTACAACATATTCAGATGAATTTGCTAGTGAATTCTACCAAAAATCTAAAAAACAAATTCAGTGCTATTTAAACTGTTGACAAAAATATGAAAAGAAGGCAATTCACCAAATGTCATTTATGAGATAGTTTAGGCCCTCTTACCCAAAGTAATAATAGGTAAAATCAAGAAAAAATGTATAATTTGTTAATATTGCAATAAAATGCTATAGTAATATATTTTTAAAATTATTGACTAAGACTAGGTTGAATTTATATCAAGAATTTAAGAACGGTTCAACATTCGGAAAAACAAGTACAATGAATCATTAAAAATAATAAATGACAAGTTAGACTAATAGAAGCAGAAAAATCAGACAAGATGCAACACTCATTTATGACAAAAAATACTTTTTAAAGAAAAGCAACAAAAACTTTTCCTTAATAGGACCAAACATATCTCTATTAAACAAGAACAAGAACAAGAAAACCCTAGCATTTAGAGGGCAGCCTAATGCTCCTAATCTTTCCTTTCAATCATAACCAAGGTGTCATCCTTAACTTCTCCCTTCCTCCCCCTCCCCACTTCCAATATGTTTCCAAGACCTATAAATTTCATTTTTGCAACATCTCTCTAATACATCCCCTTTTCTCCCCTGACATTGCTACCCTGCTGGTGCAGTCCTTCATCATGTCTCCCCTGGACTATTGCAGTGACCTTTTGGTGGGTCTGCCTCAAGTTTCTCCTCATTCTAACCTAGTCTTCATTTGGCCTTCAAAGTTATTATCCTCAAGTGCAGATCTGACCATCCCACCAATCTCCTGATTCAATAAACTCATTATCACCTCCAGGATCAAATAAAACATCCTCAGTTTGTGGTACAAGGCCCTTGCTAACCTAGACCAGGGGTGGTGAATCTGTGGCCTGGAAGCCACATCTGGCATTTTAGGTCCTTGGGTGTAGCCTTTTGCCTGAGTCCAAGTTTTACTGAACAAATTCTTTTCTTAGGGATTTATATAATAAGGAGAGAAAGCATTGTAGGCCTTTAGGAGTTACATAATAAATATAAATTTAATATAGAAATATGTCATATTTATATATTTAAATATAAATTCTATTTATATACAATTTATAGATAAAGGCTTATTGCCTCCATTTTCACTCCGACGTAACCATTTCTCAAGCCTCTAAAATATAAATTATATAAATACAATAAATACAAATTTAATAATAAATATAAATTTAAATACATGTAAACATGAAAAATAGATATTAGGATTTATATAATAAATCCTTAATTAAAGGATTTGTTCTGTAAAACCTGGACTCACTCAAGTGGCCGTATCCAAGGACCTGCAAGGCCAGATGTGACCTCCAGGCCAGTGGTTCCATACCCCCGACCTAGACCCTCCCCTCCCCTGCCCAATTACCATTTCAGTCTTCTTATATCTTACTTGTCTTTGATCCCATGAAACTGGCCCCTTTCTGTTCTCCTAATAAGACATTACCTCTCTCAGCTTCTGGAGTTTTCTTTGGCTGTCCCCATTCCAGGCATGGTTTGTCTCGAATCCTTTCTCTCCTCGTCTCTGCCTCCTGGCTTCTCTGGTTTCTCTGGTTTCCTCTGGTTCCCAATTATCAATCCTTTCTAGGAAGTCTTTCCTTTAGTAAATGTTTATTGACAGATAGAGTGTCATTTTTCCAGCTATATGAAGGATGAAGTCTTGGGGTGTGAGTGTGTGTGGGGGGGGGGGGGGTTGGGGGAAGAAATTTAAAGCAAGGGGGACAAGTAGTAGGCTATTGCAATTGTCCAGTTGAGAGGTGGGCCTGAACTAGAGTAACAGCTTTATAAATACAGAGAAGAAAACAGATGTTGAAGATATTGTGAAAGTTAGAAAATCTTGATGATTGATATTACAGGGAGAAAAGGGAGATCAAGGAAGATATTGATGTTGTCAATCTCAGTGACTGGAAGGATTGTGGAACCCTTCCCAGAAATAGAGATGTTTGAAAAAGAAATAGGTTTGGGAGAGTGGGTGGGGAGGTAATGACCATGTAAAGCTTGGTATGCCTTAAGGAGCATCCAGTTGTACAGTACTGCAGCTCTGGAAAGAGACCATTGATGGATATATGGATCTGAGAATAAGCTGTAGAAGGATGATATTTGATCCTGTGCAAAGTGGTATGATCACTGAGAGAGAATGTAGAAAGATGAGAGGACAGAACCTGAAGCAGTACCTTGGGGTATATCCATAGTCACTAAATAAATCATAGATAATGATCTAGTATAGGGGATTAAGAAAGGAATGTCAAATAGGAGAATCTAGAGAGATCAGTACAGCAAAATCCTAGAGAAGAGATAGTACCCAGGAAGAGAAAGAGATCTGTGTTATAGCTGCAGAGAGGTCCAAAAGAATAAGCGCAGAGAATTTGGATTTGGAAATTAATAGCTCATTGTGGACTTTGAAGAGAGAAATTTCAGTTGAGTGATGAGGTCAAAAGCCAGATTGCAAAGGCTTGAGAAATAGTTAAATAGAAGATGGAGGCAGCGAATGTAGACAGCCTTTATCTGAGAGTTTGTCTGTGAAAGGGAAGAGAGATATAGGATGATTTGAGATTTGGGAATGGTCATATGGATATTTTTGAAGGATAGAGAAGACCTGGTCATGTTTACAGGTAGCAAGGCAGGAACCACCAGAGAAAGATGTTAAAGATTAGAAAGAAAGGAGATATGACTATTGAGGTAACCTACTGGAGAAGATCAGAAGTATAGCAAGGTTATGTGTGAAGAGAGCTGGTCTTACAATAGGAAGTTTTGTAGAGTTTGGAAAGTGGGCATGTAAGTTGGTATTGGTATTTCCTGGTTGCCTTTTTTTCTGGGAGAAAATATTTGCTTTTTCTTGGATGTCTGATATCTTCCCCTATTGTAAGTATCTTAAGAATGGATATAATTTGTTTCGCTTGACTATATATATTTATTATAAGAATTTTGGTTTCCTTTTATTTTCCAATGGGGTGGGTAGAACGGGAGAAATGGACAATAGACTTCTGTTATTTTTTTTAAACTGTTTTATTGATGCCTTTTATTTTTACATCACAGTTATTTCTAGGTCTATACCACTGTCTTACCCTCTCCCCTATCAAACCTTCTTTGAAACAAACAAACAAAAAACCTCATTAAACAAGACTACCTGATAGTGGCTCTGACAGTCTCCTTTTGTATATCTCCCTCACACTTTTGTCAAAGGGAGACAACTATGTTCCCTTAATTGTTCTCTAGCACCATTTCTTTTTTGCTTTCTCAGTCTCTCAGAGCTCAGGTTCCTGCTTGTGATTTTTCTCCTTTCTATGTAGCAGTAATTGTTACATTTATATACCGGTTGATTTTTACTCTACTTTGTTTCCAGCTTTTGTTGTACTTGTTATAGTCCTCCTGAAACTGTTTTCGTCTTTGAACTTCTTGGGGTATGTGTCTAGTAGAGGGATTTATTCAGTCAAAAAGTATGAAGTAATGTCACACATTTGCATAATTTCAGATGGATAGCCAAAATAGGTGGATCAATTCACAACTCTAGCAACAGTGTACAAGTATTCTTTACTTCCCACAACTCTTCCAGCACTATCCTCATTTTTGTTTTCTTAGTCAATTTTCAGGGAGAGAGGTGAAAGCTCAGAATTTTTAAAATTTGTATTTCTCTTATTATTATTAATTTTGGGCAAGTTTCCAAATGACAATTAATGTAATTTATAATTTTCAATTTTCTCAAAAACTGTTCATATCTTGTGATCACTTATCTTTGAGGAATGGTTCTTGGTTATTCCTTTTTTGTATCCTTGAGTGTCAAGATAGTGCTGGAAACGCAGCTGATAATTCATAAATTCTTCCTGTTGATTCAGTTCAGCAAATGTTTATGGAAATAAATCTGATATTAAGCTATAGAAAGAGGAAACTATCAGGACTAAATAGTAACCTTTTGAAATTAGGTATGAAAGTACTGTTATCCTTGCTGAAACTGGAAGATGAATCTTATTTCAAGACCATCAACTTCCTTTCATGTAGGAAACTAGTCCCAAATTTTATGCTTGTGTGTATTTGGATTCATCAGGTGTTATCTTTCAAAGTTTACCCACACAGAGCAAAATGAGTGTAAGAAACCAGAGACTCCAGCCAATAGCTGCTGCTACAATCCAACCATCTTCATCCATTCCATGCTTACAGCACTGGGCAGCCTTAGAGCAGAAATCTACATTAGAGCTCTATGCTATGAATGCTGAGTCTGACACCAGAGAAGGAACCATTGAGGAGTTGTGTGTTTCTGCTAAGCAAGCTGTGTAGAAGGATGCAGACAGGAGGACGAAGCTGATGGGAACATAGATTACAGATGAAAGCTGCTTCATGGTGGAGATGGGAGGCACCTATCCAGACTGCCCTAGTACCATTTGTCCTCTGGAAACCTTGAAAATGACTCTTGTTATTTTTTTAATAGAAGGGTGGGGGCAAGAGTGTGCTGTTAGATGTTTAACAAATGGATACTAAAAAAAAAATGCAATATATTTTTAAATTTAAACTGCATTTAAAATATTTTTGCATTACTTTCTCAAATCTAGAATCCAACAGAATAAATCAAGTCTCAATTTGGAGCATCCATCAGTTTCAGAAGTGTACATAGTCACCCAGAAAGTTTAACAATCACTTTCCCAGAGTGTGTATGAGCTGGGTGCAGCAGAAGGGGTTATGAGGGAAGGAGGTGGCAATGCTACAAATGGGGAATGTTGCCTACATTTTCAGATGAGGTCACTTTATTATTAGTTTTACTCAGTTGCTTTATTTTGTTAGAAGAGACCACACAGAGTGGAGGATAAGCTGTAAATGTTTGTAATGTAAAAATAAAACACATCAACGAAACTTTTAAAAAATGATCTGCTAATATGCTGCAAATGATGACACTTCCGCACATCTCTTCTCTGTGACTATTTTGCCTAGTCCAACCACTCTTCCAACATTTGCTTTCTTTAGTGCCATTCTGAAGTCCCCAAGCAGTGAGTGCATCAGGGAGCATGAGGTTGTTTAGTCATTTTCAGTAGTTTCCAGCTTTCCATGACCACATTTGGGATTTTCTTGGCAAAGATACTGAAGTGATTTGCCATTTCCTTCTCCATTTTACAGATGAGGAAACTGATGCAAACAGGGTTGAGTGAGTTGCCAAAAATTGCATAGCTAGTAAGGGTCTGAGGTCAGATTTGAACTCACAAGGATGAGTTTTCTTAACTCCAGGTCTAGCACTCTATCCACTGTGCCACCTATTAGAAGTCAGTTCTCCTAGTATCTATCATTGCTAGGGGAAAAAAAGAGTATCCCATTGAAATTTTGATGTATTTTTTACTGCTCATTGGTTTATTGTCTTGATTCCACTTTCACCCTTAAATGCCTTTAGGATGATGTAGCGTCTTTAGGTCTTTTACCAAACTTTTTTATAAACTTGAGTTCCCCTCTGCGGTATTTTGCTGTTTTATTAGGCAATAACGCTTATAATCTTACACCATCCTCCTCCGTAACATTTTACAAATGAGTTTATATTTGAAACTGATGTTGCCCAAAGCTACCACATCTCTCCATTTGGCAGAAAGATCAAGGGTTTGCTGGCTGAAGTGGTTTCTAGGCTCCTTTTATCTTTGTGTTTTGGCAACTGAGTTACAAAGGTTGAACTTCCTTAGGGAATAGTGATATTCTGTGCATGTGCATGCTTTTGTTCATCTATTTCATTTCCTATTTTCCAACATTGGCAGTTGATTTAATTGTCAAGTTGAAATTACCTCACGTACGTGTCCCATCCTTTCATTTTTATTCTTTCCTCTAGTTTGGCATTGACTTTTTCTCCCCTAACAAGCCAACAGTTTGAATGCTTAGAGAAAAGTAGCTATACACAGAAAAGACTCCTACTTCAGAAAACGTCCCTAGCCTGTTAGATGTAATGTTCATTTTTTAGTGATGTTATTCAGTTATAGAGGTTCCCGACACTCCTTTTGAAGAAAGTATTTAGGAGGTCCAGGAGGGATGTCTCATGTACAATCTGGATAATTTTGGCCTTCTTAATTCCTGAAGCATCTATGTTTTGTCTTCCTTCTCTAGGCATGCCTTTGCACCAAAGTCCCCAAGAATCTTTTGAGTTGTTTGTAGGATGTCTCTACCTCCTTATTCTTCACAACTGATGCTCATACATGAACTACAAATATTTTTGTGGTTTTTTTGCAAATGTGCTCCATGAGCACTGCAAGAGGAGATGACAAGGTTTCCCAGGAAATGATGTTACTTTTTGCACACAAGTGCATGGGAAAGTAATTGTTTGGTTTGTCCTTGCAAGGAGAACCAGGGAACCATCCTTCTACTCCTTTTTGCCTTCTGGCTTCATTTACAGTGAGAGGGTCAAGATTAATACAATTCCATTTCTCAGTTGGTCATTGGACAAGCATCTCACCTTGAGAATATTGACAATTATTGATTCTAGACAGTATAAAAAGATACAATTTTTTAATCTTTTCTTTCATATTCCTGCCAGTCTATTGAAGTCACTGTAGAAGTGAAGTGGGAGCCATGCATTTTCCTTTGTTTCTTGGACTGCTAGAACCTAACAAGTCACCACCAAGTGACTAAGCTATTGCTGACCGGCATTATGTTCCAAGTGAGTCTGATGCTGAAGTGAAGCACTTGCTTCAGTCTTGCTATCACTATACTCAAAGTTTTTCCAAATGAGAGAAACTATTACTGGGGCATGCACTCTTCTGACAAAACCTAAAAAAACAAGCAAGATCACCTCCAGGTCACAATGAGGCACTACAGTAGGGTCTTTCTAGAAGAAATTTAGTCTTTTTTAAAATTTATTTTATCTTCAATTCACAGAACAAAACAAGCATTTCCATAACACAGTACAATAAAAAAGGATTGGATGCTAAATGGTAAATTTACCATGTAAAACTTGCTGTTCCTTCCAAATATACAATAAAGTTATTGTGTAAATTTCTTTTTGTCTCTCCTCCTGTCCCATCAAAGAAATGGCTACTATTAGACACAAATAGGTATGTGTGTGTATGTGTGTACACATACATGTATACATACATATGTAAAGTTATTCCATATGATTTCTATTTATCATTTCTTTCTCTGGATGCAAATACCATCTTTCTTCATATGTTCTTTATCTTAATTTGTGAATTTAAATAGCCAAAATGACATAGTCACTCAAAGTCAACCTTAAAACAATATTATTTTACTGTATACAGTGTTCTCCTGGTTCTGTTCATTTCACTCTTCATCATTTCATGCAAGTCTTTCCATGTTTTCTAAGATCATCAAGCTCATCATTTCTTACAGCATAGTAGTATTCCATCAAACCATACACCAAAACTTGTGTAGCCATTCCCCAATTGATGGGGATCCCTGAGATTTCTAATTCCTTGCCACCACAAAGAGGGTTGCTATAATCATTCCATTCATATTCAAAGTTATAATTACTATTTGTGAATTTTCCTCCATCTTATTCTTGCTCACTGTTTTCTTTCTCAGACTCTCTTTTTACCCTATCCCTGTTACCTCATCTTCTCTCCCACCCTTCCACCCCCACACTTTACCTGCTCCTCTGAGTCCCCCCTTCCCCCCAAATCCCAATCCACTCACCCCTCTAAAAGTCCTTCCCTCACCCTGTCTCACCTCTCTACATGTTCAGACTGCTACATTCTTCCAGATGTACATATGGTTTCCTCTTCAGCCCAGATGAAAATAAGGAAATTTAGTCTTGATACAATGAAAAATGCCCTAACAATTAAGGATACCCAAGTATTGAATGGGCTACCTTGTGAGGCACTGGGGTTGCTCTCTTTGGATGCCTTTGTGCCACAGTTGGAGGGGCCACAAGGACTGTGTACACCTCTCACCTGTAGCTCTGGGATGCCATGTTTTGTGGTCTATAATTTATGTTTCAGATTTTTTTCCTCTCTGTTTTCCACTTGTAAAAAGTTTGGCAATGTGTCCAAATGCTGCATGCTTTGCCAATTTTCTTACTGCTTTCTGTATTGCCTTTTACGGATTTCTTTAAACTCTTCTGGGGTAAATCTAAGGTGCTCAAAATGGTACAGGAATAGGCTGTCTGGGGCAAAGAAAACCAACGCAACCCACATAACAACTTTGCCTTCCACACACCAAGAAAAGCTACACACCAAAATACTTCTGTTTCAGTGACAGATATTCACTTTAGTGGCAACACTGATTGGAATTCTTTAGTCTACTGCTTAAACACATTTCTTTCTTTCTCAGTCCTTTGTGGAGACTGATACCAGCTGGTCTCTACTCTCTATGGAAAAGTTCTTCATATCCTTGAAGACAGTTATTAAATCTTACCCATTTCTCCTCCAGATGGAATCATTCAGGTTCCTTTGACCTTTCCTCTTATTTCTAGTCCTTAAATCATCTTTGTTGTGCTTTACTAAGTATGCCTCATCTCCCTTAGGTTATAGAATCCAGAATTGGAAACAGCTCCAGTAAGGATCTGGCCAAAACTTTATTAAAAAGAGAAAATAACTCTTTGCTATCTATACGCTCCAACACCAAGTTAGCATTTAAAACTAAGGTACCTCAAGGATCTGCTTGTTACTCAGTATTGCCCTTAGATATTTCTATACAAAGCCACAAATATTTTAAGCTCCTACTATGTGCAAGAGACTATATTTGAAGCACCTGGTAGCACAGTAGATAGTGCTAGTCTTGGAGACAGGAACACCTAAGTGTGACTTATTTAGTCATGGAACTTTGGGCAAGTCATTTAACCTCTGTTTTCCTTGGTTTCTTCAACTGTAAAGTTAAGGTAATAATAGCAACTACCTGACATGGTTATAGAGGGTTAAATGAGATATGTGTAAAAAAATTATAAAATGTTCGCAGCACAGTGTCTGACACGTAATAGTCACTATATAAATGTTTATTCCATTCACTTATGTGCTATAATTGAAAGGGAGGGAGGGAGGGAGGAAGGAAGAGAAGGAGGAAGGATCTTATCATTTTACTGGAATACTGGGAATGGAGAGACATGACATGGACAGAGATAAGCATATTTTGAGGTGGCAATGGGGGCACAAAAGAGATCTAAACAAAGTACCCTAGGAGTATTTGAGGAGTGAATCAATATTTTCAACTGGAGGGTTGAGTAGAATCAGGAAGGGCTTTGCAGAGAAGGTGTTGCCTGAGCTGAAATTTAAAAGACAATTAAGGAGAAGACTACATTATGAGCATGGGAGTAGTCTGTGCAAACACAAATGTACAATCAATCAATCAGTAAATCAATGAGCACTTATTTGGTGCTCAGTTCATACTAGGGAGAAAACAGATGAATTTGTACGTACATAAGAGATACATACAAAGTGGATATAAGATAAACTTAAAGGGAAAGATGGTAGCAGATGGAGAGACATGTAATACCTTCCTGAAGAAAGTGACAGTTGAATCTTGAAGGCACTCATGGGCTCTCAGAGTTTATAGGTCAAGTGGGAGAACATTTTAAACACAGTGCAAAAGAATACAAAGGCATAGAGGTGGGAAATGGGATACCCAATAGCAATTTGTAATGGTAATTTGAGATTAAAAGTGGTGGTGGGAAGAGTAAAAGATTTTCCCTGCTCATTAGTAGTCCTCAATACTTTTCTTAACTTCTATTGAAGCACTGGATGAGAGGGTCCTGCTCTCTCTTTGAAAAGTATATACATACTCTAGGTGGGGGGGAGGTTTTACTTTGGGGCTTAGTTTTTGGAAGAAGGTCTATGTGCCAAGTAAGACTGGGAATCTGATAAGGAGCCTCCAGCTTTGAAAACCCAAATGTTGGTGCTTCTCTCTCTGGTAAGTATGTATGTATGGTCAGATAGTTGAATCTGTCTCTTGATCTGTGATGTATGTATTGCTTATGGTCAGACTGTTGGAAGCCCTGTCTGTTGGTTTTCATTTCCCTATATTTTCTCTGAAGTTCAGGGTACTAACTTTTTCTCCTGAGCTAAGTGAATGATAAATGTACTTGATTAAAGTGGATCATAAACCCCTCAAAAGTAGCTTTCCTTTTAGAAAAGTAGATCGAAGAACCTGTACAGCAAGTCCTTCTGTGTATGTTGGAGTCCTTGCTGTTACACTAGTACATCAGTTTGACTGGATCTCAGAGTGTGTGGATGGGACTAATATATAAGAACAGTAGAAAGATAGGAAGGGCTCAAGTTGTAAAGACTTTTATGTGTCAAACAGAGAAGTCAATATTTAATCCCTTAGGTAAATCAAAGCCATTGCAGTTCATTAAATGGGAGGGTGATATGAACAGACCCTCTATTTCAGGAAGACCATTACAGCAGCTGTGAAGAAGATAGATAGAAATGGGGAGAGACTTGAGTCAAAGAGACCAACTAGGTCTATTACAATACCCAGGAGAAAAGAAATTAATTAAAGTGATCATTGTGTAGGTGGAGAGATGAGGGCATATAGAGCAGACACTGTGAAGGTAGAAGAGAGAAGATTTGGCAAACAATTAGATATGTGGTGGTGAGAGTAGAGTCGAGGATGACATTGAGGTTGCAAGCCTGGATGACTGGGAGGATAGTGGAGTCATAAACAGAATGAGAAAATTGTGAAGAGGATAGGGTTGTGAGCGCTGTCTTAGCAATGTTTGAACAGGAGAGTGGCACACTCACAGATGTGTTTAAGCAAGACTCTTTTGGACTCCTGACTGGTGATAGTTCTTAATCCCCAGCCTGAGCCAAACCCAGCATATTGGTTCTGGCCATCTGACTATCTTTATGATACATTACAGTGGATTTATATGTCCCCACCATTAGCCCCCGATGCCAATTACAAGTCTAGTTCTAGGGAAAGTAATCCAATCAACACCACCATTCTTGGAAAGGATGTGTCAAACAATTGTCCTATCACTTGACTCACTATCACTTCTTAGTGATAAAAACAACTCCTCTTGCTTACCATTCTATTGTATGTGTTGTCTTCTGCTAGAATTTAAGTTACTTGGGGGCTGGAGATATCTTAGTGTTCTATTATTCTATTTATAGTTGTACCTTAGCTCTTGGCACCATGCCTAGCACAACACAAAATACTTAGTAAAATTTTTTTTCATTTATTAATTGATTCCATCCTCTCTAAATTTCAGTCATTTGGCTCTATTTGTTTTTCCTCACATTTGACCTTCTATCTCCCATCTTTACTCCCTTTTTCTGCTTTCCCCCATGTATCCCTCTTTATCTCTGCCTCTTGAAAATTCTGGTTTGCTTTAAGACCCAATTCAAGCTTTGTCTTCTGTTCTTGGCCTTTCTTGGTTCCTTAAGATAATAGTATCTTCTCCTTAAAGGTTTTTTTATATGTGCCTTATTTATATATCTCCAGATAAATATATGGAATCCCCATAAGGAATGGAAGCTCCTTGAGATCTTGGACTGTTTGGTTTTTATCTTTGTATTACTAATGATTAATACAATGCCTAACATAGCATATTATTGGCCTTCCTCCCTACCCCACTCTATAAGAACTGGGTTAGGGACTATTTATATTTCTGTTATTTCATTATTTCATTAATATTGTTATTTAATTAGTAGAAAAATCTCTTAGGTAAGGAAATCCCCTCTACCAATGCAGGTCAGCATTTTGTCTAGAACTTATAATCTTAGATAGCTGCCTAGAACACTGAGAAATTAAATAACTTTCCCAGGGCCACCAAGTGAAAATATCTCAGAGACAGGGCTTGAATTAAGGTCTTCCTGGTTTCAAGTCTGGTTCTCTATCCACTATGTTCCATTGCCTTTGGCACATAGTATATTTTTAATAAATATTTGATTGTTTAATTAATTGATGATAAGAGAAAATGAGGATGGCCCTCAGAGCATTGGGGAACTTGTCGGAAGGTCTTAATAAGAGTCACACAGGATGGGTAGACCACATATGGGTTGCCACCTGCTTTGTTGGGGGAAATAAAAATTATCTAGTTCATACATCCACCTGAGTTTTGACAGTAAGTCTTAAATTGTTTTCATTTTTTTCCTCAAAAATCTAAATATAGTTTCTGTGTTCTTCTAGCCCAAACTTCTCAGATGGGGCAGTTGGTTGGTTGTCCAAGGTATAAAGGTTAGACTACAAGACAGATATGTTCACCACTTCCCCTACTTCCCTTCCCACTCCCCCATCCTTGCACCCTTGATTTAATGGATTGTAGCAAAAGTTTGGTTGTCTGACTGAGGGAGACTTGCTTCCTCAATCCAGAGACTAGGATAAGAACTTCATATTAGAGCAACATCTTCCCTTCCTCACCAATAGCTTTTGCTAGAAAATTTCTTACATATCTGCTCACTGCTTGACCTCATGCTGAATATTCAAGGGATAGTGGGCTGAGAAACAAATGTATTCTGTTGATGTTGCTCTAATTTGTATTAGACCAGAGGTCCCCAAATTTTTTCAGTTTATGGTTCCCTAAGTGTTTCAATAATTTTTTCATGGCACCCCTAGGCCAAAAGAAATACCCAACGGTTCCATTTACAAAGTAGTTAGGTCCAAACAACTTAATAAGTATTATATTCTAATAACTTAAGTGACTATTTGAAAAAAATAAGATGTGAATTGAAAGGGAAAAAAATCTTTTTATTTCATTCCAAAATAACCACAGTTAATTAGTAATGGGCCATGTGTGCCTGTGGGATCTTGTACAACTTTTAAAATCTTGGAACTAGATTGGACACTGCCACCTCCATTTCCTAGTTCAAAATTGATTTTTACAAGGTACTTGTTTTTCATCACAGCAACCACCAAAATTCTAGCTTTAACAAAGAAATTATATTGAAAATGAGAACATTCAGGAAGTTACTGGCATAGTTGAAAGTACGAGTAAACAAAAACATATCGCAAGCAGTCAAGAACATCACTGAAAAGAATGTAGAGAGATCCAGTGCTGAAATTGTGAACTACCTTGGGCTAGAAGTCATATGGTATTTAACAGATGTTGAGTATCACTATGTTTCCCTTAAAAATTTAAAATATTATATCGTACCAGTATGAGTTTGCTGTGGCAGCCTGGAGTGCTGCACACACAATTTAGAAATCATGGTATTGAAGTTGTTGGAGCTAGTTTTTTTTTTTGTTTTTGCCATTTATTTATAACCAATTCGATAACTTTATAAAAGAACATCAAGTAAATCCTAGCACAAAAACTTGTGCCTATTGCTTTACTTTCCAGATAACCTAAGGCAAATTCCTTAGCCTCTCTGTATGTTTGTTTTTCATTTGTAAAATGGAACATGGTATTTTTTTTCCTACTTACTTCACAAGGGATTCTGTGAAGACAAATGAATTATTAGATGTGACAGACTTTGAGTATCTTTTCCATTATACTATACTGTATCTTCGAATTCACAAGCCTGCTACCCCAGTGTCCCACCCTACTAACAGACCCAAGGTACCTGAAGATCAAGATACTCTTATGGGAGCTCCAATGGGTCAGTTTCAGAGAGGTTGCAGAGGTTCACTCAAGAGGTCCTTCTATCAGGAGATGGATTCTCTATTTTCCTTTCTAGCAACCTCCATGAGTAACTCATTAGGAATTTATCCTTCAGTGATTTATTTGGAAACCCATTTTTTATTTTAAACCTAATTGTGATCTTCTACCACTCACAATCTCCCTGGGCCTTTATTTCTTCATCTGTGAAAGAAGAGGATTATGCGTTTAGCCTCTGACATACCTTCCACATTTAGGTCTAAGATCCCCTCAGCAGAAAGAATTCATGGTCGATATAGTCAATATTTGAATTTTGATCTCTGGAAAATCGTGTGTGTGCAAACGAGTATATTTTCACCAAAAGAAAACTAGGCTGCATCTCACATTCTTCATGTGCTCTGAGTTCCAGCAAAACATCTCTGTTCCCTAACTGTATTTTTTTCCTTTCCTATCTATTTCTGTGACTTGGGACACTTTTTATTTGGAATATTCTCTATATGTCCCTGAGTATTAAAATCATTTTTTCCCTTGCAAGGCACAGCTTCGCTATGGAAAATCTCCCCTGCTCCCCTTCCCATTGCCAGTTGTAAGTGTTTTCTTCATCTTGAAATCTTTTAATCTTTTCCGCTTCTCTTGTCTGACTCTTTCCTATGCATTCGACATTTTTACAAACTATATTATAGCTCTTTGCTGAGATTTTATTTTTACCCTACCCTATACTTACTAGATTGTAAACTCCTTGAGGTTAGGGATAATCTTGTTTCATCTTTGTCTTCCTAGTGTCTAGCACAATACTGTGCCTTGTAGTCCTTTGCTGAATGGAACTCTGATTTCAATGCTCCTGACATTGCCCTGATAAAGGAACTGATGAATTCCAGAGTTAAATAAATTGCCTGGATTCAAAAAGAGAGACAAATAGAAATGTTCACTTAGGAGGATTTCACCTAGTACACAACTGAGGTCTCTAGGCCAACTTATCTCTTTCCAAATGTATTCATTTGGAATATACATGCATGTAGAAAAATATGAGAAGGCAGTCATGACGTTGATAGTGATTCAACTACTAAATAATTTTTAAAAGCCTTTGACATGCTCTGAGTTTATTGAATATGCAAAAATAGCAATATTCCCAATACGCACATTATGTAACAAATATAGACAATGACTACTTGTTCAGTGTAAGGACAGTCACAGTGTGTGGTCATTTGGGGGCACACTCAAGTCATTCTTATGTGCTGCCGATAGTGAAAGGATTTTGTGAAATTTACCATCAGTGCAATAACTTGGGGGCATGATTATCTTCATTGAAGGTGTTTCACAATATGACTGAAAACATCATGCTAAAAACTATAGGAGCAAGCACACAGCCTTGTTTCACTCCATGGGTGATTGGGAAAGCATGACAGCATCATCCATTATCCAGAACCTGGTTGATATATAATACTGATAAACTTCTCTGGGCAACCAAATTTTGACATAATTTTCTATAAGCCCATGACTGACTGTATCAAAGGCCTTGGTCAGATCTACAAGTATTATGTACAGATATCTCTGTAAAATATACAAAAATAGGCAAATACTGATGACCATCTACATTTACAAAATTGATTCTTTGGCTGTTATGTACTTCCTCCAAAAAAATTGGCTTAATTTACTGATTTTTGAAAATAAATACTCTGAATCTTACCTGAACCTTCCTACCTGCAAGGGGAAGCGACCACAGAACTGAGATGTTGAAGAGATCTTCAAGAATTTCTTAATGTACAACCCCTTTTGACAGATTAAGAAACTGATGCCTGCAGAGATTATGTTTATGTAGGTGGTAAATAGCAGAAGTGAGATTTGAACATAGGTTAATTGTCTCCAAATTCAGTATATTTTCCAATACACTATATTGACCATCATAGGAGAGTTCAGGAGTTGGAGTTGAATTGATTTGGGGACCAAAGTGCTGATCTGGTGGTGATGGTGAAAGAGGTTGATAAAATGCTACTTTTATTCATCCAGACCTAGTGGTTTCTTCTAACTCAGACTCTTTTCACAATCCCATGTCATTCTTCCATTCTCTTTAATAGAATTGATCACTGTGATCATCAAGATAAGAGAATGTAATCATTCTGGCCAGTTTAATCTTGGATAAATACTCCAGTGACTAATGTACTTTAAAAGAAGAGGGATTTAATGAAAGAGTTCCATCTTCAGTCCTCTGATACCCAGTGCCTCAAATTCCATTTTATGTTCACTGCAGGGGAAGTCTACCTCCCCTCAAGAGGGGAAAAAATGAACATCCTTCCAAAGAGCATGGGACCTTTAGAGAAGAAGGATGACTGCATGTCTTCCAGTATAAGAGGACTTGATAGGAGTCTCTAAACTCCTCTGAAGCTAAAGACCATATTGAGCTCAAGCACATATCCTGGGCTTAACACTGGTATTCTGACAACATTAAGGCCAGGTGGGGGGATGCATTGTAAGAACTCAGGTCTGGAGGAACACACTGGTCTTCTTTAGTAGCAGCAGGATGAACTATATATATGTATACATATATATATAGTTATACATACACATATATATACATACACACACATATATACACACATATATACATATATGCATATGTACATATATATATATATATATATATATATATATATATATATATATATATATACTTCTTTTGTAAAAGGCAAAGACATTTTCAAATTCACTGCAGAACTAGAGAAAAGAAATTTACAAAAACAACAGGGTGAATACAAAAAATGCGATTATCTTTTATTCATTTATATTCCATTTGGTAAGAGAAAAAATTATATGCTGTTAGGCTTGGTACCCCTTACAAAACATTGAGAAATCAATCAATCAAATAAATTAGGTGCTTTGGAATTTTCCATCTGATGCCAAAGACACTCCACAGAGATTGCTTATGTATTCAGATTTGGGGTATGGTTTTTGTGGGGACGGGGCTAAAATATATTGCATTAAAGAAAAACATTTTGAAATAATTTACAGAACTAAAATATTGTAAGAACTGTTGACAGAGACTTAAAAAAACAATACAGGCAGGGGCTTTATTTGAAAAGGGACGAAAGAAAAACAAAACTTGGCTCCACTAAATTTCATAAGCAGTATCAGCACTTGGCTTTTCTAACCAAACTTCAAATAGTGTAATTTTCCAAAACCCATTGGTGGCCTTGGTGTACAGTATGTGGAGAGTCTTTGGCAAATGCACTCTAGTTTTTGATCCATATTGTTTGGAAGAGAAAGGGAGGAATTCATTAAGTGAAGTCAATCATTCCTCCCAAGGCAGTTTTCAAATGCCTGGCAGTGCTGGATCTAGCCCTCCTCTGAATCCCAGGACACATGTATCATAGACTCGGCTTCTAATGCCACATTCTGTGCCCCTGTGTGTGTGTGTGTGTGTGTGTATGTATGCGTGAATGTGCATGTATGTGTGTGCGCATGTATATGAGAGGGGAGAGGAGGGAGAAAAGAAGGAGGTTGAGGGTCTTGCCAAAGAGAGATACTTCCATGTGAATACTGGTCATCATGAGTAGATTTCTGCATTTTTTGCGTCTAATTACATATTTCTTACCACATATTCATTCGATTGTGAGTTCCTTGAGCACAGGGACTCTCTTTTTGCCTCTTCTTGTCTCCTTAGCACTTAGCACATTGATTAGCACATGGTAAGCACATAATAAATGCTTATTGGCCAAATGACTATTTGTCTCTTTCAACTTACATACAGTTAGTTAACCCTATTATCGTTGATTTTTAACAACCAAAGTGCCAAGCCTAGAGGCCTGTGGGCTACCCGAGTCTTCTTACCTCAGCTCCCGAGGTCTTCGGTTGGCCAAACCGGGTGCGCATATGAGAGAAAGGACGTTCCAGAGTCGAACAAGGGTTGAGCTTTATTACAGGGTCTCGGTTACAAGTGCAGGAGATTCTTCCTTAGGAGGGAGAGAGAGAATCTCCCAAGGAGGCAAAGATCTTACAATAAGGGCTTAGGAATAAAAGTGTAAGTGGGGAGAGAGGGGGAGGGGGGAGAAAGAGAGAGGAAAGTGAGGAGCCTAGTAAGCTCACACGTGGTCCTTCGCCCAAGAGACTTTTCCGGCTTTCCTGAACCTACTTAAGCCCTCCGCAGCGTAGTTTACATGTCAATACCGAGCCTGTTAGGAGACAACAGGTGTGCCCAATCCAGGACGACCTCGAGGGCAGGGAGACTCCACCCATCACGTATCTCCCGGGGAGAGGCGGAAATACCCGAGCTAGCCGAGCTAGCTCAGTCTGACCTTCTCGAATCCCCGTTGTTCATGGAGGGCCTCGTAAGACTCTAAGATTTAGAAGTCCCACTTTTACCCGCCCGAGACCGTCCACACGGAATTGAATTTCCAATCCTCACACCAAAGGTCTTAATTAATTAGCATGTTCCTGCTCTATAATATTTGAAATTCATAGTGAAAGCCCTGAGGTTTGCAAGTTGTGGAATTATCCATTATCAAAGATATTTCCAGTGCTGTATTATGATTTTAATGTGAAGTATCTTTAATTGTTTTCTCATTATTTTGGAAATCAATAACACAAATATTGCATATGTAGACTTTTGTTTGATTTTGGTATGGATCTATGATTTCATATACGTTTCCTATGTGTAAATATTCTCCACTCAAACAGATGGTCAACACTTCTATCTTAGATCAGGGGTTCTTAATCTTTTTTTGCGTATCATGGACCTTTTTGGCAGTCCAGTGAAGTCTAGGAAATCCTTCTCAGTATAATGTTTTTAAATAAATAAAATAAAATACATAGGATTTACAAAGAAAGTCAGTTATATATACATGTGTCCCCTGTTTTCTTGGATAAGTAGAAAGTGAAATCTTGTCTGACACAAAGAGGGAAGGAGATGGTATAGGGGTTGAAAGACAAAGTAGAAATTTGGAATAGCCACTGTATAAAATGTGTTTGAGAATTACTCAGGAAGGAATCTTTTCCCTTCAAACTGGCTCTTTGCTCCCTTTAAAAATTTTTTCAGTGACTGTAACAGCAAAGACCCTGGCATACACAAGAGGATCTGCTTTTTCTGAAAGGAAAGCAATTTTTGAGTGGTAAGCAATCTACTTCAATCAAGCACATATATCATTCACTTAGTTCAAGAGGAAAAGTCAGTACCCTGAACTTCAGAAAAAATACAAAGAGAAATTACAAGCAGAAATTACAAACAGACAGGGCTTCCCGCTGCCTGACCATAGACAATACATACATAGTTACCACAGAGAGAAGCACCAACATCTGGGTTTTCAAAGCCAGAGGGGTCCTTAGTGGCTACCCGGAGTCTCATCTGGCACACGAACCTTCTTCCAAAAAAATAAGCCCCAAAGTTACTTACTTCAGAGTATGTATACATTTTTCGGAGCTGCAGGCCACAATCCTCATGATTGAGTGCCTCATTAGAAATTAACAAAAGGTATCTGAGGCTATTAATGGACTGGGAAACTCTTTAACTCCCACCCACCATTAACCTTACGTTAACATTAGAGTGACACTGCCATTCACTGAATTTACCACATTCAATAAATTGGAATAAACTGGTAAATTCGGTGAATGGCAGTGTCACTCTAATGTTATTCAATTCATTTTATCTGACCTTTCCTATTCCCATAACTTTCATATTTAATCAGTTACTCTTTATCAGCTCTATCTCTATATATTACTCACATATTTCTCCTCCTCCTTTTATTCTTGTTCCATAACTTTCTCTTAAGTCTTATCTTTTTCATGGTCTTCTTTCAATCTATCCTTCATCCAGCTGCCAAAATAATCATCTTTATTCTCAGATAGGGATATCTTAGTCAAGAGTTTAAAGACTAGTTATCACTAATTCCTTATTACAATGATGTTGAAGGCAAGTCCAAACTTCTAGTAACCAAAGCTTTCCACAATCTGGTACCACTCTCCTTTTCCAGCCTTAATTTTTACAATTCCTCACCATGTTCTTCATATTCCAACAAAACTAAAATCTCTTCTGACTCTCAAATGATTCCTAAGCTTTCCCATTCTCATACATTTGCTTGTGATTTCTAATTTGGAATTCCTTTCCTCCATTTCTTTGCCAATTAAATTTACCCATTTCTTTACAAACCTGCTCCAATGTTACCCTCTGTGTGAAGCCTCCCTTGATTCACCCATTTCTGAAATGAATTTTTCCCTTTCAGACAGCAGATAGCACTTTATTTTCATTTCTTTCATGGGTTAATCATGTATTATCATATATTATAGTTACGTGTGTTTATTTCTTATTCCTCTCCTAGATTGTAAGAGCCATCAGGAAAGTAATGCTGTCTCACCTAAACTTTAATGTCTTCCCCCACCCAGCTTTACTAAAAGGATCTTCACATTGTAGATCCTCAAAGCATTAGCTTTTATATTATCAAAGCATCTTGATGCTTTGACTGGTTGTATTTCTCCTTTGAGGCACAGAGATGGAGAGGTAGAATGAGATGCAGATATCAAGATGGCTACTAAGTAATGGTTTTTAGCATATGACTAGAAATAAAAAAATTATAGTATCTAATATTTAGATACCACTTTTTGAGTAGGTGAAGTTTCTATTATCAGAACAAATAAGGAAACTAATGCTAATTGAAGTTAAGTAACTTGCCTATGATAAAATAGTTAGTGTCTGAGATGAAGTTTAAATCTCAGTCTTCTTCACTCCAAATTCACCATCCTATCTACACACTACACAAGGCTGTCAGAAATTATGTGGAGGCACTAGGTAAAGGAACTTTTCAAGATTAGATCTCACCCTCTCTGAGAATGAAGGGAGGGTTCTCATACAAGAATTTAGTTGGGGGGGGGGCGCTCTAGTGGTCCTAGCTAAAGAGTTAAGTGCACTGGAAAGGACAAGGTTGGGATTGGGATATTCTGGAATATGAGCCTTTACAAGGAATCTGAAGCTTTACAAGGTCAGAAGGTTGTTCTGGTAGCATCTGCAAAATCTAATGAGATAGTCAGGCATAAGAACTGACTCATACAACCCATTCACTCTTAAATGGAATCATGGCTTATTCTGCTGGAAACATGTAAATTCTCTGAAACAGGAGACACAGTAAAGTTCTTGGCTTTCATTCATTTTCCTTTAAGGAAAAAAAAAGGAAAAAAGAGAGAAACTAAAATGTCAATAAAGTTATAATTAAGAAGATTGGAAACACTATTAACAGTGAATATTATATATGTCATTAAGCAAATAATCATAGAATCATAGATCGAAAACTGGAAGAGATCTTAGAGTTCACATAGTCCTTGGCTTCTCCCCACCCTACCTTCACCCTCCATTTTTGTAGATCAGGGAACTTGTACAAAATAATAGCTAATATGTCTGTAGTGCTTTAAACTTTACAAAATATTTTTCATTGGCTCTCGTTTGATCCTCACAAAACCTCTTGGAGGTAGAAGCTATTATTATTCCCATTTTATAATTCATGAATGATTAGGAAACTAAGACTCAGTGACTTAGCCATTCTCACATAGCTATTTCATTATGCATTGGAGATCAAACTTTCAACCAAGTCCATTGTATTTTCTATCATACCACTATGTTAGCAAAGTATTGGTAAAACAATAAATTTGGAGGCCAAAATTTGCCTAATTAATTAAATATCCTCTACTAGTTGATTTGCCTAGTCATGATTTATATAAGTATGAATGTAGTTGATCAGTTAATCATTTAAGTGAATCAACAAGCATTTATTAAGCACTTATCTACTAGACACTGTGCTAAGCTGTTGTTGTTGTTGTTGTTATGTTCATCCTTTATTTTTGAAGAAGACCATGACATCAGAGAAATGATGACATGACTTGCACTTGACTTTGCTTTGAGGGAGGGAGGGCTGTGCAAGGTCACCAACCTCACTTTCCCCTCCTGAGCCATTTGAGTCCAGTGTTAAGCTCTGGATTATAAGCAAAGGCAAAAACAGATTCTGGCTTTGATAAGCTCACATTCTAATGGTGGAAACAACATGTAAAAATGTCTAAAAGGGAAAGGCACTGGTCAACTTCATTGCTCAGGAGTACCTTCTCTAGGACCTTTGTTCTTTTTGGTTGTTGTAATATTAATGGGATAATAAGATCTTTCCTGCCCATTATAGGCCTCAGGTGGAGCCCATTGGGGGAGGAACTTGTCTAAGGAGGAGCCTACTTAGGGGGAGGCTTGCTTGTAGGAAGGCTTCAACATCTTTGGCACTAACGTGATTAGCCACTGAGTCCAGAGGGTTGTGATGTCTTCTGGCTCTGAGAGGTGTTTATATACTCTGAGTTAGTATTTTGCTATGGGAGCTCACTTATGAGAAGGACCTTATGATTCTTTGGTCAAGATTGAGTAGCCATATGTTCAGAATCCCCCAACTGCTCAGATGTAAAGGCTGTCTTGATCCAGTGATATATGTTAAATGTATAGCAATATTGCTTTGATTCAGTTAGTCAGAGCCATGACTATTGGTCTTTGTGCTAATTTCTCTGCTTGTATTTTCTCTGCTTATATTTTCTCTGATATTTAGGGTGCTGACTTTTTCCCTGAACTAGAGAATGTATTTAAAGAAGATTGTTGCCTCTTAAAATTTGCTTTCTTTTTTAAAAAAGCAGATGCAAGAACCTGTGCTAGCAGATCATCCTAGGTATGCTAGGGTGCTTGCTCTTACAGTCATATCCTTACCCTACTAAGGACCCATTACTGGTACTTCACTATCTTTCCATTTATCAAAGTAAACAGCTTAACTTAAAGGAGTCTCTTAAGATTACTCTTTCACATTAGCTTTTTTATGCTTCTTTTGAATCTTCTGTTTGAATGTCAAAAGCCCTTGAGATTTTTCTGGGTTTTTCAACTAGGTATTTCTGGGTAGGTTATTCTTGGTTGTAACTCTAGCTCATTCACTTCATGGATTATCATATTCCAAGTCCTCCACTCTTTTAATATGGAAGTTCCTAAATCTTGTGTGATTCTGACTATGATTTCATGATATTTGAATAGCTTCTTTCTTGCTGCTTACAATATTTTCTCCTTTCCCTGGGAACTGCAGAATTTGGCTATAATATTCCTGGGAGTTTTCATTTTGGAATCTCTTTCAGGAGATGGTCAGTGAATTCTTTCAGTTTTTATTTTATGCTCTGGATCTAAGAGATTGGGGCAGTATTCCTTTATAATTTCTTGAAATTTGATGTCTAGGCTCTTTTTTTGATCATGACTTTTCAATAAGTCTTAAATTATCTATCCTTGATCTATTTTCCAGGTCAGTTGTTTTTCTGATGAAATATTCCCACATTTTCTTCTATTTTTTTCATTCTTTTGATTTGTTTTATTGTTTCTTGATGACACGTGGAGTCATTAGCTTCCATTTGCCCAATATTAATTTTTAAGGAATTATTTTCATCATTGAGCTTTTACACCTCCTTTTCAATTTGGCCAATTCTACTTTTTTAAGGAGTTCTTTCCTTCAGTGAGTTCTTGTGCTTCTTTTGCCAGCAGATCAATTCTAGTTTTAAAGGTGTTATTTTCTTCTCTATTTTCGTCTCTTTTACCATACTCTTAATTCTCTTTTCAAAATTTTCTTGAATCACTTTCATTTCTTTCCCCAATTTTTCCTCTACCACTCTTACACCTTTCTTCAATTCTCCTAGGAATCCTTGTTGGGTTTGGGTCCCATTAGCCTTCTATTTTAAGGCTTTGCTTGTAGCTGTTTTTACATTGTTGTCTTCTGAGGTCATGTCTTGGTCTTTCCTGCCACCATAGCAACCTTTAATAGTCAAGTCATTTTCCCATCCAAGGTGTTATGATTTGGGGAGAGGTGTGGTCACTGCTCTCTTGGTCTGCAATCTGGTCTTTACCCAGGAAGGGTCCCTGCTCCCCTGTAGCCCAAAAGTGCTAACCCACCTCTTGGTCCTTGATCTGTAACCAAGTCACCTGTTTTCCTGAAGCCACAAGTGCTAGCTCTCCTCTTTGCCTTGGAACTGAGACCAGTGACCATCCAGAAGGACTCTTCTCTGCCCTAGAACTGCCAATCAGCACCAGCTGCCCTCAGTGCCAACAGTGTCCCCTACAATCTCTTTCTGATTAGTTACCAACTCCCTTACCATCTCTGGGCTGAGAGCTCCTGAAGCTGCTACTGCTGATATTGCAGAAACCTCCAAGGCCCACCTCTAATGCTTCTGCTATACTTCAGGCTAGCTCCCACTCCAGTGTCACAGACTTCTCTTGCCAACCCCCTAAGTTGTTTTGGGCTTGAAAATTGTCTCACTTTGACTTTTTGTTGGCTCTGTTGCTCCAAAATTTGATTTGAGGAGTCATTCCAAATTATTTGGAGGGAAATGTTGGGAGAGTTTACTGGGATTACTACTTAATTCCATCCCTCAACCAGAAAGGTTTTGTAGAACATTGTTCTGCATCCATTTATACCTAACATATCTTCCTGCTATTTCTAGTATCCCTAGGTCAGCCACAAGTGATAGTAACAGATGGGAGGTATTACTTCTAACTGCAATGGCCAGCAATTTGGTGACAGTCAGGGTGTTTACATCCCTCTAGAGAATTTCTATTTTGATATTGCTAGTAACAAAGGAGAGCTTAGAAAATTCAAAGCATAGACTGATATTTCGCAATTTCTCCACACAACAAAGTCAAGGGAAATGAGTTAGTACCAGCAACAGTGACCTGGTACCTGAGTGAAACTTACCCTAAGGCTGTCAGAAGCAATGCCTCATGAATTTGCCTCAGGGACTTGAAGGTTGTCTTGGGAGAATTTATCTCCAGCCACTCCAGATATCTGAAATGTGTAGACTTTGTCTTCCAAGAAAATGGGAGGATAGTCCAGCATATTCAGGAAAAGGAGTCCCTGAGATGCCAATTTGTAGAAAAAACTTAAAATAATCACTTCTATTATTTCAGGCATGCATATTGGAAAACTGAATAGATCTGCCAAAGAAAAGGGACAGATGTACCACAAAGTTATGAGGGAACCTATAAGAATTTATTTTAGAAAGGTATTTTATTTAAAATGTTACATCATAGGTATCTGACCATCTTGTCTCCTCCGGTACTTACCTGGATGGAGGCAGTGGCCTCCCCAACATGGGTCCACCCCACATAGGTGATGATTGTAAGCCATCCACAAATTCTTACCCTGTGTAAACCTGATCCAAGGCTTTTAAAAATTCCTCCTTAAAGGATCCATCTATGGCTCTAGAGTCATTTCTATGGTTCTTTTAAAATTTCAAAGAAACCAGTGCAGCCATTGGGATGTCCATCTGTTATCTCTCCCTTTCAATGTATTACTGGTTCCTCTCCTTTCTATTCATACCAATCCTATATGAGCTTTGCCATTCAACTTCTCATGTGCATGACATCAACCATGGAACTCTCTGTTGACTTGTGGATCTCCAGCTATTTCGGTTTATTGCAAGATGGAATTCTATAATTCATTGCCATGTATTCTGTGGGAGAATCTTGGCATTTAAAAACAATGGGCAAGAGGAAAGGACCTAGTTGTACAAAAATATTTATAGCAGCTCTTTTTATGGAGACAAAGAATAGGAAATTGAGGGGATGCCCATCAATTGGGGAATGACTAAGCTACTTGTAATATGATAGTAATAGAATACTATTATGCTATAAGAAATGACAAACAGGCAGATTTCAGAAAAACCTGGAAAGACTTACATGAAGTGATGCAAAGTGAAGTGACCAGAACCAGTAACAGTAATATTGTATGATGATCAGCTGTGAATGATTTATCTATTTTCAGCTGTACAATGATTCAAGATAATTCTAAAGGCTCATGTTGAAAAAAAAGCTATCCACATCCAGAGAAAGAGCTTATGGAGTCTGAATGCCAATCAACACACGCTATTTTTCACTTGCTTTATTTTGTATGTATTTTTTTCTTTTGATCTTTTTTCACAACATGACTAATATGGAAATATGCTTTACATGATTGCACACATATAACTTATAGGAAATTACTTACTGTCTTAGGGAGAGGAGATGAAGGAGGGAAGGAGAAAATTTAGAACTGAACTGAATTTTTTTAAATGAATGTTAAAATTGTCTTTACATGCAATTGGGAAAAATAAAGTATTCCTAAAAATAAGCTTTTACAATAAGCAGTAGGATCATTGAGACAATAAGAAAATCATATTTCACCAGCGTTTGATCTTCAATGTCAACTTATTTATGTATTGATAATATTTACATATTTATAAGCAGCATTCTGGTATACTGAAAAGAACTAGGAATATAGACTATTCCCACATGGGTGGGGAATCTGCAGCCTCAAAGCCACACTTAGCCCCAAGACCACAAATTCCCCACCTCTGACTAGAGTCTAGACCCAACTCTCCCGCGACTTGTGTGGCTTCATTTCCTTCAACTCTAAAATGAGTCAGTCAAATTCTTTGATTCTATACATAATATTGCACACAAAAACAGATTCTGCCAAGGTCAGAAGGAAATCTTAGAAGAAACTAGAATTATAACAAAGGGGTGGGGACCAAGTGAAAGAGGGTGATTCAGAGGTCATATCAAACTTTCTTCACTAAAGGAGAGTTTTCAGCAAGTTACATGAAATGTTACCAGGTTGTGATGTAGGATTCTCACTAGAAGTAGTCTAGGGAATTTTTCAGTGTTCTTGCCACTTTGGGTCCCAAGATGAGAGATTTTATCTCCCACTATCTTCTGAATCTCCCAAGTTATAAAGAATACTAAAGTGGATGGGGCTTTTCAGAGATAAGAATATAATGAGTTTCTGGAAACACGTAGAAAAGGCGTTGGGAGGAGTGAAACTGGCTGCTATAATGAAGGCTACTGGTCCAAAAACAGGAAAGACTGAAAAAACAACAAGTTCATGTCCCAATCTGGACCAAGGGCCTTACTTACAGGTTTAGTATCTGATCAAATTAATGGAATTATGTAAAATATGTTGAATGTGTACAATATGTAGTGAATATATATTATAACTAATAAATACAGAATTTTTTTTTTTTGCCATCCCCACATACCTCTTCCCTCTCCCTACACATGTCCCTCCACCTCCCTTCCTCCACTTCTTATTATAGTACTTGGTTATATGGGGATTTTTGGAAGGAAAACTTATAGAGTATGGGCTAATGCACCTTGAGTGGAATGTTGCGAAAGGAGTAGAAGAAACATTTCCAACTTTAGAAGGAATGGCAGCTTAATCATGGGCACATCTTTCCAATGACCCTGGAGGATTAGCCCCAAATCAGAGGATGTGAATCTAAAACACTAACCCTTTCCCAGTCAGTGTGTGGAACCATGCAGCCCATGTAAATGAGGTAAGGAGAGCTTTGTGTTGAGAAACAGGTCTTGAAGAAAGCCTGGAGCCATAGGAAGCAGAGAAATTATCTTAAAAAAAAAACATGCAAAATTCTCTCATTCTATAACTCTGAAATTAAACGTCTCAGGAAGGCAAAATTTTGGATTCTAAGAAAAGGTTTGAGAGAATCTAGTGCTCAGTGGATAGGAAAGGGATGCTATCTGGCAAAGTTAATAAGCTCTCCAGGAAAACAAGCTGTAAAGACTCTTGCTGTTTTCTCTTTCAGACAAATGAAGTGAAGTTGCAGAAGCCTTCTTTACCTTTCTTCCCACTTGGTCACATTTGAATATTTCAATAAGTTTTATAGGGAAAAAAAGTAGACATCTGCTTAAATGTCCATTTTAGTTTGAGTCTACACTCACACATCTCTCTCTCTCTCTCTCTCTCTCTCTCTCTCTCTCTCTCTCTCTCTCTCTCTCTCTCTCTCTGTCTCACACATACACACACAGACACTCACACAAACTCAGAAAACAATTCTCAAATCTCTGAAGAACAGTTTAAAACAAGAATTTTATTTTGTGGAAGAACAGAAAAGAAAGAGAAAAAAACAAACCTATTTCATGAATGATGTTTTGAGGTTAGTTGGATTGACTGGTTAGCTGGAAATGCCAGGGAAAGTTTGAGATGGATTTGTTAAATAAAACCTGTTTACAACTCTAGAATTGTACATGTACTCAGGTCAGATCTGGTATGTTCCCTGGATTTCTGAAATTTGGGCTTTCTTCCCTAGCATCTTAAGGCTGTTGTACCCCCCAAGTTTTCAAAATATAGATAACTCTAGAAGATGTTCTACTCTAACATCATCAGAAAACATTTTAGAAATGAGCTAAAAGAGTTAAATGCAATTAGAGAAAGGCGGAGTGACTGAATTGGGAGGTAAGAAGCCATAAAAAAAAAAAAAACTTTTCTGGACACAAGTTTGCACAGGGAGGGTTCTGTGTGTACGTTCCCTCACCTGCACGCACACTATAATCTAGCTATTGCTTGCTTGTTTTGCTTCTTGTTTAGGATTGTTACTCAAACTATTGGATGATATTGCCAGTGGGTTCTAGATCAGAATTCATTAGTATGGTTCAGACAAATGTAATTCCCTTTTGGATGGGAATGTTCCAACACAGAATCTCTGGTCACTTATGCTTTTTAAGGATATGTATTAATTTGAACAGATCCTAAGGAGAGAAGATAAATTAAATAATACAGCTGCTTGAATCTGCTTTTAACATTTGTCCCACTTGTTACCATTGTTACTTTATTAGTATATAATCTATATTCTTATATATGTGTGTGTGTATATATGTTTCCTCTTTGCATATAGGGAAGTATCTATGCTTTCCAGACAGAGACATTATCAAGAGTGATATCTCATACATCCTTCAGGAGGCTAGTTTTTACCCTTCTGGTATCCTTTACAGGCTTATTCATGAAGTGTCTTTCATCAGGCCTGCCAGTCTCCCTGGGCCAGATTCAACCCAGTTGGAAAGGTAAACAGGGCTATTCTTCTGGACCCAGATGACCTCCCTCTGGAGACAGCCTGGAGTACCAGCACCCCACCTTGTCTTTCTGGGCACCAGCCAAAAGCTTGCAGTTTTAAGCTTGGGGCTTTTCCTCTTCGGGCTCTGCTGCCAGCTGAGTGACCAGTCATACTTTAAAGAGCAAAACGCTCAACAGAAACAGCCAAGCCTGTCACACTGTACAAGTATTTGCAGCTGAGTCCCATGACATCTGGCTAAGATATTTACAGAGTCCAGTGCTGGACTCACTGAGTCTGTGTATCACATCTGGAGTCTAGACTTAGTGACTCTATGGGTTGGGCAAGGAACCTCCCTAACACCTTCTACTCCTCTCTGTCTTTCTCACTCTCCCCCTTTCTTATTTTGCCAAGTTTTCCTTCTTTTTGCCTCTCACTCATCGTTCCTCTCTCTCTTTTTTTTTTTTTTTTTTTGCCTCATCTTTTGGTCAATTTCCTTTTTTAAGGCACTTCTCTATTATGTCTTTCCATATATTCTTGACAAAGCCTTTTTAAAAAAAAAATGGACAAAAAAAGCACCAAGGCTTTAGAGCTCTGAATTGAGAGTTAGGAATTCTAGATTCCAGTCCCAACTTGGGAAAGGCATGGGGACTTTTTGTGCCTTGATTTCCTCATTTGTAAACTGAGATGGGTGATCCTAATAGCCTTTGAGGCCCCTTTTGGCTCAGGATCTACCATCCTTTATGTTTTGAAACGCTGAGTCATCTTTGAAGGTAAGGAAACCAAATATGAGATAGCAAAATCAAATCTTGCATTTTTATCTAAGGCCTTCTCTAATGATTTCTAGGCTATAGAACCAGGCCTTTCTTGCTACTCCTGAAACTGGAAAAGTACAATCAATCTTTCCAGTCTGTTCCTACGTGTTTATAGGCACATCATCAGAAGGGAGAGAAGGGCAAGAGCAACGACCAGAAATAGTAATTCAAGATTTATTAGGCAGTTTGGTCACCATCAACTGAATTGGACATGGGTGATAAAAAATTATACCACTTAACAGAGGATGGGGACCAAAAATAGAAACAGGTCATTTTATGATGACTTTACCAAGCAAGAGATGTGACTCAGCCTTACTAACATTACCATGAACTAACATTTACTAAACATCCACCTGGGAATGGCTCCATCTTGGAGATGTCAGAGAATCACGGAATTAAAGCTAGATAAAAACTCAGAGGCTATGAGTTCAATGCCCTTGGGTTTCCAGATTTTAAAATGGCCTCCCTGATGTCCATGGGGTAAGTAGGTAGAACAGGGCTCCTACCTAGGACCTCTTACTCCAAAGGCATCAATCTTTTAGTGTTCCACAAGCTGCCTATAGCTGATGTCTCAAGATTTGTAATAGCAAGAACCCGGACATACACAGGAAGGCCTGCTATACAGATTCTTAGATCTACTTTTCTAAAAGGAGAGCAGCTTTTGAAGGGTCAGCAATCTACTTTAATCAAGCACATATAGTTCAGGGGAAAAAACCAGCACCCTGAACTTCAGAGAAGATACAGAGAAATAAAAACCAACAGACATGGCTTCCAACTGTCTGACCATAAGTAATGCACACCTCACAGATCAAAAGAAAGAGCCCACTATCTGACCATACATAACAGTAAGTCCCAAAGTAAAACTTCACCTCAGAGTTTTTTATATTCTTTTCAGAGCTGGAGGGCAGGACCCTCTGACCTAGTACCTCAACAGAAATTAACAAAAGGTATTGAGGCCTATTAATGGGCAGAGATGATCTTTAACTCTTCCCCCCCCCCCCCCCCCCCATTAACCTTGCATTAACATTACAAGATGGAACTCAGGGGTTTTTGCTGTTTTACATTTGTTTGTAGATTTAGAGCTTGGTCAAAGAGGTAACAAGGAGCTAGGCTTTTAACTCAAGTCTCTTAACTCCAAATCTAGCTGGCTCTACCCTGCCTTTTTCTAAACATGGCAATACTTTTATTTTCTTGAAGTATGACAAAGCTATTCTCTATTGAAGAATAGTCATGACATTGGAAACTGTAATTCTTGACAGACTTCTGAACATCTCCCTGAGCCCCTGGTATCTGTGGCCTTGCAGCTTACAGTGAGAAGATTTTTATATGAAAAGCTGTAAATGTCATATAGAAAGGTCAAGAACCCTTATGTCTTTCAAGTCAAACAATGTAGTTGAGGTGAACGCTCAAGAAAATGTCAGCAGGCATTCTTGCAAAAAAATAAAGGAAGAAAGAAAAGAAGAAAGGAAGGGAGGAAGAAAAGAAGGGAGGAAGGAAGAAGGAAGGAAAGAAGGAGGGAGGGAGGGAAGGAGGGAAGAAGAGAGAAGGAAACAGGAAGGAAGGAAACAAGGAAGGAAGGAATGAAGGAGGAAGGGAGAGAAGAGAAAGAGGGAGAAATAAATAGCAAGGAAGGAAAGAAACAAATAATTATTAAATACCTACTATACGGGCAGCACTGTAGAACTCCTTTGATCCTCACAACAATTCTGGTAGGTAAGTGCTATTATTTCCTCATTTTATGGCCAAGGAAACTGAGGAAGACAGAGATTAAGTGATGGTCACACAGCTAGTAAGTTTCTGAGGCTGGATTTGAACTGCTGTCTTCTGACTCCAGGCCTACCACTATTCGCTGTGTCACCTCAGCATAAACTACTTGCTTCAGAAAATATCAGCAAAATTGGAAATGATGACAGAAAGATCTTTGAAGATCTCTTAATATAATAGGCAATAACTAAAGAAAATTCATTCCTGAAAAAAAGAACTTACAGATTTCCGTTAATTCTGTCAGGGATGGTGTGTTAATCTAGCAAGTACTCTGTCCTCATTCTCAAAAACACAGAGGGTTACATTGTTCACTCAGGGTTTTAGGGATACCCCTGAGGTGTTGAGGTTCTTTTTCTAATTGATATCAGCCTTGAGTCCCCATTGTGATGTGGTTCCCCCATGCCCCACTATTAGCTATTAGTGACTAGAATTCCAGTTTAGAAAGACCAACAAATATCCATTAGCTTTTACAAGAGATTATGTATTTCAAAGCTCTAGCAAGAATTGAGGGAAAACACCTCTCTCCTATACCTCAAGGATATACTTTCTTGGGGGCAGTTAGATGATCCAGTGGATAGAGCACCATACTTGGAATCAGGAGGATTGATTTCAATTCTAGCCTTAGACACTTATTATCTGTGTGATCCTGGGAAAGTCACTTAACCCTGTTTTTCCTCAGTTTCCTCATCTGTAAGATGAGCTGGAGAAGGAAATGCAAACCACTCCAGCATCTTTGCCAAGAAAACCCCGAATAGGGTCCCCAAGAGTAGGACACAAGAAAAAAAACAGAATAATCCTCTCCTAACTTGGGCCTATCTATCAAGGGGTCCCCAGGCCCATCTCCCACTCACGAGAAGCTACTTAATTACTATAGATTGATAGTGGGCATATGCTATTTCAGATCAGTAGGGGGGCATTTTGTGAGTGGGAAAGTTTTAATAGGATAGAAAATAGAATTGATAACAAAAACTCGATTTTTACCTTGGCTTCAGAGCTACAACTGTGACTGGGTGATTTGTTTTTCCATTAAGGAGAATACAAAGGCTCATCTCCCACTGGTTGAAAAGGTATAAAAGTTCAGTTTAGTCCCCCAAGGCTTCTGCTCTTTGGCAGACAGGGAACAGGCAGCAGGCTCTTGGTTCCCATGGCATTGCCCGAGGAGGCCCTGGGCACTTATTTCCCCTGCTCTTGCATTCATTAGCACCTTTTGCATTTGCCTACCCTAGCTGACCAGCTCTCTCTCCCTTCTTCTCTTTTCCTTGCTCATGGTCTGACCACATCAGAATGCCCAGCATGTCTTCTTCTCACAGTGGGAGCAGCCGTGCACTGGCATCATGGGCCTGCATATCATGTACATATTACTGGAAAATACAGAGAAGGTTTGAAAATGCATTTCTGCTGCTGGATGGCCTGAAAAACATAAACTATGTCACAGTGGTAGCAGCATGAGGGGAATCTTAAAAAAAAACAGCAGCAGCAGCAGTAGCAGCAGAATCCAACACCTCAAAGCCACCAACATTTCTCTGTAATGGTGTCCAGCTCTGGGAAAGCCTGTCTCACAGACACAGATAGTTCAGTGTGGATGAACTATCCAGAGGTTCTGGTAGTTAAGAATTAAGTGACAGGGGCATGGAGGGGCCCCTACTGAAGACATGGAAGATTTCAATCCCTTATCCATGATTCTACTTAGTATGAGAAATTTTCCCTTACCACTCAGTTTATAAAGGAACTCTCTCAGAATATTTCCTAACTACATATTTGCATCATATAGAGGTATGTGTGAAAAGCCCATGGCAGTGGGTGTTGGCAGATTGCAACATATAACCAACAGTACAAATGACCAATTAAGAACTCCTTAAAAAGGCAATGTTATCAATATCATCAATAAACTGTATGATAAAGAGGATTGACCAGTCAAGTGGTGAGAGCAAAGGATGACAGGTGGATGGTTAAAATGTTCCACCAGTACCACGCTGATGTCCAGTTGGGGGAGAGCATGAAGAGAGCCCCACAGAATGGGCAGGCATGGATAGATTGTATTCTGTTGGAAGGAACTCAATTGGTCAGTCACAGACATATTTATATATATTTTGTATACCTAATCAAGTCCAACAACGATACTTCTTAACAATTTTACTCAAATGATATGTAATAAGCAATTTGACAAGTGATTTTAAGGGATATTATCCAGATAGGCATTTAAAGCATATTCAATATATTTTTTTTAATTTTGAACACTAAAACCAAAGATATACTACTATGTATGGTTGGTTGCTGTTCTTCGTCTTCGAAGAGGACCAAAATGACATCACCATTGTAAAGTGAAATTTCAGTGTGTCCGACTGTGACTGATCAGACCAATATGAGCTCGGAATGCTCTATCACAGTTTGGGCACAGATAGTTCATTTGAATATTTGGGGTGGATATCCAAAATTTGCGAATCCTGCATTTACTTTGTGCAGTCTCAATTCTGCTTTGCTCAAAGAGCACAGTACCTTTTCTTATGTGAGCACGCCATGCTGAGCGGTCCTATGCTGATGTCTCCCATGTTGCACAGTCAAATCCTAAGTTCTTGAGAGAAACCTTGAGAGTGTCCTTGTATTGTTTCTTCTGGCCACCATGTGATTGCCTGCCCCATGCAAGTTCTCCAAGTTCTCTGGCAAGCGTACACTTTGCATTCGAACAATGTGGCCAGCTCATCAAAGTTGTGCTCTTTGAAGCATAGTTTGAATACTTGGCAGTTCAGCTCAAGCAAGGACTTCAGTGTCTGGTACCTTATCATGCCAGCTGATCCTCAGAATCTTCCTAAGACAATTCAAATGGAAGTGATTCAGTTTCCTGGCATGGAGCTGGTAGACAAGCATATAACTATGCGGTCAGCACAACAGCTCTGTAGACCTTCAGTTTGGTAGTCAGTCTAATACCTCTTCTCTCCCAAACCTTTCTTCTGAGCCTCCCAAACACTGAGCTAGCTCTGGCAACATGTGCATCAGCCTCATTGTCAATGTGTACATCCCTGGAAAGTACACTACCAAGGTAAGTGAACTTACCATTGCTCATACGAAAGCTGACTGAAATTTTCCAGGTTATATGGCAAGAAGAGGTTATCCTCCAGGAGTTCAAGGATGACTCCATTGTCCATCTCTATAAGGGTAAAGGAAATAGATTGTCTTGTGACAATCACAGGGGGATCTCTGTCTCACTCATTGCTGGCAAAATTCTTGTTAGAGTCCTCCTTGATAGGCTAAACCTTCACCTGGAAGATGGGCATATACCTGAGAGCCAGTGTGGCTTCAAAAAGGGCCAAGGAACAGTCAATATGGTGTTTGCTGCCCAACAACTCCAGGAGAAATGCCAGGAGCAGAACAGAGTTCTGTACACTATGTTTGTGGATCTGACCAAGGCCTTTGACACTCTTAGTCATGAAGGCTGATGGAAAATTATGTCAAAATTTGGTTTCCTGGAGAAGTTCATCAATATTGTACATCAATTTCATGATGGCATGTTTGCTTGGGTCCTGGATAATGCACAAAGCTCTCATACCTTCCCAGTCAGCAATGGAGTGAAACAGGGCTGTGTGCTTGCTTCCATGCTTTTTAGCATGATGTTTTCAGCCATGTTGACAAATGCTTTCAATGACAATGAACATGGCATCAAGGTCAACTACCATACTGATGTATTTTGAAAAGGTTACAAGCCAAGACCAAAGTGGAAGGAGTGTTGGTGCATGATTTTCTGTTTGTGGATGATTGTGCACTCAATGCAGCCTCTGAAGCTGAGATGCAAAAAAAGATGGATCAATTCTCTGCTGCCTGTGCTAATTTTGGCCTAATAATTAACACTAAAAAAATACAGGTGCTCCATCAGCCACCACCACACCATCCATACGTGGAACCATCGGTTACAACAAATGGAGAAGTTTTGAATGCTGTGGATACATATATATTCATATATATTGTATATATGTATGTATGTATTATGTATGTATGTATGTATTTAAAAGGGGATGGGGGGAAGCTAGGTAGAGAGACAGCAAGTGCTGGCCACAGAGTCAACAGGACCTGAATTCAAAACAGACCTCAGGCCCTTACTAGTTGTGTGACCCTAGGCAAATCACTTAACTTGATTGCCTAAAAAAACAAAAAATCAAAGACTTTATTTGAAAAACCAAAACATAAAACTGGGCAGCCAAATGTCTTAGTGAATAGAGCACCAGGCCTGGAGTCCAAAAGATTCTTTCTCAGTTTAAATACTGCCTCAAACACTTACTAACTACTGGACCCTGGGCAAGTCACTAAGTCCTATTTTCCTCAGTGTCCTAATCTATAAAATGAACTGGAGAAAAAAATGGCAAACCACTCCAGTATCTTTGCCAAGACTAAATATGATCATAAAGAGTCAGACACAATTGAAAAGATTCAACGACAACACCAACAATAAATGTTTTAAAAATATGGATGTACTGTCTTCCTGATAAAATGTAAGGTCTTTCTAGGCAAGTACTGTTTTAAATTTTCTTTATATCCCCAATTCCTGGCACCAGTAGATGCTTAATAAAATGTTTGCTAATTTGTATCATAAATACTGAAATATAAATACTATATATAGTATAAATTAAATGCACTATTGTTAATATTGTTTCCAGCCCTAAATAACAATTGCTAGTGTAACAGTCTTTGGAGCATGACTCGATCTTCTAAAATGGAGACACTCTTTATCCCCTCCCATATGGTCGGGTGTAGCCTCCTTCAGTTGACTGTGAACAAGCTACAGCTTTCACACAGGGAGGTGAGAGGTGGCTCTTGTCCTCTACCCTTGCTGGCTCAATGTTCTTTCCTTCTGCTGTGTCCAGAGGGTGAAGATCCTAGTTCATCCACAGCAGACAGGATGAATGATTGGAATTATTCATCTGTGAACAGAGAGACTTCCCTTACTCTGCTCTCCCTCCTTTACCAGGGTTCTGAGAAATGGATCCCAGTGGTGTTTGTTTCTACTTTGTTTCATTTATCTTTCTCAGGTTCAGTTGCTGGCAGTGATGCCTCACCTAACCAGGATTTCAAGTCATTGAGACTTTGGAGCAGTACTCCAGAGGAGTGTGCCTGGCAAGAAGGCCAGGAAAAGCCAGGGCTTGAGCCCAAAGGAGGCTTTGGACTTAGACCCAAGATTGAGCTCTATAGGAACGTATCTAAATTCTGAACCTAGACCTCTTCCCCTCCCAGGAGATTAAAGTGGTGAACATTGAGTGGGGTAGGGTGATATGGCAGGTTATGCCTCTCACATTTGGGGGGAATAAATTATATATTTGTGATTATACTTATGAAGTAAATCTTTCTTTGTTAAAGTTAATCTGACTATATATGTGTGTGTATGTATATGTATATATACATACATATGTATGTGTGTATATACACATATTTATATATTATCTGATTATATATGTGCATATATGTATACATATGTGTGCACATATGTGTATGTACACATATATGTATATATACGTGTGTGTGTATATATATATATATATATATACACACTACATGACTAATCTGTTAGTGGCTGAATCAAACTATGGGCTATGGGGCAGGGGGTGCTCCCCTCCCTTCCCCTCTACTTTTGAGGGAACAAAATCCGTAGGGTTTGGAGCCATTTGCAGAGAGCCAAGACGCTTCCAAGAGTACCAGAAAACCACAAGATAAAAGAGAAATCTAAGTTACCTAGTTTTCCAGGTAGTAGATGCTCCAATAGTCAGTGTTTATATGTCTCTTGAATTTCTGAAAATAACTTTACATGTTATCTCATTTAAGAAAACTGTGAGCTAGGTTCTGTTATCTCCATTTTACAGATGAGGAAAGAGAGGCACAGGGAAGTTACATGGCTTGGCCAAGGTCACACAGTAAGCATCTGAGACACAATCAGAGGGCTTATATTCTTAAGACTAACTTTCTATCCACTCCACTCAGGTCTTTTGGCTCCCAAAGTGTTTTTCTTTGAGTTATTAGGTAGTGGAAAGATCTTGGAGCAGAGCTTCAGAGCAAAGACTGTTTCAGACATATGTGTGTATATTGTATGTTTGTGTAACACATACATATATGTAAACATATATGCCTGTATATATATAAAACATATAAGATATATAATTATTTGTATCTCTAATCTTTAGCACAATGCCTGGCTCATAGTGCTTAATAAACGCTCTTTGATTCATTTCATTTTAAGGAGAAAAAAGAAAGAGAAAGAGGAGAAGGAGGGAAGGAAATATATACATCTTTGTAACTAATGGCCATTCATCAAAGATTTTCTGTTTTGTTTTCCTACATCTTTTAACAAAAATCACAACATTCTACAATTTGAGAGCTTTGTGCCAGCAGGTATACAGTTACTCTCTGTGTGTTTGTGTGTGTGTGTGTGTGTGTGTGTGTTTTGGCGTGGGGGGAATGGTTTACCATGCTTTCATTTTCCTTAGTTTCCCAAGCAGATACCATGAGCCAAAAGAAGTGAGAAAACTCTCCAAATGTGTGTATATACACAAATATATACACACACAAACATACACACATACACATATATGAAATATATACTTATATAAATATGAAATAAACTTTATATTGAAAGCCAAGTCCATTGGTCTACTCTCTGGCTCTTCAACAAGTGACTACAGAAACAACAGAAAGGTTGCACCAAGCATAACCAGGAAACATATTTCTTACTCTCCACAGAGACTGAAGTACAGTGAAATATCCCCCCATTAAAGAGCAAACACACACATTCAACCTCCTCTGCTTAAGAAGTTCCTAAGAGAGGAAATTAAAAGATGAACATGGCAAGGTTGGATAGAATGTAAATACACTCATAATTACATAATAACACAGTGTATGTGACATTTGTGTTAATGCAACCTGTGCGTATAATGATCTAGATTCTTTCCGATGCTATCAGAGGTAATTGTATCTTGACCCAGATTGGGCATCCTATTGTGTTTATGGGTATAAAATATGAAATCTTGCCTAGAAGCCAAGATATTGTTATTAATATTATATAGTATTAACATTATTATCACTCCCTTCATTTTACTGATGAGAAAACTTTGGCCCAGAGAGAGGTTAATTCACTTCTCCAAGGCTGAACAGATAGTAAACATCTGAGATGTACACAAATTGTCCCATAGTGGATCCAACCTGGGAGTGCAAACTGGAGAGTTACTAGAGGGGATCACCAAACAAACATCCTATTTTAATATCACAACTACTATTTAAGTTTGATACTGCAGTCATTACTATCTCTATTTCAGATGAAGCCACTACAGCTCAGAGGATTTAAATGACCTGTTTATAGTTACACAGCTAGTAAATGTTAGAGGTAGGTTTGGAATTCAGTTCTTCTAAAATCCAAGCCCAAAGCTCTTTATACCATGCCACAATGCCCCCAGTGAGGAACCTTCTAACACCAATGTAACTCATAGACTTGGAAAATTCCCTAGGGTTATGAGAGGTTAAGAGACTTGCCCAGGGTCACACAGTTGGTATGTATCAGTAGTGTAACTTGAATGTAGATCTTCCTTATTCTGAGGTTAGTTCTCTCTATTCCACTATGGAATAGCCTCTCAAATCCATGGAAATTACTTTCTGAAATTCCCAAAGTTCTTAAATATATTGGCTTCTATCTTCTAACATTGACTGAAAGAGTTTCTTAGAAGAGTGACTCCCATACATTAAAGATTCAGCAGCTGAAGTTCTTTTTTAAAAAATAGTTTTAGAAATATATGCAGAGAAAATGCTATGACTCAGAAATCAAGAAGCAGTAACATGCCTTCAACCCAAATTTCAAACTGTCCTTACAAGTTGATAAACCCTGGGAGTTCATTTGCCAATTAGCAAGCAGGAATTACAAAAATAAAACCCCCACTTCCTGCACATTTCTGAAAATCTATAACCTCTCCCTGGAGTCAGTTCATAATCATGCAAATAGCTGCAAATATTAATAACTTCAGACAGGCTGCTCTTTGAAAGGTGTTAGGAAGAAATGGAACCAAAGCAGCAGAAATAAGAGCCTCAGACTTACGTGGAGGGCCTCAGGGCAATAATGAAAAGGACAGAATTTCAATGCAGCAGTGGTAAATCTTAAGGAAATGTCTAGAAACATGTAAAATGTTTTAATGGTTCATAAAAAATAATTAAGGTTCTCAGAAATCTAAGCCAAATTGATATTGCTGAAATTCTCCAAGGACACTGGTTGAAATGAACTTTTCTAAGGAAGAATGTCCTTTAGAGGAACTGAGAATCAGGGTCAGCCTATTGGGTCAGTGCCTTTCCTGGAAAGAATGACTGAGGGGAACTGAGGCAGGGATTCCTGTCAAAATATAATAAAAACTCATTTTGTCGTTTTGTCCAAATTGTATGGTTTCTTGATTTTTCGGTCTGCAGGAGCTGAAGGAGTTAAGGCAAAATGACTAAGTCGATGTAGCACTGGGCTTAGAGTAGGGGAGACCTGGGTTCAAATACCTCTTCAGACACATACTACTTGTGTGGTCAACCCCAGGGAAAATCACCTTACCTCTCTTGGCTTCATTTCCTTCAGCTATAAAATCAATCTATCTAAAGTCCCTTCCAATTCTGCATTTGATCCTAGAAAGAAGAAGATAGACCAGCTGAGGAGAAGAGATTCTAATCAAAAATGTGGAAGAGGAGCAAAGACCACTTTGTCTACCTTACGGTTTTGGTCCATCATGTTCAATAGCTTCATCCTGTGAATTCATCACAATTATCCAAATATTCTTTTCCTCTCAACTTCCCTAATTCTGTTGATGGTGCCACCAATCTCCCAGTTACCCAGGACTGGAACCTAGGAGTCATCTTTGAATCCTTCCTCTCTCTCACCCTCCACTGCTTATTACCTCAGTTGCCAGGTCTTGTCAACATTCTTTGCCTCCAATTCTGTCTCCTTCACTCCCATTCATATATCCATCACTCAAGTTCAGACCTCTTGCATGACCACTGTACTCCAGTACTCTACTGGATCTGTGATCTTACCATTTTGGATGTTTCCTCTAATGATGCAAATTATATCGTATCTAAGCTTAAGACACCCAGATATGTTTTCCCATTAGTTCCCATAAAGGGTACACCAAAACTGCTGGTAGGCTGATCTCTCTTTATCTTGTCATAACTTCAAATCTGGCTGTTCTCCTGACTCTTCTCTACCTCAACTACCTTCTCAAGATGGAGATACTTTCATCTTTGTAGTCCTCTCCTTTGAATTCCTCCTTAGAACCTGCATTTGAGGATGTGCCTAACCCAACCATGCTCACTTCTGGTCTGGCTCTTCCCATGAATCAAAGGACTTTTATACCTTGCACCCATGAAGCAGTTTTCCCTCCCCCACTACCCTTTTGCCTCTATTTAATGTGTTGTCTTCTACCATTATCTTTTTGTGCTTATATTTTCATTCCTAGTGCTTAGTAGAAACCAGAACATAGTAAACACTTATAAATGCTTTATCCATCACAGGGATACCAGTGGACCATACCATTTGGGTCGTCCATTTGTCATCTCTTGCCTTCAACATATGGCTATCTATCTTCTTTTCCTGTCATATACTTCACTGATGACATCTTTTCCTCCTGTTCTTCAGAGTTTCTTATTGGTTAGACATTGCATCCTACTTGTATTCACAATGAACCTCCCCACAATGCTTTGTGTGATATTCCTTTTCAGTTCTTTGGTGACTCTAACCATACAGCAACTGATAAAATAACCTCCTAATTGGTCTTCTGCTTTTAGTCTCTTCCTTCTCAAATCCATTCTCCACACACCTTCCAAAATAATCTTCCTATAATACAAGTCTGACTATACTATTGCCCTTCTCAAAATCTTTCAATGACCCCTATTATCCTTACAAATTAACAAGAATTTATTAAGTGCTTACTAATTTGCTCCAGGTACCATGCTCAGCACTGGGGATACAAAGAAAGACAAAAATCAATTCCTGTTCTCAAGGAGCTCACAGTTTAATTTAGAAAGTACAAATTCTGTAGCCTGGCATTTATGGCATTTAATTCCAATATGCCTTTTGAATTTTATTTCTCATTCACTGCCCCTCATACTATATATTCCAGACAAACTGGACCACTGGTCAGTCCTCATAGTCATCACGTTGTCACATGACTCTGTGGATTAAAGGAGGAAGGCTTGTATGATTACCTCTTCTCTGTTCATCCAAATGCTTGTCTCCTTTCAAGACACAGATAAGATGACTCTTTCATGAGGAGGTGGAACTAATACATTTAGTTGAAAATGTTCTCTCTATCACATTTTTGTAGAGTACTTCGTTTGAATTTTTCCTTTCGCCCCATCACCCTACACTATGTCTTGCCTTCACCACTGTACATGACATTTTCTCCCAGTAAATTATAAGCTCCTTGAAGGTAGGGATGGTATGATTTTTTTTTCAAGTTTATATCTTCATTGTCCCAGTAAAAGTTTATGAGAAGAATCAACAAATGCAACTGATACAAACAGCAGGAAAGCTCAATGATGACCCAACGAAGCAGAGTAGTTCTAAGGGTATTTAAGAGTAAAACCATAAAGAAAACCAAAAATAAACCAAAGAGAGTCACAAAGCTTTTTTTTATTAACAAATTCATTTTGTCATTAAGAACTGTGGTGATAGTCATGCTTGGATTTTCACATTACAACCCTAATGCGCTTAGAGAGGATATAGGGAAAGCACCTAGGCAACGTTAGGTGTAAACAGAGGAAGTCTGTGCCATAGGCCAATCTCAAACAGAAATAGGGGTCACTAAGCCATACGTAAGGATCTCTGAAGGGGCATGTTGACTTGGAAAACTATATATTAACATTATGTATGTCCTTTTGCATTTTATTTATTTTGTTAAATATTCCTAATTACTCTTAAACCAGAGGAGATCAAGCACAAAGCACAAGGTGAAAAGGCATTTTCTAAGAGTGATGAGGCCCTCATGATGCTCCTGTTTGGGGATGACTGTGTTGATTGAATCAAGTCCTGAAACAATGAATGGAGAGCTTCTTGGATGAGATCCATAACCACTCAAAAGAACTTGACCTAACTATCTGCCAGAAAAAAAAAAAAACAAACAAACCACAAACAACTGGATGCAGAATTGGTATTGTCCAGACTATGAAATAGAGTTAAATGGATGACTCATAGAGCTCATCCATCAGTATGTGCACATACAGCTCGGTCCTGTTTAGTGCGAATAATGAATCTCCTGAAGTGGTCTCATTATTCAAATTCACATTGCATATTTCTATTGGACTGGAATCAATTATCACACTTTACATGATTATAATTTCAAATAGTGTACATTTGAATAGATGTGATCACTTCAGGTGATTCATTATTTATACTAATCAGAACCTGCCTTTTTATATACATACATGAACCGTTTGTGAATACTTACCTTTATATACACAATGCATGCATGAATATGCATATATGTATTCACATGTGCATGTGTGTATATATAAATTTGTATTTATATATGTATGTATATGGGTATATATAATGAGTATATATTACATATACATACATACATGTATTTTTGGACCTGGAATCAGGAAGATTTGAGTTCAAATTCAACCTCAGCCACTTACTAGCTATGTGACTCTGGGCAAGTCACATGACCTCTGATACTCTCAGTTTACCCAACTGTGAAATGGGGGGAAAAAAATTAGCACCCATCTCCAAGGTTGTTGTGAGGATCAAAGAAAATAATATTTGCAAAGCACAGTACTTGGCACATGGTGGGCACTATACAAATGTTAGATATTATGTATATGTAATATTATCATGCACTATATTGCAAATAATATATGAATAAATTAGATTAGATTATGCATTATTCATAATATATGAATAAATTATATTATATTATGTATTATTTTATATATTATATATATGCATTATTATTAGATTATGTTATGCATTATTACTCCTATCTCAAACTCTCTGTAATCTGACCACTTCCGGTCTTTCTGATCATCTTACATATTACTCCCTTTCAAGTATTCTGAAGTTCAGACATCCTGGTCTACCTGCTGCTGTTCCTCGCATAGGACCTTCTATCCTTCATTTCTTTTCTATTTTGAACTACCTGGAATCCTAATCTTAGACTCTTAGAGACACTGGCTTCCTTCAAATGCCCCATTTAGCTAATGGGGCTATATATTCTTCCACAGCTACCAATGTCTTCTCCTCCAAGACTAGTCTTTATCTTCTCTGCTATGCCTGTTTATACACACACACACACACACACACACACACACACACACACACATATATGTTGTCTCCCCGTTGGAAAGTAAGCACTTTGAAGGCAGGGGTACTTTTGTCTTTTCTTATATTCACAATTCTTACTGGCAATGTTTAGTAGATAGAAATAATCTAAAAAATTGTATTGACCGTCTGGTTGAAATGTCCTATTTGCTATTTTAAAGATTAATTCAATTCAGATCAACAAACATTTCTTGTGTCTGGTATGTACAAACCTTTGTGCTAGGAGCTGAGTAACTAGCTAGGTGTGAGTGGGAATGAGCTGTCATTAACCCAAGGTGCCATCAGCAAAACCCTTACATTTCTATCACTTTACATTTCACTGTCCTTTTTCACATCAGTGATCTTTTTTATTCTTCGCAGCCCCACTGTGAGTAAGGCACCATTTTGCCAATGAGAACTATGACACAAAATGTGGTTCATTGTGACGTCTTGTTGTTAAGTGATTTTTTTTCATTATTCTTTAATTTCCTGTTTTGAGAAACAACTTAAATTAGTAGAAAAAATTTCTTGTAAATTTGGCTATTGAGACATTTGTCACTTTCTAGTGGTTCCCTGTTACCTTCAGGTTCAAAACCAAAATCCTCTTCTTGGCATTCAAAGCCTCCTCCTCCCTTCTCAGTTTTCTTATGCCTTTTTCCCCCTCCGCATACTCTTCCATCCAGTGACTTTGGTCTCCTGATTGTTCCATAAACAACATGTTCCATCTCTCGGTTCCAGGCCTTTTATCTGGCTGCCTCCCATGCTTGGAATGTTCTCCCTCCTCGTCTTCACCTTTTATCTTCCCTGGCTTCCTTTAAGTCCTAGATATGATCCTATCTTCTGAAAGAAGCCTTTAGGAAAAGCATTCTTAATATTAGTGCACTCTTTCTCTGACTTCTTATTTATCTCATATATAACTTGTTTATATACTTACGTGTGTGTGTGTGTGTGCATGTGTGCGTGTGTGTGTGTGTGTGTGTGTGTGTGTTTGCTTGTTGTCTCCCCCATTGGGCTGTGAGCTCCTGGAGGTCAGGGACTGTGTTTGACCTTACTTCGTATCCCCTTTGCTTAGCATCATGCATGGCTCATGGTGTTTGGCAAATCTTTATTGACTAACGGACTCCCTGATGCAGTATAAACCCTCAGAAGACGGGCCTTCATCTGCTATTAACTGCCTGCTCTTCCTTCCTTAGAGAAAAGAATTAGGTACAGTACAATATGATCTTCTGCCTTTACTAGTATCTATTACTAATAAAAAACACATTATATACTGTGTATATACACTTATATGTATACATGTATAAGATATGTGTACATGTATTTGATATATATACATATTTGTATAAAATATATGTGTTAGTGGATAGAGCACTAGGTTTGAAATCAGAAAGACTTCTTCATGAGTTCAAATTCGCCCTCAGACACTTATTAGCTGTGTGTCTGTTAACCCTGTTTGCCTCAGTTTCCTCATCTGAAAAATGAGCTGGAGCAGAGAATGGAAAAAAACTTCATTATCTTTGCTAAGACAATGTCCAAAACTGGGATTCAAAGACATGACATGACAGAAACAACTGAACAACAAAATAAAAGTATATACGCATATATAAAATATACATGTGAACATATACAAGATAAAATACATATTCGTGTACACATTCACTCACACACACAAACACACGCACTGGAGTGGGTCTGTTTCTACTTAGAAGAGCAAAGTAATTAACATTTAATATTATTGTCTTCTCCACAAAAACAAAAAGAGTAAGAACAAAGTCCTCATTTTATTTGGCTCCATGGGAAATCTCCCTTTCTTTTAGTTCTTATGAGTTGTGAAGTATAATGTTGAATTGTAGATTAATTCTAGTTGATGTTGACACTGGTTAGTAACATTATTTTACATGGTAACGTTTCATATCTAATTTCTCTCTTGCCTGTAATCTGAAGAAATAGTTTTGTTGAATCTGAAAATAGGTAATTGGAAAAATCAAATATAGCAGAACTCAATTTTCACGTAGTTCATTATTTCGTAGGTCAGGATGCATTATGGCTCAAGCATTTAACAAAAGCCTAATATACTTGCCCAACACTAGTGCTGTAAGGGGTTCCTCCATACATCACTATTTTCTAGCTAATGTGATATCTGTATTTTTGCCATTAGAACTAATAAAGATATAATAAAAATTAATGAATCTTGCAGGAGAAAAGTATAATAGCACATGAAATTTCAAAAGCAGAGAAGAGATCTGTTCCAATAAGAATAAAAGAAAGGAAAAATTCCCTCAAGACTTGCAGAATTTTATTACGATTAGAGAAGAATATCATAGAAAAACGCATATATGGTAGGGATCTTAGCACTTGCATTAAAATATGTTAGATGTAATATCGTGCTGATTTATCTCATAGTAGCTAAGAGGTAAAGACTGAAAAAGAGGGGGATTGGAGAACCAAGAAGAAAATCATTTGCAGAACTACAAAAATCTGTAGAGATTACTATATTTCAGAGAATGTCAATTGCCCTGCAGGTAGATTACTGTAATGACTTGCTTGGCCTTCATGTTCATTCTGCAGAGAGGAGGTCTCTCCTTTCCACCTGTGGTTACATCCCACATTCCCATTGCCTATAACCCCATTCTCTGATAAAAAGGTATCATACGTAGATGATGTAGTGCATGACTACTAAGGGCTCTGCCCCTACAGGATGCAATTGAAACCAAATAGTCAACATTTCCTACCATTTACCAGTAGTAACTTCCTACCAATTCAGTCATCATAAGCTAGACTGTGCAGACCAGATAACTGCTTTAAAGATTTTAGTAAATTACTTGGGGGAAAAAAATGAGAGACAAAACAGAATTAAAGAGACTTTTTGGGTTAGTGGACCATTAGTACCCCACCACCCCCCTACTTTCTAGGGCCCTACTCTGAAAAGAGACAATCCCACTGTGGAAAGAGACAATGCATTATGTAGCTACTTATCACAGACATTTTTCTCAGTTGCACAATTAGTGGTTTCTGCCAGTCTATAACTTCTTGCTGCTGTCAAGGGGAAGACATTCTTAGATGTCAAAAGCCCAATGTCATGGCAGTATATAATCAGTTTGCTAGGTCTGGATTGGCAAATTTTGAACAGCTCAGGGAAGCAAGATTTCAGGGGCAGGGTAGCTTGGAGGTAGTATCACAAATTAGCTAACTGGAACATCACTTCTCACCACTGACTCCCTCTCATCCGCAATGAAAATAGTTGGCCTAGGGCTATATCTAATAATGTTGTGGACTTTTCCAGTGCTGGTAATCAAATCCTCCCCTATTCTCTTTACTCCTTCTAAGAATGTCATTGCAGAGTAGAAATTCTATGGGATTCCATGGTTACAGCTTTTTGAAAAATTTTTTGTTTGCAGGAACTTGTATCTTGAAGATTCCTTTCCCTTGTAACGTCTGAACTCCCCTAATCTGAATAGTTTGTATGTCACTGTTTGATCAGGGGTCTAGGGACTAGCACAAAGGAGACATATGCTTTTCTTGTGTTTCCAGGTTAGATGAAACTCCTGGGGTAGTGATTGAAAGAAAGAGGGAGGTTGACATTTGTGACTATTAGCAGCTACAACTGGAGGATCACCCTCTACTAATCTGTTTTGTTATTACTTAATTGAATGGAATGGTGGAAAAGACATTGAGTTTGAAATTGGAAGATCTGAATTTGATTATAATTGTGTTACTTTTTAGATTTGTGAGTTTTTCACTGCATATCTTTCTGAGTCTCATTTTTTTACCTATAAAATGAAGGGGTTTTGACTAAACATGGGGTATGTAGTCTAGATCTGTGAGTTTGGTTTTTAAAGATTTATGTTTTTAAAACTATATTTCTACATAATATTTTCTTTACAATCTTATATACTTTATTTCATACATTGAAAGGTATTATTTGGAGGAGTCTATATAGTCTTTATCAAATTGTCAAAATGATCAATGATAACCAAGATGATAGAATGGGAAAGAAACCCTCTGAAGCCCTCCAAAATTCCCCTGTAAACAACTGGAAAACTGCCTCAGAATTGATCTAGGAGCAGGGAAGCAGCTTGGCAGGAAAGATTTGTCTCACTGGGGTGTGAGGGGAGTGAAGTCCAAGAGCAGCAGCAGGGGCCTGAGGCTAGGCTGCAAACTTAGAGCAATCCACCAGGGAGGCCCCTTCCTCTTGCAAAGCAGCAGTCCCCTAGAGAAATGAGTAGCCTATATAGGGCAGCAAGGCCCCACCCCAGTAACCCCATTCCCAGAACAAGCTACTAGCAAGACCTTAACTCCAATGTTGACCAGTAAGTGAAGCCTCACTCCAGGGCTGGATAACAGAGAGACCCTGACTCTAGGGCCTGCCAGCAGAGACATTTTGTTTCCATAGAAACTTAGCAGCAGGACCAGTAACAAGATCCCTCCTCCAGTACCAGAAAGACTCTGTTACCATAGAAAACCAGTAACAAAGCTCCACTCATTAGTTAACCCCCATACCCAGGGGAGGCCAACAGGGAGGTCCCACCCCTCTAAACAAGCCATATCGGAAGGCCACCCTCCAGTGAAAGCAAGCTGCTAGGCCCTGAATTCCAGTGAAAGCTAGCAGTAAGACCCTGAGTCCCAGAACAAAATGTCTGGGATAGTGCAGAACCAGAGCCCAGCTCTCACATAAAAACACCAAGCCACAAAAAGGCGGAAAAAATGAGCAAATAACAAAACAAAATACAACCTGACTATAGAAAGTTACTATAGTTAAAGGGTAGATCAAGGCATTAACTTAGAAGAAAAGAATAGTGTCAAAATGGCTACATGTGAAGTCTAAAAAAATGTAATTTGGTCTCAGGCCCAAAAAGAATTCCTGGAAAAACTTAACAAGGATTTTAAAAAACAAATTAGAAAAGTAGAAGAAAAATTGGAAAAAGAAATGAGAGTAATACATGAGAATCATGAAAAAAGAGTCAAAAGCAGGGGAAAATATAAATAAAAAGTTACCAAGGAAAATAGCTTCCCAAAAAATTAGAATTGGACAAATGGAAAAGGAAGTACAAAAACTCACTGAAAAATATTATTCCCTAAGAATTAGATCTGAACAAATGGAAGCTAATGACTCTATGAGACATCAAGACATGATAAAAAAAAAAAGTTAAAAAAATATGAAATTTATGGGACTACCTGAAAGCCATGATATATATATATAAAAAACAAAACAAAACCTGGACAACATCTTTCAAGAAATTATTAAATAAAACTGTCCTGATATGTTAGAACCAGGAGGCAAAATGAAAATTGAAGGAATCCATCCATCACTGCTTAAAAGAGATCCTAAAATGAAAACTCCCAGGAGCATCATAACCAAATTTCGGAGTTCATGGATTAAGGAAAAAGTACTGCAAGCAGCCAAAAAAACAGTTCAAATATATGGAGCAACAGGATTTACACAGGATTTGGCATCTTCCACATAAAAAAAGGCAAAGTTAGGATTAAAACAAGAATTACCTACTAAGCAAAATTAAATATAATCTTTTGGGAGGAAATGAATATTTAATGAAATAGAGGACTTTCAAGCATTCTTAATTAAAAGATCAGAGCTGAATAAAAAAAAATGATCTCCAAATACAACACTCAAGAGAAACATAAAAAGGTTAAAAAATACAGAGAGAGAAAACATAAGCAATTCAATAAGGTTAAGCTATTTATATTTCTATATGGCAAGATAAAAGTTATAAGTCTTAAGAACTTTATTGCTGTAAGAGCAATTATAAGACGTATATATAGACAAAAGGAATGGATATAGACTGACTTTTAGCAAAGGAGAAACACAAATTACTAGTCCTAAAAATGAAAAGGGTGGATTCACCACCAAATGAAGAGGAAATTAAGACAATGTTAGGAGCTATTTTGCTCAATTTTATGTTCATAAATTTGACCATCAAAATGAAATCAATTAATATCTACAAAAATATTAATTACCCAGATTAACAGAAAAAGAAATAAAATACTTGAATAACTCAATCTTAGAAAAAGAAATTGAACAAGTCATATATGAACTTCCCAAGAAAGAATTCTCAGCACCAGACCAGTTCACAAGTAAATTCTACCAAACATTTAAAGAACAATTAATCTCAATACTATATAAAATATTTGGAAAGAATAAGGAAAGAAGAGTCCTAGGAAATTCCTTTTATGACAAATATTGTGCTGATACCTAAACCAGAAAGAGCCAAAACAGAGAAAGGAAATTATAGACCATTTTTCCTAATGAATATTGATGCAAAAATCTTAAATAAAATACTAACAAAGAGATTATGCAGCAATATATCACAAAGATTATATACTATGACCAGATGGAATTTATACTAGGAATGCAGGGCTGGTTCAATAATAAGAAAACTATCAGCATAGTTGACCATATTAATAATAAAACCAATTACAATTATAGGATTATCTCAATAGGTGCAGAAAAAGCTTTTGATTAAATGCAGCTATTAAAAGCACAAGAAAACAAAGTAATAAATGGAGCTTACCTTAAATTAATAAGAAATATTTATCTAAAACCATCAGCAAATATTACCTATGATGAGGATAAGTTAGAAACCTTTCCAGTACAATCACTGGTGAAGAAAGCATCCCCATCATCAACTCTATTATTATTATTGTACTAGAAAGGTTAGCTATATCAATAAGGAAAGAAAAAGAAACTAAAGCAATTAGAATAAGCAATGAAGAAATAAAGCTATCACTCTTGGCATATCATATGATGTTATATTTAAAAAGTCCTAGAAAATCAACTAAAAGACTACTCAAAATTATTAACAACTTTAGCTAGGTTGCAGGATAAAAAAATAAACCCACATAAATCATTAGCATTTCTATATATTACCAACAAAGTCCAGCAGCAAGACATAGAAAGAGAAATTCTATTTAAAATAACTGCAAACAGTATAAAATGCTTGGGAGTCTACCTGCCAAAACAAACCCAGGAATTATGTGAATACAACTATACACAAAAAAGTCAGATCTAAACAACCAGAAAAACATTAGTTGCTCATGGGTAGGCTGAGCCAATATAATAAAAATGACAATTCTACCTAAATTAATCTACTTATTCAGTGTCATACCAAACTATCAAAAAATATTTTATTGAACTAAAAAGCAATAAAAAAATTCAACTGGAAGAAGAAAAGCTCAAAGATATCAAGGAATCAATGAAATAAAGGCATGAACGAAGGTGGTCTCTCCATATCAGATTTCAAACTGTACTATAAATCTCAAAGTATGTAATAAAGCAGTAATTATCAAAATAATCTTGGAGTGGCTAAGAAATAGAGTGGAGGATCAGTGGAATAGAGTAGGTACAAATTACATTATAGTAAATGATCACAGTGACCTGGTATATGGTAAACCCAAAGATCCAGACTTTTGAAACAAAAACTCATTATTTGACCAAAACTGCTAGGAAAACTAGAGAACAATATGGCAGAAACTAGGTATAGACCAATATCTCATTCCATATACCAAGATAAAGTCAAAACAGGTATGATTTATATGTAAAGGATGATACCATAAGCAAATTTGGAAAATGTGGAATAGTTTGTCAGATCTATGGATAAGGGAAGAATTTTGAACCAAAGAAGATACAGACAGCATTACAAAATATAAAATAAATAAGTTTGATTATATAAAATTTTTTCAAGTTTTTGTACAGGAAAGGCCAATATAACAAAAGTTACATGGAAAACAATAAACGGGGGTGGGGTGGGAGATTTTGCAATAAGTGTCTCTGATAATCAGATTAACTAATATGATAAAAAGAGAAAATGTTGGATATTGGAGGGTATAGAGGGAAAACTGGGATACTAATACACTCTTGTTGGAGTTGTGAACTGATCTACCCATTATGTAGAGCAGTTTGGAACTATACCCAAAGAGCTATAAAAATGTGCATTCCCTTTGATCCAGCAATACCACTGCTAGGTCTGTATCCCAAAGACATCTAAAAAAAGGGAAAAGGACCTATTTGCACAAAAGTATTTGTAGCAACTCTTTTTGTGGTGGCAAAGAATTGGAAATCAAAAGGGTACCCATCAATTGGGGAATGTCTCAACAAGCTGTGGTATATGGCTGTGATGTAACACTATTGGGCTATAAGAAATGATAAGCCAGATGATTTCAGGAAAAGATCTGGAAAGACTAACATAAAGTGATGCATAGTGAAATGAGAAGATCAAGGAGAATACGGTACACAGTAACAGCAAATTGTTCAGTGAAGAACTGTGAATGACTTAGCTATTCTCAGCAATACAACGATACAAGACAATTCCAAAGGACTAATGATAAAGCATACTATATGCCTTCAGAGGAAGAACTGATATTGTTTGAATACAGACTGAAGTATGTTATTTTTCACTTTCATTTTTTTAGTCTTCTTGTATTAAATGACTAAAATGAAAATTTTTTACCTAGTTGTACATCTGTAACCTATATTTGATTGTGTACTGTCTCAGGAAGGGAGGAAGGATGGGTTATGGAACTCAAAACTTTAAATAAATGTGTTAAAGAATTAAAAAAATTGATCTATGATACAAAAAGTTCAAGAACCCTTGCTTTAAATCAGTGGTTTTCAAGGTATGGAGTAAGACCCTTTCAGGCTCCACAAGATCAAAAACACCTTCAATAATAATACTAAAATATTTTAATTTCTAATATGTAAATTTAATTTCTAATATGTAAATATCAATAGATGTAACAAAAACCCTTGAGGAGTCCCTGACAATTTTTTAGAGTGTAAAGGGTTCTAAGACCAAAAATTTTGAGAACTTGCTGGACTAAATGATCTTTATGGTTCTTGAGAATGCTTAATCCAATGAACTGAAAGTCAGGTTCTTATAATTGGTGCTCACTGTGGAGAACAGGCCTCATAGACGGCTAAATGTACTCCTGTTAGAGAACACAGCTCTGAGTCATGTTTTCTATCAAAGAGAGTAAGATAGGATCCTGTAAACTACCGTAGTTTCTAAGTCAAATGGAAACAGGATATCAGACTTTTCTTTACATTAGGAAACAAAAAAAAAAATTGATGTATTTAGAGCTACCAATACATCAGAAAGATGAACTGATTTATTTATTCAAAATATAACCATGAAAAGGTACAGAACAAAGCATTAGAGATAAATACCATATTTTTGCTGCATAATTATCATACCCTGGTTTGGTTTTTTTTTGTCCAAAAATTGGTTTATAAGCTTTCACCTCATGATCATTTCATGGTATAATTCTGATCATCATGCTGCTTGAAAGGTAAACAGAGCAGCAATGTATTCACCAGTCACATATAGAAATATATTAATCTCTCCCATATGCTGAGCCTTGAGCCTAGAATTCCCAGTGCATGCACGTTGGCAGCATATTTCCAAAAGCTTCCATGTTTTGTTTGGAGTGGTTTGTTTAGAGTGCTGCAGTACTAATGGTATTGTCACTCAATTCAATGAAGAGCGGTAGGCACAAGGGGAGTGGGGGGGCAGGTGAAGCTTCCATGAATAAGTCTCATGATATGGTAAGACTTGCATCTTCCCAATTTTAACATATATTCGCAAGTATTCCATACATCCTAATCTTGAAGCAAAGACAGTTCAGTAATAAATTATTTTTAAGTAATACCAGTACATTTTTTAAAAAGCTTCACAGAGAAGTGGTATTGCTGGGTCAAAGCGTATGCACATTTTTATAGTCCTTTTGTGCACAATATCCCCAAGAGATTATAAAAATTGGGAAGAGTCCCACATGTACAAAAATATTTATAGCAGCACTCTTTGTGGTGGCCAAACACTGGAAATCAAGGGGACGCCCATCAATTGGGAATGGCTGAATAAATTATGGTATATGAATGTGATGGAATACTATTGTGCTATAAGAAATGATGAACAGGAAGACTTCAGAGAGGCCTGGAAAGACTTACACGAACTAAAGCTGAGTAAAAACAGCAGAACCAGGAGAACTTTGTACACAGCAATAACCATAATGTGTGAGGATTTTTTCTGGTAGACTTAGAACTTCATTGAAATGCAAGGATCTAAAAAATTCCCAGTGATCTTTTAGGCAAAATGCCTTCCACATCCAGAGAAAGAACTATGGAATTCAATCGCAAAATGTAGCAGATCATCTTCTTTTGTGTTATGTTTTGGTTTGTTATACGATTTCTCCCATTCATTTTAATTTTTCCATGCAGCATGACTATGGTGAAAATGTATTTAATAGGAATGTATGTGTAGAACCTATATAAAATTGTATGCCATCTCGGGGAGAGAGGGGGGAGGGAGGGGGACAGAGAGAAAAAAATCTAAGTTATATAGTAATGATTGTAGAACACGGGAAATAAATAATAAGAAGCTTCACATAATGGTTGCATCCTACTTTTTTGCAAAAGAATTTAGAATAAACTCTGCAGCAATTATGCAGTGAAATATGGTAGCTCATGAGATCTTAATCACAGCAAACTCTTTCAGTCACTGCATGGCTCACTCCTCTTGTACATGAGTCTGTAGCAGGGGATAAATACAGAATGATAATTAAATCTGTGAACATATCTTACTTCAGTTTCGTAGTTCTGATCCCATCATCCACTGTACCTTTAGTCATTCTTCCCTTTATTTTGTTTACCCTCAATTCCTTTATTTTACCAACTGAATGGTGATGGTGAGAATGACAGCAGCTAACATCCATATAGCATTTTAGGATTGGGAAAATGCTTTACATGTATTATCTCATTTATTCCTCACAACTCTGTCAGATCGTGTTATTATTATCCCAATTTTACACATGAAAACCTGAGGCAAAGAGAGATTAAGTGACTTAGTCTGCTCAGCAAAGAATGTCTGAACCTGGCTAGCTAACGAGTGTCTGATGTAGGAATCAAACCCAAATATTTCTGTCTCTAAGTCCACTGTTCTATTATTTAGGAATTTCAGTATTCAGACTCCCAGCTACCTTTCCAGTCAGTGCAGAAAACTCCTCCTTGTATTCCATATGTGTTACTCTTGCTAAACTATGATACTCACTTTTCTTGAGCCGGTAGGGCTTTAGCTATGCTCTCCCTTGTATCTGGAATGTCCTCACTAAACCTTCCCTCCCTCCTTCAATTTCTACTGAAGTCCTACTATTCCTTTAAAACTCATGTCAACTGCCGACAAGCTTCATAAATCTTTCCTGATTTCTCCCACTTGAAAGTGACTTCTCCCTTTTATGAAATTTTACCTAATTCTATTTCACAGAGAACTGTAATTTTTGGCATATTCTATTTTGTATTATACTTAATTGAAAATATGATATACTCTCCTACTAAAGTAAGAAGCAGTGCTTTATAGTGAATAGAGTGCTAGTCTTGGGGTCAGTATGACAAAAAATCAAATAGAACTTAGCTGTGTATCTAGCCAAGGATGGGTCAGTTAAGTTCTCTGAGCCTCAAGAGCTCTCAAGTCTCTAATATTCATGCATTAATTGGTGGCTAAGTAAAGGGGTGTGCTGGAATCAGTTCTAATTGGTACACAAGAACTAAGTGTTAAGTTTTCAGTGTGGGCGTTCACACCTCAGAAATCTTCGATGGCTAGGGAACAGGATTTGATTTATTATTTTGTTGATTGTCAAGACTTTTAAAAGTGTTAATGCTGCAGTTTGAATTTTAAAATGTCTGCACACACACATTTTTCCCCATGTCATCATCCAGAATAAATAGATAAGATTTTTAAAAAATTAAATTTAAAAATATCAAAAAATAAATTTTGTTAAAAATGTAGCAGAGCAGTCCTAAATTTGTTCTATAAACTTTACTTGAGCTCAGCAAAAGTGCAGTAAAAGCTCAGGGAATGAATTCATCACCAGACTAGAAGTGTAATAACAGTAGACTTATATAATAAAATATTATTCATTAATAATTATATCAATAATTAATTATACATTAATATTGATGATAAATAGTAATGCTATAATAGTGATAAGAATGTTAACTGGCATTTATGTAGCACTTTAAGGTTTGCAAAGTGTTTTATATCCATTATCTCATTTGAGTCTCACAGCAGTGTTGGAACTTACATTTGATATTCACCCATGACCTGTAGGAAAACAATGTTCCCCATTAATTGGATTGTAAGCCCTTTATATTCCTGATTTCAAGTAGCACAAGGTCTTGCACATAACAGGTGCTTAATAAATGATGAGGGTGGTTTTTTATCTTTCTAGGATCTTTCTAGGTTGCTATATCAGTTTACAAAATGCTTGAGTTTAGAGGAAGAAAAAGGAATTTGAATGTTAGGACAATCTGGGGTATGCATATGTGTAATTGGGGAGTGAGGAACCTAAAAATGGCGGAGGAATGGTTAAAGATACTCATAGATAAAACTATGGAAGGATCTTTGAAATCTCACAAAACTATTGGAAAGAAAATAACCTGAAATCACTTAAGGCCAAATAAGGAGCCCAGGCCTCATTGAAATGCATCTCACATTAAGTAATGATTTTTATTTGTGCTTAGAAAAATAATGTATGCAAGTCCTGCTAGAAGAGTTGTTGATTTGTATTGCTGGCTCCTGACTTAAGACATTGAATGCTGAACACTTCAGATAACAACACAAAATCTCTCCACACAGCTTATGGCAAGTACCAGTCATCCATGTGTTTCAGTGTGCTCAACTACACAAATCCTGGCATTCTTACTTATTGCTAGGATAGAAGGTAGAACATTTAAGAAATGTAAAATCCTCCATAATAAGTGTAACACTAACTTCAAAAGCACACTGCCTGGAGATTATGGATAATACTACTGTATCTTTAAGAGGAAATAGAATCTGGGAGTGTGACAAATTCTATTTCCTCTTAACAATAAAATGAAAGCATCCATGGTCTCTGTGGGAGTGGCTGTTGAAGCTGGTGGCAATAAGAGTTTCCTATCATTATTAGTATAAACCCAGTGTTCAGAAATGTTGAAGTCCATAAAAATGTGATCATACATGATATTAAGGAGTGGTCTTGTAGTGGATAAAAAAGCAGAATGTATACCTATGGAGAAATGGAAAGGTAGTTTTCTATTCCCTTCCTTGTCACATGGGAAAAAGAAGCACAGAAGATTGCCAATGCCCAGACCTGTAAAGAGTGACATGACAGTGGGCATCAGCATCAGAAGAAATCTGTTATGTAGTGCAACTTGTGTCCACTGTAAATCTCACTGAAAGTTCTGGTAAAGAGAACTGAAGAGGAAATCGTTTGCAAAGCTAAGGAGCATGTTTAGAAATGAAATGGGAGAGTGTTACAATTACCAGCAAAAAAAAAAAAAAAAAAAAAAGACCGACAAGGGAGCTTTATAAGCAATCAAGGTTTTGCCTGCCAAGCTGAAAATACACAACCCTCTGTGCCCCATGTAGAAGTGAATATGTTTCCTGGGATGAATAAGCCCGCTCAGAGCCAGGGTCCTTTCACCTGTGTGTCTGTAGCACATTGGTTTACAATCTAGTATTGCTCCAAATCATTCAATTTTCTTGATTAAATTCCACAGGCCCTTGGGGGAAAGGAAACAGTGACAGCCCACGGGATTTACATTTCATTGCCATTAGGGGAATGAACATGGAGAGGAAGATGTCATACTGTCTGAGCTCCTGTGATCAGGGAATTCAGGAGCCAAGATTCTACTCCTGCTCTCATCTGTTCTTCATTCTCAGACCTGGGTAAAGTGATGCCATTCTCTTTCTTAGACTTGATTACTCCATTTAAAGAAACAGAACCAAAATATCTGACATATATATATATATATATATATATATATATATATATATATATATACACATATATGAAAGCTATAGTATAAGCATTATTAGAGAATTTAAAGGTATTCCTACATTTTCTTTCTCACATAAAATGATGTGCACACAAACATATATATATATATATATATATTTGTGTATGTATGTATATATGCATATATACATATATATGCTTGCAATATCTGATTTTAGGAATTATAAGCAGTAAAGATACTATAGATATAGACCAGTGGTGTCAAATTCACATAGACATGGGAACCATCAAACCAAACAAAGTATGCAGGCTGAATATTGGCTTAATTTTAAAATGCCATATTATTGATGTTTCCTGTATTTTTATCTTGTTAAATAGTTTCCAACTACATTTTAATTTGGTTCGGTCTGCATGTTTAACACCTCTGATACAAATGATAGGAGAAATAAACCTTTGCTCTTCAGCTAAATGGCTCCATCCCAACATTATTAGACAATTCTCAAAAAAAAAAAAAAAAAACCTTTGGTATAATATTGTTTCATGAGCAATGAGAGGAGGGATTTCTAGAAGTGGGATAGGTCACATTTTATTTTACTTGCCCACAGCTCAGGGTTCAGTTACTCCATAGGCTAACCAGCCACTCATCTGACAACCAATGAGATAACTGAAATATTATTTACTCTACATAGGACTGGAGGAGAGGAAATATCTTCCTCCTGCCTGTGGAAATCCTTACTGCCTGTGAGAGAAGACATGGTATAGTGGATGAAGCAATGGACTAGAGTAATATAGTCCTGTGTTAAAATTCAACCCTTGATACTAACTAGTTGAATGATCGATGGACATTAGATCTCTCAGAGTCTCATTTTCTTACTTCTAAACCAGGGATAGCATTTATATTTCACTTACATAGAAAGTAATTGAGAGGGTCATAAAAAACAACCTATGGAGTGTGGAGTCAAGGTGGTGGAGTAGAAACAAGGACCCGCTTGAGCTCTCCCCCCAAATCCCTCAAAAAACCTGTAAAAATTACTCTAAACAAATTCTAGATCAGCAGAATGACAAGATGACGGACTGAAGCAAATTTGATACATACACACATATGTATGCATGTGTATATGTATATGTGCATGTACATCTATGTATGTGTATGTATGTATATATATATGTGTGTGTGTGTGTGTACATGGATAGAGAGACAGAGACAAAGAGACAGAGGGCACAGGATGAACTGAATATGAAAGGATGATACCTAAAAACTAAAATTAAGTATTAAGAGAAATGTACTGGGAGAAAGAGAAAGGGAGAGGTAGAATGTAGTAAATCATCTCACATAAAAGAGGCAAGAAAAAGCTTTTACAATGGAGAGGAAGAGGGGGAAAGTGAGAGGGAATAAATGAGCTTTACTTTCATTGTATTTTGCTTCAGGAGGGAATAACATACACACTCAATTGGGTATGGAAGTTTATCTTACCCTACACGAAAGCAGGGAGAAAGGTGATAAAAGAGAGGAGATAATAGAAGGGACAGCAGATTGGGGAAAGGGGTAGTTGGAAGTAAATACTTTTGTAGAAGGACAGGTCAAAGGAGAGAATAGATTAAATGGAGGGTGGGATGGGATAGAGGGAAATATAATTAGACTTTTACAACATGATTGTTTTGGAAGCATTTTTGCATGACTACACATGTATAACCTATATCATATTGATTGCCTTCCCAATGAGGGGGTGCAGGGAGGGGGGAAGGGAGAGAATGTGGAACTCAACACTTTAGAAACAAAGGTTAAAAATTGTTTTTGCATGCAACTAGGAAATATGATATATAGGCAATGGGGTATAAAAATCTATTGTTCCCTACAGGAAAATAGAAGAGAAGGGGATAAGAGAGAGGAGTGTGGTGGTGACGGAAGGATGAGTAGATTGGAGGAAAAGGTAAGCAGAAGACACTCTGTCCTGGAATGGGAGGATGGGGGAGATGGGGAGAAAATTTGACAATCAAAATTTTGTGGAAGTGAATGTTGAAAACTGAAAATAAATAAATTTAATTAGAAAAAAAGAAAAAAGAAAACAACCTATATGAAGCACTACATAAATGTGAGCTATTATTTCCTATTGACTTTAATGGAAAACAGCTACTTCTGAGTGCATAGACAATCAATTGCATTATAGCCAAGAAATCTATGGTTTAAGTTTTTTTGGTTGTTGCATTTTCTTTTCTTTTTTTTAAAATTATTTTATTTGTTCTCTACAATCACTTCCCTATATCTTAAATTTTTTCCCCTCCCTCCACACTCTCTCCTTGAGAAGGAATGCAATTTTATATAGGTTCTACACATACATTCCTATTAAATACATTTTCAACTTAGTCATGTTGAATAGAAGAATTAAAATGAAAGGGAGAAACCATAAAACAAAACAAAACACAATACAAAAGAAAATGGTCTGCTTCCTTCTGTGATACAATCCCATAGTTCTTTCTCTGGATGTGGAAGGCATTTTGCCTCAAAAGTCCATTGGGAATTTTTAGGTCCTTGCATTACTATGAAGGACTAAGTCTACCAGAAAAATTCCTTGCACACTGTGATTTTTGCTGTGTACAAAGATATGTTCCTCCAGCCCCACACAACAGATCCTTCCCGTCAACCTGCCACAGTCTGTCTCCTATTGGATTCTGCTTCTCCAAAATTCTTTCATATTCTCTTTTAAGAGTTACCTGAAGGAGTTTGTCTTAGAGCTTAAGTGAGTAGTTGTTCTCACTCCTCCATCTTGGCTCCACCCCTTATGGTTTAATTCTTTAAAAAAAAAAAAAAGGAAACCTTTTCAATAGGGCTTCTTTTAAAAGATCACAGATTTAAAGTTAGAAGGAAACTTAAAGGTAATTTGTTCCATCCACTTCATTTTACAGCTGAAGAAGTTGATGCTTAGATAGGTAAAATAACTGGTCTAAGGATCTACAAGTAGTAATGGCATAGCCAATATTTGAATCCAGGTCCTTGGACTCAAAATCCAGCACTCTCTTCTCTCTCTGAGAACCTTGCTTGAGATATTATGGAAGAAAATCAGTGAAAAGCTTTCCAGTGTCAAACCTGCATGGGGGTAGGGAGGGTAAGGAAAAGACTCTGGGAGAAAAATAAATGAAATTACTGGGCTTGTCTCCCTGCCCCCACATCCCACAAATCCAGGCCCTAAACCAAGGAACTAATGTTCAAATTGCTCTGCATCATGACAGTTTGTTTGAATTCCCCTTCTAATTTTATACCCTGATTCTAGAAATAGAATTCTCAGTTTATCTATTGTGATCTACTTTCTAGATCAGTTATCATCTTGCTCACCACCCTCTACCACCACCACTACCATCATCAATCAACTTGCTGAATGCCTAGCCAGAACTCTTTAAGTTTCTTATTTTTTGTTCTACTACTTGATGACCTATCCTGACTTTCTTCTTTTTTGCATTTTGGGGACAACTCTAGATTGCCTCCTCCATTTCAGACCATCAGTCAATCTATGAAAAAGAATCTACCAGGCAGCCCAGTAGCCATTCATCCAGCTTGGGACGCTGTTTCTACCGTATCCTGAGAGACAGATCTAACTTGGAAGAACAAAATCATGATCCTTCAGTCCCTCATCATCTGGTATAACACTTAAGGGCATCTCCACCTTCATTTGGAAAGTCCTCCTTGTCCTAGAGAAGACGTTCTGAGACCTCAGTATTCAAAAGGCTCATCAAAATTCATGACACCCCCTGAGTGAAAAGAGAATCTGTGGTAGATATGCAGGATGCTTTAATACCATCATTCTGCTTCAGTTTGCTTGACAATACGAACACAACTGCTCTAGTGAACCTGAGAAGCAGCGCAAGTTGCCCCTGCCCAGAGGTGGGCTCCAGAGTGGTCTAACTTGGTTTCCATTAGCTTCTGGTTCTTGCTTTACTTTTGATCTAAAGTCTAGGGGCAGGGAGCCTGAGGCCTTGAAGCCATATGTGGCCCTCTAGGTCCTCAAGTCCAGCCCTTTGACAGAACTGAATTCCATTAAAGGTCACACTTGAAGACCTAGGGGACCACATGTGGCTTCAAGGCTGCAGGCTCCCCACCCCTGATTCTAAACCTTTCCAACTGGTCTATTTTCTAGAAATCACATTTTTTTTTCAAAAGAGCTTTCTACTCCATATTGGAGAAAAGAGAAAGTCAAAAGGACAATACTTGCAGAGTAGGATTTTTAAGCACCAGATAAGGCTGGAAGCTTAAAACTCCAAAATGGCATTAGAGATTTTGCTCTAGAGAGAAAAACTTTTGAAAATGAATTCTATTCTGTTAAGGATTAGAAACATTCCCTTCTCCATCAAATAAACAGACCTAAGGAGTGAAAAACATACAAGAAGAAAATGACTGCTTTTTCTTGGTGTCATAACATTGATAGGCCAAGAGTCTGTTGAGGGCATTACTGTTTTACAAGGAAGGGTCCTCCCTTTGGAAATTGTATAGCCTGATGATACAAACTCAGTTTGTCCCATGAATTTTCAGATTTTCAAGCCTAGTTAATGCATAAACAATGTTAGGATTTCCCTTTTAGAGCTATCTCTCTCATTAGATGCTTTGTTTCTCATTCTAGAGGTTCCTTTCCAGTCAGACACTAATGTTAGTTATGGGAAGTCTGACCACCAAAAACAAAAATCATTAATTAGTGGCAAGTGGATTGGAGCTTCATCCAATCAGGTATCTCGCTTTGAACCTCAGTGATTATCATGGCTTGAGTCTCATCCTAAATAGCTTTGTAGATTACTGCTTCTGTAGGAAGCTTGATAGTATTGGACCTAGGGTCAAATAGATGTGAATTCATATTCAGCCTCATACACTTACTAGCTATATGACCCTGGGTAAATCACTTAACCACTGTCTGCCTCAGTTTTATCAGCTATAAATAGGGAATAATAATAAAATCTACTTCACAGGGTCATTGTGAAGATAATATTTGTGAAAACATCCAGTACAGTGCCAGGGACATAATAGACTCTTAATAAATGCTCATTTCCTTCCTATTGCCTTAATTGTGACCCTGTTACATCGTTTTCATTAATTTTCAAGACTTTTTTTGTCTCGATATTCTTACATATGTTTTCATCATTCTTTACATTTCTAAATGGGGATATATTGTAGCTCTACATCTCTTCTTTCTCAATGTTATTTTACTTAGTGATATCAGTTTTCAGATTCAATTATTTGTCTCCAAGTTAGCGATTTTCAGATCTACTTATCCACATCTAGCCTCTTTCCTTACCTCCAGACATGAATTTCCAACTGCTTATTGGATATCTTGAAATGGGTGTTCCCCTAGAAATCTTAAACTTGCATCCAAAACTGAATTTATTATCTTTTCCCCCAAACCCACCCTTCTTTCTGACTTTCCTATTGTGAAATAGTACCACCATCCTTCTACTCCCCTAGCCTGGTTACCTAGGTATGCTTTTTAAGTCCTCACTCTCTAACCCACAATATCCAATCAGTTGCCAAGTCTTGTCAATTTTACCTTCACAAATCTTTCATACATCTCTTCTCTCCTCTATTCTTATTACCTTATGCTTGAACTATTAGAGGGTGATCTCTCTGCCTCAGGTCTCTCTCTATTCTACTTCATCCTCCTCTCAGCTTCCTTAAGCAAAGCTCTGACTATGTCACTTCTCTGTTCAATAAAATCCAATGACGATCAGGGACCTCATTTTGAGGATAGGGCTGATGAGGGGTTTCTGAATTAAGGCAGTAGGCAATGGGAAATGGAAAAATTAAGTTTGTAAAACAATATTTTGGGGTTTAGAATCATTGATATAGAGAAAGTATAAGGAGGTGGTATTAGTCAATCCATTGGTGAATGAGTCTAGGAAGAGTATTTAATGGTTAGAGAGAGTTATGGTAAAGGAGGCAAATATTTTAGACCTTTCAAACCCTCCCTCAACATGTAACCTCACAGTAGATAGTGATGATGTGTTCTGAGAGGCCCACCTCACATTTGGGAGAAGTTTGGCCTGGAGGAATCCAGACAAGAGGCAGCACCTGGACCCTAAATGAGCTTTGGAGAACTGCACAGAGATCTGCATTGAAGTCAGACACCAGGATAAAAGAGTCATCATCCAGCAGAGCAACCTTCCTGGACAAGAGACTCTCCATATTAACTGCCACCAACACCATTTGCTGACCAATAATCATTGCCAGTCAGGGAAACCTAAGAGCCCTGAGAACCACAGCACTCTCAAGATGGCAGACATCATGGAGACAAGGCCTTCAGCCCTTACTTCCTTTTAGTTTCTACCAATTGGACTCCATAGACTTAGACTGGACTTCTTAATCTTCATGCTTCCAGGAAATCTCTTTACCAGGAAATTTATCATTCTAACAGATTACATCATCTTTAGTACTCATATCTTTTTGGTGCTCTCTGCCCCTCTCATTGGAAAACTGGAAGGCAGAGTAAAGAACCCAAAGCCTCCATTTAAAGAGAACTTTCAGACCAGCCAACTCTTCATTGCCCACCAGCTGCACTCCCTGGACTGGATTTATACTTTCTTCCTCATCCCTTTAGTTTTCTTTTGTGTATTGTCTTCCCCCATTAAATTCTATGTTCCTTGAGGGAAAGAAACATCTTTCTTTTTCTCATTTGTATCCTCAGCACTTATCCGGGCACATAGTAATGTTTAATAAATGTTTGCTGACTAACTGACTAGCAGTCAATAGCAGACCCAGAAAACAAAACTTTTGCTACCAAGTTCCTTATATTTTCAAATGGTTTTCTGGTTTTATTCATACATGGAAGCTGGGTGACAGCTAGAATGCCAGACCTAAAGTCAGGAAGACTCATTCTTCTGAGTTCAAATCTGACCTCATATACTTACATCTTCCAAATTTTAACATATATTCATGAATATTCCATACATCCTAATCTTGCACCAAAGAAAATTTAGTAATAAATTATTTTAAAGTAATACTGGCACAAATTTTTAAAAGTTTCACATAATAGTCTCAACCTACTTTTTTACAAAAAAATTGGCATAAAATCTATGAAGATTTTGTGGTGAAATACAGCATATAATATATAATACAGTACATTATTGTGTGACCCTGGGAAAGTCACTTAACCCTGTTTACCTCAATTTCCTCATCTGTCAAATGAATGGAGAAGAAAATGGCAAACCACTTCAGTATCTTTGCCAAGAAAACCCTAAAAGAGGTTATAAATAGTTGGATACAACTAAAATGATTAACAACATCAATTCAAAGAAATGACATCTAAGAAGACGCGTTAACATCTGTTTTGCCTCTGTCCCCTAAGTACCACAGGGCCTTACCATCTGACTTTTACCAGAAAACTCCTCCAGGTGTTCCCTCCCCTTAGTAAAATGTTAGTTTCTTTAAAGCAGAAACTGTCTGACTTTTTTATTTGCATCCTCATCATTTTGTACCTAGTAAGTCTAATAAATCTAATGAAAGAAAGCTCATTAGGGAAAAAAAGGACATTTATTAGGCATCTACTGTGGATCAAGCCTTGTGTTAGCCACTGGGAATATAAAGGCTAAAGAAATTAGCCACAAGGAACTTACATTTCAGGTAGAAGAAGGGGAGAAAATATGTACATATATAAATAATAAACATACAAAATATGAAGTTTTGTTTTGATTTTTGGTCAGGGGAAACACTAGCAGAGGTGAGGGTAGAGATTTGGACTGGCTTCAAGTATAAGGTGACATTAGACTTAAATTTTGAAAGAGACTAGGACTTCTAAAGAGGCAGAAATTAGAAGGAAGTACAATCCAGGAATGAGGGCAACCATTGTCAAGGCATGGATTTGGGAAGTAGATTTTGTATGAGAAAAACAAAGAAGGTCCATTTGACCAGACCATAAAGTGTGTGGAGGGAAGTACTGAATAATAAGCCTAGATAGGTAAGTTGGAGGCAGATTGTGAAAAACTTTAAGTATTAAACAGAGAAATTTATGTTTTGAATTTATTCTACTAGAAGTAACAGAGAGCCTTTGAAGTTTACTAAGGAGGGAAGTAATGCAGCAAGACGTTTCTTTTAGAAAAATCACTTTAGCAATTGTGCAGAGAACGGATTGAAAAAAATGAGATTAGAGGCAAAAAGAACAATTAAAATATTATTAAAATGGTAGAGGTGGGAAGTGATGAGGGACTGAACTAGAGTTGGTGGCCATGTGGGTAGACAATGAGATGGATGATGGGTGGTGGTAGGGAGGTAGAAATAACAAGATTTGAAAGTTGATTATATATGTGTAGGTACAGAGAGTGTGGAACTAAAGATGTCTAGTTTGGGAGTCTAGATAACTAAAATGATGGTGGCACCCTAGAAAGAAAGAAATTGATAAGAAGGGTATATTTTGGGAAAAAATAATAATTTCTGTTTCCAAGTGTGCAGTACAGTAGATAGAGTACTGGGCCCAAAAAGAGATGTCTCTTTTTGAGTTCAAATCTGACTCTAGATACTAACTGGCTGTATGACCTTAGGCAAGTCACAGCCCTGTTTGCCTCAGTTTCATCATCTGCAAAATAATGGAAAAGTAGTAAATCACTTCAGTATCTTTGCCAAGAGAACTCCAAAAGTGGTCACAAAGCATCAGACACACCTGAAAAATGACTAAACAATCATATATTGAGTTTGAGATGTCCATAAGACTTCCAGTTGGAAATGTCAAATAGTGTTAGTTGATCATGTAGGACTGGAGTTCAGGACAGAGACTAAGTCTAGAAATACATAAACCCAGGGAAAAGGCAGTATCCAGGAGAAGAAAGTGGCCAACAATTTCTGATACTAAAGAGAAATCAAGAGTTAGCAAGAAAAGACTATCCAATTTCTGGGTCTTAGACATAACCATTCTGGCTTATTTTCTAATCATATCATCCTTACATAAGCAATAAATCCTGTTGCAGAAAAAATAATTACTCTTGCAGGCTCTTTGTTATTAGCCCAATATAAAGCTACCACAATGCTTTGAAGAAAACTTTGAAGAATTTGAAGAGTGGATTTCATAAATGAACTCTGGTCTTCTACTAAACTTCTGGAAGGAAAATCAAGATTTTTATGTTCTTGGCACCATCTTAAAACCAACGCAAGGTAGAAATATAGATAGTGTACAATGATGAGTTTCTGGTACATCTATTGCTATCAGGAAAATAACAAGGTACATGGAAGAATATTCTATGTACTGAAAGAATTTTATGAATTTAAACAAGAATGATTTGAGGGCTTTGGGTTAGCAGAACAGTAAGGAAAACAATGGTCCATGTAGCTATTATCCTATATAGCTTTGTTCTTTATTGCATCAATGATGCATTTCATTGCATCATAACCCTTCATTGCATTCAGGTGTTTCCTTGATCACATTTACTTTGAATATTCCAATGGTGACCAAACTACTTACTTTCAGTGTGGAAACTCCCAGTTTTCTGTCATGTGGTTGAAGAATTTTTAAAATAGAATTAATCAGAATAAATTTAACAATTTAGGTGAAATGGAAGAATATTTACAAAAGTATCAATTGCCTAAATTAGCAGAAGAGGAAATAGAATGTCTAAATAGACTTATTAACAGACTATAAATGAGTTTCTTAAGAGAAAAGTACCAGGACCAGATGGATTTACAAGTGAATTCCATCAAACATTTTAAAATCAACTAATTTCAAGATTAAATAAATTATTTTGAATAATAGGTACAAAAGGGATCCTACCAAATTCCTTTTGTGAAGCAAATATGATACTGATACTTAAACCAGGAAGAGTCAAAACAGAGACAAAAATTATAGATCAATTTCATTAATGAATATGGATGAAAAAATTCCTAAATAAAATACTAGTTAAAAGATTACAACAATATATTACAATGGTTATACATTATGATGAAGTGGGAGTTAAACCAGGAACGCCAGGATGGTTTCACATAAGGAAAACTATTAAGATAATAAATTATGCCAATAATAAAAGCTTTTAAAAATTCATGTGATTATATCAATAGATGCATAAAAAGCTTTTGATGAAGCTCAACACTCATTTCTATTTAAAAAATTTGAAATTATTGATATAGATGGATTTTCCTTAAATTGATTAAAAAAAACCACAATTATCTAAAATCATCAGCAAACATTATTTATAATGGGACTAAGCTAGAAACCTTACCAACAGCATCAGGTGTGAAACAAGGATGCCCACTGTCACCAGTATTATTCAATATTATATTGGAAATTCTAGCAGTAGCAATAAGAGAAGAAAAGGAAATAGAAGGAATCAAAACAGAGAATGAGGTAACAAAAACTATCTCTTTTTGTAGACAATATGATGATCTACTTGAAAAATCCCAAAGACTCAACTAAAGTTAGTTGAAGCAATTAATAATTTTAGCAAAGTAGCAGTATATAAAGGAAATCCATATCAGTCAACAGGATTCCTATAAACTCTGAAAGAATATATAGTAAAAGATACTCCAGTTTAAAAGATATATAATATATCTATACATATAGATATATTATATATGGTGGTATAAAATAACTGGAAGTACACCTAACAAAACAAACCCAGGAACTATATAAATAAGTTTATTAAAAAGTATACAAATTGAAATCAGATTTAAATAATTGGAGAAATAGTAATTTTTCATAGGTGGGCAGGGCCATTGTAATAGATATGACAATTTTACCCAAACTAACTTATATATTCACTACTCTCTCAAGTAAATGTCAAAAAATATTTTACTGAATTAGAAAATTATTTTACTGAAGTAGAAAAAATAATATAATGAATTATAATGTAATATAAAATAATGAATTAGAATACGATATAGTATATTAGAAAAAATAATAAAATTCATTTGGAAGAACAAGAAGTCAAGTATATCAAAGGAAATAATAAAACAAAATGTAAAGGAAAAAGATTTAGAAGTACGAGATCTTAACCTATATTATAAGGCATTAATTATCAAAAACTATCTGGCACTGGCTAGGAAATAGAAAGATAAACCAATGGAACAAAAGAGAGATACAATTTATAGAAGACAATAAATATAATAACCTTTTATTTGGCAAGTATGAAGACTTAAGATTTTGTAATAATAATTTGGTATTAGGAAAAAAAGGTTGGGAAGCTGGAAAGTAGTATGGTAGAAACTGGGTATAGACCAATATCTTATACCATTTACCAAGATAAGGTCAAAATGGATACATGACACACGTAAAGAGAGATATTACAAGAAAATTAGATGACCATAGAACATTTACTTATCAGACTTATAGAGGGGCAAACAATTTAAAAGTAAACAAGATGTGGAGAACAAAGTTAAGTGTGAAATGGGTAATTTTGATTAGATTAAATTAAAAGGCTTTTGCACAAACAAAACAAACGTAACCAAGACCCAAAGAAAAGCAGAAAATGGGAGGGTGGGAGAATTTTATAGACAGTTTCTCAGATAAAGGTCTTATATCTTAAATGTGTAAAGAAATTTGTCAAATAGAAAAAATAGAGTCATTCCCTGATTGGTAAATGGTCAAAGGATATGATCGGGCAATTTTTTCCAATGAAGAAATCAAAATAATTTATAGTCATACAAAAATGCTCTAAATAATTATTGATTAAACAACTGCAAATTAAAACAACCTTGAAATGTAATTTTATACCTACTAGATTGGCAAAAATGATTGAAGGGGAAAGCAATAAATGTTGGAGAGGATGTGAAAAAATTGGGACACTAATTCACTGTTGCTGGAATTGCAAACTGAACCAAACATTTTGGAGAGCAATCTGGAATTATTCTCAAAGATTTATTAAACTGCCTATACCATTTGACCCAGAAATACCATGACAACATCTACTTCCAAAAATGATTAGGGGAAAAGGAAAAGAACAAATATGTTCTAAAATATTTATAGCAGCTCTCTTTGTGGTGTCAAAGATCTAGAAATTGCAGGGATGTCCACCAACTGGGGAATACCTAAACAAGTTTTAGTTTATGACTGTGATGAAACACTACTGTGCTATAAAAATGATGAGTTCAGTGATCTTAGAAAAACATGGAAAGATCTGAATGAAATAATGAACTGAATAAAGAGAAAACTGTATACAGAACCAGCAATATTATTTTAAGAATACCTTTAAGTGAATAAGTTATTTTGTCTATGATAAATACTCAAATTAACTATAAAGGACCTGAAGAAAGAGGCTATCTGCATTCAGAGAAATAACTGATAAATGGAAATATATATAGAATAATTTTACATATGTGTGTATGTATACACCTATTTGTGTCTAATGGTGGTCATGTCTAGAAAGGTGAGAAAGAAAGGGAATAAAAGAAATTGACATGACTATTTTGCTATATGTTTGAAGGGAATGTCAAGTTGTACTTGGTGGATTTGCAATTTCATTTGCAATCATCTTTCTTATCTTTCTGTGTTGTGGAAATGCTTATTTTATTCAATGAATTAAAAATAAATAATATTTAAAAGCTCAAAATTGCCTTCTTTGAGAAGCACTGAAAGGGTTACATTATTTTTCGAGGAAACTCATGGCACAGGGGATCTCTGCTCTATATCAAAGGGTAAACAACAAGCTTTGTTTTCACTCCATCTCAGCACATTCATGATGTGACAGTATCATGAGTGGAATTTCAAGAACTTTAAGTATGGTGGGAACTTAGCATTGTGAGAGTGATGCTGACCTCAACTACCCTTATACTGGGAAATCCATTCAGGGCCTAGAAAGGACACAGTCAAACTGGAATTCTGTGTCAGTATATGTCCAACTGCAGGAGAGGCCTTTCTGGGGAGGAAAAAAATTGAATGTAGAAAAATTATGGCGAAATGATGGAATTTAGGGTTCATGAATTCAGAGAACCACAGGATTCGGAGCCAGGAGTCAGTCAGAAAACAGACATTTTTAAGTACCTACTATGCAAGAGCAGCTAGGTTGCAAAGTGGATAGAACATTGGGCTTGAAATCAGGAAGATCTGAGTTCAGATCCAGCCTCAGACACTTATTAACTGTGTGACTGGGCAAGTCAAAAGCCTTATTTGCCTCAGTTACTCATCTGCAAAATGAAGATAAACTAGGGAAGAAAATGCCGAAGCTCTCCAGCATCTTTGCCAAGAAAAGCCCATGGATTTTAAGAGTTGGACCTGACTAGATGACTTAACAACAATAAAAATGTGGCAGGCAATGTGATAAGCATTGGGGATACAAAAAGGCAAAAGAACAGTTCCTGCCCTTAAGGAGCTCTTGATTTAATGGAGGAGACAACATGTAAACAAATACGTCAAACAAATTATATATAGGATAAATAGGAAATAATTGAGAGAAGGAGAGGGAGAGATTAGGATTAAGAGGGGTTGGGAAATGATGGGATTTTAGTTGAAACTTAAAGAAAGTCAGCGAAGTCAGTAGACTGAGCAGAAGAGGGAGACCATTCCAAGTATGGGGAGAAAATGCTTGGAATCAAGAAAAGGAGTGCCTTATTCATGGAATAGCAAGGTGACTAATGTCACTGGATTAAAGAAGACATGGTGGGGAGTAAGGTTTAAGAAGACTGGAAAGGTAGGATGTGGTTACAAAGGGCTTTGAATTATCAAGCAAAGCAATTTGTATATGATTCAGGAGACAAAAGGAAACAACTGGAGTTTATTGAGTAGGGAGGTGATATGATTGGACTAGCTCTTTAGAAAAATCACTTTATTGGCTGAAGGATGGGTAGGAGTGGGGAGAAACTTCAGGAAGGCAGATCCAGCAACAGATTATTAACTTATGTATAAAGTGATGAGATCCTCACCAGTGGTGTCAGTATCAGAGGAGAGAATGGAGTGTATTTGAGAGGTTACAAAGGTGAAATTGACAAGCTTTGGCAACAGATTGGATATGGGATGGAGAAAGATAGTGAGAAACCAAGGATGATGGCACCTAGGTTGTGAGCCTGAGGGACTAGAAGGATAGTGTTGCCCCCAATAACAATATGGAAGTTAAAGAGAAATAAGATATCTGCTGGACATTTGGTTCAAAATATCTGAAAGAGAGTTGAAGATAAAAGATTGAAGGTCATCAGGGATATTGGGGCTAATAAATGTTGCAGGCCAAATTTGAACTCAGAAAGATTATTCTTTCTGATTCCAAGTCTGGTGCTTTATCCACTGAACCACCTAGTTGTCCCTATATATATATTCTATACAAAGTACATTTTATGTACTATATTTAAATACAAGTATCAAAATATTTTTTATTTAAATTTTTTTAATTTTTTAAAAATGAAGCCAAGGTTAGTATCCTAAGTCACCCAGTAGAGTGCTATCATATTCTAATAGAAACAGGGGCACTAAACATAAAGATGCCTTTGGGCAACAAATTGACTTAGAAACTATACCTTCATACATTTTTATTGAAACATTGTTACATTAAAATCAGATACAAACTACATTTTAATCTGATTCAGGTTACCTTTGAGAACATTGTGGGCCGCATAAATTCTTTTGGCCCATATTTGATCCCTTTGATCTAGTCTACACCCTTAATTTTATGCATGAGTAAGATGAGCACAGAAGGATCTTGCGACTTTACAAGATCACACAGATTTCACAATAGCAAAGACAGAATTATAACTCATAACAGCTGACTCCAAATTCATTGCTTTTTCTATAACAACCTAGAATGAAGGACTACAGACATTTGCTTTTTAGGCACTTGGTGGCTGAAAGGGGCTTTGATCTATAACTGGAATTACCAATGATACTGTTATAAGGGATCAACATTCACAGAGACCTATGCACACAAAAAAGATGTAGGAGGTATTTTTCTTTGACTTTTACTGCATTGATATTTTTACTGTTGGGCTGGAAATCTGTTTGGTAGGATGTGAGCAGGTGTCTATGAACAGATATCACACCACATGGAATTTCCATACTTGGGCTCAGCCCAGTGGTATTATTTCATAACATTTCAGCTAAATTAGTACATCCATTTTTGAGTTATGAGGGGGTGGGAAAAGCCCAACCTTTGCATACTCTTAAAAATTAATCAGACTTTTTAAAAGTCTTTTATTTTCTTAAGAAAGGTTTTTTTTAAAAATGTGATAATATGAGCTTCACCCTTGGCAGGATTAGAAGACTCATTCAGGCACAGAGAAAGAAAACAACAAGTTGGAAGAAAAAGGAAATATGTTTATTCTGAGACAAAAAAAAAATGTGAACTCAAACTCTTGCTTGGCTAACCTGTAGGTGTGTGCCACAGGAACATGGACTAAATAAGACAGCTGTGGATGAGATCGCTAACACATGGAAAGGTAGAGGGCAGCATGAAGGGCTGCCATTGCTTCCTCTTTTTTTGTCAGGATCTTCTAGTCACTGCTGCTAGCCGTGGAAATGACTTTTGGGCGGACTGAAGTTTTTCTCATGAGCCATAGGATAGTGATTCCTCTTAGAACAGCCTGACTTTACACCTTCATAAATAAGCTTCAAGCAGAATATTCTATGCCTCAAATCCCTCAGTTAAAAGGTTCATTGAAAGATTTGTCAGCATCAACGGCACATAGGCCAACTCAATTTGGGGTCAGTTACAGGTTTCCTAAATTTTCTTCAGTTATAATAATAATGATCTTTCCGTATTGATGTTACATGTTGACTGGTACACTTAGAATAAAACAGTGAATGTTTGTTGTTATTGTTATTTGAGAAGGAGTATCCCTATCTCACCCAGGCTGGAAATGAAGTGACCACTCTATTCGAGGCCCAATACATTAGCACAGAAACTGACCTGCTCCATTTCTGACCTATTATCAATTTGCCTTTCCTAAGCAGTGGGACTCCCACCCCATCAAGGATTCCCTCTGTTTGTTCCAAACTTAGTGGAAACTCGCAATTGGCTTAGCTCTACTGCAGGTCAAGTGATCCATCAGCCTCAGTCTCCCAGATAGTGGGGATTATGAATGTGTACCACCATGCCTTACTATTAAGTGTTCAAGTGTTATCTTACTCCTACATTATAAGCTCCACAGGTGCAAGTACATTGTCTTAGGTAACCTTTGTATCACCCTGTGTCCTAAACATAATAAAATACTCTGCACATAATAGAAGTTAGGTTGTTCTAAGAGGAATCAAGATGCAGTAAATGTTTGATGAAAGAGGAAATATGTATAACTAGGTTAAAAATCTTAAATCTAAAGAAACGTTAATATTCTTATCTTTTCACTTTGTTTCTAACTTAGGGAAAGAAATATGTCTATACATAATCTTAAAGTAATCCCAGAATCTCAGTTGTAGAATTTGAAGGGACTTTAGAAACCAGCCAGTGATGATGTAGTGCGAAAATAAAATATACAGTTATAGTATGTGCAAAAATTATGATTCTTACTATGGTCTCAGTATTAGCTATCTTTACATGATGCCTAATAGCCAAATGAAAAATGAAATATTCTATTGGCCACTGTAATACTACAAGTATCCAGATGGTTGACATTAGGATAAAAAAGGTCTAGACCAGTGGTTCTTAACTTGGGATGTATAGACACCCCTCGAAGTGGGTAGATTTCAGGGAGTTTATAAAACATGGATGGGAAAACACATCTTTAATTTCATTAGCTTCTACTTGGAATTTGGCATTTCCTTCACTTATTTAAAAATTTTATTCTAAAAATAGGATCATGACCTCCACCAAATTGCCAAAAGGGTCCATGATGCAAATAATTGTAAGAACTCCTTGTCTATATGATCAATTCATTAAAATTGGAAGCTAGTGGTATGTATTAGAGATATATCATATTCTGAATAAATACTTTGAAACAACTTCCATAGGAATGACATTCAAAATTACCATTTTCAGTTTAGGTGATTTGATTAGAAAAAGTGGCCTCTGAGGACTTTGCCAGCTCTCAGATTCTTATGATTATATGAAACTTAAAAGAAAATATATGTGTTATCTGAAATGTTAGCATGTACAATTGATATGCTTACCTCAGAAATATGAGGAAAATATAGTTTTTGCTTAAAGGTCCCCCATAATTCTAAACAAACATATCAAAACATGGATTTACCATAAGACAACATTAAATGATCACATTCTTAGATTACAAGTAGTTGGGAAACTTTGGATAAGTAAATGAGTGTGAAGGTCTAGAAACTAAAAGAAGTTGGGTTGTTCTAAGAGAAATCAAGATGCAGTCATTGAAAATTGAAATTTTAGGTAGGTCCACCTCAACATGGCTGATGAAAGGTACCTCCAGGCTTATGACTCTGCTGTGGTCTACCATCTATTCCAAATCACAGCTCTGTGCCTCCATTTCTAATGAATCTCACCAGACTAAATACATGCGATGAAAGCAAAAGAAATTTAATTAAATGGAATAGCAAGGTAAATTAGAAGGGAAATTTCCCTTGGGCAAGAGGGAGACAATCTCTCCCATGTTCCCATGGTGCTAGTGAGAAAGAAGGTATCCCTCAGACAAGTCATATTCCAAAGAGTGTGTCTCAGTGAAAATGCCTCTTATGATTCTCAGCTCAGCCTCTCAGCAATCTTCAATATGTCACTACTTCAAGCTGCCTCTCACTATTGCCCTCCTCTGCTTCTGAAGAGCCCCCTTCTTCTTTCCTGGTTGAACTATACTACTAACATATGTTACTCAGCTACTTCTCATATTGATAGGTTTTTTTTTTCTTTCACTGAAAGGACTTCTTCCTCACAAGGGGATGCTATTGCTCTCTTGAGAAACTGCTCATACCTAGGGTTTTGTTGGCTCTCGGGCAGCCCAATAGCCATTCCCAGACAATGCAAGAAGAGAAGTTTTTAAGTAAAAGCCTTTCTTTTCTTCTCCTTTTCCACTTCTTTTTCTCTTCTTTTCTAATAAATTTTGTTTTATTCAGAGCAAATCCCTGCAGATCTACTTCACATTTAGATTGTAAGGCATAAATTAATTTTAGTGCCCATCCTGCCCTTGGCAGGGGGTACCATGGCTGTGTAAGTTAGCCTAGAGTTTCACTTGGTAACCCTGGAGAAATGGGATGGGGCTCTGTGACCTATTACATCTTTTCACCTGTATTTCTCATATAATAAAAATGGAAATGATTGATTATAGCATTACCACTGTTATTTAATTCCTATTAGTGATCAGATAAAATCTCATGAAAATTTTTAACCCTAAGATTTTTTTTTAACTTTAGTGAAGAATGATTTAAATAAAATGGTTCTCAGGGAAAGGACGGTAAATAAGATCATAGCACCATGCATTTCAAGCTAAAAGGGAACTTAAATATCATTTAGCCAATTCTTTCATGAAGTATATATCATGTTTTGCACAGAACATCTACAGATACTCCATTCTTACTTCTCATCTATGTCTTTAGTATTAGGAATACATTGAACCCCCTGGCTGCTTCAGCAATGTGATGACTCAGGGTTAGAAGTACTTGGTGTTTTGGTATGGGAAGTTTCTTGGTCCTCCCTATCCCATGACAACTGTAGGGGATAAAGTACTGGTTGCATAATTTAAAAGAAGAGACAGCTTCATGCTCAATGTCTTGCTTTGACTTGTCTGTGCAGCAAGTGATGTGCTCTGCCTCTAGCCAGAGCTTGGTGATCTCTTAAGCTCCCATGAATTCAATGATTGTTCCGTGTTGATGATTCCTCTGTCTATTTATCTATCCCTAGCCTCTCTCCTGATTTCAACTGTTTATTGAATACCTTGAAGTGAACTTGTAATGGACATCTTAAACTCAACATGTTGGAAATGAAATTGTCTTCTTTCCCTGCCCTTATACTCTCCCCTCATCCTAACTTCTCTATTACTATCAAGAATACTACCACCCTTGTCACCCAGGCTTGCAACCTAGGCATCATCCTCAGATCCTCATTCATCCTTCATATCCAATCTGTTGCTACATCCCACTGAGTTTTTCACAGCATTTCTCCTATTACTCCCTCTTCTCTCCACTCAGCTACTACCTTAGGGTAGGCCCTTATCATTTCATGCCTTTCTGTTGCAGTAGCCTTCTGGTTGGTCTCTCTACCTTGGCTCTCTTCTCCGTAGTCCATTCTCTACTCAGCTGTCAAAGTGATCTTCCTAAAGCACAGGTCTGACCATGTCATCTGCTTATTCAATAAACTCTACAAGCTCCCTCTTATATCCAGGATCAAATATAAAATTCTATTTTTATTTTTTATCTTAAACCCATTTATAATCTGGTATCATCTTACCTTTCCAGTCTTCTTAAACCTTACTCACCCCTACATACTCTACAAGTCAATGACACTGGTCTCATTGCTCTTTCTCTCACAAGACACTCCATTAACAGACTCCAGACATTTTCATTGCCTATCTACCAGGTCTGGAGTTCTTTCTTTCCTCTATCTCTATCCCTTGGCTCCCTACAAGTCTCAGCTAAATCACCTTCTACAAGAAGGCTTTCCTAATTTCTCTTTGTTCTAGTGACTTTATTTCCAATTTGTCTTGCAAAGAGTTTGTACATAGTTGTTTTCATGTTGTCTCCCCCATTCAACTCTGAACTCCTTGAGAGAATGGACTGTCTTTTGCCTTTCTTTATATTCCTAGGACTTGGCAAGTTGCTTAGCATACAGTAGACACTTAATATGTACTTATTGATTTGCCTTGATAGGTTAAGTGATTTACTCCAGGTAATACATCCAATGTGTGTCAGATTTTAGACCAGCACTTGGGTTAGCATCATGGCCCTGTTCCTGTTATACCTTTTACACCTTGTACCTCAGTTTCCTCATCTGCGATGAGATAGAGTAAAAGCCAGTTACAAAATGTAGTTGGTTTGGTGTGGGAATCAGGAGAACCAATTAGATTCTGTCTTATGAACACTGAATCCACCTTTGCTACCACATGGATTTTCTTCCATCTTGTAAAATAAAAGGATTGGATCAGATTATCACTAATGTTCCTTCTAACTCTAGATCCTACAAGCATCCTGTGACAAGCATGGATTGATGAGGCATTCTAAACTTGGAAGCTCTAAACAGAATTTCTTCAAATGGTCTTATCTAAAACTCTGTTGATCTTAATTTACTTAGGAAAGTTCCTTATGAATTAACTAGGTATCATGCCTTGGAATGCAACTTTTCAGCAATTTTTTAGTCCCATAATTTTCCTCTGGCCCTGGTTGTAAGATATTTATGCTCCACTGTGTTCATTGTTTTTTGTGAACTTATAAAAATTGCTTTTTTATTAGTCTATAAAAGCCATGTTTGGAGACAGTCTAACATAAAAATTAATGCATCTTATCACCCCACAGCATGGAACAAGTGACTCTTCCCTTCACTTATTTAAGCACCACAAATGCATGTGCTTCTAATAAAACTCATTCCTTGCCCCATCAACCTTACCCAGTGAACAGTGAGCTGTGGCTGACCAGGGCCTGAGGGAAAGACAGTGAAGAAGATGGGGGTGGAGGACCAGGGAAGAGTATCATATTGTGGGGGCATAAAGTTTGCTGACATCAGATACCCAGCTCAGCAGAAGAAGCCCACTGTAGAGACAATTTTTATCACTTCATAAACACACTTTCATCTCCATCACTGTGGCTCTTTATAGACTAGAACTTTTTTTATTAAATAGGCATCACTTTGGTTTTTATAGCTATCTTGGTACAGAAAGTAAGGATGAATTATATCTCTGGAGTCTAAACAAAAAGACTAGAGATTTACTGAGATTAATCTATGCTCAGTGGTCAAGTGGATATCTCCCTTACTATGACCCTGAAGAAATTTATAATGAGATGAAAAAGAAACAAAAAGAAGCCTGTTTGATCAAGAAATGAAATAAAGAAAAGTATAACTTACAATACTTCTGGTGTGAGTGCTTTACAGAAAGTTACTTGGTCCTTGTTGTTTTGTTGTTGTTCAATAGGGTATGACTCTTTATTTGTTTGTTTGTTTTTTGTCAAAAATACCGAAGTGATTTGCCATTTCCTTCTTGAACTCATTGTATAGATGAAGAAACTAAGACAAAAAAGGGTGGGGTGGTTTGCCTATGATTAATAAGTGGTTAAGACCAGATTTGAACTTCAGAAGATGAGCCTCCTAGATTCTAAGCCCACTGCTGTATCCACTGTGCCACCTGGCTGCCTGCTTAGTGGCTAGTTGGCTGCCCACTTAGCTACTAGTTGGCTGCCTTGCTACTTGGTCCTTACAATCTACTTATGATCAGCATGCAGTGATGCTGAGCATCGTAACGAAGCTTCCTCTCTTAGTGGTCTAGGAACCAGTTCCCCAGCACAGAGCAGTAGAATAACACAAAGGTCCCTTCAGTTTTATATTTTTGCTTTCGTAAAATAATAATTGCTAATTAAATTGTGTTATAAGCTTTGAAAAAAGCTTCATATATGTTATTTATTCCTCAATCTAACTCTGTGGGGTAAGTACTTCTGATATTATAATCCCTGTTTTAGAGATGAAGAAATTGTTACCATGTTAGAGATGAGAATAAATTATTTGCCCAAGATACTTGCACAAGTCAAGACATTGTGCTCATGAGGTCATTGGTCCTCATGATGAACAACCACAATATAAGTTTCTGAGGCAGGATTTGAATCCATGTCTTCTGGACTCCAGTTTGGGCATTCTGTATTGACTATCTTCCCTAGCCTTCCTTCATCACCCTGTTCCTTTTTGCATATGCCGCTGGCTACCTTGCATGTGTTCAGATCTTTGTCTGAATGTCGTCCATCTAACCCACAGTTCTGACTTCAGCAAAAGCAGATATATGACCATAGGAAGAAGCTGAGAGAATGTAATCCAATCACATATTTCTTCATGTGTTATTCAGACTTTTGGACTTGATTTTACTGGTAGGGTAGTATGGAAGAAAAATTCATTGGTATTGGATTTAGAAAAACTAGTTTCAAATGTGTCCTCTGGTTGCTTATCATCTGTGTGACCTTGGGTAGGTCACTTAACATTCCTGGGCCTCAGGTTCCTCAGCTATAAAATGTAAGTAATCGATGTTATGACTTCTGATCCAATTCTAGATCAATGATCCTCCTATCAGGATCCTCCCAATCTGCTCTGTCTCTTTACTGAACCCTGCAAAACAGAAGTTTTATCTGGTCAAGTCCTTACCAGAAGCAAGCAGGGCCATGGTCCCTCCTAAATGTGATAAGTAGCCAATAAAAATGATCAGGGTGTTAAAACAACCACAGTGGAAGAATTTTAGCTAAATGGATACCATCTGTCCCTCAATGCAGGCTCATTTCGTTTAGCCTTTCGCTGACCATCTCTGAGCCATCACTTTTGCGGTTCAGGCCATGTGTGCACTGCCTGGGGTTCCCAGGACCCAGACAAATCAGTTGTGCAATGAAGACTTTATGAGAACATTTTTTTTTCTAAAGGGCCTGAAATCTGTAATCCAAAAAGCATTTTATCCTAATATAGACAAAAATCAGGCAGCAGCTGCCTCATCACATCAGCTTAGATGCTGCAGAGGGAAAGAAAGAAGGGCTCTCCTAGTCAGAAGCCAAGACTAAATCATTAGCAGAGTGTTTGTGGTGAAATTGCATTTTTCTCATAGATAATGAAACTATTATCATGATGCTGAAGACAGTTAGTCTAAAGCAACTTTGCTTCAGCCTCTCCCACATGAAGAGTGTACTCCATGTCTCCAAGCAAGAAGAAATGAGAAACAGGAGAATTCTGAGAAGGAAGATATTGAAAACATGGTTAAATTGGAGACAGGAGAATGTAGAGCCTAAAAAAAAAGTTCTAGCATTGTAAGGAGCATCAGAGGCCAGCTACTCTAAGCCCTTCAACACCACATTTTGAAAATAAGAAAACTAAAGGCCCTAGAGAATGTGACCTAACCAAGTCCACACAGGATGTTAACAGAAGAGGGAGGATTGGAAAACAGGTCCTCTGACCAGTGTTCTTTCCTCTATCACATACTTTCATTTTATATAAGATAGCTTGTTTCCCTCTTGAACTTGTTGTTGTTCGGTCATATCAAATTCTTTGTGACCCCATTTGGGGCTTTCCTGGCAAAGATATTGGAGTGGTTTGCCATGTCCTTCTGCAGTTCATTTTATAGATGAGGAAAATGAGGCAGTGTTAAGTGACTTGGCCAGGGTCACACACAGCTAACAAATGCCTGAGGTCAGATTTGAACTCGGGGAGATTAGTTTTCCTGACTCATTAAACTCTTGGTATATTTTATTATCTTATTCTTTCACTCTTTCCCTTTCTCTGTCCTTCCTTCTTTTCTTCCACATTTCCTTCTTTTACTCCATCCTTCTTTCCTTCCATCCTTTCACTTCTTTTCCTTTCCTTCCTCTATTTTTTCCTTCTTTCCCTCCTTCCTTCCTCTTTTTCTCCATCCTTCCAACTTTCCCTCTCTTACCCCTCTCCCTCTTTCCTTCTTTTCTTCCTATCTTCTTTCCTTTCCACTATCTGACTTCCTTCTTTCCCTAGTCATGAAAACTATGCATCTCTTAGAGAAGTCTATGATGACATTGACTTGGCCATTGCTCCCCTACATTATGTTTATGAAGTTTACATTTTTAATAAAATGCATAGCTTCACATTTGTTTCATTGAAAATCCATCTTATTCAATTTGGCTCAGTATTCTAACCTGTCAAGACCTTATTGGATTCTGACTCTGTTGTCCAATGTCTTTTCTATCCCTCCCAGCTTTTTCCCCTCTTAAGCAATAGTATGTAATGTTTCTTCAGTTACAACAATCTGTTTTCCCTCTAGCTCCCTATATCCTACCGAAAAAAGGAAATAAAAAACAAAACCATTTTAAGAAATATGCAAATCAAGGAAAATAAATTTCTACATTGGCCATGATAGTATATACGAGTGTGTGTGTGTGTGTGTGTGTGTTGTAGTCTGCACCTTGAATCCAATATCTCTTTGTTAGAGAATGGACCCCTTGCTTTCTTATTAATGTGCTGGAATTGTCGTTGGTAATTGTGTAAGTCAAAATTCTTAATTATTTCAACATTCATTTTTGCAGTGATATTGTCATCACATAAATTGTTCTGATTGTTCTCCTGATTATTCTGTATCAATTCTATAATTCTCCCCAGATTTCTCTACAGTAGTTCCTTTTATCCTTTCTTGTAACACAGTAGCATTCTATTATATTCAGGTAACATAATTCATTCAGTCATTCCTTAACTGATTTGTACCCTTTTAGGTTCTGGTTCCTTGTCATCACAAAAATAGCAGCTATAAATATTTTTGTATATGTCAATCTTTTATCTTTTTCTTTGATATATTTGGGGGGTATAAGCCCAGTATTGGTATTTGTAAGTTAAAAGAATGTATACCTTAGTAACTTTGGGGATACATTTTGCTTTCCAGAATAACTGGAGCAATTCACAGTTCCACCAACAATGTATTAATGTGCCTGTTTCCCTGCCCTTCCAATATTTGTCATTTTCCCTTTTTGTCAACTTTGCCAATCTCATAGGTATGAAATGGAACATCAGAGTTTGCTTTACATCTGCATTTCTCTAAATATTAGTTCTCCCAGCTTTTATCATCTGTAGATTTTATAAGTATGACATCTATGCTTTTGCCCACAGTCTTTGATAAAAATGTTTAACAGCACAGTGGAAGGCACAGGTTTGTGGGATCCTTCACTGAAGACCTCTTTCCAAATGAACATTCAACTACTTACTGACTATTCTCTGGGTTTGGTTATTCATGCAGTATTGAATCCATCAAACTGTGATGTCTTCTGGCTCACACCTATCCTTTTTTTCTACCAGAATAGAGTATTCTACTTTGTTCAATGTCTGACTAAAATCTAGGTGAATTATGTATACAGCATGGCCTTATTCTGCCAGTCTGATAAGCCTGTGAAAAAACAAAATGTGGTTAATTTAGTATAACTTATTGCTGATGAATCTATGTTGGCTCTTTGTAATCACTGAAATTTCCTTTACCAGATGTTCTCTAAGCATTGATATCATCAAAAATCAAAAAAATCAGCATTTATTAAATGCTTATTATCTGCTTAGTACTATTTTGATCACTGAAGGTAAAGACTTCCTACCCTCACAGAGCTTATATTCTGATAAGGAAAAGCACATATAAATAAATACTTACATACAGAATAGATAAGCAAAAGTCTTTGCTTAATTATGTTTAGAATGGGGTAAAGGGAGGCAGGTAGGTGGTGCAGCAAATAGGAGTCAGGAAGACTCATCTTCCTGAGTTCACATCTGTCCTCATACTCTTATTAGCTGGGTAACCCTAGGCAAATTAATTAATCCTGCTTGCCTCAGTTCCTCTTCTCTAAAAATGAGCTGGAGGAGGAAATGCAAACAATTCTAGTACCTCTGCCAAGAAAACCTCAAATGGGGTCACAGAATGACTGGAAAAAAAAAAACCAACTGAACTGAATTTAGATTGGAATCAAAGTCAGGCTCACTGATGTATAGTTGGTAGATTCCACTATGTTTTTATTTTTTGAAGATCAGATGACATCTGCCCTTCTCTATTTTAATGGCAGTGACCCAGCAATCACATATCATAGTTCTTTTGTGATTCTGTGATAGGGTTCTATGGATCTGGTGCCTTGAAGCTCACCAATTCTCATGACAAACATTAGTGTTTTCAGTTCTTAGAAGGTAAGTGGTAAAGCTATTTGCCTAAGGCTAGCCATTGAATGGTTCACATAAATGAGTTTAGAACTCCTGAAGTATGATGGTTGATTCTTTTTCTTAAAATGCTGTGCATCTTTCTGTGAAGTAATAAAACAACAACAACCTTCTTCCATAGACCCTTTCTGAAAAGTCTCAATTTTCAATTGGCAGTTTTAACTCAGCAGGTCTTCACTTTGTTTAGACTTGTGCAAGAAATCTTGCTTTCAGGAGGAACAGATTTCAACATAGAACTTTGCCATATTGACAAGAATGGGTTCCCATCTCACTCCCAATGTGTGGGGCAACCAGGGCTAAAAAACTGTGAAGTCAGTCTTGACTCCCATCATACCCTTACATTTCCTCTTCTTTGTGCCTCTTTTGTTTCTTTCTGTTTCTTTTGTTTACTCTGGTGGTCAGTACCCTCATGCTATCTACTGACTGCTCAAGGGCACTGCTTGGGATTTTACCTGGACCTCCTTTCTCCAAGCAGTATCTCCAACTGCAAAACTTTTCCTTTACCTTTGCCTCTATCTAATCCCATCTGTTCCTCTCTGCTACCTTTCTATCAAAGCCTGTGAGGTGAATAAATCTTACCTTCCCTTTGAAAATAAAAACATTTGTCCTTATCCAGTCCTACAACGTTTCCTCTTCTCCAGGATTTTTCAGTCATTAATAACAGTAGCTCAACAATTACATTTACCAAGTCTTTCTGTAATGTGAAATATATTTTATGTGAGCCTAGTGATTTGAACTTAAGGGGAGCTAGATCCTTTTTTTACTCTCCTCTCTTTTATTATCTTGAATATCACCCTTAACTACTAGGAAACAGCACATCAAGGAACTACAGTCACAATCAGTCAAAAAATCTTACTGACTTAAATAAAGAAGGTAACAGTGAAGGCTAGTCAATTTCAGGTCATAGCTACTATAGAAACTCCTGTGAGTCTTCCATGAGTCTAGGGAAGATTCTAATCTACCCATGCCTGACTGATCATTCATAGCTTTCCATAAGTTAACACAGAGAATCTACAAAATATACCAGCTGTCTTCAAGAGGCAATATGGTAAAGTGAAAAGAGATATAGCTCTGGCATCAGATAACCTAGGTTCAATTCTTATTTTTAATACTACTTTTGTGACTTTGAGCAAATCACCATCAGTTTCCTCACATGTAAAATGAGAGGATTGTGTTTTATGCTCTCAAAGTTCTCTTTCAACCTGATATTTACGAGTACAAGTGTTGAGGTATTGAACTTTCCATGACTCTGAGGCAGATAGGTAGTACAATCAATGGAATGCTGGATTTGGAAGCCCGAAGACTTTGGTTCAAATATTGCTCTGATATGTACTAACTGAATAACACTGGGCAAGTCATTTAACTTTTCTCAACCTCAGTTTCCTTATCTGTAAAAATAAGAAGAAGAAGAATACTTACCTCCCAGGGTGGTTATGAGGATCAAATGAGAAAAAATATGGAAAGGGTTTAGCTGTATACATGGTAGCTACTGTTATTATTTTGATGGTGATGATGATGATGGATTTTCTATGATTCAGTTTTCTTTCCTCCTGGTATTTCAGTAGTTGCTTCAGATTTTTTTTTGGACAGCTTACTCTTCGCTTGCATCCTAGCAGTCTTGAAGGTATCCCTCTGATCACCATATTCCACAGATCACGGGGCTGTTGTTTTGCCTACTGCTGCTTGTCATAGAAATGTGGGCCTCAAAGGCACCATCCTGCTGTGATGGAGGAATAATATCCACAAACATCCACAAACGAACCCGGATTTCATCCAAAGGTGTGTTTTTATGAATGTTCAAATATCAATGATTAGAAGCACAGGGAGAGAACTGGCAGAGGGCTTACCATCTGATATAACTTAGTGGGGTTCTGAGACCCTTGAGTATGTCCCTTGAAGCGGGGGAAGAAAGCAGCATTTCAGAAAGAATAAAATTAAAATATGTATCTTTGGTATTTAAATTTTCTCTTCATTGGCTGAGAGAGCAGCTGGTTTTAAGACTTGGATTGATTTCACTGACTGTTACCTATATGTGCTAAGAAAATAATCATATGCCTTAGCCAGGAAGGGAATAAATAATGAGGGGGAAAAATCTGCTTTTAAGTCTGCAATTGACCTAGTAATCTTCAAGGGAAAATTAATTCAAGAAATGGGAAGAATCTTCATATAGCAAACTTTATTTTTTTTCTTCCTCTATTTCTCCCCTCCTTCTTTTTCTTTCATTCACTGTCCCATTCTTCTGATATCTGGAAATCAGGCAACCAGACTTTCCCTTCTCATTTCCCCTCCCCCAACTAGTTAGTCATATAACTGATGGGAGCTACTTAGGAGAGGGGACTCCCTACACCCAAGCTAGGTATGAAATTGACAGGCCCTATTAGTGCTTGACAGGCACAGGATAATGACAGAGCTGAGGACAGATAACTAGCAGTTTGGATGATTTACATTGAAGGAGATTTGCATGGTGGGATGGTTATATGCCCATTTATTTCACCCTCCATTGTAGGGTGGTAGTATCTGATTTAGTCCTTTTAACCCTTTGCTGTGATTCCCCCATTGCTATGTTGCCTCTATCCTGCCCCCTCCCCAGGCCACCCTCCACACTTTCACCCCTCCCACTCATTTGACCATTTGGAAGTTTCTCTTTATTCTTTTCCAGAGAATATATAGTAGATACACTAAATGTATGGTAGAAAAGCAAGAGAAATCTCTTGGAACTGAGCAAAAGGACCCAGTTTTTCCATTTCCTTTAACTTCAGGCCCCTGTAGAATTCTTGTAATTAAAGCCATGTACAGATAGACTTTTCTTTATCCTCACACTCACAGACATTTCTATTAGTATCATGTCTGCATCTGATCTCTATCTGTAGGCCCTCTATTCACCCTGCATCCTCTATCCACACTATACAATTTCATTTAATTTTCACTGCTATCTGCAAAATTCAAGCTAGATCCATAAGTTATTTGGATGCTTACCCATAGTCCTCTGGATATTATAGCTACAATCTCTGAAGAGTTTTTAAAAGGTTGTTTTTTTTTTTAATTTGTTTGAAACACCAAAAAAAAAACCCAAAAAAAACCCAAACCCAGACTGCCAAATGTCCAATATGTCAACCAGAGATGGAGAGATTCAGGAACAAGAAGGGAATTTTAAATATGGCCATGCATTCTCTATCGTCTGTTGGATGAATAAAGATAAGAGGTATGGTGGACAGCACTGAAAATAACCCTGAGATAAAAACAAGTCACTTTGTTTCAATGACACTCACTTTCACTGTGATTTTTATCTTGTGTTTATTTAACTCGATGGTCCAAACCTAGCTTCCTTATGTTGTGTCTCCCTCACCCCCAGCTGCTCCCCCCATCCTCCACATTTCTGCAAGGTCATTGCCACCTATGGAAAATGAATTGGTCTTTTCCTACTTTGCACAATGTTACTAATAGACAGCTGAAGAGGGGAGCAAATGTAAAGCAGTATGCTTTCTCAAAGTCAGAAATACTTGTTGCAAGACTTTTAAAAATAAATCTGATATGATTTTGATTCATTGTCCTGAGAAATTGTGTTTTCTCAACCCACTGAGGTGGGGGAGGGGGAAGGTGTAGGCACCAACATGAATTAAACAAAGCAGAGTTGCATGTGAGGGGCGATAAGCAAGGGGAAGAAGGCGTGAGTGACATCCTGAGTACATGCAGCGCTGGGTTCTTTTACTCACAGTTTTGAGACTGCCATCACTGACAGGTTAAAGGTGCTTGTCCTTAATTTCCAAATGATACTTTCCCCAGTCAATTTGACCATAGTGTCAGCTTCAATTTGCTCTGACACTGCACCTACCAGAAGCAATTTGGTTGCTCTTTCTGCATTCTCCCTGGGCAGCTCTCTATTCCCCTTTTCTTCCTGTTTTTTCCTTATATACACCTTGTCAAACACACAGTAGAGACAGGGACACTATCGCCCATAAAGCTCACCTTCAAAGTACAGAGGATTGGAAAAAAAAAATCCAAGCCAATTA